>NC_084838.1:78599467-79849467 GCF_033115175.1 Lepus europaeus
ATCAGCATCATTTGTTTTCTTTCCTGCAATGAATTTTCTTGGCTATCTTTTCAAAAATTAGTTGATCAGGGCCAGTGCTGTGGCATATAGTAGGATCAGCCTCTTCCTGCAGCACTGACATCCCATGTGGACACCAGTTTGAGTTCTGGCTTCTCCACTTCTGATCCAGCTCTCTGCTGTGGCCTGGGAAAGCAGTGAAAAGTGGCCCAAATGCCCCTACTTCCACATGGGAGACCCAGAAGAAGCTCCTGGCTCCTGACTTTGGTCTGGCCCAGCTCTATCTATTGTGGCCATTTGGGGAGTCATCCAGAAGATAGACGACTTCTCTGTGTCTCCCTTTCTCTGTCTGTAAGTCTGCTTCTTAAATAAATAAATAAATCTTTTTAAAAAATCAGTTGACTACAAATGTTGGGGCTTGTTTTTGGACTCTGAATTCTACTAGCAGCAGATTGTGCTGCCACTTGTAATGAGTTTTCAAATCAGAAAGTGAGTCTTCTAGCTTTGTTCCTTTTTTCAAGACTATTTTGGATATTCAGGTGCCACTCACGATTCCTTTTGAATTTATAATCAGATTTTTCCATTTCTAGAAAAAAAGTCCATGGGGATTCTGATGGCAATTGTATTGAGTATTAAGGTCAATTTGAGGTATATTGTGATATTAACAATAATGTTAAGATTATTAATATATGAATGTGAGGATTTTTTCCACTTATATAGATCTTCTTTAAATTATTTCAAAATGTTTTGTAGTTTCAGTGTGTAAGTTTTTAGTGTCATTGGCTAAATCTATTGTTAAACATTTTATTCTTTTTAGTGCAGCTTCACAGAGAGTCTTTACCTTAATTTTCTTTTTGGATTGCTCTTTTATAGTGTATAGGAATGTAATTGATTTTTACATATTGATCTTGTAGCTTGTAACATTGCTCAATGCATTTACTAGTTTTAGTATTTTTTACAGATTCCTGAGGATTTTCTACATGCAAAATTATATTGTCTGCAAATGAAGGTAGTTTGCTGGATTCTTTCTAACCTGGAAGGTTTTAATTTCATTTTCTTGGCTAATTGCTCTGTTTGGAACCTCTAGATGCTGAATAGAAGTGGTGGAGTGGACACATTGGTTTTTTTTTTTTCCTGATAGCAAAGACAAAGCATCCAATTTTCCAGCATATATAAGTATGATTTTGACTGTGGATTTTTCCTAGTCATTCTTTATCAGAATGAGGAAGATTGAACGCTCAGTGCTTTCAATCACAAAGGGGTTTTGGATTTTGTCAAATGATTTTTCTGCATCTATTAGAATGATCACACACTTTAAAACCTTATACCATTTATATGGTATATTATATTGATTGATTTTCAGATATTAAACCAACTTCACTTTCCAATCCCTAATTGGTCATCATATGCAATCCCTTTTTAATGGTTTCTGGATTGCGTTTGTTAACATTTTTGCTAAGAATGTTTACATACCTTTTTTAAGAGATATTATTCTTTAGTTTTTCCTGTTCTCATGACATTTATATCTGGCTTTAGCATCAGGATAATGTTGGCCTCACAGAATGAGTGGGGAAGTGTTCTCCCCACTTGCATCTGTTGGTAGAGTTTTTAAAAATTTAACATTAATTCTCCTTCGAATGCACAGGAGAATGTGTCAGTGGAAACATCTGAATCTGACTTTGTAAAAAGTTCTTTTTTTAAGATTTAATGTATTCATTTGAGAGGTAGAGTTATAGACAGTGAGAGGAAAAACAGAGAGGAAGATCTTTCATCCATTGGTTCACTCCCCAATGGCCATAATGTTCAGAGCTGCACCAATCTGAAGCCAGGAGCCAGGCACTTCTTCTTGGTCTCCCACGCGGGTGCAGGGGCCCAAGCACTTGGGCCATCTTCTACTGCTTTCCCAGGCCACAGCAGAGAGCTATATTGGAAGAGGAGCAGCTGGGACTAGAACCAATGCCCATATGGGATACCGGCACCGCAGGTGTAGGATCAACCTACTGAGCCATAGCACCGGCCCAAGAAAATTCTTAAACTTTTTTTTTTTTTGACAGGCAGAGTGGACAGTGAGAGAGACAGAGAGAAAAGTCTTCCTTTTCTGTTGGTTCACCCCCCAATGGCTGCTGTGGCCGGCGCACCACGCTGATCTGAAGCCAGGAGCCAGGTGCTTCTCCTGGTCTCCCATGCGAGTGCAGGGCCCAAGCACTTGGGCCATCCTCCACTGCACTCCCGGGCCACAGCAGAGAGCTCCACTGGAAGAGGAGCAACCAGGAAAGAATCCAGTGCCCCAACCGGGACTAGAACCTGGGGTGTCAGCGCCGCAGGCAGAGGATTAGCCTATTGAGCCACGACACCGGCCCAGTTCTTAAACTTTTAATATCTTTATCTGTTATAGATCAATCCAATCTTCTGTCTCTTCATTACTGAATTTCAGTAGTTTGTATCTTTATGGGAATTTATCAATATCATTTAAGTTATCTAATTTTCTGGAACATAATTGTTTATATTACTCGTATATCCTTTTCATTTCTGTAAGGTCAGAAGTGACATCTCTTCTTTCATTCGTGCTTTTAGTAACTGGAATCTTCTCTTTATATTGTTCTTTGATCAATATAACTAAAGGTTTGCTGTTTCTTGATATTTCCAAAGAATCACTTTTCTTATATTAATTGTATAAATTTGTCTTATTAAGTTCTGCTTTAGTAGTTATTATCATTTTCCTCCTGTTTGCTTTGGTTTTTTGTTTGTTAGATTTTTGTCTTTCACTCTTCCTATTCCAGTGTTTTTTAGGTGAGAAACTAGGTAAATGATTTGGGATATTTCTTCTTTTTTAATATAAGTAGTTAGAGTCATGTTTTCCTCTATAAATACTGATTTATATGCATCTCATAATTTTTGTTTGTATTACCTTTATTTTCACTCATCTCAAAGAACTTTCTAAGTTCTCTCATAGCTGCTTCTTCAGCTTATTTGTGTGTATTGTATTACATTCCAAATACTTGTGAATTTACAAAATTTCTTTATGTTACTTATTTCTAATTTTATTCCACTGATTGTGTATGATTTGATTCCTTTTTAAATTTATTAAGTTCTGGGGCCGGCTGTGGTGTAATGGGTAAAGCTGCCGCCTGCAATGTAAGCATCCCATATGGCACCAGTTCGAGTCCCAGCTGCTCCACTTCTGATCCAGCTCTCTGCTACAGCCTGGGAAAGCAGTAGAAGATGGCCCAACTCCTTGGGCCCCTGCACCCACATGGAAGACTTGGAAGAAGCTCCTAGCTCCTGGCTTCAGATCAGCACAGCTCTGGCAGGTGTGGTCATTTGGGAGTGAAGCAGCAGATGGGAGACCTCTCTCTCTCTCTCTCTCTCTCTCTCTCTCTCTGCCTCTGCCTTTCTGTAACTCTATCTTTCAAATAAATAAATAAATCTTTGAAAAAATAAAGAAATAAATGTATTAAGTTCCGCCCTATCATCTAGCACATAATCATGGAGGATATTCTGTGTTCACTTGAGAAGCTTGGGTTTTCTGCTGATGAGGAAGTACAGTGTTCTATACTTAACCTTGGATCTAATTGATCTATAGTGTTGTTCGAGTGCTCTATTTACTTGTAGATCGTCTACCTAGTTATATTCTATGTTTTATTTATAGTGAAGTGTCAATATCCTCATTCATAATATGTGCCTTTGCTGATACTTTTTGTTTTGTTATGTTGAGTTGCTGTCTTGAATCTCTTTTTTTTCAGGCTAAGGGGGTCTTTTATTATGGCTTATAAAGCACCCCTACAAGCAACAAAGTCTTAGCTTTTCTAAATATACAAATGTCTTTACTTCCACTCCATTTTATAAAGATTTATTTGTTTTAAAAGCAAAAAGAGAGAGAAAGATCTTCTATTGCTGGTTCCCTCCCCAAATAGCAACCACAGCTGGAGCTGGGCCAGACCAAAGACAGGAGGCAGGAACTCCATCTGGGTCTCACATGTGGGAGGCAAGGACACAAGAACTTGGGCCATCTTCTTCACTTTCCCAGGCACATGAGCAGGGAGCTGGTTCAGAAACGGAACATCAGGGACTGAAACTGCTGCTCCTGGTGTCGCAGGTGGCAGCTTAACCCACTCTACCACAACGTTGGCCCCCAGTTTTGGTGAGTACATTGCTGTGTAAAGAATAATGCTACACACTGGGAAAATAAGGGTATATGGGAATGTTCTTGCCATGATGTAGGTGCAGTTTCAAAGGAGAGGAACACTAGATATGTCATAACGCCACAGATTAATTTCTATTATGGAGATGGAAGATAGCTTACAGTGCTTTGAGGAAAAAGTGTTTTCTTGAGACAATGCCTTCAATGGGTCTAGAACAATGAATCAAAGAATGCAATTCAAAGCAAAGAGGATGTTTTATTTCAGACGATCTGGAAGAGGACTGTAGAGCAAAATTCCTCCTTCAGTTAGTAAGAGAATTCTCCAATCAATAGCATCTCCACTCCATTTTTAAAGATAGTTTTCTGGACATAATTTTCTTGTTTAACAGGATTTCTTCTTTCTTTGAGCACTTTCAATGTCATCCCACTCCCTTCCAGCTGCCACTGTTTGTGATGAGAAGTTATAATGTGATTTTTTTCTCTGTACATGAGTAGTCATTTTTCTCTTGCTGCTTTCAAGATTTTCTCATTTTCTTTCAGAATTTCCATCTCTATGTTTCTGGATTATTGAACCTGTTATATGTGTGGATTAATGTTTCTCTTTGATGTTGGGAAATTTTCAGTCACTGTTTCTTAACATTTGTTTTATTTCTCTCTCCTCCTTCTTTTTTTTAAATGATTTATTTTATTTATTTGAAAGACAGAGTTACAGAGAGAGGTAGAGACAGAGAGAAAGGTCTTCCTTCCATTGGTTCACTCCCAGATGGCTGCAACAGCTGGAGCTGTGCCAATCTGAAGCCAGGAGCCAGGAGCTTCTTCCAGGTTTCCTATGCGGGTGCAGGTACCCAAGGACTTGGGCCATCTTCTACTGCTTTTCCCATGCCATAGCAGAGAGATGGATTGGAAGTGGAGCAGCCGGGACTAAAACTGGTGCCCATATCAGATGCCGATGCCTCAGGCCAAGGCTTTAACCCGCTGCACCACAGCGCCGGCCCCTCTCTTCTTCTGCTTAGTAACCATTTCTCAGAGTTTCTGTTTATTTTCTTCATTTTTCTCTTTGTTCTTCAGATTGTATAATCTATCATTTTAGAAACTGCTTCTTTTCCAAGCTAAAATCTACCATTGAACCTGTCTAATGAGTTATTTACTTGTTATGTACTTTTAATTGCAGAACTTTGTTCTTTTTGTAATTCCCTTCTCTTTCTAATGACGTTGTTGTCATACCTGTACTTCTTCAAGCATGGTTGCCTTTAGTTCTTTGAGCAAATGCATGCTGGCTGCCTTTATATCTTTGTCTACTCAGTCTGATACCGATGAAAGAAAGTTTCTGTTGCCTGCATTTTGATATGTATGGATCATGCTCCCCAATTTCTTTGCACATTTCTTTTTTGTAAACTGAACATGTTAGAAAATAGGGCAACTCTGATATTGATTACCCCTTCCCAGGCCTTATTTTTTGCTTGCTTATTTATTTATTAGTGACTTACGTGGACTAGTTGGTGAAATCTCCTTCCCCAAGGTATGCAGTTCCTGACATTACTCCTCAGAGAGGGAAGCCCTGAGCATGTTCCCAGCACTAGGGAACATAACGCTTTAAGCGTGGCTGTTTTCAGTTGTCTTTATCCTTAATCTATCAATCTGCTTCCATTGATATCACACCCAGATGTCAGCCTGGAACTCTGCAAAACTCTGTTCCAAATAAATCAGTTATGGTGGACAGGTGTTTTAACAACTTGTTTTTATGCATCAGTACTCCCAAGCTGGGAAGACAGACAATGGTCTACCTGTCAGTGACACCTCTGCTGCATGGATGGGTGCTGGGGTAGGGTAGCAGCTTCTGGTCTTCTCAGGTGGCCTCTCCTGCTATGGAAACTGCTCGTTTTGCTCAGCTTCTTGAAATTTAAGACTTACATCTTTTTTCCAAATTTGGGGGATTTTCTACCATCATTTCTTTGAATATGTTTTAGTCCTTATCCTCTTTCTTCTGTTTCCAATATTCTGATGACATCAATGTTAGATCATTTATTACAAGTGTCACAGGTTGCTGAGGGTCTCTTCTTTTTTATTTTTTATTTTAATGCTTAATTCATTTGTAAAAGATTTCATGAGATTTGTAGATACAATTTTCCCTCTTTTTCAGATTGGTAATTTTCTTGCTACATTTAAATCTCTGGATTCCTTCCTCTGTTGTCTCCATTCTGCTATTGAATGTATGCATTGAAATTTTTATTTTGACTACTGTCTTCTTGAGTTCTAAAATTTCCATTTGGTTCTTATTCAGTTCTTCCATTTCTTTGATGAGATTTTCGTTTTTTTTTTCATTTGTTCTAACCATATTCATTACTGTTCAATGAAGGATTTAATATGGCTGTTTTAAAAGCCCTGTCTGATAAATCCAACATCTATGTCATATTGAAGTTGCTGTCTGTTGATTGCTTTTCTTTCATTCACATTAAGTGTTTACTTTTTCTTGATGTGATATGTGATTTTTTTTTTCAGTTGTATCCTGGACATCTCATGCTATGAGACTCAGCATTTTTGAAAATCATTTATTTGGGCCAGCACAGTTTGGGGCCAGGCAGGAGTGAAACTCAAAGTGTCCTCTCAGTCTCCTCTAGATAGGGATGAAAGTTCTTATTCCCAGTTAGTCTTCCATTGATTGAAGAGAAGAGGGGAGCCTCGCTGCAAATGGGCAAGTTTGGAGTCCAGTCTCCCCACTCAGTCTTTACTGGCATGAGTGAAAAATTAGTTATTAGGAGTTTTTTTCTCAGAGTACGTCACTGAAGCAAAGTGGACATTGTTTAAATATCTTACCCTTTGCTAGGCTGCCCCTTTCCTGTTCCTTTGATAGAGAGAGCAAACTTTGCGAGTGGATCTTTGTTCATTTGTTCACATTAGCATTTCTGGTTTCCTGCCTTCCTAGCATCCTGTCCAGAATGCAAGAGAAAAAAGAAAATCATAATATTTTCATGTGTCCCCACCTTTGGTGGTCTGCATTTTGTTTTATAATTTTTATTTATTTAGTATTTTATTTATTTTTGTTATTTACTTTTTAATATTTATTTTAAAGACAGACTGAAAGAAGATGAGAGAGACATCTTCTATCTGCTAATTCATTCCACAAAGGGTCATGACTGCTGGGTGTAGGGTAGGTCAAACCCGAAACCCAAGAGGCCTGAAACTCCATCCAGGTCTCCTACATGGGTACCAGAGGCCCAAGTACTACGGCCTTCCCAGGAGCATTAGCATGGAGCTAGATCAGAAGCAGAGCGTCCAGGACTCGAATCTGCTCTCCAACATGGGATGATGGTGGAATGGTAACTTAACACACTGCACCTCAACACCAGCCACAGAAATATGTATTTCAATGAGGAATCCTCAATGCATGAAAATATAGCAACACCCAATTGCATCCCCCCTGAAAGTATACTTTGGGTGATCTTTCCACCAGCAGAGTAAATAATTTGTCCATACTCTACAGAATACCACCAATCATTGTAACTTGTTCCAAATTCAGTTCTCAGTCTTGGCACATAGAAATTAAAACAGTCTCATTAACTGATCTGGCTCTGTATGAGATTTTTACACTACATGGGTGAAAGAATATAGGACCACAATCAGAGGTGAAAGGAAAGCTATGCTGGTCAATAAATTTTGAAATTTATTGCTTTCATTGCTTCTATGACTAGGAGAACTTAATGATAATACTCATTTTACATCTTATTGTACTCTCCCGCCAAAGGATTTCTTCCATCTATGCCTGTAATAGCAATTTCTGCCAGGACTTCTGGGAGATGGCTGAACCCTTGACCTTGTATAGCATGTCTGCAGGTGACTGCCCTGGACTCTTGTCTGTGTTTGTGAGTACAGGCTGTTGCCCCAGGGATAAAGACATAAGAAAAATATTATGAAGGACAGAAGGAGGATATGGTCAACAACCTAATTAAAATGAAGACGAGCAGTTTATCTGATGATCTGACTCCAAGAGCAAACAAATAAAGGAAATTTCATTTTTATGCATACTCTGAGGACATAATCAACTTTATGAGGTGAAATGTAATATCTTCTCAGCCTCATAACCATGCACAATCCCACAGCAGCCTGATAGTGCAAAGCCTACCCTTTTTCATTGTAGAAGAAGATGAGATATATAAGAAGTGAAAGTGAAAGGAAATAAACAGGAAAGGATTAATTATGGATAAAGTATGTCCTTTAAAAATAGTCTATTTCAATTTTCTATGCTCCTTCATCTGTGGGTCTTATATTTCCTTTTTAAAAAGGTGGGTATGTTTTAATTCCAAAGTATATCTTGCAAATTCTGCAAATAATTGTTACCATGGAGTTCTAAGTATCTCATAGCAAGGAAATATGTTCTTGTGGCTAATGCTGTTTTGGCATCTAATACACTTGCTACTTCAATAGAGAAACCTGAAAGGAGAAAAACTATCTCTGTTCCCAATTATTTCGTCTTAAAAACATTGGTGTTCCTACTTGGTCTACAAAACCTAGTGTTAAAAGAAAGCCTCCTAGATGAGAAAAAAAATAAGAAATTATTTCCTATTTTAGAGGCTTTATTTAGATGTATGCTGTGCAAATCTGAGTGTGTTAAAATAAATAAGACTCAACTAAAGAGCTAACTTGTAAGTTAAAAGAACTTCCCATTGTGCAATTTGTTGTTGAGCATTGCAAGAAAAAAAGCAATGTAACAGAACATGTTGTTATTAAATTGCCAGTAACACCTTTCATCTGAAGCTTTTAAAGCATCCTATAAATTTATCTATCCACAAATAATCATGGGTAGGAGGAGGAACAAAGAGAAAAATCGATGTAGCTCCTGGACATTCGCCCCTTTCAATAATATTACCAGTTCTTGGGTGATATAGCAGAAATCTGACAGGCTTCAAGAGAGAAAAAAGTTTGTCATGTTAAAATGTAAATAATTAATATACCTACTTTAACAGCAACTTGAGAGGGAAAAGCATGAATGTTTAAGGAATTATAAAGAAGACAATTAAACAAAAAAAACTCCATCCATGCTATTTTTATTCTTATTGTTACAGACGATGCTCCTCTCCTAAATATTTACACCTTGCTGCATGGTTCAAAAACAACTTCAAATACATCCCCACTCCACCTTGAGAAGAATCTTGTGTGGTATGTACCAGGTATTATCTTCTTTGGATATATGAAGAAACTAGAGCTTAAAGAGGTTCTGTTACTAGCCTGCTGCATTCACCTGTAGCAAGTAAGAAAACAAAATTTAAACGTAGACAATAGAACTTAAGGGTTCTCTGCACAGGTTTGGGAGCCAAATCACATGAATTCAAATCACAACTCTAGCACTTTCTGTCTGAGTTGATTTGGACAAGTTAATTGAACATCTCTCTGTCTCAGCTTCCTCAAATCTAAAATCAATATAATGAAGTTACCTACTTGAAAGGATACTATATAGGTTAGATAAATTTAAAGGGTATAAGGCAAAATATAGCACATGACAAATATTCAAAGAAATTAGCTCTCCTTATATTCTAACAACTCATTGTTATTCCAGATTTTCGGTTTTGGCACAAATTCCTTTTAAGTAAACAGCTTTGTTCATGGCTCAGCTTTTGGCAGTCATCCACAGATGATGGATTAGACCATGATATAGGCATCAGACATAAATCTGAGTATAGCCAATCCACTGTGGACAGGTTAGCTGGGCCAAAATCACTCTCATGAAATTTATGTTCTGGAAATGGGGCACAGACAGAGGTGTTGGCAGATGGGCCCACACTGAAAGGATGTCATAAGAGGGGAAATCGCCACAAGGAAAGGCAGAGCTGGAGTTGTGAGCAGAACAGGTGCCATGAGAGAGAAGACAAGACAGACTTGGCAGTTCCTTAGCTCCTAACAAATACTCACGTCTACTCCATTTAGAGCTTTAAAATGTTTCTCACTATATTGTTCCATATTTGTAGTTCCAAGCGCAGAGTTCCAGATGCTAATCCATACTGATGTTGGATCCATGTCTCAGTTCTCTGAATAGTTTAGAGGCCAGCTACTCCCCCTGATATCATCTATGCTGTAAGAATCTGCTCTGCTCCATTTTTCATCTGATGAAGTCACTTTCACTTTTTCGTACTTGGTATAATATACCCCTGAACCATCGTCTGTGTCCCTTCCTATCTCCATCTTGTCACACGTGTTCATGGAACTACATAGGTCATATTAATCACTCAATCATTGAAAGAAAAAAAATGAATAAAAGAACTGTGAATGTTTATCCAGAGTAACCTGATTTCATGAGCACCAAAGACAATTTGATCAAAGGCATATGGAGAAGGACCTTGTACCCTTCCTCCCATGATACATACCTAACCCTGAGAGATATAATACCTGTATCAGGGTACAAAGGCTCTTTTCCACAGTGAGAAATAAGCCTTAAAATATAAGAGATCTAAGAGCTAGTGGGATAATAAAGAATCTTTCCCTTTTTCTAGTAAGTTACACATGCTTTTCTGAGAGATTTTGAAAAACCAAACGTTACCAGACACCCAAAGAAAAAGGCACAGCTGGAGAGAAGGCCACAGAGGAAAAGATAAACTGAAGTGGGATCAGGATCCTGTTTCACTGGGCACCCTTCCAACCCTCTTCTTTAAAATAAAAACCCATGAAATTTAATCTATAAGTTGAGTGAGAAAATACCTCGTCTCTCTGAGCTTCAGCATGATGGTGCCTAAATATCTATACTTATTGTAAAAATTAAATAGAATGTGTTTTGTGTGGGAAAAATCCCTTTCCCCAAGTACTCACTTTTGCATGGAAAATGGACCCTTCAAACACAAAACGTTCGCTGAGTGTAGGGATGTAAAACCAAGTGGTCTGGACCGTGAATCATTTAGTAATTATTTATTCTTTCACTTATTTATTGATTTAATACATACTACATGCAGGTTAATATGACCAAGAACAGAGGAAGAGGACATCTTTGCTGTCCAGACACAAGCGTCTTCCAGCCAAAGCCAGTCTCTTGTATCCTCAGCATCCAGTTCAGTGCTTCCTAGATAGCTGCAAGTCTTTATGTCTTTTCTGGAAAGAAGTAGGTGTGTACTCACAACGGACTACACCCTCTGCAAGAGGATGCAAGCACATAGTTCATCAGTTTATGCAGAATGGTAGAAAGGAACAGTGGATGAGGAAGTCCACTCAGCAGATGAGGTGAATTGCCCCATGAGCCAAATATTTTCCTGCTTTCCCAGCTGCCATTTAAGATGCTGATGTAAACTGGGAGTGATGGCCGCCCATCATCCTTAGCTCAGTGAGCCTTGCTATTTTATCAAGAGCTGTCTTGACTGGGTATTTTAAAAGATTTTCAAGATATCTTTCAAAGTATCATTTTCTATAGTGATACTAACAAAAGTAATATTTAAGAGATTATGGTCGACGGTTCCAAGGTGGCGGAATAGCAACAGGATAGTGTGATTCACACAGGGTAAAATTAATACTTAAAAAAGGGAGAAAGACACTCTCAGGGTAAAGATGTGGGGGAACTGCAGTGGGAGATCCTACGAGAGCAGTAGAAGTGGTCTGTACCCGTGCCGAAAGAGCAGACAAGCAACAAAAGATCCACGAGCTTGGATCCGGGGTTGAAGATGTCCACCCTGGCAAATCAGGTGAGAGCAGACAAGTCCACGGTGCTGCTGATAGAGCAAGAGGGAGAGCTTTGTGAGCTGCAGCTTTTAGAGTTCCACCTGGATACCCCAAGAAACCAGGTAACTGATCATCCAGAGGTGGGGGGAAAAAAAAGAAAAAAAAGGGGGGGGGGGGCGATGAGTCTCTCTCCTTCTCTACTTCCCTGCTACAGCAGAAATCTGCAGCCAGTGGTGGGAGGGCTGGCACCATTTTTGGACACAAGCAGGTAGCAGTCTCCCCAGCTTCTGTGTGCACACTCAGCAAATGCTGGAGTCATCCTCCACCAAGTCTGCAAGAGGAACCGCAGCAATTCAGAAGAAATGGAGGAGGAGGAAGGCCTCCAACAGGCCAGTTGTACCTTGCCAGTTGCCCCAGCAACAGGAATGGAGGAGGAGTCGGCCCTAGTGAGGGGAAGTGCCACCTGCGGGACTGTGCATGAGCCCAGCACGATTGTGAAGCATCTCGGGCTGAAGTGGGTGGGTAGTTTGCATGCCTGTGAATCATAGACCTAACCAGAGAGGAAATCCTTATTCCCCACTGATATCAAATCTGGTTGGGAGGACCAGACTCAATCCAGCAGTCTGGAACATACACAGTGGCTCAGGAACACCTTAGTTTTCTTGCAGACAGGACTGGCTAGTGGTGCAGAGTGGCCTCACTGGCACTCCAGGACCCTGAGAGCCCTGGAAGCTAAGACTGAGAAAATAGTGACTACATAAGAGGAGGCAGAGGGTGGCTAGGTTCTAGGCAACCACAGAGTGCTTCTTCACACTCTCTGAAATCCTCAGTTGCCTAGAGCAGCTCATAGCAGAGGGAACCGTGCTCACAGGGAAGACTCCACAGAATATATGTGCAGTTCATGAAGCGGTATGGATGAGTGCTGAGCACACTGCGGACTAACACCTGGGCGTTCCACAGCTGGGAGGAGAAGGGCTGTTCACACCAACAGATGTGGCCCTCTCCATTCAGTGAACCAGAGGAGAGCTACCATCCCCAACTTAGGTGTTACCCCATCCTGGAGCACTGAACAGAGCACCCTGGCCAAACACAGCACATACGTCTTGGTATTCCCTGAATGAGTAGACGTCCCACTAATTCACAGGAGATACTGATTAAAGATAAATGCCACCAGAGCAAAAAAAAAAAAAAATCATTCTACCAATGCCTAAAATCAAAGGCAGAAATTCAAAAAACAAGAATAAGGAAGAGACTATGAGCCTCCCCCACCAAAAGGAACACTACAACATTTCAATATTAGAATGTGAAGCTGAAGAGATTGAGGAAATGCCAGAAATGTAATTCAAAAAATTAATCATCAGATTCCTCAGAAGCAATCAAAAGCAAATTCACAAACTAAAGAAAACTATATAGGACATGAATGAAAATTTTTCCCATGAAATTGAGATCCTAAAGAGAAATCCAAATGAAATACTAGAAATGAAGAATTCAACAGATCAAATAAGAAATGCAATGGAAAGTCTTAACAACAGAGTTGGTAGGGCAGACGAAAGAATATATGAGCTAGAAGACAAATCTCTAGAAAACTTACAGTCAGACCAAAAACAAGATGAAATTAGAAAATTTAAAAGCAGTGTTGGAGATAAATGGGATACTATCAAAAGACCCAACATACTAGCCTGTAGAGTGCCTGAAGGCATGGAAAGACAGAAAGGACTAAAAGGCCTACCTAGTGAAATAATTATAGAAAACTTTCCTAACTTGGAGAAAGAAAGGAATGTTCAAGTACAGTAAGTGCATAGAACTTCTAACAGATGCAACCAGAAAATATATTCACCATAACACATAGTAATCAAACTTTCCACAGTAAAGCATAAAGAAAGAATTCTAAAATGCACACGAAACACCAGATAAGTTTCAGAGGATCTCTAATTAGACTCACAGCTGACTTCTCATCAGAAACCCTACAGACTAGAAGACAATGGCAAGTTATAGTTCAAATCTTAAGAGAAAAAGACTGTCAACACAGAATACTATACACTGCAAAGCTCTCATTTATGAATTAAGATGAAATAAAGACCTTCTATAACAAACAGAAATTGAAAGCATTTGTCACCAATTGTCCAGCCCTATGAGAGCTGCTTAAGGATGTACTATACACAGAAACACAGAAACTCAGAAAGCAAGCCATCATCATGAAAGAATGCAGACAGAAAATCCCTCAGTAAAAATACAAAAGAAATCCAAAGCAAATGATAGGAACATTTGTAGAAAAATGGCAGGGCCAAGTGGTTATTTATCAATAGTTACCCTAAATGTAAATGGTCTCAAATCTCTAGTTAAAAGATACAGATTGGCCAAATGGATTAAAAAACAAGACCCATCTACTTGCTGCCTACAAGAAAAACATCTCACCAACAAAGACACATGCAGACCAAAAGCAAAAGGATGGAAAAAGATAGTTCACACTTGGGGGGAGGGGGGTAGGTGTAGCCATCTTAATATCAGACAAATAGACTTTAACACAAAAACTGTTAAAAGAGATAAAGAATGGCACCATGTAATGATTAAGGGATCATTATAATAGGAAGATGCGACAATAATAAATGTATATACACCTAACTACAGGGTGCCTGACTACCTAAAAGAATTATTAATGGATCTAAAGGAATTCATCAACTCCAATACAATAGTAATGAAGAACTTCAACAACCCACTTTTATCACTAGATAGATCAACCAAACAGAAAATCAACAAAGAAAGAACAGTGCTAATCGACATTACAGACCAAATGGATCTGATATCTACAGAAATTTTTACCCCATATAGTGACAGAATACACATTCTTCTCAGTGGTGCACAGAATTTTCTCTAAGATGGAACATATACTAGGCTATACAGCAAGACTAAGCAATTTGAAAAAAATCAAAATACCATGTACCTTTTGTGATCATAAGGGATTAAAACTTGAAACTAGGCCGGCGCCACGGTTCAATAGGCTAATCCTCCACCTGCAGCGCTGACACACTGGGTTCTAGTCCCGGTTGGGGTGCTGGATTTGTCCCGGTTGCCCCTCTTCCAGTCCAGCTCTCTGCTATGGCCCAGAGTGCAGTGGAGGTTGGCCCAAGTCCTTGGGCCCTGCACCCGCATAGGAGACCAGGAGGAGGCACCTGGCTCCTGGCTTTGGATCAGCGCGGTGTGCCGACCGCAACGCGCCAGCAGCAGCGGCCATTGGAGGGTGAACCAACGGTAAAGGAGGACCTTTCTCTCTGTCTCTCTCTCTCTCACTGTCCACTCTGCCTGTCAAAAAATTAAAAAAAAAAAACTTGAAACCAACAACTCAAAAGAATCTCAAGAACATATTCAAAAGCATGGAGATTCAATAATATTCTCATAAATGAACAGTGGGTCATAAAAGAAATTGAAAGAGAAATCAAAAAATTTCTGGAAGCAAATAAAATTAATACCTCATATCAAAACTTATAGGATACAGCAAAAGCAGTGGTAAGAGGGAAGCTTCTAGAATCCATGCCTACATCAACAAACTGGAAAATCACCAAATAAATGAGCTATCAGTGCATCTTGAGGAGCTAGAAAAACAACAAACCAAATCCCAAATGGGTAGGAGGAAAGAAATTATTAAATTAAGGAAGGAATAAACAAAATTGAAACAAAAAATATAAAAGATCAATGAAATGAAGAGCTGGTGTTTTGAAAAATAAACAAAATCGTCCCACCATTGGACCAACTGACAAAAAAAAAAAAAAAAAAGAGGGAGAAGACTCAAATAAACAAAACCAAAGATGAAAAAGGAAATTTAACAATAGATTCCACAGAAATAAAAAGAATCATCAGGAATAACCACAAATAACTGCATGCCTCAAATCTTTGAAACCTAGAAGAAATGGAGAGATTCCCGGACACGTACAACCCATCTAAACTGAATCATGAAGACATAGAATACCTAAACATACCAATAACGAAGACAGAGATTGAATCAGTAATAACGATCCTTCTAACAAAGAAAGCTCTTGCCCCAGTGGCTTTACTGCTGTATTCTACCAGACATTTAAAGAACTAATCCCAATTCTCAAACTATTCAAAGCAATCGAAAAAGAGGGAATCCTTCCAAACTCTATGAAGCCTGTATCACTTTAATTCCTAAGCCAGAAAGAGAAATGACAGAGAAAGAGAACTATAGACCAATATCCGTGATTAACACAGATGCAAAAATCCTCAACAAAATGCTAGCCAATCGAATCCAGCGACACATTAGAAAGATCATTCATCCAGACCATGTTTGATTTTTTTTTTGTAACTTTTTTTTTTGACAGGCAGAGTTAGACAGTGAGAGAGACAGAGAGAAAGGTCCTCCTTCCATTGGTTTACCCCCCAAATGGCTGCCATGGTCAGCATGCTGCGTCAATCCAAAACCAGGAGCCAGGTGCCTCCTCCTGGTCTCCCATGTGGGTGCAGGGCCCAAGGACTTGGGCCATCCTCCACTGCCTTCCCGGGCCACAGCAGAAAGCTGGACTGGAAGAGGAGCAACGGGGACAGAATCCAGCGCCCCAACCAGGACTAGAACCCAGGGTGCCGGCACCGCAGGTGGAGGATTAGCCTAGTGAGCCTCGGTGCTGGCCACCATGTGGGATTTATCACTGGTATGCAGGAATGGTTCAACATCTGAAAATCAATAAAGGTGATAAATCACATTAACAAACTGAAAACCAAAAACCACATCATTATCTCAATATATGCAGGGAAAGCTTTTGACAAAATTCAACACCCTTTTGGGATGAAAACTTTAAGCAAATTAGATATAGAAGAAATGTTCCTTAACATAATCAAAGCAATTTGTAACAAACCCACAGCTAGCATCCTATTCAATGGGAAAAAATTGGAGGCATCCCCTTTAAGATCTGGAACCAGACAAAGATGCCCACTCCCATCACTGGTATTTAACATGGTCCTGGAAGTTTTAGCCAGAGCCATCAGGCAAGAAAAAGACATCAAAGAGATACAAATAGGGAAGAAAGAAGTCAAACTATCACTATTTGCTGATGGCATGATTCTATGTATAGGGAACCCTGAAGACTCCATAAAGAGAATATTGGAACTCATAAAAGAGTGTGGTAAAGTAGTAGAATATAAAATAAGTGCACAAAAATAAATAGCGTTTTTATACACACACCATAGCATAGCTGCGAAAGACCTTCTAAGATCAATCCCATTCACAATAGCTACAAAAAATTTTAAATACTTTGGAATAAACTTAACCAAAGATGTAAAAAATCTCTATGATGAAAATTATAAAACATTAAAGAAATAGAAGAAGACATAAAAATGTGGAAAAATCTGCCATGTTCATGGATTGGAAAAAAGCATCATCTTCAAAATGTACACACTACTGAAAGCAATTTATAGATTCAATGTAATCCCAATCAAAATATCAACAACATTCATCTAATGTAGAAAAAGTGATGTTAAAATTCATATGGAAACACAAGAGACCCCAAACAGCTAAATCAATCTTAAATAATAAAAACAAAGCAGGAGGCATCACAATACCAGACCTCAAGACATACTTTACTTCAGGGCAGTTATAATCAAAACAGCCTGATACTGGCACAAAAACAGATGTGTAGACCAATGGAACAGAATAGTAACCCCAGAAATTAATCCATACATCTACAACCAACTTATCTTTGACAAAGAAGCGAAACTCAACTCCTTGAGCCAATACAGTCTCTTCAACAATGATGCTGGGAAAACTGAATCTCCAGGTTTTTTTTGGATCTCCAAAAGCATGAAACAAGACGCCTACCTTACACCTTACACAATAATCCACTCAAAATGAATCGGAGACCTAAATCTACAACATGAAACCATCAAATTACTAGAGAAAACTAGAAACCCTGTTAAGGAGCAATATGTTTTTTAAGTTTGTCTGGTGTTTTGTTTTTTTTTTTTCTTTTTTCTTCATACTAATCGTTGAATTCTCTACTTAGTGTAGGGTTAATTTTATGAGTATAAAAACCAAGTTACCCATGTGAGTGGCAGGGTACACAGGTTAATTGAGCCATCACTCATTGACTACCAGAGAGTGTGTTATCAGGAAGCTGGGATTGGGATTGGGGCCAGAACTAAAAATGAGTTCTTTGGATATGAGATACAGGTGTCCCACATGGTATTTTAAATACTATGCCAAACAAATGCTCCAAATATTTTTAATGTTAAGTAAATCAACATATACCTATCAGAAGCATTATCCTAATGTACAGTTTTCCCATTAACAAAGCTTTCAATGGATTAAGAAGAAGATCCAACAGATTTACCTAGGCTATTGCCTTTGCACTGCTTTATACATCTCATGTACTGTGTTTCTAGAAAATACCATGTTCCCCACATCTAATCTTCACTTTCCTGCTTATTCTTTTCCTCATGCAGAAATGCTAGCCTTCATCATTTCTACATGTTAAATTCTTACCATCACTCAGAAACTAACCAAGGACTATTAACATTTTCAGTATTATTATTTCTTTCTCCACATTCAATCTCATTTCGTGCAGTTCCTAACTCTCTCTCTCTCTCTCTCCTGTGACACTTAGTACATTTCTGAAAAGATAAGCTACATACTGGCTTGTAGTGTCATTAATTGTCTATGCATTTGCTATGGTGAAAGGCCAGAAGCACCTTGTTGGCTAATTATATTTTTCTGTATGCCTGTCTTCTCTAACAGATGAGAACTTTGAGAGAGAACCAAGTCTCTTTCATGTTGTTTCTTCTAAATAGTTAGTATAGTGCCTGGGATGTTGTATTTTTAAAAATCAAACAGAAGAAAATGAAAATGTTTCAGATTCAGGTAAATTTGGTCCATGTTTCACCCCATAGCCAATTAAATGCTTGATCTTGATCATGTTACTTGACCTTCTGCCAATCATTATTTCCTCACTTGTAAAATGAGGACAAAACAACTGATGTGAGTTAAAAAATATTTCTCAATGTATTATCAATAATTCAGAATTATGCATGAAACATTAATTTATTCAACAAATATTAAAGCAACATCACCCATGTTGGAGGCACATTTCTAGTTGCTTAGGTAAACAATATATACAAGATCTCCACCTTTGCTGCACTTACATTCCATCAAGGGAAGAGATAATAAACATGATAAATAGATTAATGGTATGTGAGATGGTGATAAACGCTTCCAGTAATGTGCACTCTAGGAGGTAGCAGATGGGTGATAGATCAAATGCTTGAGTCTCTGTCACTCAAAGAGTGACCTGTATTGAGTTCTAGGCTCCTGGAAGTGGCATGGCCCAGCCTCTTCTGTTCTAGGCACTTGGAGAGTAAACCAGTGGATGGTAGACATCTGTGTATGTGTGCATGTGCATCTGTCTCTTTGTTTCTCCTCTTTTCAAAGAAATAAATTACACACACACACACACAGAGGTAGTAGGAGATTCTAACAGATGGAATGAGGGATGCAAAGACAGAGAGGCATCAATGATTCTCAAAGGTTTTCATTTGCTTTTTCGGGTTTTTTGTTTGTTTCCTTATTTTGAAAGACTGAAATGACATACTTGCTAAGATCTGGGGTGGGTAACACTGAAAGTAGAGGAAGTTTAGAGAGATCCAGAAGTTTAGTATTACCATGAAGTTTTAGCTGTGTAGTCGACATCCATCTGAAGATGCCAATGCTCACGTATGCTTCTGGAGTTAGGAGAAGCTGTTTTGGTTCAAGACACGGATTTGGAGTTTGGGGTATATGGATGGTATTAACAGCCTTGAGGCTGAATTATCTGGTGGTCAATAACAAACTCAGTTTCTGCTAGCACAAAGTTTATAGTCCAGACACAGAATATCCCACAAGATATTTGTCCTTTTCTGAAAACAGTGTTATTCAGGGCATGCTCTGTGGAGCACTAGCAGTGGCATTGCTCAGGGATAATTTTTAAAAGTGTGGATTTCTGGGCCTAATTCTTACTGCAGTGAATTAGAAATTCTGATAGTGAAGTCTCAGAACCTGCATTTCTAATTGACCTTTCAGATGATCCTTTCAGCTCAAACTGGAGAACCACCCTAACAGAAGGTTAATAAATATTTGTTGAACTCATTCGCATTTTTAGGTTTTAATTTGTATTTAATAACAATGCCTACAGGTTCAACTTGGTTTCATTTCTAAATATAATTTTGAGGCTGAATTTCACTCCATAGCTTGCTGATTAGGGCTAATATTTCCAAGCTGGTGAGGATCATACTGTGAGAGCTCAAATGATGGAGGTCAAAGGGAAACATGTAACCAACTCCGCGATCCTAACTCCCTCTGCTAACATGGGCAGAAAGTACTTGGGTTATACAGTGTGTCAGAAAGGAGTACAGAATCAAGGTTTGGGTTTTTTTTCTTATTTTCTCTGTCCTGAATTCTCCACAGGGGGGAAAGCCAATGGATTTCTCAGAGGTCCTCCAGGTTATATTATCCTATGATTCCTCCCCTGAGTCTTCTACAAGGAACACTGTGGAAAGCATCACCCTTGACTACAGGGACCACCCACACAAAGACACATTTTTATTTACAGCCCAGTGCCTTTGGACACAGTCTACGGAGGATGGGGCAATCCCAGGGGCTTCACGCAGCTGCCACCAGACACGCATGGCAGAGCCACAGCCTATTGCTGGACTTGCAAAGAAAATGCTCAAACAAAGTAGAACATATTTTTCCACAATGCCTGTGAACCTGTCAGCCAGGAGCACAGATCAACAGGCCTACAGAGCCGAGGATAAGAAGTGTTTTGAATTGAAGCTGTTTATATTTTGCCAAATAGTTCGCATCTGCATCCCACTTCCCAAACTCTGCTCAGCTGTGAGAAAGAAGACCTTTTAGCTATAGCATCAATTGCACCGAATTCCAGAGTTTGGCTCCTGCAGAAATTGAACCCTCCCTACCTATATGGCCATAGAATTGCTGGTCTCCCTGACTCTCTACTTAGCTTGCACAGACATGACAACAGTCATTATCATTAGCACTCCCACTCACTCAAAGGACTAAGAGGTGGGTCCCAGGGCCTGGGTTGGCCAGGATGCAGAAAGGAAGGGTGAAGTGGAGGCTATCACTCTGCCCAGCCCTTATCTCTGTCTTTAGAGCACTGAACTTCATCTCCAGTACCTTCAGCAGATGGATAGAAGCCTCAGTGACATTTGCAGATCCCTTGTAAGTGCAGTGCCCTCACCCATCTGCTTTGAGCAGCACCTCCTTACAGAAAATGTCTCTACTATGCCCAATCAGAGCACTGATCTTTGTTCTAGTGTGTGCATTAGAATCACCTGGAACAATTGTGATACCATAGGTCTCTGGGTCCCACCCACAGAGTCTCTGATTCAGTAGAATTGGATTATGACCCTGAGTAAGGTTTGAGGATATGTATTTCTCACAAGCAGCAAATAACGTTAGTCAGAGAATACTAATTGGAGAATCCCTGGAGTAGATAACTGGATTACTTAAATATGGAAGGAAGCTCATTATATGAGTTGTATTTGAGAACAAAGATGATTCAAAGGAATCTTCCAAAAGTTAGTGGAAATGTGTTTTATGAAAATATTATGTATAGATGTCAAAAATTTTTGCACCAAAATAAATTTATCTTTTAATTCCACCTTTCACAAACTTTTTGAAATTCCCATGTAGACAGGTAAATAGACAGAAATAACATAAGGAATAATAGATAATATTTATTGAGGACATTGTGCTAAGCACTTGACATTTCTCACTTATGTCTCAAAAAACCCTATCATTTATGTATTATTAACAGTCCCATGTTACACAAAGATTTTGTCTTAGCAGGTAGAAGGTAGTCAGTTCTGGCTCCTCAAACCACCCTTTTCTGGAAATACTTGATTTTATATTTCCCTATTTATTGTACTTGTGCTGTCCCCAACTGCTCAATGCTATGGCTAGGAACCAAGGCAGGGGTTCTAGTTTTGCTTAAGTACCAATTTTTCCCTCTTCACCATTAGTACTGTCACCTCAGCATGCCTCAAAGACCCAACTAAGCTATGGCAAGCTCTGCACTTCCAGGACTTCCAGTTCAATAAAATGTAAATCATTAATTTTGGTTACCATAAGTCAAACCATTGAATGAATCAATACAAATTTGACATTAATCATACCTGTAGGTTATCAATGTAATTACTACTTCTATTGACAAAACTCTAGTATGCTGCCTGTTTTTTTGGCGCATACTGAAGTTCAGTGGTAGGAAGAATGGAGATTCTTCAACTGGGATGCCCAGTTCCCTTGAATATTAAACACCCAGCCCCATTCATTACCAATACCATATATTTAAACTGATCAGAGGATGACAGGAAATCAAACTAAAGGACAGAGGCTGCTAAAAAGACACCAAGAGGAAATGAGGCAATATTCAGGGCAAGTAAAAATCTGATGGAGAGCAGGAGGGAACTGTGCATTCCTCAAAGGAACTAAGCAATAATACAACTGCATATTAATTGGGGTAAAAACAAGTAGATTTGAACATGATGATATTGTCCACTTACATTTCCATCAGACAGAATCTGTCTCAGTCACCTCCCTTACAGACTCAAAGGTTGTTTGCATATATTAAGACCCAATTTAAAATCTAGTGAATCATGGGAGGGAAAGAAAAGAAGAAAGGAAAGGGAAGAGGCAAAGAGCGAAGGGGGTGTGGAGAAGAAAAATATGGAAGGAAGGAAGGAAATCATTAGGTCCGTTGGCAAGATTTTCAAAGAATCATGCACACTAACTCTTCTAAACCAGCATGCTTGCCATTGCCTATACTGATAAATTACACATTTTCCTTATTCACGATTTATATTACAAATTTGTTTTTCTTCACTTTAGTATATGTAACCAACGTCTACTTGAGTAAATTAGACTAAAGCTGTGTATGTGGACCCTGTGTTTGTCATTTTTAATAAAAACAGATAATACTTGTCTCCAGATGCACTGTAAAGTAACCTTTTAACTTCTACATCTCTCTGTAGCCCTCGGTGCTCTTTCTTTCTATCATCGCCATCTCTGGAAAATGTTCATTACCCAAAATATCAGGTGTAGGTCAACCTAGTTTTCCAGGAAGAAGAACAAAGTAAGAGAAACTATACTTCTTATTAAATGCTTGTTAGTGTGAAAACACAGAAGATTTGATTTTTTTTTTTTTTAACGAAACCAACCGACAGGTCAGGTCAGCCCACAGTGGACGTGAATTTGTTTTCTGACCAAGAAATGAGTCTTTGTAAATGGAGTATTAATTTATTTGCACCTCTGGGAGTCAGAGAGTAGCATCAAATTTATCACCTAGAAGCAACAACTGGGAATTCACTACATGAAAACACTAATACAGAAAACCCTGCCTTATAACTTCATTAAATTATAAAATTTGGGAATTTGGAGAAATACAATGTAGTTCTCCTTTTCTTTTATTTATACCTAACATGACAAATGGTTTCTGCATGATAATAGACCAACTTCATCACCTGGAAAGTTGTTAGAAATGCAGATTTTCAGATTTCATCCTATACTCCCTCACTCAAAACTCTGTGGGTAGGACTTTGAGGGAAGGGAGGGGGGTGAATGTTGCAAGCCCTACAGGCATTGCTGATAATGCTGAAGTTTCAAAGAGCCACATGAATTAATGAGCTATGTGTGCCTTATCTGGCCGGCTGGTGATGAAGGCTTGCTGATTCTTGATAAAGGACAAACTGGCCACCTGGCGGTGATGTAGCTGGAAGCTCTGTGACAGTCAAGGCCACTGAGTTCAACAATCTGACTGACCACCAGATGGCTGTTTTAGTCTTCCAGTGTTCATCTGGGAAGCATTTATGGCCCATGACTGAGGAACTCTAAGAAACATCTTCACGTGTAGGCTGCCTGCCAGCCACCTGGTTTTGATTTTGCTGTGGAATAAAAATGAAGCAATTAGCTTCCTGTTGCTAAATGGACTTCTCCTGATGTTTCTTACACACGTATTTTCCCCCTGTGGAGCTCTGCTGTCATGAATTTGGGGTTTTATTGTCCACCCCACATTCCACACTCTTAATAAATACGATGACTCTGTTGGAGGGATCTGAAACTGCAAATACCACACCACCCTATATGTGGCCAACATGGAGCAGCCCAGATCTAATATCACAGCCAGCAAAACTCACAAAAGCAAATCTATCTCTCTCTTTCAAGTTTTTTTTTTCAACTCATTTATCTAGCTACTTCTTCTAGGCATTCGTTCTTTTCAATCATATTGTTTACTTTGTGATAACACAATCAGTTTTTTTAAAGACAAGACTGATGTTTACTATATTTCTTCAGTGGATAGGAGACATAGCATAGGGCAGGATGTTTGAATAATGAAGATATAAGCTGTTTGCTCCTCTACATTTGTACTTCTGTATGTACTCACAGAGATTCAAATACTATCTACATATCATTCTGAAAGTAGTTTATGAAGTATCAATTTCACAAAATATTACTCTTGATCCTCAAATATGCATTAAAACTTCACTCACCTCTGGTGTTTTTAGACACATCACCCATTTTCTGACTTTTTTACTCTAAGATTCTGGCTGCTACTGTCTTTAAGATATCCTTCTGGGAAGAACTGTAACACTAAAATATTAAGAGTAAGTGGCGTTCTTGATACTAAAATTAGTTACAGTCATTCAAAGTCACATTGTCTATGCACACAAACATCTGTTTTTGTATAGCATCATAAGACATACTTCCCCAATCCTCTGTGGGATACTACTATTGTGTATGTGTGTGTGTCTGCCCAAACATGCAACTCTAATATTCCCCCATTTCAAGTACTTTTAATTAACAAATACTAAAAATAAAAACATAATCTAGTGATTCTCTAGGAGAAATCATGCCATGGCCATATTCATCTACATGGGTTGTTTTGCTGAGAACACTGGGCAGCTAATTTCCTGAGAATGTGGTGCTAGGGATCGTATACAATTAATAATAAATGATTGCTTGATTACACAAAAGACAAATGAATGAATGAAGTATGTATGAGTGGAATATTGGCAGCTAAATTTGTTGCCATGGCCAGAGTCCTCTCTGACAGTATTCTCTTGCACTTCTCCCAATAGTTCTGTCTTGCTTGACGACACATAGCCATGGGGCTCTGAGATAAGGCTGCTTAGCACCCTCGCCTTCTCCTGAGCTCCTTCCCCACATTGCAGGGCCTTTCCATGATCAGTTTTCCTAAAAGTAGACATACACATAAAATGTTGTAGAAAGCTCAAAACATCCAATGAGAGCTAAATCCAGAGCAAACCCAGATCCTGTCTCTGGGCCACAGGATGCCAAAAATAAGCCACAATCAATGTCTTCTTCCCTGCAGCATTTAGTAGAACATGACTTTCTACCATGGTGCAGAGAGATTACAAAAATGAAAATTAAAAAGCTCCAAAATCAATCTTTTAAAATTGAAGGTCCATAAAACAGCCTACAGGAAAAACCCTCGGAACTGGGCTACAGAAAACCAAATGAAATAATTTTAAACTGGATTCCCATAAAAAATCTTCTGCTTTCATTTTTGTTCTTGGCATATAAACCAGTGTTTCCATGTTACATAAGAGTTCAACATTAAGACAGTCCAAATAATCAGTTCTTTAAAACAGAAAGAACAATTATCTTAGGTTTTTAAAACAGTACAGAAAACTGTAGGAGATATCCTACAAATATCAATGCTGCTCCTTGCGAAATCTTTCAGAATAGAAAAGAGACAGAAACTCAGACTAAGAGGAAAAGTGGAAAACAGACATTTTAGTTCCAAAGTAGCAGAGAATAAACTCTTGATGATGGTGGGCTTTGTCCCTAACAGCTCATAATCCAGTCTTGTCACCTTTAGTCCATTCCCCCAGCTCCATTCAAGTCAGTGAGCAGAAAGACTGCATAAAACGTGCATGAGAAATTAGCATCATTTGTGACATTTATCCAGAGACCTCTATGGATTTTGGTCATGGGTTTCTCCATCTAATCTTAACATAAGCCTAACAATCCCAAGAACAGAGGCTTCAGACAAGTTGTGAATTTTAAAATAATCTTCTTTGAAATAGCAATACTCCTATAAAAATATTACTGCTTTTATTTCTAGCATCTTGTGATAAATAATACAAGATAAAAGATAATGCTTTACTGCATGTAATTTGAAAAGAATATGAGATATAATCTGCACATATTCTAGACTGTGGCTTATTAAGACATACATGTTTTGGCTGGTGCCACGGCTCACTTGGCTAATCCTCCGCCTGCAGCACCAGCACTCCAGGTTCTAGTCCCGTCTGGGGCACCGGATTCTGTCCCGGTTGCTCCTCTTCCAGTCCAGCTCTCTGCTTTGGCCCGGGAGGTCAGTGGAGGATGGCCCAAGTGCTTGGGCCCTGCACCCATGAGGGAGACCAGGAGGAAGCACCTGGCTCCTGGCTTTGGATCAGTGCAGTGCGCCAGCTGCAGCACGCCAGCTGCAGCGCGCCGGCCATAGCGGCCATTTGGGGGGTGAACCAACAGAAAGGAAGACCTTTCTCTCTGTCTCTCTCTCTCTCTCACTATCTAACACTGCCTGTCAAAAAATAAAATTTAAAAATTTTTAAAAAAGACATACATGTTTCCATATATTGTATGGACATAATATAAAAGTAGGGAGAATATTGTTGTTGGAGACATAAATTCTGGGTCTGAGTGCCATCTCCAATGCTAAGTAATGGAGGGTAAATCGAAGCTCTCAGAGCTTCCAATTTTGTTTTCTAGGAATGCTTCCCTTCCCCACTTTACTTGTTGATTGAAAGACTCTCATAGTTGTGAAAAGCCCACACAGTTGTTTCATATCCTATAGAGCTTCTAAAAATAATAGGATTACTAAGTTTATTTCTTAGTTATCTTCATAATTCTCCAGGGTAAGGAAGTCAGGAGTACATGCATCTTTGATATGTCTTTTTCCTGATAATCAAAACTTATTCAGCTTCTCATATTAAAGAGTTAAGGAATAAATGAAATCCTTTTTAAAGCATTTACTTTTCTCTAAATCAAGATTTTTCAACACTCTGCTTAATACGGGGCATCTAAAATTTGTTAATATAGCCCAAGAGTGGGCTTTCTCAACCTCAGCACTTGACCTCTGGAGCTAGGTAATTTTGCTTTGTGGAGATGACTGCATGATGTGGAGGCACTCATGATGTCTGACAGCACACCCTGACTTCTACCCACTAGGTGTCAGCAACAACCCCCAGCCCACTTGTGATAACCAAAACTTTCCCAGACATTGCCAAAGAGGACATCTGAGCTGCAAGTTGCACCTGGTTGAGAAACACTGTTCTAGATGCAGAATGTGTAGAAAAAGGAAGGAGAAATGATTTGATTAGCAATCAGCAATCCTGGATTCCAACCCAACTCTAATGCTTCCTTTGACTACAAAAGCTTGGGCAAGTTACTAAGCTTTTTTGGGGTTGGGTCCACATTTGCATGAGGCAGCTGGTGAGATTAAATACCAAGGACCCCTTCTGCTCTAATGTCCAGAGTTTTGTTCTATTTCCTTACAGAGCCCCTCTACGAAATGCATTGGTTTTCTCTGTTATTAATGCATGCTTGATAAAGGCTATTTATTTCACTGGTAGAATATTTTCACATTCCATAATTGTGTTCCTCAATTCCTACAGCAGGCACTTCATCAACAGCAGTTCTAAGAAAAGAGGAACCCTATATGGGTTACTTGGCAGTGATCTCCTAGGTAACCACACAAATCTTACTTTATTATTAATCGTATTCCCTTTGTCTGTAACATCCATTTGCAACTGGCTGTGAGACAATTTCTAAAGGAAATGGTCATCTCTAATCACTTTGAAACAATTCTTTTCTCCAAATTGATGAGCCACCAGAAGAAAATATCAAATATCAGCTTTGTTGGTTGACTTCAATAGAAATATGAAAAGTCTAACAGTTTTTCCCCTTCATTAGAGTATGGTTAAAATGAGGAGCAGCTAGTCCCAACCTTAAAACCCTGAGAGCTATGAATTACTCACAATGACCCTGCTGCAATGATAGTAGAAATGTTCCCAAGGCTGGCTACAGAGTTTCCTGTTAGTGGAGTCCTACTAGTTTCACTTTTTTAATGTTTTATTTACATTTTATTCCCTTGAAAGGGATAGACATACACATTCACATACACACACACACAGAGAGAGAGAGAGAGAGAGAGAGAGAGAGAGAGAGTCCATCTGCTGGTTCACTCCCCAAATGCATACAACCTCAGGGCTGGTTTAGGCCATAGCCAAGAGCCTAGAAGTCCATCCAGGTTGTGAACTACCCTGTTCTCTGTAACATGGCTTGCCCTCAAGGAATACATTGGACCAGCCCCAGAAATGCTGGAATTTTACCAGAATCTAACCGACCAAGAAGAAGGAAATACTGAACTCCAACGCCTCCAGCCTTCCGGCTCCATCTAATTGAGAGGAGGAAGGGAGAAGGTCTTGAGAAGCACTTGTGAAATTCACAGTCCAGATAGGCACAGGCTCACTGAAATACTGAGACCTAATCATAGACAAGAGAATAGCAAGAAAAACAAAGAGAACATTAAAAATATAATAATAATAATGACTAGAGAAAGTCCCTAAATTAATGTCAGACATCAAACTTGTCCAGTAAGTTCAGAAAATACCAAGCACATAAATGCTAAAAATCACATTTAGGTATGTCATTTCCGAGCTAAAGGGAAAAATCCTGAAGTAACCCAAAGACAAATGAATCTCATCTATAGAGGAACAAAGATAAGAATTGATCCAACTTCTCCTCAGAAGTCACACAAGCAAGAAGAGAGTGAATTGAAGCATTGAAAGAGTTGAGAGGAAAAATATACCAACTAGAATTTGGCACCATATGAGATTATCCTTCAAAGGTGAAGGAAAAACACAGATTTTCAGACAAACAAAGGCGATGGGATTTGTTGCCTCTGGTTCTGTCTTACAAGAAATGGTAACTTACTTAGAGGCAGACAAATTCAAAATTTTATGGTTAAGACACTGGTTAGGATGCTGGCATCCCCTATCAGAGTGCCTGAACTTGGTCTCAGCTCCACTCCAGATTCCAGCTTTCTGACAAAGCTTATCCTGGGAAGCAGCAAGTGATGGCCATCCAAGTGGAGGGTCTGAATTAGGCTTCCTGAATTAGGGATTTAAGAAGTAAACTAGAAGATGGGCTCCCTCCTCTTCTCCCTCCTCCTCCCTTTCTTCCCTCTCTCGCTAAAAAAAAAAAAAAAAAAAAAGTAAATTAATTTAGAAAGAGAAAGTAATAGGTCAGAAATTCAGGTATGGGAGTTTGGTGCAGCAGTTAAGATGCTGCTTGGGACACCTACATCCCAAATGCAAGTGCCTGGGTTGGAGTCCCACCCACCTCCATTTCCAATTACAGCTTACTGTTAATGCACATTCTGAAGGGAGCAGATGATGGTTCAAGTACCTAGGTCCCTACCACCCATGTGGAAAACTCAGGTTGAGTTCAAGGCTTCCGGCTACAACCTAGCCCAATCCTGGTTGTTGCAGGCATTTGGGGAGTTAGTTGAAGAAAGATCTCCCGCTGCATTTGTCTCTGTCTCTCTGCCTTTCAAATAAATTTTTGAGGCCAGCGCCAAGTCTCAATAGGCTACTCCTCCGCCTGCGGCGCCGGCACCCAGGGTTCTAGTCCCAGTTGGGGCACCGGATTCTGTCCTGGTTGCTCCTCTTCCAGTCCAGCTCTCTGCTGTGGCCTGGGAGTGCAGTGGAGGATGGCCCAAGTCTTTGGGCCCTGCACCCCATGGGAGACCAGGATAAGCACCTGGCTCCTGGCTTCGGATCAGCACGGTGTGCTGGCCGCAGCACACCAGCCGCAGCGGCCATTGGGAGATGAACCAATGGCAAAAGGAAGACCTTTCTCTCTGTCTCTCTCTCACTGTCCACTCTGCCTGTCAAAAATTAAAAAAAAAAAAAGAAATCAGCTTTAAATATAAAGACACACATCAGAGGAGAATAAACATGGACAAGCGAGATTTATCACTAATAAGCAGGGATGGTTCAAAATACAAAAATCAATAAATGTGGCACATCACATTAACATAATGAAGAATACAACTATTATCTCAATAGATGCAGAGAAAGCATTTGATAAAATACAACATCCATTCATAATAAACACCTAAAGAAAATTGGGTATAAAAGGAAAATACCTCAACACAATCAAGGTGATAAATGACAAACCCACTGCCCATATCATATTGAATAGGGAAATGTTGGAAGCATTTCTGCTAAGATCCAGAACCAGACGAGATATATACTTTCATCACTGCTATTCAATATACTTCTGGAAGTTTTAGCCAGAGCCATTAAACAAGATAAAGAAATCAAAGAGATACAAACTGGACAAGGCTGGCATTGTGGGGTAACATGTAAGGCTGCCTGCAACACCATCATCCCATATGGGCACCTGTTCAAGTCCTGGCTGTTTCACTTTTCATCCATCTCCTTGCTAATGTGCCTGGGAAAGTAGTGGAAGATGGCCCAAGTCCTTGGACCCCTGCCACCTACATGGGAGACCTGACAGAAACTCCTGGCTCCTGGCTCAGAAAGGCCCAACTCCAGCCATTGTAGCCATTTGGGGAGTGAACCAGAAGACGGAAGCTTTCTCGCTTGCGCTCTCACTCGCTCGCTCTCTCTCTTCCTCTCCCCCCTCCTCTGTAACTCTGCCTTTCAATGAATACATAAATTATTTTTTAAAAGATACAAATTTGGAAGGAAGAAGTCAAATTATTCCTGTTTGTAGATGACATGATCCTATGTATAAGGAAACCAAAAGACTACATTAAGAAACTGTTAGAACTCATAAGAGAGTTTGGTAAAGTTGCAGGATATAAAATCAACACACAACAATCAGTAGCCTTTGTATATACAAATAATGCCATGACTGAGAAAGAACTTTTAAGATCAGAATCACTCACAATAGCTAAAAAAAGTTAAATAGCTTGGAATAAATTTAGCCAAAGAACTGAAATGTCACTACAATGAAAGATTCAAGACATTAAAGAAGGAAATAGAAGAGATCAAAAAAATGGAAAAAATCATCCATGTTCACAGATTGGAAGAAATAATATCATCAGAATGTCCATACCATCCAAAGCAACCTGCAGATTCAGTGTAATTCCAATCAAAATAACAAAGACATTCCTCTCATGGGTAGGAATAAATGATACTAAAATGTATATGTAGACACAAGAGACCCCTAAAAGCTAAAGCAATCTTAAACAACAAACACAAAGCCAGAAGCATGACAATACCAGGTTTTAAGTCATACTACAGTGCATTATATCAAAACAGCCTGGTACTGATACAAAAATAGACAAAGAGACAAAGAGAATGGAATTGAAATCCCAGATACTAATCCATGATATGCAAACAACTAATCTTTGACAACTAAGGTAAAATCAATCCCTGGAAAAGGACAGTATCTTCAACAAGTGATGCTTGGAAAATTGAATGCCTGCATGCAGAAGTATGAAATAAGACTCCTACCTTATACCTTATACAAAAATAAACTAAAAATAGGTCAAGGATCTCAATATATATCAGGATAACATCAAATTACTAGAAGAAAACGTCAGGGAAACTGTAAGACATTGGCATAGGCTAAGACCTCTTGGAAAAAACCCCAGAACTACAGGTAATAAAATTAAAAATAGACAAATGTGGTTACATGTAGCTAAGAAGCTTCTACACTGCAAAGGAAACACAGCAAAGTGAAGAGGTCACCAACAGAATAGGAGAAAATATTTGCTAAATATGCGACTGATAAAGGATTAATATCTAGAATCTATAAAGAGCTCAAGAAACTCAACAACAAAACAAATAATTCAATTAAGAAATGGGCAAAGGACTTCAACAGGCTTTTTTCAAAAGAGGAAATTCAAATGGCCAACAAACACATTTTTTAAAAAAAATCTAATGATCACTAGCCATCAGGGAAATGCAAAACAAAACTACAAAGAGGTTTTACCTCACCCAAGTAAGAATGGTTCTCATATAGAAATCAACCAACAATAAATGCTGCTGAGGATGTGGAGTAAAAGGTACCCTAATATACTGTTGATGGAATGTAAACTACTACAACCATTATAAAAGATAGTATAGAGATTCCTCAGAAACCTGAAAATAGACCTACCATATGACCCAGCCATTTCATTCCTGGGAAGTTACCCAAATGAGATGAAATCAGCATATTAAAGAGCAATCTGTACCACCATGTTTATTTCGGTTCACAATAGCTGAGATATTGAATAAATCCAGATATCCACCAACTGATGTCTGAATAAAAAAAATATGGTATATATACATTATGGAATACTACTCAGCCATAAAAAAATGAAATCCTGTCTTTTGCAACAAAATGGACACAACTGGAAAGTATTACATTTAGTGAAATAAGCCAGTCCCCAAAAGACAAGTATTATAAAACTTCTCTGATATGTGGCAGTTAAAAAGAATACAAAAAAGACATAGGAATGAAACTACATCTTGTGATGTGATTGTTGTTTTTAGCCCTTGCTTATAATCCTGTAGAACTGTGATCTTACTGCCTTTTACTTGTTGACTATTGTGGGTAGTGGTGCATTAAACCTGTGATTATAGAGTGGATTAAAATCATGTCTGCAAAAATTGAAAAAGAAGGAAGGAGGGAAATTGAGGAGAGAGAGTAGGGAGGGAGGAAAGTATAGTTGTCTTCTTAGAACTGTACCTATGAAATCCATGAAATCAGTTCTCTTTATATTAGTGAAAACATGAACAATTTGAAATATAAACCTTCTGGCATCAATGAAAGTGCTGGGTCTTAGTCCACCCATACAAGAATGGACTGGGTCCGAGGAAAGGTGAGTGCGCCGCTCGCCCGTTCCCCAGCCTCCCGATCCCGGAGACAATCAGACGCAGCAGGGAGCCAAGTCTAGCAAGAACTCATTTACTTCGTGCGAAACAGAACCTTTTATAGCACAAAACTGCAGAGTCATTGGGGCAGGGCTAAGGACCAACCAATCACTTAAACGGTCATTTTATGGGGGGATTTCTATAGGACTAGCCATATGTCTATACACTTGTTACTAGTTTTGTCACCTCCCCTGATGTTGTGCAGCCAATTAGTTTTAGTGGTAAACAACTTTGGATTCCACCCACCTTACTTCCTTTGGGCACCATCATGTAACTAATTTCCCCACACTTCTGGCATCAATGAAAGTGATAGTAGCTATACTCATTTCAGATAAAGCAAATTTCAAAGAATGAAAATTATCCAAGACAAAAAAGGACACAAAATAATGATAGAGAGGTCAACTCCATGAAAACATATTAATCTTCAGTATGGCTACACTTAACTCAACTGAGCATCAAACTGAGTGAGGCAAAAACTAATAGAACTGCAAGAACAATCAGATGAAGCCAGTATTATTGTTGGAGTCTTCAACACTACTCTATCCAGGAAGAGAGAGACTCATTAGGTAGAAATTTAGTAAAAACATAGTTAAACTCAACAAACCCATCTGTCAACTAGACATTATTGATATCCATAGGTCACTTCATCAAACATCACCAGAAAACACATCCGTATCAGTGTTTGCAGATGTCTGTCACCTGCAGAGTGATGTGGAGCCTGTTTGCTATTCTTCCTTAGACATGGCAAGGAAGGAATTAGGAGGCTTTAGGAGGCTTGGTACCACCCAGAATGGCTTTGAAAGCAGTAGGCTGATTGAGAAAACTACCAAGTGTCTATTATATGCAGGACAATGCTAAGAACTGAAAAGACAGATGCAAATAAGCCACAGCTCTTGATCTTGAAGAGCTTAGACTTGTAAAAGAGTTCACCATCCTTTCTTATCCAGGACATCCTTCTCAAAGTTGCCCACTATTGTAGAGCACAATTGGGCTCCTCAATCTGGTGGCCTTTTAAGTTGTGAACTATTTTTTTTTTAAAGATTTATTTATTTATTTGAAAGTCAGAGTTTCACAGAGAGAAGGAGAGGCAGAGAAAGAGGGGGGGGGCGGTTTCCATTTGATGGTTCACTCCCCAATTGGCCACAATGGCTGGAGCTGCACCAATCCAAAGCCAGGAGCCAGGAGCCAGGAGTTCTTTCAGGTCTCCCACACGGGTGCAGGGGCCCAAAGACTGGGCCATCTTCCACTGATTTCCCAAGCCATTGCAGAGAGCTGGATTGGAAGTGGAGCAGCCAGGACACAAAATGGCGCCCATATGGAATGCCAGCACTGAAGGCGGCAGCTTTACCTGCTACACCACAGCGCTGGCACCTAATCTCTCTGTTTTAAAAGACCAAGCAGCACAGCCATTACAGTAAGTGCTCAGGGGCTGGACCCATTGGGAAGAGGAGTCAAGCATGGAAAGTGGGTTTCTGGGGAGAGCTGAGCTTCACCTGTGCTTTTACAACACTTCTGTGAACACATGAATGCAGACATGCTCAGTTGCTAGGCTTGACTCAGCGTCAGTTGATTTTGCTTTTGTGAAAATGATCAAAAGGTAGTTTTCACAGAAGAGTATTTGTTTGCAGTTTCTTGTATTAATTTAGGAACTCAATGTGAAATGCACACCCACCAAAACATGCCAGCCTCTGTACTTCACTTAGCCCTTTCTATTCATTCCTATAGGAAACAGTAAATATAAAAGATGGGCCATTTTATAGAGCAAGAGGGGTGCTAAAGTGACTTTTGAAGAGTTGATTGATGAGTTCTCAAATGGTTGTCAAAGTTTATTACTGGTAAATAAAAGAAAAATGTGATTTGAACTATAACCAAACTTACATTGCATCCATATCTAGACACTTTAGGGAAATATGATAATCTGTAGGATGAATAGCTACATTCTATTATGATTGCTACTTTTATTGTTAAAATGGTTATATTGAGTGTTTAGTTTCAAGTGTAGCTTGAATATGTAAACATTATCATATGATTTAATTAAATGCAACGATGCTAATGAAAGCACTCACTTTAGCAGCATTCACTCTGTGTATAGCTCTAAGACTATGGAAGAAAATCTCTTCAAATAAAATAGTTCTAAACCAAAAAAGAAAAAACATTCACCAATGTAGACCACATTTTGGGTCATGAAATGTAACAATCTCAGACCATGATCAAATTAAATTAGAATTCAACAGCAGAAAGATAGCTGGAATATCACAAAGTATGTAGGTATTAAAAGACACATGTTTAGATAATACATAAGTCAAAGAGTAAATCTCAAAAAACATTTTCAAAAATATTTTGAACAAAACAAATGAAAACACAGCTAAAAATTTATAGAATTGCTGAAAACAAACGCTAATGGTAAATTTATAGCATGGAAGTCATATATTAGTAAAAAGAAAGCTCCAAAATCCATAATCTAATAAACTAATGAATAAATTATAAAAATAAGGAGAAAAAACTAAAGAAGAAAGATCAAAACCAATATTCCAATAAACTAGAAAAATAAAACTAGTTAGATCCAAATAAGCAGGAATAAAGTATCAGGAAGAAATCAGAAATCAGTTATATTGAAAACAGAAAATAAATAGATAAAAATCATCAAAAACAAAAACTGGTTCTTTAAAAAGAACTTCAAAACTGATTGGCTTCCAAGCAAGTTATCTAACACAAAAAGAGAAATGACACAAATTACTAATATTAGAAATGAAAGAGGGAACACTTCCATAGATCCCATGGAGATCAAAATGATAAAAAGAAATAACAACTCTATCCTCAACAATTTGATAATCTAAATGAAAAGGACCAAATCCATAAAACAGAAAATCTGTTAAAACCAACACACATAGACAGATACACATAGGCCTAAACTTAATAAAAATATTGAATTAATTGCTAATAACCTTCCAAAATAGATAATACCAGACCCAAATGAGCTCACTATTGAATTCTACCCCATATTTAAAGAAGAAATTACAATAATACTCTATAATCATTTCCAGAAGATAGAAGTAGTGGACTATGTCCTAATTTTTTGAGGCCAGCATTATATCTAAATATTGAAAGTAAATTATGAGAAAACTATAGGCCAATATTTCTCATGAACTTAGATGGAGAATTTCTCAACAAAATATTAGCAAATCAAAGCCAACAATGTATGAAAAGAATTACACACCATGGCCAGGAGGGTTTTAGCCTAGGTAACTGGTTAAACATTCAAAACCAATTAATGTAATCCATTCCACCAAGATGTTAATCTGATCATATTAATAGATATGGAAAATTAATTGACAAAAGCTAACACATATGATAAAAATTCTCAGTACACTAGGAATTGAGGGCACTTCCTCAACCTGATAAAGAACATCTACAGAAAACCCCACAAATAACATCATACTTAAAAGTGGGGAAATGAGGTTTTCTCCTAAGATCAGGAAGAAGCAAAAATATCTCTTCTCAATACTTCTTTTAAACACTGAACTTGGGGGCTGGTGCTGTGGAGTAGCAGGTAAACCCACCGCCTACAGTGCCAGCATCCCGTATGGGTACCAGTTCAAGACCTGGCTGCTCTACTTCTGATCCAGCTCTCTGCTATGTCCTGGGAAAGCAGTGGAAGATGGCCCAAGTCCTTGGGCCCCTGCACCCATGTGTGAGACCGGGAAGAAGCTCCAGGCTCCTGGCTTCAGATAGGTGCAGCTTCAGTCCTTGCAGACATTTGGGGAGTGAACCATTGGATGGAAGACCTCTCTCTCTTTCTCTCTCTCTCTCTCTCTCTCTCTGCCTCTGCTTCTCTGTAACTCTGCCTTTCAAATAAATAAATAAATCTTTTAAAAAATGCTCACTGGACTTGTGTACTGGCCAAACAATAAGAAGGGAGGGAAACAAAGTTAAATATATACTAAGTAGAAAGAAAAAAATAAAATTGTTCTTTTTATAGATGACATAATTGTCTAGGTAGAAAATCTGAAAGAACTGGCCAATGCATTGGTGAAACTAATAAGCAATTATAGCAAGGTTGAAGATACAAGGTTAACATACAAAACTCAATAAATTTCCTATATAGCAGAAATTGGAATTTTAAAGTATTAAAGTTTAGGAATTTATTATTTATTAACATATCAGATTCTCAGGGTCACAGCAAATACCTGATAATTACTACAAAAAATTCTCATATCAATGTGATATTAATACAAGGAGAATAGATTCAATAATTCTAAGAATATAATACTTCTGTTCTTCCCTCCCTCCCTCCCTACATTGCCAATGATATCACCATGTCCTCAAATAGTATATATGGGCATAAACCTAGCAAAATAAAATAAAGTCCATAAAATATGAGGAAAACTACAAAATCTGATGAAATAAAATAGAACCAAACAAATTGAGAGCCAACTTCCCATGTTCATAGAAAGAAAGGCTCAATATTGTCTAGGTATTAATCGCTTCTTGGTCTTTTTGCTAAGATCAAGTGTATTGTCTAGGTGTTAGTTCTATCCAATTTGATTCACAGATTCAATACAATCTCCACCAATATCCTATCAATTTGTTTCATGAACATTGACAAACTGGTTCTAAAATTTACATGGAGAGGCAAAAAGACCCATAATGATCAGTCAATAATAAATGATGGGTGTCCAAGTACTGACACTAGTTGACTTCAGGAGTTCCCATGGAAGTGGATATTTGGTACCACGGTTAAGGCATTGTGCGGGATGCCCGCATCTCATATAAGAATGTCTGGTTTCAAGTTCTGGCTCTTTTTTATTATTTATTTGAGAGGTAGAGTTACAGACCGAGAGAGAGAGAGAGAGAGAGAGAGAGAGAGAGAGAGAGAGAGAGAAGGGTCTTCCTTCCGTTGATTCACTCTCCAAATGGCCGCAACAGATGGAGCTGCACTGATCCGAAGCCAGGAGCCAGGTGCTTCTTCCTGGTCTCCCATGCAGGTGCAGGGGCCCAAGGACTTGGGCCATCCTCCACTGCTATGCCAGGCCACAGCAGAGAGCTGGACTGGAAGAGGAGCAACCGGGACTAAAACTAAAGCAACCGGGATGCCAGCACCACAGGTGGAGGATTAACCTAGTGCACCACAGTGCTGGCCCAAGTTCTGGCTCTTTTCTCCTTCCAGTTTCCTGCTAATGTGCACCATGGGAGGAAGCAGGTAATTGTTCAGGAGTTGAGTCCCTGGGTCATTTATGTGGGAAACCTGGATTGGGTTCTTGGCTCCTGTTTTCATTGTGTCTCAGCCATCTGTAGCAAGCATTTGGAGAGTAAAGCGACAGAGAAAACTATATCTGCTTTTTCTTTCTCCCTATCTATTCATTTTTCCCTCTTTCCCACTTCCTTTCATTCCTTGCTGTTACTATGAAATGTATTTTATGAAACAAAGACTGTATGTAAATATCCCTTTTCAAATGGAATAACAATTGCATTTTGTCCAGATTTTTCTGGCATATTAGGTATTGCTTCTACAAGGAAGCCATAAAACAAGCTTTCCATATTAAACATAAACCAGTGAGAAAGATACCCTCTAACAATACACCTTCCCTGATGCCTGAGATATAATCTACCCCAGATCTGCAGCTTTTCCCAGAAGAATCAGATCTTGCTATGCACAAAAGACACAATGATCACCTGGGGGACGAAATTCATTCAAGGGACTCATTTGCACCAGGTGAGTTCTGCAGTCCCAAACCCTCTCCTCCAGGCTTCTGCTCATGGTGACCTCCTCCAGCCATTTTCAAAACAAATCATACTACACGTGTGAAGTTTACCAAAAACATCCCTAGAATTGAAGGGTTTCCTTTTGTTTCTAGATTACATCTTTATACTAATATGAGATCAAATGGTAGCTCACAGTTAAAGAGACACAATTTCACTTCACTCCACCCCAAGGTGGAGGACAAGGATAACCCTAGGTAAAATCATGAGATAAATATTTTCGATTGCTGTTGCCCTTCTGTGTCTGCATTCTGTGACCACTTTTGTCCCAGGTTCTCAACTGATCCTGGTATGTAAAAAGAATACTTTTTTTTTATTTGACAGATAGAGTTAGACAGTGAGAGAGACAGAGAGAAAGATGTTCCTTCCATTGGTTCAATCCCAAAATGGCCGCTACAGCCGGAGCTACGCCAATCTGAAGCCAAGAACCACGTGCTTCCTCCTGGTCTTCCATGCTGGTGCAGGGCCCAAGCACTTGGTCCATCCTCCACTGCCTTCCCGGGCCACAGCAGAGAGCTGGACTGGAAGAGGAGCAACCGGGACTAGAACCTGGCGCCCACATGGGATGCCGGTGCTGCAGGCAGAGGATTAACCAAGTGAGCCACAGTGCCAGCCCCTGTAACAAGAATACTTAATTGATGAATGCACTCACACTGAATCTTCTGTATATGTTAGGATAGGACTAAGCAGAGTTAAAAGCACAAAAGAATGAGTTACTGATGGTGGAATTTCAAACCTAAATTACTTACTATTGAGAGACAGACTTTGCAGTGTGGGATTTTGTTTTGGCTCCTCAAGTCACACTGTCTAAATGACTACTCATTTTTCTTCCACATAATACAACTGTTCAATGATGCAGATAGGTTTCTCAGACAAGACCTGAAGCAATTTTCAGAATTTCCTCTCATACATAATGAATCAGGTGCAATAAACAAGATCCAAAAGTCAGTCTTGTTGTGCCTTGTCCAAGCCAAAAAGTTGACTAGGATCTCAGATTGATGGGCAAGGTGGTTATCAACTGAAAAGTTGCCAGGCTGTACCCCTTCTTGGGTGGAGAGAGGGTAACCTGAGGAAGAACTATCACAACCATCATCTGGCTGGAGGCCTCTGGAAAAGGTAGCATATGTGCAGGACTCTGAGTAGTGGAAGAAGGTGACTCCATGGCAGGGGAGTCGAGTTTTTAAATATCTTTCCCAATGTTGGGAGGTGAAGAAATGTATGACAGTCATGAGAAGCTACCTGGGATGTTGGCCTTCCACCTCCAGGAAGATCTGAGCACACTGAACAGATAGATGTCTCTGATATCAAGTCTGATGCTAACATAGACCTTCTCTTCCATGAGAAGACAGTAGGCAGTCAAGAGTGGAATAAGATGTTGGAACATCCCTTTTTGACAATGACAAAAGACCTGGATAGCATCATTCAGTGCCCTTCTATCCCAGGTAATGCTAGGAATAGCTTTGCTTGCTCCTAGGCATGACTGTTTTCCACTAATTTTGCAAGTAAAAAATGACCATAGAACTGACTGCATCTTTATATTGTTTTAGCTGCTTGGAGACTTTGAACTGAGTTGTTAGTGTAATTATTGCAAATAACCAAGGTCTCATAGTCTGCATGTTTGTTCTATAGTCTCACAGTCCTAATGCCTATACAAGTTGTAGTTTTTCAATCTTTATATTTTCTTTCTATGCTCACAAAAGTTATTTTCAAAGCTATGTTTATATTAAAAGTCACTCGTACTTCAAGTCTTTTGTGTGGAGGGAGACATCTAAACACTGTGATGCTAAGAGAGGTCATCCTTTATCTCTTTGAGACCATTCTATTCATTAACGCAAATGTTCAAAGAAGTGTATAGCAAAGTGTGAGCTTACCTTCAAAAGACTCTTTTGCATTATTTATCAAAAATGCTAAATTTTAGGCTCATGCAAGATATACTGAATCAGAAACTGGATTGGGTGACAGGAATCGAAACTTTAAACAATTCAGAATATACTCATTCACTTTCATGTTTAGAGACCCAGAAATCTAAGAAAAGACCTCACACTCCATGAGCATGTCCCAGTAAAAGTGAAAACAACTTTAGTTTTAGAAACCTGAATTTGAACTTAGAGGATTGGTTTTGCCTTACCTTGCTTCATCATCCAAATATCCTGGGATTTCTTAGAATGAATATAATTGGAACTACAACTTCTACAAATTCACTCTTCCATCCATTGTTATGATGTTAATAAGGATGCAAGATTAGTTGAATAATTTATCAACTTACAAATTGGAAATGATCCATTTTTTAACTGTCATTAAAGAGAACCTTAATGTTTACAAAAAAAAAAAAAATTCAAGAGTTGCAAAGTTCCTGGCCTGGGTATCATCCTTTGTATGTTGGCAGATATAGATCATCTGCCAATATTTAACCCCAGGAAGCTGTGCCCATGCTTCATTTGCATGATGTCACATCCTTTCAATTCCAGTGACGGTAATGGTTTTGTACAATTATATGCAAACCTAGTGTTTTTGTCTCACCTGTTTTATAAGGAATGATTTTCTGAAATTAGAATTAATAGACTGGGACTCACAACCAAGACCTGAATATTTATCCAAATTATGTTTTCATTTTCATTTGGTGTTTATGCAACGAGTGACAGTAATGTTTATTTACTTCCAAATATAGATACAAACACAAATTAAAGAGGAAAAGATTATTCCAACCAAAAGAAAAGAAAATGTTGTTCCAGCCAGATACTGATCTAATTTAAAAAATTTAGGGTATTTGTAGCTAATGGAAATACTTCAGAGTAAGAACACTATTATCATTTTGAAATGGTAAGGTATTCTTACCTTCCAATAATTAAATCATTTACACTAGGTTATCATCTGCTTATCCATCTCATTTCTAGTCAGTTGCTTTTATGCCTTGTATATTTTGCCAGAAAATTTACTGTAATTGCCTATGCTAAATGTGTTTTTATGATTTATTTATTTGAAAGGCAGAGTTACAGAGAGGCACAGGTAGAGGCAGAGAAAGAGAGAGGTCTTCTATCCACTGGTTCATTTCCCAAATGGCCACAATGACCAGAACTGGGCAAATCCAAATCCAGGAGCTTCTTCCGGTCTCCCATGTGGGTACAGGTGCCCAAAGACTTGTGCCATCCTCCACTGCTTTCCCAGGCGCATTAGAAGAGAGCTGGATTGGAAGTAGAGCAGCCAGGACTCAAACCAGTGCCCATATGGAATGCTGGCACTGCAGGTGGTGGCTTTATCTGCTACACAACAGTGCTAGTCCCTATTTTTATGTTGTACTTATTTATTTTTAAAGATTTGTTTTACCTATTTGAAAGGCAGAGTTACAGAAAGAGAGGGAGAGACAGAGGGACGTCTTCCATCCACTCTTTCACCCCCCTAAATGGCTGCAATGGCTGCAATGTCTAGGGCTAGTCTAGGCTGAAGACAGGAGCCAGTAGCCTCCCCTGGGTCTCCCACATGGGTGCAGGGGTCCAAGCACCTGGGCCACCCTCTGCTGCTTTCAGGTGCAGTAGCAGGGAGCTGGATTGGAAGTGGGACTGCAGGGACTTGAACCAGCACTCACATGGCATCCTGGTGTCTCAGGCAACAGCCCTGTGCACTATACCACAACATAGGCCTCTAAATTTATTTTTGTACTGCTGGATTATCTAGCTGTTTGAAATCAAATTAACTGGGAAACTATAGTTTACAACTTAATGTGTATTCTTCATAAACTATCAAGCCATTTGTGGGCATTTCTCAAGCAACAGAGTGTAACCGTTATTCTGGGACAAATTTGATGCACTAAATGGAATCAATTAACTTCTAACTTATCCAGGCTTCCTGAAGTAAAAATACCAGCCTCTTTACAAATCAGATAGTAAGGAATAATTGAAGTATCTCCTAATGGCATGCTACTTGTAAAAATTTTCTGTATTCCATTCCTCTCTGCCCCTAATTGTACATTTTCTATTCTACCACTCAGAATTCTAACATGGACTCGGAAATTTTACTTTAGAGATTGAGCATGTAAATTGGTCTCATGAAGAATGATTGTAATAATAAATAATATTGGAGACCCAGCATGAAGCCAGATGGAACTGACATAAGACCAACACACGGTAAGGAGCCCAGCTCACTCAGAATTGCAGCTTTATACAGAACTATCCAGCCAAATGCTAGATCCTCTGACCCACGCTCAACATGAATGAAGAATAAGAATCAACAAATCACTGTGTGCCAGAGGTGGTTTGCTACACAGCGGTTACTCACAGATAACAGAAATATTCTCTAACATAAGGTAATTGATCTCACAGTAGATTTCCCAACAGCACTGATAAAAAACAAAAGTCAATGAAGTATTATTTTCAATATGTTGAGATAAAAATAATAACCAAGTTAGAATTCTATAATATAAATAACTATTTCTAAAAAATTAGGTGAATAGAAAACAAAAAAAAAACATTTACAATCAACAGACATTCGTCAAAGAAATATTAGGAATGAAGCATAAGTTATCCAGAAGAAAAGTCTAAGATGAAAGAATGATGGTGAGCAAAGAAGTTGGCAAATAAGTAGTAGGACAAAACAAGCGTAGTTGGTATGAAAGAATTCTATCTAATTAACAAGATTTTGGGGTTTTTTTTTTGTGTACAGAATTGAAATATTGACCAGTATCCTGATGAGGTTAATTTTTCTGACATCCTTGTAATACTTGGGAGAGCATTAAGATAGTTAAGTATGTGTATATTTTGTTAGGTCAAATGCACATGGAGAAATTACAAAAGTATTTGGAAAAAAAAGAAACAAAGTAAACTTATCTAACTTCAAAAATAGTAGGAGTAAAAATTAAATAAGAAAAGCCAAGCAAATGAAAATCTCAAGTAATTATTAAAGGCAGCATAGAAATCCTAGAAAGATATTTATGCAAGTAGATATGGAAATTCAAAATATGGCATGATGTCTGGACAACTTGTTATTAATAAGGCAAAAATAAATTCCCAATGTCTTGGAGACATAATAAAGGGAAAATATTTAGAACATTGTTATGAATTTAACTTGAAAAGAATTCCTTAAACAAACCAAGAAAAAAAAAAGAAGCATTACCCATAAAAGGGGACAAAAGTTGAAAAATCCAACAATCCTAAAAGTAAGAACTCTAATCCTTAAAAACTATCAAAAAGTGTGGGAGGGGGCATAAGATACCAATGGAGAAAGTATTTGCAGTAGAAAAATTCAGCAATAGATTAATATCAAGATAAAGAAATACCAGAAATCATTAAAACAAAAATACAAAATTTTAAATGAGCCTGATACCCAACCTGAAACTTCATAAAAAAGATCATAGTGATTAAAAATACATTGTTCAGATTTATTTGTAATTTATTTATAAATTCAGATTTATTTACAATTTATAATCCCAAACAAGATCATAGTGAAATCTGGTTTTATAGCCACTAGGTTGTCAAAATGAGAAGTTAGTAAAGATTTGGTAAGCATAACACTTTCCTGCTGCTGGTGGGAATGTGAATGCTACACTCCTTCAGACAACATGAAAGCAATAATCTTGCAAAGTTGGGCATTCAGATATCCTGCCACTCGTTAATTAGATTCCAAAGTATATCCCTTAGAGAACACTTTCCATAGTACAATTGGAGACCTCTCCAAGAATATTCATAGTAGCATCAAGTGCAATAAAGGAAACACTGTACAGCAATGAAAGACGAATGAACACTATGGACAATAATGAGGAGGAATCTTAGCATTGCAGCTCAGCAGGTTAAGCCACTGCTTAGGATGCCTGAGCCCATATTGGTATGTCAGGTTGAATCCTAGCTCCTCTGCTTCCAGTCCAGCTTCCTGCTAATGCATCCTGGGAAGCGGCAGATGATGGCTCAAGTGCTTGGACCCCTGCCACTCACATTTAGAGACCTGGATTGAGCTCTGGGCTCCTGGTTTCAGCCTGGCCCAGCCCTGGCTGATGCAGGCATTTAGGGAGTGAGCCAGCAGATGGAATATCTCTCTAACTTTCTCTCTCTCTGCTTTCAAGTAGATGAAAATAAACAGCATCAAAGAATTATAATTAGTTGAATAAAGCCTTCATGCTAACATATTAGATATAAGCTACAAAAAGGTAAGTCTTAGGAAACAACTACTTTCTTTACAAATACACCACAAATGTAGGGTATCTCTAGCATAAAAAGTAAATGGACAGGTGTTTTTGCCTGATTTAGGGTCATAGTGGGACTTGGCTTCTATGAGCTTCATCTGATATTTACATCATAGGATGGCCAGTGGGAAAGGAAGTTTGCTGAATATATACAAGGGGTATTTCTCAGGGACTTGTTAGAAGCTGCTCTGAACCTTTTTGCAACAGAGCTATTTGTCACTGCCCAGGGGGAAAAATAATGGTCTCTCCTCTTCTGCTTTCTAAATCTCTCCCAAGTGGCTCTCATTGGAAGAAACTAACAATGAGCTCCATGAGGAAGGGGATTCTGGGAAACATGGTTCTTGCACCTAGAAGGAAGTGGTGATAATACTAAGCTGACAACATGTAATGCAGGACATGCTGAATATTTTCCATCTGGAACTTCAGATCAAATCACCACACTTTTCTGCTTAAACTCTGCCATGTGAGCTCACTTGCCTCTGTCTACTAGTTGTATTTGGTCAGCAGAAAGTACCATAAAAAGGAGGGAGAGAATGAGGCCAGGGAAGTTTTCTGCCCTGGTCCCTTCCCTGCTAGCTTAGATGTGCCCCTCTTTGGGTGGTCATAGCTCCTGTCAGGATGTCCTCTCACATAGTTACTTTGTCTGGTATCAGTTACATGATCACTCTCATTGCCCCATCAGCAAGAGATATATTTCTTGGTTGGTTTCCCTGAACACTGTCCATAACACTTCCTTATATTAAATGTTCTTTACTCCTCAGTTTGAGATTTCTTTTTGTTTCCTGCCATATCTCTAACTCACAGATTAAGTGCTTAAAAAGGAAGTATGTTTGTGAACTCAAGAGGCCTTCATAGCCTTGGCAGCTCAGGACATGAGCCTAGGGTGATTACTGACGCCATAAACAAGACTGTCAATTGTTAAATCAACAACAGGAGTGACTGTGTACTTGCTCCCCATGTAGGACCTCTGTCTTAACGTGTTGTACTATGCAAATTAATGGTAAAACTAGTATTCAAACAGTACTTTATACTTTGTGTCTCTGTGTGGGTGCAAACTGTTGAAATATTTACTTAGTATAGAGTTGATCTTCTGTATATAAAGATAAGTAAAAATGAATCTTAATGAAGATTGGGATGGGAGAAGGAGTAGGAGATAGAATGGTTTGCAAGTGGGAGGTGGTTATGGGGGGAAGAACCACTATAATTCAAAAATTGTACTTTCAAAATTTATATTTATTAAATAAAAGTTTTCTATAAAAAAGGGTGGGGGCCGGCGCAGTGGCTCACTTGGCTAATCCTCCGCCTGTGGCACCAGCATCCCATACGGGCACTGGGTTCTAGTCCCGGTTGCTCCTCTTCTTGTCCAGCTCTCTACTGTGGCCCGGGAGGGCAGTGGGAGATGGCCCAAGTGCTTGGGCCCCTGCACCTGCGTGGGAGACCAGGGGGAAGCACCTGGCTCCTGGCTTCAGATTGGCTTAGCTCCAGCCTTGGTGGCCATTTTGGGGGTGAACCAACGGAAGGAGGACCTTTCTCTGTCTCTCTCACTGTCTAACTCTGTCAAAAAAAAAAAAAAAGGATGGATGTGCAAGGAAAGGATATATGAAGTGAAGGAGTTGCTCTCAACTAGAATTTAATTTCAGAAGAGGAACATCAATCACCCTCTTCATCAGAGATAAAGGCATCAAGATGAAACACCCCAAATCTTCCACAACAGTAGCAAATTGCTCCAGACAAGAGTGCTCAGTGTTTATCTTTGTTATGGTTTTCCATCTCGTCAAAACAGACACTATGATTAAAAAGCAAAAAGAATATGACTTACGTTCCCAAATCTAGATAATTATACTTGTGTTTCAGATTCTTTCAGATTTGAGAACCATTCATTTATTCCTCAGTTATATCTGGCTATACATTGTGTTATGGAAGCACTATGACCTAGAGAACACAGAAGCTTATTCAAGGTATTAAACATTATTAATTTCGCTTCATTCAATTAATTGACACTCTGTTAAAGTGCATTTCTATTCATATACATGTAACATGGTATCTATACATTGAAAGCTATACTCAACAAATGGATACTGGAAAAAGTAATATGTGTTCATGTATAAACAGAAGAATGGTGCCCCTAATAGGAATGGCAGCAAAATCAAACACAATAAGATTCTGAGTTTTCTTTTGAATAAAGAAGGGCCAAACAAAACATGCATTCTACTAATCAAGGTATTTTATTGACAGAACATCATATTTTTTAACCATGACTACTATAGAGAAATTACTAAGGCGATATAGAGAAATGACTAAGCCAAATTAATTAATAAAATGCATTTCAGGGAGAAGAAAAATGAGACAATAGCTGACAGTGCTAATAAAAAAAATAGCTCATTTTTACAAAGTTTCTTTTTTGTTGTCCTGAATCATCACCTTGCTTTCAGGAAGTAGAGTAAACTGACACAGAGTCAAGGCAGTGTTGAAAACCCTTCTATTCAGGCAGATTTCATGGAACATTCACCACCTCTGACTCCAATGTGGAGATGTCATCTGCTCTGACGTATTGGCTCATTAAAAACCAGCAGCAATGTCTCCAGAGCTGAATCTCTTTCATTCATTATTCAATATTGGTATATTTTGGTATAAAGGATTGTATGCATTTGAAATTTGTCTTTGAAATGAAAAAAACCTTCAGTTTTTATAAGTGTTCAGCCATTTCTGTTCAAAAGTGTGACCAACTTAAAAGGTTCAAAAGAAGCACATGTGAACAGGAAATATTTTTAAGAATTTTTTCCTCTTTGGATTGTTTTAGTAGACATTGAATTTCTGTTACTGATCTTCACTAAACTGCATAGGTGGATGAAAAAGAACTGCCTCAAACTTAAAAACCAACTAGCAAAACTTAATTGTGGAAATGACATGATCTGGAAATGATATTTCTACTGTTTTATTCAATAAATTAAAATAGTTAGAAAATTTATTTTATAAGTCACTTAACATCAAGAGCCAATATTTAAGCACTGTGTTATAGGCCAAAATGGGAAAGTGGCAATGTAAAAGTAGCTTTGCTAATCCTCCGCCTTGAGGCGCCGGCACACCGGGTTCTAGTCCCGGTCGGGGCACCGATCCTGTCCCGGTTGCCCCTCTTCCAGGCCAGCTCTCTGCTGTGGCCAGGGAGTGCAGTGGAGGATGGCCCAAGTGTTTGGGCTCTGCACCCCAGGGGAGACCAGGATAAGCACCTGGCTCCTGCCATCAGAACAGCGCGGTGCGCCGGCCGCAGCGCGCTACCGCGGCGGCCATTGGAGGGTGAACCAACGGCAAAGGAAGACCTTTCTCTCTGTCTCTCTCTCACTGTCCACTCTGCCTGTCAAAAAAAAAAAAAAAAAAAAAAAGTAGCTTTGCTGCCAAAAGTAGACATTAATTTAATGAAAATAAGATTTATTCTTTAAATAATTTACACACTGGCAAGGACATTGACTGATTCACCATGTTAATCTACATACTTGAAATGTCAAAAGATAATTTTATTGAGATCAAACAATAATTGTGTGGATGAGCATGAGACTAAAAAAAGGAAAATCCAAGGAACCAAGACTTGGTTATTTTTTATTTTTCCTCTTTGTATTACAAGCTAACAATAAAATGAAATTCTATTTGACAACAAGTAATATTCATGAACAAGGAATAAAAAGTATATACTGAACTAATCAACAATAGATACATATTAGCCAAGAACTTATTATTCATCTTCACATGTAACCAAAAGAAGGAAGGCACTGTGACAGGCATTGAAGGTGAACAGTTATAAGAAGAAAATAGTGCTGGGTTTCCTGTAGGCAGGCCTCTACCATCACAAAGCTGACTGATAGAAACATGATTTTTTACTGTCTTGATTGAAGAGGACAGATTTCAAGGCAACTACAACAATTGGAAAATGAGGAAAGAAGCCCCATTGAGAAACGAGAGAACCAAAGAGTGGTAGGCTCAAATTCTATAAATTTTGCCCAAATCTCTGACTGACCTGTAAACACTTGTTATAGGGGCAGACTCTTCATGGCTCAGCCAAGTCCAATAAAATTGACTTGAGATGGCCGGCACCGTGGCTTAACAGGCTAATCCTCCGCCCTGCGGCGCCGGCACCCAGGGTTCTAGTCCCAGTTGGGGCACCGGATTCTATCCCGGTTGCTCCTCTTCCAGGCCAGCTCTCTGCTATGGCCCGGGAAGGCAGTGGAGGATGGCCCAAGTGCTTGGGCCCTGCACCCGCATGGGAGAACAGGAGAAGCACCCGGCTCCTGGCTTTGGATCAGCGAGATGCGCCGGCCGCAGCGGCCATTGGAGGGTGAACCAACGGCAAAAAGGAAGACCTTTCTCTCTGTCTCTCTCTCTCTCACTATCCACTCTGCCTGTCCAAAAAAAAAAAAAAAAAAAAAATTGACTTGAGATGTTAGCATTTGCCCACACAAAGGGAGATTGAGTTGAAAGGTTGAACCCATTTAAATGAATGCCAGAACTTTGGTTGGGGTGGGCAACACTGCCGAGAAACATAACATAATACAGAATTCCTATAATGTAAAATCACAATATGTGGTATGCAGTCCCCAATAACTAGATTTATGAAGAATCAGAAAAACATGAACCATGTATAATCATTAGAGACTTATCTCTAAATTAAGTAGATATTAAATTTAGCAAAGATTTAAAAACAGACCTTATAACAATACCCACAGTGACTAAATATTTAGGAATCATAATAAATCAAACCAATAAGCTATCAAAATGTTTTATAACTCATGCTATGAGCAAAAATATTTCTCAATGACTTGAAACCACATTCAAATTTAGAGTTCTTAAAAGGAAACCGTTGTACACCACTGGGGAGAATGCCAATTAATATAGCTGTTATGGAAAGCAGTACAGATACTCTTCAAAAAATTTAAAATGGAACTACAGTATAATTCAACAAACCCAATACTAGGGTACATATCCAAAGGCAATGAAATCAGAATATTGAAGATATATCTGCACTCTCATGTTTATTACAACACTATTCACAATAGCCAGGAAATGGAATCAACCTGAGTTCATCAATGGATGAAGAAAGGAAATGAGGTACATATACATGACGAAAACTACACAGCTTTTTAAAGCATGGAAATACTGTCACTTGCAACAACATGGATAAATCTTGAGGACATTATGTTAAGTAGAATAAATCAAGCACAAAGAGACTAATATCGTATGTTCTAACTTATATATGGAATCTAAATAAGTCAAACTTACAAATGCAGCATAGAATGGTGGTTACTAAAGTGGGTGAGGAATAGGTAGGGACTGGAGAAACATTGGTCAAAGGATACAAAATTTCAATTAGACAGTAGGAATAAGTTCAGAACTAGTATATAACACGGTTGCTAGAGATAGAAACAATGTATTGCACTGGTATACTTAAGTAGATTTTACATGTTCTCACCATACACACAAAAAATGTGTGAAGTAATGTAATAATTTGTTAATTAGCTTGATTTGACCATTTCAAAACATGTGTGTATTTATCTGAAAACAACTTATTGCATACTATAAATATATATTTTATATATATTAAAAATAATTAATTAAAAATCAGGAAGATCTTGAAGTCCTAGGCCAGAAGAGGACAGCCCCAGGAGGGGGTGGCAGCACCCTAGCTGCATTCGTACAACGTCTTTCCCTTATCACTCTCAACTCAAGTGCCCTGTGCGCCTACCTGTAGACACTTCAACTTATAAGTCTACCTGGGGAGTTCACTGTATGGTTAGTTCACACTCCAGAGGACACACTGGAGAAAGGTCTATGTAAGTTTGGAAAGTTTGCTAAAGACCTTTCATGTCTAGAATCCTAAGATACTTAGTTCCTTAATTACGATCTGAAGGATCCAGCTCTAGGCGGGTACATCTCCCTTGTTCCTTAGACTTTTGGATCTTAGAAAAAGACATATCCAGAGGAAGGTTAGAACAGATCCTTCTAAGTATGGAGTGGAAGACAGGGTTCCCTTTGGGTAGGGCTGAAGTAGCACAGTTCATAGAAGACCTTGGGCTTTGTATGAAAACAAAAAAGCTTCCTGCCATTGATCTTCTACTTACTGCTTATGTGACCATAAATGATTAATTACCTCAAGTTTCTATGCCTCAGTATCCACATGTATAAAATGGGAATAATAGTCTCTATTGTTTTATAAGGATGAAGTGAGATTATGTTCCTATGCACAAAATAAACTCTCAATTTTAGCTGTTAGCATTAATTTAAGATTTTGTGGGTTATTCTCATTATCATAAAATTATTATAGTTTCCACCTATCTATAAGATTTTCATTTCTGCAAAGTTTTAAAGTACAGACTGTTAACTTTTAGAAATCATCTAACTTGATCAACCCTTGTCCTGACTGTCGAGGGACAACTTACTACTTTATTCCTTTTAGTATTTTTTGTTATACTTAATACCATTGGTTGAACTCTTTAATTAACACACAATTATTCTTAGGTGTTTAAATTTAACTGAAAAGTGATCCCCATTAAATATAAGAGTGGGAATAAGAGAGGGAGGAGATGTACAGTTCAGCACATGCTTAATCAGACTTACCCCTAATGGTAGAGTTAGAAACATGCCAGGGGATTCCAATACAATCCCATCAAGGTGGCATGTACCAATGCCATCTCACTAGTCAAAGTGATTAATTTCAGTTCACAATTGATCATAATGATAGGATTAAGAGTCAAAGGGATCACATAAATAAGACTAGTGTCTGCTAATACTAACTGATAGAATTAAAAAGGAGAGAACAATCCAACATGGGAAGTGGGATACACAGCAGACTCATAGAATGACAGATGTCCTAAACAGCACTCTGGCCTCAGAATCAGCCCTTAAGTCATTCAGATCTATCTAAAAAGCCCATGAGAGTATTTCAGGAATGGAAAGCCGAGACACTCTGGCAAAAAAAAAAAAAAAAAAAACTAAATGGAAGATCTCTGTGAGTGAGATCCCAGCGGAAAGAATGGGCCCTCAAAGAAGGAGGTACCTTTCTCTGAAGGGAGGAGAGAACTTTCACTTTGACTATGGCCTTGTTGAAATAAGATAGGAGTTGGCAAACTCAAGAGGCTTCCATAGCCTTGGCAGCTCATGACAAGAGCCTCAGGTGATTACTGATGCTGTAAATAAGAGTGTCAATTGTTAAATCAACAACAGGAGTCACTGTGCACTTACTACCCATGTAGGATTTCTGTCCTTAATGTGTTGTACTATGTGAGTTAACGGTATAACTAGTACTCAAATAGTACTTTATACCTTGTTTTTCTGTGTGGGTGCAGACTGTTGAAATTTTTACTTAGTATATACCAAATTGATCTTCTGTATATAAAAATAATTGAAAATGAATCTTGATGTGAATGGGATAAGAGAGGGAGTGGGAGATGGGGTGGTTGCAGTTGGGAGGGTGGTTATTGGGGGGAAGAAGCTGCTATAATCCAAAAGTTGTACTTTGGAAATTTATATTTATTAAATAAAAGTTTAAAAAATAGAAAAAAAATCATCTAACTTGATTTTTTTAGAAAAGCACTGTGGAACCTGAATAAAAAGTAAGACTCTAAAATTCTTAGCTTCCAGATTCTGAATAATGCACAACTTCTTGCAATCATTCATAATGAATGAGATTACTTGCATTTATTAAATGTCTATTAAATGCTAGGTTCTGGGCATAAAGCTCCATACACTTAATTTCATTTAATGTCTTTGAAAAAGATATAAAGCAGAATTTTTCTCCGTCTTACAGATGAACAAACTAAGGTTCAACAGGAGTCACTGCTATTAAGAAGACGGATTGAGATTCAAATCAAGTGGCTTCCATAATTTTTGATTCAAGTACTTGGAAAAGTACCACATTTTGTTAGAAATGCCTTTTTTGCCATACATAAAGTGTAAGGTACATAAAGTTATTCTGTTTTCATGGCTTTTTTGGCCATAATTCCCAGTTCATACACTATGAACAAATAATTACCGCACATTACATAAAGATGTTTACTGTATTTACATGCACAGTACAGATCCATTTCTTCCTACCTACACTTATACATGGTCCAAAGGCAAAATTCATGAACTGGAAACCAAAGAAGGAACTACTCAAGTGAAAGACAAAGAGATATCAAATGAGAAGGGAATGGGGCAGAGAAAGAGAAAAGAGAGATTTCAACTCCTATTGATGTGAGCAGCATTGAAACTCTAGTACAACATGCAGTAACATTGGCCCTTAGGGGGGAAAGAAAATGATTATCAATGCTATGTTGCTCTTAACCATCCCACTCCCTCCTTTCCAGCTACTTGAGTATTATTGAGTCTTCAACTCTCTGTCTCTCTGTGTCTCAGGGCACAGAAATCACTAAAGAGTAACCCCATGAATCAGCAGAGGATCCAGAACACCCCAAGAGCTCGGACTATCCAGAAATACAGGGCATACTCAGGACAGGCACCGAGCTCCCTTTCATGTTGTTGCATTAACTTTCATTTCCCAAACAACATCAGGCACCATATCCTGTCTAGTCTTTTTTATCTCTTCTCTACTGCATGCAATCTAGCAATTTAATATAGCTTGTCTTGCTTTGTTAGTTTTTGGTTTCAGTTTTCAGAGCTTGCCAGCCCAAGTAGAAGATAGGTTTACCAGGGCAAGTACATTGCCTTAAATCACCCTTTTTTCATGCAGAGACCCTTGGCATGCCACTGGAGAGTAGGGCTTGTTTTCAAACAAACCAAGTGAAGGAAAAAAAAAAAAAAAAAAAGCATTTGGCCAAACAGTAAATCAAGGAACCTACATCAGATATTCTTTTCATGTCCTCTTAACTTCCTAATTTTCTCAGAATTCTGTTTTCTACCTCCCTGCTTAGTGTGAAGAGCCTTTCTCTCTCAGACTGTGAGCCCTAGGACAGAGGTCAATCAGGTATGTGTTGTTCACCATTGATTTCTCAGAGTACAATGGGATGGGCTGGTGCATAGTGAGCACAAAACACATATTTGTTGAGTGAAGCAAATGGCTGAGTAGCTGGAGGAATGGACAAAACTAGTCAGACAGTGCTTTCTATCTGCAGATTCTTCAATTCCCATAAGCCCTGCAAGACAGGAATAATAGAAGGAACATGATGTCTTCATTCTGCCAGCTGTGGCCAAGGGTTGGGCAGGTAGGAATTTTTCAAGCAAAAGGGCATTTAAGAACTATTTTTAGGGCTTAAGGGAATGAGAAAGAGTGGGCTGAACTAAAGGCCTGACAGTTGGGCAAAGCACCATCAATAGAGACCTTGCTTCAAAGTACAGATTTAAATCCTAAATGTGATGCTACTCAAGTTTTCATGTCTTAAGTGAATTTTTCCCCTTACATTTCCCCTTACTACATTTTTCTTAGTTTTTTTTTAATGAGTTTTGATTTCTGAACTGAAAAAGTCATAATTATTCAGATTGTTTATTAAGCACTTACTACATACTCAATTGTGTGACAGACATAAAGAGACACAAAGAAAGCAAAAGTCCTTGCCAAAAAGGAGCTTACTAATTAGTTCTAGGCTTAGAAGGGTCAAAAGTTCTATTTGCTTGTGTATATTGCCAAGATCACTTCATAGCTTTCTCCTCTCCTTACATTGACATTGCTAGCAAATTAGTGCAAACTCAGTTTGCTATTATTGAATATGCATATTTCAAATAACCGGAGTCTCTCCCATGAAAGGTGTAGATTTTTAAAGAAAGTCTGGGACAGATTATTTGCAGATTCTAGGGACAAAAAGAGTTCTTGAAAAGAGATTATGATGATTAATGGTTTTTAAAGCTATGACTGCTTTATGGTTTCAAAAATGTTCTCCGAGATTTTTCTCATCTTTCAAGTGAAATGTTATGTTAATTGGTGTTTTACTGGCAGTTTTAAAATCCATGACAGAGTTGATAAGAAAGCTATGCTATGCGTAGCTGCTCTTGGGATAACAGAAACCCAAGGATTTCTAGGGAGTGACAGGATGATACATTTGCTTCCTTGGGAAAAGGAAACATAGTTGAGAAAGCAGCACACACTAGATGAGGAACTTGCTGCTTGTCGGTGTGAAGTATGAACCGCGGGCCAGTCAGCTTCGAGTTACTGCTACAGAGGCTGTTTTCACTGTAGCTGCTGACAATAATGCTTCAGCTGTCAATCTTGATGTGATAATGTCTGCTAAAGAATGAAAGATAGTAACTTAGTCATAGGTTACATGAAAGATGCCACAGAAACCCCTAGAATTGAGAGGTGACACTAACATAGCTGTTTCTATCTTCCAAATTGATAAACAAGACTCAGAAACTTCTGTGTGGGGCAGGTGTTTCGACACTTGCGAAGCTGGCATCCCGTAATTGGAGGGCAGGACTGAGTCCCAGCTGCTCTACTTCCCATCCAGCTTCCTCTTAATGCACCTGGGAAAGCAGTGACTGATAGTCCCAGAGCCTGTGTGCCTTAAACTCATGTGGGGAACCAGGATGGAGTTCCTGCGCTCCTGGCTTCAGCCTGGCCCAGCCTTGTGTTTCTATGGGCATTTGGAAAATGAAACAGTGGATGCATGGAAGATCGATTAATCTCTCTCTCTCTCTCTCCACCCTCCCTCTCTATATTATAATTCAATCAATCAATCAATAAAAACCCTTTCTATAAGAAAAGAAACTTCTGTGGGAAAAAAATCTGTAGATAAAGATAGGCTAGTAGGAAATGTAGACTTTCCTTCTCACAGCTATGGAGGAGTCTATTTTTTTTAAGATTTACTTTTTTATTTTATTTGAAAGAATGAGAGAGAGAGAGAGAGATCGATCTTCCATCCACTGATTCACTCCTCAAATGGCTGTAATGGCCAGAGCTGGGCCATACCAAAGCCAGGAGCCAGGAGCTTCTTCTGGATCTCCCACATGGGTGCAGGGGCCCAAGCAGTTGGACCATCTTCCACTGCTTTCCCAGGCACACGAGCAGGGAGCTGGATCAGAAGTGGAGCAGCTGGGACTCAACCCAGCACTAGAAGGTTCTGTTTTATGCAGTTCTCCGGGTCCTCAAGGAGGCACAGAAGAAGTGCAACTACAGAGTATTTGAAGAATAAAGAAGGGAGAGAAATCCAAGATGGCGGAATAGGAAGGAAGCACATTGATATTCTTCGGCAAGACACAGGTTAATAAAAGTGGAGATACTGCAGGGTCAAGGAAGAGTAGGGGGAGAAACAGCAGAGGAAACTCTTCCGGAACTAGTGATTCACAGTGGACCTGCGTGGAGAGCGTGGGAGCCCAAGTTCGGGACACCAGTAGCAGACTCAACGCACCAGCGCTGGAACGCGAGGTGAGCCGAACCTCCATAGCCCGAGACACCAGCGGGCAAGCGGAAAGAGGAGGCTAGAGGGAACGAGGCTTGAAACTCCGTGGGGAAAAGTTCACCAGGCTAACTAGAAGAGAGAGAGGGAAAAAAAAAGTGACCGATACGGACACGAGTTTCTCTCTCTCCACTCACCCCTCAAGGGCGAGCAAGACAAAGAGCAGGCGCCATTTTGGACATACGTCATAAGCAGGGCGACCTCAGGTCTGCACCGGCCCTGAGCCTAGCAGAAAAACCTGACTCTGGGGGGAGGGGTGAAATAACTGGAGATTAGCATCTAACTTGGCAACCCAGTGGGAGACTGCAGGAGAATTGGAGCCCACACTGAGGGCAGCAGAGATTCCCTGTGTGGTCCTTGGGAAAGAGCTCCCAATCTCTGGCTCCTGTGGGTATATCATTTGCCTGCTAACTACCTCCAATTACATTCAGCTGTGCGGAATTACTTCCCTTTTGAATCAACAAAAGAAAGAGACATTTACCACACCTAACCTGGGAGTGTCATCTTGACACACCCTCAACCCTGAGGAACCAAACACAGCTCTCAGTCCACACCCATCTCAAGCCTCTAAGGCTCCACCAAAAGCAGACAGTCCACTTAATCTAGAGTCATAGTATAACAAGAAAAAAAAAAAAAACACCACAGTGAAGAAACCAAATATCTCCAACATGCCATACAACAAACGCAAAAACCGAGGTAACAAGAACAAGGAAGACACTATGACGCCCCCAAATGAAAAAGACACCCCAACTCAAGATTATGAAGATGATGAGATAGAAGAAATGCAAGAAGCGGATCTCAAAATATTGATAAGAACATTAAGAAGTTCTCAAAAACAAATTCTTGAACTACAGAAATCCTTAAAGGACAAGATAGAAAATCTCTCTCGTGAAAGTGAAATATTAAGGAGGAATCAAAATGAAATGAAACAACTAGTGGAACAAGAAATGGTGATTGTGACAAGAAATCATAATGAAATGAAGAATTCAATAGATCAAATGACAAACACATTAGAGAGCCTTAAAAACAGAATGGGCGAAGCAGAAGAGAGAATATCAGACTTAGAAGACAGAGAACAGCAAAGGAAACAGGCAAACCAAAGAAAAGAAGAAGAAATTAGAAATCTAAAAAATATTGTCGGGAATCTACAGGATACTATTAAAAAACCCAACATTCGGGTTCTAGGAGTACCTGAAGGCATGGAGAGAGAGAAAGGATTAGAAGGCATTTTCAGTGAGATACTAGCAGAAAATTTCCCAGGTTTGGAGAAGGACAGAGGCATCTTAGTACAGGAAGCTTATAGAACCCCTAATAAACATGACCAAAAGAGATCCTCTCCACGACACGTCATAATCAAACTCACCACAGTGAAACATAAAGAAAAGATTCTAAAAGGTGCAAGAGAGAAATGTCAGATTACTCTCAGAGGATCTCCAATTAGACTCACAGCAGACTTCTCATCAGAAACCCTACAAGCTAGAAGGGAATGGCGAGACATAGCCCAGGTACTAAGAGAGAAAAACTGCCAGCCCAGAATATTATATCCTGCAAAGCTCTCATTTGTGAATGAAGGTGAAATTAAGACTTTTCATAGCAAACAGAAACTGAAAGAATTTGTTGCCACTCATCCTGCCCTGCAAAAGATGCTTAAAGATGTGTTACACACAGAAACACAGACACATGGTCACCAATATGAAAGAAGGTAAAGGAAGGAAACCTCACAGCAAAAGATCACAGGAAGCTCAATTTCTCTTTGACATAGAATTAAACTCTGATGCACTGTTAGAGCAATGTGTTAAAGTAATCTATTATGTTCTCTTGATGTCTGTTAAATTCTAATTATTCAAAAACAGCTGAATTTTTATTAAGAGCTATGGGTTATTTAACTATGTGCTTATTTTCAAAGACTTGAATAATCACCTTGTAACAATGATCAAATTTGGTCTATGTTATGTCATGATTTTAAGGAATCTTATTTCAACCAGATATTTTGGATTTTGATATTGGTCTATTATGCTATGTTATATGTGCGTACATATTGTATGTCCACATGGGGAAATTTTATTAAGAGTTTTATTTTAAATGGCTTTTAGATAAGATTGTCCATAAATTTAAGCTGCTAAAATCAATCAAAGATACATTTTAATTTGTGTGACCTGAATCTGTGTATCATATGTTTTAAACTTGTTGGTAGAAAGAAACTAAAAACATTTTATATGGTTGTGCTTCAGTTTACTGGTTAAACAAACTACACCATCTTAGATATTTAAGAGGTGTTTTCAAATACATGATTCTTAAAATTTATAGAAGGCATTGGACCTTCTGGTAAATGTTTTATTAAGTTCTTATCTAAGGGTTGAAACGGTTTGCTAAGTATTCATGTAATATTGCTATTGTCAGCAGGTGATCTAGGACTTGCTCCCTCATTTCTCTATTCTAAGCCCAACTTGTTCTTTCATTTCTCTCTTCTCCTCAAGGTAGGAAACTAATTCTATTATGAAGGAATCTGTAGGACGCACAATTTAATCTTTAGACCTTATAAGAGATGGCTAACATTTTTCTGTAATAGCATAGCCAAAATAAGAGCTTAAATAATAATCTCATAGCTAGATTCACATCGCCATCAGCGAAGTATACAGTAAGTAGAAAAAAAAAACCTCCCTTTCAGACCAAAGGGAAAGAAAGTTTTAAAGTGAGAATATAATTTTCCTCATGGGCATTGTCTACCTTAGAAAAACTACTACAGAACATGCCTGTGACTATAGACTTGTAGTTCAGGCCACCGAAGATTAGAGATGGGACATGGGCACTCCCTTGACTTGCATCCTCTGGTCTGCTTTAACAAAAACCAGGAGGAAAAGAAAGCTAGGCATCAGAAGCAATGGGTGGCAGGCCTATTAATGGCTGATCTGTACGGTGATCTGCCCTCAAGGAGACCCAACAGGCCAGTCCACTGCAGTGGCTTTCAATGTGGTAAGCCTGGGCTTCAGCAGAAGTCAGCTTTCGAAGAGCCCTGGCAGCTCTGCCAAGAGTTGGATCACTGGAAATGGACCTGCCCTGGAGTCGAAGGATGCCCAGGTCAGAGCCACAGATCTTATTGGCTCCAAGCTGAAAAGCCCTTCACTCAGCCCAACTTCCAAAGTGACCACTGCAGCTGAGGGTATGGTCAAGTAGGGTCAGCAACATTGCAGGCAGAACTGTAAATTTCTTGTTAGAGATGCCACCTGCCTTTACCTGGCCAGCTCTCCTCCCAGGCCAGCCAAGTGATGAAGGTCAACAGAGTGCCTTCCCCTAGGAGGTGCACACCTCCCTTAGGATATACCCCATGTGAAGAGATAGATAGGTCTGGGCCTCTTAACTTACAAGGCCTAAAGCCCACCAGATTATTATCAAGCCCCTTCTGTCAGGTTCTATTTGCCTCTCAATCAGAAAACTTAATTGTAGCTTAGACAGCACCTTTCTTAGCTCCTCTAATAATGACTCTGTCCTTTGTTCTAGACCCTGTCTAGCATCCTTGGGCCTCATTCCTTTGTAATCATAACCTCTACTCTACCACCAATGGCTCTACTCCCAACCTGTGTATACTGATGGTCCTCTTCCCCACTTAATGCTGTATAATTGTTCAAACCTGGTAAATGCCACTCTTAGGATCATTGGTTACTATCCTCACCCTATCTTTTATGACCTTGTCTAAATATGATCAGAGTCGGCAAACTTGGAAGGCTTCCATAGCCTTGGCAACTCATGATGACAGCCTAGGGTGGTTACTGGTGCCATAAACTAGAGTGTCAATTTGTTGGGTCAACAACAGGAGCCACTGTGCACTTGCTCCTGATGTGGGATCTCTGTCCTTAATGTACTGTACATTTTGATTTAATGCTATAACTAGTACTCAAACAGTATGTTTCACTTTGTGTTTCTATGTGGGTGCAAACTGTTGAAATCTTTACTTAATGTATACTAAATTGATCTTCTGTATATAAAGAGAATTGAAAATGAATCTTGATGTGAATGGAAGGGAAGAGGGAGTGGGAGAGGGGAGGGTTGCGGGTGGGAGGGAAATTGTGGGAGGGGGAAGCCATTGTAGTCCATAAGCTGTATACTGGAAATTTATATTCATTAAATAAAAGTTAAAAAAAAAAAAAAGATACGGAGAAAGGGAAAAAAAAAAAAAAGAATAAAGAAGGGAAAAATTGGATGTCCTTGACCTTACACATTTTATGGGACATTTAAACTAGTGTCCTTTTGTTATTGGGACCAGCTGTTAAAATACTATTTGAATTTAAAAGTCCACAATTCCAGTGAGAAAAATGAGCAATTGGAATTGAAATACCTTTGTCCAATAAAAAGCACACATTTGTATGTGTCTAAAGGACATTTTCAACTTAGCAAATCACGAGAGCAAGATCATTACCTCATCACCAAGGAGAAATAATGTTACTTATTTGCTATGGCAGTGGGACCTGGCCATGGAACAAAAAGCAGGATCCAGTTATTCAGAAAAACTCGTGAAACATCTCTACATTTGGAATGTGAATGGATGAGTCTATTTTGATTATCTTAATGGTGTTAAAATGCAGTATTTCATAAAACTTATTTCTTTCACTTTAAAAGCATTAGTCCTGAAACCATGCCTCTTGCCCTAATGCCTTTGATTTAGACCCCAGGATCTCTTCCTTAGTTTGCAGGTCTGTAAATAAAGATTAACTCATTAAATTTAGGGAGTGACACCTAGTAAAGCCAGAAGCAAGACCCTGAATCATAAAGGCTGGAATTGCCCCTGTAGTTAAATGTGAGAAGCCCTGATCAAACAAATACCCAATCTACCCTTCGGCCCAGATAAACCTGAGAACACCTTTGCCATATCAGAATAAACACACTGGCCCCTATTGCTGACCAAAGGAAGGTCCTGAGTACTCTGAACCAACCAGAGGCCTTACATGAGCTAGTCATGCACTGCTCACCCCCAACTTTGAATTCTAAGATTCACCTCCTTTCATCCCTTGGGAAGTCTAGGAATTGAGCATTAGCTGTGTGATTGCTTGCTCTGTACATGACGAATAAAAGGCTTTCTTCCACCAACCAGCCCAATGTCAATAATTAGACCCAATTTGGGGAGTGTTCTGTAACAGAACCCATTACAGACAGGAATTGGCTCTCATTTTGTTTTGTTTTAAAGATTTACTTATTTATTTGAAATGCAGAGTTATAGAGCAAGAGCGAGAGTGAGAGAGAGAGATATCTTCCATTCACTGCTTCACTCAACAAATGACCTCAATGGCTGGAGCTAAGCCAGGCTGAAGCCAGGAGTCAGGGACTCCATCCAGATCTCCCATGTGGGTGGCAAGGGCCCAAGCACTTGGAATCTTAACCCGCTGTGCCACAATGCAGACACCTAGTTTTGTTTTGTTGTGCTGTTGTTATTTAGTCACTTAGTTGTTTTGATTTTGTTTAATTTCCTAGGAAGTTAAGAGGGGAAAATGTGAAAGAGTTTTATGTCCCTAAAAATGCAAGAAAGACGCCTTTTTTGGTAAGTGCAGAGAGAACTTCTGATCCCCATAATATTAGAAAATAAATTTGCACTTGTCAAAAAAATATGGAGGTCTTGCTACTCCCAGAGCACTTGACCACACAGCTTCCCTCAGCACTTGTTTCTAGAAATTACATACCTATCTCTGTGCTTCTAAATCTCTATTGAGGGTCCCAGTCCAAATAACTCAGATATTCAAATGTCAGCTCTTGGCGGAAGCAGAAAGGAACCATTTTCATTCTTAGTTTTCATTGCGTATTTTTTTCCTCTACTCAATCTTTTTGAAATCAATAGGCCACCTAAAGGGTACAACCAGAAATGAAACCTCATCCAAAATATGGAGAAACATATATTGGATTAAGAAAGCAGTACTGAGAGTATCTATTGAATTCCCCAGCATTTCCTATGTGTAATTTTTTCCATAAGTAATGTGCACTAGGGAATCTGGAAGGCCAGAATTTCTTCCCTCATAAACTCCTCTGCTTATGGGGGGTGGTGTTTTGTGGTTTTTTATTCTTTTTTTTTTTTTTTAATCATAAACAGAGCTCCCTTAACTGTGTTTAGAAGAGTTCCATGAACAGAGGCCTCAGGAGGTCAAAGTTAGCTCAAATTCTAATCCTAAGTGTTGTCCAAGATTTGCATTAATTCAGCACCACTTGAAATCTTTGGTTCTGGGAGGAAAAGAGAACTTGACAATCTGGTTAACATCTGGTTTCTGGCATTAACATAAAACTTCGCTGTAGTTCTCAGTTTTAAGATGCTGTGGAACTCCCTGCAGATAATGCCTGATCTTGGAGAGTTTGATGAAGCAGATGGCTCTTTTAAATAGAAAAATCTAACTCCAGGAGGCAAACACCCAACAAGCTCCCTCAAAGGAGCAATTGTTCTCTTCCCCAACACCCACTCTGCCCACACCACAGGAAATCACTTTACTCCTCATTACCAACTTTTAAAAAATGAAATAATGTTTGAAATCCAAAGTAGCTGATTATAGCCCTTTGCATTTTCTGATCCCGTAGTTGATCAGTATCTTCTATAGCTCATTCTTAGAGAAATTCAAATTACTTCCTCATTAAAGACTTCGTTTTATTTCCTCTCAAAACAAGGGAGAACCCTTCAAGCTTTAGCTTCCAGGTACTATCTTCTACACTAAGACTTTGTGTTTTTCCAATTATTTTCCTTAATGCATCAACATATCTCTCATGACCTAGAAGGCACAGGTAGAGAAGGATCTTGCAATTAAAGAATGAATCCCTCTATGTTCAAAACTTTCTAAAACCTCAAAGGAACAACTGAAATCATCCACAAATACCATGAGCATCATTTTTCCTCCTAGATGAAGGTGAGCAAAAAACAAATGAAAAACCCAACATAAGCCTCCCCACTTAGTAAAAGAATGATATTTTAGTATATATGGCATAAACAAAATTGTGGCCCCTCGGAATGTCAGCTTCAGGGTCATTTCAACATTTACTGAGAATCTCCCATGTTGCATGCACTAGAATAGCTGCTGAGCACACAGGAGTGAATGAGGGAAAGAAAAATCCTGCATTGCATAGCTTGTAGACTAATGAACACCAGTTTTCAGGCATGCACATATTCTGCTGCTTGGCAGAAGAATCAAACATATGACACACTCCAAGCAGAAGAGTTCAAAATTATAGGCAATTATTGTCAGACTATCTCAAACTCTACTCATTGTGCTACCATTAAGGAAAATAAGGGAATGCAAATTAATGAGAGTGATTTAGTACATATATCACTTTGAGCATATCATATTTTCTTAAAACGCTTCATAAATGTTGGATCTTTATGAAAAGCAATAGATATCTGGCAATAAATCATTCACCCCTCACAAATCATTATGAAATTATGGGCCATCTACTTTGGGCTTGAGAACCACAGTCTAATTACCATTTATTTGGAACTGTTCTGCAGGTTACATATCAGCCTGATATCTCATTCAACTTTTGTAACCCTTTTGTAAGATAAGAGGGGCATGCATATTAGTCCCCTTTTGTAGATGAGGAATCATGATTTAATCCATGCTCTCCTGGCTCCAGACCATATGCCCTTATCACTAACATGAGAGTTATAGATACTTCTCTTCTGAGTAACCAAGGAAATACACTATAGCAAAACAAAACAAAACAAGGTAAAGATTTCCCGGCATTAAAAACTGTAACTCAAACACGAAGATCAAAGAGAAGTGGAAGGCAGAACACTGAGGAATGCAATAGTTCAATCTACATACTGTACAAACTAATCTAGAGTATATATAAAGTAACTACCTTGGTATATGTTAATATAGTAACAAGACAAGTGAATGGTTTCCTCTCTTCACCCACTTCATTGCTAGAGTATGTTCCCAAATCTTCCTCTCAGATCTTCAGCTAGCTTGTTCCCAGCTGCGTGGGCAACAAGTTGTTTGAAGTGCCAGTAATTGGACCAGGGTGGACACAAGACCGAATTCAGACCAATCTGAATCTCCCCGAAATTTGAATGCTGGATTTGTAAGCTGTGGAAAGTCAGGGCTAAGGACCAAGAATCATGAGGAGCAGGTAAAGAAAATCAGCCTATAAAGGAAATGAGAATAAAGCAAACACAGAAAAGAGAGAAGAGGTTCCAGAGAGAAAAAGATAGCAAGAAAATAATTTATTGTCGTTTTACCTTCTTAGTTTTTTTAAGATTTATTTCATCTATTTGGAAGAATTACAGAAAGAATAGGGAGGGGAAAAAAGAGCAAGAGAGAGAAAGAGAAAGAGGGAAAGAGACAGAGAGAATATTTTCCAATCGCTATTTTACTTCCCAAATGGCTGCAACAGCCAGGAGTGAACCAGGCCAAAGCCAGGAGCCAGGACTTCTTCAGGGTCTCCCATGTGGGTGTAGGGTCCCAAAGACTTGGGCCATCCTCTACTGCTCTCCCAGTCACACTAGCAGAGAACAGGATCGGAATTGGAACAGCCAGGACTTCAATCAGCATAGGGGATGCCGGTGCTGCATGTCAACACTTTGCCCAATGCTTGTCCCTACCTTCTTAGAGGCTCCATTCTCCCATTTGTCTCTATTGCCAATTTCAGCACAGGATGTAGGATTCCATTTACTCTGTCTCATCTCAGGATAGTTCTTATTCTGTTACAACAGCCTTCAGAATGGTAGGAAATAATACCATTAGCTGATGTAGGTAAAACTTGCCTAAATACAATGAAGATATAATCATGGCACTATGTTACTAAGGCCTTTGATTGCAGAAAACAGAAATCTTACTCAACTTGGTTAAGGAAAGAGGAATTTATTGGCTCACAGGACTACAGAAAGGACAGGAGAGCATGTATTCTCTCATTTATCATATCTACTTATTTTCTGCCTAGTAGGTTTACTTTATCTTCTCACAGAATTTTTGTAAGATTTATTTATTTACTTGAAAGGCAGTTACAGAGAAAAAGAGAGACAAAAAGACAGAGAAGATCTTCCATCTGCTGGTCTACTTCCCTAGTAGCTGCAATGGCCAGAGCTGTGCCCATCTGAAGCCAGAACCTAGAAGATTCTTCTGGGTCTCCCACATGGATGCAGGGACACAAGCACTTGGGCTCTCTTCCACTGCTTTCCCAGGCCATTAGCAGGGAGCTGTATCAGAAGTGGAGAAGCTGGGACTCGAACTGGCACCTATATGGGATGACAGCACTGCAAACATAGGCTTTACCTACTATGCCACAGTGCCAGCCCCTCACAGGAGGATCTTCATGTGACAGGACACCTAGCACGTGACAGCTCCTAAGCTTTATAGTTTCCATCACGGAGAGGACTGAATTATCTTCTCCAGCTCCACTCAGAAGACTCCCAGGGAAGACCTCTCTCACTGGTCTAGCTTGAGTCAAATGTTTATCTGCCAGGCAGTCAGATGTGGCAAGAGAAAGCACAGTGGTATAACTGGTAGCATCATCTGGTTGTGACAGGGATGGAACCAGCAGAAGGGAGACCTCTCTCTCTGTCTCTCCCTCTCACTGTCTGTAACTCTACCTCTCAAATAAATAAATAAAATCTTTAAAAAATTAAAAAAAAAACACCAAAGCCATCAGCAACAGCAGCAACAGCTTCATACATATCTATGGTTGCAACTGTAAGTCAGGGAGATCGTTTTATTATGGAGGGCAGGGACAGAAATCAACATCATTATGAAACTCCATTCAAAATGTTCATTTCCTTAATATCCCTTAAAAAGGAATAAAAATAAAATGCAGACTAGCAATATCAAGGAAAGTGGAAGATACCCCTTCTCTATGATTTGGTAATTCTACTCCTAGATTTACATTTCAGAAAAACTCTTAGTTATATCTACCAGGAGCCATGTACCAAAAATCTCTGGCCATTGTGGCCATTTGGGAAGTGAACCAGAAGATGGAAGATACCTCACTCACTTGCTCTCTCCCCCACCCCTCTCTTAGAAATAAATAAATAAACCTAAAAAAGAAAAAAATTTTAGCAATGAGACTTGCAATAGGAAAATACTGGAACAAATTGATAATGTCCCTTTGACAAGAGAATGACTAAATTATAGGGTATTTTTTTATATAATGGAATATAAGAGTACTCCAAAAATTCATGGAAATGGGATTAAAAGGTAAGTATTTTTGTCCCCAAAATTTTGAAAACCAGGAGTAGTTTTTTTATAATATACTTTTTTCATGAACATTTTGAAGACTCCTCATACTAGACATTAGCGAAAATAAATGAATTATAGCTACCCATATTAACATGCATAGATCTCGCAGGCAAAATGCTGATATAATCAAACAGACTACAATTTATATAAAGTTCAAATGCCACGTATTAAAAAAAATCACTTGTGGGAACACACAGATAAAGCTTTCAAGAAAAGCAAGGAGAGGGAGCAGGTGCTGTGGCACAGCAGGATAACCTGGCACTTGGGATTCCTACATCTAATACTGGGATGCCAGATTTGAGCCCTGGCTACTCCATACTTCTTGCTAAAACACCTTGGAAGTACTGAATGATGGCCCAAATATTTGGGTTTCTGACATGTGCATGCGGTGTGTAGATGGTGTAACTGACTCCTGGCAGACATTTGGGGAGTGAACCAGCAGATGGAATTTCTCTTTCTCTCTCTCCCCCCCTATATCCTCCCCTCTCTGTGTCACTCTGCCTTTGAATAAACAAATATTTAAAAAGAAAAGAAAGAAAAGCAAGAAAAGCAAGGGATAGTAATAGCTTTCTTTTTTTTTTTTTTTTTTTTTTTTTTTTTTTTTTTTTGACAGGCAGAGTTAGACAGTGAGAGAGACAGAGAGAAAGGTCTTCCTTCATTAGTTCAGCCCTCAAAATGGCTGCTATGGCCAGTACACTGCACTGATCCGAAGCCAGGAGCCAGGTGCTTCTTCCTGGTCTCCCATGCGGGTGCAAGGCCCAAGGACTTCCCGGGGCCACAGCAGAGAGCTGGACTGGAAGAGGAGCAACCAGGACAGAATTTGGCGCCCCCACTGGGACTAGAACCCGCAGTGCCAGCGCTGCAGGTGGAGAATTAGCCTAGTGAGCCACGGCTCTGGCCAGTAGTATCTTTCAAGATAGTAGTTTTCTCTAAGTAGACAGACAGGGTAGTATTAAGAGAAGAGTACTTAAAGAGCTTAGAATGTACTGAAAACTTTTATTTATCAAGCTGATTGGTAAATACATAGGCATTTAATTTATTTTTAGTTTAAATTGCATATTTGTGCTAAAAATATACAACTTTAATAGGATACATTAAACAGTAAAATAAGTTTTTAGAAAGCTAAATAAAAAGAAATATTTTTTCATGTGTTTCATTATGTTAATGATGAAAAACCAAATTACTGTATAGAAGACACTGGACTGCAGTGATATGTTGGAAGTTATTGAAACAGGCAATGTGTAAGGGTAGATTTTACTTTGCCTTTGTCTTTTTGGTACACCTGTGCTTTTACATTGTTCTCCGACACTTGAAAAACTGAAGACGAAAAAACGTAATAGGAAAGGTTAACTTGGAATGGAAGTTGATATTTGAAGGCATTAACCAATAGACAGATAGATTTAAGCATTTATATAACTTACAATGAAGGTTTTCAAGAGCAGCTGAGTGAAAAAATAAATATGGATTTGGAGATCTGATTAAAATATATCCCTATTTCAATGCTTTATAGATTTGTGATGGGTGGCTCAAATCTCAGTTCCTAGTGGGTTATATAAAGCCTTTCCCCATGAGTGAAAATATTTCTGATTAGAACACTCCTCAGGTTACCCACTGTGTTCTGTTTGTTCAGCTTATTTCAAACATTTGCTGGAGAGGGGTACAAAATTTACACAGAGAGAAAGAATGAAAGCTCTGACATGCATTTTGGCTTTGAGTTGGCAAATTAGAACATCCATGGGTATAATATCTAGATATTAAGGTTCACAGATATCTAGATATTAAGGTCTAGATATTAATATCTAGATAGTAAAGTCTCCAGATAAAGGGATTAAAAAATATGTAAACCAGTGGTTTATATGTGCTACCAGAGTGATGGGTATCTCTCGAAAATATCCCTTAACTTCTCTGTGCAGCTCAAAGAATTTACTGGTCATTTCAGTCAAAAAGGAGCATTCTCTACTACAATAGAGGTGAGAGAGATTTAATAAATAGCTTCTGAGTGTGTAAAAAAGAAAAAGATCCACACTCAGAGAATTATCTGCTGTTTTTTTTTTTTCTTTCAAAAGGAAAATATAAGTGGGAAAACATGCGGGGGAGATGGTTTATACAACATCTGTTCCCTCTGAGGCTCTCCGAGGCCACATAAAATTGTCTAAGAATATTGGATACCAAAGGGAAAACAAAATTGGTGACCTCACAATGACCAAAATAAAGGCAGAACACATACATTGTACTATGCGTAGGAAAAATTAATTTGAAGGCTATGTTCTTTTTGGCAGGGCTAAAGATGTGAACAACAGCGCAGGAAAAAATTACTCAGAACTATATAAATGAACTTTACTGTATACAGCTTTTAAAAATATGTCTAATAGTTTCAAGACAAAACTAAAAACAATATGAAAATTACCCAAGACCATGGTCCCCGATCAAGTCAGTCCAAAGAGGAAAGGCCAATATAAAAACATTGTAGGGGATAAATTCCAGAATGTTTGTTTTTAAATATCCCCTTAATACCCCTTTTTCTATTGGACATCACTAATTCCTTCTGAATATATTTTTCCAAAATTCTCCCAAGAGTTGTGTTTACCTACCTGGTAATACATCTGAGAGCGAGTGACAGAGAGGACCTTGGAAACAAGCAAGATGTATTTTTTATTATCTTTATATCTCACCTCTTACCTGAGTTGGGAAACTGAAATAGATTCAATTTAACATTACTTTTCTTTGGATGAAATGAGCTCATTTGTTTGGAAACTCCGATAAAGAGGCTGAGAACAGAAAGTGATAACTTTTAAAATATATCAGAAAAGATTTTAATGAATAATGATGGAGAAGTTCAAAAAAGGAAAGAGATATTTTGCTTTAGAAAATATCTTCTTTAGGTTTACAAAATGTGGTCCTAATGGGGTTCCAAAATGATTTTTTTTTCCATATCAATGTCTACCCAGCAGAGAACTTCAGGAAAGCCTAAAAGCCTAAAATTATTATAGAATAAAGCCTAAAAGTGTGATAGAATAGCAAAAATTAATGGAGTGGGTATTTTTAATTAATATTTTGGTACAACTCCTCAGCGCTCCTTTCTATTGGAATTAGAGCATAGAGAAATTCAAGGAATGTGGGCAGAGGCAGCTTAGAGGTAGATCGTGAAGTTTGTGTGTCCCAGAATTCATTGTTGTGGCACTGACAGCAAATAGATTTCTATCCAAGTACCAATCCTAATTGATCAGTAATGCCTCCTGGGCACATGCTGGCCAGGATTCCAAGGCTCTAGGGAGATTCAGTGGCAAAGTGCACCCTGGTTGAATTGTAGTGTTCACCACAGCTCAGGAATGAAGGACAAGTAACTTTCATGACTTGTGTTTGTCATCCTTACACCATGTTTCCTCCTCCCAGGCACAACAGTACCACAGGTTTCTTTTAGCACAACTTTCTTGAAGCCAGTTCTTAACCCAAAGGCAAAATTAGTACAGGTCAACCCCACAGTACTTGATGAAGGAGAGCATACTGGATGGATTCAGCTTTGCAGAGACCCTCAATTTACTTCACATGCAAAGCAACTTCAATGAGCTAACGAGTAAGGAAGTATAAGCACACTTTTATAGCTGTATCTACAAAGTTATTTTAGACAATATTTCTCTTCTGCTGATGGAATTTAAAAAAAAAAAAAAGCCACAGTAGCTTGGGCAGCACTACAACTTGTAGAAAACAGCCCTGTTGGCCTCACCTATGCAGAAGGAGATGACGGCTTGGAGCCTTGGGTACAGTCTGGTGCCCACAACCACATGCATACACAAAACTCTTTAATATAGAAGTATTTTTAAAGTTAAGGTGCTTTTGCCTTGTGTAAATAGGGCCTCTCTAATAAAAAAAGATAAAGTCAAACTAAACTACAGTCATGAGTTTGGGAGCAAATGGGGTCAAAACAGAGGGACAGCCAGGTTACCACCTTGCCTAGCAATTGTGCAGCACTCTGAGAAGGAGGGGAAGGGTGCCACTCCTTCCATTCCACCTCCTTCTCCCACTTCCTTCAATATTTACAAGAAGAGTGGAAATGTGGGTTTGCTGCCTGATCAAGTTTAAATATCTCCCCTTTGGTTCCTTTCTAATATGTTCTAGAACATGCTGATATTCTAGCCTATCTCTTCCAAATAGCTGTGAGTTTTCTTTTGGTGGAGGACTACATTTATTCTCAGGATACAAATAGCACACTTCATGCTGTGCAATCCTCCAATGACAAATATCATATGTTTCACCTGATTTTTGGAAATTAATATTCAGAGCACAAAAATGCAATGTGTATGAGCAAAATTGACATTTTGTTATTGGAGTATTGTTTACAGCCTTGTCTATATTCTTAATGAAGAATGGGTTTTCTACTTGCTGCTTGTTGAATTCTTTATTTAGTGATTATAAAATAAAGTATGTCATTGCACAAATTAAAAGAAAAAAAAATAGGAAGGAGGAGGGAAGGTGGGAATGTGGGCAAACAGGATAGGGTGGGAAATCTCATCCTGCTCTTAAATCTGTACACATGAAATTTGGTCTCCTTATATAAATATAAAATTTAAAATTTTTAACACAGCAGCATTTTTTATCCTAAATTTGTTAGCTATAATGTGTGAAGCAGGCTAAAACTTCTCTGGTGTCCTCTGTATGTCTGAAGACCATCAGAATTCTTGCAGGCAAGAGACCTCCTTCCAGAGATGAGTGATAGAGGAGGCTGACAAACTTGAGAGGCACTCCATGTTCTTTGTTCCTTTTTGGTTTTGTTTTGTTTTGACAAGCAGAGTTAGACAGTGAGAGAGAGAGACGGAGAGAAAGGTCTTCCTTCCGTTGGTTCATCCCCCAATGGCTGCCACGGCCGGCGCGCTGGCCCATGCGCTGCAGCCAGTGCGCTGCGCCGATCCGAAGCCAGGAGCCAGGTGCTTCCTCCTGGTCTCCCATGTGGGTGCAGAGCCCAGGCACCGGGGCCATCCTCCACTGCCTTCCCGGGCCACAGCAAAGAGCTGGACTGGAAGAGGAGCAACCGGGACAGTATCCGGTGCCCCAACCGGGACTAGAACCCAGGATGCCAGTGCCGCAGGTGGAGGATTAGCCAAGTGAGCTGTGGCGCCGGCCCATGTTCTTTGTTCCTGATCTCTTCCTCTTAAAATCCATAAAAGCTCATGTGAAATCTGATCAATAAATACAGTCTAGGGTATCTGTGGACCAAGCTGTTTTCCTCCCTGGGTATGATTTGGTTTTATTGCTTCTCAAATGTATGCCCACTGTTATCCTATAAGATATTTAAGAAATAATTTCAATCATGGTCTTAGACTCAAGAGAACATATTTTTGGTTAAGTGGGCCCATTGGCAACATTAGATTACTCCAAGAGTAAGTGTCTACTCTCCCATCTCCAAGATCAGCTAAATATTTGCAGAATGTTATAGTGATCTACAGTGATCTATAGTGATTCAGTAGAATACATTAAGTCTCAATAGAGTTTGGGAGTCCAGGAAGAGTGAATTTCTTGCAATTATTCAAGAAATATGACCCAGAACATGCTTTTAAAATACAGCCAGGCAGAGGCAGAACCTAATTGTCCTGGTGAATTGAAGCGTGCATATTTCACATGAAAGAGATGACAGATGGAATTCAAATGCCATTCACAAAAACCCTTGAATGAGACAAAGATTCTGTCAAGTAGAGAAAGATAAGAGATGGTTAATTTTTTAAGAATAAAATCCAATGCCTTACACAGCTTGAAAATCTGCAGCAGTTTGAATACATTTTGTCCTCTATGAAAGTTGTGTTAAAACTTGACTATCATTGCATCAGAGCCAGGGGTGGGAAATCTAGTGGAAGGCGTTTGGGTCATGGGGATGCAGCCCTTGTGAGTAATTAATGCTTTCTTGTGGAACTGGATTTATGACAATGAAAGCACATTGTTATAAAACCAGGTCACCCCTCATGTTTGGCCTCTCCTGCACATCCCTGCTTGCCTTCAGCCATTTTTTCGATTACATTATGACAACATGAGGCCCTCACCAGATGTGGTCAACCAATCTTGAACTTACCAACCTTCCTAACTATGAAACAAAATCAAACTTTTTTCTTCATAAGTTCCCTCACTACCAGCTATTCAGCACTTGAAAACAGACTAAAACAAAGCTCCTCACAGTCTTACCTGTGCTTCCACGTTGGTTTTCTCATCTGCTAATAATCTCCCATACACTTCATGCATACTGCACCATACCAGACTCATTCCATTCTCTTACAACTTTGAATCTCTGCTCATCTTACTTAGACCTTGGACAGCTCTCTTATTCTCTCCCCAGCTAACCACTGCACATTTAGGATCAAGGACACTTTCACAGAGAAGCTTTCCTGACCATCCTTTCTTTTCAGGTCTGGCCTTTGTCTATGTACCCCCTAGTGTGCTCTAATAATTGTGTGGTTACTTGGCAGGTTTTTTTCACTAAACATAAAATCCTTTCTTAAATGATTTATTTACTTCATTTGAAAGCCAGAGTTATAGAGAGAAAGAGAGAAACAGTCAGAGAGAGACATCTTCCATCTATTGGTTCACTCCCCAGATAGCCGCAACAACTGGAAAGGGGCCAGGCCAAAACCAGGAGCCAGGAGCTTCACCCAGGTCTCCCACATGAGTGGCAAGGTTCCAAGCACTTGGGTCATCTTCCACTAATTTTCTCAGGTCATTAGCAAGGACCTGGATGGGAAGTGCTGCCAGGGTATGAACTGGCACCCATATGGGATGATGGCATCACAGGTGGTAACTTTACCTACACCACAACACCAGCCCCTAAACCCATAATCTTAAGGGTAGTAACCATTCAAACTTTTTCTCCATTCCTAACTCAGAACTAAGTACTTAATAGAGCCACATCCATATTATAAAAAAGTTATTTTATTTAATGGATAAACAATTGAATGGGTAAATAAATGGCTGACTCCAAAAAACAAGATAATGGAAGAAGTTCCTACAGTGAGATGAACAATAACACAGAGGAGAATGATCAGGAAACCAATCTTGAGACCTAATTTTGTGACAAGGAGAGTTGGCAGGAAGAAAATCCAGTCTCCAGCAAGCTAGGGTAATAAGGAGGGGTTCCATCAAAGGACAATGTGGCAAGAACTCAGTAGCTGGTGAGAAGGAGTAAAAAGAAGTTGGTCACAAATTTCAAGTTTTAGTCTACCACCATCCTGGGGACCAAGACAAAGATTCACTCATGAGTGAATCCAATAATAAGCAATTATAGCAGGAATGCGACATGTGGAAAATTGGGTATCAGATTTGGAGTTAGATCACAAGCAAGAAGGACGTAATGCTGTTCTGTTAAATTGTTCAGCCTGGGCTCTTTATGTGATCTTCATCTTTCTAAGAATAAGATCAGGTCCACCCTCTCAAACCTGAACTGAGACTGTACTCAGAAATGTGCACCATACACAACTTTCCAGGCTGATGGAGTTAAGGACAGAGTGTCAAGAGGACATTAAATCTTTATTATTGTTTACTTTATAAATATCTGCCACACCCACTCTTCGTAGCCTAGAATATAATTAATGCTTTTATTTCTTTTCTGGTAGGTAATCATTACTATCTTTCCATTTTGGAAACTGCTCTTCCTATGTGTAAGGGTCTTTCTTCCACCAGATTGAGAGTAAACACATGACACAGACAAGCCAATTGGATGACCTCATCGCTTCCTCTAGGCAAAGGGGTGGTTTAAGGACAGACACAAGATCTAGGTGAGGCTGATCAGACTTTCTTCACTAGATTTTGCTGAAATTCCTAGCAGAAACTAAATCCAGACTAGATCAAGCAGTGGTCATCTTTCCATCTATGTGGAAGAGTCTTCTTGAATGTGGAATCAGCATTGAGAAAAGCAGAGCTAAAAGGGATCAATTCTCAATGGTATCAATTGCATCCCTGAATCCAGTTGGATTTCTCACTCACATTGTAAAATATACTTCATTTTTGCTTGAACTAAGATGTTTGCACTCATGTTACCTGCTTCCAGAAATAAATTCTATCAAATATTCTCTAATAAAATGACATGCAAACTGTCTAGTAGAATGTCTGTTCCATTTTTTTCCCATTCTGTTGGTTGCCTCTTCACTTTCCTGACTGTTTCTTTTGAAGTACAGAAACTTCTCAATTTGATGCAATCCCAAATGTTAATTTTGGTTTTGACTGCCTGTGCTGTTGGAGTATTTTCCAGGAAGTCTTTGCCTGTGCCTATATCTTGCAGGGTTTCTCCAATGCTCTCTAATAATTTGATGGTTTCGGGTCGTAGATTTAAGTCTTTAATCCATGTTGAGTGAATTTTTGTGTAAGGTGATAGGTATGGGTCTTGCTTCAAGCTTCTGCAAACTATACTACAGATAAAGGATTGATAACCAGAATCTACAAAGAAATCAAGAAAATCCACAACAACAAAACAAACAACCCACTTAAGAGATGGGCCAAGGACCTCAATAGACATTTTTCGAAAGAAGAAATCCAAATGGCCAACAGACACATGAAAAAATGTTCAAGATCACTAGCAATCAGAGAAATGCAAATCAAAACCACAATGAGGTTTCACCTCACCCCGGTGAGAATGGCTCACATTCAGAAATCTACCAACAACAGATGCTGGAGAGGATGTGGGGAAAAAGGGACACTAACCCACTATTGGTGGGAATGCAAACTGGTTAAGCCACTATGGAAGTCAGTCTGGAGATTCCTCAGAAACCTGAACATAACCCTACCATACAACCCAGCCATCCCACTCCTTGGAATTTACCCAAAGGAAATTAATTTGGCAAATAAAAAAGCCATCTGCACATTAATGTTTATTGCAGCTCAATTCACAATAGCTAAGACCTGGAACCAACCCAAATGCCCATCAACAGTAGACTGGATAAAGAAATTATGGGACATGTACTCCATAGAATACTATACAGCAGTAAGAAACAACGAAACCCAGTCATTTTGCAACAAGATGGAGCAATCTGGAAAACATCATGCTGAGTGAATTAAGCCAGTCCCAAAGAGACAAATATCATTTGTTTTCCCTGATCAGTGACAACTGAGCGCCAAAGGGGAAACCTGTTAAGTGAAATGGACACTATAAGCAACAATGAACTGATCAGCTCCTGTCCTGACTTTAGATGTACAACGTAATACTTTATCCTTTTTAGTATTTGTTGTTGTTGTTGTTGTTCTAGTACTATTGGTTGAACTCAGTAATTAACACACAATTATTCTTAGGTGTTTAAATTTTAACTGAAAAGTGATCCCTGTTAAATCTAAGAGTGGAAAAAGAGAGGGAGGAGATGAACAATTTGGAACATGTTCAATCGGACTGGCCGCAAATGGTGGAGTTAGAAATGTGCCAGGGGATTCCAACACAATCCCATCAAGATGGCATGTACCAATGCCATCGCACTAGTCCAAGTGATCAATTTCAGCTCACAACTGATAGCTCTGATAGGTCTAAGAGTCAAAGAGATCACACAAACAAGACAAGTATCTGCTAATACTAACTGATAAATCAAAAAGGGAGAGAAAGATCCAACATGGGAAGTGGGATACACAGCAGACTCATAGGATGGCAGATGTCCTAAACAACACTCTGGCCTCAGAATCAGCCCTCAAGGCATTCAGATCTGGCTGAAGAGCCCATGAGAGTATAGCAGGCATGGAAAGCCAAGATATCATGGAAAAAAAAAAAAAGACCTAAATGAATGATCTCTGTGAGTGAGATCCCAGTGGAAAGAATGGGGCCATCAAAGAAGGAGGTACCCTTCTCCGAAGGGAGGAGAGAACTTCCACTTTGACTATGACCCTATCGGAATAAGATCAAAGTCAGCGAACTCTAAAGGCTTCCATAGCCCTGGCAACTCATGACTAGAGCCTAGGGAGATTACTGACGCCATGAACAGGAGTGTCAAATTGTTAAATCAGCAACAGGAGTCACTGTGTACTTGCACCCCATGTGGGATCTGTCCCTAATGTGTCGTCTAAAGCCAAGTGATGCTATAACTAGTACTGAAACAGTATTTTTATACTTTGTTTCTGTGTGGGCACAAACTGATGAGGTCTTTACTAATTATATACTGAAGTGATCTTCTGTATATAAAGAGAATTGGAAATGAAAAAAAAAAACAACCTGGTGTTAAAATGGAAATGGCATAGAAAATTAATTAATTTGAAAAAAAAATTATGTAGGATCTCTGTCTTTAATGTGCTGTACATTGCTATTTAATGCTATAATTAGTAATCCAAAGGTAGTTTTTTCACTTTATGTTGCTATATGGGCAAAATGTTGAAATCTTTACCTAATATATACTAAACTGATCTTCTGTATACAAAGAGAATTGAAAATGAATCTTTACATGAATGGAAGGGGAAAGGGAGCGGGAAAGGGGAGGGTTGCGGGCGGGAGGGAAGTTATGGGAGGGGGGAAGCCATTGTAACCCATAAGCTATACTTTGGAAATTTATATTCATTAAATAAAAGTTAAAAAAAAAAAAAGAATGTCTGTTCCAGAGTGTCTCAGCCTTACATAACCCTGATGTCCATTTTTCTTTCCTTAGCTTAAGAGTATCTTTTCATCAACTATACATGTGTGTTCAGAGCTCACTCATGCATGAGGAAATAAAAATATTTGACAAATGGAACCTAAGCTTTGTCTAGGAATTTGTATTTTCTTAGACTATGAGAATCTCCATTGTCAGAGATCATCCCAAGCACCAAGATTTCACTAGGAAATAATGAGCCAAATTATACAGAAACTGATTGTTTCATCCTTGAACAAAATGATCCTTTAACATTTTTATGAGTACAATGCATGTTGGCCTCTGACCTTTTAAATTTTCTAAATATTTGGCCCTAAAAGCAATACTTTTCTGGATAAGATTATTTTTATAGCTGCTTTCCAAAGCACATGAGTTAGGAGCTCTAAAATGCAATCAAAGCTTCAGGAGCCAGAACTTAGAAACAAGTAATAAATACCCTAAATCATAATCTTCTTTAGAAAAAAAAAGTTTTATTTATCTTTTGAAAGAGCTACAGAGATAAATGGAGAGGCAGAGAGGGAGAAAGAGAGGGACAGAGGGAGAGAGAGAAAGAGAGGGGAAGAGAGAGAGAGAGAGAGAGAGAGAGAGAGAGAGAGAATATGAGAATGAGAATGAGAGAAAGGGAGAGAGAAAGTGATCTCTTCAGTCTGATGGTTCACTCCCAAGATGACTGCAATGGTCGGGGCTGGGCCAGGCCATGGCTGGGAGACAAGAGCTTCTTCCAGATCTCCCACATGGGTGGCAGGGGTCCAAGCATTTGGTCCATCCTCTGCTGCATTTCCCAGGCCATTAGCAGGGAGCTGGATTGGAAGTGGAGCAGCCAGGACTTGAACCAGCACTCATATGGAATGCTGGTGTTGCAGCTGGCTTTACCCACTATACCACAAGGCCAGCCCTATAGTCTTCATTTTTAATGAGTTTATTATATACAGATAAATAGGCAGATGAAATCACCAGAAAAAGTTGGATTTATTTCTTTTCCTGAATAAACTTTAAGAATATAGAAAGAACAAAGCTAAATCCAAGCATAGTTGTTTTTATAATGTGTATTTTCCATGAAATTTTTAAAGTACATTCATATTATTATCCCCATTTATAAGTATAGGTAAGGAAACTGAAGTACACAGACATTAAGTCACTTTCCCAAGGTCACATAGCTCATTGATGGGTAGAGCTAAGAAACAAACATAGGAAATTAACATGAAATGTTAAGTTCAGAGAAGAGAGAAACTTCCAATGATTTGGGAAGTTTAGGAAGACAAAACATATGGAAAGGAGATAAGATAGTCTTATAAGGATGAATAGGATCCAACAAGAAAGTTTCAGGAAAACAAAAGAAATGGGAAGCAATTTGACCAGGTTTTCTGGAGCCCACACATTCTATCATTAAAAGATCATAAGCAATAGGTTGGCAGAAACCAACTCTCCCTTACCAATGCATGCATCCTGGCACATAAACAATTTACTAAACATTTTACAATGAATGCTATTAGATATAGAAAAGTAATTGACAGTAAGGGCAAGAGGTAAATTAAGATCAAATTTTGGAATCTCTTTGGAGGAAGTATAGCCTCACAATTAAACTCATAAATTTTAGAATCAGGTAGACCAAATCTGAATTCTACCATTAACAAATGGTGTGGCATTGAGAATATTACTCAAACTCTCTTAGATTCTCTTCCCTTATCCCTAAAAGGAATAAGGATATCTCCCTTATAAATTTATTGTGAAGCTTAGGTAGAATAATGTACAAACATACCCTCAAGTGTCTGGTGAAGTATTGAAGAAATTGCAACTACTTTTCATTGGCATACTATGTAGTTTGTAAATAAATTATTGATAGAACGGGCCATTGAGCCACTGAGGGGTGGAAATGATCAGGGAGGTTCTCAGAAACTTAAGGAGGCAGAAGGAAGTAAATGGAGAAGATACAGGAAAGAGAGACAACTTGAGCTACTATTACACAGTGTAACCATGAGATAAGGGTCTGAATCTGGTCAGTGGCAACAGAAATAGGAAGAAAAACTATAACAAACTCATGGTTAAAACAATCTTCTATAATTTCCTTTCTGTAGCATATTAAATAATATTCTACTGTCTTAAGGACTTCCAAAGAAATACCTATAGAAACTTCTTCCTAACCGTTAATATCAACTGCTAAACTGCTAGGAAGCAAAAAGATAGGTGAAAATGAACAAATAAAGAGAAATTCTTCATAAATATTAATATCCAATGTGCCAACCCATCTTTTTCATTTGTAGGCTCATCTATTTCAATCAAATCGCACTGTGTACATGATTTACAACTTGGCAGCAAGCAATATCGTGGTAATTTGTGTCTTCTGGTGTGAACTTATTGTACTAACTGCCTTCTAATGATATACTATTTTAGAATGTTTTATGAACTTTTGTGAAAAATTACTAGTTTAGAAGCAGAAGAAAGAAAATCTGTGAAGCCTAGAGCTGTGGGTTAAATCTGTACAAGAAAAGTACTTTGTAATTATAATGCAGTTAGTTTTGGGTTACCTACAGTAGCAGTGTCGGCACAATTAGCTCTGTCAAATGTTAAAAAATAATTTTGTAAATTACTCATTTAATTGTTTTTGTCTTGGATATAGAGACATTCTTTAATTAGGCATGAGTCAACTAACAGTTTCCTAGGCTAATTTGCTGATATGAGAAGAGTTTATAGCAGAAGCACAGTGCAACCGTGGAAGATGCTTTTTATAAATCCTCCCGCATTGTGAGAGTGCTCTGCACGCTGCCTTCTTTGTTATAAACACTTTTTCCATGTGTGGTGAGCAGCTCTTTGCTAAGCCCAACAGAACAAAATATGGGAGGTGCCATGTTCTAAAAATCTACGAAAAATAAAAGTCATTTGTTTGTACATTTTCATGTCAAATATGTGACCTGTTCCGAGAGATGTGACCTTCTCAGAACTACTGAGATGCAGGTAAAGAATGAGAATGAGAATTCCTGTTTGCCCAACAACAAGCCGGTTTCCATATCTCTGTAACTCCTCTGCTCATGATTCTCCTTTTAACAGGTGAGCAAGCTGCCACCCGCCACAGTGCCAAGTCTTAAGTGTTAGCTCCTTCTCTCGAGCCTATTCTTCTATATCCCCTCATCTTCCTTTCCCAGAACTGGGAAAACTCCTCAGCCACATTTTATCAAGTTTAAGCTAAAACTTTACAAAAAGGGTAAACGCATCATTCCCATCATCATTTTCTTTCCTGTGTAAACATGATTTGATTTCCCCTTTCAAGATCCCTCCTCTAAAATTGCCCATCTCCCTGGGCATTGGCCAGTAAAACTTACATTCATTTTCCTCAAAAAATATTTTCAGGGGCAGGCATTTGGTTAAGATGCTGCATAGGATACTTGCATTCCATATCAGAACACCAAGGTTCAAGTCTAGGCTATGCACCCAATTCCTGCTTTCTACTAATGCCTACCCTAGGAGGCAGCAGGTGATGGTTCAAGTGGTTGGGTCCCTGCCATCCACATGGTAGACATAGATTGGGTTACCAGCCCCTGGCCAGGCCCTCGCTATTTCAAGCACTGGGGAAGTGAAACTGCTGATGGAAGATCCTTCTTCTTCTCCATTTCCTTCTTCTTCTCCTCACCCCCCACCCCCATTTCTCTCTCTCTCTCTCTCTCTCTCTCTCTCTCTCTCTCTCATTCTTCCCCTTTCAAAGAAAATTTCAATTATTTTCCTTCTGGTTCTATATCTATCATTGTGTTAAAAGTCACTGAAGGGGGCCTGTGCTAAGTCTCCGGCTGTAGTGCTGGCATCTGATATGGGCACAGGTTCATGTCCTGGCTGCTCCTCTTCCGATCCAGCTCTCTGCTAATAGCCTGGGAAAATCAGTAGAAGATGGCCCAAGTGCTTGAGCCCTGTACCCATGTGGGAGACCCAGAAGAAGCTCTTGGCTCCTGGATTCAGATCAGCCCAGCTCTGGTTGTTGCAACCACTTAGAGAGTAAACTAGCAGATGGAAGACCTCTTTCTTTGTCTCTCCCTCACTCTGTCTGTAACTCTGCCTCACAAATAAATAAATAAATCTTTTTTTTTTTTAAAAAAGAGTCACTGAAGAATAAAATGAGATAAAATGATTGTCTGTTAGTATGAGGAAAAAGTGTCTATCTAGTGAGACTGACAACCATGGTGTGGTCCAAAACCCTTCTATGGTTTGAATGGAAATTTACCAATTAGTTGCCAAATGGGACAAAAACATATACACATTTCAGAATAAAATAGCTCTAAGCAGTTTTCTAGAACTAAGTATATTCACATCCTTACAGATCTTGCCACAAGTCAAATGTCCAGGCCAGGTCACTTGAGCTGTCCTACTAGAGAAGGTGGCACGATCTTCCTTCCTCCAGCATGGAACTCATCTATTTGAGGAGTTATTGGTCCACAGTGGTTCCATACGGTTGGCATTTGGAAATATGTGGGATATGTGGGAACACTTATGGTTGAAACAAGGACTATGAGATTAGAGGCTAGGACAGAAAACATCATGACTGCTTCAATGCAAAAGCTGCTAATGATCTTAAAAGATTTATGCAAAGAGAATTGTAAAAAACCATGTAACACTCATGTGTGCTTAAATTAACATTTAAAATTGCAATATGCTTAATAGTTGCTATGGGTATAATTTATGGCACTTGGTAAAATGTGCATGAGCTTAAAAAATTTTTTTCAAAACCTTAGAGCTGAAAGTTTTACTCTTGTGATTTAGGGAAAGTATCTGTCATATAATCTTGTTTGTAACACTGATCCTTGTTGTCAAACCCATCACCCAAATCAGATTAATTTTCCTTCCCAAAAAGCCTAGCTTCATTTTCCATTTTAAAATAAATGTGTTAACACACGTTGCTGTGACAATCATCTCACTTTCGAATTCCAATCTTAAGAAGGAAAGGGAGACAGAAAAGCCTCACCATGAGTGCATTGCATGGCTGCCATAAGGTGCAGTCTTTACAGTTTCTAACTGAAACCTTATTTGCCTTGCCATTACTATTCCCTAAGGAGCTATGCATGGCCAGTTGCTCTTTTTTGGCATCTGGAAATTTACCCAACCTGAGATGATTCTTCTTAGTAAGACTTAGGAAGAGGAAGCCATTGGCTTTCCTTTTGTAAAATAGAAGGATAAGCTGGCTGGACAAAGTAATTTTGTTGAAAACAGCCTGGTTCATACCTGTTACATTGGCATAATTATTAATCGCACCTTCATTACCCTCAAACATGTTGCAACTGGATGATGAATAATTTGATGGCCTGAGAGAGAGAAAATCACAGAGGATGAAAGGGAGGGGAACCAGCAGACTGCAGGTCTATGGATTTTAGGGGAAAATGCCTACAAATGTTAAGAGTATGGGATGCCTTCATGCAACTCTCAGTGTTTGCGTGAACTCCAACATAAAGACTGTTGCCTTAGAGCATTCGTTTGCTTGGCTAAAACTTTTGTTATAAAATTTTTCTACACAGGACCTAAAATGATAGACAAGACACAAATGTCTGCTAAGAAAGTACTAAAGCCAATTATCTATTTAGCACCAATGGGTTGGGAACCCCTCAAAAAACTTCGGTGTTATCATGCTCCCAAGGACACAAAACCCAAAGTCTTTTTGACATAGTCTTTCAACATCACAATGCCATTCATCCAATGCAGCCGCCTAATTGCTTCTAAGGAAAGCCCATTGCCAGAATTCACATGGATCTAACTGCCTGTAGACCCAAGCTCATAACCGGCACACTGTGCAAGGGCATAGGCCACTGTGTGTGGAGAGAACACTTGGCATCCCTGAGCATCTGTGCCAGAATGGAGGCTGCTGCAGACAAAGGCTGTGGAGTGCAAAGCAAAGTCAACGTCTCTTGTTCTTTTCTGCTACTGGGTAAAATGGCTGCTCACATGAGATGCTGATGAAAACTAACTTCAGACTCAAAATGGCCTTGTAGCACCAGACAAGTCAACACTGCCAGCACACACTCTGCCAGCAACTACAGCTCACCCCAGAACATCTATTCCACCTGGGGTCTTAGAATGGCCAGCAGGTCAGAACACATATGTCTTGCCCACCGCAAACACATACTGTAGCAGGAAAGGCTGTGATGTTAAAAACACTAAACTGGAAACCCAGAAAACTGGAGGTGCATTTCGGCTATGTCATTTGCAGGCTGGGTGTCTAGGAAAATGGAATTTGCCTCACTGTCAGTTGCCCTCACCAGCAACATGAATACAGTTATACTAAGTTCATAGGGTGCTGTGTAGGTTACATTAAATGCTATGCAGAGCAGCATCCTGTAGCCTGGGCAGGCTGACTGAACACTGAAGAGTTCTCTTCATGCATACAACTCCTTTCAGGCTTCATCGGAAAGGAATGTGCTTTCCTGCTTTTGAAGAGCAATGAGCAGTTGCTAATGAGTGAGTGATAATTTTGTCAGCTGGAATATGACTCTATGTTTCAGAACAGCTCTAATTCAAATAGGATAGACTTCAGGACATTGTACAATGCAGTAATTTGCAAAAACCACCAAGAGGACCTGCCCTACTCACACACATTTGAAGACCCTGTAAGAAGTCCTTGGGATACACTTGACCTACCATGCTGGCTTTAATTATGGGCTTTGGTGGCAGAGATATTGCACAAAAGATGCTTTTAGGGATGAGAAAACAGGGTATTGTGGATGGCTTGTCAGTTATTGATAACTCTCATAGGACCTGCACACTCCATTCTTGGTTGGTATTGAATAGATATTTATATTATGTATTTACAATTATTGTAGCAATACTTCATGAAATTCAAGTATTGTTTGAGAAGATTAGATCACATATATTGAGACACCAGGTATGTACTGCATAATTATCGGGGGTTACCATCCAGTTTTATCACATTGAAAACCCAAATTCTCTGGCAAAAAAAAATTTTGTACAAGCTTACATTGTATTCCTGCATGGAGTGAGGGGGTACCATGAAACCCACATACTTCTAGAACCCAAAGACAAGAGTCAGTCTTATTTTGAACTAATTTTGTGGCTAGTGCTTAAAATTTCATTTTTATTTTTTCAAATTGATAGTTTAAAGTTTCAGAATATAAATAGAAGGGAGTAAAAATCAAAAAATTCTCAAGCAATGTGCCTGCTTTACTAATGAACTAAAATGATCTTTAAAAATGTTTTTGTTCATTTGCTTGAGAAGTAGAAAGACAGTTAGACAAATAGGCAAGTAAATAGAGCACCCATTCACTGGTTCACTTCCCAAATACTAGCAATGGCCATGGCTGGGCCAAGCTGAAGCCAGGAGCTTGGAGTTCAATCCATGTCTCCCACATGAGTGGCAGGAACAAAACTACTTGAGTTATCACCACCATCTATAAGGGCCTGCAATAGCAGGAAGCTGAGGTCAGGAGTTCGAAGCCAGGTATCAAACCCAGACACTCCAATACATGATACAGGCATCCTGATCACTAGGCCAGATGCCCAACCCTAAAAGGAAATTTAGAAACTAAGTAAACCAGTGAAAGTTTCCATCGATTAGAGAAAAGTATCTGTGGCCATTTCTACCGTATAATGGATGTTCCCTTTAGTCTCTAGAATTTTCATTTTCTCAGTGAACTGATTTTTGAATATATACATATTGTGTGCCCTTGGCTTTCCTCCCTAATACATTTTAGCTCCTCACCCTTGGCCTGCAGCATGCAGAAAACACCTTCATCCTGGATTACAATCCTTAGGCCCCTCTCCCTTCCTATTCTCAGCTTTTTGAACAGCCGCCTTCTCTGTCTCGGCTTCATAGGCAGGATCCCAAATAAAGCACTATGAAAAGAGAATGGAAGCCTCAAATAAATACAGAGAGCCTCCAAAGGAGGAACGTTCATTACATTATAAAATTTCAGCAACCAAATAGGTGCAGTCATCCGAAGCAGAAGCCTGTGAAATTTTAGGAGGCTGATTCCTCACACCTATTTGTAAGATTATATTGTAATATTGTAGCACCTTCTTCCATCTGCTCTTAGCACTGCAGTGTGAAATCTTGCAGGACCACAAGTGGCAGTCCCTAGTTACAATCAAAGCTATATTTGAGTGCAAAGAAAAAGGCCACAGTAACTCATTTTACATTAGAAAGAAGTAATACATGAAAATTGTCTGCTGACAATTCTTGGCACATTTTCTGATTTTGTGCATGCATTTAAACAATTATACAGACTCTGATCAGTAATGAAAATGTTTGTACATCAAAATACCATTGTGTCTTCACACGGATTTGAAATGGTGAGTGCACTTGGCATCTAAAAAATATTTCAAAATGTTTAAAATTCTACATAATTTCTTAATAGAACTGCTGAAGACTTACATCCACGTGGCTTTTTTCAATATTAACATTGGGAAGTCTATAGCACTGCAAGATCAGGAAAGGACAGTCTGTCATAAACATTTAGAATATACTACACAGACAACAGTATAAAGACTAGACTATAGCTAAGATTGGGACTGGGGCCATTGGAAGGATGACTAGGAATAACCAAGGAATAGAACACCAAATCTTTGACAAAAATACACGAAATCTAGTTGTACACCCAGACCACAAAATCCTGAGGCAAACACACTTGTGATACAATGATACAACCATAGTTTTTAAAGTTCATGGAATGATGGAATTAGTTCATTTTGGTACAATTTCTTTTTAATTTGTGCAGTTTCTTTGTAATATGCATTTTTGTGAACTTTTTGAAGTCCCTTTGTATACAGAGATTCCAAATTTTTTTGCACCAAAATAAACTTACCTTTTAATTCTGTTTTCCACAAATATTTTGAAATAGCCCTGGGTATACTGATACTTCATGTTGTATCGAAGGGGAGTGTGGATCAAAGTTATAAATAGTAAAAATACAGACCATTAATTAGAGTTCACATATGATGACTGATTTAACCTATTTCTTAACTCCAAGTGTATAGATAAGGAAATAAAAGTTGGGAAAGTCAACTATTGATATCGTAGTAGCCGAATCAGAATTTTAACAAAGTTTGCCTGACTTTACTGTCTATACCCAGTACACTAGGCTAAAATACTACCAACTCAGAGGGAAGTTTTTACTAGGCATTCAAGGAATTAATTTATGTGATAAGCCAGTAAAAGGCAGAAGGGATACATCTTTGTGGGACTGGCTTACGTGATACAAAGGCTGACTATAAATCTTGGGAATTGTTGGAGCACCTTCTTGTCTGAAGTTGCTATTAAAATCCACCAGAGCACACTCAGAGAGTAACAGTAACGGCAGACCTGCTTATCATAGACAAGTCCCCTTGGATCTCCTTCAATGTATATCACTGGCCTTACCCAGCATAATATTCTCAGTCTTGGCTGCATATTTGGAGCCACTTGGAAAGTTTTTTTAAATTGCAAATGCCAGAGCAAAATACCCAAGAATTTGCAATAGATCCATCTGGCATGGGTCCCAGGGATTCTGAAAAAAATATTCATATGGTTCTAACATACCCAGGGTCAAGGCACAAAGTACCTTAGTGCAGCGTTTTTCAAACTCTGGCAAAACACTGGCAATCGCAAAAGTAGATGTGATAGTTTTAAACCAAAATAATTTTCCCCAATTTTCAAAAAGAAACAGTAGGCTAATGATTAAAATATACATGAAGTCTGGCCAGTGCTGTGGCTTAATAGGCTAATCCTCCGCCTTGCGGCGCTAGCACACCGGGTTCTAGTCCCGGTTGGGGTGCCGGATTCTATCCCGGTTGCCCCTCTTCCAGGCCAGCTCTCTTCTGTGGCCCAGGAACGCCGTGGAGGATGGCCCAGGTGATTGGGCCCTGCACCCGCATGGGAGACCAGGAGAAGCACCTGGCTCCTGCCTTCGGATCAGCAAGATGCGCCAGCCGCAGCGGCCATTGGAGGGTGAACCAACGGCAAAAAGGAAGACCTTTCTCTCTGTCTCTCTCTCACTATCCACTCTGCCTGTCAAAAAAAAAAAATATATATATATATATATACACACACACATGAAGTCAATCTCCTACAAATTAATTTTCTTCAACCTTTGGTTGCTCTTACCACTTCATTATCAGAAGATCTAGTAGGAGACAATGTATGCTTGAGTTCCAAGTGTCCAATTAATACTTCTAGTTTATTTAATCGTTATTGTGCTGTGCCACAAAGAATATCCTGGTTCTCAGGTTCTCAGTTACCTGAACAAGTTTGGAAATGCCTGCAGTATCTCTAGGCAGTACCTGCTATGGTGTCCTTTTTCAGTGAGATTAAATTGTGACATTGTTTGTAAGGATCTTCTATATGTGAAACACAAACCAGAGGAATCCAACGTTATGTGCATCTACCTTATTATGCTATTGTTAATAACATTATTATGTTATCATTAATAACATATCAAAAGGTCAAGGGGCAGTTTGTCTCTCAGCCCTCAAAAGAGATTTTTCTACAAGATGCCTTAATAGCCATTCAGTTCACCAATTGTTGTCAGTTCTTCCATAAGGAATTTTCACATGAAGGTGAATTAGAAAGACAATACGATGGTTATTTTATGGCTTGATTGCTAAAATCAAGAACTTTGAGGATGTATGCACAGAACCATAGTTAAAATGGTATCTTTTTTCTCTTACTATTTTGAAGTCAATTATAAGAAACTCCATTTATATAGACAATGCCAATGCAGTCATTTATCTTAGAGTCTGATAATGTGCTTAGCTGATTAGAAATTTCATCCTTAATGCTGAAAATAATTTACATAGGTCAAGCACATTGAAGGTAGCAGCAGCCACAAAAACTAGGCCAAGAAGTGTAAAGAACAACCACAGAATGACTCACTTCCTGCTAAAACATTATTAGACTGTTTTTGCCTGGAAGATGTCAGCCTTCTTGTGGTTCTATGTGATGCATATCAATGATAAATATAGAAATCACTGTCCCTGTGACTGACAGGGGACCAGCAATCTCTTTTTTTTTCCTTCTGAAGCTTGATAAATGTCACATGCACTGCTTTGATTGTGTTCTACTTACTTAAATTGAAAGAGAGATATTTGATTTTTTTTTCTTGGTACTCTACATTGAACAAGAAAGAGATTTTGCCAGTGAAATTGTTATTTTCTAGCTCCTGATTTTCAGAGGTTCTTAAGGGCTTTTTTTAAAATTATTTATTTATTTATTTATTTATTTATTTATTTTCACAGGCAGAGTGGACAGTGAGAGAGAGAGACAGAAAGAAAGGTCTTCCTTTACCGTTGGTTTTGCCTCCAATGGCCGCCGCGGCCAGTGCACCACACTGATCCAAAGCCAAGAGCCAGGTGCTTCTCCTGGTCTCCCATGCGGGTGCAGGGCCCAAGGACCTGGGCCATCCTCCACTGCACCCCCAGGCCACAGCAGAGAGCTGGCCTGGAAGAGGAGCGACCTGGACAGAATCTGGCACCCCGACCAGGCGGAGGATTAGCCTAGTGAGCCGCGGCACTGGCCGCTTAAGGGCTTTTTAACCATAAGCCTCATGGACTATCTTTTAAGGAAAAGTATCATCATGATATTTCCTATCAGCTCTCCATGATGTTTTTAGTATTTTTTGTTTGCTTTTTTTAAGTTCTTATCCCAACTTCAGCTGAAATCAAACTTGCAATTTTAAAATAACAATATGTAGTAAGGCTGCCTCAGACACACAAATTACAGCTAGTGCTGCATCATGCTAGTTGGTGACTCTAATAGGATCTGCTTTATAAAAGTATAGAGTTCTCTGCTTGATAAAGCAGACAATATGGCAAAATGAAATTATTCATTAAGTGAGCATCATTTTGAAAGTTTGTGTTAGAAAGAAAATCTTAAAGAAGTATGTTTCCCTTGAATATCAAAGATTTCCTTTAGCCACATCCTTCAAACCTTTATTGATGATGGAGAAACACTCTTCCAGGAGGCTTGCCTTAAATCTACATTGTGGTTTAACAGCATGTTGGCGGCACAGTACTTCATATTCTCGGTTTTCACTTCAGTTGAGTCTAAATACTTCATCTAGCCTAGCCACTTAAAATGTAAGATACTATTTACCCTTCCTGTATTTGTGAACTCCATTTATCTAGATAAAACAAATGAAGAGAAGACAATGAGAGAAATAATAAAAGGAACCCAATAAACCAGCCACCCCAACACCACCAGCTTTCCTTAATAAAAAGACACACGGTATTATAACAGCAGCCACATGCTTTGTCTAGCCTACTTTGTTTTCCAAATCTCAATTTATCTTTTAAATACTTCTGTGATAGCCTTTCCCACTCACAAATGTTTTAACTCAACATTTCACACTGTTTCCAGAGTTGCTTGCTCACTAGTCTCTAAAGCTTAAATACAGAATGCTGAAGAGCATTGGTAGAGGCATTTGACCAAAGCCCCAGAAGGATTTCATTTCCATAGTATTTATAGTCAAAAACACAGTCAGAAGTCCAAGATGTCCAGAACCATGGGCTAAAGTTAAAGTCAACCCCATGAAAACTCATCTAAACCACACCAGACCTCCCACATGAATAATGGTAAGTATTAGCAACAATGATGCTATGGTAACATTTCCTTTACATATCATAGGTAGCTAGCCTAAGAGTCGTAAGTTCTAAGACATCTTCCAGAAGTCGTCAGGCAAAGTTGAGACTCTACCTTCCTTCTCTGGAAACATGAAATGAATGTTTCTAAAATGGCATTTCTCATATAGTCCTGAAATTAAGGAGTTACTGTGATTGTAAATATTGTATGTCCGAAATCTCATGACCATAAAAATTTTCTTGATCTGCCCCCTGGATCCCTATCAAACACTACTCCCAAAGACCACTCATTTTTCTACATACAATTTCAAAATATTTTGCACCAAAACAAACATCATTTAATTCTAGTTTTCCATGAAATTTTTGATGAACTCTCACCCATATGCCTTAGACCATAGTGTTGATTTTATTAATAAATTTGTGTATTGAAAGTCCCAAAGCATAAGGTCTTTAGTTTTCCTTCTAGCAATTACTTTATCTCGTTTTAATGCTTTCAGTAGAATATCAAGATAATATACATTATGTTACTTTTTGGATGCATGTGTATTTGACCATCCTTTTCGCTTGTTCTCTTAGGCCAAGCATTAAATCACCAATAATTTCATTTAAAAACATCAATCCAGGCACAAATGACTAAATTTAATATTGTTGCATTTTGGCATTGGCTCATTTACACGTGAATAGTCCTTTGTTATAGGCTGTCAGTTTTCCATCAAGGTCTTTCCCACCATATAGAAACACTTACACTTCTAGCTCAACTTTAAAAGCACGATGCTTTAAATTGACATTGCTAATGATGATAGTAATGATAATGACAGACAATAATGTTAAGTAACTGACCTCTTATACTTAAAACACGGGAAGCATCCTGAAAATTGTTTTCCTCTATAGCTCTCATTCCTCTATTAATCACTTGGAGTGATTAGACAAATTATGCTACGTGTCAGTGTTGCATGAACCTGTGGTGGCATTGAATACACTAAATTCCTACACTATCCAATTTCAGCCATCCAGGTTAATTTCTTCTACATGAAAATTTGTCAAAATGCCAAGCAAAAAACTCCAGTGTGTGTGTTGCAGGGGGGGAGGGGATGATGAGGTACAGGAGAGAAATATATTACACCTCCTTTCATAGCATCTGAAGCAGGCCATGATGACTCTGGAAACACCTAAAACAATGGCTCTCAAAGTTTACCTAGGTTTGTCGCTGAAAAGGTAGGTCCCACAGTCCTGCCTCCAGCAATTATGATTTTGCTCTCAGTTTGATAAACACTGATAGGACAGGGCGCAAAATAAAATTTGTGCAGGAGGAGCGCTACATTAAATCATAAACTAAAATGAGTCCAAATGGCCTCTTCACCCCCTGTCCCCCACCCCCCTCCACCCACCAAAAATGAGCATTCTAATCCCATGTTCATTTTTAACTATCCTATTAGGTATCAAGTCTATAAACAGAAAAATCATAACGACAAATGTTGAAAAACACAAGGTTGGCATGTAGAACACAGTAGCCACAGCATGGCACATTACACTATACCCATCGAACAGCTTTCATTGTAAATTAAAAATCCCACAGGGATTCCATCTCCAAATGTCACCAGATCAAATGGCACTCAGAAGACAGTTTGCCTGTGAATTGTTAGCTCTCTCTGCAACAATGTTGATTTCCACATTTGCCAAACAGTCCATTTAGAACTGGCAAGGTCTCCTAAGGCTTATAGAGAAAGATTTTGTTGGTGAATCTTGACACATGGCACTGTGTCCGTGGAGGCTCACAGAAACAGACAGAATCGATCGACCAACAACACAGAGAATGAGTAAAGAGCCATTTTCCAACTCCAATCTGTACATAATGTGGGGTTCTGCAAAATTCAAATCCTTTCAACTATGTAAGCTGGAAAGTTTTCTCTGGTCCTTTGGAGACTTATTGAAAAGGAAAAGATATCCCTGACTTGTGTTTTATTTTCCTGTATTAAAACCAAACTACGTTGTTACTTAAAACAGTATTCAGATTGAAGCAATTTGAAAGAGTTCCTATCTTATTGGAAGGTGATACATCAAATATCTGGTCTTTGGGTAGCTACATATCTGCAAATTTTGCTCTCAAAGAGGTGCTTCAGGACTTCAAGGTAAAGAAACAGCCCACCCAAAGCTTGTGTCTGTAAGAAGGGGTGAGGATGGAAAGCAAACAAAGGTGTCAAAGTGCTCGTGATGCAAAGACCCCTAGCTCTCCATACCCACTCTAGGCTGCTGTCAACAAATTGTTCTTCCACTGTACATGGCTTGAAACAATTCAGCCAACTGCTCCCACCGCTTAGAGTTCAGGTGGTTAGCTAAAAAATAAAGCCCAAGCTATTTGCTAAATTTCTGGAATTTTAGCTTTACATCAGAATCTAAATTGGGAACAAAGGCTAAATGTTAGTAGATATAGCCTAAACATTGGAAACAATCTTATATTATTTCTTTTGTTGTAGAGATTATGGAATCCCCAGTAGGAAGAATTTCATGCAAACCGCTTCACTGGTCACCTAACAACGCAGCGGGCTCTTGCAAACTGCCTGAGGTTTATTAGTGTGCAGCATTTGAACACATCAGTTAGTAACTCTTTTACATGCTCGTCTTGTAGAAGTGCGCCAATGTTTCCCTTGAGCTGGCCCAGAGCAACGACCACATCTCCTAGACAATTAATTTTCTTTAACTCAAAACTTATTTCCCAAATGAGATTTTATTCATCAAACACATAACACCCTTGATTATGATGGATTTCTTTTTTTCTTCTAAAATTTAAGAGTGAACGTAAGGATTTCTAAATTTTTCTAAGGGGCTACTTAAATCAGAGAGAAAATGCAAATTAATGCAAAATCAGAGAAGGAGAATCCTAGATTTTTAATGTTTTCACCAATTATAATGTACTAAGGATAAATCTTTAGACTTCCAACACCAACAACAAAACCAATTGGTATGAAGCTATGAAGCAGTAATAGGGAAAGATATTCCATTAGTTGTAAGTTTTACTAGCTAGTTATTAAACCAAGAGTACCCAGCTCAAACTGGTCAGTTTAGTAAGCCAATGCATGAGTATTTTTACTGACATAAGTCCAAGTTTTTACTTTCAAAAATATCCTCCCTCAAAATAGTTTTTTGCTCACATATTCTAAGGACCATTTTAAGTACTAGTTCTACATGTATCAAACAAGGTGTCTAATAACTTTGAGAAATTACCACATAATTCCCTGACTTAATATTTTAAAATATCCTAACAGCTTGTATATTTATGCAAGCAACAATATTTGTTTCCTAGTTTCAATAAATTGTTTGACCTATTATATGAACATTTCACACTCAATATTTTCTAAGGAAAGCTTTTGTTTTGCCTCTGACCTTTTAAAGCATACACACGCACACACAGAGAGAGAGAAATGTTTATGCATTAAGAGAAAATACTAGATGTGTCATACTTCAGACTTAGTTACATCAGGACTTGTCATGTACCTTTTTTTTTTTGGAAAATTTTTTAACATACTAAGTTGCCAATAACAGGCAGAGAAGAGCTACCTAGAAAAGCCTTTAAAACTAAAATTAATTTCAAATAACTGGGAGAGCACCATGATGTAGAGAATGCCTTCAGCCTGTCTTCCAATGATTTAAAACCTGCTGATACCTCAAAGAAATATTTAGAACAATATTGTGCTTGGAGGAGGTTTTATTTTATTTTTCATTTTGCACTGCATCCATCTGGAACAAATCTCCCTGGGTGTGTTACATCTTGAAAACACAATTAGAGACATGAATCGGATCTGACCCATCAAACCCCATAACCTTGGCTGCCCGGCACACTCTGACACCCTCCAACCGGAGCAAGAGGGGAGATGGTGGAGTTCAGAGAGTTATTTCAGGTGTGGCTTCTCGCGTTGCTACTCCAGGAAGGGAGAAATCTGAATGACCAAGCAATCCTGCCCTCCTCACCATTGCACCTGACCCACGAGTGCGACAAATCAGAAGTTGACCTTCACAGCATCTGAACTCCAAAGTAAAATAGAACCATTGGGGTCTCTTAGTAGACACTAAGAGACGCAAACTATGAAAAAGAGAGGCAAGAAAGGTTCCAGTGACATGGTTAGTGCACAGTTAAATCTAAAACTGACATTAGTTGTTTTTCTATTCCTAGTTAAGGATAATCCTTATTTTTCTGATTACTAAAATATTATGCGTAGATTACTTTAAAAATAAAAAAGAGTAAATTAAAATCATTTATAATCCCATAATCTCAACATCCAGAGGATTGTCAGATTACCTTCCATCTATTATTTTTAAATTGCACCATCTATCTATAATTTAACAGAGTTGCATTGGGTCCCAGTAAAAAAGAGTTCAACCATGTTTGCTAAGAGCCAGCAAGGACAGGACAGAGACTATGCCAGGGCCTCACTCTTGGTCCAGTTGGATGCTGGTTACATCCTCTACTCAGATTTGAAGCCAGGAAGTTGACCTCTTTGCCCAGGTCTGGGCTGGTTTATAGAGTGTAGCAGTATTGATCCCATGGTTCTGCTAGCCTGGGTGAATACTACTCTCACTTACACTGTCTGGGTTTCCCACATTCTGTGCAGAGGCTGTATGTGAAGCATAGATACACACACACACACACACAATTTCAAAAAGGTACTCTTCCTTCTTGAGCGCTTGTACTGAGCACAAGTGCCGCAGCCCCTACTCAGAAAGCCCTGGTTAAGGAGATGAAATCCCCCAACCCCTGACCCCCATGTGCACTGCCCCACTGTGCTGCCTGCAGAGCTGTTCTGAGGAGTGTGGGGCACCATCACCATCGCTAGTCCTCTGTCCTCTTTCTCCATGAAATACTAAACTCTGGGAGAAGCGTGGACAGATAGTATTTTGGCTTCACCCAAAGCAGCACCAGGTAAGGAGTGGTAATTTAGTCAGTTTTTGAGTGACTGTGAGCTTGTAAATTATGATTTCAACACGAGAAAAGTTTAAAGTATATTTCTTCCTATTTTCTGGTCACATTCAACCTTAAGTCACTGATATGTTCCAGTCCAGTGATACTTTTCCCAGATACTGGCCATAGGTTCACTGTTAGTACTGGAGTTTGGAAACCTGATAAACTCACCTTTAAAATATCTTCCTGAGAATCTTAGTGCAAAGTTGGAAACTGCTGAGTTGGGGACAACTTGCCAGATGCTACTTTAACATAGCAGCTGACAATTAGTTTTTAAAAATCCATCACCCCCTACTAATGGTAGAGCTCACCTGAAACCATAGCTCTCAGCTAACACAAATATTGTTCCATTAGAGACTGGAGTAGCCAAATCATTTTGAACATTTTAATAAAGCCAAATATTTTATTTGCTCGCAAATATACAAGTGTAACATGACTCTTCAGGGAGAAAAGTGTTCTAAATGATTTCCAGAGGACAATCTTCACAAGGTGTTCCCTGGATGCATTATGGGCCTATTAAGTCTTTTTTTAATGAATCTTTGTAGAACTCACTTAGTCAATGTTAGCCATAGTAAAAGACTTTTGCAGTGTGTATAGAAGGTATAGAAATTACTTGAAGAACCTCCTTTACCATTTCCATAATTCCATTCTGGGGAAACAGAAAAATGTAGACTTGGAGAATAACAGAAATGGCAGTGTTTTCAATGTCTAAAACACATTGTACTGAGTCAATCTTGCTATATCCACTCAATATAAAATGAACTTTTAAGAACCAACAAAGGAATATTCATAATATTACATAATTATTAAAAGTAGCCAAGAGTGCTTGAAAACAGTTAATGTTTTCTGCAAAAAAGCACAATATAGTTTGTATACAGCATGATATGAATTTCATACTAATAAATACATTAGGACTTCTAATGGTTGTCTCTACCTGTTGAGACTGAATCCCTATTATGCCCATTTTTGTACTTTTCTATATCTTCTAATTTATCTATAATGAACATGTTTCATGTTTAAATCTTCTTTCAAAAGTTACATGTATTTTTCCTTTAAATTTGAAAGCAATTAATAGTTTTCAATTCCCATGTATCATATAAGACACAAAACTCAATCAAATGTTTAGTAAAATCAATATCCAAATATTACGGGCTTTTTCAGAAATACAAATTCAAAAATGAAAACAAAGTTATACCAAAATAATAAAACTGGGGTTTTTTTTACACAGAAGGCAGAAGACGGACACAGTTCCTATCCAACAGTCAAACTATCTTCCAATCAATGAATTCAAATGTTTGTGAATTAATCTTCACATTTTGGAGATAAAAATAAAAATAGATTTTTGATGACTATAAATCATTTTTAAAGTATCATTTTCAGAAATTCTACACACGTGATTTAAAACCAGACTTTCTCTTGCAGTTCCATTGTACACAAGGCTTTACCTGCCTTCTGTCTGAGAGCCAACCATTGCTGTGGCTCAGTGATTCCCCTAGACCCCCTTGAGACAGGCCATGTATCCTCACCAGTGCCTCATTTGGGTTCTTCTGGTAAATTGCCTGGTACGAATCCATAATGAAAACCTACCTTTGGGGCATCCTGTTCTCACACCCACCTTTTATGGAGCTAACATCCAGAAGCTAAGAAAATTAAAATCAGATCAACAAATGAAAAAATAAAATGCACCAAGGAGTTTAGAATTTCTGGGAGGAAGGCTTGGCACCCATACTCAGCTGTGATTTAGAATTCTCCTGGTGACAGTCACAAGTGTTTGATGTTTAACCTTTATACATTTTTAATTCAAGAACATTTTCCATACTCACTTTCTCTTTCCTCTTTGTAAACCCCTTGTCAAAATAAGAATCAAACTTGAACAAATAATTACTATATAATCTTCCATTAAACTTGTGGATTAAAACAATCCTGAGTGAAGATTAATTTTCTAGATATATTATTTTTGGCAGAAAACATAATATATCTAGTTGGTCGAAAGCAGTGAAGTTTGGAAAGCAAACAGAAAAAAAAAAGATAACAAACATGTATTTTAACAGACATACCAATATTATGAATGCCATCAAATACCATGTATTATTTTTTGTCTGTAGCATTTTAAAAATTTATTCTGCTAAGTAGAGGAGAGAAATGTAGATTAAGAAGCCATTTAGAGCTTGTTAAAATGGAAGAAAAATTACTTTAAAGTACAAACTACAAATTAGCCTATAATCAATTTTGGCCAAAATTGAAGCTGTAACTTTAAAACATAAAATACTTTAATTTTATGTTCAGAAAATGTTCATATTCAAATAGTGTAATTTGTTTTTCCATAATAACAAATAACTTTACATCTTTTAAAAATAAGAATGTTAAGAAAATTAAAAATTCCTAAGGCACTAATAGAAAAAAATAAATACACATTTTTGCTTGCCTCAATTATTTGGAGTCTAAGCTGATTAAAATATCACTAGTACATTGATAATAATACGTTGGTAATTTTATCAATATAATGCCTCAAGGTTTTTAAGAGAGAATTTCAATCTTTGAAGCTAAGATGAAACTTCATTTTCATTCCAATACTGAAATTATTGAAGGCTTCAGAATATATCTTTCTTTCTAGAAAATGACAATTCATAGACAGTCAATCCTACTACCTTACCACTGTGTCTAGTAAATAAATGTTTTTAAACTATGCACTTGATGGCTATCATCCAAAATACAAGCCTGGGACTCACTTCCCTGTCACATTCTCTACAGAGATCATCATTAAGGACCCTTAATGAGCTTTACAAAGAATTTTTCACAATTCAGACAAATTTAATAGACTTAATCCTCTTCTGCCGCTTCCTTCTAAAGTTTGCTAACAAATATCCACCAAGGATGAAGCCAGGAAGAACACTTTGGTGTCCAAAATTTAAAAGCCTCCTTTGATCTCCTACACAACTTAGCAGCTGCATTTCTGTACACTTAAAAGAAACACGAAACTCACCAGATTTGTTTGTTTGTTTTTCATGTGGGCAACCTTCAAACAGATGAACTATGATGACTCCAGCTGTCTCCTCACTTCATTCTGCCAAAACCCGGAGGTGCGACAGGTGCAAGGAAAGCAGCAGCCAGCCACGCTGGTCAGGAGCACTGAGGGGAGGAAGCCCTCTCCGAGGGTAGGGGCAGACCGGGGGCAGGAGAGCCTGCTACAGGTTGCAATGATTGGCTTTGGCAGCCCTGTCTTCCAGCTTTGCTTCCAGTCGGTAGAGAGTTTGCAAATGATGGCTAACTCCTGTGCCCAAAGGGCTGACTCCTAGAGACGTCCCAGTGCCCCTGTGTCAACTGTGGAGCTAAATCAATGCAAAGGGAGAAAAGTAAATTAATAACAAGTCCCACATCTGCTCACACCAACAGCCACTGTAAGCAAAGGAAGGCATTTCTTCATGGCCTGGGGATCTCACTGGTTTTCCTAACTGGATGGTAATTGCACTAACCCTCACTTGATGCTGTCTGTGTAGTGCATTGATTATTAATACTTGCATGAAACATCTCCTGACCCGGGTGCTATTTATAGCTAAAGTCTCCTTTGTTTACAGCGCCTTGTGGATCAGGAGGGAATATACCATTTACCCTGTGCACAATGGGGTTTTGCCTCACCAAGACTTCTTAATTAACATTAAATATGAAATAGGATATTTCACAATGGTGACAAAATACAATAAAACAGGTGGTCGTCCTTTTTACGTCTTTATGCAAGCTAAGTGTGCACGCCTAAGGTGGCTCAGCTGAACCACCATCACACTGACGGTGATGAGGAGGAGCTGCCTTCTGACGTAAAAACCTCACCTTGGGAGTGCGCACAGATGGCAAGAGCTCGCTGTACCTTTGGACACTGTGCAGTGTTTCAAAACTCGGGGCAGGAATCTCACCTAACTCACCGTTCACACATCTAAAAGTTTCCAAAACAGGAAAATTCCCATTTCCTCCGTAGTTGATCTTACTCGTGTGTGGCTTCTCAGTTTTACAACATTTCTAGCAGATGATGCGCACCAATACACAATATTTCTGATGCAGCGTTCTGTACTGGCCCTTGCATTTCTGCCCTCCTCCTTAAATCAAAATCTGAGGGTGATCTTAATGGATTTTTTAAGATAGGTAAAACAATGACAAAAAATAAAGAAACCCAATGGATAGGCTAGATCAAACCACTTGATGGGGCGGGCATTTGGCCTAGCAGTCACACGCCAGTTAAGACAAGACACTGGCATCTCAAATCACAGTGTTTGGGTTCAATTTCCAGCTCTGCTCCCGATTCCAGCTTCTTACCAATGCAGACCCCGCGATGCAGCACGTGAGGGCTCCAGTAGTTTGTCCTCTGTCACCCACATGAGAGACCTGGATTTTGTTCCCAGCTCCTGGCTTTGGCCCATTGAGGGTATTTGGGGAGTGAATCAGCAGATTAGAGCTCTCTCTGTTTCTTTATTAAATAAAAAAGGAAATAAATAAAATATATTATAATAATACACCATATATTTGGTATGGTTAAAATTCTGTATCATTTAATGGCAATATTAGGCAGATAGTGTAAGCAGCAAGACTCTAAAAAGACCTTGAAAAGGGCTTTGTTTTATGTATCAGGTCACTGAAGTCTCCAATGATTGTATGGCTTGCTTAATGTCGAAGAGCAAGTTCACTGGGATAAGGAGAATGAATTCAAGTCTCCTGTGTTCCAGAGCCCTGTTCTTTCCATGATTTCATGCCTAGTAATTGTTAAGTACTACATTATTTCCTATTACTGAATAACAAATTATTACAAATGTAATGGCTTAAAACAACTCATATTTCTTAGGTCACATTTTCTGTGAAGCAGAGGGAATTCCACCTGCCATAAGTATACTTTAAAAAATGAAAGCACAGATGTGTATATTCAAAGGTCCTACCCTTTCCTAACAGCCAATGTTAAAAGACTACTTGCATCAATGATTTCTGTTCAATGGCTTTACCTTATATTTCTATTCTTTTTCTGTTTCTTCCAATGTAGTAGCATGAGGCTATGGAGTATTTTTATTAGCTCTGTTTTTCTTGTTGCTTTAGTACATGGGCCAAGAAAATCTTGGCCATGATGTTGCTTAAGGACTATTCTTTTGCTGAAAATACAAGGCAAGTCACAGTACCAAGTTTTATTTTGATGCTGTGCAGTGGAGGTACCCAAAGACTTTCACAAACGGGTGGGATTTAGCCAATGAAATAGAAGGGGAGAGAGCACCAGAGATGGGAAAAACTCAACAGCACTTTGGCAACTAGAGTGGAAAAGTTCATTGTGTGGGAGGTGCAGCTTTATGCCCATCCATGCTCATCCACAGACAAGCACTGGGTTTTCAGAAAATAGAAAACATTTGCTTAACAGCGTTCGAGATACTATAGGAAGAAAAACATTTTGGACTTGAGATCTGGACTTATCTCTGGGATCTCTGGCAAGTCACTGAAACTCTCTGATTTCCTCTTCCATTTATGTAAATATGGGTTAACAAAAATTTCTCAGGCCACTAGTGAGAAGTAGATGAGAATACACACAGGTTGGTAATATCTTAGCAGTCACTTAGGATAAAAAGAGTAAATTTCACTTTGAGAACAGATCAAAATTTGGTTTAGGTAATGCTGGTCACAGGCCAAGGTTGGTGTATTATTTGATGAGTCGACATATTTGTAGAATCTAAAAGTTCTATGGAAGCTAATATCATTTAAATATACTTGATGTAATAATATAAATTATAAAACAAGTCATAAGACTAACAGCAAAAAGAAATCATTCTGCCCTCACTCTATTCTCACTGCCTGAACTATGCTACATTAAGTCAAGCGTGGACTTTTCCAAACTCCCGAGTGTTTATGTGTGCATAGATTCATACACATGTAGGTAGAAACATAAAAAATAGGTGATTATTTTAGTGAAGGGGAATCATACTACACAAGTAATTCTGTAAACTGAAACTTGACAGAATATCATGAACTACTCATACAGGTCAGTATGCAAGAGTACTTCAAAAAATTCAAGGAAGAAAGATGAAATTTAAAAATAAGTTTATCTTGGTATCGATACACAGAAACACAAAAACTTAAAAGTTACACATTTCCATGAACTTTTTAAACTAAACTTATCTCCTTCCCCCTTAACTTACATGTGTGGGAGTGATTTAGTGACTGGGTAACTGCTTTCCTTTTTTTATTTAAGGAATGTACACCTTCTATTTAGTTCAGTATTTTTTCCTTCCTTTCTGTGTCTTTCCTTTGCCCTGACCCCACCATTCCCAAACACAGGTAACTCCTGTTAACACTTACACAAATAACACACAGACTCTTACATGAGAGAGTTGCTATTATTTTATAAAAATTGGATGAGATTACACATATTTCTGCAAATCTTTGATTGCCTACTCAACAACATTTCATAAAAATCTCTCCAAGCTAATATCGCTCTAGTTCATTCCTTTTAAGAGATGCATGACTTTGCACCCTTGACCATGCCATTACTTATTTAACTTATTTAACTGTCAATATACTTGTATTTATTTCCACTTGTAGCTGATTTTTTTATTTCTAAGGAATAAATCTCTATAAGTAAATTTGCTAGGTTAGCATACGTATGTGTTTTTAATTATAACTTTAATAATTTGCACTACCATGTTCCTTTTCCAAAGGTATACAATAAATCCTAATATAAGTGAATGAATGTACTCTTTGATTTGTGTGTCCTGTAAAATAAGCCTTTGGGAGCTGGCATTTTGCTGTAATGTGTTAAGTTGTTGCCTGCAATGCCAGCATTCCATATGGGTGCCAGTTTGAATCCCAGCTGCTCCACTTCTGATGCAGCTCCCTGCTAATGCACCTAGGAAAACAGAGGAAGATGACTCAAGTCCTTGGGCTCCTGCACCCATTTGGGAGACCTAGATGAAACTCCTATTTCCTGGCTTTGGCCTGCCCTAACCCTGGCCATTGTGGCCATTTGGGAAGTAAAAAGTAGATGGACAATCTCTCTCTCTCTCTCTCTCTCTCTCTGTAATTCTCCCTCTCAAATAAATACCATAAATCTTTATAAGTAAGCAAATGTACAAACAAGCCTTTGCATTTGTGTTGTTTAATTTCGTCAGCATGCTATTAGTGAATTGACAGATCATGTCAATTTTTCATGTGTTTAATGTGTATATATTGTTTAGATTTTCTGCTGGCTTATTTGTGTTTTTCAAATATGTATGATTATATATATCCTTTGTCACTTCAATATCATTTGTCATGACTGTTTTAATAAATATGTATCTATATTGTTTTCTTTTATAGGTTTGAGTTTCAAAGCTTCAATATATAGTTCTCTTCCACACGAATATGGTGTCTAGGTGTTCTTGCAAATTTTTATTTATTAATCATGTATTTGTGTGTATTTCCATCTTTAATCATCATGTAGATACCTACACAGCTTTTGAATTCTAATCTCATTCCAGTTTCATCTTCCTAAATCCATTCCAAATAGTAGGATGAATTCCTAAAAACAATCATTCAAATATTCAGTGTTAAACTGATCACATTTTTTTGCTTTCAACCACAAGCCTGACAGTATTCTTTCAATTCTTGTAACTCTGATATCTTACACTCGTTTTTTAAACTTTTATTTAATAAATATAAATTTCCAAAGTACAACTTTTGGATTATAGCAGCTTTTTCCCCCATAACCTCCCTCCCACCCGCAACCATCCCATCTCCCACTCCCTCTCCCATCCCATTCACATCAAGATTCATTTTCAATTATCTTTATATACAGAAGATCAATTTAGTATATACTAAGATTTCAACAGTTTGCACCCACACAGAAACACAAAGTATAAAGTACTGTTTGAGTACTAGTTACACCATTAATTCACATAGTACAACACATTAAGGACAGAGATCCTACATGGGGAGTAAGTGTACAGTGACTCCTGTTGTTGATTTAACAATGGACACTCTTATTTATGGCGTCAGTAATCACCCAAGGCTCTTGTCATGAGTTGCCAAGGCTATGGAAGCCTCTTGAGTTTGCCAGCTCCAATCTTATTTAGACAAGGTCATAGTCAAAGTGGAAGTTCTCTCCTCCCCTCAGAGAAAGGTACCTCCTTCTTTGATGGCCCGTTCTTTCCGCTGGGATCTCACTCACAGAGATCTTTCATTTGGGTCATTTTTTTTCCCACAGTATCTTGGCTTTCCATTCCTGAAATACTCTCATGGGCTTCTTAGCCAGATCCAAATGCCTTAAGGGCTGATTCTGAGGCCAGAGTGCTGTTTAAGACATCTGCCATTCTATGAGTCTGCTGTGTATCCTGCTTCCCATGTTGGTTCAATATTATCAAAATGATGTGAACAAACATGTATTAATTTTACTCCAGTCTCTTATCACACAATAACAAACATTCTAAGTGCAAATACATATAAGGTGCACAAAATGATAACAAATTTATTCAAAATGTGAGAAAATGAACACACATACACATGTGAATTTAGGTTGCCCAACATGGAGAGATACCTGTTATAATGTGGGCAGAGGGCTGAAGGATTACCTGAGGGTAGGAGAGGTGATGGAGGAGAGACAGTGAAGGCACCTGTGCAATGCCAGCCGTGGTCTACAGCAAAACGAATTAGGGGTGAGGGCTGGTGCCTTTATAGGTGTGAAACTACCTGGCAATCTTGTGATATAGTCATAAATCCCATATGGAGCTCAATTTCCATATTTTCATTGTGTCCCCTCTTAGGTCACATATGAAGTAGGGACATCCTAGGAAAGAGGGCATTTTGATTGGCAAGTAAGAGGATAGAATTATAGTTGGGAGTCTTGCAGCAACTTTCAGCTCACAGAGACCTAAACTAGCTACCTAGTTACACCATATCAAAAATATTCACTCCTAAAAGTCTTTATTTGGATTTAGGTTAAATGATTAAGGTATTATTTATGAGATTGATTTAGTTATTTATAAGATTAATATTTTTAAAAGACATAATTCAATCTTTACTATCACTCTGTTGTATCATGGTATAACTGCTTCCATTTGTTCAGTGCATAGAAGGATAATTTATTTTTTATTTGTATATATCTCATAAATACAACAGTAAGAATATAGTAATTCTTCCTACTGTACCTGCCCTCTCACACACCTTTCTCTTCTCTCTTCTGTTTAGTATGAGAAAGAAAAAGAAAGAAAAAAAGAAAGAATGGAATAAAAAAAAACTTAAAGAACTCTTCCTCAACCTTCTAGACAAGGTCTGTTCTATGTTATTGTTTCTTGAAGGTGATTTTGCTTTTTTTTTTCCTTCCACTTTTCCCTTCCTTCCTCCCCCTTCTTTCTTTCTTTAAAGAAGAACCCATGGATGATGATCTTTAGTGAGCTCTTAGACACAACTATAACTTATGAGACATAATAGTATCTTCCACTTAATACACCAAAAGGAAGTGATTCTTGAGAATAAGTTTTACTATTAAGTCTCATGGTACCACTACCACTTCTGGGGACAGAGGTCCTGCACCTGTTAATGCACAGTGACTCTTGTTGTTTATTTAACAGATAACACTCACATATGACATCAGTGATCAACCAAAGCTTTTGACATGAGCTGTCTCAGCGATGGAAGAGAATGATAATTTATTAAACTGTTGAGGTATGCTTTGGTTTTTTAAAAAGATTTATTTATTTATCTGAAAGGCAGAAAGAGAAAGAGATTGGAAGAGAGAGAGAGTGGAGAGGAGGAGAGAGAAAAAGAAATCTTCCAGCCACTGGTTCAATCCCCCAAATTACAACAGCCACATCTGAGTCGAGCAGAACTCTGGAGCCAGGAGCTCCATCCAGATCTCCCACACAAGTGGTAGGGAACCAAACACTTAGGCTTTCTTTCTGCTGCTTTCTCAGACACATTAGCAGGGCTAGGGTTTCCAGAACTTATAAAACTAAGTCAGAGAAGGAAAAGAGGGGTTGGGTTGAGGATGGAAAAGCAGTGCTAATATGCTACCTGTATCACTGAAATAGGTCCTAACATTCCATTTCCCTGAGCCTTGATTGTGAGGAGTGTAAAATAAAAAGACCCCTCTCCCCAAGGGAGTCCACTGGGTCTGGCTTTTCAGAGAATGCCTTGGAAAAGGGGTAAGTTCTTCCAGGAAGCCTGAGTTCAGCCTGCAATGCAGGAACATTACCTGGGTGGTAACAACAGCTTTGGTATGTGGACCCAGGGGAGCCTCAAACATTCATACTCTTGAGTTGGTTCAGAGAAGGCAGCTGAAGTTTCTTGGACTTTCTAGAGGCCAAGAAATCTTGTGAACCAAAAGAGATTCACACTGGAAATGATGGAGAAATTTTAGGGCCTTCAAAATCAAAGACGTGGCAGGGTCTGGACATCACCAAAGGTGCCCAGTAACTAGGCAGATAGCATTACAGGCCATCCAGGGGCCAGGAGAGAGCAAACCACACCACAGCAGAATCAAGGGTCAGAAGATAGACACAGAACAGACTCCCTTGGGCTCAATGCCATGCAAGTTGTGACCTCTCTTTGTTATCTGATTCCAAAAAGGGCAATCACCCCATAAATACTTATTGAGCATCTATATGGCATGTCCTGTAGTAGGTCCTGGAGATACAGTGGTGACATGGCAGGAATCTTTCTTCGCTCTCAGAGCTGACAAAGCAGTGAGCAAGAGAGACAGGAAGATGTTTTGTCACCCAGGATGGTAAATGTTATGCTTGGAGGGAACCAGCAGCTATGGTAGATCACAGGACAGCGAACCAATCTTAGGGACAGAGGTACACTTCCTGGAGTAAGTGATCCATTGGCTATCCCCTAGCAAGAAACCAGCTCCTTGGAGGAGGTGGACAGGTGGAGAGAGGAAGCCTGTTCTGACAATAAGAACAGCAGGTGCATGACTGAAGCTGTATGGGAACATGTGGCATATAAAGAGTTGTGAGCTATGTACTTTGGCTGCGACCTACACAAGCATACTCCTCCAGGTTTTTCTTCTTTCAAACAGCAGCTTTCACGAATGAATCACTAAAATACCAAAGCCCCAATCTCCAAGATTCACAAATGGTACTTAAATTTTCTTAGGATAGATTTCTATTTATTTTGCATTATCTCAGTTGCACAATTCGCATAGCCCAAAATAGAGTTCAGTATGTCTTGGGTAACAATGGAATGATGGGGAGCAGGTAGTTAAATGTCAGGACATTGAAGAATTAACCTCCCCATGTATGCTCTAAAAATATAGCCATGGTGGATAATAATATAAATCATGGCTGTTGTCAGAGGTTGCCAAACTTTCTCGGTTCACTTAGTGTCTCTGGAATTTTTTCATAGTTCATCTAGATACAGATATATACAACAATTCCATTTACTAAAGTAGTTATGACATAGCAGCTGCCTGATGCCAAAAAAGAACACAGCACAAACTGGTATCGAAACTTGGAACTACCTCAAGTTAGTATTTCCATGTACTATCTAACATATATTAAGTATTACTCTATTGACTTCAAAAATTAAAAATGTGCTATTGTACCTCTGTGAGTTCACTGTAGCAGTCTTGGATCTCTCAGTGCAGAAATGATGCAAAGCCTGGATGTCAGTCCTGGGGAATGTTTGCCTTCAAAGTCACAGCTTATCATTCCTTGCTCTGCTCAGTCCTGGAGGACTTTTACAGGTTCCTTTTCAGTTGACTTCTAGTAAGGGAAACTGAACTAATTTGGGGTGGGGCATTGGGGAGAGGAAACCAGGTAACTCTCCCCCCATTCACTTTCTGCTCCTGTGGCATTTCTAAAGGTAGTGAGTCTTTCCTAGGACTCCAGCTCCTGCCAGACAGCCTACACATATCTAACTTCCATCAGGTGAACCCATCCCCTAGGTTTATTAACATGGCCTCCTTGCATGGTCTTCCAGACTAACAGTGCATGGCACAGAGCCTCTAAGACAGCCTCCAACAATGTTCATGGTGATGGAGTAAACTGTGTCTCCCAGAAATAGCATACTGAAGTCCTAATGAATATGATCTTGAAAATAGGGTCTTTGTAGATGCAGTCAAGATGAGATTATTATGATGGTCCCAAATTCAATATTGCTGTCATCTTTATCAAAAGGGGTGATCTGAACACAGAGATTTGCATGAACATAGGGAGAATAGCACATGAAGTTGAAGGCAGAGATTGGGGTGATGCATTTCCAAACCAAATTATGCCAAAGGTCGCCAGAAAAATCACCAGAAGCTAGGAGAGGAACATGGGACAGATTCTCCATCACACTCCCCAGAAGGAGCCAGTCCTTTCAAATCTTTGATCCTGAGCCTCTGGCCTCCAGAATCAACATAATAAACCACACATTTGTGGTATTTGTTACAGAAACCCTGGAAAATGAATATATCTACTTCTGGATCTTCACACCCTTGTGTGATGCTCTTTCCTTAAGACTAGATTTAGTAAATCAGTTATAACAGTAAATGACAGAAGTAATGGAATATCACTTCAGATATATAAAGACAAGCTCTGTCTTGAGCATCTCTCTCCCTCTCAGACTACTTACGCTGGAAAGCCGGCTGCCTTAATGTGATGCTGCCCACGTGTGGGAAGAGGCCTACATGATGAGGGACTAAAGACTACCTACCATCATCTGAGTTTGAAAATGGATCCCTTGCCACTACCAAGGACACACACAGATAAGACTAGAGACTCAGTCAATAGCTTGATTATAGTTTCATTAAAAAAAAAAAAGGTTGAACCAGAGAAATCTTTCTAATAGCTTCCCACATCCTTGGCCCTCAGAAAATATATAAAATAATATTTTATTGTTTTAAACCACTATCTTTGGGGTAATTTGTTATGCAGCAGTAGATAAATAACACAGGATGGCAATGGATTCCTACTGCTATTAATCCCTAGATTTCCTCTATTTGCTTCCTCAGTTTTTCCATCATCTATATAACCAATCTGGCATTCAGTCTCTCCTGTTTTGGACTCACAATTTTCTACTTGTAGCATTATAACTAACATCTAAACTTATACCAAGACAAGATCCATCTTACATTGTGATGAACCTTTTAAATAAACTGGAATATAGCAAGCCTATCTTGTTCTTGAGCCAATGCTGTGCATTTAATATCTTATGCAGAGAAACAGTCATTTCTACCTTAATTAGTCAGAAAAATCTTCAAATAACTGCCAGCTAACAAATGGTAGTATTTCTATGATCACCCTGCATCTCAGTCTATTAGATAGAAAATGAAGCAGACATTTATTATTTATGTACCATCACAGCTGTGTACGGTCATGAACAATAGCTGACATTCCACTAGATCATTTCTGAATTCCAAAGATCTTCATATAAATATTATATCTCAGTGCCAATTCTAATTTCTTTATATTTTAGACTAATAGTTTCACACTGATCTGAAATATCCAAGGAAAAATTCTATTTTGTTTCTATTTTTCCGCTAAAAAGACATTTATCCCCTATTTAAATTCTACGTCCTGAGAGTTTGCATGGGAACTCCAGGACTCCTTGCCAATGTATTACTCTCTGAGATATTTCTGTAGACTACTCATCTGCCCATAACATTCCAGTTCATTTTCTTAGGACTCAACCCCCTGGGACATCTAATTACAAATCTGAATATTGCATTACTCATGCAGGGGTCACATCGAGAAACTTTCCTGGATTTTTCCTTCCTGTCAGAGTCCTTCACTTCTACTGATATTTCCAACAATTTCCTTTTCTTGAGGAACTTGTTTTAAAACCCTATTTCCCCAGAGAAACAGTCTGAAAAGAATGTATTCTTATATATAACCCAAAAGGTAATAGGAGCATTCGATGTATTAGGGCTTTATTCATCTGTCATTATCGGCCTGTTTGATTAGCAACCACCAGACTTCTATGCATTGATACACAGTGATTGGTTGAAAATGCATGTTTAGTACTTTACACTTTGTGTGTCTGTGTGGGTGCAAATTGTTGAAATCTTTACTAAGTATAGGGTTGGTCTTCTGTCTATAAAGTTAATTAAAAATGAATCTTGATGTGAATGGAATGGGAGAGGGAGCAGGAGATGGGAGGGGCACGAGTGGGAGGGAAATTATGGAGGGGGGAAGTCATTGTAATCCATAAACTGTACTTTGGAAATTTATATTTACTAAATCAAAAAAATAAAAAAAATAAAAAATAAATAAAAATGAATCTTAATGAAGAATGGGATGGGAGAGGGAGTAGGAGGTAGGACAGGAGTGGGCATGGGAAGGCAGGTATGGAGGGAAGAACCATTATATTCCTAAGGCTGTACCTATGAAATTTAATTCATTAAATAAAAAATTTAATAAATTAAATAAATTCATTAAATAAAAACTTCCTTAAAAAGAAAATGCATGTTTAGCAAGGACAGACAGAAATGGAGGATTCTGAAGAATAAGTAGTGGTTGTGGTTGGGATTTTTTAAAGCAAGTTACATATTCCTGGAGCATGAGATTATTTCCAAATGTGGTGTCTTTGTTGGTAAAGCACAGAAGCAAAGAACTTTCTCCTAGATCTTTCTCTATATATAAAAAAAAATCAACCATTTTTACTGGGCCACAGTGTGTGAAAAGTGACACTCTGATATGTTCAGTGCTATACCACCTAAGAATTAAAAGAAAAAAGTAGCTGCAGGCAAATAGCCTACAGAGAGAAAAATGAACATGATGAAAACTTAAGGAAAACCAGTGAGGAAATGGAAATGCTCCCACTCTGCAGTTTTGCTCGCTGTTCACTGAGAATGGCTTCTGGTACTACTTGTGTCCCTCAGTTCCCTTGGGAAGCAGAATTAACTCAACAGTTTAGAAAGTCCACAGCTGGTAGCAGTACCTCTGCAAAGGTGAAGATGCTAGTTCATATCACTGGTCCATACATCATTTTCATCCCTTGTGTAACCACTAAAGAGATTGAAATGCCTGGGCCACACTCATTTCCAAAAGGTAATTGTTTACATTCTTAGTCCCTGTGCCCCTGTGGCATCCCAGGCCAGCTCCCAGAGAGGCCAGGGAACGTTTTGGCCACTCTTCACAGGTTCTCCAAAGCAAATAATAATAATAAATAAATAAATAAATAAATAAATAATAACTGAATTGCAGCAAATAAGTAATATATATTTACGATATTACTCAAATTCAATATGTATGATTTCTTTTTTTTTTATTTGACAGGTAGAGTTATAGAGAGAAAGAGAGAAAGGTCTTCCTTCCATTGGTTCACTCCCCAAATAGCTGCTACAGCCGGCGCTGTGCCAATCAAAGCCAGGAGCCAGGTGCTTCCTCGTGGTCTCCCATGTGGGTACAGGGGCCCAAGCACTTGGGCCATCCTCCAGGCCACAGCAGAGAGTTGGACTGGAAGAGGAGCAACCGGGACTAGAACCTGGCGCCCATATGGGATGCCAGCACCGCAGGCAGAGGATTAGCCTAGTTAGCCACAGCGCCGGCCCCAGATATGTATGCTTTCTAAGTACAGAATTCAAATGTGATTTCTTTAGGGGAATAATGTGTTGAAATAAATCAATGAAACTCAAGTGTAGAATGTTACTTTGTTTAGCACAAAACTATGCACTAATGGCAAAAGCCATGATCCTTTCATAGTTTTCATGTCATTACTAGGTATTCTGAATTTAATAAAGGAAATAGAGAATACACTGAATTCAGAGCACCACTCTGGATAATAAATCAAAAATTTACAGCCTGAATTTTAAAGAAGTTAATTTTAAAATCTTGGATGCTTATCTAAACTTCTCTAATACTTGAAATCAAAAGAGAAGGTTATCCATATTTAAGTGACTATAAAGCAAGTGTGCTTATGTATTTTGTTTTTTCAAATAAAGCAAAAGGTATAAGGAATGTGAAAGCAATTACTACTCAGCACCAGGGAAGGTATAGGTCAGAAGAGTAGAAGAGGATAGAATTGCTATAAGCATATTTTTATCAGTCTCAGGAGCAATGCTACAAGTTCAACAGGAAGGGAGAATAAGGAAATGAAAAAGTCTCACCTCTCAAATTCATATTGCCTCCAACGGGAAATGATGCTGGGATTTTCAGAACATGTGGCCATATGCCATATGAACACGGTCTTGAGGGTCAGACCAACTGGGTTCCTAATCCATACTTCATCAATTGTTATGTCTGTCCTTAAGCAATTTCTCTCAGCCAGTTTCTTCATCTGTAAAATGGTGATAATATAATCTCCCCTAGGAAATATTTAAACTAAATTAAGGACACATAAACAACACTTAATCTTCACAACTAAAACTGTTGTTTGCCAATTGTTATGATTGTTTTCTAACAGAAACACTCCAAAAGAGTGCAGCAGCATATATGATTTCCATATTGCCCAATATTTAATATTATGACACTTTTGTTCAACTCCACTAAAACTGACTGATAACTAACAGTTAAATTTAAAGTATAAATTTGCAATGATTGTGTAATTTTTAAATCCTCTTTGCACTTAAAATAAGTCTAATTCTTACAATCCACTTTGAAACAAAGAACTTAACAATATGCATCCCACTCATCAATATTTTTGTGGTTATAATAACCAAGTCACACCACCTACACAAAAAGTTAGCATGGTAGGTCACCCATATGTGGTAAGAAAAACTTAATTAAATCCATAGGTTGCCATCATTTAAAAAAAGTATTTTGCATTTCCAAGTATCACTTCTGCAATTAGACTTCTGAGAAGGAGAAAGCATTGTTGTGGGGAAGCAAGTCCTTCACCCTCTGATCATAAACTGGGTTCTTAAATTAACACCTACATTCTTCAAACTCTAAAAAATATCATCAGCTATGTGGGCATAAAGAGATAAAAAAAAATCCTCTCCCCAGCTCCCCCTTATAAACAATGTAAAATTGGACATAATGACCCAAAACAATCACTTCAGAGCTCAGGAAACTAACAGACAGACAACAAATTGAAAAGCAATTATTCACAAAAATCTCCTAAATTTTGGGTAAGCACAGTTGAATTCCAGTGACTTTTTGCATAAAACTATTCCCATACCACCTCCAGTCCCTCAGTTTATCGGTGCAATTGTTTTGCAAGAGCAAAGTCAACCAAGCAAACCAGCAGCTTCTGCCAGGGAAGGCAGACTTTTTGGAAGCAGAAGATTATCAGTAAAAGCAGGCAAACTCAGAAGAAAATGAATGGAGTAAATGTGTTGGCTTGCTAGTTTGAGATTCAAGTGCCATTGGAACAAGTAATGAATCCATTTGAAAGTAAACAGGAAGAACCTGGAAATGAGAGAGCCAGATAAGTGTTAGATAAGCATGTTGCAGACACTTGTGACTGGTAAACCAAGCACGGGCGCAGGAGCAATTTGAGTTGACCTGAAAGAAAGTAAAAGCCAAGGCAGAAGAATTACCTTCACATTAAATATGCTCCCAAACCCACACAGAGATCTATCAGAAGAGGTTGGAAGATTATGAGTTTGATGTATTTGTTTTTTTAATTATTATTATTTGACAGCTAGAGTAATAGACAGTGAGAGTGAGAGAGAGAGAGAGAGAGAGAGAGAGGTCTTCTTTCCATTGGTTCACTCCCCAAATGGCTGCTACAGCCGGCACTGCGCCGATCCGAAGCCAGGAGCCAGGAGCTTCTTCCCGGTCTCTCATGCGGGTGCAGGGGCCCAAGCACTTAGGCCATCCACCACTGCCCTCTCGGGCCATAGCAGAGAGCTGGACTGGAAGAGGAGCAACCAGGACTAGAACTTGGTGCCCACATAGGATGCCAGCACCGCAGGCGAAGGATTAACCAAGTGAGCCATGACACCAGCCCGAGTTTGAGGTATTTGAATAAAACTTCAACCCAAATCACTGACTGACAACGAAGGTAGGAAGACCCAGGGACAACCATTAGAAAGCCAGATAAGAAATAAAGATGATCTTCTGTATATAAAGATAATTGAAAATGAATCTTTATGAAGAATGGGATGGGAGAGGGAGTAGGAGATGGGATGGTTGCAGGTGGGAGGGAGCCGCTATAATTCAAAAGTTGTACTTTGGAAATTTGTGTTTATTAAAGAAAAGTTTAAAAAAAAGAAGATAAGACTTTAAAAACTAAGCAGAGACATTAGAGGCTACAACCCTTGGAAATCGCATGCAGATCAAGTTCAGAAAAGGTATAAAATGCAAAATAAGGCCTTCAGGAGGAGAGAACTTCCACTTTGACTGTGACCCTATCGGAATAAGATCAAAGTTAGCGAACTCTAAAGGCTTCCATAGCCCTGACAACTCATGACTAGAGCCTAGGGAGATTACTGACGCCATGAACAGGAGTGTCAAATTGTTAAGTCAGCAACAGGAGTCACTGTGTACTTACATCCCATGTGGGATCTGTCCTTAATGTGTTATCTAATGTGCAGTGATGCTATAACTGGTACTGAAACAGTATTTTTACACTTTGTGTTTCTGCATGGGTACAAACTGATGTGATCTTTACTAATTATATACTGAATTGATCTTCTGTATATAAAGATAATTGGAAATGAACAACAACAACAAAAAAAAACCCTGGTGTTAAATTGGAAATGGCATAGAAAATTAATTAATTTTTTAAAAAAAATATTATGTAGGATCTCTGTCTTTAATGTGCTGTACACTCTTATTTAATGCTATGACTGGTACTCCAACAGTATTTTTTTTTTCACTATGTGATGCTATATGGTGGCAAACTGTTGAAATCGTTACCTAATATATACTAAACTGATCTTCTGTATATAAAGAGAATTGAAAATGAATCATGATGTGATTGGAAGGGGAGAGGGAGCGGGAGGGGGGAGGGTTGCAGGTGGGAGGGAAGTTTTGGGAGGGGGAAGCCATTGTAACCCATAAGCAGTACTTTGGAAATTTATATTCATTAAATAAAAGTAAAAAAAAAAATAAGGCCTTCAAAAGAAAAGTGAAAATCCAGATGTGTTACAATATATAATCGAAAATATCCTGTTTTCAGCAAAGAATTTTAAAAGTTGGAAGCAAAACAGAAAGGTACGTCCATACTCAAGGAGAGAGGGAAAAACCATCAAAAGAAACTAACTTCTAGTGGCTCCAGATGTTGGATTTAGCACACTAGAACTTCAAAGAAACTAACAAAATTAGGTTCAAAGAATTAAAGAAGCTATCTTTGTAAAAGATGGAAGGAAATATAATAAAAATGATTCAGTCAACAGGTAATCTCAGTAGTGAAGTAGAAGCAACACAGAAAAAAGCAACAAGAAATTTTAGAGTTGAAATGAATAATGAACAAAATGAAGTATTTAGTAAGTAGGCTCAGTTGGGACAGCATCAAGTTTAACAACATATGTGTATAAGGAGTTGCAGAGGAGAGAGAAAAATAAGTAGAAAAAATATTTGAGGAAATAAAAATTGAAAACTTCTTAAATTTTTATTTTAAAATACTATTAATCTAGCAAATTTATAAGCTTAGTTAATGCCAAGAGCTATGAACACACAGAACAACACCTAGACACATCAGAGTAAAAATGCCAGAAGTCAGACAAAATGTCTCAAAAACAGTAAAAAAAAAAATTCATCCCGTGCAGGGAACACAATACAACTGACTTCTCACCAGTAATAGCGTTTGGAAAGCAATGGAATGACATATTTAAAGTACAGATTCTCCTCGACTTACCATGGTGGGGGTTGAGGGTGGGTAAATTCGATAAACCTATAGTAACTTGAAAATACTTTAGCAACACATTTAGTACATTTTTTAAAGATTTATTTATTTATTTGAAAGGCAATGTGTGAGAGAGAGACAGAGAGATCTTCTATTTCCTGGTTCATTCTCCAAATGGTTGCAACAACCAGGGCTGGGCCAGGCCACTGCCATGAGCCGGGAACTTCTTCCAGATGTTCCATGTAGGTGGCCAAGTACTTGGGCCATCTTTCACTGCTTTCCCAGGTGCATTAGCAGGGAACTGGATGGGAAGTAGAAAAACTAGGTCTTGAACCAGCACCCATATGGGATGCCGCAATGCAGATACAGCTTTACCTATTTCTGCCTTTCAAGCAGATGAAAACAAACATGTTTATAAAGTTTTATTGTCAGAGGAGTTGCAGTGGACTAACCAAAAATCCATAAGAAGTACCAAAGAGAAACTGAAGAACAAACTCCCATTAAATACATAAAACAACCGGCAAAGTGGAAGATTTAAATCCAACTATATAAATAATTATATTAAATGTAATGGGCTAAATATTTTAATCAAAAGAGATTGTAAGATGGAAAAAAAATTAGATCCAGGGGCTGGCGCTGTGGCACACAAGTATAACCGCTGCCTGCCAGCATCTCATAAGGAGCTGGTTCAAGGCCTGGCTGTTCCACTTTCGATCTAGCTCTTTGCTAACGCACTAGGAAAGCAGCAGAGGATGGCCCAAGTGCTTGGGCCCCTCCTCCTGAATGGTAGACCTGAATGGAGTTCCTGGCTTCTGCTTTTGGCCTGGCCTAGGCTGGCCCTTGCAGCCATTTGGGGAGTGAATCAATGGATGGAAGATCTCTCTGTTTCTCCCTCCCACTAACTCTGACTTTCAAATAAATAATAAAACCTTTAAAAAAAAATCAGATCCAATGAAATCTTATCTATAAGAAACACATTTCTTTTTTTTTTTTTTCCTGATTTAGGACTTGCATTTTATTAATGCTTACAAAAACTCTTTGAGCTCAACATTCTCATTCTTTTTTTTTACTTAGTAAATATAAATTTCCAAAGTATAGTTTATGGATTACAATGGCTTCCACCCCCCCATAGTTTCCCTCCCACTCGCACCCCCCCCCATCTCCCGCACCCTCTCCATTCCATCCCACTTGGTCTGGGTGGATGATCTTTCTGATGTGTTGTTGCATTCTATTGGCCAGAATTTTATTGAGGATTTTTACATCTATGTTCATCAGGGATATTGGTCTGTAATTCTCTTTCAATGCTGCATCTTTTTCCGGCTTAGGAATTAAGGTGATGCTGGCTTCATAAAAAGAATTTGGGAGGATTCCCTCTTTGATGGCCCCGTTCTTTCCACTGGGATCTCACACACAGAGATCATTCATTTAGGTCTTCTTTTTTCCAGAGTGTCTTGGCTTTCCATGCCTACAATACTCTCATGGGCTCTTCAGTCAGATCCGAATGCCTTAAGGGCTGACTCTGAAGCCAGAGTGCTATTTAGGACATCTGCCATTCTATGAGTCTGCTGTGTATCCCGCTTCCCATGTTGGATCATTTTTTCTCTTTATGATTCTATCAGTTAGTATTAGCAGACACTTGTCTTGTTTGTGTGATCCCTTTGACTCTTAGACCTATCAGAGTGATCAATTGTGAACTGAAATTGATCACTTGGACTAGTGAGATGGCATTGGTACATGCCACCTTGATGGGATTGAATTGGAATCCCCTGGCACGTTTCTAACTCCATCATTTGGGGCAAGTCCGATTGAGCATGTCCCAAATTTATACTGATGTTTTTCTTGTTATACTATGACTGTATTAAGTGGACTGTCTGCTTTTGATGGAGACTTAGAGGCTTGAGATGGGTGTGGCCTGAGAGCTCTGTTTGGTTCCTCAGGGTTAAGGGTGTGCCAAAGGTGACACTCCCAGGTTAGGCATGGTAAATCTCTCTCTCTCTCTTTCTTTTTTTGATTCAAAAGGGAAGTAATTCCACACAGCTGAACGGAATTGGGAGTAGTTAGCAGGCGAATGATATACCTACAGGAGCCAGAGATCGGAAGCTCTTTCCCAAGGACCACACAGGGAATCTGTGCTGCCCTCAGTGTGGGCTCAAATTCTCCTGCAGTCTTCCACTGGGTTGCCAAGGTTACCAAATTGTAGCATCCATCTCTGGAGAGTACTCATGTGAATCCTGTGAATTCTCTCACCCACCATCTCTTTTTTCACAGTCTCAGTTCATTAGCACCACACATTCACTATGTCCTAATCTCCTGTTATTTTACCCACCTCCCAGAGTCAGGTTTTTCTGCTTGGCTGAGGGCAGGTGCAGACCTGAGGTCATCCCGCTTATGACGTGTGTCCAAAATGGTGCCTGCTCTTTGTCTTGCTCGCCTTTGGGAGTTGAGTGGAGAGAGAGAAACTCGTATCCATATCAGTCACTTTTTTTTCCTCTATCTTCTAGATAGCCTGGCGAACTTTTCCCCATGGGGTTTCAAGCCTCGTCCCCTCTAGTCTCCTCTTTCTGCTTGCCTGCCAGTGTCTCGGGCTATTGAGGTTCGGCTCACTTTGCGTTCCAGCGCTGGTGTGTTGATTCTGCCACTGGTGTCCCGAACCATGGGCTCCCACAGTCTCCACGCAGGTCCACTGTGAATCACTATTTCCGGAAGAGTTTCCTCTGCTGTTTCTTCCCCTACTCTTCCTTGAACCTGCAGTATCTCCACATTTATTAAACTGTCTCTTCCCAGACTATCAGTGTGCTCCCTTCCTATTCCGCCATCTTGCCATACTCCTCCCCAAGAAACACATTTCAAATTCAAATACATAAATAGGCTGAAATAAAAATATGAAAATAATCAGAGTTGGAATAACTATATTATTATCAAGTAAATTAGATGGTAAGACAATACAATATTACTAAAAACAGAGTAAGATTTCATCATGATAAAAAAGGGCAATACATTAAGATACAAAAATAAATCTATACATACTTACAAATAAATAAAAATAAAAGAAGCAAATATATAAATTTCAGGGTAGTCTCACTAGATCTAATTCCCTGCGTGTTTTTGAAAACAAGTTCAGGTTGACTACAGGGATTAAGTTAATACATTTTTTGAAATAATTATAGGGGCCGGCACTGTGGCACAGCAGGTTAACGTCCTGGCCTGCAGCAGTGGCATCCCATATGGCCGTCGGTTCTAGTCCCAGCTGCTCCTCTTCCAATCCAGCTCTCTGCTGTGGCCTAAGAAAGCAGTAGAAGATGGCCCAAGTCCTTGGGCCCCTGCACCCATGTGTGAGACCTGGAGGAAGCTCCTGGCTCCTGGCTTCGGATCAGCACGGCTCTGGCTATTGCGGCCATCTGGGGAGTGAACGAGTGGATGGAAGACGTCTCTCTCTGCCTCTCCTTCTCTATATATAGCTGAATTTCAAGTAAATAAAATAAATCTTTAAAAAAAAGAAATAATTATAATTCATGGGAAGTTACAAAAATAATCCAAACAGGTTCCAGATATCCTTTGTTTAGTTTACCCAATAACTATAACACAACAACTATAATACAATACCCAAGCCAAAAAGTGACATTAGCATAATATATGTGTAATTCTATGTCATTTTTGAAAAAATATTAATTTTATTTGAAAGACAGTGGGGTAGAGTGGAAGATCTTCTATCCTCCTGTTCACTGACCAAATGACCACAACACATGGGGTTGGGCCAGGCTAAAATGAGGAACAGGAACTTCATCCAAGTCTCCCATGTGGGTGGCAGGAATTCAGTACTCAAGCCATCACCTGTTGCTTTCCAGGTGCATTAGCAGGGAGCTGAATCTGAAGCAGAGTAGTAAGGGCTCTGACCAGTACTCTGCTATGGGACGTGGGCATCCCAAGCAGTGGCCCAACCTGCTGGACCTCAACATCCTCCTTTATTCTATGTCATTTTATCATGAGCACAATTGTGTAACCATTGGCATTATCAAAATGCAGAACTACTCCATCATTATAAACATCTCTCCATGCTACCCCTTAAAGTCATATCCATGGCCTCTCTCCCACCATCCCTAACCTCTTGCATTCAATAATCTGTTTTCCAACACCATAATTATGTAACCTTAAGAGCAGAATTATGTGAATAAAACTATATAATATGTGAACTTTTGAGACTAGATTTCTTTGACTCAGAGCGTTTCCAATGCCAGAGCCAGGAGCTTCTTCTGGGTCTTCCATGTGGGTGCAAGGGCCCAAGGACTTGTGTCATCCTCTGCTCATTTACCAGGCACAATAGCAGGGAGCTGGGTCAGAAGTTGAGCAGCTAGGTCTTGAATTGGTGCACATATGGGATGCTGGTGCTGTATGCTGGGGCTTTAACCCACTATGCTATAGAAGCAGCCCCTTCCATAAGTTTTGATATGTTTTATTGTCATCTTCATTCATTTCTAGAATTTTTAAATTTATCTTTTGATTTATTTTCTGACCCCCTGTTTATTCAGGAGCATGTTTTTCAGTATTCATGTGTTTTCATATGTTCTAGTGATTCTTAAGTTGTTAATTTCCACCTTCATTTCATTGTGGTCAGAGAAAATGCATGGTATGATTCATTTTTTTGAATTTGCTGAGACTTGCTTTGTGGCCTAGCACATGGTCTATCCTAGAGGAAGTTCCATGCATTAGTGAGAAGGATGTGTATTCTGCATCTGCAGGATGAGTAGTTCTAGTACCTGGGTGTGTGGACACAAAATGGTACAGCTGTGATGTATGTCTAAAACGTCTCCAGCTTTCTCTCAGCTAGTCACAGGGAGTCCTTGTCAGGGGGTTGAGGAGAGAGAAATGTTCAGCTTTTTTCCTCTATGTTGGTAGGTACACTGTCCCAACAGGGCTTCAGGACAGACTCCTACTATGGTCTCCCCGCAGCTTTGCACATGACTAGCAGGGACTCAATTATTTGGGCTGTTGCAGTCTTGTCTCTCCTCACTCTCCAAAGATGGTGCTGAGGTTCTTGGCTGCAGTGTCCCTGTATTGTGTCCATGATCATGCTTTGTGTCCACACCCTCCATCTATATCCACAGTATCCCTGTAACTTCTATGGACTTTCCACTGCAGTTTTCTCCCTAATCTTCCCTGAGATGGCATTCCATATACTTTTTTTAAAAAACTATGTTCCCCTGGACTAGAGCCATACACTCTGTCCATATTCCACCATCTTGGAATCCTTCCAGTTGTGTTTATATTCAGCCAAAGACAATGAAGAGATAATTTTTAAATGTGGCATAGGGAGAACAAATAAGATTGAAACTATAAATTAATTGTTAGGTTTTAGTAGCTCTTAAGAAGTCTTGATTTAAATTCTTCTCTCTCCTTTTGGATAAGCAGCAGTAAAAGGTACTTGTTATGAATGTAACATTGATGATACCACCCCAAAATTAAACTGTTGAAGCCCATCACCACAAAGCTGGAGGCATCACAATACCAGATTTCAGGACATACTACAGGGCAGTTGTTATCAAAACAGCATGGTACTGGTACAGAAACAGATGGATAGATCAATGGAACAGAATAGAAACACCAGAAATCAATCCAAACATCTACAGCCAACTTATATTTGACCAAAGATCCAAATCCAATCCCTGGAATAAGGACAGTCTATTCAATAAATGGTGCTGGGAAAATTGGATTTCCACGTGCAGAAGCTTGAAGCAAGACCCATACCTATCACCTTACACAAAAATTCACTCAACATGGATTAAAGACTTAAATCTACGACCTGAAACCATCAAATTATTAGAGAGCATTGGAGAAACCCTGCAAGATATAGGCACAGGCAAAGACTTCCTGGAAAATACTCCAGCAGCACAGGCAGTCAAAACCAAAATTAACATTTGGGATTGCATCAAATTGAGAAGTTTCTGTACTTCAAAAGAAACAGTCAGGAAAGTGAAGAGGCAACCAACAGAATGGGAAAAAATATTTGCAAACTATACTACAGATAAAGGGTTGATAACCAGAATCTACAAAGAAATCAAGAAAATCCACAACAACAAAACAAACAACCCACTTAAGAGATGGGCCAAGGACCTCAATAGACATTTTTCGAAAGAAGAAATCCAAATGGCCAACAGACACATGAAAAAATGTTCAAGATCACTAGCAATCAGAGAAATGCAAATCAAAACCACAATGAGGTTTCACCTCACCCCGGTTAGAATGGCTCACATTCAGAAATCTACCAACAACAGATGCTGGAGAGGATGTGGGGAAAAAGGGACACTAACCCACTGTTGGTGGGAATGCAAACTGGTTAAGCCACTATGGAAGTCTGTCTGGAGATTCCTCAGAAACCTGAACATAACCCTACCATACAACCCAGCCATCCCACTCCTTGGAATTTACCCAAAGGAAATTAATTTGGCTAATAAAAAAGCCATCTGCACATTAATGTTTATTGCAGCTCAATTCACAATAGCTAAGACCTGGAACCAACCCAAATGCCCATCAATAGTAAACTGGATGAAGAAATTATGGGACATGTACTCCATAGAATACTATACAGCAGTAAGAAACAATGAAACCCAGTCATTTGCAACAAGATGGAGGAATCTGGAAAACGTCATGCTGAGTGAATTAAGCCAGTCCCAAAGAGACAAATATCATTTGTTTTCCCTGATCGGCAACAACTGAGCGCCAAAGGGGAAACCTGTTGAAGCAAAATGGACACTATAAGAAACAATGAACTGATCAGCTCTTGTCCTGACTCTAGATGTACAATGTAATACTTTATCCTTTTTAGTATTTGTTGTTGTTTTTGTTGTTGTTGTTCTAGTACTAGTGGTTGAACTCTGTAATTAACACACAATTACTCTTAGGTGTTTAAATTTTTTTAACTGAAAGGTGATCCCTGTTAAATTTAAGAGTGGAAAAAGAGAGGGAGGAGATGTACAATTTGGGACATGCACAGTCAGACTTGCCCCAAATGGTGGAGTTAGAAACGTGCCAGGGGATTCCAATACAATCCCATCAAGGTGGCATGGACCAATGCCATCTCACTAGTCCAAGTGATCAATTTCAGTTCACATTCGTTGGCTCTGATAGGTCTAAGAGTCAAAGGGATCACACAAACAAGACAAGTGTCTGCTAATACTAACTGATAGAATCAAAAAGGGAGAGAAAGATCCAACATGGGAAGTGGGATACACAGCAGACTCATAGAATGGCAGACGTCCTAAACAACACTCTGGCCTCAGAATCAGCCCTTAAGGCATTTGGATCTGGCTGAAGAGCCCATGAGAGTATTGTAGGCATGGAAAGCCAAGATACCATGGAAAAGAATAAAAGAAGAAGACCTAAATGAAAGATCTCTGGGAGTGAGACCCCAGTGGAAAGAACAGGGCCATCAAAGAAGGAGGTACCTTTCTCTGAAGGGAGGAGAGAAATTCCACTTTGACTATGACCCTATTGGAATAAGATCAAAGTCAGCGAACTCTAAAGGCTTCCATAGCCCTGGCAACTCATGACTAGAGCCTAGGGAGATTACTGACGCCATGAACAGGAGTGTCAAATTGTTAAGTCAGCAACAGGAGTCACTGTGTACTTACATCCCATGTGGGATCTGTCCCTAATGTGTTGTCTAATGTGCAGTGATGCTATAACTAGTACTCAAACAGTATTTTTACACTTTGTGTTTCTGTGTGGGTACAAACTGATGAGATCTTTACTAATTATATACTGAATCGATCTTCTGTATATAAAGATAATTGGAAATGAAAAAAGGAAAAACCTGGTGTTAAATTGGAAATGGCATAGAAAATTAATTTAAAAAAAATATTATGTAAGATCTCTGTCTTTAATGTACTGTACACTCTTATTTAATGCTATAACTAGTACTCCAACAGTATTTTTTTTCACTTTGTGTTACTATATGGGGCAAACTGTTGAAATCGTTACCTAATATATACTAAACTGATCTTCTGTATATAAAGAGAATTGAAAATGAATCTTGATGTGAATGGAAGCGGAGAGGCAGCGGGAAAGGGGAGGGTTGTGGGTGGGAGGGAAATTTTGGGAGGGGGAAGCCATTGTAACCCATAAGCTGTACTTTGGAAATTTATATTCATTAAATAAAAGTTCATGTTCCAGGTACTCCACTTATGATCCAGCTCTCTGCTACGGCCTGGGAAAGCAGCAGACGATGACACTTGCACCTGCATAGGAGACCTCGAAGAAACTCCTGGCTCCTGGCTTTAGATCAGCCTAGTTCCAGCTATTACAGCCATTTGAGGAGTGAACCAGCAGATGGAAGACACCTCCCTCTCTCTCTCTCTCTCTCTGTCTCTCTCACTCACTCTCTGCCATTCTGCTAACTCCGCCTTTCAAATAAATAAATGTTGAATGGCTTACCATAGAGATCAATGTTTCTTGTTCCATAAAAAAATTTTAACCCACTGAATGTGTAAAAAATTATATTCCAAGGAAAGATGTTCAAGTAAATGCAAAAAAAAAATCACCTTGTGTTTTATCTGGTGGTATTACAAGAAAATTTATCCTAGAAATGTTATTAGTTAAATTGTTCAGAGCCTCCTGAGTCTTCAGAAATTTTTTAAATCTCATCTGTTCCATGAAGGCTTTTTTACACACAAATTCATTCATATCTTAGCCATATATAATTGAAAAATATTACAGGGCATAGTTCTCATTCTGTTGCATTGACCAAAAATGCATCAAATCTCAAATAAGAAACACATTTTCTCAATGACTTCCTCTTCTAAACTTTGTTCATTTACTTCAAGTTTTTTTAAACATCTAGTCTATTTTCCATCTCCCGATAATCTGTCCACGTAAATAAATTTTCCTCTTGGCCTATATACTCCTAAAATGTCAATCAGAGCACCAAGGGAGACTGATGTTGACTATCTATATTTTACCTATTTTTGAAATCTAGTTCTATCCTTACACATCTTTCTCTGATGACTCATACATAATCAGTATTGCTTCTGAACACCTATGTACAGCTTCTGTCATTTGAATGATTCATTCTGGTTACTAAGTGTGTCAGATTGTGAAAACACCAGAAAGGAAACCCAGGCTCTGTGAGGCAATTAAGCTTGTCAATGGGTCATAAGAAATTTGCCTGGTTCAGACTATAAATGAATGAGTGACTGATTATGTAAGAGAAATGAGGTGAAGGCATTTGGGTTAAAGTCATTCAGCGTTTATTGAAGAAAGAAATGATTACATGTTAGTGTTTGACCCTCAAGTTATGAGGGGGCTTCAAAAACTCTGTGTAAAAGGGATTTAAAATTTAAGTTTAGGTGGTGTCCCAAGATGGCGTTATAGCAACAGGATGATCCAACTCATGGGAGGCAAAAAAGATAGTTAAAAGGGGGAAAATATATACTCTGGAGATAGAGCCATAGGAAATTTGTGACAGGAAGCCCAGGTGAGCAACAGAGAGAGACTTGGCAGGTCCATGCTGAAAGAACAAATCAGAAAGGGAAACAGCGTAGGACCAGACTGGGAGGTGTGTCAGCCCCCAGTGGATCAGGTGAGACAGGAAATCGCAGGTCCTTGGAGTTGCAAGTAGCAGTGGGAGGGAGAACTTGGCAAATCACTTTTGAAGTTCCATGTAGGAAAAAAGAGAAGGTATAGAGGAACGCATGACTAGAGAGGTCAGCTACCCCCCTTCCTCCCTCCCTCCCTGCTTGACCCACCTGGGCCTGCAGCCGGCTGGGAGAAGCATTTTGTTTATTTACATTTTCAGATATAAACAGGGGATTTCTGCCTTTGGATCCCATGCACATGCCCATCAATAGTGGAGGCCACTTCACCACACCCCCTCCATCCAGAACCCAAATTGGGCTTAATGCTGACACTCATCAGAAACCCTGTAAGCAAGGAAGAATGACAAAATAATTCCAAGTCTTAAGATAAAAAAGCTGTCAACCCAAAATACTGTACTTTGCAAACCTCTCATTTATGAATGGAGGAGAAATAAAGATTTTCCATACAACCAGAAATTGAAATAATTTGTAACTACCCACCCATCCCTACAAAAGATGGTCAAGGATGTGCTACACTCAGAAAAACAGAAACAGGAACATCACTATGAAAGAAGATGAATGCAGAAAATGACCCAATGAAAGTACAAAGGAAACCCAAAGTAAAAAATTAGAACTGTTAATGTAAATATGTCAGAGCAAAGTTGGTACTTAACAATTGTCACCTTGAATATAAATGGTCTCAACTCTCCAGTTAAAAGACACAGACTGGCTGAATGGATTAAAAAACAAAATCCATCTATTTGCTGCCTACATTAACAATTCTACATTAATGCCCAATTCTACATTAACACACCATTGGCCCAACTAACCAAAAAAAGGAGAAAAGACCCAAATCAATAATTAGAGATGAAAAAGGAAATGTAACAACAGACACCTCAGAAATAAAAAGAATCATCAGAAATTACTACAAAGAGCTGTATGCCAACAAACTGGGAAATCTAGACAAAAATATATAGAATCCTGGACACATACAATCTACCTAAATTGATCCATGAAGAAACAGAAAACCAAAACAGAGCCATTACCAAGACAGAAATTGAATCAGTAATAAAGATCCTCCCAAAAAAGAAAAGCCCAGGGCTAGATGGCTTCACTGCTGAATTCTACCAGCCATTTAAAGAACTCCACTTCCTCTCAAGTTATTCAAAACAATTGAAAGGGAGGAAATCCTCCAAAATTCATTCTATGAAGCCAGCATCACCTGAATTCTTAAACCTGGAAAAGCCTCAATAGAGAAAGAGAACCACAGGCCAATTTCCATGATGAACATAGATTCAATAATCCTCAACAAAATTCTGACCAATCAAATCTAACAACACATCAGAAAAATCATTCACCTGGACCAAGTAGGATTTATCCCTGGTGTTCAGGGTTTAATCAACATTTACAAATCAATCAATGTGATACATCACATTAACAAACTGAATAACAAAATCCTTATGATTATTTCAATAGATACAGAGAAAGTACTTGATAAAAACAACACCCTTTGATGATGAAAACTCTAAGCAAATTGGGTATAGAAGAAACATTCCTTAACACAATCAAGGACATTTATGACACAACCACAGCCAATGTTCTATTGAATGGAGAAAGTCGGAAGCATTCCCACTGAGATCTGGAACCAGACAAGATGCCAACTCTCACCATTGCTACTCAATATAGTTGGAAGCTTTAACCAGAGACAATAGACAAGAACAAAAGATCAAAGGGATTCATAGTGGGAAAGAAGAAATCAAACAATCACTATTTGCAGATGACATGATTCTATATATAGGGGATCCAAATGACTCCACCAAGACTATTGGAACTCACAGAAGAGTTTGGTAAACTAGCAGGATATAAAATCAGTACACAAAAAACTACAGCCTCTGTATACACAGATAACGCCATGGCTGAGAAAGAACTTCTAAGATCAATCCCATTCATAATAGCTACAAAAATAATCAAATACCTTGTAATAAATTTAACCAAGTATGTGAAAGATCTCTACAATAAGAATTATAACACATTAAAAAAAGAAATAGAAGATACAAAAAAAGAAAAAAATTTCCATGTTCATGGATTGTAAGAATCAATATCATCAAAATGTTCATTCTTCTGAAAGCAATTTACAGATTCAATGTGATGGCAATCAAAATACCAAAGACGTTATTCTCAGATCTAGAAAAATTGATGCTGAAATTCATAGGGAGACACAGGAGACCTCAATGGCTAAAGTAAACTTATGCAACAAAAACAAATCTGGAGGCATCACAATACCAGATTTCAAGACATATGACAAGGCAGTAATAATCAAAACAGCCTGGTACTGGTACAAAAACAGATGGATAGACCAATGGAACAGAATAGAAACACAATAAATCTATCCAAGTATCTAGAAGCAAACTATATTCAACCAAGGAACTAAAACCAGTCCCTGAAGCAAGGACAATCTCTTCAACAAATGTTCTAGGAAAACTAGATTTCTATATAGAGAAGTATGAAGCAGGACCCCTACCTTACACCTTACACAAATATCTATTCAAACTGGATTAAAGACCTAAATCCATAATCTGATACCATCAAATTATTAGAGAACATTGGGGAAACCCTGGAAGACATTGGCACAGGCAAAGAATTTTTGGAAAACACCCCAGAGGCATAGGCAGTGAAGACCAAAATTCACAAATGGGATTACATCAAATAGAGAAGTTTCTGTACTGAACAAGAAACACTCAGGAAAGTTAAGAGGCAACAAACAGAATGGGAGAAATTATTTGCAAACTATGCAACTGATAAAGGATTAATAACCAGAATATATACAGAGATCAAGAAACTCCACATCAACAAAACAAACAACTAAGTTAAGAAATGGGCAAAAGTCCTAAACAGACATTTTACAAAAGAGGAAATCCAAATGGCCAACAGACACAGGAAAAATGTTCAGGATCACTAGCCATCAGGGAAATGCAAATCAAAACCACAATGAGGTTTCATCTCACCCCAGGTAGAATGGCTTTCATACAGAAATCAACAAACAACAAATGCTGGCGAGGATGAAGGTACCCTAATCCACTGCAGGAAGTAATGTAAACTGGTAAAACCACTATGGAAACAGTTTGGAGATGCCTCAGAAATCTGAATATGGATCTACCATATGACCTGTCCATCCCACTCCTGGGAATTTACTCAAGGGAAATGAAATCAGCAAATAAAAGAGTTATCTGCATCCACATGTTTATTTCGGCTTAATTCACAATAGCTAAAACATGGAATCAATCTAAAAGCCCGTCAACTGAAGACTGGATAAAGAAATTATTGGCTATGTATTTTATGGAATACTACACAGTGGTAAAGAAAAATGAAATCTAGTCATTTGCAACAAAATGGATTAATCTGGAAAACATTATACTTATTGAAATAAGCCAGTCCCAAAGGGACAAATACCATATGTTCTCCCTGAATTGTGATAAAATAACAAAGCACCTAAAAGGAAATCTGTAGAAGTGGACACTATGAGAAGCAATGACTTGAACAGCCATTGTCTTGGGTGTTGAGGAATAGGATTTGTTTTCTCTTCTTCATACTATTTGTTGAACTCTTTACTTAACATAGAGTTAATCATAGGTGTATAAAGCCAATTGAAAATAGATCTCAGTAAAAAATAAGAGTGGGAATAAGAGAGGGAAGAGGAAGTTCATTATTGTAAAGCTATATAGTTCTGCATTCATTCCTATGGAATTACTTCTAAGGGTACAGTTTAAAAACTTGCCAGAGGACCCCAAATCCCATTAAGCTGGGTGGTCAAAAACGGCATTTTAAGTGTTAAAGTGATCATACAGACAAGATTAAGTGTTAAAGGGATCATATAAATAAGATAAAATGTATGTTAATAATAATAGATAGAATTAAAAAATAGAGAATGTTCCAACATGGGAAGCAGTCCACACAGAAGAATCATAGGATGACATTCACTCTAAATAGTTCTCTGAAAGTAGAATCAGCCCTTAAAACATTCTGGTCTGTCTGAAAAGCCCACAAGAGCATTTCAGGTATGGAAAGCCAAGACACTGGCAAAAATATGTCCTACATCAAGGATCTCTGTAAGTGAGACTCCAGTGGAAATAAGTGGCCATCAAAGGATGTACTTTTCTCTGAAGGGAGGAGAGAACTTCCACTTTGCTTATGGCCTTGTCTAAATACTGACGAGACTGTGGATTCAAAGGGCTTCCATAGCCTTGGCAGCTCATGTTAAGAGCCTCGCATGATCACTGATGTCATACAAAAGGGTGTTAATTGTTAAATTAACAACAGGAGTCACTGTGCACTTACTCCCCCATGCAGGACCTCTGTCCTCAATGAATTGTATTATGAGAATTATCTGTAAAACTTGTTCTCAAATAATTTTGTGTGTGTATGCTTGTGTACAAATTGTTGAACTCTTTATTTAGTATAGAGTTGGTCTTCTGTGTATAAAGTTAATTGAAAATGGATCTTACTGGAGAATGGGACTGGGAATGGGAGAGGGAGGAGGAGATGGGGTGCAAGTGGGGGCAGGAGGGTGGGTATAGAGGAAAGAATCACTATATTCCTAAAGTTGTACTTAGGAAATTTGTACTCCTTAAATAAAAGGTTTCCTTGGGAAAAAAGGTAAGTTTAGGGGAGGCAGGCATTTAGCCTAGCAATTAAGATGCCAGTATAATGTCCACAACCCAAATCAGTGTACCTAGGTTCAACATCTAGCTCTGACTCTCGATTCCAGCTTCCTGCTGGTACAGAACCTTTGAGGTAGTATTGATGGTTCAAATAACTAGGTTCCTGCTCTCCATGGGGAAAACCTGGATTGAGTTCACTCCTGGCTCTGGGCTTTGGCCTAGCCCAGACTACACTGCTATGTGCATTTCAGCAGTGAATGAGTGAATGGTAACTCTTTCTTTGCCTCTCAAATTTTTATATGAATAAGTTTATTCTGGTGCAAAAAAAACTGAAATCCATTCACAGATTTCTTATAATACACATTTTTTTTGCAAACTTTGTGAAAAACACTTGTATTCACAATATAGTCTTCAAGGATCAATTTTTAGGTTTTTTTTTTATTTGACAGAGTTAGACAGTGAGAGAGAGAGAGACAGAGAGAAAGGTCTTCCTTCCATTGGTTCACTCCCCAAATGGCCACCACGCCGGCACTGCACCGTTCGAATCCAGGAGCCAGGTGCTACCTCCTGGTCTCCCATGTAGGTGCAGGGCTCAAGCACTTGGGCCATCCTCCACTGCTCTCCAGGGCCACAGCAGAGTGCTGGACTGGAAGAGGAGCAACCGGGACTAGAACCAGCACCCATATGGGATGCCGATGCCATAGGTGGAGGATTAACCAAGTGAGTCACGGCGCCAGCCCAATTCTTAGGTCTTAAGATGAAGAATGGGCTGTAATAAATATCTTAAAAATAAACAAACTGTAACATCTATTTGATAAGCAATATTGAGGAGAGATGGAACTGATTTGCAGAGAAGGGTAAAAAAGAAAAACATTCTCTGTACACCAGTAACAATATAGTCAGGATTCTCATTTAGAAACAACCAAAGATAAGCAAACAGACACTGACAAGCTTCGAGTGCTGTCCTCACAGGGAGGTCAGCTTTGTAGGAATCTTCAGTGATATGACCTTGTATGTGCTCAACAAGATGTAGCGAACACTCCAGCATGGTGTTGAGATTGAGCTACAAGAGGGAGAATGTATGAGAAGTCCCTCAGCAGTCTGTAGTGTTAGGAAGGACTTCAGAGGAATTAAAACTTTTTCAGTGGGGCTGACGCTGTGGCACAGCGGGTTAAAGCCTTGGCCTGAAGCACAGGCATCGCATATGGGCACCGGTTCTGGTCCCAGCTGCTCCTCTTCCAATCCAGCTCTCTGCTATGAACTGGGAAATCAGTAGAAGATGGTCCAAGTCCCTGGGCCCCTGCACCTGCGTGGGAAACCTGGAAGAAGCTCCTGGCTCCAGGCTTCAGATCAGTGCAGCTCTGGCCATTGCAGCCATCTAGGGAGTGTACTAGCAGATGGAAGACCTCTCTCTCTCTCTCTCTCTCTCTCTCTCTCTCTCTCTACCTCTCTCTCTCTACCTCTCTCTGTAACTCTGTCTTTCAAATAAATAAAATAAATCTTAGAAAAAAAAAAACAAGTAGAAAAAAAAACTTTTTCAATGACACAACCATGGAAGAGAAAATAAAGGAACCCTGCAGGATATTTTTGTCTACCAATGCTACTACCTTCTTGGTCAGATTGGGTAGCATATTTATTGTTCTTTATTTTAAAAAAAATATTTTTTGAAAGACAGTTACAGAGATAGAGAAAAATGCGGAGGAGGGAGAGGGAGAGGGCGGGGGAGAGAGAGAGAGAGAGAGAGAGAGAGAGAGAGAGAGAGAGAGAGAGAGAGAGAGATAGGTATCTTCCAGCCAATGGTTTACTCCCCAAATGGCCGCAGTGAATGATACTGGGCCAGGCTGAAACCAGGTCCCAGGAGCTCCATCTTGGTCTTCCATATGAGTGGCAGGGGTCCAAGCACTCAAACCATCTTCCATTGCTTTTCCCAACACACCATCAGGGAGCTGGATCAGAAATGGAGCTGCTGCCAGGAGAGGAACAAGTGCCTATATGGGATATCAGTATCTCAAGCAGTAGCTTTACCTGCTATACCGCAATAGGACCCTGTCCTTTGTTTTTATTTAAATATATTTAGCAGTATTCTTTAACTGCAAATCCCCTGAGAGTATATGCTCTACTGTACAGGCTTTTCTGTCCCCCATTCTACACAATACTAAGGTGCACACCCTCACGATTGTGTAAATTGAATTAAGAAATGCTCCCTTATTATGATAGTGAGAATGGCTGAGTTCTTGCTGCTTATCTAGTTCAAATGTGAGATTTCACTGCTCTTGTTTTCACATGTACAGGATGTGTAAAATTTGTGAGAAAATAAGCAACTGGCAAAAAATTAATAGAGCAGACAAAGCTAGGGGAAATTAGTGGGCATCTTATGTAAAGCCTGTATTTTGGCTGATGTTCAACTCCATTTATTTTTTTTTCCTCTTATTCATCTGGGACTTAAATATGTGTTCTCCCTTTTTAGGAGTAAGAAACCAGGAGCTAACAGAGGGATTGTTTGAGTTACAGCAAATATCTTTTCCAAAGAAGATTATCTATGTCACATACAAATTAGATTTGAAATGAAAAGTGAAGGGGAAGGATTAAAATTCTGTTTTGAAACAGGAAAAAGAAAGGATGAATTAAATAATGTGGAATACAGTAATTAAGTACTGAATCTGTAAACTCCGACCAATCTTACCTGCATTTCATTCTTGATACCATAAATTGAATATATTGATGCCTGAGTGAGAATGGGGGATGTTAGACACAATATTTTTTTTAAACTTTTATTTAATGAATATAAATTTCCAAAGTATAGCTTATGGATTACAATGGCTTCCCCCCACAAACTTCCCTCTCACCTGCAACCCTCCCCTTTCCCACTCCCTCTCCCCTTCCATTCACATCAAGATTCATTTTCAATTCTCTTTATATACAGAAGATCAGTTTAGTATATATTAAGTGAAGATTTCAACAGTTTGCCTCCACATAGTAACACAAAGTGAAAAATACTGTTGGAGTACTAGTTATAGCATTAAATCACAATGTATAGCACATTAAGGACAGAGATCCTACATGATATTTTTTAAAAATTGATTAATTTTCTATGCAATTTCCAATTTAAAACCAAGGTTTTTTTTCCCATTTTCAATTATCTTTATATACGGAAGATCGAATCAGTATATACTAAGTAAGGATTTCATCAGTTTAGACACAATATTTTTAAAAAATTTATGATGCAGAAGAAAATGTGATGTCTCATGAAAGGTGGATTTAATCCTAATTGATTTGGAAGCTATGACAGGAAAGGACTAGCACACTTTAAAGCAGGGTTGACAAATAGTTCACAGGCCAAGTCTCGTCTACCACTTATTTTTTGTACAGTATAAAGACTTAAGGATCACTTTTATAATTTTTCAATGGCTGGAAAAAATCAAAGGAAGAATAATGTTTGTGACATATGAAATCAAAACAAAAACAGGCCTGGTGTTGTGCTGTAGCAAATAAAGCTGCTGCCAGCAGTGCTGGCATCCCCTATGGGTGCCGGTTCAACACCCAGCTGCTCCACTTCTGATCTTGCTTCCTACTTATGGCCTGGGAAAGCATTGGAAGATGGCCCAAGTGCTTGGGCCCCTGCACCCATGTAAGAGACCTGGAAGAAGCTCCTGTACCCTGGCATCAGACTGGCCCAGCAACAGCTGTTGTGGCCATTTGGGGAATGAACCAGAGGATAGAAGAATCTTTTCTCTATCCCACCCCTCCCTTTCTCTCTGTAAACTCTGGCTTTCAAATAAATAAATAAATCTTTTTAAAAATTCAGATTTCAATGACTATAAATAAAATTTTGTAGGAACACAACCACACTCACTGATTTCCATGGATCATTTTGAGCTTTAATAGCAGAATCGAGAGGAGTGTGAAGAAGAGGCAAGAATTACCCCTCAAACCACCAAAGCCTGCATGTGCTGCATCCCCATGCCCAGCACATACATCTTCCAGTTGCTGCCACCATGCCCAAGAGAAAGGCTGAGTGGGACAATAAAGGAGGTAAGGTCAACATGAAGGACAAACCACAAGAAGACCATGAAGACCACCCACTAAATCTTCTGCTCAAAGCCAGAACTCAAGCCTTAAAATGCCCCTGGAATAAATGGACAGAAGGTACCCAAAGGGAAAAGCGGACACCGGCAAGAATGGAAATAGTCCTGAAGATAATGGAGATGCCAAAAGTGAAGGGGCTGGAGATGCCAGGCATGTGTGCTTTGATAACTGTGTACTTCTGGTGACTGTACAGTGTGGAATACTATTTTTATCATATGTTATTAAAATGTAGAAATTTTTTTCAATTTTTTAAGCGATGTGGTTAAAAAAAAGTGATGTATATAAAGACAAAATCCTTCGTTGCTGTTTCAGAGGGCAAGGTCATTGGGTCACTATTAGAAAGTCTCCAAACTGGGGTTGATGTGTGGGAAACACCTTTACCTTCTAGTTTTGAGAGATTTCCTCTTGGATCCCAGGAGGAAGAATTCTCTGCCATTGACACACAGACTGCACCATGGCATGAAACCCTGTGGCATGGAAAAACTAACTAAACTTTTATTTCTTCTCCATCCCCCTGTCTTCAGCATAAACGTAACCCTCATAAACTCAGAGACATGTTGGACCTAAACTCCCAAAATTTGTTCCCAACAAGACAGGCAATCTGGACTTCCCAGTGACACCATCGAGATGAAGTCCCTCTAAAGAGCAACAGTTGCTCTTCTAGACTGGGAATCTTCAGATTGATAACTCTGCCATTTTCATTTCACTTCCTGAGATTCAAAGTCAGTTTGTGAAAAGTTGTTAAACAGGGCCAGCATTGGGTAGTAGCTGGTAGACCAACTGCCTGTGACACCAACATCCCATACAGGTGCTAGCCTGTTACCCAGCTGCTCCACTGCAGATTCAGCTCCCTGCTAATTGCCTGGGAAAAAACAGTGGAATATGACGCAAATGCTTGGGCTCCTGCCACTCACATGGGAGACCAGGGTAAAGCACCTGGCTCTTAGCTTCACCCTGGTCCAATCTGGAGAGTGAACTAGTCAAAGAAAAATCTCTCTTTCCCTCTGACTATCCCTCTTTCCCTGTTATACTGAGTTTCATATAGATAAATAAGTCTTATAAAAACAAAAAGGAAATAGAAGCATTGTTAAACAAATGCTAAATGTTAAATGTCAATCTTCACTCCAAATGTCCTCTGTTCAGAGCAACCAATGAAAACCTCATTGGGCTTTATAGTGGTTTCTGATTTTGGTGTCCCCTGAAGAAGGGAGTTTGAAAGATGGTTTATGCTGTTCACGATTATCTGCCTATGTCCTGAGAATCCCTGATCATTCATGAAAGGAATCTTAAATAAAGCTAGATACAATTTGACTTGGAAGAAAAATAACAGGGCTAAGTTGTGATAGTGACTGCAAACCTCCAAAATCAGAAGTGCTTGGTATCTAACCCTTTATAGAGGGTTAGGCAATTCTGGCTTTTGAAAATTTGGTAGGATTCTAAGTTTTCTTGATTCTAATATTTATAATATAATGAGGCCTTTGCCATCAGTCACCATATTATTTACCAGATAAGTATTGCAAGAGGGTCTTGCTCCAGTAGACTATTCTGTCACATATGGTTTCAAGTCACAGTCATGCCTATTTCTATCTGTGTCTTTGCCTTTTCAAGAAAACTTGGTCCCCTTAAAACATAATTATTTTATGGTAAATTGTTTTAATCCTACTGAGCATATAAATCACTATTTTAAATGTCATGTTTCCTCTTTATTAAAATGGTGTAAAAGAGCATGATTTATCTTGATATCTCTTGCATACAACCATGTTGTCAAACAGAATTCCCCAACAATCTGTTCTAAGATATAGTCATGTCCTTAGTTTTCAAATACAACTACAGCATCTGTCTGAGATGCAACAGACGTCAAAACAACAGATTCGATGTGTATTTGAAACATAAATTGATGGGAAATAGTGACCATTGATCTTTAACTACTTGCCCCAGTTCAAAATTAGACATTTTTCTTTCAAAGTCCAAATATTTTCACATTTAATATTCTGATTCTCACACACTTTTAAAATTTAACTATATATCATTAAGAAAAAAGCCCTCTAATAATCTTGATGCTCGAACAATTGGGTTTTTGTATAATATCCATTATTTTTTCTTTTTTTTTTAATTTTTTTATTTTTGACAGGCAGAGTGGACAGTGAGAGAGAGACAGAGAGAAAGGTCTTCTTTTGCCGTTGGTTCACCCTCCAATGGCCGCCGCGGTAGCGTGCTGCGGCCGGCGCACCGCGCTGATCCAATGGCAGGAGCCAGGTGCTTCTCCTGGTCTCCCACGGGGTGCAGGGCCCAAGGACTTGGGCCATCCTCCACTGCACTCCCTGGCCACAGCAGAGAGCTGGCCTGGAAGAGGGGCAACCGGGACAGAATCCGGCGCCCCAACCGGGACTAGAACCCGGTGTGCCGGCGCCGCAAGGCGGAGGATTAGCCTGTTGAGCCACGGCGCCGGCCAATATCCATTATTTTTAAAAATATTTATTTAGTTAGTTGAAAGATGGAGTTACAGGGAGAGAGAGGGAGAAATAGACCCACACACAGAGATTCCATTCACTGGTTCACTCCCCAAAAGGCCACAATGGCCAGCATTGGGACAGGCCAAAGCCAAGAGCCAGGAGCCTCATCTGGGTCTCCCTTGTGAGTGCAGAGGCCCCAGGATCCAGGCCATCCTCTGCAGGCCTCCCAGGCACATTACCAGAGAGCTGGATAATAAGTGAAGCAAGCCTCAAACCAGCACTCAAATAGGATTCCAGCATTGCAGGCAGTAGCTTAACTCATTACACCATAATGCCATCCCCAATATCCATCCTTGCTTGTGCTTCACCTCTTACAGGCTCCTTTTATTAAGTATTAACTTCAGTATTTCCCATGAGCTTGCTTTTTCCTTCTCTAAAGCTCCAATAACTGTAAACAATGATGATAATTGTTGCCCCTGGTGCCATTTACCTAACCCAGAACAAACACCCAGTTGTGCTTGTTAGAATTCAAGCCTTCAAGCAAAAATCCCAAAAAGAGTTTTAAAATTCTATATTCCATTAAAATAATTTTAAATTCTCTTTGGATGTGGACTGTTATTTATTGATAGCTAGCTATTCTCTCCATTCTTGAATCTCAAATATTTAAGGGGAATAGCAAGAAGAAATAGAAAGGGTATAGCAAGATGGCAGCTGAGCAAGAAGCTCCAGTGATTGTCTCCCCAGACACACCAATTTGAACAGCTGTTCCCACACCAAGCCACCTTCAAAACAGTTGAGGAAGCCAGTGAAGTAGTGACAGGACCGCACAGAAACTCCATAACCAAGCAGAGAGAGAGAGAGAGAGGGCAGACACTCCACTGCAGCTGCCAGCAGCTCCTACCTCCTACGCCTAGCCAGAAACACCATCTTGCCTGGCAAGAAAAGGTAAGAAAGTGCCATGACCCCTACCAGCAATATAGGCCAGCATCTCTGACTGCAAGAAAACTCCATAGTCCTTATGAGCTTTAAATCTAGCACACGATGACATTCCTGCATTCTAGCAGAGCAGACTGAGCCTGGCAGATGGAGCTGTGCCCAACAGAGCAGCAGTGACCCTAGAGCCCAAATGCATACAGTGCTCTCTACTGTGCCATGACAGTGGGGGCAGGGCAACTGGGACAGACAACACCCTAAGACTCTGGAAATAAGGAGGCCAGTTCCATCAGAACTGGTTCCATCAGGAACCATAGTCTTGCCCCTCTCCTTCCCTCCCCTAATGACTTGAAAAATTGTAGGTTGTGATTAAGCTGCCATGTACCCACCTAGTCTGACTACAGAGGCTTAAAGGTCCCTGCACACTGAGGAGAGATCTAATAATAGGGTTGAAGGGTACAATACAAAGTGAGTCAGTGCTCTGGACAGTGTGCAGGTCTGGTGAATGAGGGACTGTAAACACACCAGTTGACTCCAACATCCGTTTATCTCCCTGACAGTAGTCAGAGCTGTTGCACCATATCCATTGCAGTTATCCCTTTGGACTCTTGCTTCACTTGCAAACTGTGGCCAGAGCTCCCTGGCCCCACCCAGCACCTCAGGAGTAAGCCTTAGGTGTACCACCAAACTCAGCAACAACTCACTTGCTAGGCTCTTTGTGCTGAGCCTAACACAGTAAAACACTATGGATTGCTCAGATCTTGGGCCCACAGGATCCACGCTTGGCTCAGGTTCAGTGTGGTGCTCCATACCCTTCCACAAAAGCTGCCAGAGTTTGGATATTGCTCTTCACTTGAAGCTCAGGCCTGAGAGAGCTGCACAGAACCCAAACAAGTAAGCAGCACACAAGGGGTAGCCCAAGACAGCTTGTCCTATTATAGTACCAAAGTTACTATCACATATCCAGCCACTCTCTCAGGCAGAATCTGCATGCATCCCACCTCCTCCACCCAGGAGAGTGCAACTCTTGGACTTCTGGATCAGGGCAAGTACTAAGAGTATCTAAATCTACCAAGTTCCTGGAGCCAGCACTGAATTCACAACTCAAGTGCCTGACTTGGTAGAGGCTGGTAATCTATATGCCAGACTAGGTGGGCACATGGCAGCTTAACCACAACCTCAACACCAAGAAGGCCTTCTGCCAATGGTTGAGAAGCTCATCACACCCATCCCTCTCTCAAGAGATGTCTATAGATTTGCACAAAAGGAATTCCATGACCACACTGAGCCATGGGAAGAGCCAAGATACCTACTATGGCTATCATCAACTATGGTAAATAAGTGCATAGAGAGATTATACCACAAACACTGAATGGAACTTGAGATAGAGCACTCTACCAACCAACACCCAGAGGTATATCTCCAGGAATTAAATCTTCAGTCAACAAAAGTCATCCTCCAGAAGTGACAGAATCAATAAATCTGCCAGATGCACAAAAAAACATTGTAGAAACATAATAAATATGAACAAGGAAGGTAATATGACTCCAGAAGGAACACAAAAATACATTAATGATGAACTGTGAGTAAAAGGAGAGTGAAGAAATGCCTGAAAAAGAATTTAACAGAATGATTATAAGGTTACTCAAAAATACAGAGAAACAAAACAGTTCAATGAAATTGGGAAATCAGTATATGACATGCGTGAGAAATTCAACTAAGAGATAGAGATATTGAAAAAGAACCAAACAAAGATTAGAAATGAATGACTCAAAAAGTCAAATAAAAAATACAGTATAAAGCCTTAACAACAGACTACATGAAACACAAGAATCTCTTATTTAGAAGACAGGTCTTTTGAAATATCTCAATAAGAGAAAGAAGAAAGAAGAAAGAAGAAGAGAGAGGGGGAGAGAGAAAATGAAGTGAAAATAGTGTTTGGGATATATAGGATACTACCATATACCCAAACATATGACTCTTAGGAATGCGGAAAAGGGATGGGAAAAAAAGAAACACTTAGAAATATATTTAATAAAATAACTGCAGAAAACTTCCCCAATTTGGAGGAAGATATGGATATCTAACTGCCGGAAATTCATAGAACCCCAAATAGGCATGATCAGAAAAGATAATCAACATGCCACATTATAGTCAAATTTCAGAAGTAAAATGTAATGAGACTATCCTAAAATTTGCAGATTTCTCTGAGGTTTTTTTTTTTATTATTATTATTATTTGACAGGTAGAGTTATAGATACTGAGAGAAAGACAGAGAGAAAAGTCTTCCTTCCATTGGTTCACTCCCCAAATGGCCGCTGTGGCCAGCGCTGCGCCGATCCGAAGGCAGGAGCCAGGTGCTTTCTCCTGGTCTTCCATGCAGGTGCAGGACCCTAGCACTTGGGCCATCCTCCACTGCCCTCCCGGGCCACAGCAGAGAGCTGGACTGGAAGAGGAGCAGCTGGGACTAGAACCCGGTGCCCATATGGGATGCTGGCGCCACAGGCAGAGGATTAACCAAGTGAGCCATGGCGCCAGTCCCTAATTTGCAGATTTCTCAACAGAAACACTACAGGTTAGGAGATAATGCAGAGTTATAGTTCAAATTTTTAAAGAAAAAGCTGTCAACCCAGAATACTTTACAAATTAAAGTTCTCATTCATAAATAAAAAGATGAAATTAAGACTTTAAATTGAAAGTGTTTGTTACCACCCAGCCACAAATGATACTTTAAAATGTACTACATACAAAAAAAGAGAAAAGTAGCAAGCATCATGAAAGAAAGTAAAGGCAGAGAACCTTGTGGTAAAAAAATAAAGGGAATTCATAACTAACATAGAAAACTTTAGAAGAAAATGTCAAGACCAAATCATTATTTATCAATAATAATCTTGAATATAAATGGACTAAATCCCCCAATAAAAGATTCAGACTAAACAACAAGACCCAATAATATGCTACCTACACAAAAAACTTCACTAATAAAGATACACACAGACTGAAAGTGAAGGACAAAAAAAAAAGATATTCTATGCAAATGGAAATCAAAAGCAAGCAGGAATAATCTTTCTTGTATCAGACAAAATAAGACTTTAAGACAAAAACTATTAAAAGATACAAAAAAAGCCATCAAATAATGATTAAGGGATCAATTCAACAAGAACATGTGATTATTTTAAAAGTATACACATCCTATAAAGAGAATTGAAAATGAATCATGATGTGATTGGAAGGGGAGAGGGAGCGGGAAAGGGGAGGGTTGTGGGTGGGAGGGAAGTTTTGGGAGGGGGAAGCCATTGTAACCCATAAACTGTACTTTGGAAATTTATATTCATTAAATAAAAGTTTAATTTAAAAAAATAAAATAAAGTAAAATATAAAGTGAAAAAAAAAGTATACACATCCAATGCTAGAGCACCCAGTTTTATAACACAAACACTACTAGATCTAAAAGGAGAAATAAGCTATAATATGATAATTCTAGGGGACTTCAACACATCAATCTCATATATAGATCAACCAGACAAAAATAAACAAAAAACAATACTAATATGGGGCTGGCATTGTGGTACAATGGGGTAAACCATCACCTACAGTGCTGGCATCCCATGTGGCCATTGGTTCCAGTCTGAGCAATTCCACTTCTGACCCAGCTCCCTGCTAATGGCCTGAGAAATCAGAAGAAAATGGCCCAAGTACTTCAGACTCAGCAACCATGTGGGAGACCTGAACAGAGTTCAAGGATCTTGGCTTTGGCCTGGCCAAGTCCTGGCCATTTCTCTCTCTCTCTTTCTCTGTCTCTATGTCTCTGTCTCTCTATCTCTCTGTCTGTCTCTCTCTGTCTCTCTCTCGCTCTCTCTCTCTCTCTTTCCCAATTTCAAATAAATCAATACATTTTTAAAACATTATATAGAAAGAACATATCTCAACACAATAAAGGCAAATACATGACAAACCCAAGACAACCATCAGACTTAATGGGAAAATACTGAAAGCATTTCCACTAAGATCTGGAACAAGTCAAGGATGCCCTCTCTCACCATTACTTTGAACTATATTTTTGGAACTTTTAGCTAGAGCAATTAGGCAACAAAAATAAATCAAATAGATACAAATGGAAAAGGAGGAAGTCAAATTATCCCTCTTTGCAGATGACATGATTTTCTATATAGGGGTTGCAAAAACTAAGAGACTGTTAGAATTGATAAGAGAATGTGGTAAAGTTGCAGTCTCCATGTGTTGGCATATGATCTAGAGATTCTTGAGTTGTTGATTTCCACCTTCATTCCATTGTGGTCTGAGAATATGCATGTTATATATTTGATTTTTTTGAATTTTCTGAGACTTGATTTATGGTCTAGCATATGGTCTATCCTAGAGAAAGTTCTATGCACTGATGAAAAGAATGTGTAATCTGCAACCGTGGGGAGAAAAGTTCTGTGCTGGCCCCTGTGTGTTGATTTTATATCCTGCAACTTTACCACATTCTCTTATCAAAGTTGCAGGATAGACCATATGCTAGACCATAAATCAAGTCTCAGCAAATTCAAAAAATCAAACTTTGCAGTGCTGGCATCCCATATGGGTGCCAATTTGAGTCCCAGCTACTCCACTACTGATCCAGTTCTCTGCTATGGCCCAGGAAAGCAGCAGAAGATGGTCCAAGTGCTTGGGCACCTGCACCCATGTAGGAACCCCAGAAGAAACTCCTGGCTCCTGGCTTTGGATCGGTGGAGCTCAGGCTATAATGGCCATCTGGGGAGTGAACCAGCAACAGAAGACTCTCTTTCTCTCTGCCTCTGCCTCTCTTTAACTATGCCTTTTAAATAAATAAATACATCTTTAAAAAAATAGCAGTGGTGATAATGGGCATCCTTGTTTGCTTACAGATCTTCACAAGACTGCTTCCAGCTTATCACCATTCATTGATGCTGGCTGTGGAACCATGTGGGAGATCTGAACAGAGTTCAAGGATCCTGGCTTTGGCCATAGAACTCTTCCATAGAAGAGTTGGTAAAGTTGCAGGATACAAAATCAACATACAAAAATCAATAGCCTTTGTATACACAGACAATATCATGGCTGAGAAACAACTTTTGAGATTAGCTCCATTCACAATAGCTCCAAAAAGAATTAAATACCTTGGAATAAATTTAACCAAGGATGTTAAAGATCTCTGTGATGAGAATTACAAAACATTAAAAAAAGAAATAGAAGAAGACATGAAAATGAAAAATCTTCCAGGTTCATGGATTGGAAAAATCATCAAAATATCTATAGTTCTAAAAGCAATTTATAGACTCAATGCTATCCCAATCAATAGACCAATGACATTCTTCACAGATCTAGAAAAAATGACGCTAAAACTCATATTGAAACCCAAGAGACTCCAAATAGCTAAAGCAATCTTATGCAGCAAAAACAAAAATGGAGGCATCAAAATCCTGATTTCAGGACACACTACAGGGCACTTACAATCAGAACAGCCTGATACTAGCACAAAAACAGACTTGGAAAACAATGCAAAAGAATGGAAAATTGATTCATGCATCTACAACCAACTTATCTTTGACAACGAAGCTAAAAGCAACCCCTAGAGCAAGGACAGTCTCTTTAACAAATAGTGCTGGGGAAAATGGGTCTCAACACACAGAAGTATGAAACTAGACCCATACCTAACACCATACAAAAATTACAAAAAAATCCACTCAAAATAGATCAAAGATCTAAATCTATGACCTTATACTATCAAATTACTAGATAACGTTAGGGAAACTGCAAGACATTTGCGTAGGCAAAGACATCTTGGAAAATACCCAATAGGCACAGGCAATCAAAGCCAAAATAGACAAACGGGATTACATCAAGCTGAAAATCATCTGCACTGCAAAAGAAACATTCAGCAAAGAGAAGAGGCAACCTACAGAATGGGAGAAAATATTTACAAACTATGCAACTGATAAAGGGTTAACATCCAGAATCTGTAAAGAGCTCCTGAAAACTCAACAACAACAAAACAAACAATACACTTAAGAAATGGGCAGTTAAGAAAAGGTCTTGAACAGGCATTTTTCAGGAGCAGAAATTCAAATGGCCAACAGAATCACTAGCCATCAGGGAAATGCAAGTCAAAACCACAATGAGGTTTTCATCCACTCCAGTTAGAATGCCTTTCATACAGAAACCAACAAACAACAATGCTGACAAAGATGTGGTGGGAAAAGTACCCTGGTCCACTATTGGTGGGAATATAAACTGCTATAGCCACTGTGGAAGACAGTATGGAGGTACCTCAGAAATCTGAATATAGACCTACAACATGTTCTTTTTTTTTTTTTTTTTTTTTTTTGACAGGCAGAGTGGACAGTGAGAGAGAGAGAGAGAGAGAAAGGTCTTCCTTTGCCGTTGGTTCACCCTCCAATGGCCGCCACGGCCGTCGCACCGCACTGATCCGAAGCCAGGAGCCAGGTGCTTCTCCTTCTCCCATGGGGTGCAGGGCCCAAGCACTTGGGCCATCCTCCACTGCACTCCCAGGTCATAGCAGAGAGCTGGCCTGGAAGAGGGGCAACTGGGACAGAATCCAGCGCCCCAACCGGGACTAGAACCCGGTGTGCCAGCGCCGCAAGGAGGAGGATTAGCCTGTTGAGCCATGGCACCAGCTAGACCTACAACATGTTCTAACCATCCCACTCTTGGGAAGGTACCCAAACCAGAAGTCAGCATCTGAAAGAGTTATCTGTACCTCCATGTCCAGGTATTGTGATGTTCATTGCAGCATGGATAAGAGTTATCTGTACCCCATGAAATCAGGTATCATGATGTTCATTGCAACACAGTTCACAATAGCTAAGGTATGGAATCAACCCAGATGTCCATCAACTGTTGACTGGATAAAGAAATTATCATGTATATATACACTATTGAATACTGTAAAAAAAAAAGTTAAATCCTGCCTTATTGCAACAAAATGGATGCAGTTCAAAACCATTATACTTAGTGAAATAAGCCCATCCCAAAAAGACAGATATCATATGTTTTCCCTGATCCGAGGTAACTAATAGAGTACCTAAAATGTAATATATTGGAGTGAAATTAACATTTTGATATTCAATGATGGTTTACAGCCCTTGCCCCTTTCTGTTGAGGAGCAGGTTTTTTTTTTTCTGTTTCTTTTGTTTTCTTTCTTCATACTATTTGTTGAACTCTTATTTAGTGTAGGGTTAACAATATGATCTTTAAGTAAACCTAAAACAGATGTTTATAAAAATTAAGAATGGGAATGTGAGAGGGAAGAGAAGGAAGGTTTGGGGCATGGGCAGGAGGGAAGTAGAGTGGAAAGTGTCACAATGTTCCTAAATCTGTACATATGAAATACATTAAATTTGTGTAACTCAATACATTTTTTTAAAAAAAATAAAGAATGGACTCTGGAACTAAAAAAAAAAATGAAATCATGATATTTGCAACAAAATGGATAGAACTGGAGATCACTGTGCTAAGTTAAATAATTCAGACCCAGAAAGACAAATATCACATGTTTTCTCTCATTTGTGGAAGTGAATAATATACAGAGTATAAAAACTTTTTGTTTAGGCCATTATTGTGGCAAGTAGATTAAGTCCCAACCTGAGATGTTGGCATCCCATATTGGAGTGCTGATTCGAGTCCCAGCTGCTCCACTTCCAATCCAGCTCCCTGTTAATGAACCTAGGAAATCAGTAAAAGATGGTCCAAGTACTTGAGACACTAAAAACCATGTGGGAAGCCCAGATAGAGCTCCTTGCTCCTGCCTTTAGCCTGGCCCAGCCTTGGCAATTGCAGTCATTTGGCCACTAAACCAATAGGTGGAAGTGGAAGTGCTTCCTCTCTCTCTCCCTCTGGCTCACATGTTCATTTTCTCTCTCTCTCTCCTTCTCTCCCTCCCTCTACTTCTCCTTCTGCCTCTCCCTCTCTCCCTTTATCTCTCCCTCTTTCTCTGTCTCTGTCTGTCTGTCTCTCTCTCTCTCTCTCTCCATACCCAACTATTCCTTTCAAATAAATAAATGAACCTTTAGAAAATTATGTTGATGGTATATCATTATAAATATTGCTTCATTGACCCATATCATGAACATGACAATATAGCCTTTTCCCCATCATTATGATGAATCTCATATATTGTAATATTAATATACCTGTTTCTAAGAAAAAATAGCATATATGTGTATCTAATATAATGCCCATATATGAAGTGGATGTGGCAAAATGTTAAAAATTGTTAAATTTTAAAGCTAAAATAATAAACTTATCATCAAAATCATAAAAATACAAAACTATCTATGGCTTTTACCAGGTATAACTAGACATGGCTTTATTGCCTATTGTATTTATTTAGCTCCAACTGTAAAAGAATTATTTTAATTTACCATGAGATTTGCTCCTAAAAATAAAAAACAAAAAACTAAGTTCAATGCAGCTGGGCATAGTGCCTAGCATGTAATAGAAAATACTTTTGAATGAGCTCCAGTAATTGTAATAAATTATTATTTAGCAGTGTTTTAACTTTCCAAAGCCTTTTTCCATTTTCATGCTTCACCTATCTCAGATACAAAGGTGGGTAATCTCAAAGGCTGTACCTGGCAGATCTTTATGAAATCCCAAAAGGGTTGTTTCAATAGCAGCACTCTGGTAAATATTAAGAGCTGCAATTTCAGATACCCACATAGGGAGGAGGTTCAAAAGTGTCCATTATTTAGACAGGGAAATGAATTAGATTTTATGGATAAAGCTCGAGTCCTCAAAGCTACCAAATGCCCCAAAGAAACCACTGCTCCCCTAAATAAAAATATAAATGGATTAGTACAGCCAATGACAAGTTAGCAAGTAACCTGAGGCAGGCTGTGCAGGATACAAGTCACCAAAAGAATCCCAACATACCCTTGTCGTCTTTGGATACCAACCATGAACTGGCATCAGAAAAATCAACAGCATTACCTAGCCATGATTACACCACCTCCTCTCCTTTTTACAGCCCCAGAACTCTCAGTCCCATGTATTAAGTCATCTTGTCTTACCACCCATAGTCAATAGGTCTGGGGATGGATATGTGACTCAAAATAGTTTGCTAATATCCATTAGGGTATGACAAAACAGATGGCTGAGTGTTTTTTATTCTAGGGCTTTTGGCTGCCAAGAATCTGAATATCTTATTAGGTTTGAGGACTTTCCCATCTTATATGACCTGGAAGGAAATATATCCCTCTTTGAACTTGAAAGTACCTAATAATTGCTTTCTAAGCCTCCCTTGCAGCACAGGAACTGGCACATGACCTAGTCTTGACCTATCAGAAATATCTGCCCTGGAATTAGAACTTGATGGCCCACAGTTATAGGGACACTAGAGAATTGAATTTCAGGGGAACTGAAGTAGATAGCAATAGAAGTCACAACAGCAGAGTCTAGTCCTAGTGTCAGTGGTATGAGCTGTGGGAGCTCAATACTCAGCAGGATAAATATCTTTGTAGAACATCTGTGCGATCTTGGCTGTGGTTCTAGTTAAGTTGTCCCCTTTGTTTCCTGCAAAGGAAATTTCCCAAGCCTTCTCAACAATTCTGTGAGCTCTCTCGTATCTTCCAGGAAGTTCCTTTTTTGCTCAATTAGTCATGATGGTTTCTGTTGTTTACAACTAAAAAGAGTAATACACAGAATTCGAGTCAGTTCACTGCTAGCACCAGACCAGAAGAGAAAGAAAACTGTGGAGCTGAAAGTTTCATTTGAAAATGGTCCCAATAGGCCATGGCAACCTGCAGATGCTCTAAGAAAAGCAGACACTGAACACAATGAAATTCTGGAAAGAAAAAGAGAGAGAGAGAAAGAGTCGTGACCCTGACTGAATATTTCTACAATCCTGTCTTGTATGAACAGGCCATGCCTCATCACCTACCTGTGTGCTGCCTTGAAATTCCCTATTGTATCCTTAAAATGAATCCTTCATATTTTAAAACTTAATTTATTTTAGAAAAAGTTGTATTCTTTGCAAATAAATGCATCCTGATTAAGTCAGCCAAATAAGTAGAAAACCTTAATTATCTGAAATTTGCAAAACAACATGACTGGGACACAGGGTGACTTAGGGAACAAACCATTAGAGGATCCTTTTTCCCTCTCTATTCATTTGGTGATGGTTGTTAAAAACACTATGTGTTGAAGCTTATTAAATAGTATATTAGCCTGCTGTTTGTTACTTTAACTAAATTACCTGAGAGTGGCTTCTTTGGGAAAGAAAAGGTTGATTTCAACTTACAGTTTGGAAATTACAGTTCAGATACGGCATCTGTGCAGGCTGTTCAGAGAAGGTAGAGAGGATCTATCATATGGTGAGGCAGGAAAGGGATAGAGAGAACCTAGGTCAGAATTTGAACTCAAATAATTAAATGTCTAATGAGAACCACCCTCCAATGGCATATCCTTAATGACCCAAAGGCCTCCTACCAGCCCTACCTCCTATCTACCACAATTAGATTAAGTCTCCACCCTTAGTCCAACAACCCTTAACGTTAAGACATCAGTATAAATTTGGGACATGCTCAATCGGACTTGCCCCAAATGATGGAGTTAGAAACGTGCCAGGGGATTCCAATACAATCCCATCAAGGTGGCATGTACCAATGCCATCTCACTAGTCCAAGTGATCAATTTCAGTTCACAATTGATCACTCTGATAGGTCTAAGAGTCAAAGGGATCACACAAACAAGACTAGTGTCTGCTAATACTAACTGATAGAATCATAAAGAGAAAAAACGATCCAACATGGGAAGCGGGATACACAGCAGACTCATAGAATGGCAGATGTCCTAAATAGCACTCTGGCTTCAGAATCAGCCCTTAAGGCATTTGGATCTGGCTGAAGAGCCCATGAGAGTATTGTAGGCATGGAAAGCCAAGACACTCTGGAAAAAAAAAAAAAAAAGACCTACATGAAAGGTCTCTGCAAGTGAGATCCCAATGGAAAGAACGGGGCCATTAAAGAAGGAGGTACCTTTCTCTGAAGGGAGGAGAGAACTTCCACTTTGACTATGACCCTGTTGGAATAAGATCAAAGTCAGCTAACCCTAAAGGCTTCCATAGCCTTGGCAACTCATGACTAGAGCCTAGGGAGATTACTGATGCCATAAACAAGAGTGTCAAATTGTTAAATCAACAACAGGAGTCACTGTGTACTTATGTCTCATGTGGGATCTGTCCTTAATGTGTTGTCCAATGTGAAGTGATGCTGTAACTAGTACTAAAACAGTATTTTTACACTTTGTGTGTCTGTGTGGGTGCAAACTAATGAAATCTTTACTTAGCATATACTGAATCGATCTTCTGTATATAAAGATAATTGAAAATGAAAAAAAAAAACCTGGTGTTAAATTTGAAATTGCATACAAAATTAATCAATTTTTAAAAAATATCATGTAGGATCTCTGTCTTTAATGTGCTGTACACTGTTATTTAATGCTATAACTAGTACTCCAACAGTATTTTTCACTTTGTGTTGCTATGTGGGGGCAAACTGTTGAAATCTTTACTTAATATATACTAAACTGATCTTCTGTATATAAAGAGAATTGAAAATGAATCTTGATGTGAATGAAAGGGGAGAGGGAGTGAGAAAGCGGAGGGTTGCGGGTGGGAGGGAAGTTATGGGGGGGGGAAGCCATTGTAATCCATAAGCTGTACTTTGGAAATTTATACTCATTAAATAAAAGTTAAGTAAATAAATAAATAAATAAATACCTGACACTTCTCTGAATAACCACATGCTGCTTTCACAAACTTACCCATTGTATAAAAAGCTACATTATTAAATAAAGAGCTATGAGTTTCACCAAAAAAAAAAAAAAAGACATCAGTATAAACAGCTGCATGAGTTTGGGGAGATACATCCTCTGTACCATAACAAATAGTATGTTATGTGTTATGTGTACTTCTCAGTGCATGTGGAAACCATCAGGTCATGTCTACAAACTGTCCAATCTGGTTTTCACTCCCAACACCAATTCTGACATCAAATGTGTAGGCTTTTTTTTCCCCACACATAACCAATTGTCTAATTATTTAGACATTTGACTGGGTATCCTATAATTCAATTCCATTCTGACATTATGCAAAGTCAGGACTGACCTCACAGGTTAAGGACTCAGTCCTAGAGGACCATGCCCACTTGAGATGCAAATTGCAAGTCCAGATGAGACTGACACATACTCCTGATCAACTGCCACCAAATCAGGGTTCCCATGACACTGCCCTCAGGTCTGATAACTTGAGAATAGCCCACAAAACTCAGAGAAACATTTTATTTAATACTTATCTGTGTTTTAAATAATTTTTTTAGATTCACTTATTTGTTTGAAAAGCAGAGTTACAGAGAAAAAGAAAGATCATTCATATACTGATTCACTCCCCAAATGGCTGCAACAGCCGAGTCTGGGTCAGACCAAAGCCAGAAACCTGGAACTCCTTTCACGTCTCTCATATGGATCTAAAAGCCCAAATATTAGGGCCGTATTCTACTGCTTTCCCAGATGCATTAGCGGGGAGCTGGATCAGAAGTGGAGCAAACAAAACTCAAACTCACACCCATATGGGATCTCACTGGGATTGTGGGTAGTGGCTTAACCACTATGCCACGACACCAGCACCCCCCACACACAATGTTTATCTAGTTTTCAAACAAAATACAACTCAAAGTCAAACAGAGGAGATGCATTGGGAAAGGTATGGGGCAGAGCTTGCTGAGTTTTCATGCCATCTCTGGGCTTACTACCCTCTCAACACCTTCAGCAATTTGGTGTTGCTACATCTTCACCCAAGAAGCTCTCTTAACTCCACTGTTATGGAGTCTCTGTTATAGAACTCCCCCAAAGCGTACCTTGCTATCTATCCCAGGGGAAGCCAAGGCAATCAACATTCCTCCTTCCTTACTTAAGTCACAAATGAGGGCTATGAGTTCAGTGTCTTGGATGAAGATATCAGGTGGCAATGCTTCCATTTCCACAGTTTCCTGGAGAGTTCCTACTGCCTTCTAATTTTTCTGGCCCAAGGGGCTATTTCATCTATGTTCCATACCTTGGGCCTATATGGAGACATAGAGTAGGTCTAGACTGCTAGAATACACTTGTTAAATAACTTGTAAACAGTCATATAGAGACTTCATAGACGAGTCTGGAGGCATGATGACTGAATTTAAACACTATAGTTTTAGAGTACCATTCCAATAACCTCCCTTTTGCTCTTAAGTTGCAGCCCACAGTGAGGGGTATACACAGCTATTGGCTGCCCAAGATTGAACTAGTCTGTCCCCTACGGTATATTGCAAGGCCATTATTGCTCTTAGATATATTAGTCAGATTTGGATGACAATGTCCAGATTTTTTGAAATATTTTCCACTGGCCACTTTATTTTTCCCAAATTTTGAGTCTATAGACCCAGTCCCAATTCTTGCTTCTCATGTACCAAGAGGTTGAAGAGAATCCTCAGTACCTCTGTGTGTGGGATCCTTACCCGTTCTACCACTAGGTGTGAGAATACCAACTATCTTACCTAGTTAGCACCCCTCTTGTGAAACAGCAGCCCTGTCTAGAGGTTGGAGCTCTGGCAGAATCTTTTGAAGCATTCATATAAGGCAATAAAGCATGAGAATGCTTCCTTCATAGCCTTTGTCTTTATCTAATTTTGTTTAGTGTTGACACCAGTGGCTCCACCATGAGTCCCTCTTTGTGATCAAGATCTTTTATGGAAAACACCATCGATCAATCATCCTGTTAGTTAGGTTATGTTTTTCCCTTGTTTCCAGATTGGATTTAGCCCAGACATTGATCTGGTCCAGTGTCCGGAACAAAGTGTTTAAAGGACAGGAATCAATGTCCAAAACACTTTCAGCCATATTTGAGCTACAAAGACATTCTAGAAGCAGTAGTTCTCAGGCTAACTTTAACTAGAGCCCATGGTTAAACTGAAATTCATCATCTCAAAGTGCTAGGCCAGCATTATTTTGTTGGGAGCTATGCTTCCATAGACTCCTGAGAGGCAACAGGCACAAAGCTCAAAACAGAAAACACAAAACAAAACCAACAATTTATAAGAAATTACTTGCATTTGAAAAACAATAATAACAGAGTTATAACCTAAAAATAAGTGGGGCTTGAATATTTTTATTAAGTACAGTAAGAAAAATTGATTCCACATACGGTAAACACAGATTTAAACAACTTTCAAAGTTAAGAAGCCAATCCAAGGCATTTACATTTTTTTTTCTTTTTTGTTTTTTTGACAGGCAGTTAGACAGTGAGAGAGACAGTGAGAAAGGTCTTCCTTCCGTTGGTTCACCCCCCAAATGGCCACTACGGCCGGTGCTGCGCCAATCCGAAGCCAGGAGCCAGGTGCTTCCTCCTGGTCTCCCATGCGGGTGCAGGGCCCAAGCACTTGGGCCATCCTCCACTGCCCTCCCGGGCCACAGCAGAGAGCTGGACTGGAAGAGGAGCAACTGGGACAGAATCCGATGCCCCAACGGGGACTAGAACCCGGGGTGCCGGCACCGCAGGCGGAGGATTAGCCAAGTGAGCCACAGCACCAGCAGGCACTTAAATTTTTAAAAATAATACCTAATCTTTTGAAGTTTCAAGGTCTCCTAAGAAGTAACAATATTGTTTAATCACTGTAAGGGTGAAATACTTGAAGCAAGGCATTCCGTGCATAATGCACAAAAATTTTAGATATGCCAATGTTTCCAACTGTATGTTGTCAGGAAAAGAACAGATTCTTACTCAACTTATGAAAGCAATCTTATTGCCACAAAAAGTAAAAATACTCATACCTAGTTTCAAATTTTGGAGAAATTAAACATAGGAGAAAAAAGAAACATTGCCTTCTTTGTTTACAAAAGAATATTTTTTTTCAAATTGTTGTAAGTCATAGAAATTTCAGGAAAAGTTTACCTGAACATAGAACATGAAACATTTGTATGTAGAACCAATGGGAGAGTATGTTGGGAAGAATCACTGTGTTCCTAAATCTGTATACGTGATATGCATGAAATTTGCATGCCTTAAATAAAATTTTTAAAGAACCAATAATATTGTAACTGAAAGATAGAAATTAGCAAATTTCATTAATTTACTCAGTCTCAAGTAATAATTCTTTCTTGTTCTCCAGTAGCAATTTTTGGACTTCATCTGGTTTTTTTCCCCCAGAATTCTGGAACTTTTTAATTTGATCCATTCATCTATTTTTAACTTGTTTTTTATTTAATAAATATAAATTTCCAAAGTACAACTTTTGAATTATAGTGGCTTTTTCCCTCCATAACCTCCCTCCCACCCACAACCATCCCATCTCCCACTCCCTCTCCCATCCCATTCTTCATCAAGATGCATTTTCAATTATCTTTATATACAAAAGATCAACTTAGTATATACTAAGTAAATATTTCAACAGTTTGCACCCACACAGAAACACAAAGTATAGAGTACTGTTTGAGCACTAGTTATACTGTTAATTCACATGGTACAACACATTAAGGACAGAGATCCTACATGGGGAGTAAGTGCACAGTGACTCCTTTTGTTGATTTAACAGTTGACACTCTTTTATGGTGTCAGTAATCACCCAAGGCTCTTGTCATGCCAAGGTTATGGAAGCCTCTTGAGTTCACCAACTCAAATCCTATTTAGACAAGGCCATAGTCAAAGTGGAAGTTCTCTCCTGCCTTCAGAGAAAGGTACCCGCTTTGATGGCCTACACTTTGTGCTGGGATCTCACTCACAGAGATCTTTCATTTAGGTCATTTTTTTTTTTTGCCAGTGTCTTGGCTTTCCATTCCTAAAATACTCTCATGGGCTCTTCAGCCAGATCCGAATGCCTTAAGGGCTGATTCTGAGGCCAGAGTGCTGTTTAGGACATCTGCCACTCTGTGAGTCTGCTGTGTAACCCACTTCCCATGTTGGATTGTTCTCTCCTTTTTAATTCTATCAGTTAATATTATCAGATACTAGTCTTGTTTATGTAATCCCTTTGAAAATTAAGCCTATCATTATGATCAATTATGAATTGAAATTGATCACTTTGACTAGTGAGATGGCATTGGTACACGCCACCTTGATGGGATTGAATTAGAATCCCCTGGCATGTTTCTAACTCTACCATTTGGGGCAAGTCCAATCGAGCATGTGCAAACTGTACATCTCCTCCCTTTCTTATTCCCACTCTTAAATTTAACAGGGATCACTTTTCAGTTAAATTTAAACACCTAAGAATAATTGTGTGTTCAGCAGACTCATAGAATGGCAAACGCCCAAAACAGCACTCCTGCCTCAGAATCAACCATTGGGGCATTCGGATCTGGCTAAAAGGTCCATGAGAGTCTCACAGGCATGGAAAGCCATGACACGGTGGCAAAAAACAATCCAAATGAAAGATCCTGGTGAACAAGACCCCCGCAGAAGGAACAGGCCATCAAGGAGAGAGGCGCCTTTCTCTGAAGGGAGGAAGGAACCTCCACTGTGATACGGCCTTGACTAAACAAGTTCAGAGTCGGTGAACCCAAGGGGCTTCCATAGCCTAGACAGCTCATAGCAAGAGTCTCGGGTGATTGCTGACGTGATAAATAAGAGTGCCAATTGTTAAATCAACAACGGGAGTCACTAGGTACATGCTCCCCACATAGGATCTCTGTCCTTAATGTGTTTTACTATGAAACTTAAAAACACTACTAGTCGAACAGTACCCTATACCTTGTGTGGTTGTGTAAGTGCAGCCTGTTGAAATCCTTGCTTAGTATATACTAAGTTGATCTTCAGTGTATGAAGGCAATTGAAAATGAAACTCGATAAAGGGTGGGATGGGCGAGGGCGAGGGAGAGGGGAGGGCCACAGGAGGGAGGGAGGTTGGGGGGGGAAGCCACAACAATACAAAAGTTGCACTTTGTAAATTCACATTTATTAAATAAAATAATAATAATAATAATAATAATAAAAAGAATAATTGTGTGTTAAAAATACTAAAAAGAATAAAGTATTAAGTTGTTCTTTGACAGTCAGGAACAACTTAATACTTTATTCTTTTTAGTATTTTTTTTGGTCCATTCATCTTAAACTGTCAGATATCTATGTTTGAGAATGTTTTAAGAATATGAATCCGATTGTAACTATTTTCAGAAAAAAGAACCATGGATGACAAAAGACCTAAAAATGGCCATAGCAGGCACCGCAGCTCAATAGGCTAATCCTCTGCCTGCAGCGCCGGCACACCGGGTTCTAGTCTCGGTTGGGGCAACGGATTCTGTCCTGTTTGCCGCTCTTCTAGGCCAGCTCTCTGCTGTGGCCAGGGAGTGCAGTGGAGGATGGCCCAAGTGCTTGGGCCCTGCACCCACATGGGAGACCAGGAGAAGCACCTGGCTCCTGGCTTCGGATCAGTGCAATGCGCTGGCTGCAACGCGCTGGCCACGGCGGCCATTGGAGGGTGAACCAACAGCAAAAGGAAGATCTTTCCCTCTGTCTCTCTCTCTCACTGTCCACTCTGCCTGTCAAAAAAAAAAAAAATTTAAAAAATGGCCGTTGTCTGACAACTCAGCAAGTAGGAAGGACAGTCATGATCACTGCATACAGCACTTTAGAAAGCACCTGTGAGCTGTTACTAAACTTCTGTCAGCAATAGATCTAAACAAATAAAAATTTTAGCATCACTTCACAACTTGACAATGCTTTGCACACAATGTAAAAGAAAAAGGTTAATAATTAGCTATCATTTCTACAAGATGAGTGATTTACCCTTGACCATCTCCAGGGGCCCAGATAGAATTCACAAAGCCAAAATTTTTAATTTAGAACTTCAATTCTGAGACGGCCTGAAAAAAAAAATGCCAAAAGCTTTAAACATTTGGTCAAGGTAGGATCCCTGATCAAATTAGTCTTTCATTTAATCAGAATGATTAAACCAATTACAGACCAGATTTTATAATAATTTTGAATGATCACTAAAATAGTTTCAAAATATATAGATATCTGTAAAGATTTTTAACTTTCAGGAGGGCTCAGTTTTTCCCAAACATTCAAAGCCTAATAAAGACAGCAGAGAAAACAAGAGACTATCTTGACAAAACTCAAAATTTTTGTTTTCTTGGCCAGATACTAAGAGGTAAAGCTATTAGTAAAGAATCCACTTATCAGCCGGCGCCGCAGCTCACTAGGCTAATCCTCTGCCTGCGGCACCCGCACCCCGGGTTCTAGTCCCTGTCCGGGCGGCAGATTCTGTCCTGTTAGCTCCTCTTCCAGTCCAGCTCTCTGCTGTGGCACGGGAGGGCAGTGGAGGATGGCCCAAGTGCTTGGGCCCTGCATGCGCATGGGAGACCAGGAGGAAGCACCTGGCTCCTGGCTTCGGATCGGCACAGCACACTGGCCGCAATGCACCGGCCGTTGCGGCCACTTGGGGGGTGAATCAACGGAAAAAGGAAGACCTTTCTCTGTCTCTCTGTCTCACTGTCTAACTCTGCTTGTCAAAAAAAAAAAAATCCACTTATCTTGTCACTTGGCTTTTATTATATACATATTCAGTACTAGAGTCAGAACCAGGGAAGAAAACAGCATACAGGAGTTGACTGTAAAGTTAAAGAACAGTTGCAAATTAAATGCAAACTGTAAAAGGGAAAACTACAGTCCAGAAGATGGTTGAAAATTTGTAGAAAACATATTTCAAAGTTTATTGAAAACTTTCTTCTTACTAACAGAAAATCTCATTTTAACATAATGGACCTGGAGCCGGCGCTGTGCCATAACAGGTAAAGCTTCTGCCTGTCGTGCTGACATCCCACATAGGCACCAGTTCGAGTCCCAGCTGCTCCACTTCAGATCCAGCTTTCTGCTATAGCCTTGGAAAACAGTACAAGATGGCCCAAATCCTTCGGCCCCTGCACCCACATGGGAGACCTGGAAGAAGCTCCTGGCTCCTGGCTTCGGATCGGCACAACTCTGGCCTTTGCGGCCAACTGGGGAGTGAACCGGCAGATGGAAGATTCTCTTCTCTGTCTCTCCTTCTCTCTATATATAACTGGGACTTTCAAATAAAATTAATTATTTAAAAAAACATAAGGGACCAAATTAATTTTAATGCTCATTTTAAAAAGATATAATTTTTAAAATTTTAGTCAACTTTGTCACAAAGTTTTTCTTATGAAGTTTTTTAGATTTATTTATTTATTTATTTATTTGAAAATCAGAGTTAGAGAGAGAGACAGGGAGAGATCTTCCATCTACTGGTTCACTCCCCAAATGTCCACAACAACAGTGGGTGGACCAGGCCAAAGCCAGGAGCTTCTCTCACATGGGAGGCAGGTGCCCAAACACTTGGGCCATCTTCCACTGCTTTCCCAAGCACATTAGCAGGGAGCTGGATTGCAAGTGGAGCAGCCAGGACTCAAACTGGTGCCTATATGGAATCTCAGGCTTAACTCATTGAGCCACAGCAATGGCCCCTTTTAGAAGAAGAATTCTGGGGATAGGAGCAGGGGAGGGTCATTTGGCCTAGCCAATAAGACTAAGATGCCCACATCAATTCAAGCCCCAGCTCCATTTGCTAATCCAGATTCCTCCTGATGTGTGCCCTGGGTGGTGGCAGTGTTCTCTGCGGACCCATGTGAGAGACCTGGATTGAGTGCCTGGCTCCTGGCTTCATGCTCACTCAGCCCAGTGCTGGCTGTTGCGGGTGTATGGGGATTGAGCCAGGGGATGGAAAATCTCTTTCTTTCTCTTTCTCCCCCTCTTCCTCTCCCCCTTTCTCCCCTTCTCTCCTCCTCCTTCTCTCTCTTCCCTTCTCTCCCCCTCTTCCTCTCCCTCTCTCTCTCCCTACCCCTCTCCCTCTCACCCTCTTTCCTCTCTCTCCCTTTCAAAAGAATATATATAGATACATGTGCATGTCTATACATATTTCATCTCTCTATTAAATATGGCAAGTTGTGTCATTTATCATTTTTCTTTTCCTGCCTTAACTTCCAGAAAGCTCACAGCTAAGCAAACATGTTGATGACAGAACTATGCTACCTATCTAGAGTGGTATGTATTTTTCTTGCTTAGACTAAACTTTAGTTGACTAATTTTTAAATTATACTTATGTTTTTTTGGTAAAATAGATGTTTTGAAAACAGGAACAAATAACTAAGTATTGAAGTGTCCAGACTGACATAAAAGTTCGTATGAATGCTGATCTGAGGTCGCTCAATTTCATTTCAGGTGCTTCTCCATGCGGGTGCAGGGCCCAAGGACTTGGGCCATCCTCCACTGCCTTCCCAGGCCATAGCAGAGAGCTGGCCTGGAAGTGGGGCAACCGGGATAGAAACCGGCAACCCGGTGTGCCGGCGCCGCAAGGCGGAGGATTAGCCTGTTAAGCCACGGCGCCAGCCTATATTTTCATTTTTTTAAAGATTTATTTATTTATTTGAAAGTCAGAGTTACACAGAGAGAGGAGAGGCAGAGAGGTCCTCCACCCGCTGGCCCACTCCACAATTGGCCACAATGGCCGGAGCCATGCCAATCTGAAGCTGGGACCCAGGATCTTCCTCCGGGTCTCCCACATGGGTGCAGGGGCCCAAGCACTTGGGCCATCCTCCATTGCTTTCCCAGGCCACAGCAGAGAGCTGGATTGGAAATGGAGCAGCCAGGTCTTGAACCAGCGCCCATGTGGGATACTGGTGCTTCAGGCCAGGACTTGAACCTGCTGTGCCACAGCGCTGGCCCCCAAAATTATATTTTCATGCTTTACAGTATCTAACAAACAGCTTTCCCTGGCCAGCAAACCCAGACACAAATGTATTTTAACATTTCTAAAAATATTTTTACCCTTTTTCTCTTCTAAAAAATTGAAAGCAATTTATTTATCAAAAATTACGTAAGGGACAGGTACTGTGACACAACTGGTTAAGCTGACACTGCATCCCTTATCAGAGTGCCAATTCAAGTCCGCATTACTCTATGCTTCCAATCCAATTTCCTGTTAATGCATCTATACCCAAGGAGGCAGGAGAAAATGGCCCAAATGCATGAGTCCCTACCGCCCACAACCAGGCCTGGATGGGATTCTTGGCTTCAGTCTGGTCCAGTTCCTGCTGGACCTCTGGAGAGTGTACCTTTAGGTAGAAGATATCTCTCCCTCTCTTCCTCTCTGCCTTAAAAATAAATAAATCTTTTAAAATTTGACTTACGTACATTTCATTGTCTCTGTTTCTATTCACTTGGATACAATAGCATAAAAACTTGCAAATGGAATTTATTCCTATTTTTTTAATAAAACAACTCTAGCTAAAAAACAGTAACATTAGGGCCAGCGCCATGGTTCACTTGGCTAATCCTCCGCCTGCAGTGCCGGCAGCCCGGGTTCTAGTTCCGGCTGTTCCTCTTCCAGTCCAGCTCTCTGCTGTGGTCCAGGAAGGCAGTGGAGGATGGCCCAAGTGCTTGGGCCCCTGCACTGGCATGGGAGACCAGGAAGAAGCACCTGGCTCCTGGCTTTGGATCGGCACAGCACCGGCCATAGTGGCCATTTAGGGGGTGAACCAACGGAAGGAAGACCTTTCTCTCTGTCTCTCTCTCTCTCTCACTGTCTATCTGTCAAAAAAATAAAATAAAATAATTTTTTTTAAAGTAATATAACCCAAAGAGCTATTAAGTGGCCACTTTTTTTTCCATCTCGAAGAATACTACAGCCAGGCAGTATTACAGTAAAAAGAAATAAATTTTTTTATTATTATTATTATTTTATTTTTTGACAGGTAGAGTGGACAGAGAGAGAGAGAGACAGAGAGAAAGGTCTTCCTTTGCCATTGGTTCACCCTCCAATGGCCGCTGCGGTTGGCGCACTGCGGCCAGCGCACCGCGCTGATCCGATGGCAGGAGCCAGGTGCTTCTCCTGGTCTCCCATGGGGTGCAGGGCCCAAGCACTTGGGCCATCCTCCACTGCACTCCCTGGCCACAGCCGAGAGCTGGCCAGGAAGAGGGGCAACCAGGACAGAATCCGGTGCCCTGACCGGGACTAGAACCCGGTGTGCCGGTGCCGCAAGGCGGAGGATTAGCCTAGTGAGCCGCGGCGCTGGCCAAGAAATAAATTTTTAAGAAATGTTTTGAACATAGTTTTATAATTAAATACCTTAATTTTTGCAAAGTATATCATAGATAGCTATAAGAACTGAGCTCTGATTACCCATTATTATTTATGGTTGGACCTGTCAAAGAGCCAAATTACAACATAAATTTGTCTAAGTTAAAAGCAATCTCTCTAAGAAGTAAACTCTTAACTCCAACAAGGGAAAAGTCTCTTTAACTCCTATATTCAGTCACAGCTTGAACCAAATTAGCACAAGAAATATTACCCTGGCACAGTCATACACAAACTTGCTACTTACCAAAGACATCTTCCTAAATTCCAATCTGATTTTAAGCTCAATTTCTTCTACCCAAAAAGCCCCTTAGGCTAACAAGGCCTTTTGAACAGCCCACTACCTGAGGCTGTTCCAGAGACTAACAAATGTTCAAGCAACTTGCTGGCCAACTCTCAGGGGTGACAGTGGGCCAGGGGAAGTGTACCAACAACAAGATATCTAGCCAGGACTTAATACTACCTTTGTGCACAGCATTTTGTTATAGAATACCCCATAACTATTGGAGGAATTCCTATGGAAACTTCAAACATGGCCCTGCTCATCCAGTCCGCAGCAAGCCAATTACTGACCCCAAGGTGGTAAAATAAAAGGAGGCATTTGTTACAAAGCACACCACGAGGAGCGAGGCAGCTATTGCTTAGTTCTCAGGCTCCCTGATCAGTGAGGAGTGAAGGTTCTTACAGATGGAAGCCGAGGCTTAGAGGTGCATGTTAAGCTCGTGTCCAAGTTCCCAGTTGATCTCCAGGGCTTGTCAACTTCCTTTGATGGGTCAGTACTTTAGAAAATTTTGATGATGACAAAGTGGGCTCCAGTCTAGGGGACTATGTGCACATGGTAGCTACTTTTCGCTCAGGGCCTGGGGATCCTAAAAAGAAACCCTCAAGTCAAGACTGAATATCAAGATGTTATCAGTCGGGGACATGATTAGGCACTTAAAATGCCTAGTTGCACCACTCCTCAATTCAATAAGTTAATTTTAGTAAAATGTTCGTTTTTAATCATAAAAGTGGTTCAAGACAATGCTAAGCTAAGGAAAGGAGGCTGGGAGATGGTTAGGAAACGAGGATCTGATGATATCTAGCATCTTCGTCCAATCACTGCCCAGGAGCTCCGCTTCAACAACTCCATCCCATAATCGTGCATCACCAAACCAAGGAGCTATGTCTCCAGCCCCTCTCCCCTCTCTGTGGGACAAGTGGAGTGTGATGGCACTGAAAATACCTACGCTCTAATCATGTCACTTGTTCCTGGGGCTTCCTGCCCCGTCCTGAAGCTGTGCAGGGGCCCACCCAGAGTCACCTCATTAACATAAACTCAGATTTGGCTAACAAAAGCTTATCATGCATAACAACTGAGAGTTTTAGGAACTCTGTGTCTGGAACTAGGGACAAGTATAAGATATGTGTTCCTTATTAGGCTGCAAAATCCCAACAGTAACGATACAGCTGAAATGTTAACTATTCATTGAGGGCCGAGAAAACTCGCTGAAAACAGAAGCAATGACAATACCACATAAGAGCCAGCTGTCAAGAGGGCTCTAGATTACAGAGAAGATGGTGGAGAGGCTGCTAACAGATGGAGATTTGGCTCCACCATGGGAGAGGAGTGGTGGGCAGTCGGCTCCTATAGCCCAGGTTTCTGGCTGTGACTCCCGAATGTGGACATAACTCTGAGCAAGCCATCCTAAAATGGGCTGATGACAACCCAGGATCTCACAGGGAACAGCCCACAGTCCATTCATTGCTCGTGAAGCTAGAAAATGCTCAGTTCTACTCTGTCTCAGGGAAAAGCAGACAGCTCATTAGTGCTTCCTTTCTATGCTCTGACCCTTTTCTGAACCTTCACTGATTTTATTACCCAGGTTAACTAAGACAAGAAACAATGACAACACTTTAGAGAAGCTACTTTGCTTCTGTTTGTTTAATAATTATTTACAGAGAGAAAGAGAGAATATCTTCACTCCCCCAAACATCTGGCCAGGAGCCAGAAACTCCACTTGGGTCTCCCACATGGGTGGCAGGGCTTGGACCATGTGTCTCCCGAGGCACACGTGCAAAAGCTTGATCAGAAGCAAAGCTGGCCAGCGCCGCGGCTCCATAGGCTAATCCTCTGCCTGCGGTGCCGGCACACCGGGTTCTGGTCCCGGTCAGGGCACCGGATTCTGTCCCGGTTGCCCCTCTTCCAGGCCAGCTCTCTGCTGTGGCCAGGGAGTGCAGTGGAGGATGGCCCAAGTGCTTGGGCCCTGCACCCCATGGGAGACCAGGAGAAGCACCTGGCTCTTGCCATCAGATCAGCGCGGTGCGCCGGCCGCAGTGCGCTGGCCCTGGCGGCCATTGGAGGGTGAACCAATGGCAAAGGAAGACCTTTCTCTCTGTCTCTCTCTCTCACTGTTCATTCTGCTGTCAAAAAAACAAAGAAGCAAAGCTGCCGGGACTCAGATCGTCACTCTAATATGGGATGCAGGTGACCCAAACAGCAGTTCCACTTCCTGTGTCACAACATAGATCCCATTGCCTCTGCTTTTGTTCTTTGAGTGCTAATGAGTAACCTTTAGGAAAAGCTGTCTCTCATCAAAGAAAGCCAAGGAATATAATTTTGAAGATCAAACAAATCACAAATCTCTAAGTCAATTTTCTCACAAATAAAAAAAAAAAATCTGTTAAATCTAGTAACCCAAGATTAGCTGCTAAAACTGGAAAATCCCATAAAGTCTCTGTACAGTTAACATAAAAATAGCTCTACATACCTTAATGGTTAGTTGCAACAATCCAATGAATAAATTTGAGTATGGTTTTAAAGGTGTATAGCCCTAAATAGTTGCAAGAATTATTGTCATAAGGGTAATACTAATACTTATAGATATAGCCATTGATATCATTAGGAAATTATCAGAATCTAAGATCAGATTTTTGTAGATCATAGTTAAATGAATGCATTTATGTTATGCACTGACAGTAGTGCTCCATGGAAAGAATTGTCAAAGCACTAGCTATTGCATTATTATAGTTATTAGGAGTAGTGGTGGTCATGGTGTTGACAGTGGTAGCACATTGTTATCTTTGTTCTTATCATGATTTTCAGTAATGAGTTTTGATCTTTGACCTCTTTGTACTATGTAACTTTCATATAATCAAAATTTGAGTGTTCAGGAATTATTATTATTATTGCTGAAATACATACACCAGCACATTACACCCAGGAGAAACTTTCTCACTATCACCCAAAGACTCACATTCAACATAGCTGCTGCCAGCCGATCAGTCATTGCTATTGCATTGCATTGGGACTCCTCTTCAGAGTACACATGCACACCATCCCCTCTTAAAAGTCATGTGTTTTGTTTTTAAAGGCAGAGAGACAAATAGACAGGGATCCACTCAGGGCTTCAGTCCCCAAATGCCCGCAACAGCCACAGCTGGGCCAGGCCAAAGGCAGAGGCTGTAACTCAATCCATGTCTTTCCCAAAGGGCTGGGACCCAAATACTTGAGCTGCCACCCGCGGCCTCCCAGGACACACAGTAGTAGGAAGCTGTCATTAGGAGCCAGAGCCAGAGATGGAACCCAAGTACTATGCTATGGGACATGGTAGTCCCAAGCAGCCTCTTAACCACTATGCCAGACACCTGGCTCGTGTATTTATTTTTAATTAAAATGAAAAACAATTTTGTCTCGAGAATTTCCTGGCAGCCCTAAAGCATCACAAACGCCTGTTGGGGGAATCACTGCCTAATAGGTAGCATTGAAGACAATCAAAAAGCTTATGTCATCCTAGAGAGTCTCAAAACATAGTCAAAATGCATAATAGCTGAGGAATTTTATGCTCCATTACATCCACAAAACCAACCAATATCATAGCCTGATACAGCGAAAGGTCACTTCGTGGGTATCCCAGAGCCCAGCTATTGAAGTGAATCCCAAACCTCGAGTCAGTTTCACTTATTGGCAATACTAGCATTCAACTGTCACTCTCTCTTTACATTAGCATGCTGTGATTATTCCCACCAGTGGAGCCGAGCCTCCATGGTAACGCTCTTCAGGGAGCTGGGGAAGCTCTTTAATTATTAAAATGAATAATTCTTACCAACACATTTAATTGGGAAATATTACATGTTAAAGGGGCACTAATGGAACAGCTCTGAGAACCGAGCAGTGTGATAGAGTATGCTTTTTGATGTGAATTTTAGCAATACTCTCCTTATCCCATCACACTATGCATTATTTAGTTGTTTTTTCTTTAAAATATCTATCAATTCATTGCTAAGTGGAGATGGAATTATTGAACCTACAAAAGCAAAGCTCTGAATTACTCTCATGTGTTTGAAACATTACCAACCCACAAGTACCAAGTACAGTGAATTGTCACGTTATTTCTGATTGCAAGGAAATTCACTAAAAAAGACCCTGAACATTATATCAGCCAGTTAACATAAAAGTGCTGGATTACAGAGTAGCTGTAGGATCTCCTTTATTGAGAAACAATTCGCATATTGAACGCATTTGTTTAACTTCACCCATAGAAATCCTTAAGCACATTTGCCATATTTACATACTATCATGTCAGTGTGTGTTTCCCTATGTATGTTACATATTCTCAGAGAACCGATTCTGATTCCAGAGGCAGACACCAGTACTCAGCCTTATTATTAACTTGTCACATGCAAATAAAGATCACAAAGCCCTCTGGTATGGTTCTCTTAATGGTTTTTATAGTTTACATTATTGACATGGAAAAAAAATCCTGAGTCAGGCTTATTCAATCTCTTCATTTTGAGATTATAAAACTGTTTCTATGATGAACAAAATGATAGAAGCACAGGGGATAATAAACCTGGAAAACTAAAAATGGAAGGCAAACACATTTATCCATTGGCAAGAAGCCAGGTAATCATCAGAAATTATACCCTTCAGCTTATAAGCATTTTCTTTGGAAGCACACAGAGTATTACTGGTCCTACGTTTAAGGATTCCCAGAATTAAGTTAAAAAAAAAAAAAATAGAAAAGAAAGGCCTACAGAAACCTTGGTTCAGAAGCTGTATTTAAAGCTTTTTGTACATTCAGGTTAATTAACCTCAGATTTCATAAGCACTAAAGATGGTAAATATTTCACACACTGCCTACAGGAAAGACAATGCATACAATCGTGCCAAAGATTTCTCCACAGGTCATTGGCACTGCACGCTTGGGCCCTCAGAGTGCTAGAAGGATCCCATTGGAGAGCCGAAAGGGCCGCTCGCCCATTTCTTTTCCCCTGACCTTGTTGGTCCTCCTGTCGCTCACCAGCACTGGCAAGGGCTGACCTTCCTGAGAGTTTTGCTCCTGGCCTCGCCTTCTCCTTCTCCCTCACCACTTGCCCCCATTGCATTTCCGTTCAGCAATTGAAAAGTGTGACTCAACATACCCTTCAAGGGATGCAAATATCAAATGATGCTGTGGTCTCCAAATTTCCTCACCAGCTTCCTAGATACTCCAGCTTTCTGAATCACCCTCTTGTTTCCCTGTATCTGCCAGGCTGCCTGGTCCCTAGTGCTGGAGGAAAATCAAAGAGCTGCTTGACTGGAAAGGGGTAATTGCTATCAGTGACATTTCCATTAGGAAGTCTCCTACAGAGCAGCTCTCATCTTAATACCAAATACTCATATTAATGTCCCTCCCTAACTCAGCTCCCTAAACTAATTTTTTAGATTAAAATTCTAATGATTTATAATGAATGACTGCTCACTGTCAAACTATAAAACCAGTGACTCAAGGGCACCTAAATGACATGTACTTCTATCCACCTAGACTTCCGAATGCCTCATCTTTATTTTCTGGTTTGCTTCATGCTTTTCTGTTTAGTTTACATCATACGATAGGCTTGAGCAGTTTTAGTTGTTTAATAGCACATGCAACAGAAACTACATAGAAGCAAATACAGCAATGGTTTTCAAGCTTACTACAATAAATAAGTGTAAAGGCATCATTTATTAGGATAGATTGACCAAAATAAATTTAATGTATAAGTTCATATATGTTCATATATGCTGAACAATTTTGTTTGTTTTAATGGAAAGAACTGTTTTAATGAAAGGAAAAATGGAAGAAATCACCTATTTAAATGAGAACTCTGTAGTAATCTCACTATTTTTAATTTATTTAACATAACTTTATTTGCATAGATAAACTGTGTTTAACACCTTGTCCTGTGTTCTAAAGGGGTTCTTCAATTAATCTGAAATTTTATTCCTACACCTATAGGAAACAAGATAAGCTGGTGCTTTAAGTTATTTTATAAGGTATCCAAAACATGTTAAAATTTCTTATTTAACAAACTAGTTTCAATGGTTGGAAGGTATAGTTTTAAAATTTATTCACATATTTTATTTGAAAGGCAAAGAGACAGAGAAAGACAGAGAGAGATCTCCTATCAGTGGTCCACTCCCCCAAATGCACACAACAGCAAGGGTGAGTATGTGCCAGTAGCCAGAAACTCAATCTGGGTTTCCCATGTGAGTGGCAGGGACTCAATCACTTGAGCCACCACCTGCTGCCTCCCAGGATCCACATAAGCAGGACACTGGAATTGGGAGCTAGGCCTGAGACCCAGCCACTCTGACATGGAATGCAGGTAGTTACGCATTTCAGAAATCACTAACACCAACCATGGAATGTTTGCTCCATAGACCGCAGAAAACACCATTGATGTAGATTTAACTGACATGTGGGAAGGTAAAAGTTGCTGAAGAGATAAGGAAAAGCTTAATTTGTAGGAGGCTGTGAGCCTTGCTCCAGTAGTGTTTCTATATGGTAGCACAGACAATCAGCATCATGGAACAAATCCACTAGAAAACATCTTGTAAATGAATACAACACATCTGAGGTCACCCGAATTGGATGCACTACAAAATGCTCAGTGTGATCACTCTGTAAGATCGGCCAACATTCTTCTGCCAGTTCTTTCAAAACAGATGTTGAGAGAGATGTCTTGAACTTCAAAAACCGAGCTTTAAGTACCAAAAGTAACATTTACGCTAGAACTAAATATAAATTAAAAGCCATCCTCAGGCCTGAGACTTAATGAAAAGAGCAAAGTCCAGGGTAAGAAAGTTAGATCCTGCTAGGGGTCCTGGACAACAGCCTTGCTCTCCTGGGGCAAATTTCAGGTCATAAGAAGTAAATTCAGTCCAAGGATAAGCCACTGCAGCTGGGCACTGAAAGAAGAAAGGACCCTATTTATCTTCCAGGGAGTCTGATGCCCCAAGACTCACACACAAGTCACCATGGCCCAAGAGAACGGCTAACATGTTCCTGTGTTTCCCAAAGGATGCAGAAGTAGCTGAGAAAGTCTTACAGACTAGGCAGCTCCCTGCAAACGGGAACAAGCATACACTGAATGCAGAGAAACCAACACACGAGTGAGACTCAGGGGCCTGGATGTGAAAACCCAAGGCCAGATGAGATGAGTTAAATCCCACACCAGTCAAAGCAACAGCTACCAGTGACAGGGATGCACCTCTCCCTGTGGTACCACTGTGCTTTGTAAGCCCCTGGAACTGAGAAAGGAGGAGACAAATTCTTTCATTGCGAGAGGGAGGGAGAGAGAGAGAACTGAATTCTATGGAGGTCAGCCTGAAATAATTGAGATTAGCAAAAAACAGACTGAGATTAAGTTTTCTGTACTCAGGAACGTATAATATAGGGTAAATGGTGTTCTCGAAGAACACAGAAAAGTTATCATTTTCACACCTAGTTAAAGCTTCAGGGCCCCTCATAAGTGCTGAGGCAAGCCTTTTATGCCCATATTTGATTCTTGGATGTACTAACCAGATCCAGCACATGAAACGATAGCTGCCACACGCCGGGCTAATGGGGCTCTGTCCATGTCTCCCACTCCTTCGGACCAGCAGACTACCCCACACCATTTGAAAAGTTCTATGCCTTCCGGGATACATGGCCTAACTTTAGTGCCTGTGTTCTGCCCAAATAGTCAAGAGAGTGAGGCACGGTACCAACTGGGAATCAAGCAGAGCTGTTTCCAGCCCCTCCCCCCAAGTATTTTATTTGCCAATTAGAAAATGATGCCAGCTATACCAGGAACTCTTGTGCAGTAGACGACTTGCCCAACTGTACACAGTGTCCCTGGATTATAGAATGAAAAATTTTCTCTGTTTTCTTCACAAAGACTAGAAGGAAAGATGCTTGTTTTCAGGTTAGTATGAGCCTTGGCCCTACGAATAAGGAGCAAATGTGGAGGTGGCTTAATGTTTTCTCCCCTTCTGATCAGGTACTCTTTACTTTGTAAAGCAGGATGGTATTTACAGGTGGGGAACAATTCTTCCGCCCCTTAAAAGCCATTTGGATATTTATAGCATCATTCACGAGCCACACAAAATTATCAGCTTAAAAATTAGCCTGCTATAGATGTACGGAGTTTTGAATCCTGCCTGTGGCTGCCTTGATAGGACCAGACCAAATGGTTTTGCAGGCCTGACGTGACTCACTCCTGGCTGGATAGGACAAGTGCTGATGCTTCGTTATGCAGAGCAATTCATTTAATACATTAATTTCCAACTTTAAATTAATGTCAACTCCTGATCAGATTCTGGAGTTCACTTAGCCTCCATAAATGCAAATATTTTGGCTACAGAAACCCTATGTGAATGGTTTTTATACCCAGTGTGTCCCTGACTGCTCATTACAGAGCTTCTGCCTCCCAAATTAAGTCAGCAGAGGCAGTGCTGCTGATGCTATATATGCTGATTCTTAAAGCTGTTCTTACAGTTTCCCAGAGATTTTGCTTACAGGTAGATTAGTCCCAGGTTGCCTTCCCTAACAGCTTACGTAAGTTCACTAAGCCCAAACTCCTCCTCATCAAAATGGAGCTTATAATCTCTATCATACAGGGTTTTGAGAGATGCTGTGACCTAGAACACCCTGCACAGCCCCTGGCACAGCGAACATGTGTACATCTTTGTTTCATGAGCCTGTGGTTCTAATGAGGTCACACCACTGCCACTAAGAATGCAAGAGTCCTTGCATGAGCAACATCTGTGTTATGCAGAAACTGCAGATCCATTTGAGGACATGGGTAAATTCTGGAAGATCCAAAGCTGTCCCTGTGGTTACACTTGATATTCAAATACATCCCCCCACCCCTGGAATTCCTCCCTAAGTCTTCCACTTGCATAATCATTTGAAGGCTGGATCTCACAACAGCATCTGTTGCCAGTTCTCCCATGATCATATTGATGGCAGCGTACAACTAAAACAAAGAGCCATCGTGGGCCAAAGTCACACGGCACCCCACATTCTAGTGAGCATAAGCAGGCTAGGCGAGCTTACTGTCACGTTCAATTCTCCCCCTTCTCCATTAAGCAACTCCCAGGTTTGCCAGGGACAAACCATGCCCTTACTTTCTCAGGAAGGTCCTGATGTTAGAGCTAAACACCTCAAATCCCTGCAAACCCTCAGTTCCAGGCAAACTGCAGCAGCTGTCACCCTAAGTTTTAGACACCAGACCCATGACATGCTCAGAAAAGCACATCATTCGTTCATCTCCAGATTTCCCTCTGTTCCCAGACTTATTCTACGTTTGCCATATTATGCAAACACAAGCCTGTATTCATCTGCTGTTAGTGTATAACAAATTTCCATGAACTTGGTAGTTTAAAAGATCACCTATTCATTATCTCAGTTTCTAGAGGTCAAATTTGCTCAAAGTGGCAAAGCATCAGCCAGGCTGAGTCCTTGTTTGAAGATTCTGGGAAAGAATCTACTTATAAATCATTCACATTGTTGACCCAACTCAGTTCTTTGTGGTCACAAGATCAGGACTTCTGTGTCCTTGCTGGCTGTCAGCAAGGAACCCCTCTCACCTTTTAGAAGCAACCTGCATTCCTTGACACGTGTCCCTTTCCACCTTCAAAGCCTACAACAGCGACACTTCCTTGCATCAAATCCGTTTCACATGTCCAGCTTCTGACTTCTCGATGAGCCCAACCCCTTTTAAGGGCTCACTGGAGTAGGTCCCATCCACCCAGCAAAAGTTTCCTTTGAAGTCAGCCTGCACCACAAATCACAATCTAATACTGGAATGACATCTCACCATAATTAAACATTTCACCTACTCTCAGACAGGAAATTTATCAAAAGATGAAGGTCACTGGGGTCATCTTAGATTTCCGCCTACCATGCCTCTTTCCCCAAGTGTATTAAAAGTTGCACAGAGATGCCTGATGAGGGTGAGCCCTAACACCTCACCAGATACTTCCGGGCAGATTCAGTCAAGGCATTTTAGAATTAGTCAATATCTCTGATACATGCATGTATTCTTTCCCATGGGAAAGATGGGAGCCAACTGCATGTTGATTCTGTGTCAAGTGCTGTGTCAAGATTCTGTGTCAAGGAGGCTGCTTCAAAAATCTCATGGAAAATAGAATTAAAAGTCACTTATTTTGAAATCCATACATTTGAATAGTTCATCATAATTGCATGTTAGAAAAATTGTGCATGGATTTCAAAATATTCTGCATCCAAATAAATTTACCTTTTAATTCTATTTCTTCCACAAACTTCCTTAAAGTTTTAATTATTTGCTTACTTATTTTTTAATTGAAATGGAAAGAGAGAGAGAGAACTACTTGTTTACTCCCCAAATGCTCACAATAGTAGGGGTTGTGCCAGACGGGAACCAGGAGCCGAGAACTTCACTTAGGTTTTGCATATGGTTGGAAGGGACTCAAGTATTTGAACCATCATCTACTGCCTCCCAAGGAGTATAGCAGGAAACTGGTTTGAAAGGGGAGGTAGGGCTCTATCCAACAATCATTTATTGGATGTGGGAGACCTAAGCGATGGCATAACCTGCTATGTAAAAATGGCCACTCCTCTCTAACATTGTTAAATACCTTCATATATGTTGACAAGTACTGTGATCTTTGCCCTTATCGAGCATAAAACTAATCATATCATAAAATGTAAAATTGCATTCTTGGAGTAAAGTGTTATGATGCTGCAGGTTAAGCTACCACTTGGAATGTCCACATCCCCTATTGGAATACTTCTTCTAGACCCAGCTCCTCTGTTCCCAATCCAACTTCTTATTAATGTATCCTAGGAGGTAGAAGGTAATGGTTCAAGTGCTTGGACCCTTGACATCCACATGGAAGACACAAAGGGAGTTCTAAGGTCCTAGCTCCAGCTTGGCTCAGTCTTAGCTGTTTCAGGTAATAGAGGAGCAAATAAACAGATGAAAATTCTCTCTCTCTCTCTCTCCCTCTCGCCTCCTCTACCTCTCTCTCCTCTGCCTCCCTCTCCTCTCCCTCTCTCCTTCCCTCCTACTCTCTCCCTCTCTCCATCTCCCTCTCTTATTCCCTGTCCCTCATTCTCTCTCCTCATTTGCTCTGCCTCTCAAGCAGATGAAAATTAAAAAAAAAAAAAAAAACATAGAAAAGCTACAGTCCTGACCAATGCAAAGGTGAGGTGTGAGTATGATGCTACAAGATCCTATAAAAGGAGGATTTGATTATATTAGGATCAAAGTGGTACAGGGGTGGCTGGCTGCTCGCCAAAGCCCATTCTCAACTTGTATTAGAGAAAGCAGAACAGACTTTCTACTTGCATGTTTCCCAGTTTCCTTTGCCTTTAGATGTTGCTAGTAATGAACTTGTCTCCAAAGAGAGTCAATAATGCCATTTCCAGACCTAGGACATTAAACTCATTGTCACACACAGTGACAATGCATTGGTTGAGCTACAGTTAGGGTTGGTTGAGCTAAATCCTTGAATTATTACAAGAAGCACCACTATCATCACCCAAAACCAATTGAACTGTTAAATGGAAAAAGAGATGAAGTTCTCTTTTGTCTGAGTCCTATTTTTTTAAATATTTATTTCTTTACTTGAAAAGTAGAGTTACTTGGAGAGAGAAAAGGAGCTAGGGCTGGAGCCAGGGCTGTGGCATAGTAGGTTGAGCCTCCACCTGCAGTGTTGGCACCCCATATTGGTGTCAGTTTGTGTCTCAGCTACTCCTCTTCCAATCCAGCTCTCTGCTTATGACCTGGGAAAGCAGTGAAAGGTAGCCCGAATGTTTGGGTCCCTGCACCCTCTTGGGAGAGCTAGAAAAAGCTCCTAGCTCCTGCCTTCAAATCAGCTCATCTCCAGCTGTTGTAGTCATTTGGGGATGAACCACCAGATGGAAGACTTTTTTTTTTTTCTGTCTCTCCTTCTGTCTGTAACTCCCTCAAATAAATAAATAAAATTTAAAAAGAAAGGGAAAGGGAAAGAGAAGGAAAGGAGAGACAGAGAAATCTTCCATCTGCTGACTCAGTCCCCAAATGGCCACAATGGCGGAGGCCAGGCCAGACCAAAGCCAAGAGCCAGTTCTATCCAGGTCTCCCACATGAGTGGCAGGGGCCAAAGGTACTTGGGTCATCTTCCACTGCTTTCCAAGGTGCATTAGCATAGAGCTGGATCAGAAGTAGAGAAGCTGGAACTTGAACAGGCTCTTATATGGGACTCTGGTATTGCAGGCAGCATCTGAACCCACCAGCTCTGAGCCATTACTTTTTAAATTTATTTGTGGCCAGTGCCGCGGCTCACTAGGCTAATCCTCTGCCTGCAGTGCTGGCACCCGGGGTTCCAGATTCTGTCCCGGTTGCTCCTCTTCCAGTCCAGCTCTCTGCTGTGGCCCGGGAAGGCAGTGGAGGATGGCCCAAGTGCTTGGGCCCTACGCCCGCATGGGAGACCAGGAGGAAGCACCTGGCTCCTGGCTTCGGATAGGCACAGCGCACCAGTTGTAGCAGCCATTTAGGGGGTGGACCAACGGAAAGGAATACCTTTCTCTCTGTCTCTCTCTTTCTCACTGTCTAACTGTAACTCTGCCTGTCAAAAAAAAAATTTGTTTCAGTAGTATAAGCTTCCACATGTAATACATGCTGTCAGGCAAAACAAAACATAACACTTTCTGCTAGTACATCTGAGAGGAAGGAAATGATGTTTCAAGTACATCTGTGGGCCCCTGGCACCCTGATGGAGACCTAGTTGGAGCTCTGAGTTCCTGGCTTCAGCCCAGCCCAACCCGGACTATTGCAGGCATTTGGAGAATAAGCCAGCAGAATGAAGATTCATTCTCTCTCTCTCTCTCTCTCTCTCTCTCTGCCTTTCAAGTAGATGGAAATAAATAAAGATTTAAAAAATAAAAGAGCCATTTCTTTATTCAGTCATAGAAAAATTAGTGCATGCACACTAAAGCATCACAGCTTTGCATGCAGTTATTGGGGGGTGGGGAGATGTCTTGTCCGAGAGGATGCTCCAGATATGTAGCATGCCAGCAGAGGTCTACATGAGAGGTAGATGCACCTCCACCCGCACCATCACCATGACTGCACTAGCTCCTCCTTCTTTCACCAAGATTTCAGAACCTTGGCATGCTCAGTTGCCCATCATAGCATCTGTTGCTCTGTTGTTAACTGCCTTCACATTAGCCTGTGTTTTCCCTAAGGCAGAAGGTTGACTTAGGACAGAAACCACATTAGCACACGTGACTGTTGTATCCCCAGGACCTCATGCAGAACCTGGCCTCTAAGAGGTACTCAATGTGTTTTGGCCAAATGGACAAATAAATTCCTTTTTGCTCTCCTGTATATACAACTCCCCCAGCCATGGTGCGGACTTCCTGGTCTCAGACTTCACTGTCCCTAGATGAGTTCTCAAACAACTCAATAGGTCAATTTTTGGTTCCTCACAATATGAATTTTCACGAAATCCCGATTAGCTTTATGCATGCATTAATTACTCATAATGTACATGCAATTGAAGAGTGGATTTGTTCATGGTAGCCTAAGACAGAAGGAAAAGTCATCATTTCTTGTTGCTATGAGGAGACTGCAATATTCTAGAATCAAATGTCTTAAGTCTATTATTCCACGGGTTTTTCCTCTGCTAAGTCAGGCTGAATTTTTATAAGATTTTCTCATTGTGATAGGAGTAAGTTTTGTTCATTTTTAAAATGCTTTTAAGGTACAAAATGGTAAAAACAAAGTAACAATAAGCTACCCCAGGACATCAATGGCCAGCCACCCATGGTTAGCATTTTCCCAGCTTTTCCCCTAGCTCTTCTCTCGTGGTGCAGCTATATAAGGTAATACGTATTTCTTTTTTTTAAATTATTATTTATTTGAAAGTCAGAGTTACACAGAGAGAGGAGAGACAAAGAGAGAGAGAGGTCTTCCATCCATTGGTTCACTCCCCAATTGGTCGCAACAGATGGAGTTGCACTAATCAGAAGCCAGGAACCAGGAGCCTCTTCCAGGTCTCCCACATGGGTGTAGGGGCCCAGGGATTTGGGCCATCTTCTACTGCTATCCCAAGACATAGCAGAGAGCTGGATTGGAAGAGGAGCAGCCAGGTCTCAAACCAGCACCCATATGGGATGCTGGCACTTCAGGTTAGGGCGTTAACCCACTGTGCCACAGCGCCAGCCCCAGTAATACATATTTCTTGAAAGCCGATTTCCTCCCTGACTATCCTGGGTTTTTTTGTTTTGTTTTGGTTTGGTTTGGTTTGGTTTTGGTTTTGGTTTTGGTTTTGGTTTTGGTTTTTTTTTTCGCCATTTTACCTACTCTTCTTGGGATACCACAGTTACTTCTAAGGCTTCATGTGCCCTATGAGTTCTGTTAGAGGTCTGACAGCCATTCTCTAATCCTTCCTTTCAAGGCGATGAACAAAGTCATCTGCATACAAGGATCACTGGCCAAATAAAACATACAACTGCATTAACACCTCAGAGCTCTGGCAAAAGCTGGATTGGAAAAAGGTTTAAGCTCAAGGTCACAGCCACAGACCCTAAGACTCAGCTGTACCTAGAGCAAATAAGCAACAAAGGCCAGCACTGCACAGACAACGAATGATCCACTTATCCAGATGGACAAGAATCATAGGGTTGCCTCATCAGCCTGGACACAGAGGACAGGCTTAACTCCAAAGCTGCGCATGGAGTTGACCTTGCTTAGCAGTCTCCAGCTCTCTAGGCCAAGTCTGACCCGAGGAGGAAGACAGGAGAGAATAGAAATAGACACACTTCACACAAGATGAAAGTCCTTGACATTCTGACCTGCCAGCAGCACGGGTCCAGAAAGTGAGAGAAAGAAGACGGCAGGCTACGAGTGGTGCTCACCATGAACTCCATGGCCTCTCCCACAGTAAGGGCTGACAGCTCATTTCAAGTTCTGAGCTGTGGATAAACTTTTTCTCTGTCCCTTACCAAGCAGTAAACGAGGGAATTATGAACAGAAATGAAGCGCCCTTCCCAGCACTCCTCCAATAAGTCCAGTTATTTTTGGGTTAAGGCTGCAGGAAAAGAAGAAAAAGATCCTCAAATGTGCTTAGCCAAGTCCCAAAGGGACAAATATCATATGTTCTCTCTGATCTGTGACAACTAACCGAGCACCTAAAAGGAAACCTGTAGAAGTGAAAGGGACACTATGAGAAACAATGACTTGATCAGCCCTTGTCTTGACTGTTGAGGAACAGCTTAGTGTTTTGTTTTTTTTAGTATTTTCTTTTTCTACTTAATACCATTGGTTGAACTCTTTAATTAACACACAACTGTTCTTAGGTGTTTAACTGAAAAGTGATCCCTGTTAAAGATAAGAGTGGGAATAAGAGAGGGAGGAGATGTACAGTTTGGCACACGCTCACTCAGACTTACTTCCAAAGGTAAAGCTAGAAACGTGCCATGGGACTCCAAATCCCATTAAGTTGCCAGGTACCAATGCTATCTTACTAGTTAAAATGATCAGTTTAAGTTCACAATTGATCATAAAAATAGGATTAAGTGTCAAAGGGATCACATAAATAAGACCAATGCCTGCTAATAATGATTGACAGAATTAAAAAGGAGAGAACCATCCAACATGGGAAGCAGGATACACAGCAGACTCATAGAATGGCAAATGCCCTAAACAGCACTCTGGCCTCAGAATCAGCCCCTTAAGGCATTCAGATCTGGCTAAAAAGCTCATGAGAGTTTCTCAGGCATGGAGAGCCAAAACACTGTGGCAAAAAAAATGACCTAAATGAAAGATCTCCGTGAGTGAGATCCCAATGGAAAGAACGGGCCATCCAAGAAGGAGGTACCGTTCTCTGAAGGGAGGAGAGAACTTCCATTTTGATTAAGGCCTTGTCTAAATAAGGTCAGAGTTGGCAAACTCAAAAGGCTTCCATAGCCTTGGCAGCTCATGACAAGAGCCTCAGGTGATTACTGATGTCATAAATAAGAGTGTCAATTATTAAATCAACAACAGGAGTTACTGTGCACTTACTCCCCATGTAGGATCGCTGTCCTTAATGTGCTGTACTATGAGAATTAACGGTAAAAATAATCTTCAATCAGTACTTAATACTTTGTGTTTCTGTGTGGGTGCAAACTGTTGAAATCTTTATTTAGTATATACTAAATTGATATTCTGTATATAAAGAGAGAGAGGGAGAGGCAGAAATAGAATTCTTCCGTCCAGTGATTCACTCCCCAAATGGCCACAACAGCAGGTTTGGACCAGGCTAAAGCCAGGAGCCAAGGTTTCCCACATGGGTTGCCAGTACTCAGGCACTTGGGCCATATTCACTGCTTTCCCAGGAACGTTAGCAGGGAGCTGGATCAGAAGCAGAGCAGGCTACACTGGAACAATATGGGATCCTGGTGTTGCAAGCAGTGGCTTAAGCTGCTGCACCAAAAGGCCAGCCCTATTTCCCAGGCAAATTAAAATGAAATGATTCCTGTAAACCTTTCAAATATTATCCTGGCTAAAACTATCTCCCATTGCTTTATTGTCCCATGTCTTTTTCTTAGCTTTAAAATACTGGCAATCATCTCCAATTACTAAATAATAAAGCAAGAAAATGTACCATTTTTGCTGTGGCAAGAAATTTCCAAAGGAACATTAATAATTCTTTTTTCATGGAATTTTAAACATTTAATTTCTTCTCCAAATTCTCCTAAAATAAAAAAAAACACTCAAAGGATCAATAGGAAAGATCCATATAACCAGCAGCATCTTCATCGTATTTACTTATACATATGATTTGCCAATAAGTTTTTAACATTAGCAAGAGCCTGGCTAGATCATTTATAGAATACCTTATAGTTCACTAACTTGATTTTGCTAGAAGTGGTTCATAGCCACATATCATGAAAAAGAATTTAGGCAACAGGGCAAGACAGTGGTTAAATAAGATCCTCCACCGATCGTCTTGCCATAAAGACACTGAGTTGAACCACTCCTCACACACCAGTCTACCTGCACAGAAGCCAGATAAGGACCATAGCGCCTGGCTTCAGTGTAACATAGGAAAAGACACATTGAAGAAGGCAGGAAAGAAAGTGTTGATATTCTTGCATCACAGCATGAGGAGAACTAAGGACGGGGAATTCAGTCAAGATCTTACACTTGAAAATCCGGGCCCATCACGGTGAAACCCAGAGCTGGACACCCCTGCCTCCAGGCCAGTAATGTGGACAGGGCCTCTGGAGCTGTGATAGCCAGGCAGTCAAGGGACTGCCTCCACCACCCCTGTGTCAACCATGGACAGCACAACATGGATAAAGACCACCAGGGAGAAGTGGGGTGGGAAAGTGAGCACAGAGATACCCAATGGCCATATAAAGAGGGAGAACTAAGCACATGAGCATCTGTTGTTCCATCTCATGAGATAAGCTCTGAACCAAACAGGAATCTGCTCTGGAGTAGAGGTAAGCAGAAGTCCCTAGCTGACACCCCAGACACCTGACGCAAATACTGCTGGAGAATACCAGGACTTTCACAGGCCTTGAGCACCAGTGCAGGAGGTTGCTGGGCTGCCACACAGCTGTATTACCCTGGAGAAAGGCCCCAGAGACCACTGCTTGCTGCATAGAGCGATCTTGAAACCCACCCACCCATCCAGGATCCTGCTGTGAAGCAGTCAGGCAGCTGCTCCCTGTGGCTCTGCCATTCAGTCCTGCAAATCATCCAGAAGACCCAGCCTCCCTCTCACAGACCCAGAAAGAAAGCTGGAGGCCCACGCTGGATGTGCTGGATGGCTTGGTCTGCAGAAAACAGTTTGGTGGCTCCACCATCCCTCCTGCTGCCCTGGAAGTAGCTAGAAGGCCCAGATAACCCACACTGAGCCCCAGGGAGCATCCCAGTGGCTCCATGCTTTCTCACTGATTGGAAAACACCCAGATGGCCCATCCTCCTCCCTGATGCCTCAGAACCAGTTAGTCCTAGCCATACACCCTCAGCCATAGGAAGCAAACAGGCAACCAGCCTTGGGCAATTCAACCCCACTCCCAGGAAGAAGTTAAGTGTCCCTGCCCATCCATCCATCCTCAATACCAGAACATAGTCAGCCAAGCTGCTCTGTGCAACTTAGCCCACAGAGACTCGTGGAAGTAACTGGCCCTACTCACCCATTCACACCTCCAGGAAGCAGCCACGAAGGCCCCTAGAGAGCAACCAGGTGGCCCTGTCCATGTTCCTGCGGCCCCAGGTAGTAGTTGAGCAGCCTGTCTCAGAAGCTCAGCCCACTGAGAGACTCAGAAACAGATGCTTGGTTCCACCCACCTACCGCTGACTCTAACAAAAGCTGGGAAGACTTCCCTGAGCAGGTCAGCTACGGGAGGCTCCTAAAGTTACCTGTGCAGCCCTCAGACGCTGACAAGCACCCTGTACCACTATGGCATGCTGCATCACACCTATCTGGGCCCACTGAGTTGCCCCACCCTCACATCACTTGTAGAAATGGTCAAGTAACCTTCTTCATGTCTAAAGCTGCCAGTGACTACACCCTACGTAAGGGAGCTGAATCCTAATCAGTAGTGCAATTCCACAACCTCTGCACCTAAGACAGAGATACCCAGAGACATTGACTGTAGTTGAAGAAGCTATGCAGATACCATACTAAAGCATCTACATGGAGCCAAAGCCACTTCAGCGTATGTAACCATCTTCCTAGAATATATCACCAGCACAAAGTCTTTTACTATGGAAGTCATTCCATAAAATTAGTACTAGAAAGTCAACATAGAGACACAAGAAGCATGAAAAAATAAGGCAATATGACACCTCAAAAAGAACACAACTCGTTGGCAAAGTATCACAAAGAAAAATCAACTTGTGCTGTGGTGAAGAATTTGGAAAAAAAAGTATTGTAAGGAAAACTTATAAGGTAAAAAGAGAATAAGGACAGAAAATTCAACAAAATTATGAATATAATTCATGATATATTAGAAATTCAATAAATAGGGTTCATAAAATTAAACTATCATAAATCTTGGGACTAAAAATTTCAATAAATGAAGCCTAAAATACAACTGAGGGGCAGAGATTATGGCATAACAAGTTAAGCTGCTGCTTGGGACATCTATATCCCATATCTAGGTGTTGGTTAAAGTCCAGCTGCTCTACTTCTGATCCAGCTCCCTGCTAACATATCTGGGAAGCAGGGAATAATAGCTCAAGTATTTGACACACATGGCAGACCTGGATGGAGATCCTGGCTGCTGGTTTCAACCTGGTCCAGCCCCAGGTATTATAGATATTTGGGGAGTGAACCTATAAATAAAAAATATCTCTCTGTGTCTCTGTATCTCTCTCTCTCTCTCTCTCTCTCTCTCTCTCTCTCTTCCTACGTATCTCCCCTATCTCTCCCTCCCTCTGTATCTCCCCCTCTGCCTTTTAAATAGATCAATGAGTTTCAAAATTCAGGTGAAAGTCAACCAGGCAGAGGAAAAAAACTTCTCAGCTTGATGGCAGTTATTTTGAAATAACTCAGATTTTTTTAAAAGAAATAAGAAACTCTTCAAAACATATAGGACACATTAGGCAAGAAAACGTTCACATTTTGTGTGTTCCAAGAAGAGATGAACAGAGAAAACATGCAGATCTTTTCAATGAAATAGTTGCTGAAAACTTTCTATATCTTGGGAAAGATGCAGACACTCAGGTCTAGGAGGCCCAAAGAACTCCTAACAGATTTGAAAAGAAACAAAATACAAGACAGAAAGAGAATTCTAAAAACAGCAAGAGAAAAGTATCAAGTCACTTTTAAGGGACCTGCTCATTAGACTAATTGCAAATTTCTTTTTTTAAAACATTTATTTTATTTATCTGAAAGGTAGAATTACAGAGAGGCAGAGGCAGAAGCAGAGAGAAAGAGAAACAGAGACATAGGTCTCCCATCTGCTGGTTCACTCTCCAGATGGATGCAATAGCTGGAGTTGTGCTAATCTGAAGCCAGGAACCAGGAGCTTCTTCTGAGTCTCCCATGAGGGTGCAGGGGCCCAAGGACTTGAGCCATCTTCTACTAATTTCCCAGGCCATAGCAGAGAGCTGGATTGGAAGTGAAGCAGCTGGGACTCAATCCGCCACCAATATAGGATGCCAGGATTGCAGGCGGTGGCTTAACCCACTACACCACAGCACTGCCCCCTAATTTCAGATTTCTTAGCCAGGAGAAAGTAGGATAAGATATGTAAAATTCTTAAAGGAAAGCAAGTGCCAACCAACAATATTATATCCAGCTAAGCTATCATTCAGAAATGAAGGAAAAATAAAGACCTTCCAAGACAAGTAAAAACTGAAGAAAATCATTAATATCAGAGTACTACTGTAAATGCTTGCAATGCCTTAGGTTAGGCAAGACTGAAGCCAGGAGCCAGGAACTCAATGTTGGTCTCCCATATGGATAGAGGGACTAAAATACTTGAGCCTTCATCTGAGGCTTCCCGGAGTGTGCATTAGAGGAAGCCATAACCTGGAGTGAGAGAGATACTCTGATATTAAATGTGGGTATCCCCACTGCCATCTTAACTGCTGAGCCAAATTCTGAGAGAGTGAGAGAGAGTTAGTTCTACTATCTATATAGAAGATGTGCATACATGATTTAAGAATGTTTAATTCAAAAACTATAGATAAGAGATCATACATTGTATAATAATAAAGGCATGAATTCAACAAGAAGAAACACCAGCTGTGAATATGTATGAATCAATACTAGACCACTCAATTATTTAAAGCAGAGATTATTAGATTTAAAAGGAGAGATAAACTAACACAATAATAGTGGGGAAATTCAACACTCTACTTTCATCACTGGACAGGTCATTCAGACAGAAAATCAGAGTAAAACTATGCTATGGATCACACCAATATTTATAGAACATTTCATCCAATAGTGACAAAATACATATTCTTTTCATCAGTTCATGGAATATTCTCTGGTATAGATCATATGTTGGGTTATAAAACAAATCTCATAAAATTGAAAGAAAATTGAAATCATAGCATGTCTCTTCTCTGGCTACAATTATATAAAACTACATATTAACAATAAGAGGAACTTGGCAAGTCCCAGATGTATACTAAGATGTCTGAACAGGGATAACATTTGTTGCCTTTGAACATGGGAAAATAGCAGAAGAAAAGTGGAGTAAGTGCATTCCCAGGGGAGAATTAGAGAGAAGTTTCAGTGGAAATTCTACAGGAGAGAGGGGTACGCAACAGAGCAGCATAAAAGGTGTGGAGATGCAGCAATCAGAACAGACACCACACACAACCCCTGGAGCCAGGAACTGGTAGTGATGCCGGCTTTGGAAAGCGAGGTGACAGCAGACTGTGGCAGCCCAAGACACTGGTGATTCTGCCCGAGGGAGAGTCTTGTGGACCACAGTGTTTTTGAATCCAGCCTGGAGCACTAGCCAGTGGGAAGGCTACCCACCTAATCCAGTGAAAGAAAAGCACATTTCTTTCTCCCCATCTCCTCACAAAGACGCCTGGAAACTAGTGGGGAGAAGTCACCATTTTGAAACCAGCAGAGGCAGCTCTTGTGTGCGCATGTAAGTAGGGTATTTTACAGAGGGAAAAAGCCACATTCCCCACTAACTTTGAGTCCAACTAGGAGGGTTGACAGGGGACTGGGCACCCATGTAGTTCTATGAGGTGCCTTATCCTCTCAACATATCACAGGCTCTGGGGCTCAAACTGCCAAAGCAGAGCACCCACAGGCAGCTGGCTCGGGTATTGTCTCTGCTGTCTTGTGACAGGGCAGGTTCACAAGGCTGAACAGATCCTCTGTGGTCCATCACTGTGGGAGCCCTGCATGCTGTGACTATGTGAATTCAGTGACTGCATGTTGGGGGCATGGTGTAGCTGATTCTCTGGACAATCACTGTGTCTGCAATCAAAAGCTGAGCTCCCTGATGGCCTGGGGTGGGTCACTGCAGAGGGTTCCTTACTCACACTGAGGGCCACAAAAATCCCTTAGTATGATTCATGCACAAGTGTGGATGGGGGTTGTACCCACTGTGGGCTAACCCTGAGCAGCATTGATCACCTTGGAAGAGAGGAAGTGAGGTTGCTGTGATTATGCCAATAGGTGTGATCATGCCCTCTCCCATGCAGACAATAGAGGAGATCTGCCATGCTCAACTTGGGTGTCACCCTGATTCCCTCCCCATCCTTGAGCACTGACCAGAGCTCCTTGGCCACACTCAGCATCCACCTCTGGATATGCAAAGAAAGAGCAGATACCCTAATAAACCACAGAGGTATAGCTCAAAAATAAAATCCATCAGAGGAGAAAATCAGCAAGTATTTCCAAAAATGCCAAAAAATAAATGCAGAAATTCAAGAAAGAAAGAAAAGGTTATCTAAGTACAGAAAAAAAGGAATTTGATAAAATTCAATACCCTTCATGTTAAAACTCTCATAAAGAATGTACCTTAACCCAAAGGGACTACATATGACAAACCTGCACCTTACATCATGTTGAATAAGTGAAGAAATGCTGGAATTGTTTTCTCTAAGATTCAGGACAAGACAGGGCTATATCCACTTTTACCTCTTATAGTCAGTATAGAATTGGAAGTCACAGCCATAGCACTTTGAGGATAGAAAGAAATAAAGGACACTCAAACAGAGAAAAAAATTAATTCAAATTGTCTTTGTTTACAGATGAGAGACTTACACAAATGATGAGCTACTGAATCGAGTTTTCAACATCATGAGGGAGAAGAATCCAGGTCTGGCTGCTGTAGAGAAAAGGTAAATTTGCCATGAGATCTTCACAGGTTGTCTGAGTAGGAACCAAGAAAACTTCTTTTTTCAACTACAGTTATCTTTAAACTATTACATGGTTAACTTAAACATCTCCTTGCATTTTTATTTGCTGAATTAGTACAGATGATTCTATAGATGGTAATAACCAACTTGTAATCAAAGGAAGATTCCAACAGAAACAAATAGAAAATGTATTGAGAAGATATATCAAGGAATACATTACTTGCCACACATGCCAATCGGTGGACACAGTCTTGCAGAAAGACACCTGACTATTTCTTTCAGCAAAACTTGTCATTCTTGATGCTCTGTTGCCAGTACCAAAACTTACTCCCAGGTTGTCGTGGGCAAGAAAGCACAGTTTCATACCAAAACTAATTTGCTAATCACCACTGATTTTGCAGTGTGTTGTGGAGAGTGGGCTGGACATGTTTCCCATCAAAGTGAGCATGCTATCATATTAAAAACAAGACAGAAAAGCTGCCAGGTTCTTTGGTGAGTGGTTGTTGATCTGAAACCTTTGCAAGATGCCAATGCTCAAGCAGCTGACATATTCAGTGCCTAATTTAACAACTGTCAGAAAACCATGAAGGGGTGAAGAGGTGCTTTTTTAATATTATTCATAGACTTCTGCAAATTTGTGAGATAAAGTTATTATAACAGTGGCAAAAAGGTTTTTGTATAGGAAAACTTAAGAATTTATCAAAAATCTTAGAACTAATAAATAAAACCACAAAGGTTGCAGGATAAAAATTCAGAACACAAAAAAATCAGTAATTCTTTATCACCAATATCCAAATTGCTAAGGAATTAATAAGGAAATCAATCCTACTCACAACAACTACCAAAAAAATTTAGGAATAAATATAATCAATGAAGTATATCATCTCTACAGTAAAAATTATAAGAAACTGAAGAAAGAAATTGAAGGGGACACAACAAAATAAAAATGCATCTCATGCTGATGAATTAGTAAAATCAATACTGATAATATTTCTATACAATCTAAAGTGGTCTACAAAGTCAATGCAATTCCTATCAAAATCCTAAAAGCATTCTTCACAGACCTACAAAAAACATTGAAAAAATTTATATGGAACCACATAAATATTCCAAATAGCCAAAGCAATCTTCAGCAAGAACAAAATTGTAGGTATTACTACCTAACTTCAAAATGTATGACAAAGATATAGCAACCCAAATAGTATGGTACTGGCATAAAAAAACAGATACATAAACCAACAAAGCAGAATAAAGGATCCAGAAATAAATCCACATACTTACAGCCAACTGATTTTCAACAAAGGTGCCAAGTATGTAAATTGGAAAAAGCAAAATCTCTTCAATAAATGGTGCCGGGAGAGTGGGGCAAGGTGTTGTGTGTAGTAGGCTAAGCGTCTGCTTGTGGGCTCCAGTTCTAGTCCTGGCTGCTCCTCTTCTGATGCATCACTCTGCTTATGGCCTGGGAAAGCAGTGGAAAATGGCCCAAGTACTTGGGCACCTGTACCCACATAGGAGACCAGAAAGAAACTCCTTGCTCCTGGCTTCAGATTGGCCCAGCTCTGGCTGTTGCAACCATTTAGGGAGTGAACAAGCAGATGGAAAACCTTTTTCTCCATCTCTCCCTCTCTCTATCTGTGTCTCTACCTCTCAAAGAAATAATTAAAATCTTTAAAAAATAAAGTAAATGGTGCTGGGAAAACTTAGTATCCCAATATAATTATAATAATAATAATAATAATAATAATAATAAACTATACTCACTATTCCAAAGCATGTACAAAAGTCAACTCAAAATGGAACAAAGACTTCAGAGTAAAACCAAATGTTGAAACTACAAGCAGGAAATATAAGGGAAATGTTTCAGGATAAAGATCTGGACAAAGATTTCTCAATATGACCCCAAATGCACAGGAAACAAAAGAAAAATCAGTCAAATTGGATTATATCAAACTGAAAAGCTTCTGTGCAGTAAAGAAAATAATAGCGTATATCTACAAATGGCATGTTTCTCAGCCATAAAAACAAATGAAATCTTGTCATTTGCAACAGCAGAATGAAGAGATGAACTTCAGAATGGGAGAAACTATTTGAAAACTTCTTCTGACAAAGGAATATTTTCCAGAATACATAAGGAATTCAAACAACTCAACAGCAAAAACACAGATAATCCAAGTTCAAAAGTAAGCCTGTCTTAAACAGACATTTCTCAAAGGAGGACAGTCAATAAGTACATGAAAAATGCTCCACATCCCTAGCCATTAGGGAAATGCAATTCAAAATCATGAGACAGCATAATACCCCGGTTAAAATGGTGATTATCAAAAAGACAAAAAGCATCAAGTGCTAGTGAATTCTCACATATTATTCCTGGGAATGTAAATTAGTATACCCATTGTGCCAAATAGTGTGGAGAGTCCAAAAAATATAAAAAGTAAAAGAAAACACTAGCATTAGAATTACTTGAGGGGCCGGTGCTGTGGCGTAGAGGGTAAAGCCGCCACCTGCAGTGCCAACATCCCATATGGATGCTGATTTGAGTCTCGGCTGTTCCACTTCTGATCCAGCTCTACTGGGAAAGCAGTAGAAGATGACCCAAGTCCTTGGGCTCCTGCACCCACATGGGAGATCTGGAAGAAACTCTTGGCTCCCGGCTTCTGATGAGCTCAGTTCTGACCATTGCAGCCAATTGGGGAGTGAACCAGCAGATGAAAGACCTCTCTCTCTCTCTCTCTCTCTCTCTCTCTTTCAAATAATAAATAAAAAATCATTAAAAAAAAAAAAAAGAACTACTTGATCCAGCAACTGACAGCAGAACAAAGAAAATGCAGCATATATACCTAATAGTATATTATTTGGCCATGAAAAAAAAGACTGAAATCCCATCATTTGCAAGAAGTGGAGACATTACATTAAATGAAATAAGGAAGGCATAGAAAGATGAGGGCTGGCTGCATGTTTTCATTTGCTGTGGAGGCTAAAGTTTATCTCATTGAAGTAAAGAATAGAACACTGTTTGTAAGAGCCTAAAAGGGGATAGGGGGTGGAGAGACAGAGAAGGGTTAGTTGATGAGTACAGAACAATAAGATAACTATGATTGATAATAAGTTGAATATTTCAAAATAACTAATAAAGAGAAGATTCTGAGTGTTCACAACACAGAAATTAGGAGCGTCTGCAGTGCTACATATGCCAATTACTCCAATCTCATCATTGTTCATTGTATACATGTATTGAAATGCCATACTGTATCCCATAAATATGTACCTTATGTGTTCCGTTAAAATATATTAATATATAGTTATTAGGATGATCAAATCTCTGCTGTTTATGAATTTAGTCAAACCAAATATCTGCAAGTGAAGTCAACTCTGGAATATGAATTACTTGAAAGGTTTCTATTTTATGGAGTCAGAGACCTGACCTCTTGTGGGTCTCCCAATTCTCAGCTGGGTAACTATGAGTCAATTGCATTTTCTGACCTGCAATTGTTTTTAATCTACAAAATGGAGAAGATGGTAACACCTACCTCATAAGACTTCGGTGAGAATGTCACTGAAAGTGAATGAAATTAAACAAGACCCAAACACAGCTCTTGGCATCTGTAGACCTCCCAATAAATTATATTTTCAAAGAAATAGGAGTGGATAATTTTACATCTCTATATACTCAAAGTTTTTCATGTGTAGCACTAAAGCCAGAAAACATCAATGAACATATTAATGTATAAAACAAATTTTTTTAATAATTTATGAAAATATTGCCATCAAGGCTTTAAAAAAAACAATACCTGGAGGGGAAAATATGCAATGAAAGTGCCAGGAAAGGAGTGAATATCCATAGTATCTCTAAGTGCTTACAAATCAGCAGCCAAGAGAAAGGAAAATGGATAAAGGAAATGAATAAACAATTCCAAAAGAAATAGGGCCAGCAAATATATGAACAGATGTTCAGTCTCACTAGTAATCAAAGAAATGCAAATAAAACAACAGATTGGCTCCAATGAGAAAGATGAGCAAATCCCAGCATTTGCAATGCAGGCAATGGGCTGCTCTCATATACTTCTGCCCTAATCAAAGCTTTTGGAAGGCTATTGTATGATGAGAATCACCATTTAAAAAGTTCATTCCCTTTGTTGTATATTTTCTTAGATATTCTGCACAGGCATTTTCCATAATCAGACAAAAATTATGTTGTTTTCATATTAGGAAATTAGTTTGCTTCCTGTATTCTTGAGGCTTTTATAACAATGAAACTATATTATCTTCCAATTAAGATCTACTCCTTACAGGGACAGTTATAGCAATAATGATTACTAATATTCACGCAACAACTCAACAGATTGCAAGTGTGCTATTTACCTCAATCCTTACAGCTACTGTTTATACAGAGCTGGAGTGATTATTGATTCCTTATAAATGACTATAAACCCTGAGGCTCTTTTAACCTTTAAGTAGCCTCAGGCCTTGCCCAACACTTCGGGAAATTAAAGGGGCAAAATTCAAGGACCTGACTCTTCACCAACTGACCCCTAGGGGGCACTCGGCTGACAGTGAATTAGCACCTGCGTAGAGAGCATCTTCAGGCTCCTCGCAGGAGATTCCTTCACCATCTGGTGTATGATAAAGAGAATCTACCTTCATTACAGGTTTGTAAAATCAGTCTTTTGCCTTCAAGTTCCTTATCAGATTTACCTATGAGGCATCAGAATTCCTTCCTTTCCCACTTCATGGGGTCTAAAATTTACACTAATCTATGCTCCCATCAGAAATGATGCTGGGTTCAACTAGGATTGGTCAAATTGAACAGAAGTTGTTCCCATATCCCAAGTTCCTGAAAACTCTACTGTTCCCTCCTCCCAGCTCCCAACAAACCAATCAAGTTGCCTTCCAATACTGGTATCCAAAATGTTGGAGCTTGCATTATGGTATAGCAGGTAAAGCCACCACCTGCAATGCCGGCATCCCATATGGGCACCGGTTCAAGTCCAACTGATCCACTTCCAATCCAGCTTTCTGCTTATAATCTGGGAAAAGCAACAGAGGATGGTTCAAGTGTTTGGGCCTCTGCCACTCACATGGGAGACCTGAATGAAGCTCCTGGCTCCTGGCTTCAGCCTGGCCCAGCACAAACCATTTAGCTATCTGGGGTGTGAACCAGCAGATGGAAGATCTTTCTCATTCATTGTATGTGTGTGTGTCTCTCTCTGTAGCCCTGACTTTCAAGTAAATAAATAAATTTTTTAAAAAAAGGTTTATTGGGGCCTGCACTGTGGCGTAACAGGTAAACCTGCTGCCTGCAGTGCCAGCATCCCATTTGGGAGCCGATTGGAGTCTCGACTGCTCCACTTCCAATCCAGCTCTCTGCTATGGCCTAGGAAAGCAGTGAAAGATGGCCCAAGTCCTTGGGCCCCTACACCTGCATGGGAAACCTGGAAGAAGCTCCTGGCTCCTGGCTTCAGACTGGCCTAGGTCCGGCCATTGTGGCCATTCGGCAAGTGAACCAGTGAATGAAAGACTTCTCTCTCTCTCTCTCTGCCTCTGCCTCTGCCTCTCTGTAACTCTGACTTTTGAATAAATAATGAACAAATCTTTTTTTTTTTTAAAAAAAAAAAAAGGTTTATCATCTTTCCCTCTTACTATGTAGTTTTTCAAGAAAGAATTGGAGGGGAAAATGAAACCGTAAAACTTCGGAAACTGATGCCTACCTTGCTATAAATGATGCCAACAGTCATGGCATTTCATAACCTTAGAATCAAAAGTAGAGGGTAAAACTATTGTTGTGTGATTTTAAGGTATTCAAAACTGATAAACTATTTCAAGGCAGGAGGCTATTTCTGATGCCACATGAATAATGCTGGTTGTCACCTAAACTATGTTCTGAGGATCTAAGCTCAAGTTTAGCCAGAAACATGTCTCTAAACTTTGATAGCAGATCCTGAACATTAAGGAATTTTACTGACACTCATTCTAATCTTCTCTATAAGACTTTAAACCTCACCAACAAGAGTTCAACTTTTTTTTTTTTTTGACAGGCAGAGTGGACAGTGAGAGAGAGACAGAGAAGAGTTCAACTTTTAATAACTGATCCTAGCATCGAGTTTACTTAGAGTATTCTACAGAGCCTTAAATTTTTTTGAAGGCTTAGAGAAGAATATGCCAAAGTACAGAAATAGCAACTTTTTGGTCTGAAAGAAATCATAGTAACAACTATAAAAAGAGCTCTCTTAATAAAGTCTCACATTTTTTAGTTTAGCAAAGGGAAATCAAGCAATGGATGGTGGGATAGCATGAAGTCAATAAGAGGCATAATGTAGATCTGTATTTGAGGACACAGAATATAGCCCACAATATTTTTAAGCGGTTACAAAAGCTATTAATATTATGGCCCATTTTTGTAATGTGTGAAATAGGGTTTTATTTGTGAGGATGATATATTAAACTGATATATTTTCATTCTCAATAATCCATAATTCCAAGTCATTCTATGGTTCCAATACCAAGATCCATGTTGGATGCCCATGGGGAGTTTCTGCCAAAACATAGCATGGACACCACTTCAGTAGTAGAAATTCACCCTGGGGATGCTCCTTCCAGAAGAGCATGTAAAGAAAGAGTAAAGGAGGGAAAAACAGAGAAAAGTCTTCCATCTGCTGGCTCATCTCCAGATGGTCACAATGGCCGTAGCTAAACCAATCCAAAGCCAGGAGCCAGGAGATTTCTCTAGGTCTGCCATGTGCGTGCAGGGAAAAGGCACTTGAGCCATCTTCCACTGCTTTCTCAGGCCACAGCAGAGAGCTGGCTTGGAAGAGGAGCATCCAGGACAGTAACTGGTGCCCGTATGGGACACAGGCTCCACAGGTAGAGGTTTAGGCTACTGCATTACAGTGCCAGCCCCTGTAATTTTAATTATTTTTATTGTTGTTTTCTAGATCGTTGAGAAGCACTGATAGCTCGTTTATTTGGTGCCTTTCCAATTTCTTGATGTAGACACAAACCATTGCCCACATGGGATTCCAGCACCTCAGGCAGAGGCCTAGCCCACTAAACCCCAGTGTCATCCCCATGAGTGAACATCTCCATGTCCCACAATTCCTAGGTCTGGGAAAAGGACACAGCACTAAGCCTTGTTTTGAGGATGAGTCTTTGAACAGACACAGTTCCTTCCAGAATGAGAAGGGAACATAGATCAGCCAAGTGAGTCACATCAGGGCTTTGACTGGTTTGCTGTGTTTGCTGCTGGGGGTGGTGGAAGCATGGTTCTTTCCAGGCATAGCAGAGGATTCTCAGTAAACGTCTGTCTTAAGGGACCTCTGGCCGCTAGCCCCAAACGATTCCTCATGTGTCATTCCTGCTTTCATAACTGATGTGCAGTCTTCGCTTTCTGCCAGCCTTTCTTGAAGCTCTTTAAGAAGCTTTCCTGTGGAGGTAATATGTCAGGGTCGTGTGCAACACACTGGGGCATTTTAAGTACAGTGTGTGCAGCAGGAACCCAGAGGCAGGCCACTTGGCCCAGGGAAAACAGGTTGGAGGAGAGCCAGTATACAAACACTGCTGGGGGGAAAAGGATGGTTATGGGCAAAACTGCCAGAGGCATCGCTCTGAGAATGTTTCCCATCCACTGACAATAGGAACTTTGCATACCTGTTTTAGCACCTGGCTTTCGAAGACCCCACACTGTAGCAGTGACCAAATGCAGATGGGATCAGATACTGGGGACCCTGGAACCACCAGCAGCTTCCTGTCCACAGGCTGGGCACAGGACAGTTGGCCATCACTGTCAAGGCAATGAAGAAGGAGATGAAGCCCGGAGCCTGGGTCAGAGGTATAACGAAAGGACTGAAGAGTTTGATGTCATGCTTTTTCTGGTAAAGTGTCCTCTCTGTGGAGGCCCTATACAACTCAGCACAGCCTCCTGCCAACCTGCCAACCTGGCTTCTGGGACTAGTGTAGAAAACTTCTGGATCTCTGGCATGTGGTCGTGGATCTTGGCTAAATAAATACTTAAATAAATAAAATAATAACAATGTGGTGTGACTTAGAGTAGCATTCTTCCAACTTAATCTGGCAGCAAATGTTTCTCCCTTATTGTTGGCACAGGTTCCATCTTGCTTCAGTGCCCTGGTCATTTTTTTGCCAAGAGAAATTGTATCAATTCTCCAAACTAGACAATAGATCATCTACCAGTTTCAATTACTCATTAAAAGTGGTCTGTTGAGTAGGAAAAAATGTGTTCAGTGAGTAATTTGAAGGCAAATCTTCCCTAAGGAAACTCTGATCAGAATTCTCCAATAGCACAGCCAACAAGATGATCTACAGAAAGTAGGCTGTGATTAGCAAATAAGAAGGAAAAACCAAAGGAGGAATGGCTCATGGTTTGGCTTTGAAAATTGTCTATGTGCCATATGACCCAGTAACATGTTGCCAAAAGCCATCAGGCTGTGGAAACCATGACCTGTAATCATTAAAAACAGAGCTTATGTCTTCCCCATTTCCAGCAAATTTAAATTTAGGACAGATGATATGACTAGCATCATTGCAGCCAAGTAGGGGTGTTTTTTTCTCATTATTCCTAGAGTATGAATTTTCTAAGAACTAAAACTTTTAAAAATGTAAATGACCCTTCTAATCAACTGGAGCTGCCAACTGATTCTGGGCTGAAGGCCATGTCCAGGGAGTTCCATAAAGTTTGTATTGTACCAAATACATACTCTGGCCTCTAAACATTCACAGTAATGTTTTGATAGTAGCAAGGCAAAGAGAAAATTTTCAGTCTGATCAAAACAATTGTTCAATGGAGTCCAAGGCTTGCAGAAAATTATATCTAAGCTGAAGACTTGGATTCTGACTTCTACAATATAACAGGGACCAAGGTACTGTATGGAGCACAGCAGAGAGCTTTTAAGACATTCTGCTGGCTGAGCAAATGAATCAGAGTTAGAGAGTGCACATCAAGGTGCCTGCCTTTTATTCTGATGTCATATTCGACTTACTCCTCCTTTAGTTTTGCTAAACATCACCACCCAATACTATATTACACATTTGTGAATCTTCCAATTAAGCTGATCTGTGATTCCAATTCTCCCTATTTGGAAATGCCAACAGGGATTAGTCAACTCTTGTTGGAGAAGAATGAATGTTGGAAAGCCACAATGGAAAATACTTCAAATATCATTATGTGAATGTTTAATACAGGCTTAGTCTTCACGGTTGGTTCAAATTAATATTAACAGCAGTTTGTTTTTCTGAGCACATTGTTTAAAGGAAAGAGGTAATTTCAGACAAGAAGTATTCATTGAAAACCATGTAACAAAACTGTGTTTCTTTTGCAAAGGAAAAACAGGCTTATTAAATTTACTACTTACCCTTGAAAATCTAAAACTTGTTTATTAGTTTTAAATGTACTAAGCTTCACTATACAGTGGCAGAGTCTTGAGCCCTGCTTCAGAGAGCACACAGAATGGTAGTAATGGTCGACAGTTAACAGTCAATTGCAATGCCTTGTATATATATGGTATGCTAGAAGAAGTGAGGGATGGTGTGGGAGACAATGGGTACTTGAAATTGAGAGAGTCAGCTTTCCAGGAGAGGCTGGAGCCTGAATAATCAATAGACCTTTCAACATCAAGCAAAAGAACCTGCCCAGTTTTACAGATAAGTAGCCTGGTGACGTTAGCTGCTGCTCGCAGCTTATTATTATTCATTCACCAGTTCCGCAAATGTTTACTGGATGTACACAGTGTTTCAAGAAAAGGGGTTTGCTTCTGAGTTTGGTTATTATAACAATAGTAGTATCAAAGATAATATTATCTAAGAAATCATGTGTTGATTACTTTTGTCTTTAACAAAAAGTAGCCTAAATCCCTAAGATGATAGCTGACATCCATAAATGTTACTCAAGCTGCTGATATGAAACAATGTCAAGATCAAGCAAAGCCTGTGCCTGTAACTTATGTTAATTCCACTGGTTTGATCTCCACTCATTTATCCTTCCACCTTCTAGGCCATGAAAAATATGCTAATTTAAAGAAACATATAGTTAGGAAGTTTCTTCAGCAATTATTTCATTAATTCCACCAATATATGAATAATAACTTATGAAACAATATTAACAATTCTTTGTGAGGTGTAACTATCAATGTACAGTATTCAAATACATGGAAACTAAAACAAATTGAGAAGGAGGCAGTAATTGCTAGCAAATATCTAAAGATTTTCTCAAAATTATATATATCCTACTTTGGTATTTTTCCACTTCTGTGGTATAAATACTCCCACCATGGCACATTTCAAAGTGCTAGGGCCAGTGCTGAGGTGTAGTAGGCTAAGCCTCTGCCTATGGTGCCATCATCCCATATGGGTGCCAGTTCACATCCTGGCTGCTCCTCTTCCTATCCAGCTCTCTGCTATGGCCTGGGAAAGCAGTGGAGGATGGCCCAGGTGACTGGGCCCCTGCACCCATGTGGGAGACCCAGAAGAAGCTCCAGGCTCCTGGCTTCGGAATGGCCCAGCTCTAGCCATTGCAGCCATTTAGGGAGTGAACCAGTGGATGGACAACCTCTCTCTCTCTCTCTGCCTCTACCTCTCTGTAACTCTTTCAAATAAGTAAATAAGTCTTTAAAAAAGTTAATAGAAAATGGAATTTAAAAATAAGTTTTATTTTGGTGCAAAAAATTGAAATCCATGCACAGATTTTTTTCATAATATGTATTTGCAACAAACTTTTTTGAACATCTCTCATTTGTCAGTAATTGTATTACATATAAATGGACTATACACCCCAATTAAACATCAAATTTTTCAGCCTAGATATAATCCAAAACAACTATACTACTTACAGAAAAACAACTTCCTTTATTTTATTATTGTTTATTTTATTTTATTACTTTATTATTTTTACTTTATTTTTATAACTTTTATTTTTATAACTTACTTTATTTTATTATTTTTCTTCCTTCCTTCCTATCTCCTTCTTTCCTTCCTTCCTTTTGCTGGCTTGCTTGCTATTATCTGAAAGGGAGAGAGACAGGGAGACAGATATCAACATGCTTTATTCTCCAAATGCCCATCTGAAAGAGTTAGGGCTGAACCAGACCAAATTCCGGAGCCAGGAATCCAGTCCAAGTCTTGCACATAAGTGGCAGGGACCCAACTACTTGTGCCATCATCTGCTACCACCCAGGGTACACATCAGCAGGAAACTGAAGTCTGGAATGGAGCTGGACTCAAATTTCGGCACTCTGATAGGGATGCAGACATCTCAAGTGGAATCATGATTGCTGCTCTTAAATGCCTGCCCCCAAACACACTGTAAATGTATGACTATAGAAGAAATAAGAAAGTATAATGATGGAGAAAACAAACCATGCAAATACGAACCTATAAAAGCCCATATGGCTATAGTAATATTATATAAATTAAATTTTCAGCCATTAACTTACTAGAGAAAAAGAGTACATAACATAATGAGTCAATCCACCAGAAAGATTGTTTTAAAAACTTCTAAATTGTACTTAAGAAAAACAAAAAAGACCTGATAGAATTAATAGGTACAAAGACATCTATGATCACAGAGATTACAACACTCACTTCTCAATAATTTATAGAACAAAAAGACAGAAAGTAAGATTATAGAAGAGTTTAACAACACTATTAACAAACTTACCCTAAATGAAATGGACCAAAAACCATGAGGAACTCAATCTGCCAAAACTCACACAAAAACAAATAATCTGAACAGATCTGCATCTATCGAATCAATAATTAACAAGCATAGAAAACAAAAAACATCATACCCATATGGACTCACTGATAAATTATATCACACAATTAAGGAAGAAAATATACTAATCCTCTAAAATCTCTCTTATAAGATAAAAGTGGGATAGGCATTTGGCATAGTGGGTTAAGCCACAGCTTGGGGTGACTGCATTCCCTACCAGAGTGCCTGGGTTGGGGTTCTACCTCTGGCTCTACTTCCTATACAAATCCCTGCTAATGTGTCTGGGAGGCAGATGTCCCAGGTTCTTAGGTCCCTGCCTCCCACATGGGAGACCTGGCTGGAGTTCCTGTCTCCTGTCTCCTTAGCCCATCTCTGTCTATAGTGGGAATATAACATCTGCTGAGGAGTGACTCAGCAGATGAAAAATCCTCTTTCTCTGTCAAATAAATAAATATGAATAAATGTTTAAAAGTAAATAAAATTTTAAAAGAAAATAGAAACACAGGAATACTTTCTAAATCATTTTATGAGGCCAGCATTACCCAAATACCAAAACATCAAAACATCACAAAAAAGAAAAGCAATAGACTAATATCTCAGGAACATAGATGTAAAAGCTCTTAACAATATGTTCAGGATTGTCTATATAGAAATCTTAAAGAATCAACCAAAAAACTCCTGGAACTACTCAGTGATTAGAGAAATGTTTCAGAATATCAAGTTAAATCCATAAAAACCAACACTTTCCTGTAAAGCAGCAATTAACAAATGGAATTTGAAATTTAAAAACACATTTCTGGAGCCAGTGTTGTGTGTAACAGGTAGGGCTGTAAGAGGGATGGTCTGTCTCAGTTACTCAACTTTTACTCCAACTTCCTGCTAATGTGCCTAAGAAGATATCAGAGTATGGTCCAAGTGCCTGCATTCCTGCCACTTACGTGGGAGACCAGTGTAGAGTTCCTGGCTCCTGGATTCTGTCTAGCCCAGCCCTTGTCGTTGTGGCCATTTGGAGAGTGAATTGGCAGATAAAAGATATTCTCTCTCTCTTTCTCTACTTCTCTCTCCACACCACCCCCATTTTGTGTATGTGTGTTTGTGCATGTGTGTTTATGTCTCCCTCTTTCTGTGTGTGTGTTGCTCTAACTTCAGAACATTTTTTATTTTTATTTTATCTATTTTTATTTTATTTGAGAGAGTTACAGACAGTGAGAGGGAGAGACAGAGAGAAAGGTCTTCCTTCCATTGGTTCACTCCTCAAATGGCCACAACGGCTGGAGCTGCCCAATCCAAAGCCAGGAGCCAGGAGCTTCCCCGGGTCTCCCATATGGGCAAGGGGCCCAAGGACTTGGGCCATCTTCTACTGTTTTCCCAGGCCATAGCAGAGAGCTGGACTGGACGTGGAGCATCTGGAACTAGAACCGGCACCCCTATGGGATGCCGGCACCACAGGCAGAGGATTAACCTACTGTGCCATGGCACTGGCCTCCAGAATAAATATTTTTTAAAAAATACATATTGCCACTTATATTAGCACCCAAAAATGAAATATTTAGATACAGAGTTAATATAGTATGTTCAAGATCTATATAAGGAAAATTATAGAAGTTTAATGAAAGAAATCAAAGTAGAGGGGCTAGCACTGTGGCGTAGCAAGTGAGGACACCACCTGCAGTGCCAGCATCCCATGTAGGCACCGGTTCAAGTCCTGGCTGTTCCACTTCTGATTCAGCTCTCTGCTATGGCCTGGGAAAGCAGTGTAAGATGGTCCAAGTCCTTGGGCTCCCTGCCTGCATGGGAGACCTGGAGGGAGCTCCTGGCTCCTGGCTTCAGATCCCCCAACTCCAGCCACTGAGGCCATCTGGGGAGTGAACCAGCAGGTGGAAGACCTCTCTCTCTCTCTATCTGCTTCTGCTTCTCTGTAACTCTACCTTTCAAATAGATATAAATCTTTAAAAAAATTAAAATAAATCAAAGTAGAACTGAATAAATAGAAAACTATTTCCTATTAACAAATAGAAAGACTTAATATCGCCAAGATGTCAGTTTTTTCTCAACTTGATTGGTAGACCCAAGACAGTTTCAACCAAAATCCCAGCAAGTTTTTATGTAGATATTGACAAAATGGTTCTAAAGTTTAATACAGAGTAAAAGATTCAGAACAGTCAACTCAACAATAAAGGAATGCCAGTCAGAGGACTGACTTCAAGACTGACTGTGAGAGATGCTACCACTTGGGATTCCCACATCCCATACTGGCATGCTGATTGGAGTCTTGGCCCCTCCACTTCTGATTCAGCTCCGTGCTAGCAGCATATGATAGCTCAAGTCCCTGAGTTTTTGCCACCCACCCGAGAGACCCAGATTCACTTCCCAGCTCCTGGCTTCAGGTTGGCACAGTCTTGGCTTTTTGGCCAATTGGGAAGTATACCAATGAATGAAAGATAAATATTCTCTCCTCCTCTCTCAAAATGCCTTTCAAATAAATAAACAGATAAATCTTTTATTTTTAAAAAAAGACTTCCATCAAGGCTACAGTAATCACAAGAGTATGGTACTGAGAAATAGCTCAGTAGATCAATGGAACAGGCTGAAGAACCAAGAAATAGACCCACATTCATATAACAAAATGATCTTTGACAAAGGTGGAAAGGCAATAAAGTGGAAAAAATAGTCTTTTCAAAACTCATGCTGGAACAACTAGAAATCCACATGCAAAAATAAACTCCCTGCCTCACGCTCTCTGTAACTCTGCCTTTCAAATAATGAAGCCTTTTAAAAATAGAAATAGGAAATAGTTGATGAGTTAGACTTTCTCAAAATTAAAAACCTCTGTTCTGTCAATGACAATATTAAGAGAATGAGAAGAAAAGCCATAGATTGAGAAAAACAATTGCAAAGTTATACTTGTTAAAGAACTATTATCAAAAATAAACAACTTTTAAAATGCAAAAGTTAAAAAAAATGAATAACCTGTTTAAAAATGGATTGAAAAGATTGCAACAGATAATTCACAAAGAAGGTGGCAAGTAAGAATTTTTTTTTTTTTTTGACAGGCAGAGTGGACAGTGAGAGAGAGAGGCAGAGAGAAAGGTCTTCCTTTTGCCATTGGTTCACCCTCCAATGGCCGCCACGGCTGGAGCGCTGCGGCCGGTGCACCACGCTGATCCGATGGCGGGAGCCAGGTGCTTCTCCTGGTCTCCCATAGGGTACAGGGCCCAAGCACTTGGGCCATCCTCCACTGCACTCCCTGGCCACAGCAGAGAGCTGGACAGGAAGAGGGGCAACCAGGACATAATCCGGTTCCCCGACCGGGACTAGAACCCGGTGTGCCGGCGCCGCAAGGCGGAGGATTATCCTAGTGAGCCGCGGCACCGGCCAGAATTTTAAAACATGTTCAGGAGCAGGCCTTGTGGTACAACAGGTTAAGCCGCCACTTGAGATACCTGCATTCCATATTAGAATGCCCAGGATGGATCCCACCACTTCTTTCAATCTAGCTTCCTACAAGTACACCTAGGAGACAGCACACGATAGGCCAAGAACTTGGGTTTCTCCACTGGCATGGGAGACCCAAACCCTAGTTACTGGCTCCATGCTTTGCCTGGGTCAGCCCTGGATGTTCCAGCCATTTGGGGAGTGAAACCAAAAACGAATCACACTTGCTCTGTGTGTGCGTGTGTGTGTCCACACTCTCTGTCACTCTTTCTAATTAATTAATTAATTAAATCTTTTCAAAAACATATCAATATCATACATCATCAGAGAACTGCAAGCTAAAACAACGAGATACCACCATACACTATCATAACAGTCAAAACCCAAAACACTGACAACAAAATGGTGTCAATGATGTAAAGCAGCGGGAACTCTCATTCCTTGCTTGTGGAAATGAAAAATGATACTGCCATTTTAGAGAATGATTTGATAGATTCTTGCCAAACCAAGTGTATTTTTATCATATGATCCAGTAATCACAGTATTATGTATTTATCCAAACGAATTGGAAACCTATGTCCACACAAAAAGCTAAGCACAATATTTATAGCAACTTATTTATAATTGCCAAAACTTGGAAGCAACCAAATGCCCTTCATTAAGTACATGAAAAACTAAACAATGGAATATTACTCAACCCTAAAAAGAGATGAGCTATAATGCTATAAAAAGAAATGGAGGTAACTTAAATGTATATTACTACATGAAATAGCTGCAAAAAGCTATTGACTGTGTGCAACTGTCTGACAACCCAGAAAAGGTAAATACCATGCAAACCATAAAAAGATCAATGACTGCAAAGTCCAGGGGACATGGAAGGACAAAAAGACAGCATGAAGTCTTCTTGGGTCAGTAAACCTGTTCTGTATACTATAATGATGAATCCATGTCATTCTACATTTGTCAAACCCCACAGAATGCACAATACCAAAAATGAACTTTGATGTAAACTGTGGGCTTTGGGTGACAATAAGGTGTCCATGAAGTTATAACAGCTGTAAGAAGTGTACCACTCTGGCAAAGGATATTGGTGGGAGAAGTTGCACAAATGTCATGAAGGGAGGTTCATAGGAACTCTACTTCCTGCTCAATTTTGCTATGAACCTAAAACTACTCTTGAAAAATAAAGTGTATTAATTAAAAACAAAATAGCCCCGCCTCCCCCCCCCAAAAAAAGACAGCAATTCCACAGTGTCATCAATTGTCCCAATTACCCTTTCTCTCTTGCTCTTTCTCTCTCCCTTGGTGCCTTGTCCTCATCATTCATAGCCTTCTCATGGCTTCAAGATGGAGAGGGTACGTCCATCCTCCTGTCAACCTTCTAGTCCGGGAGAAGATGGACATGACAAGGAGGAAAGACAGGCATTGCTATTAGGAAAGGAAGAGTTTTCTACAAACCACCAAAAGATTTTCTGCTTTCTATTCTTTTATCAAAGCTTTGTCAATGACCATGTCTAGATACAAACATGCTACTTTTGAAGCTGTCTTAAGGCTGTCTTGTGAGAAAAATGAAAGGCAGGATAGTGCACAGACAACCAACAGTAACTTTGCCATATAAAGGTTACTTAAATATGAATTCTTTCCTTTACAAACAAAGTTTAGAAATAAGATATATATATATATATATTTGAAAACATAAGTATATATGCTTTGTACCAAAGTTCTCCAGTTGAATGTACCCAGGCAACCTCAGATTTTCTAAAATATCTTATACATTATTTAATTCTCATAATAGTCATATAGGCAACTGTTATCTATGTCCATTATATTGCTGTAGAAACCTAAGTTTCAAGAGATAATAACTTGTCCCAACTTATTATATAAGTAGTGAGTGAAATAGTTAGAATTTGAATTCTAGTCTAACTCACTTCAATAAAATTTGTTCTAAAATTCTTCTTATTCAGGCTGCTTCTTTTCCTCCCAAAGAATAATTAATTAACTATTGTTTAACAAAGGGACACTGTCATGTTTTTGTTTAACTATTTCTTTCTCAATGAGAATACATTTCTGATTAAAATATAGTCTGTATTTTATCTTTTCTTTCTGATCAGAGTCCCTGAGTGGGTTTTTAATTTTTTTTGCTTTTTCCTACCCCCAAAAAAGTTCTCTTTGACAAAGAAACATCCAGTCTCCCGTTAGGCCTTGCCCTTAGCCAACAGCCACATTGCTCCTATTAGACACACAATTCTCAGAGATGCATTTCAACAGTGTTTTTGTAGAAATCCTATAGCTCTTTCTGCTCCACTCAGATCTTAGAAAAATGTGAGAAAATGGCATGTGGAAGGATGAGTCTCTGTAGTTTATTATTCGACAAGACAAATTGCTTTCTCACAGAAGATAAAAGATTACCAGAAAACAGCACCCTCTGCTAAACATACTGCATTGTTAGGGTGGATACAAAGGAATCCACGTATCACTGGAAGAGCAAAATCCAGGAGGCCCTTAGAGGCGACAGTGCTCCGCAGCCTGTCAACCTGTTCTATGACATTTTCCTCGTTGTGAAAGGAACAACAAAGCCCAGAACTGTGCAAATATATCTTAGAGCCCTGAGAAACATACACACTCAGGATTCCGAATGTAAGTCACCCCTAGAAAGGAAAAAAGAGGGAAAATTTCAACTTGGTTTTCCTCTCCCATGGTCACTTCTCCCTAAAATGTCTTTATGAAGGGTGGCATTTACTTAGAAAATGAGGCATCCAGGCCCCCAAACATTTTCTAACGTGCAGCTCATTAAAACAAAAGGATAGTTTTGGGGGCCTATGTCTCCCATAGGATGATAGGTTGTTTCCCAACAGAGACTCAGTTAATAACTGTGAATTAAAGTCAAACTAGGTAATGAGAGACCAGGCTGAGAATCTGCTGTTTGATTTTTCTTTAATTTTAAATTTCTTCAGGATAACGCCTTTAAGATTATTTTCTTTTTATTTTTTTTATTTTTATTTTTTTTTTGACAGGCAGAGTGGATAGTGAGAGAGAGAGAGACAGAGAGAAAGGTCTTCCTTTTTGCCGTTGGTTCACCCTCCAATGGCCACTGCAGCCGGCGCACCGCGCTGATCCGAAGCCAGGAGCCAGGTGCTTCTCCTGGTCTCCCATGTGGGTGTAGGGCCCAAGGACTTGGGCCATCCTCCACTGCACTCCCAGGCCACAGCAGAGAGCTGGCCTGGAAGAGGGGCAACCGGGATACAATCCAGCGCCCCAACCAGGACTAGAACCCAGTGTGCCAGCGCTGCAAGGCAGAGGATTAGCCTGTTGAGCCATGGCGCCGGCCTTTTTTTTTTTTTTTTTTTGTTTATTTTCATTGTATTTGAGAGAGAGAGAGAGAGAGAGAGCGAGCAAGCGAGAATCTTCCATCCCATGGTTCAATCCTCAAATGCCTTCAGAAGCCAGGGCTGGACCAGGCCAAACCCAGGAACCTAGAAATCAACTCAGGTTTCTCTTGTAGGTGGCAGGAACCTAGGTACTTAAGCCATCACCTGCTGCCTCCCAGGATGTACACTTGCAGGGAGCTGGAATCAGAAACAGAGCCAGGACTCAAATCCAAGCACATAGATACAGGATGTGGGTGTCCCGAGCAGTGATTGAACTGCAGCACCATACACCTTACCCAAAGACTAAGAATCTTCCATAGTGATGTCTTCTCAAATATTTCTCATAGAAACTGTAGTAGGTACTGCATATGGATCTACTCAGCACCTGCTTCAGTCCCTGCCTACTCTGTGTCTTCACGTACCAAAAAGCTCAGGTCTCCATCATTCAGATTCTCTTCCACCCACAAAGTTCTACCCTCTGATTATTAATATGCAAAACAAGCAGCAGGCAACAGAAAAAGGGAAGTTTCCATTGAAACAATTCCATGGTGGTTTGGTGGTTTACAGTTTATCTACACTATGTTGAGCCTGAATGGACAATATCGAAACTTGGTCCTCCTAGAAATTTTGTGTACTACTAAACATACAAAATTAATCACCTTATGTTTCAACTATTCAGAATAGATTCTAATAATCTGGACCATAATGGTAGTTATAGCACAAATGCTTACAAAAATAGGACACTTTAAGGAAATGGCAATGTAATGATGGTTGCTATATTATTTTTATTAGGCTACCATAGCTAAATAACATAGACTGGGTCTTAAACAACAAATTTTTCTTTGTCACGCTCCGAAAGCCAAGAAGTAAAAAATAATGTATCAGCCAGTTTGGAGACTCATAGGGGCCCTCCCTCTTCCTGGCTGGCAAAGAGCAATCTTCTTGCTTTTCCCTCACATGGTATAGAGAGGAAGTGTTTGTCCCTCTTCCTCTCCTTACTGGGACACTAATCCTATCAAGGGCCCACACCCCAACTAAACTTGACTAACTACCTCCTAAAGACCAATCTCCAATGACCATCACATCAGGGGCTAGGGCTTCAATCTGTAAACTTACAGAAATACTAACATTCAGCCCATAGTTACATATTCTGGCTGGATGTGAAGGCAATCAGAACTGGTTAGCATCAGAAGTTGGGACAGTAACATTCTAATGAATTTCCATTGAATTCAGCATCCAACTTTCACCATGGTCCCCTTGAATGAAGAAGCTTCCAGGGGGCTTTGGCAGACCAAGTTACTGCTGTGAACAGCTGTTTTGAAGAATATGGAGCACACAGCGGTTCTGTGGGAAGAGCTATTTCTAACTGTGCTGGAGAGATTTAAAAAAGAAAATGACCAGCTTGAGGAATGTAGATCCTTGGCCAAAGGCACAAAGAACCATGTCTTCCCTAATATGGATGTTGTCTCTTATAACTGCTGGGAAGATGTAGCCAAAGAGATTTTTGCAGGGTCTGACTCCATGGATTGCTAAATTACAGCAGAACTTGAATTCTAACCTCATTCAAGAGTCTTATAGGAAAGGACACTAATTTGGAGTGAACGGGACTTCAAGAATAGAAATAGGGAAGTTTGTGGAATTTCAAGTTACCCATTCTCTCAAATCACACTGAATCTGCCTTTTCAGCAAACTGCCTTTGCCACCCTCGTACATGAGACTTTTGCTGCTTATTTAAAGACATTCTACTGTCACTTTAAAAGTCACTGTCATTTCTCCCTATTGCTTATCTATTCTTTCCTTACTACCTCCAAACCTATAGCAAGACAGATCTCAGTATGCTTCAGATCCAAAAGAAGCAGCCTTACACACCAATAGGATTGCAACATTGTATACATTTATACTAACATAATCCTCAAGGAAATGTATGGAAATGGTTTTGAGGGTAATAAACAGAGCTGAAGGAGAAAAGTGATGTTAAGATCAAGCTGATACTATTACTAATAATAAATCTACTTAACAGATTCTGGATGAGCTGTGTTGGTTTGAGTCATTGCCAATGAGTCTGATTATTCAACTAATAGAAGAAACTCAATTTTAATGGCACAACTAAAGTCAATATCTCAAAATTTCATATGTAACATATATATGAAGGAATCTGAAGATTGAGAATACAGTAATGTTAAAATGGATTGATTAGGTATGGCCTATTTACCTAACAGTGAAGAAAGTAGCAGGATTTTCTAAAATGTCTTAACATCTGTCCTCTGTAAGCTGACAGTAAAGATGAGAGAAATTTCTTTGAAATCTTTTTTCAGGGGCAGGTGTCTGATTCAACAGTTAAGACATAGCTTGAGAAGCCAGGGTCCCATAAGGGAGTGCCTATGTTTGACGCCCAGCTCTGACTTCTATCTCCAGCTTCCTGTGATACTGGCTCTGGAAGGCAGTGGCAATGGCTCAAGTAGTTGGGTTCCTATGACCCACAGAGAAGACATGGCTTAAGTTCCCAGCTTTGGACTTCAGGCTCCAGACAGCCTATCCTCAGCTATTGCCAACATTTAGGGATTGAACCAGGAGGTGGGAGTGCATGCATACTCTCTCTCCCTCTTTCTGCTTCTCAAATAACTAAAGAATGTGAAAAAGAAGAAACTTACATCCTAATTTGGATGGAAATAATGAGATCCCAGAGCAGCAGATGCCAGACGGCATTTAACTTAGGAAACAATGCAAAAGTGCTTATTCTAATAGACAGCAAGCCTTGAGGGGTAACCAGAATAATTTGATCAGGATCTTTGGGTGCGTTAGTAATCTTGTAATCATGTGGTTAAAAATTGATTGCCAATATTCCAATTTTAAGTCATCTACATAACATATAAAGCTCTAGGTCTGAGAATGGAGAGGTAGGGTCCATCAACCAATGCCATACTTGAGTCAATTTGCGGTCCCAAGGCCCCTGAAGTCAAGAGGAAGTGGTTCTCTGAAAAAGCACCCTCCAGGGTACCTTGGCTGCTAGCATTTATCAAGGTAACTGTGCACTAGGGAAAGGGCAAGGTATTAGAAAATACACAGTTGAGGGAAGAAAAAGAATCAAGAGGAATGAGGACAGTTTACAAGAACTTTGGGAAATATCCAAGTTATTGAGGATCAAGGCAGACTGAAGAATACCTAAGGGGTAGAAAGCTTATACAAAGACTTAAAAAACAAAATGCTTCCCAATCCAGGAGAACAGTACAGCTGTCCAGGCACAGGAAGGCCAAAAGTCACCAGATTCTATTCAACCAAGTCTACCCCATGAAGCTCTCCAAGGCTAAATATAAATAATTCTCAAAGCTCCAAGAGAAAATAAAACAGATAATATGTAAATGTGTCCCAATTCACCTGACTACCTGACTTCAGACTTCCTAACAGAAACTTTACAAGCCAAAACAAATGGATTGAGGTTTTCACAATACTGAAGGGAAAATACTGGCAATAAAGAATATTGGATTTAGTAAAGCCATCCGATAAGAAGTAAACACATTCCCAGACAAATGTTGAAAGAATTTATCACCACAGGACATGTCTAACAAGAAATGCTAAAGAATATTCTTCAAACTGAGATTTAAAAGACATTAATAATTATGGAGAAACAATTGGAAAGTAGAAAACTCATTGGTAAGAGTTACCATACAAATTCATAATTCATTAACACTGTCAACATGGCTCATAAACCAATAATATTAAGCATGAAGATCAAAAATAATTGAGGGACCAGCACTGTGGCGAGGCAGATAAAGCTGCTGCCTGCAGTGCTGGCATCCCATATGGGCACTGGTTCAAGCCCCAGCTCCTCCACTTCTGATCCAGCTCTCTGCTATGGCCTGGGAAAGCAGTGGAGGATGGCCCAAGTCCTTGGGCCCCTGCACTGGCATGGGAGACCTGGAAGAAGCTCCTGGCTCCTGGCTTTGGATGGGCGCAGCTCCAGCCATTGCAGCCATCTGGGAGTGAACCATCAGATGGAAGACCTCTCTCTCTCTGCCTCCCTCTCTCTGTGTAACTCTGACTTTCAAATAAATAAATAAATCTTAAAAAAAAAAAAGAAAAAGAAAACGAGTACCAAAATGGCAATAATAAAACCTTAGCTACCAATAATTAATTAAACTATAATTGGGTTACGTTTTCTAACAAAAAGACAGATTAACTGAGTAGATTAAAAATCAAGACTGAGGGATAATGGCAAATGTCCTAAACAGCACTCTGGCCTCAGAATCAGCCCTTAAGGCATTCACATCTGGCTAAAAAGCCCATGAGAGTATTTCAGGAATGGAAAGCCAAGACACTGTGCCAAAAAAAAAAAAACAAACAAACAAACCAACCTAAATGAAAGAACTCTATGAGTGAGATCCCAGCAGAAAGAATGGGCCATCAAAGAAGGAGGTACCTTTCTCTAGAAGGGAGAAGAGAACTTCCACTTTGATGGCCTTGTCTAAATAAGATTGGAGTTGACGAACTCAAAATGCTTCCATAGCCTTGACAGCTTATGACAAGAGCCTTGGGTGATTACTGACGCCATAAATAAGAGTGTCAATTATTAAATCAACAACAGAAGTCACTGTGCACTTACTCCCCATGTAGGATCTCTGTCCTTAATGTGTTGTACTATGTGAATTAACAGTATAACTAGTACTCAAATAGTACTCTATACTTTGTGTTTCTGTGTGGGTGCAAACTGTTGAAATCTTTACTTATTATATACCAAAATGATCTTCTGCATATAAAGATAATTGAAAATGAATCTTGATGTGAATGGAATGGGAGAGGGAGTGGGAGATGGGATGGTTGCGGGTGGGAAGGTGTTTATTGGGGGGGAAAAGCCGCTATAATCCAAAAATTGTACTTTCAAATTTATATTTGTTAAATAAAGTTTAAAAAAATCAAGGCTGAGGAGTCGGCACTGTGGTGTAACAGGTAAAGCCACTGCCTGCAGTGCCAGCATCCCATATGGGTGCTGGTTCAATTCCCGGCTGCTCCACTTCTGATCCAGCTCTCTGCTATGGCCTGAGAAAGCAGTAGAAGATGACTGAGTCCTTGGGCCCTTGTACACATGTGGGAGACCTGGAAGAAGCTCCTCTTCTGGCTTCGGATCAGCGCAGCTCCAGCCATTGCAGCCATCTGGGGAATAAACCACTGGATGGAAGACTTTCTCTCTCTCTCTCTCTCTCTCTCTCTCCATCTCTCTCTCTCCATCTCTCCTCTCTCTGTGTAACTCTGACTTTCAAATAAATAAATAAATCTTTTAAAAATAAAATAAAAATTAATAAAATATGTTTCAAATTAGCATGTTAGCTGGATACTGTGGCTAGGTCAACTAAAAGAATCACAATGTAAATATAGAAAATAATCATGAACTCTTTAATAAATCACTGTTCTCCTAAAAAGTTTCTGACTTGCTCCTAGGCCTGAGAAGATGTGCAATGGCACACAAAGTAGCCATGAGAATTGAGATGTATTTGATAAACTAGAATTATTGATCCACTCCATCAAGCTGTAAACTTGAGCATACCCAGCAGAACATCACAATCAATGAAGATTTGTGCTGAATATAAGGCTCAAGTAATTCATAAAACACAAATATGCTGCATAAGCATGTATTGTTACATACACACTCCTAGTATGCTTACTTGGGTTATACTGCCAAATATACAACCTGATAGTGGGTTGCCTTTTACAAGGGGGGATGCTAGTTTGTTTTACAAATGGCCCTGTTCAATATTCAGTCATCAGCCATAAATGGATTATGATATAATTACAGCCTTAATCAGAGGTGACTATCAATGACAGCAGAAAGAAAATAGCTAGGTGAAAAATGTCTGGAGATTCATACCTATATTCATTCACAAAGAGAGTGACTAATGGTTTGGATGGTCATGGACTTGGATTTATAACAAAATACAAAGGTATATAACAAAGATATATAACAAAATGATTTATAACAAAGTACAAGGGTACTTTGAAAAGTTAATGGAAAATGGAATTAAAATTATTTGGGTGCAAAAAATCTTTGGAATCCAGGTAGTGTTTTCCATAGCAATAGAGGCAGCACTGAAAGTTTATACTGGTATAATGGCACCAAGGTTTATCTTGATTACTGTGCAACTCCCAAACACAAAATCCAACTGCAAGTACCAGCCCATGAACAGATCAGCCTATCACCTGGTGGAGTAGGAGGGAATAATTTTTCTTCTTTGGAATAGACATTTATCCTGGATGTGGATTTTTCTTACCAACCATGCTTACATCAATATCACCATTCTTGGACTCTCCATTAAAGTGAACCAATAAATATTACTTTTGACTAATGAACTCATTTTCATAGCAAAAGAGCTAAGGCAACGGATACTACTAATAGGAAACACTGAAATTATGATGCTGTCCAATATTCAAAAGAGGCTGAATAAATTGAATGGTTGTAGAACTGTTTATTGAACTCTCATAATTCTACCTGGGAATTTGGATTGCTGTTTTTCAGTTTTTTTTCTAAACAGGTAAATGATACTTGTATATTATATTTTTTCCCATATCCAAAATATATGGGTCCAAGATTGTGCTAGTTTGTTAGGGCTACCATACTATACTACTATGGATTAGATGGCCTAAACAATAGAAGTTCATTTTCTGACAACTCTTGAGTCTCCAGGTGTAAGTTCAAGATACTGACAGGGTTAGTTCCTTCTGAGAACTGAGAGGGAGAGATCTATTCCAAGCCTCTCTCACAGGTTTGTTGGTCCTCTCCCCCTCTGTGTGCATCTGTGTCCAAATTTCCTCCTCTTGCCATCATCTTGAATTAGGACTCATCTTAATGACTTCATGTTAATTGTATTACTTGTGTAAAAGTCGTATTTTAAAATATAGTCACATTCTGAGGCACTGACAGTTAACACTTCACATGAATTTACAGGAGAACCCAAGTCAGCCCACTAGGATCAAGTGAGTGGAAGTTGGAATGCATTTCTCAATACTACTGCTAATAAACTCTGAACAAAATTCTTTTTTCCATTCTTTTGGGGCTCTGTTTAGATGTCTTCTCATCTAAAGGAAGAAAAATCTTAGCTTACAAAATATTAGTTTCTATCTAGAAGGCAAGGATCTACCCAAACATTTTGTAGTGCTCAGTTCACTGAATGTTTCATTGAAAAGAGCTTAGGGAATACTATGCTGGGTGTGGCGACTGATGCTAATACAGATATGGTTCAGAATGCTTGATGGTGCAACTTACAATGTTTTGACTCACCATTCTCCAACCTTATGTCATTGCCAAAGTAGCATACTTTCAGTAGAAATTGTACTTTGAATTTGAGATTTTTACCTTTTCCAGCCTAGTGCTCTACAGTACTGTCCTGTCTTGCAGTGCTAGACAGTGGTAGCAAACTCTAGCATCCATGTGATTACAAGGGCAAACAAGTGATTCTCTGCAATATATTGCATTGCTTAACTAAGATGCTCCATAGGTTAGGTATAGTAAATGTATTTCCAGTTTATGATGGATTTATCAGAACTTAATTTTAAGTCAAGAAGCATCTATTGGGGTGGCTTTGTGGTATAGCAGCTAAAGCTACTGCTTGCAACACCAGTATCCCATATGGGTACTTGTTCATATCCTGGCTGCTCCACTTCCAAACCAGCTCTCTGCTACTAGGAAGTAGCAGAAGATGGCTCGAGTACTTGGACCCCTGCTATGCATGTGAGAAAGATGCTCCTGGCTCCTGGCTTCAGCCCAGATTGGCCATTGCAGTCATCTGGAGAGTGAACCAGTGGATGGAAGATCTTTCTCTCCCTCTCTCCCTCTCTCCCTCCCACTCTTCCTCCCTCCTTCTACCCCTTTCTCTCGTTGCATAACTTTTATTTTCAAATAAAAATAAATAGATCTTTTTAAAGAAAAGCATCTATAGGGGCCAGCACTGTGGTATAGTGGTTAAAGCTACCGCCTGCTGTGCTGACATCCCATATGGGTGCCAGTTCGAGTCCTAGCTGCTCCACTTCCCATCCGGCTCTCTGCTATGAACTGGGAAAATAGTAGAAGATGGCCCAAGTCCTTCAGCCCCTCCCTCTGTGTGGGAGACACAGAAGAAGTTCCTGGCTCCTGGCTTCAGATCGGCACAGCTCTGGTCATTGCAGCCAATTGGGGAGTGAACCAGAGGACGGAAGACCTCTTTCTTTCTCTTTCTCTCTCTCTCTCTCTCTCTCTCTGCCTCTCCTCTCTCTGTGTAACTCTGACTTTCAAATAAATAAATAAATCTTTAAAAAAAAGCATCCATAATCAAAAAGAAAGTAGGTCTGAGTTCCACAACACAAGCAGAGAAACACAAGGCTGGAAGCAAGTGATTCCTCCAGATCCTCTACTAGTTACCATCTGCAATGGTAATAGTCAATGAGCAATCATAGAAATCACACAAAGGCAGGACTAGGAGGCTAGGACTCAAAGGAATGACAGTATGGTGTATTTCAATAGGAGAGACATACTGTCAGGTAAGTAGAACATGGAACAAGGAGTGAGAAAAATGTAGATATGATGATGATGAATATATCATTCATCCTTGTCCATATATGTTAATTATTTTTAACTCCTCTCTCTCCTATAATATGGTACAATTAGTGATGGCTAACTTGAAATTTTAGTTCTGGGATTTCAAGGCAGGATTATGATTAACTATAAAAGAGGTCAGCAAACTTTTCTGTAAATGGCATGCCAGTGAATATTTTAGGTTTTGTGTATCATATATTATCTGCAGCAATTATTCAGTTCTCTCATTGGACCATAAAAACAGTCAAAGACAATACCAGCGTCATCCAAACATTCATGAAAAAGAGCATATTATAAAAAAACTATGTATGGATTTAAAAATTGTTTGCAATAAAGTAACTTAAACTAACTTGTTATATCATGTCTTCACAGGATCTAGTTTGAGGCACTAAGAAAGGTAACCTAAATTCAGAAAACCGCTGTCTGAGCAACATAATATTGGCTAAAACTGAAATAGCAAACACCAAATTTATGGTAAAGCATGAGTGGAATAACAGTGAAATCATTCATCATTTACAAAAAGTTTATCAAGAAATTCACCCACAGAAATCAGAAGTTTACAAATGGGTAACTCATTTTAAGGGAAGATGAGACAAGTTAAAGATGAAGTCTGCAGTGATAGACCATTCACACCAATTTGAAAATAAAATGAATTGTCTTTATGTCTTAATTGAAGAGGACAGCAATTAATAGCAGAAACAGTAGCTAACACCATCAACATTTCAACTGGTTCAGCTTACACAATTCTGACTAAAAATTGTAGTGAAGCAAACTTTCTGTTTGATATGTACCAAAACTATTACACCCAGACCAGCTGCAGACAAGAGCAGAGCTTTAATGGAAATTGTAAACAGATGGGATCAAGATCCTAAAGAATTTCTTCAAATAATTATTAACAGGAGATGAAACATGGCTTCACTAGTATAATTTTGAAAAGAAAACATAATCAGAGAAGATGACTAGTTAGGGAAAAGACACATGAATTTTGATCACAAGGAGATACCAGAACAGGGGAGGAACAGCATTCTCAGGGGACAACTGGAGCGAAGTTTTCTGTGGAAATCCTATAGAACAGAAGAGAGACTCCATGGAGCAGCAAAGACTATACAAACAGTTAGTAGATGGCAGGAGGCTACCAGCAAATCCCATGACTGGTGGCTGGCGGGGACATCATCTTCACAGAGTGAGGGGAGAGGAGCCTGCAGCAGTCCATGTGCCAACAGTGATCCTGTCTGAGTCCCACTGACTTTCAGTATGGCCAGGAAAGCTGTTATGTATGGGGGGTGGGTAGGGTGCCCACTTACCTCTGTGAAGGGAGAGCACATTGCTTTCCTTTACCAGAAGGAAACTGTATCAGAGAAATCTTTGGCCGAACTGGGGTTGGGGCAGTTTCTCCAGGATGCATTATTTCCTACTGTTGGCACCCAAGTTTGTTTGAATGGCTTTCCGGAGACCAGAATGATAACAAATACTAATCTGATTGTACAAAATTCTTCATTTCTGAATATGGACTCTGTCTTGATCATTTTTTTGATTACCCAACAACTATTTTAATGCTTACCACAGAATTTGTAATGTTAAATTATAGTGAATTAAATTTAGTGTGTTGTTATTATATTAAATATACATATATATGCTATATATATATATATATATATATATATATATATGCTATACCAGCCAACTCTGTAATTTTGGCAAAGTAACCTAAGAACTCAAAACTTTTAAATGAGGCTCACAAAGAGAAGGCCCATATTTCTCTGGGTAACACTTCATCCTTCACAAAGCCAGATGTCCAAATGTAGGACTGGATATCTACACAATGGCCACTGTTGGTGGAAATGCAAACTGGTTAAGCCACTATGGAAGTCTGTCTGGAGATTCCTCAGAAACCTGAACATAACCCTACCATACAACCCAGCCATCCCACTCCTTGGAATTTACCCAAAGGAATTTAATTTGGCAAATAAAAAAGCCATCTGCACATTAATGTTTATTGCAGCTCAATTCACAATAGCTAAGACCTGGAACCAACCCAAATGCCCATCAACAGTAGACTGGATAAAGAAATTGTGGGACATGTACTCCATAGAATACTATACAGCAGTAAGAAACAATGAAACCCAGTCATTTGCAACAAGATGGAGCAATCTGGAAAACATCATGCTGAGTGAATTGAGCCAGTCCCAAAGAGAGAAATATCATTTGTTTTCCCTGATCGGTGACAACTGAGCGCCAAAGAGAAAACCTGTTAAGTGAAATGGACTCTATAAGCAACAATGAACTGATCAGCTCCTGTCCTGACTTTAGATGTACAATGTAATACTCTATCCTTTTTAGTATTTGTTGTTGTTGTTGTTGTTCTAGTACTATTGGTTGAACTCAGTAATTAACACACAATTATTCTCAGGTGTTTAAATTTTAACTGAAAAGTGATCCCTGTTAAATCTAAGAGTGGAAAAAGAGAGGGAGGAAATGAACAATTAGGAACATGCTCAATCGGACTGGCCGCAAATGGTGGAGTCAGAAATGTGCAGGGGATTCCAACACAATTCCATCAAGATGGCATGTACCAATGCCATCGCACTAGTCCAAGTAATCAATTTCAGCTCACAATTGATAGCTCCGATAGGTCTAAGAGTCAAAGAGATCACACAAACAAGACAAGTATCTGCTAATACTAACTGATAGAATCAAAAAGGGAGAGAAAGATCCAACATGGGAAGTGGGATACACAGCAGACTCATAGGATGGCAGATGTCCTAGACAGCACTCCGGCCTCAGAATCAGCCCTCAAGGCATTCAGATCCGGCTGAAGAGCCCATGAGAGTATAGCAGGCATGGAAAGCCAAGATATCATGGAAAAAAAAAAAAAAGACCTAAATGAATGATCTCTGTGAGTGAGATCCCAGTGGAAAGAACGGGGCCTTCAAAGAAGGAGGTACCCTTCTCCGAAGGGAGGAGAGAACCTCCACTTTGACTATGACCCTATCGGAACAATATCAAAGTCAGCGAACTCTAAAGGCTTCCATAGCCCTGGCAACTCATGACTAGAGCCCAGGGAGATTACTGACGCCATGAACAGGAGTGTCAAATTGTTAAGTCAGCAACAGGAGTCACTGTGTACTTACACCCCATGCGGGATCTGTCCCTAATGTGTCGTCTAAAGCCAAGTGATGCTAGGACTGGTACTGAAACAGTATTTTTATACTTTGCGTTTCTGTGTGGGCGCAGACTGATGAGGTCTTTGCTAATTATATACTGAAGTGATCTTCTGTATATAAAGAGAATTGGAAATGAAAAAAAAAAAAAGCAAAACAACCTGGTGTTAAAATGGAAATGGCATAGAAAATTAATTATTTTGAAAAAAAAATTATGTAGGATCTCTGTCTTTAATGTGCTGTACATTGCTATTTAATGCTATAATTAGTAATCCAATGGTAGTTTTTTCACTTGATGTTGCTATATGGGCAAAATGTTGAAATCTTTACCTAGTATATACTAAACTGATCTTCTGTATACAAAGAGAATTGAAAATGAATCTTTACATGAATGGAAGGGGAGAGGGAGCGGGAGGGGGGAGGGTTGCGGGCGGGAGGGAAGTTATGGGAGGGGGGAAGCCATTGTAACCCATAAGCTATACTTTGGAAATTTATATTCATTAAATAAAAGTTTAATAAAAAAAAAAAAACATTTACTCTTTTCTAAAAAAAAAAAAAAAAAGAGAGATTCATATATTTAAAATAATTTACATATTAATGAAATAATTAATTTGCATAAAAACATCTCAATAGCAAAGCCTAGATACTACAGAAGAGAACATTTATTATAAATCTATTCTGTGTAAATAAAGATGTTTGAAATAATTTTTTCTTTTAAATTATATCCCTTGAGACTGAGATTATTCTCCCTCCCCCCTCCCTCCCTCTCTTCTTTCTTTTGGCAGAGAGAGAGAGAGAGAGAGAGAGAGAGAGAGAATATCTTGCATCTGCTGGTTCACACCCCAAAATGCCAGTAATGGCTGGGACTGGGCCAAGCAAACTGGGTCTGCCACGTGAGTGGCAGTCAGATATTTGAGTCATTACCTGCTACTCCCAGAGCACACATTAATAGGAAACTGAAGAGGGGGTGGAGCCAGGACTCAAATCCAGGCACTCCAATATGGGACACAAGTGTATTAACCAACATCTCCACTGCTAAGCCAAACATCCGTCTCTATAACACTATAACTTAAAAGTGTGGTCATTTTAAGTGTTTGGGGAAAAAATTGCTTAAAAAGTTGTAATTAGATGAGTATCTTCCATATAATTTCACTTTTCTGGAACTGTTTTTCTAAATTTCATCATCTGGGTTATTTTACTTGTAAATGAGATTTTTGTCTTAATTATATATATTTATTTATTCAGATATAGTTCTAAATTAATGGATAAATGTGAGGCTTTTACTTTTCTTTGTTGTTTGACCTTTGCCATCTGTCTTGCGCTCTACATCAATCAGCCTTTACTCCCACTCCAAGGGGATCCATGTTAACAATCTCGTCTATACCTTTACATACAATTTAAATGTTGATATTAATAAATACAAATGAATAAATTCATATTAAATAAACATTTATGCAAGCCTTCCTGTTACAGACATTTCTGTACATTCCTATGTGGTTATCATTTTGCAGAAGAGAGTGCTTCTTCCCATCCTGCTTCTCTCAACCCCTCATGGAAAGTCCTCAAGTCAACTGGGACTGCCTAATTCATTTTAAAATGGCTGCATGCTCTTCTGGTCTCCGGTAGTGTATAATTTATTCAGGCCTATTGATAGGAAACGTTCTCTTCCTAAGGCCACTAGAGAGCACCATTGGAGCAGTGTCAAGTTAAGCAGTCTAGCTTGCGGTGGAAATTTGGAGACTATTTGTGATTCAACTTCCCTCTTCCTCTTCACTGCTCTCTTCAACGTCTCCTTCACCCTCAGCTGAATGAGCTGGGCTTTTCCACAACTTCACTACAACTCAAGGAAGGAATCACAACTCTCTGGCTCTCTCCAACCCATGCCTTACCATTCCAAGCCCTGGGAGCTGACAGTTAACCTCCCGGGTTTCCTTCTCAGATTCTCCAAAGGTACCTACAGGACCAGGGGCAAAAGGCTCTGTATAAATATTATTACCAGGAGTCAGTGCTGTGGCATAATGGGGATAACTGCTGCCTTCAGTGCCAGCATCCCATATGAGTGCCAGTTCAAGTCCCAGCTGCTCCACTTCCAATCCAGCTCTCTGCTAATGCACCTGGGAAAGCAGCAGACAATGACCCAAGTCCTTCTGTCCTGGCACCCACATGGGACACCTGGATGAACTCCTGGTTCCTAGCTTCAGCCTGGCCCAAGCCTGGCTGTTTGGCCGTCTGGGGAATGAACCAGCAGATGGAAGATTTCTCTCTCTCTCTTTCTCTTTGCCTCTGATTTCCCAATAAAAACTCTTGCACCATGGCTCACTTGGCTAATCCTCTGCCTCAGTGCTGGCATCCCATATGGGCGCCGGGTTCTAGTCCCGGCTGCCCCTCTTCCAGTCCAGCTCTCTGCTGTGGCCCTGGAAGGCAGTGGTGGATGGCCCAGTTGATTGGGCCCTGCACCGGCATGGGAGACCAGGAGGAAGCGCCTGTCTCCTGGCTTCTGATCAGCACAGCGTCAACCGCAGCGGCCATTTGGGAGGTGAACCAACGGAAGGAAGACCTTTCTCTCCATCTCTCTCTCTCACTGTCTAACTCTACCTGTCAAATAAGTAAAAATAAATAAATAAATATTTTAAAAGTTTCTTTAAAAAACAGAAATATTATGGCCAGTGTAACCCACAAGAACAGCCAGTATTCCTGCTCTCACTGCCACTACTGCAGTTAATCACCAGTCGCCAGGCTAAGAACTTGGCACATGCTACTTCATTTATACTTGCAGCAATCTTGTGAAATAAGCCCAACTGCTATTCCATTCTACACATGAGGTGTGTGGTGTAGAGAGAAGGCACACACACAGATCCAGGCCCTGAATGTTTCCTCGGGTCCTTCAGTTAAGTCTATCACTGTGTGGTCCCATCTTTGTCTCCATCTCCAGCTTCGGGCACCATCTGTCACAATACAAAGTCAGTCCAAATTCCATATTTTCCAAAGACCACAGAGTTCCTATGACTTTGCTTTTGCTGTGACTCCTGTCTTGCATCCCCTTTTCCCCTTCCCAAAGCCATCACTCCAGCTTCAACCAGTATTTTACCTGCAAGGCAAGCTCCTCCTTCTTTAAGTCAAGATTGTGGTACAGCCAGTTAAGCCACCACTAAGGACACTCACATCCCATAGCTGAGTGCCAATTCGAGTTCCAGCTACTCTGCTTCTGATCCAGCTCCCTACTAACGTGCCTGGAAGCAGTGAAGGATAGCTCAAGTACTTGAGTTCCTGACACCTACATGGGAAACCTGAATGGAGTTCCCGGATTCTGACTTCAGCCTGGCCTAGGTCCAACCATTGTGACATCTGGGGAGTAAACCAGCAGATCAAGACATCTTTCTCTCTTTCTCTCTCTCTCTCTTCTCTCTCTCTCTCTCGCTCACTCTCTCTCTCTACCTCTATCTCTACCTCTACCTCTACCTCCAATTCTATTTCTATCTCTCCCCCCTCTTCTCTCCCTCTCTGTGTCATTCTGCCTTTCAAACAAATAAATTATTAAAAAAAAAAAAAAGAAAGAAAAGAAAAGAAAGAAAGGCCCACTGTCATGGCACAGCAGGTGAAGCTGTCGCCTGAGACACCAGCATCCCATATTGGGCTCTGGTTCGAGACCCGGCTGCTCCACTTCTGATCCAGCTCCCTGCTAATGTGTCTGGGAAGACGCTTGGGCCCCTGCACCCATGTGGGAGACCAGGGGAGGCTCTTGGCTCCAGGCCTCAGTCTAGCTCAGACCAAGCTGTTGGCAGCCATCTGGAGAAGGAACTGGTAGATGAAAGATCTTTATGTCTCTCTCTGTAACTCTGCCTTTCTAATAAAAAAAAAAAAAGATTTGTTTTTTATTAAAAAAAAAAAAGGAGAAGAAGAAGAAGGCAGCAGCATTCAGTAGAGACATTTGGTGCAGCAGTAAAGAAGCTACCATGCCACCCACATCTCACATCAGAGTCCCTGGGTCCCAGTTCCAGCTCCACTCCAATTTCATCTTCCTGCTAATGCTCACCTTGGAATGCAGCAGGGATGGTTCAAGAGGTTTGGGTCCCTGCCAGACTGAGAGACCCAGAGGGAACTCTCAGGTCCAAGGAGTTTGGGAAGTGAACCACCAGATGGAAACTCTGTCTCTCCCTGCTTGTCTCTCTATTTCTCTGCCTCTCGAATTAAATAAATAAAAATAAATCAGTTCTCATTCTGCTCTGATTGTGGAATTTCATGACCAAAACTGAATAATTCATGTGCTTTAAGATAATGGAGAAAGTGGCTTATGTAAGTAACTCCTATACTAGTAAGAAAGTTCTTAAGCCAGGTCTTACTATTTTTAGTAGCCCTGCACCTGGAGCCATGGTGGGCACACAGCAGTCCTTTGATACATGTTCATAAATAAATAAATGGCTAGTTGAATGAGTTGTGAGAGGGTCTCCATTAAAGAATTAGAATGCAACCCAATTCTTAGCAACATGAAATAAATAAGTGAAAGCCGACAGACTGGAATCTTTTCTTTCAGAAGAGATTTCTTTTCAACATCATTTACCAGACCGGAGCTCCTGGCCTTTGTTCTGCAGCTGAGCCTGCGGGGCTCCTTTGCCCGAGGCTTTGGATGGTGGAAATTGGAAAAAGAGTGTCTGCTATTAGTTGCTGCTGGGAAATAAGGTTCAATTGTGTTTATGAGAGTGGAAATACTCCAAGATCCAGAATTATACGGCAGCTATGGCAGGGAGAGGCAGAGCAAATCCACTTTGTATCAGAAAAATGTGTGGATAAACGTAGATAGGATTTTTCTTCATAAAAACACACAGAGAGACTGCTTGGCTTTGTTGGGCTTACTTTTCATTTCCTTCTGTAAAAGGCATATCCATCCTCTTGGGGACAGAAATGAAGACCTGGCAACGTGCAAATTGTTGGAGCCACAATTACTAATGTTCCTTCTCTTGTGGGGTCTTCTTTTCGGTGAACTCCAGATGCAGCTAATGAGAACACCCGATTACTACAGCTATTGACCATGGGCAGAGTTCTTCGCTGCCCAAGAGCACATTCTCCAGAAGCTCATTCTAATGAGAAACTGGGTTATTATACGATTCTTCACCAAGGAATACAGTTGAGGAGTTATGGCCTAAGATGAACTTACACATAAAAATGCATGTATTCAAGGCTATTGTGATAAAAACTTTGGAGAGATTCTCCCCTCCCTCATAGAACTTGGCTTTCTACTTTTACAGGATGTTGCAAGTCTAATCACACAGCCTTTATACATATTCAAAACATTTTTTATTCATGTCCCCTGATTCTAAATATACTTTTAATATCACAGAATCAGAAATTTGGATGAGAACTCTAGACATTGTCTGACCCATGCAGACAGAACTCTTCTTGACTCATCCCTGGAAGAAACCATCTATTCTTTCTCTGAATTATTTCAAGAAGACATAGGACCACGGGTGCATCCTGCTGTCTCTTGGCACAAGTTGCTTTCTTGAGGCTCAAGTACCAACCATTGTTTTCATTTCCGCGCCTGCTTCAGTAGGAATTTAGCTTTTCCACTGCTATCATTTCCTCTGTTGCTCAAGAAGCTTAGTGTTTTTCCATTGTCTCAGGAGTCAGGACAGGCTTCTGGATTGAATACAATGTGCTGTTTAGTGCCTATAACTTTCCACACACAATTCCACCTGCCTGAGCATCCTCTCCTTCACTGTGATGCACTTTTTCCACGTTCAGACTCCTATTTAAGAACCTCTGCACCTGCACACTCTGCCACGCCTCAATCTAGGATATTGATGAGGCGGCCCTAAGGGCTACAAACAGTTCCTCCAAAACTGTGCTAGTCAAACTGTGGCCCTTAGACCTGCAGCAACAGCATTCACTGGGAGATTCTCAAACGTGAGCACTCTTGGCCCCATCCTGGCCTACTGAGTCGTTATATCCAGGGTAGAAACTGGGCTTCTGAGATTTAGCAAGCTTGCTAGTGTTTGGGAAGCACTATTTTGCCATAACCTAATCTCAGATAACCTCTGGAAATTCTGGATTTAACACTGTTGATAGGCCAGAAAGATTATAATAAGTAGCTATCATTTTACTGAATAAAATTGGAACAGAATCCTGTGGAGGTCACTTAGCAAAAAAGAATTTACTTAACAGTCAAGACTATCTTCCTGAGATTCTTACTCTGTAGTCTTGCTTACAGACCTTTGGGAAGAGATTATATAGCGAATTTAGAAAGTCACAAATCTCTCTCTTGAGAATACTAAGGGTCAATGCATTTGTCTTTTGCACATTATTTGGAAATTCTTCCTTTGCATGTTTGTCTCACACTAGCCATAAAGTCTAAGCTCATCTCTCATTCATCTTGAAATTTCAACAGCAAGCAGAGACCCAGATACATAGTGATCATTTAATGTTAACTGGGAAAAAAATGCATGAATGAATGACCACAACAAAATATTTTCTTTCTGAATTCTCACTTCCTATTTTAGATAGCCACCAAACTTTTTTTCATTTAGCCTCTGCAAACGGCTTTGGTAACTGCTATTGTTTCTCAAAGTGTGGTTCCCCGGACCAACCAGCTGTATAACATCACCCCAAGGCATACCATGGGCAGATTCCTAGACTCACCCTGTAATATCAAATTTGAATCTCTGGTTTGTAAGACTGAGAAACCCCAGGCCATCTTTATGTAAGCAAAGTTACAGAAGTGCTAGATTATGCGGTTACCCCAATTTGGGTTTCTCTGTGATTGGCCACTAACCAGAGAATCAGAAGTCTTAGTATCTAAATTCAGTAGGGGGGTGGGAGGAATCCTAATGAGATAAAGACAGAAACAAGGATCCCAGGGAGGTTTTTTCTTATGCAATGATTCTAAATGGTACCAGGAGTTGGGATTATATGTTTGCCTTGAGATACATACCTTCATCAATAGATACTTTGGGAAGTAGGGAAAGATTTGAGAAGTTTCTTTTGCTAAGCTACTCCTTACATAAGAAAGCAATGAAGTAGACTCCCAGGAATTCAAAGCAAGGGAAGGAATGCAAGTGGAAGAAGTAGGGGAGTTATTTTAAAAAGAAAAGAAAAAAAAAAAGAAAGAAAAAAGAAACAAACCAATGGAAAAGAGCTCAGCATAGAGTTCTATAGTCTTCCCAAGCCTTATTGCATTTTCTCTTGCTAATAACACAATGCCACAAACTGGGTAAGTTATAAAGAAAAGAGGTTTATTTTGCCTCACAGTTCTGCATCTGGTGATGTCCTCCTTAATAGCAGAGTTCCAAGGCAACACAAGGCATCACAGGATGAGGGCGAGCCCAAGAGATAAACTCAAGCTGACTTCCCTAACAGCCTCACTCTCAACATAACCCATTAGCCAATTCATACATTTATAGCATGAATAGAAAAATCTGCTCATGAGGCCAGGGGCCTATTCACCTCTTACAGGGCCTACCTGGCCCCTCTTCTTAATATCATGTAATAGGTATGAAATTTCAATGTGAGTGTCAGAGGGGACACACCAGAGCACCTCCTCCTCAAAAGAACTGGTGTAAAGGCCCAGTGGACACCAACTGACCACAGTATTACTTATGGGACCAAAAACTCTATGGCTTTTCCCTGAGAGCTTTTTTGTGGATTTTATTTATTTGAAAGGCAGAGTTAGAGAGAGATTTTCCATCTACTAGTTCACTCTCCAAATGGCCACAACGGCTGGGCCTGAGCCAGACGGAAGCCAGGAGCCAGGAACTTCTTCCAGGTCTCCCACATGGATGCAGGGGCCCAAGGACCCAGACCATCCTCCACTGTTTTTCCAGTCACAGAAGTAGAGCAGCCAGGACTCAAACTGGTACCCATATGAGATGATGATGCTGCAGACATCAGCTTAACCTGCTGTGCCACAAGGTCAGCTCCAACCTTGAGAGTTTTCAGACTAGAGATACCTTCTCTTGTTATGTTATTGAACATAATATCTACAAGGTAAATACCCTGGGAAAGTCAAAAACATTGGTTAATTTTCAAAATATAGGAAGGTGGTGGTACAGGTATGCAGGTTTTTAATATCCCTAAGTCATGGCATTGCAACCAAAAACCCAGAGCCAAACCAAATACCCACAGACAATGTCTACAACAAAATCAGGTCAGAAGCTATCATCGTGAACCCCAGAAGGGAAGTGGGTGGAACTAATTGCCAATCCCTAGGAAGTATCAAATCTGTGTAGGAGGAAGCAGAGGGAAGCAAGGGGGCATCCAGCAGATATGAGAACAAGATGACTAAATACAATTTGAAATCGGTGACAGATTGAGAAAGCTTTCTGCAGGTGAGATGACTCAATCCAGGGCTTATGAAACTTCAGAGACAAGTTTGTCCAGGAGCTCTTCCAGGAAAAACCCCATGCTAGAGAGAAATTGATGGAAATAAAATCCAAACAGGCCGACCGAGGAAAATGAAAGATCCAGCAAAAGTGGGGATGAGCAACTCAACCAGGAGGGCTTGAAAAGTATTAGACCACACTTTTTAACAAAAAGAACTCTACAGCAGTGTAGCTAGAGATGCTATCCTGGGGTCCAGCACTGTGGTATAGTAGGCTAAGCCTTTGCCTGTGGTGCTAGCAACCCATATGAGTGCTGATTCATGATCCAGCTGCTTCTCTTCCGATCCAACTCCCTGCTATGGCTTGTGAAAGCAGTGGAAGATGGTCCAAGTGCTTGGGTCCCTGCACCTACACGGGAGACCAGGAAGAAGCCCTTGGCTCCCAGCTTCAGACAGGCCCAGTTCCAGCTGTTGTGACTACTTGGTGAGTGAATAAGCAGATGGAAAACCTTTCTGTCTCTCCCTCTCTCTCTGTATTTCTATCAACTAAATAAATAAAATATTAAAAAAAAAAAATAGAGATGCTATCCTGATCCATCCCTTCCTCCTGAAAGTTGAGGAAAATTAATTTTATTTAAAAATCATCAATACAAAAGTGTTATGGTTGAATTGTAGGTAATGTTTTTATAAGAAAACAGAAAATGAGACACAGGAAAACATTCCTACAAATCATGGAAGCACTTGAGAGTAATGACCACAGAACAGAGGTATAGAGTAACCTAATACTTTTTAAATGAACTAAAGGAAAAATTTTTAAGTGGTAAATTGTACAAAGCAATAACATAAGTCAGAATTCAAAAAAAAAAAAAACCTGAGAATATGGTAAAACTAATGGAAAAAATTAGAAGTTAAGGGTTGGCACTGTGGCACTGTGGTGTAGCAGGATAAGCTAATACTTGTGATGCCAGCATCCCATATCAGAGTGCTGGTTTGAGTCCCAGTTTTACTCCACTTCTGATCCAGCTGCCCACGAATGCACCTGGGGAAACAGTAGAAAATGGCCCAAGTACGTGGGCCCCTGCCACCCTCATATGAAACCCAAATGGATGTCCAGGCTCTTAGCTTTGGCCTGCATCAGCCCCAGTTGTTGCAGCCATTTGAGTAGTGAGCCAGTAGATAGAAGGTCTCGGTCTCTCTCTCGCTCTCTCTCACTCTCTTTCTCTCTGTCTCTGCCTTTCAAGTAAATGAATAAATCTTTTTATTTAAATATCTTTTTAAAAATTAAAAAGTAAAAGAAATCACTACAAAATGTAATGTGAGTCACATCTCCAAAGAAGACATTCAGTCAATACAACTGTGAGAAGTGCTCCATTTTACCAGTTATCAGAAAGAAAAAAAATCAAACCACACTGAGTTACTACTTCACACCCATTAGAATGACTAAAATTGAAGACTATGCTAGCAAAGAAGTGGAGCAACAGGAACTGGTTAACTCCCCCAGTATCAGAAAAGCTAGGACTAGGCTCCAGGTGAAAGCCAGGAACTCGGGGCCCATGCTGTGGCATAGCGTTTAAAGCTGCTGCCTGCAATGCCGGTATCCCATATGGGCACTGGTTCAAGTCCTGACTGCTCCACTTCTGATCCAGTTCTCTGCTATGGCCTGGGAAAGCAGCAGAAGATGGCCCAAGTTCTTGGGCCCCTGTACCCGCGTGGGAGACCCAAAAGAAGTTCCAGGCTCCTGGCTTCAGGTCGGCACAGCTCTGGCCATTGGGGTCAACTGGGGAGTGAACCAGCCAATGGAAGACCTCTCTCTCTCTCTCTCTTTGCCTCTCCTTCTCTCTGTGTAACTCTTTCAAATAAATAAATAAATGTATTTAAAAAAAAAAAAAGGAAAGAAAAAGAAAGCCAGGAACTCAGTCCTGGTCTCCCATGTGGGTAGTAAGGACTCAACTACTTAATTGTCACCTACTGCTCCCCACTGCGTGCACTGGCAGGAAGCTAGAGTTGGGAGTGCAGCTGAGATTGAAACCTGGGTCCTCTAATACAGAACACAGACATCCTAACAGCTAAGCGAAACACTCACCCCAAGAGGAACTCTCCTATATTGCTGGTGGGGATGCAAAATGGTACAGCTGCTTAGGAAACTCTTCAGCAGTTTCTAATACAAATGAAAAATGCAACTTCCCTATGAGACAACAATTTGGTTCCTAGAGAAACAGGAGCATATCCTCACAAAGATTTATATAGCAAAGTTCTTCACAAATATAATTTTTAATAGCCCAAACCTAAAAGCAGAACAAATGGTCATCAAAAAGATGGAAGGATAAATTGTGCTGTATTTGTGAGCTGATGACATACAATACAATGTGAGTTAAGCTAAAAAAAATACCATACTAAGTGAAAGAATTCAGACAGGAGTATAGGCAGTTATGATTTTACTGATTTGAAGTTCAAGAACAGGCAAATCTATGGCAATAGAAGTCAGAATACTGGTTGCCTTTTTTGGGAGATAAGAGTATTTACTGGAAAGAAGTATACAAGGGAACTTTCTGGAGTGATGAAAATGTTCTATATTTTGATCTGTTTGGTATTTATACAAGTGTATACTTATACATGTTGCAAGTCCACAAGACCATTTCATGATTTGCTAGGAGGTCTCACAAGACTTAGCATAGTTGTACTCATGACTATGATTTATTTCAGAACAAAAAGGATGAAAGAAAAATCAGCACATGGGAAAGGTGCATGGGACAGAGTTCGGGTAAACCACATGGAAGTTTCCAAGAGTCCTTTCCCAGTGAAATCACAGAGAATGTTGTTAACTTCTGCAAAACTGAGTTGCAACAATGTGTGAGGAGTGCTGTCTCCCAGGGAAACTCACTAGAGATTCAGTGCCAGGGTTTTCGTTGGGAGCTAATCAAGTAGACAGCCTTTGCCTAGCATGCACCACAATGTCAGACTCCCAGAAGGAAAGCAAGTGTTCGGCATAAACCATTTGTTCACATACACACACAATGAGCCATTCTTATCAGGCAATAGTGGGAACGCTCCAGAAACTCAAGTTTCCACACGCAGGTCAAGGACCAAGCTCGCAATCACGTCTTTCTGGGGATAGTAGTCAGTCTTTCTAGGTCAACTCCTTTCTACAGTATGTAAAAGTTCACCAAGCTGTACATCTAACACTTGGTTATTTAACTGCATAGAGATTATATATCAACATGAAAAAATTCATGTTGATATACATATATGTATGGGAGAGAGCCATAGATTCTCTTCTGCAGCAAGTAGGTCATTAAACAAGAAAACCATTATAATACTGGAGGCGTCAAATAGAACAAAGCAAAGGAGCTCTACTTTCCCAAATTGCTTAGGACCCAACTTTCCTAGGAGCACAGGGGTTCCTGTTCTGAGGCAGCATGATCTAATAAAGAGACATGAACTTTACCACCAGGGAAAACAACTGCTAGGATGCAGCTCCATCATTTGCTAGCTGGGCAATCACTATCGAGATATTTCACTTCTCTGAGCTACAGACTCCTCACCAGCAAGATAAGCATGGTAACATCTGCCATTGAAACATAAGAACTGATTGAAATAACACATGCGATGCACACTCAAAACACATGAGTTTCTTACTAAAGGAGTGAAAAGATACACATGCAAAAAATTATTAAAAAAATAAAGCTGGAACAGTGCCATTCTGAGAATTGATAAACAGTATGATAGGTGGCCAAAAGAAAGGTTACAGGTGGTCAGCAGTACTGCTTTATAGAAGCGGCATTTGAGCTGCTGATAGAATATTTGTTAAAATGTTGAGATTCAGAGATGAATAATAGTGCATATTAGGACCTGGGAAGTGTTTATAAAAATTAGAAATCTGGTCTTTTGCCAGCACAAATTTTGCTGAAAGAAGTGGCATTTATGTAGATGGTTTGCCATGAGCAGGACCTCATGGGCATAGAACATAATGCATGCTAAGTGAAGTAATAACAGGGCACACCTGAGGCAGGGGCCATTTTTACCTCTACACATGTAGCAGTACGGGACCCGGGTATGACCTCAGCTAGGAACTCTATCGAACCCACAAGACAAAGCGATGACTTCTAAAGAAACACAAGCACATGCACATTTTTCCCTTTGTTACTATTAAGATAGACTTTTTTTTCATTCATTCAACAGATATTTATTGGGTATGCAGTCAGGCATTGTGCTACATCATCAGGATGAAATATACAGGGCACAGCCACAGGAGTTCACACACTGGTCAGAAAGGCTGCCCATGGATAAATGAATTATAATAAACAATAGTGGGAGCTTTAGGGGAAAGATAAACAAAAGGCTTCAGAATCATACATAGCAGGACTAAGCCATAGTTAGGTCCATCTGGCTTCTACCTGGACTATATTACGCTGACAACTGGCTGGGAAACTGAAGGATGGATATGACAGACAGCTACTTTGTAAAAATGGTCAAATTAAAAAACAGTAGCTCTAGGTAAGGTCAGAGTGCCCTCTACTGAAACAGGAAGCTGAAATTAGAAGATACACCAATCTGAGTAGAAAAATATAAAAATATTCTCTATACCCTTTTATTTATAGAAATGGATAAACATCCTCTCCTAACGATATCCCATCTAAGACCTCATTGGATTCTTATGTTTGTTGGGATGGAAATAAAGGACGACAGGGGAACACAAAAAACACATGAACAGATGTGAACATCACAATGGCAAAATAGGTTCAAGATATTTAGCACATAAAAACTTTCCAGATGAGGGCCAGCGCTGTGGCACAGCAAGTTAAAGCCACAAACTGCAGCACTGAGGCACCCCGTATGGGTGCCTGTTTGAGTCCTAGCTGCTCCACTTCTGATCCGGCTCCCTGCTAATGCATGTAGGAAAGCAGAAGAGGATGGTCCAAGTCCCTGGGCCCCCGCACCCACACAGGAAACCCAGAAGAAGCTCCTGGCTCCAGGTTTCAGCCTGGCCCTGCCCCAGTCATTACGACCACTTGGGGAGTGAATCAGCAGATGTAAGATTCTCTCTCTCTCTCTCTCTCTCTTCTTTCTTCTTTCTTCTCTCTTCTCTCTCTCTGTAACTCTGCCTTTCAAATAAATAAATAAATCTTTTAAAAAAAATACTTCCCAGGTGCATTGGTAGGCTATCAAAATCCAACTTATGTAGCCTGGAACCTTGTCAGAGAAGGAACACACACTGGAGCCCCAACTCTTGGCAAGCTACCATGAATTTTCATCCTCTCCACTTCAACAGTTGATGCTTATGAAAATAAATTCAGCCATGAAAAGATACAGGGAACTTAAATCCATATCATCAAGAAAGAAACCAATCTGAAAAGGCTATCTCCTATTTGATTCCAACTACATAATGTTCTGAAAGGCAAAATCATGAAGACAGGGAAAATGTCAGGGTTAAGAGGAGTGGGGAGAAGAACAGGGAGGACGTGAGGATTTTTAAGCCAGCGAAACATCTCTGTATGATTCTGTTACGGTAGATACGTGTCATTCTGTATTTGTTAAACCCCTTAAAAGGTGACAACGCTAAGAGTGAGCCACAACGTATACTACTGGGCTTTGGGTGATAATGAGGAGTCAGAGTGGGTTCATCAGTTGAAATGAACACCATTCTGGAGCAGAAAGTTGGCAGTGGAAGAGACGTTCCACGCATGGGGCAGGGAGCAGGTGGAAAGTCTCTGAACTTTCTGCTCAATTTCTCTGTGAATCTAAAACTTCTCTGAAAAAATAAAATTTACTTTTAAAGAAATCCTGAATAAGTTCATCATAAGGGTAGACCTCAGAAGGCAGAAGATTATTGAAAGGTGGTTTTTCTGCTCATCAAAGGGACTACAGATATAAAAAGAGGATGTGCGTGTTGTGGACTAAGTGGTAGCAGGTTGTAGCTTTGAGGACAGTTCCCTTATTTCCTTCCCCTTGCCCAACCTTCCCACCAGTGTGCAAGCCACAGGGCAATCATCATTACAAGTGCCAGAACTTATCAAATTCTGACAGCTTTAGTGAAAAGTGAACCATTCACTCAAAAATAGCAATGAATATAATCTTAACTAATTTATGATAAGTGTTGATCCCAAACTGTAAAATTCAAACTGACATTCAGACAGAAATATGACATCATTAGGAGACAGGACTTGCTTGAGGACCCACTTCCAGCATCCCTGGAATGCCCTGGCTGCTGTTGGACAAGGTGCCACTGACCCAGGGTCCACGTCTACTTTGTAATAGGAAAGACAGAGGCAATCTTTTATTTACAGAAGTATAGGTTCAACAATAAGTGACTCCTTAGCCCTTGCGTTTACTTGGTAGCAGCAATTGGGGCTTTTTGTTTCTCAAATGAGGATACTATGTCACTTTTGGGTTGGATTATTCAATCTGAAGACTTTTTCCTACTTTGAATTAACTTCCAAAAACTGATTCCACATTTTGAAGCAGTGTGGTTAATAAATCTTCAAAAACATCCCAAGAGAAACACTATAGTCATTTACTTCAGTGGCATTTGGAGTAATTAGCAGTTTTCAACATTTTCCTAGCCTCTTTAATTATCCAGTGAGGCCTAAATATTTCATCCTTCCTGGATGATTAACATGCTGGGACAGATGAAAAGGTAAGAGGGAGTGCTCTACGGAACAGGTGCTGAATGCGATACTTGGCAATAAACATCCCCAGCCGCCACAAGTTTAGACATCTGGTAGAGATTTTTGTAGTGGCGAACATCTGGAATTTAATTTGTTACATGGAGTTAAAACTCCCTCCATTAAAAAAATCTCTTTTCAAAGCAATCCACAGTCTTATAATCCACTTACACATCCCCACCAGGCCCCTTGGAAAACAATCTCCACAATGCTTACTGTGACAACTCTTAGAATTCTTTGGTTTTACACGATGGTAACTTAATGCATTTCAAGCAAGGTTATTCCAGTTCCTTCTACTTCATTTCAATCTATTGATGAGCACTGGCAATTAAAGTGACTTTGTATAATATTTCAGTTTAATTAGTCAATGCTGTCATGTATTTCCTGGCCTATGGATTCAACAGTACGCATGAAAGCATGTAAGAGCTGGGGGAAGAGAAGAGAGAGTACATTTGTGTTTATTGAGTCCATTTGTGTTTCTTTTTTAAATATTTATTTTATTTATTTGAAAGGCAGTGTTACTGAGTGAGAGAGATAGAGAGAGAGAGAGAGATCTTCCATCCACTAGTTCACTCCCCAAATGGCTGCAACACCTGGGGCTGGACCAGACCAAAGCCAGAAGCCAAGAGCTTCATCTGGGTGGATGTAGGGGCTCAAGGACTTGAGCCATCTTCTCCTGCTTTCCCAGGTGCATTAGAAGGGAGCTGGATCAGAAGTGGAGCAGGAGGAACTCAAACTAGCGCCCACATGCAATGCTGGTACCACAGTGGAGGCTTAACCTGTTATGCCACAGTGCCAAGCACCATTTGTGTTTCTATAGCACAGTGTTCTTTTCCTGTGAAAATGGGCTTTTGTGACAGCTCTTTTCATGGTTTAGAAGATTGCTTGCTCCACTGCAAATGGCTGCTATCAATAAACACACTCAATTTCATCTGTGAAACCCAGTCACCATTTCCTGGAGATAAAGAGGCCTTGGATTTCAGCACAATGTAAAACATATTCCAAGACATTTCTTGGATGGAATCAGGATATTTAAAGAAAACCCAGCAGACTGACCTAAGATAAGATCATTCTTATTCTTTTGCTTTTTGCCACCCTCAAACACTGAGGGCAGCTAACTTCCAGAAAGCAAGAGGAAGCCATTTGATAACATCAACCCCTTCTTCAGCCTCAAGGGTGAAGAGTAAGAAAGTGCACTGCCCATAGGAGGGAAGGCGAGAAGTTGACATTCAGATCTGGGTGTGCCTTTTGCAGTCTTTTCTAAACTTGGCCCATGGGCAGCTAGATGTGCAACATCAAACCCACAAGTACTTCTCGGAATGATTTCCTCTTCCATTGAAACAGACCCTAGAAGGAAACGGTGCCTCTAAATTGCTCATATTCAGCACTTCCTACCATCACTAACATGATCTTTTTCTACAAAAAGGGCCCTCAAGCAGCTATGGCTGTTAAAAAATGTCATGTCTCTTTCTTTCATCTATTTCCCCTTATAACAAATTTCCCCATTGGATCTAATATATCAGAGTCAGCCTGCTAAAGCACTTACTATTTTTCTAATCATTGAAACGTGTATTTATTACCTGTGAAAAACATGGTTAGCCCAGGAAAACTCATCCCCATAGTTGGAACTTTTTGAAGTGTAAAAGTTACATATGGGAAACATACAATATTGGAAGAGTGTAATTGGGTTTCTCAAAGTCAGAGCCAGATAATCTTCCAACAGTATTTACCCTTAAAACAAAATGAAACTTAAAGTTGACCGAGTAAAAGAGGATTTGTGGGGGTCAGTTTTGAAGATATTAGATTGGGAACATATGGTTTTAAGCAAAGGCAGCTTGACATAGTGAAACCTTTGCCATGACAAAGGAAGGAAGCTGATCTGAGGGACTTGTCCCTGAGCTGCCATTTGCTGCCATCAGCCCCTCTTCCAAGCCTGATCTCTGGTGTCCCCGTTTGTATTGGGGCCATTTCCTGCATGATAATACATTCCTGTTTGACAGACAGTGCCTGGGAAAAGGCTGTATCTCCACCTCCACCCAGACAGCCACAGGCTCTAAGACGTCATCTGAATGCTCTCTGTTTCCGTTGCTGGGCGGTGGTCATTTTGCAGGGTTCACATCTTTCTCTGTTTACTTCCTGCCCAGTTAAGGGAAATCTATAGAAGTATCCAGACGTTTGTTTTCAAATTGGCAAAGCTCAAAGAAAAGATGATGAGAAGAAAGAAGAAAAATATTTCAAGACCCAAGATTTATCATCAGAATGCTGAAGCCTGCAGAACCCATCTGCCCCTCACTACTCCAAGTATGATTCCTGGACCAACAGCATCAAAACTATTTGGGGTTTTGTTACAAATGTAACACCTCAGGCCCTATCCAAAGCCTACTAACTCGGAGTATGAATTTTAACAAGATAGCTCGAATAATTCACATGCATACTGAAGTTTGAAATACACTGATGTAGTTCAACTATTTTATTTACAAGTAAGGAAACTGAGGCCCAAGTCAAAAGCTTGTGCAAACCACAAAGCCAGATGTATCAAAGGAGATGGCACTAGAACTTATTTGAGATATACGTCTTCCATTCACACACAGAGAAAGAAGACTGGCAGGGGTATTCATATTGACCTGGGGGACAACGTTGTTTCAAACTTGTCATCATCTTCAGCCCTCAGGTCACACCAATCGCACTTTGTCCATGAGAGCTTCTCATCATCCATATTGGATCCCTTCCTTACAATCTTCCTCCTGTGATTCCTGAGCTCCTCTTGGACCCTTTCCTTATTGTTTCATATATGCTGAGCAAAGCACTCACTATGCGTGAGCTCAACCACTCACCTTCTCCATACCTGAACAATGCTAGAGAAAAATCACTCCGACTCATAGACTGATTCCTTACATGCCACAGCTGGGATGTGGTTTGTGTGTGTCCCCCCAGAATTCATGTGTTGGAAGCTTGATAATTAGTGGGGCAATACCGAGGGGCAGTGGAGGCACAAGTGTTGTGGCACAGAAGGTTAAGCGGCCTTCATGACACTGGCATCCCAAACGGGAGTATCAGTTTAAGTCCCAGCTGTTCCACTTCTGATCCAGCTTCCCGTTAATGGATCTGGGAAGGCAGTGGAAAATGGTACAAACACTTGGGCCCCTGTACCTACACAGGAGACCAGGATGGAATTTCTGCCTCCTGGCTGTTGCAGCCATTTGGGGAGTAAACCGGTAGATGGAAAATCAATCTCTCTCCCTCTCCCTCTCTCTCTCTCTCTCTCTCTCTTCCCTCTGCTCCCCTCTTCTTTCCTTGTCATTCTACTTTTTCAAATAAATATTACGAAAAAAAAGAAAGACAGTAGAACCTTAAAGAGGTGGAACTAGCAGAAGGTGATAAGCTTTTTGGGGGTATTATCCTTGAAAGGGATTAAGTGAATTTTTATGGGATTTAGGTTGCTCTGGAGAAAAAAAAAGTGTGTTATAAAAGACTGAGCCTGACCCCTCCCTGCCGTCTGGCTACCTGTCTTATCATGTGATCTCTCCTTTCCTCAGGCACTCCAGCCATTGTGATGCCATCTGCCAAGAGGTCCTCACCAACAGCTGAGCCAATGGAGCCACCCAGTCTGGGACTGCCAGCCTCCAAAAACATGACCAAATAAACCTTTTTTTTCTTTACGTGAGGGCACATCAAAAACTTCATTAAAAATTGAATTAAAAGGTAAGTTTATGTTGGTACAAAAAATTATTTTGAAATTTGTTTTTAAATTTTTTATAATGTTTATTTTCCATGAATCTTTGAAGATGCCTTGTATATGACCCAGACTCAGGTATTCTGTTATAGCAATGGAAAATGGATCATAAACATTCATAACCAGTCACCTCAACTGAGCCCTCAATACTGCTCCTAATCTTGCTATGTTTCTCCAGTAGTATTACTTCCACCATATTATCAGTTTTCCAGTTTCTTCAAAATTCCCAACACCCATTCTCAAGTAATGACTTGTCTCCAGCTCTACTGAGATAACAGAAGCTGCTAGCTACTAAGCCGCTTAGTTTCCCTCCACTGCTTCTATATCTACATTCCTTCCCGAATCTCCAGTTGTCTTCACCTTTTCACCCTTCCTACAATAGGCAAACATGTGACACCATCTACTCTCCCCTTCTCAGGAAGGCATCAGGGCCATCCATCACCTCTCCTTCCTGAATACGCCGTGGCCACACATCCTTGCTTCTGCAACCATTTCGTTAGCATTCGGTTTATTCCGCTTCCTCGCTTCTTACGCAAGAAGCAAAAAAGTAAAGCTTTGGAAAGAACTCCTTTTATTTGAATCTCTCTTAATTCTCTCCTTCACAGTAGTTTCTTAGAAGGGTATGTTCTCTATCACTGTAATCTTCACTTTTTCATCCCTACCTACTATTTTTTTACCTCACTGATTTTATAGAAGTAGTATATCTTCCACTTTTCAAGTGACAAAGACTACAGAAGAAAGAAAAAAGTCACTAAAATTCTCACAATCCAGAAATAAGAATTCTTTTATTTCATAAATGTGAATTTACAAAGTGCAACTTTTGTATTGTTGTGGCTTCCCCCCCCCCAACCGCCCTCCCTCCCGTGGCCCTCCCCTCTCCCTCTCCCTCTCCCATCCCGCCCTTTATCGAGTTTCATTTTCAATTACCTTCATACACTGAACATCAACTTAGTATATACTAAGCAAGGGTTTCAACAGGCTGCATTCATACAACCGCACAAGGTATAGGGTATTGTTCGACTAGTAGTGTTTTTAAGGTTCATAGTAAAACACATTAAGGACAGAGATCCTACGTGGGGAGCATGTACCCAGTGACTCCCGTTGTTGATTTAACAATTGGCACTCTTATTTGTGACGTTAGCAATCACCCGAGACTCTTGCTATGAGCTGTCTAGGCTATGGAAGTCCCTTGAGTTCACCAACTCTGAACTTGTTTAGTCAAGGCCATGTCACAGTGGAGGTTCCTTCCTCCCTTCAGAGAAAGGCGCCTCTCTCCTTGATGGCCTCATCCTTTTTATAAAAATCTCTTTTCTGTTAGTACATGCCACTAGGAGGATAGACAGGAAAAAGTATAAAATGTAATAATACACTATCTACCATGTTTTGAAAGACTGACTACTCTGAACAATAAGAAAATCAGCTTTTGCAATTCCTTTCACACTCTTAGTTTTATAGGTTATATTGTTATTTTCATTGTGTCAAGATTTTTAATACTTAAAATCTGTTCAGTAATTATCAACCTCCAAATGCTGAGCCCTAATTCGCTGTTTAAATGTGTCTATTCTTTAACAATGAACATTTTTACCATAGGTTTTCCATTTTTGAGTATATTTTACAAATGTGTTTGGAATATTTAGACACCAAAGATGAGAATAAAAAAAAAAAAAAACAGGTAAAATCCTTACATTCATGGAATTTGTATTCTAGAGGAGGATAGAGAAATAAGCAAGACATACCAAATACCAAGAATCTTCAGATTGTGTGTGGCAAGTACTGTGCACATAAGGACAGGTGTTGAATAAGTGGAGAAAAGACTATTTTAGTAAAGAAAGATTTCTCTTGGATGTGAAATGTGAGCTGAGTCCTGAAGGATTCAGAAGAACCAGACAAGAAAAGGTTTTATGGAGGAAGAAGAGGACATTCTAGAATAGAAAAGGAAAAGAAATTGCCTAAGGCAGAAATAATCATGGCAATTTTGGGTACCAGGAAGAAGGCCCATGGGGCTGGAGCTCAGTGGGAGAGTAGGAGACGGAACCGTGTGGCTGAGGAAGTAGATAGGAGTCATTTCCTACAAGAAAATTTAAGCCAAGACAGGAAGTTGTGACTTTATTCAAAAATGTAATATCAAGACTTTAGAAATTATAAGAGGGAGGAGAAATATGATGTGATTTACTTTTTTATATGATGAACTTGACTCCTGTGTAAAGAATGAATTGAAAGAGGAGGTAGATGAAGTAAAAACAGGAAGTCCAGAAAGGAGATTATTGTAGTAATCCAGGCACAAGATAATGATGGTCACTTGGTCTAGAGAGATAACAGCAAGGACAAAGAACAGCAAATGTAGAATATGTATTAAGAGTGGAGTGGCTGACCCGGTGCTGTGGCATAGTGGGTAAAGCCACTGCCTGCAGTGCTAGCATCCCATATGGGTGCTGGTTCTAGTCCCGGCTGCTCCACTTCCAATCCAGATCTCTGCTATAGCCAGGGAAAGCAGTAGAATATTGCCCAAGTCCTTGGGCCCCTGCACCCACATGGGAGACCTGGAAGAAGCTCCTGGCTCCTGGCTTCGGGTCAGAGTAGCTCCAGCTATTGTGGCCATCTGGGGAGTGAACCAATGAATGGAAGATCCCTCTCTCTCTCTTCCTCTGCTCTACCTCTCTGTAACTCTGCCTTTCAAATAAATAATAATAATAATAATAATAATAATAGTGGAGTGGCACTTGTTAATGGTTTGGTGGCAGAGGAATGAGAGAAACGGAGCCGAGAGCCCCTAGTGTGTATGTATGTGTGTCTGGTTGGTTGGTTAGTTTTGCTTTACTTCAGCTACTGGTTTAAAGTTGGTGCCACTTCTCAGAGGAGGAAGGTCAGAGAAATAATAGTAGATTGGAAACAGAGGTCCAGGAATGTTATATTTGAGAGTTATTAGAAATGCAGTAGGCAGAATTATTTATGCCAAGTCAAAAGTTCAATGAAGGGAGAAATTTAATACTGGTCAACATGTGAATGGAATTAACACCAAAGGAATGATCGAAATCATGAAGAGTAGATAGGTGGCCTTTAGTACTCACTATGCTACAATAATCTGAAAAGATTGAAGAAATACCTGTACTCAGTTCCCAACCCTAAATCAATCAGCATATGTGAGTGTGGCATGCAACATCAGGGCGGATATAGAAGTATACAAAGGACTAAGCCTTTGAGCACACTTTGAGGTTGGAAAGAGGAGAGTCTGCTAAAGGAGCCTGAGAAGAAGTAGCCAGGGAGGTAGCAGAGGAACTAGAAAGAGCATTTCAGAAAGGATGGAGAGCTCACTCCTCTGAGGAGTCATTGAGAAAGGTAAGGATCCAGTAATGGTAATGTGGGGAAGAGGTTAAGCTTTGACCCATGCAGGGAAATGATCAGCTAAGGGGATCTAGGAGTAGAATGATACTAATGGCTAGAGGAGAGAAAGTGTATAAATGCCATTTTGAACAGTCAGAGAGTAAAGAGAACATTCAAGGGATACCAGAAAGTACAAGTGCTCTTTCGAAAAGGACAAAGATTTGTTTAGTTTCTCCAACTACATTTAAGTGCTCAAAGAAGGCATAGACTTGGGTTTAGTCACAGTTTTGTTTCATTTTTTGTTTATTTTCTTGTTTGGTCAACTGAATATAAAGAACGGAGCAAAGAAGCAAAGGACATTAACTCCTAGTCTCGCAGGAGTTGATTACTATAACAGACCATAGGATCAAAGTCTTCAATACAGAAAATCTCATGTTCCACACCAAGCACAAACTGTACTAGAATATCTATCATTCCAAGAGCTTTTACCAAAAAACAAAAACAAAATAAAAATATTATTTCAAGCAGCATGATTTGATCTCAGCTGGATAACGAGAGTCTGAGATTAGACTGCTTGATAAATAAGGAAAAATAGAAGGTGAACAGTCAGGGCTCTCAGTAAAGTGGAAGAACTGGCTGGGTGGAGCCCTTCAAGTCAGCCCCAGGACCAGTGGTGGGACACTTCATTCTCCCTGTTTTCAACTCTTGTCTTTTCCCTCTGTGTTCCCTGTGGTCATCATCAGCATTTTCTCTATGTAAATAATCTGATTTTTCTGGTGTGGACTCTGTTTTCTATTGTTTTTATGTTTCTAATTAAGTTTTATAATGACGTTGTTTTGTTTCTTATGTTGTTCCCTTAGTACTAAAATCTATTTCATTTTGCTCTGTTGGTTTTTTTCCATCCTGCCCTTGAATTCTTACTTTGTGGATGCACTTTGTAAAATTGCTGTTCATAATTCTCTTATGGCCCAAAGCACCCATGGAAATACAGATTGAGCTATTTATCTGTGTTTTGCCTCTTCCCTTCTTTATTTCTTTCCTATTCTCATTTTTTCGACCACCATGACTTCTCTCTTGTCTTTTTACAAGGGTAATGTGGACAACTCTATCAAGAAATTCTCTTGTGGCATTGTGGCATTGTGTCATAGCGGGTAAAGCTGCCACTTGTGATGCTGGCATCCCACATGGGTGCCAATTCAAGTCCCGGCTGTTCCACTTCTGATCCAGCTCCCTGCTAATCTGGGAGAGCAGTGGAAGATGGTCTAAGTGCTTGGGCCTCTGCACCAACATAGGAGACCAGGAGAAAGCTCCTGGATCCTGGCTTCAGACTGGCCCAATTCTGGCCATTGCAGCTACTTAGGGAGTGAACCAGCGGATGGAAGACCTCTCTCTCTGTCTCTCCTTATATCTCTCTGTAATTCTGCCTTTCAAGTAAATAAATAAATATTTCAAAAAAGAATAAGAAATTCTCTTTACTCTGTGAAATGCAGTTCAGGTCTCATTGACACCCTTTGCAGGTCATCAGAAAGTACATTGTCTTCTCCTCTGGGCTGCAGGTTAAAGATTGAGTGTTGCATTAGATTCTTCTTATGGCCTGTGGTACAAGAGAACAAAGGGGTGTTCGGCAGGGGCCCTGGGAGCCCACTTGAAGCCATCAGACTTTATTTCTTCAAAGCTGCCCTACTATTCTCACTGAGAGCTCACATCACCTAGCTGTGGGTGCCAGTCCCTCCCCCTCCAACTATTTCCTTGCCAGGCACCAAGGGTGCCCAGAGTCCTCAGGTTATTACACAATTTCTTGTGAAACTGTGGAAAATGCAAAGCTCTGGATCTGGGAGCTCCTCTTTTCCCTTCTGAGATCCTGTGAGGAAAGAGTTTCTCCTAACATTTTCCTAAGCTGACTACTCCCTCCTCAGACTGTTTCTCCACAAACTTGTGACTATTTAAGAATCTTCAGGATTTTGTAGGCCTACCATCTCTCCTTGTGCTGCCTCTGTGAGGTGAGAATGGATTAGAAGCCATGCTAAGCCCAACCTTGGTAGGGTCTTCTGATTCTTCCTTTGGATTCCAGGTTTTCACGTTTAGAGAGTATAATTGTCAGTTTTCATTGCTATAACGAAATCCCTGTGGCAGGTTAATCTTGTAAAGAAAAGGTTTACTTAATTCACATTTTTGGAGGCTGACAGTTCAAACAGCACAGCATTGGCTTTGGCAATGGCCACATGTCAGACAGCAGGAGTGTATGTAGGAGACCATGTCTCAACACAAGAAATCGGGGAGAGGCTCAGGTGCCAGGCTCAGCCTTTTCCAACAACTCACTCTGCTAAGAACTCACTCCAGGAGACCTATATTCCATTTGCAGGGTAGGCACCTGATGACCCAAAGATTTCCCACTACACCCCAGCTCTCAAAGCTTCCACCACCTCAGCACAGGTACCCCAAGGACTAAGTCTCCCACATGGACCTTGAGGGAGAAACCACATCCAAATCATAGCAGAGAGTAAGACTGTAGCATTCCCTTGTTTGGAGCTGGTCAGCTTACTGTGGGTCCTCTCCAAATTTGTTGTTGAGGGAAACAGATTTCTGTGACTGTCTGTCATACTACGGTCTAGCTGTGTGGCAACAAAAATGCAATACACTCTCCACTCTCACGAAGCTCAAATTCTTGTGAGGGAAAATAGGCACTCTATACACAGACAACTTAGACTTTCACACTTCAAGACACCGAGTGGTTGTGCAGTTACAATGCTACACAAAAGCTGAAACCACCCCTCCCGCAAGACCCCTCTGGCCCATCAGGCACCTCAGATGAGGTCTGCCTGGAGGCCAGCAAGGAAGCTTTAAATGACACTGCTCTTAAGTGCAATGCAGTATTTAATAGAAACTTTGATATATGGAGTCATGGAAGCAACGGACACTAGACCAGCTTCTCTGTGAGAGAGTCAGGGGAGCCCTGGTTTATAGCATCTCTCTGGTATGAGTACATACTACATGCTGGTTTCAAGCTACAAATGATAGAAAAACGAACTGGAGAACTCCTGAAAATTTTACAGTGGTCTTGTGAGCTAAAACAAGGCAGCAAAACCACATCTTTCAAACTGCATTCCTCATTTCCACATTTTCAAGTGAGTTAACCCTGCAGTCTCCATATTTCCATCTTCATAAAAGTATCAACAATAATCAGTGACAGAAATTTGTGAAGGAAAGATGGAGCAGGCGTTGTGGTACAGCAGATTAAGCTGCCACTTGCGACACCAGAATCCTACCTAGGCAAGTCTGCTTCAAGTCCCAGCTACCATATGCCTTGAATCCAGCTTCCTGCTATGCATGTGGGAAGGCATCAGAAAATAGTCCAAATACTTGAGCTCCTGCCACCTATGTGGGAGATCCAGGTGGAGTTCCTGGATCCTGGCTTAAGCCTGGCTGAGCCCTGGCTGTTGTGGACATTTTAGAAGTGAACCAACAGATGGAAGATTTCTCTCTTTGCCTCCCTCTCCCTCTCTTCCTCTGTCACTCTGGCTTTCAAGAAAAATAAATGAATCTTTAAAAAAGAACTAAGTCTGTGATGTTTATATCAGAATATGTTTAGTTCGTAAAATCTTCCTAATACATCAAGAACACATGCTGTTTGTTAATTGTGAGCTGATCTCTGAACGTGACATTGTGAGGAGACTCCAAATAAAGCAAGCCAGGCCTCGCACTCTGTTAAAGCCACCGACTTTGCAGAAGTCTTTACTTCATTAGAGAGCTCTGAGCAGGCATTCTGGCTCCCAGCTCCCTGCTCTTCATTCTGCAGAGGGAGCTCATTCTGAGACACATATCCACAGACCACCCAGGAAACCTGCAGGTGAGACTAAGTGAAAATGCTCAGCTCCCTCTACAGCCAAGGGCCCACTGTTACATGCAACGTGGCCAATCCTTCTCCTCAAAAGCTCCTAAATAGGAAAATCTGCTCAAAGGAAAAAAAAAAAAAAAACCATAAAGATGGGCTGGAAAAGTGCCTTGGCTGTGGCTCTGGCTTATCTGAGAGCTGGTATGGTCTCATGGTCTCTTGCCTGTGCGAAGCTCTGTACCACAAGGGAAAACATCTTAATTGGGAAGCTGACTTGAATGTAAAGCTCTCATTTGCCTCATAAGCAACCTGGGCATACTAATTATATGTACTTCATAGAGTTATATAAGGATGAATTGAGATAATATATGTAAAATACTGAGTATAGTACCTGGTACAGAGCATACACTCATAATGCTAGCTAATGTAACTATTATTATTATTATTGTTATTATTATTTTTGCCTAAGAATATCTTCTAGTTTCTAATAAGCTTTTTATTTATTATTTAGTATTTATTTTCGTTTTATTTAAAAAGCAGAGACAGCAAATAGACAAAAAGACAAAGAAAGATCATCCATCTGCTGATTCACTCTCCAAATGCCCACATCAGCCAGGGCTGTGCCAGGCCAAATTCAGGACACAGGAAATCAAGCTAGATTTCCCTCATGGGTCGCAGGGACCCAAGTACTTGAGCCACCACCTACTGTTTCCCAGGGTGTGCATTAGCAGGAAACAGGAATAGGTCACAGAGTTGGCACTCCAACATGTGATGTGCGTGTTCCAAGTGATTTCTTAACAACTGTACCAAATGCCTGTCCCTATCTATGACATTCTTAAAAGCATCTGCAAGGGTACTTCAAAAAGTTCATGAACAGACCCCCACTGTGGCATAGCGAGTCAAGCCACTACCTTTGGCACTGGCATCCCATATGGGCACCGGTTCAAGTCCCAGCTGCTCCACTTCATATGCAGCTCCCTGCTAGCGTGCCTGGAAAAACAAGTTCTTCAGCCCCTGCACTCACATGGGAGACTTGAAAGTAACACCTGGATCCTGGCTTTGGATGGGCCCAGATCCAGATTTCATGGCCATTTGGGAAGTCAACCAGCAAGGGGAAGATCTCTCCCTCTCTCTTTCTATAACTCTGTCTTTCAAATACAATATATACATCTCAAAAAAAAAAAATTCATGGAGTGGCTGGCATAGTGACACAGCGGGTTTGGCTGCCACTTGCAACATTGGTATACCATGTCATTAATGCCAGTTAGAGTTCCTGTGGCTCCACTTTTGATCCAGTTTCTTGCTAAAGTGCCTGTGAAGGCAGCCAGGGATGGCCAAAGTGCTTGGGCCTCTGCCACATATATGGGAGACCTGAATGAAGTTCCAGCCTCTTGGGGTCAGCTTGGCCCAGCTCTGGCTTTTACAGCCATTTGGAGAGTGAACCAGCAGATGTAAAATCAATCTCTCTCCCTTTCTCTCTCTCTCTTTTTCTCTCTCCCTTCCTCCCTCCATCCCTCTGTTCCTGTCACTCTTTCAAATAAATTAATTAATAAATTTTTAAAGCTCATGGAAAATTTAATTCAAGCATAAGTTTATTTCGATGCAAAAGATTTTTGAAATTTATGTCAGTTTTTTCATAGTAAGTATTTTTCATTATCTTTTTGAAGACTCCTTGTATACATGTATACCCTGATATTGTTTAGTAAATCACAAACTCATTGCTTAGGTTTAGGATATGTTTCACTGAATTATTTATTTATTCGAGTGGCAGAGAGTCAGACAAAGAACCAGAGAACTCTCATTAGCTGGTTCACCTCCCAATGCCTACAGTAGCTGGGGCTGAACCAGGCTAAGGCTGGGAGCTGGGAAATCAACCTGACTCTCCCACGTAAATTGCAGGGGCCCAACTACTTGAACTACCACTTGCTACCTCCTGGGTGCACACCAGCAGGAAGCTGGAATTAGGAGTAGAGCTGGGACCTGAACACAGGCATAGGATATTGGCATCCTACTTAGTGGCTTAACCGCTAGTCCAAATACTTGCCCCAAGTATTGCTATTTTTTAATTTATCCAAAAGGTCTTTTGTATCATTTATGCCGTTTTGCCTGATAGGGATTTTTCTGTGTGGTTTGCTTTATATGTCAGTTTGGACGGTTTTAAAAATCTTAGTCTAGATTCATTTATTTAACAAACATTTTCTTACTGTTTTTCTTTTTTCTTGGTTTTTATAAAGCAGACTGAAAAGGAACCATTGCTGATTTGATGGCCATGAGGAAAGCTCTTGGAGGATATTGGATCCCTGTACTCATTCCTCACATGTTGAGACATGTTTTAGACCTGGTGCTAGGCAATACTTCAGGAACTAAAGCCACAGAGAACAAAAACCCAGATTTTGGCCTAATGGACCCCGGAGAATAAGTAGAAAAATCCAGAAAGGTAGGTCAACTAGTAATGATTGCACGGTGTGACAAATGCTAGATAGAATTCATATGATGCTATGGGAGCATTGGCTCAAAACTAGACTGGGAAAGAAAAAAGAAGAAACTAGACTGGGAAAGGGAAGAGGTCTTGAAGTTAAGAAACAACAACTCAGGCGCTGTGGCGCAGTGGGTTAATGCCCTGGCCTGAAGTTCTGGCATCCCATGTGGGAACTAGTTCAAGACCCAGCTGCTCCACTTCCTGTCCAGCTCTCTGCTATGGCCTGGGAAAGCAGTGGAGGATGGCCCAAGTCCTTGGGCCCCTGCACCCATGTGGGAGACTGGGGAGAAGCTTCTGGCTCCTGGCTTCAGATCAGCGCAGCTCAGGCCATTGAGGCCATCTGGGGAGTGAACCATTGGTTGAAAGACCTCTCTCTCTCTCTGCCTCTCTGTGTAACTCTGACTTTCAAATAAATAAATAAATCTTTAAAAAAAAAAAATAACTAAAAAAAAAAAAAAAAGAAACAATAACTCTTGGGGCCAGCTCTGTGGCATAATGGGTAAAGCTGCCACCTGCAGTGCCTAGGAAAGCAGTGGAGGATGGCCTAAGTCCTGGGGCCCCTGAACCCATGTGGGAGACTTGGAAGAAGTTCAAGGTTCCTAGCTTCAGATCAGCTCAGCTCTGGCCATTGCGGTCATCTGGGGAATGAACCAGTGGATGGAAGGCCTCTCTCTTTCTCTCTCTCGCTCTCGCTCTCACTCTACCTCTCTCTAACTCCTTAAAATAAATAAAGTAAATCTTTAAAAAAAAAAAAAGACCACAAACAAATACCAAGATTGAGTAGCATGACCCAGCCATCCCACACCTGGAAATTTACCCAACTGAAATGAAATCAGCGTATGAAAAAAGATATCTGGACCCCCATGTATGTTGCAGCTCAATTCACAATAGCTAACATATGGAGTCAACCCAGATGTCCATCAACTGATGACCAGTTAAAGAAATTGTTGTATATGTATACTGTGGAATACTACTCAGCTGTAAAAAAAAAAAATGAATTTTTTTTTACAACAAAATGGATGCAATAGAAACCATCATACTTAGTGAAACAAGCCAATCCCACAAAGACAAACATCATGTGTTTTCCCTATTTGTTGTAAATAAATGTAACCCACATGATTGAAATTGACATTTTGAGATTTGATTATTGTTTATAGTCTTTGTCTATACTCTTTAGGTACAGTAGTTTTTGCATTTACTACTTGTTGAATTCTTTTTTAGTTAAGGGCTAAGCTTGCGATTATAAAATAAGCTGAAAGTACATCATTATAAAAATTAAAACAAAAATAATAAAGGGAGGAGGGAGGATAGAAGCATGGGCAGGAGAGAGAGTAGGGTGGGAAGTATCACTATGGTCTTAAATCTGTATATATGAAATACATGAAATTTATTCACCTTATGTAAGTAAAAAAAAATTTTAATGAGTAGCATGAGAAGAGAATAAAGGGTCAAGGAAAGGAGACAGGGAAACAAAATACAAAAAAAAAAAAAAAAAAAAAGAGCGAGAGAGGTGAAAACAAGAAGCCAAAGAGATAGAAAGAAAGTAAGAAGAGCTGGAAACCATATTAACACTCAAGATGTAATACTGAGTTCAGATAGTACTTTTTCTAGGAAAGCCTTATCAAGGTTTCTCCCCAGCCTACCACAATAACAACCATAGTCATAGCCCAGCACCTGTGACATCATGATGAAGCAGCATTTACCCACCTCCTTGTCACTCTCAAGCCCCAGCCCATAAAACCCTCAAGGGCACGACCCAAGTTTTATCCATCTCCACATTTCTAGTACTTAGGATGTTTTGATGCATCACAAATGGTCCATCAATAAATATTCAGCAAAATTGAAAGCAAGGAAGGAAGGACACTTAATTATAGGAAATGATAAGCTCTATGAATTACTTTTAAGAAGCTAAGTCAAAACATTAAACTTAAAAATAAGATGGTCTATTGGCAAGGTTGTTGGCAAGAGAACTTAGTGAACTAAGAGGGTCAAGAACCAAACAAGTGGATGGAGACAGTGGAGAAAGTGAAAGTAAGTTTCTCTTTTGAGAAGTTTGGCAGTGTTGAGTTGTTACCTCATAAAGAAGCTACCATTCACCATAATGGATGTTGAAATATTGTACCAAGATTATTTCCATTATTTTACAATGACTTTTTCACTAAACTATACTAGACAAATACTCTGTAAGAACTTATATGTTGATATCCTGATTCTAAGCAAAACCACACTTACAATAGTTTCCTTTTACAGAGTATCACACAGAAAGAAATTATACAAATCCAAATGATTTGTCCCAAATATACAAAGTGATCAAAAAGGTTATAACTTTTATGATTTTTTTTCATATATACCATTTTCACATTTCTAAGCACTCCACTATCAAGATTTTTTTTTGCACTGAAAGTATGTTTTTATACTAAACTCTTCTTGGAGTGAAAACACCATGAGCCAAAAAATTTTAAAGAAAATAATGCTAAGAGAAATATTTAGCTAAAGAAACTTTCACTATATCATATTTGATGCATAAATTATTGACTCAAAATATTAGTCATTACTTATAAAAACTTTTGTCTTTAACCTTCAATATATATTTGCTATCCATGAAAATTATTTGCATATAGTGAATTCACATGGAATTCATCATTATTTTTCTATTAAAATTAATGGAAATAGGCCGGCGCCATGGCTCAACAGGCTAGTCCTCCATCTAGCAGCGCCAGCACACAGGGTTCTAGTCCCAGTCGGGGCTCCAGATTCTGTCCCGGTTGCCCCTCTTCCAGGCCAGCTCTCTGCTATGGCCCAGGAGTGCAGTGGAGGATGGCTCAAGTGCTTGGGCCCTGCACCCCATGGCAGACCAGGATAAGCACCTGTCTCCTGCCTTCGGATCAACGCAGTGCGCCGGCCACAACGCGCCGGCCGTGGTGGCCATTGGAGGGTGAACCAACGGCAAAGGAAGACCTTTCTCTCTCTCTCACTGTCCACTCTGCCTGTCAAAAATTAAAAAAAAAAAAATTTAAAAAAATTAATGGAAATATTTTCTTCATTTAAAGCTTATTCATTTAGCAAAGGAATTCTCAGAAATGAATTAAGGTCATCAAGGGAGAGATGCGTGTAGTGAAAATGGGAGGGTTAGATGCTGAGGAGAGATTTTATTTTCTAAGATTGAGATCATGTAGCATAAATATATTCCAAAAGGGATTTGGACCACGAATGGATGAATGCAAAATCAAAGCCATTGATCTCACAGAAACTGAGGAGAATGGAGGAAACAGAGGCTACAGATTCAGACCAGTCGGTCAGCAGATAGAGGGTATGACGGTTAAATACATGTGTCCACTCAGCGAGGCTGTGGTGCCCGGTTCTTTGGTGAATACCAGTCCAGATGTTGCCATGAAGGCATTTTTCAAATGTGATACACATTTAAAACAGTAGACTTTGAATAAAACAGATTCCCTTCCACATGTAGATCAGCCTCATCCAATCAGCTGAAGACTTCAAGAGAAAAGATTGAGGTTCCCTAAGGAGGAAGGAATTCTGCCTACAGACTGCCTTTAAGCTCAACATTGCAACATCACCTCCTGGTAGAATCTCCAGATTCTGACCCGCCCTGCAAATTTTGGGCTTGCCTGGCCCACAGTTCTGTGAGTCAATTCTTTAAGTCAATCTACTTTATATGAACAAGCAAGAGACCGCAGATTAGAGTGTGCAGAAATATTCCTGGAGTGATGTTAAGGTCAATGCTTTTAACAATGGGTGACTACCATGTTCCTGGAGTTACATGACTATATGGCTGCCCATACTCATATAGGACCTGATTTTGAATGGGGAATAGGGAAGATCTGCTATATAGAACTGGTTAATAAGAAATACATAGATAAAAGAATACATTTTTTTACTTATCCATGTTCTATAATCCAAATAAGAATGCATTGCGTTGGGTCGGTTTTGAGACACAGCAGGTTAAGCTACCACCTACAATGCTGGCATTCCATGTGGGCACCAGTTCAACTCCTGACTGCTCCACCTCTGATTCATCTCCGCTAATGTGCCTGGCAAAGCAATGGAAGATGGTCCAAGTACTTGGGCCCCTGCAGCCAAGTAGATACCCAGACAGAGTTGTATACTCCGGGCTTCAGTCTGGCCCAACATTGGCCATTGCATCCATTTGGGTCTCTGTCACTTTGTCTTAGAAATAAAATAAATGAATCTTTAAAAAAATGCATGCATGCAATAGATTTTCTTTTTAATTTTTACTTTATTTTAAAGGAAGAGAAAAACAGAGAAAGACAGATAAAAATCTGACCCACTCCCCAAATACCCCTAAAAGCTGAGACTAGGCCAAAACCATAAGCTAGGAAATCAATTTTTATCTCTCACATAGGTAATAGGGACCCAAGTACTTGAGCCATCACTTGCTGCCTCCCAGGGTATATATTAGCAGGAAGCTAGAATTTGATGCTGAGCAGAGAGCTAAATCCAGGCTCTTTGATATTAGATATGGGTGTCGCAAGCAGCACCTTACCACTGTGCCAAATGCTTATTCTGGCATATCTTTTCAAAATCCAATGACACACATCTATATTTAATAAACGTTATTCTTTATATATATTTTTTGACAGGCAGAGTTAGAGAGAGAGAGACAGACAGACAGACAGAGAGAAAGGTCTTCCTTTTTCCGTTGGTTCACCCCCCACGTGACCGCTACGGGCGGTGCTGTGCTGATCCAAAGCCAGGAGCCAGGTGCTTCTCCTGGTCTCCCATGCAGGTGCAGGGTCCAAGGACCTGGTGCATCCTCCACTGCCCTCCCGGGCCACAGCAGAGAGCTGGACTGGAAGAGGAGCAACCAGGACAGAATCGACGCACCAACCAGGACTAGAACCCGGGGTGCCGGAGCCACAGGCGGAGGATTAGCCTAGTAAGCCGCGGCGCTGGCCATTGTTTATATATTCTCATGTGATCATTGATTTTCAGAAGAAAATATGACAAATATCATTGAAGTTCCTCCATCTTTTCTCAGAAATCGTGCATGACCTTTACTACACTTTATGCTTTCATAATTCATCACAAAGATATATTACATAGAAGCAATATCTACATTTACTGATACTGTGGTTTCTGGTAGAAGAATGGTATATAGAATGCACATGGTGTTGTTCATATTTCATTGTTACTACACATAGTCAACAATCTGCTTTGTTCACTCTCCTTTTTGTTTTGAGTTAATACACATGACTAGAAATTCTGATTTTGTATTTTAAGTAAATGTTAGAGTCATTAATTTATTTTTAAAAATCTTTAAATCTTAAATTACACAACAGTAACTTCAAAGAACAGGATAATCAACAGTTTATTTAAGTAAAAATGCACACAATTCTCAATTACAAATATTTTCATAAATGTAGCATCCTAAAACAAACATGTATTGTTTCAGTACAAGTCAACAGTCTTGAAACAATAGCTTAATGTCTTCATTTGACAGGAAAATTCTTTGTATTGTTAAGTAAACAGTCTAAGAGAGGCTTCTTAGATAGGAAGCATGGATTACTTCTTGGATCATGGTAACTGGTATGTAAATATTCCTCAACACCCTGCATTATCTCCCTAATTAAACAAAGAATAGCAGCTAACCTATGGTTTGGTTTCTCAAAAGCACCTATGTCATTAAAGTTTCTTATTCAGTTTCATTGAAACTTGTGGCTTACATTTTCAGCTATAATTTTAACTGAGTTTGATTTGAACTATTTGGGGGTAAAGGGTAACAGTTAACAGAATTTATAGGTAGAATCCATATCTACATAGCATTCATTCCCTTCACTTGTATGTAATGTTACAGCAAATGAAGACCCTACATTTTTACACACCGGTTGTTGATAGAATGACTTTATTCTCAATTTTTCCTGACCACAAGAAATGCTACAAGGACAGTACTGCACACATCTCTGCACACACATGCAAGAGTTCCTGTAGGTTCCTCGTAAGTGGGACTTCCGGGTCCCTGGGTAAAGAGGTTGTGTCTTTACTTTGATAGAACACCGGGTAGATCAATTGTTCTCAAATGAGCTACGTTAGTATATTGCCGTCTTCTGTCTTGTTTCTCCACATCCCAACTCATGCTCCAAATTATCAGACTTTCAGTGATCCCCCAATGTGTTTGGTAGAAATAATGCCTCAATTTGTTTTCCCTTGGTTCTAGGGAGATCAGTTTCATATGCTTTTTAGCCAAGCTGATTTCATTTTAGTGAATTATTGGATCATATGCTTATAAACTTTCTCAAGGTTTTTTTTCGTTTCTTTAGAAGTTTGTAGGAATTCTTGATATAAGTACAAACACTTTTTCAAAAGTCTTTTGCATTACAAAGAATGCCTTCTTTGTGAATTTGGTTCTATCAGCCTAATTTGTTTCCCATGTTCCTCCTCCTCCCTACTCTTTTTTTCTTCTTCTTGCTTCCTGTTGTACTTACATATGAGTGTGAATAAATACATTATCCTTTTATGTGCTCTGTGTGGTTTTAAAACTGTACATGTGTTCTGTTCTTTTAATGTTAATTGTTTACCTATATCCTCAGCCATAGCATTTTTCTAATAAAGTCTGAAGAAAAAGTTCTCAAAGCGTGGACCCCACAACAGCAGCATCAGCTTCACCTGAGAATTCTTAGAAATGCAGATAGATTTCCAGTTCCACCTCAGCTACGGAATCAGAAACAATGTGGGGGTGGAGGTTGGTGTGCTTGTTAAGTTGTTAAGTTGTTGCCTGCTACACTAGCATCCCACAGGAGCACCTGTTTCAGGGCCAGCTACACCACTTCTGATCTAGCTCACTGCTAATATCCTGGGACAGCAGTGGAAGATGGCCCAAGTACTGGGGCCCCTGCCATGCATATAGAAGACTCAGATGAAATTCCAGGCACCTAGCTTAAGCCTGGCTCAACCCCAAACACGGCAGCCATTTGGCCAGAGAACCAAAGGATAGAAGATATTTGACTCTTACTGTAATTCTGCCCTTCAAATAAACATGTATATCTTTAAAAAAGAAATACTGGGAGTGGAACCCAAAACCTATAAGTTTCAAGTGGTGCTGATGCACACCTATGTTTAAAAAGCACTCATCTAGCCGGCGCTGAGCTTAACAGGCTAATCCTCCACCTTGCGGCGCCGGCACACCGGGTTCTAGTCCCGGTCGGGGCGCCGGATTCTGTCCCGGTTGCCCCTCTTCCAGGCCAGCTCTCTGTGATGGCCCAGGAATGCAGTGGAGGATGGCCCAAGTGCTTGGGCCCTGCACCTGTGTGGAAAACCAGGAGAAGCACCTGGCTCCTGGCTTCGGATCAGCAAGATGTGCCAGCCACAGCAGCCATTGGAGGGTGAACCAATGGCAAAAAGGAAGACCTTTCTCTCTCTCTCTCTCTCACTATCCACTCTGCCTGTCAAATAAATAAATAAATAAATAAATAAATAAATAAAAGCACTCATCTAGGCCAGCGCCATGGCTTAACAGGCTAATCCTCCGCCTTGCAGCGCCGGCACACCGGGTTCTAGTCCCGGTTTTGGCACTGGATTCTATCCCGGTTGCCCCTCTTCCAGGCCAGCTCTCTGCTATGGCCCAGGAGTGCAGTGGAGGATGGCCCAAGTCCTTGGGCCCTGCACCCACATGGGAGACCAGGAGAAGCACCTGACTCCTGGCTTCGGATCAGCGTGATGCGCCGGCTGCAGCGGCCATTGGAGGGTGAACCAATGGCAAAAAGGAAGACCTTTCTCTCTCTCTCTCACTATCCACTCTGCCTATCAAAAAAAAAAAAAAAAAAGCACTCATCTAGAATTATTCAGCATCTTGATTCATCTCCTAAAACAAAGCCTTCTTTTTCTACTAATGAAGAGACTCCTATCCGCATTTCACCTTCTTCCTTAATATTCTTCTCTAGAATTGTGTGTGTGTGTGTGTGTGGTATCAATGAGCAAATAGAACAGTATTTTAAGAATATTGGATCCTTCTGTATTTTTGTACCTCGATCCTTGGATATCTAGTAAGAGTTCTATGATTAAGAAGCTTATATGGGAGATCCAAGTGGCATAATGTGAAAAAGACACACCAATTTTGACCACAGGAAGATACCAGAAGAACAGGGGAGAAACCACAATCCCAGGGGACAGTTGGAAAGAGTTTTCAGTGAAAAGCCTACAGGACAGAAAAGACTCCGTAGAGCAGTAAGACTCTACAAACATGCAGCAGCTGGCAGGATGCTATGAGTGAGCAGGCAGCTGGTAGGAATACCATCTTCTTCAAGCAAGGAGGAGCCTGCAGCAGCCTGCATGCCATTGTGATCTTGTCTGAAGGAGAGCCCCATGGTCCCCAGAGCCGGAAGGTGGTAGGGCTCTCACTTAGCTCCATGAAGGGAGGACACATTGCTTCCCTCTCTTCCTTCCACCAGAGCACCCAGCAGTGGGAGGCTTCCCACCATCTTCCCAGAACAAGGCAAGCGGAGGCTGCAGGGGCCTGTACACCAATGGTGGGTTTTGTCTGAGAGAGAAATCTGTAGTCCCCACTGACTTTGGGTCCAGCCCGGAGAGTTGATGGGCAGTAGGGTGCCCACATAGCTCTGTGAAGGGAGGGCACATTGCTTCCCCGCCCTGTACCTACCAAAGTACCAGACTCGGCTTGGTGAGGCAGAGCACCAGCTGACCTCTGTCAGGCAGACAGGTATGTCCGGGAAAGGAGCTTCTCTTTCTATGGATGGGGCAGCTCACAAGGCAGAGAGTGGATCCTCTGCACCCTGTGATGGTGGGAATCCTGTACATGTATGAGTTACACGCAAGCTGGAAAACTAAGAAGAACCAGAATATGGTTGGGTCTTTGGGCAACTGACCAGTCTGACTCCAGAAGCTCAGGACTCCCTGAGTCCTGGCTAGGGTCTTTACAGAGGGCTCTGTACTCACACTACAGAGCACACAGATCCTTTGGGTGGTTTGTGCTCCTGAGTGGGTGGGATGCACAGGCCCAGTGAACTCCCCCTAGACAGTTGTTTTACCTTGGCACAGAGAAGGGCTGAAGCTTTGAACACACAACCCTGCAAAATCATTCCCTCTCACCACTGACAACAGCAGAGATCTACCACACCACACTCGGATGTTGCTCTGGACTCTTGCTCTACCCAAAAATGCTGACCAGAGTTCCCTGACACCACTCAGCATACACTTAAGATATCCGCTAAAGGTGTCGGCATTTCAACAAACTGTAGAGGTGCATTTCCAAGAACAAAGCCTTCAGAAGAGACACGAACAAGTATTTCCCCAGATACATAAAAATAAATATAGAGGTGCAAGAAACATGAACAAGGAAGACAGTATGACCCCCCAAAGGAACACCCTAAGAGTTCAATAATAAAATGAAGATGAGGAGATTGATGAGATACCTGAAAAGGAATTCAAAATAATGACTGTAAGATTATTCAAAAACATAGACAAACAATTATATGAGTTAAGAAAATCTATACATGACATGGATGAGAAATTCTGCAGGGAAATAGAGATATTAAATAAAAGTCAAACTGAAATATGTTTAAAATAAAGAATTCAATGTCAAATTAAAAAATAAAATGGAGGCTGGCACCACGGCTCAATAAGGCTAATCCTCCGCCTTGCGGCGCCGGCACACCGGGTTCTAGTCCCGGTCGGGGTGCCGGATTCTGTCCCGGTTGCTCCTCTTCCAGGCCAGCTCTCTGCTGTGCCCAGGGAGTGCAGTGGAGGATGGCCCAAGTGCTTGGGCCCTGCACCCGCATGGGAGACCAGGAGAAGCACCTGGCTCCTGGATCAGCTTCGGATCAGTGTGGTGCACCGGCCGCAGCACGCCGGCCGCAGCGGCCATTGGAGGGTGAACCAACGGCAAAAGGAAGACCTTTCTCTCTGTCTCTCTCTCTCACTGTCCACTCTGCCTGTCAAAAGAAAAATAAATAAATAAATAAAATGGAAAAAAAAATAATATCTAAGCTAGAAGACAAATCTTCAAAAATATTTGTCATACAAAAGGAGAAGAAATTAGAAAAACTGAAAACAATACTCAAGGAATATGAGATACCATCACACAACCAAAAATAGATGTGCTAGGAGTTCCTGAAGGAGTGGAAAATGAGAATGACTTATAAAACCTATTCAGTGAAATGAGAACAGAAAATTTCCCTAATTTGGAGAAAGATATGGACACCCAAGTACAGAAAGTGCATAGACCCCAAATAGACATAATCAGAAAAGATAGTCACAATAAAACATAGTCAAACTTGTAAAACTAAAATAAAACACCTAAAATGTGAAGAGAGAAGTGCCAGATTACGTTTAAAGGATCTCCAGGCCGGCGCCGTGGCTCAACAGGCTAATCCTCCGCCTAGCAGCGCCAGCACACCAGGTTCTAGTCCCGGTTGGGGCGCCGGATTCTGTCCCGGTTGCCCCTCTTCCAGGCCAGCTCTCTGCTGTGGCCCGGGAGTGCAGTGGAGGATGGCCCAAGAGCTTGGGCCCTGCACCCCATGGGAGACCAGGATAAGCACCTGGCTCCTGCCTTCGGATCAGCGCGGTGCACCGGCCGCAGCGCACCAGCAGCGGCGGCCATTGGAGGGTGAACCAACAGCAAAGGAAGACCTTTCTGTCTCTCTCTCTCCCTGTCCACTCTGGCTGTCAAAATAAAATAAAATAAAGGATCTCCAACTATATTGACAGCAGATTTCTCATCAGAAACCCTACAGACTAGAAGAGAATGGAGACACATAGTCCATGTCCTAAGAGACAAAAATTATTAATCCAGAATACTGCACACTGTGAAGCTCTTGTTTATAAATTAAGATGAAAGATCTTTCAAAACAAACAAAAATTATTTTAATTGTTGCTACCCAGCCAGAGTTACAAAAAATACTCAAGCAGTGCTGCACACAGAAACAGAAATATAATCAGCATCATGAAAGATGTGAAAGCAGAAAACCTCCTAGTAAAATTATAGAGATCCAAAGGAATAGGGAAAAATAGGAATATTTATGGGAAAATAACATAACAAACTCATTATTTATCAATAACACCTTGAATGTAGAAGATACAGACTGGCTGGACAAGTTAAAAAACAAGAGCCATCTATATGCTGCCTATAAGAAACATGTCTCTCCCACAAAGACACACATAGACTGAAAGTGAAATGATGGAAAAAGATATCCCGTTATTTTAACTATAGTCCTGGGAATTTTAGACATTAGGCAAGAAAAAGAAATCAAAAGGATACAAATGGGAAAGGAGCAAGTCAAATTATCCCTGTTTGCAGATGACATGACTCTATACATAGGGCAATCAAAAGTCTGCACTAAGAGACTATTGGAACTCATAGGAGAATTTGATAAAAGTGGCAGAATATAAAATCAACACACAAAAGTCAATAGCATCTATATACACAAACACTGTCATGGCTGAGAAAGAATTTATGGGATCAGCACCATTCACAATAGCTACAAAACATTTTAAATACCATAAGATATTTTAACATTTGTTTACTGGGGCAGGTGCTGTGGCATAACACGTAAAGCCACTACCAGCAGTACTAGCATCCCATATGGGCACCAGTTTGAGTCCTGGCTACTCTACTTCTGATCTTAAAAAAAAAAAAAAAAGTGTTTATTTATTAGATAGACAGAGACGGCAGGGGCAGGGAGAGGTTCTTCCGTCCACTGGTTCATTCCCCAAATGGCCATAATGGCTGGAGCTGCACCAATCCAAAGCTAGGAGCCTGGAGCTTCCTCCAATTCTCCCACATGGGTGCAGGGGCCCAAAGACTTTGATCATCTTCCACCACTTTCCTAGGCCATAGAAGAGAGCTGGATCAGAAGTGGAGAAGCTGGGACTCAAACTGGCGCCCATATGGGATGCCAGCACTGCAGGTGGTGGCTCTACCCACTATGTTATAGGGCCGGCCCCCAAGAGATAAACTGAGCCAAGGATATGAAAGATCTCTGCAATGAAAATTCACATGGAAACACAAGAGACCCCAAATATGTAAAGCAATCTTAAGCAATAAAAACAAAGCCAGAGATATCATAACAACAAATGTCAAGACATATTACATGGCAGTTGTAATCAAAAGAAGCAGGTGGTGGCACAAAAACAGAGCCATGGACAAACAGAACAGGTTAGAAACCTCAGAAATTAAACTATACATCTATAATTAACCAATTTTTGACAAACAGGCTAAAACCTTCCCTAGAGAAAGGATAGTCTCAACAAATGGTGTTAGAACATTGTATCTCTACATGCAGAAGTAGGAAACAAGACCTCTACCTTATACCCTATACAAAAATCTACTCACTATGGATCAAGAATTTAAGCATAAGACCTGAAGCCATCAAAATCCCATGGTGGAAACTCTGTAAGACATTGGGATAGGCAAAGATTTATTTAGATAAGACTCCAGAAGCACAGGCAATAAAAGCAAAGATAGACAAATGGGATTACACCAAGCTAAGAAGCTTTTGCACAGCAAAGGAAACTGTCGACAAAATGAAGAGACAGCTCAGAGAATGGGAGAAAATACTTGCAAACTATGTATCTGATAAAGGATTAATACCCAGGATCTATAAAGAGTTCAACTAAGTCAACAATAACAAAACAACTAAGTCAGTTATGAAATGAGCAAAGGGACATGAGCAAACATTTTTCAAAGGATAAAATTCAATTATCCAAGAGACACATGGACATTGTCTATCAGGGAAATGCAAATAAAAACCACCATGAGACTTCATTTCACTCCAGTTAAAATGCTTCCAAAAATCAAAACAAAATAAAACAACAAATGTTGGCAAAGATGTGGAGAAAAAGGTACCATAATATACTGTTGGTGTGAATGCTACTAGTGCAACCATTAGACAGTGAGAGCGAGAGAGACAGAGAGAAAGGTCTTCCTTTTCCATTGGTTCACCCCCCAAATGGCCGCTACGGCCGGTGCACTGCGCAGATCCGAAGCCAGGAGCCAGGTGCTTCCTCCTGGTCTCCCATACGGGTGCAGGGCCCGAGCTCTTGGGCCATCCTCCACTGCACTCCCAGGCCACAGCAGAGAGCTGGCCTGGAAGAGGAGCAACCAGGACAGAACAGGAACCCCAACCAGGACTAGAACCCGGGGTGCCAGCACCGCAGGCAGAGGATTAGCCAAGTGAGCCATGGTGCCAGCCATGGAGAAGCCTTTTAAGTACAGGCATGTATAAGGTATACAAAGAGACAACATCTTATTTATGAGGTGAGAAAGTGAACACTCACACACATGAACAAAGGTTGCCCCACACAGAGCGATACCCTTCGTAAGTGGGCAGTAGGCCCAGGAGAATGGAGTTGGAGAGGGGAACAGAGAGAGAGCAATCCAGCACCCCCTCCAGGTGTGGTCTCCAACAGGAAAGAACCCCCAGTCGTCAGCCTCTCCTGTGAGGTTGGAGGGAGGTGGCTATTTGTGTGCCATCTCCCCCTGCCCTAGGTCCCAGGTGAAGGAGATGTAGCCTGGAAAAGGGGGCAGTTTGATTGACAAGTAGGTGAGTACAGGGGCAGGGGCTGGTGGCTTGTGGCTTCCAGCTCCTAGCCTACCTGCCTGCGTATCCTGTACCAGGGAGACCTCACACTTCTGTGAGTTTTAACTCCGGAATCTCTGCCAGGTCGTTACAAGGAAGGTTGAAGAAAATTCCACTGTGTAGGGGAGCAACATGAGAGGGAAGGAGCCCTTTTGAAAAATACCAAAGCATTCTGTTCGTTTCAAGGTCCTCAAGAGAAACTGTATTACCAGAACCTAACTTAATGGGTCATTTCAGAGCCTAACACACACCCTGTAACCACCCTGTGCCACCTCAGGGGGCGGGGGACTGATAAGCACTTGCAAAATTCACAGTTCAGGGACACAGGCTCACTTTCCCTCACCCCGTACCCTACTATCACATCACGGAAGGCCTCCCTGCTGGAGTCGCTTTCATCTGGTACATCATGTCCAATTTTCCATGAAAAAGTATGAGGCAAAATACAATTTAAACATAGAACAAGCATCAAAACCAGATTCAGATATGTCAGGTTATTGGAACTGTCAGACACCTTAAAACAACTCTGATTAATGTAAAAGCACGAATGGAATAAGTAGAAAACATGATAGGACAAATGGGTAATAAAAACAGAGAGGTGAGAATTCTAAGAAAGAATCAAAAAGAAATGCTGAAAATCAAGAGCACTTAACAGAAATGAAGAATACCTTTGATGGATCCATGAACAGACTGGACGAGGCTGAGAAAAGTCCTTGAGCTTGAGGATATGATTAGAAACTTCCAGTGCTGAAAAGCAAAGAGAAAAGGCACTGGAGAAAATATAGCGGAACACTTACGAACTATGGGACAGTGCACAGGTCCAGCCGCCCACACCTTTTTGAGTCGCAGACAGAGGCCATGTATGAGGCAAGCCTCATGCCCTGGCTCCCACACCTGCTCTCTCCATGACCCCAGCCTCAGCAGCAGGATACAAAAAAAAAAAAAAGTGGGACAACTACAAGAAGTAAAACATACGTGTAGTGGGAATACCAGAAGCAGAAGGATCTATTATAATCAAGTTTGCATGCATATCAATTAAATTTCCTCTTCTAAGTAGTTCTCTTGGAAGATAAGACAATTGCTGTTACAGCAATTCCTTGTGAAACCTCTTCATAACCAGTTTTTAATCCATACAGGAAAAGCAGCACTGAAGTCAGACTTCATATGCAGCAATGTGGAGACCATCACTATAAAGTACTTGGAGTGAGCTCTAGACAGGTATTGGCAAATTCTCAGCATGCATGGTTTGATGGCTGGAGGTCACCAATTACTGTGTTCTTTCCCAGTGCCCCTTGGCAGTACCTCATGATGCTTCTCAACACAAAGTGCTAGGTAGTCACTTCTAATTTTCTGGAAGTATCCCACAAAATAAATTTTGTTTAGCAACATTTCGTAAGGTATTTCTGTGGCAAATGCCTTCTATAAAACATTTCATTGGTGGGGCAAAAATAAGGCAAAATAAATTTTCAAGCAGTGAATAAAAATTATACAAAGTCCTTTTTCAATGGTCAGATTTTTGGAAGATATATTTCATTTATTTGAAAGGCAGAGTTACAGAAAGGGAGAAAGAGAGGTCTTCCATCAGCTGGTTCACTCCGCAAATGGCCACCACAGCCAGGGCTGGGCCACGCAGAAACCAGGACCCAGGGCTTCTTCTGGGTCTCACACGTGGGTGCAGGGGCCCAAGCACTTGGGTCATCTTCTGCTGCTTTCCCAGGTACAGCAGCAAGGGAGATGGATGGCAAGTGGAGCAGCTGCAACTCAAACCAGCACTCATACAGGATGCCAGCATTGTGGGCAGCAGCTTTACCCGCTACACCACAGCATCAGCCCCAATTGTCAGACTTAATACATGTTTTATGTCTCTGTTTTCTGAACTTCTCAAAGTTGGATGGAGCTGCTTACAAATCAAGTGTTCCCTGGAATCTAGTTTGAGAAATAGTATCCCATTGTTTTTAGGTTTGTTACATAGCAAGGTAGACACTAGCAGATATGTGGAATAGGGGTTGAAAAAAAGGGAGTTTTTTTTTTTTTTTTTTAAGCGGGAATTTGTGTGTGGCTGAATGAGGAACAAAATGTAGAAGCAAGCCTTGGAAGCAGACCAATGCTTGCATATCAAGAGTCTCATCTTCTTTAATAACCTTGTTAGATAGTCTCCAACCCTCTCCTAGGAGCAGCTTAGGAGAATCTCCCGACTCTCCTGCACCCAAAGAGCCTACTAATACAGTGCTGACAAAGTCCTGGAGGGAGCCCTCCACCAACAGTATCCCAGAAGATGGGAAGGTGGAGGAGACACAGTGGGCCTGTACCCATATATCCATAAAAACTAGCCTGAATACACACTGGGCTCTCAGTTCCTTCCTGAGATGACTGCCTGGACTGTCGGGAATATTCTCCTCATTACACTTGGCTGTCTCACTTACCACTCTTCTCTCTCAAATCTGAAATTCTCTCTTGTGCCAAGACAAGAACTTCTGATCCAGTAAGTTTCTGCAAATTTTCTCCCTTAGTCCAAATGGACTTGCTAGCCATAAATTCTCTTGCACAACTACTCATCTCTGCTGCTGTAACATGAAACATCCATAGTCAAAACTGAGCATGGCTATGTTCCAATAAAACTTTATTTTACAAAACAGGCCTGGGGGCCAATGTTGTGGCATAATAGGTTAAGCCACCACCTGCAGTGCCGACATCCCAAATTCCAGTCCCAGCTGCCCCACTTCCAATCCAGCTCCCTGTTAATGCAAATAGGAATGCAGTAGAGGACAGCCCAAGTGCTTAGGCCCCTGCACCCATATGGGAGACCTGGAAGAGATTCCTAGCTCCTGGCTTCAGACTGGCACAGCTCCAATAGTTGCAGCCATTTGAGTGAACCTGCAGATAGAAGACGCCTCTCTTTCTCTCTCTCTCTCTCTCTGCAACTGTGCCTTTCAAATAAATAAATCAAATCTAAAAAAAAATAAAAATAAGAATAAAACCAGGCCTGGGATGAACATTTGACTTAGTAGTTAAGATAGCCAAGTCCCACATCGGAGAACCTAAGTTCAAGTCCCAGCTCTGGCTCCTGACTCCAGTTTCTTATAAATGCAGATCCTGGGGCAGTGGTGATGACTCCCGTTATTTAGCCACCCCCATGGGAGACCTGGATTGACTTCCTGGATCTCGAACTTCAGCTTGGCCTAGCCTTGAGTGTTTAAGGGATGAAACAGCAAATGGAATATCTCTCTCTCACTCCCACTCTCCCTCCCCCCATCCTGTGTGTGTGTATATATGCGTCTATAATTCTAAAAAAAATACAAAAGAGGCTTATTGGTTATAGTTTACCAAGTCTTGCTATGAAGGATAATAATGATGCTTTGCCATAAAATATTTTCATTCAAAAAACACCAAATAACAAATATGTGGTTATGTGGTTTTTTTGGTTTCTTAAGCATTGTTAGATGAATAAACAATCAGCGTATGTAAAGGAGGTTATGGTATTCATGGCACAGACATTATATAAAGCTTAGAATATGTACAGTTTATATTTATACATGGTTTTTCTCTCATTTGTTGTAAAGTTGGAAGTTTTATTGCATAACCATATGTAACTGCACAGAATTTATCTTCCTTTTCCTTTTCATTGTAACCTTGTGAATAGTCACACATCAGCAGTCCTGAAGAAAGTACATATTCTTTTCCTTTTCACATTCTATTTTCAAAAGGTATATTTATTTATTTAAAAGTCAGAGTTACAGAGAGAGAGAGACAGAAATATTTATATAAAGAGATATCTTCCATCTACTGCTTCATTCCCCAAATGGTTAAAACTGCCAAGGCTGGGCCAGGCTGAAGTCAGGAGCTAGGAGTTTTATCTGGGTCTCCCACGTGGGTGCAGGGGCCCAAGGACTTGGGCCATCTTCCACTGCTTTCCCAGGCACATTATCAGGGATCTGGATCGGAAGTGGATCAGAACTGGTACCCATGTTGGATGCCAGGGTTGCAGATGATTGCTTAACCTATTTATGCCACAGCAATGGCCCCTTTTATTTTTTAAAGATTTTTTCACATTCTAATTAACAAAAGCTAACTGCTAATCTTCTGACTTTTCAGAATGTTTGTTCAACAGACACTGGCCTAGGAATTTCAGGGGCTATCCTCAAATAAGGATAGAATTTATAAACAGCAGACAAAACTAGCCAAGCTTCTTATCAAAGAAGCCTCTGCCTAAGTGGCATCAAGATGGCTACCAGAACTGATATGGAATATCCAGATTAAGGCCAGGAGCTGAAAACAGTACACTCCCCTCTCCATGTGTAATCACATCCACCTACCTGTCAGTCAAATAGCACCTTCCTCAGGATGTATCACCCTTTACCTGGGACTTGAGATGGGAGGTGCCATGTGGCCACTTTTCCACTCAGGCCCATTAAACTCCTCAAATATGCCTCTGTGTGTGTGTGTGTGTGTGTTTGCTTTCTCGCCTTTTAAATAAACTGTACCACTTTGTGTACTGTGTGTGCCTGTACTTAGAATGCTTCACTAAGTTGAAGACAAGGTCCTGGCATAAAATCAAAATCCACCTCTCCCACTTCAGAACCAACCCTAGAAATCAGTCTGGCCATCTTCTCTAGTCTTATCCACCTCCACTTTCTCCTTTAAAAGTCCTCCTGCTGGATTTCAAGACATACTAGAGGGCATTATAATCCAAACAGCCTGGTATTGGCACAAAAACAGATGTATAGACCAACGGAACAGAATAGAAATCCCAGAAGTCAATTCATGCATCTACAACCAACATAATCTTTGACAAAGAAGTTAAAATCAATACCTGGAGCAAGGACAGTCTCTTCAACAAATGGTGCTGAGAAAACTGGATCTCCACATGCCAAAGTATGAAACTAGACCCCTACCTTACACCTTACACAAAAATCCATTCACAATGGATCAAAAATCTAAATCTACAACATGATACTATCAAATTATTAGAGAACTTTGGAGAAACCCTGCAAGACATTGGCATAGGCAAAGAGTCTTGGAAAAGACCCCAGAGGCACAGGCAGTCAAAACCAAAACTGACAAATGGCATTACATCAAATTGAGAAGCGTCTGCACTGCAAATGAAACACTTGGCAAAGGGAAGAGGCAACTGACAGAATGGGAGAAGTTATTTGTAAACAATGCAACTGATAAACAGTTAATATCCAGAATGTATAAAGAGTTCAAGAAACTCAACAGCAACAAAACAAACAATCCAGTTAAGAAATGGGCAGAGAACTTGAACAGGCATTTTTCAAAAGAGGAAATCCAAATGGCCAACAGGCACATGAAAAAATGAACAAGATCACTAGCCATCAGGGAAATGCAAATCAAAACCACAATGAGGTTTCACTTCACCCCAGTTAGACTGGTTCTCATATGGAAATCAACAAACAACCAATGTTAGCCAGGATGTTGCGGGAAAGGTGCCCTATTCCACTGTTGGTGGGAATGTAAACTGACACAGCCACTGTGGAAGACAGTATGAAGATATCTCAGAAATCTGAATATAGACCTACCATATGAACCAGCTATCCCACTCCCAGGAATTTATTCAAAGGAAATGAAATCAGCATATGAAAGAGTCAACTGTACCCCCATGTTTACTACAGCTCAATTCATAATAGCTAAGATATGGAATATACCCAAATGTCTGTCAGCTGAAGACTGGATAAAGAAATTACAGGACTTGTATATCATGGCACACTACACAGCAATAAAAAAATGAAATCCTGTCATTTGCAACAAAATAGATGCAACTGGAAAGCATTATACTTAGTGAAATAAGCCAGTCTCAAAAGGACAAATACTGTACGTTCTCCCTGATTGGTAGTAACTAACAGAATACCTAAAAGGTAATCAATAGAAGTGAAATTGACACTTTAAGATGCAATGACTTTGATTTCTTATACTATTTTTTGGACTCCTTACTTAGTATAGGATTAATTTTATGTGGATAAAGTTAATTGAAAAAATATCTCAGTAAAAAAAAATTAATGGAAATATGAGAAAGAGGAAAAAGAAAGGTGGATGGGTAGGTAGGATGGGAAGTATCATCCTGTTCCTAAATTTGTATTTATGGATTGCATGAAGTTTGTAAACCTTAAAAAAATAGTAATATTGATGACAAAAAATAGAAATATATGATTAAAAATAAAGTGAAATAAATAAAAAATTAATAAAAGTCATCCTGCTAACTTACAAATTGGGAAATGCACTTTTGAGATTGAAGACATTTGCTCTTCCCCCAGGATGCTAGTCTCTTGATTAACCTACTCTCTTGCATCAACTCTCACCTCTAGTGAACTGGCTGGCCAGCGCAGAGTAGTGCAGACCTAATTGTATCAATTTCACAGTGCCTGAAACCAAGACTTCAGCTTCCTTTGGTGGTTCTGCCAGACACGGTATCTCTGAACACTACAGCTCAGTCGAGCCCACTGTCAACATTCTCAAGACACTTACATAAGCCCACAGTTGGACAGAATCATCTAATGTGAAGTCCATTTTATAATAAAGGGTTCAATATCTCATACACACACAGATGGGCATTTAGACACTGGAATATGGAAACACAAACACAAACCCAAAAACTGCTGCCCACACAGCTCTCAGAGTATCAGTTGTTTCCCCTTGTGATCATGGGGTTCTCAGAGCTCTACCATTGCCCAACATCACGAGAAAGGATTGGACTATATATCACTAGCCTGGGAAAAAAATAGAAATTAAAAATTTGAAGCATCTAGTGATACAATTTTCTCATCATCATAAAGCCAAAATTTTTAAGTCAATCTGTTACCGGAGAAATTGCAGGGTTCTTGTCTTCGCGCAAGAAAGAATTCAGGCGTGAGACAGAGAGTAGTGGAAGGTAAAAGTAGCAAAGTTTATTAGGGTAGGGACATCCGTAAAAACGGATGGGCACCTCTCCAGACAGGACCTGAGAGAGAGTGCCCAGCCTGCATTTAGGCTGGGGTTTTTAAAGAAGTAGGTCTTTATCTTCACATGCTTCCACCTGGAAAGAAAGACTGATAAGAAGCTTCTTCCTGTGGAAGGTCTGAAACAAAGGACTTTATGGATGCAAATGTTATCAGACCTGAGGAAGGGAGCAGGGTGTTTTGAGATGCAGATGCTGGGCTGCACCCGGGAGACTGAGGAAGATTTGTCAGGCAGGAAGCAGGAGGGGGTGAGGGCCTCCTGCCTGGCAGGTTATCAGGTAGAAGGGGGCAGGGCAGGCAGGATGCGAAATCTGGGCGCCTCCGCCTGGCAGGTTATCAGGTAGAAGGGGCAGGGCAGGCAGGATGCGAAATCTGGGCTTCCCCTGAAACCTTGTTAGGATGACTTTGAGATGCAGATGCATATAGATGTCTTCTGTTTAGGCCTGTCACACACACATAAGCTCATAACTGACTTCCTACCTAACATTCCCCCCTCAAGAGGTTAATACCCAAAATTCTTTTTGGGATTATGGATGAAGTTCCGTCTTCTGTAACTTCTTCAAAGCTGACATGTGGGCGTCGAGGGAGATTTGGGTATCACCTTTTGCTATTTGTCTTATGGTGTGTGACAGTAGCCTTGGAAAGACTGTGCTGCTCGGTCCAGGGGGCTGCTCAGGTCGTCCAGTGGGATGGGCTGGAAGCCTTGTCTGACGACCATTTGGAGTTTAACAGCTCTTAGTCTGCTAGAGACAAAACGAACAAGGGCATTAAAAACACACGGTCCAAAGAGAAGCAGCAAGATTACAGAAGTTATTGGGCCAAGGAGAGGAAATAGCCAAGATTTCCATGACCAGATGTTAGGCCAGAAGTCCCAGCCCTGCTTGGCCTGCTCCTGGAGCTGTTTGGAATTGTCCAGGAAAGTACGAATTTGGGTTTGTACCTGTCCAGTCTGATTGACCCAGAAACAACATTTTTCCTGGAGCATGGCACAGACACCTCCCTGAGCGGCAGTTAACATGTCTAACGCTCGTCTGTTTTGGAGAACAACTGCAGCCAAAGAGTTGATCTGATTTTGCAGAGTGAAGAGGGATGCTGCTATTTGGGTGTTAAGACCGGCCAGCTTGGAGGAGAGGCTAGTATACATATTGTTTGCTGATACTGCCCCTGTTGTGCCTGTAGCAACTCCCGCCACTTCAGCCACCGTGCTGATCCCTACCAGGATGGGGATCAGAGGGGGGATCCTCTTGGAAAGTCGAGAAGTAGTGTGTAAGGGAATCGGTATAGGGGCTGAAGCATTAGCAACAGATATAGTAGACAGGACATAGGCCAGGGTACAGACCCCTGTCCAGTTAGAAGGTAAGCATTGGTAAGCAAGAGTCCCACAGACAAAGTACATTCCCCCTGTGGGAGGGAGGCACCCAGAGAGGTGATGTACGCTAAGTGGGAGATTTTCAGTAGTGGGACGTTTGAAGAGGTACGTGGCAGCAAAGGAAGCTGCAGTCAGTGGACTAAAACATGGGGTGTTGTTGTGGGAAGTACTGCTCGTCAGATCTTCCCAGAACATTACCCGTCTAGTAGTGTCAATGAAAGTCCGGGCTAACTTGCCATCCTCATGAATGAGGGAGCAATTATCTATTTCTATGCTGCCCCAATTAGAATCAGCCATTAGAGCAAAATGCTTACATGACAGAGGCCTTCCCTGGCAGAAGCTCCCTGTATATTGGAGTCGATGCGCCACAGATATGTTTGGCGGAGAGGAGAAGAGCAAGGGGGGCTTGATGAGGAGTGCCCGGTCCTTGGTATGCACTGTCACAGTAAAGTTACAAAAAGAGCTATTTAAGGATCCCACAGGGGAACCCTGTGGAAACTCAGGAGAGCTGAGGCACAGGGGGGCTTTTGCCCTCAATACAACCTTAGTATAGATAGGTCCTATAACAGGGTGTGAGAGGCTGTCCTTTTTAACTGATGCATGAACACCCTGGTGCCCAGTAGAAGTTGAGTAGTACATAAATCCCTCTGTCTGAGCCCATTCCTTTAGAGAGGTTGGCCATGCTTCCCCAGACGAGCCCTGTGCCTCCAGGCAAATCCAGCAGGAGCTGCCATAGGATGTGTTGGCCAATAGATTAACTGCAGCCTGGAGTGGCCTGATAAAGGGCGAGGCATCAGTTAGGAGTCCAGGTGGGAAGTATGCCAGTAGGAGGAAGAAGGGAAGGCTTTGGGAGGGCATTTTTACTTATCTGGGCTCCTCCTAAAGAGTAGGCGCAAATCTTCCAGAGGCTCCGCTGACCAAGTTTCTTTAGGTCCGGGGTCTTGCTGGTCTTCAGGGCAGTACGGCTTCACCCTGGTGTGGTGGATCCAGCTGGGGATGCCAGGCACTTTGATCGCTGTAGGTGTGGAAAGTAAGACAGTGTATGGCCCTTTCCACGTGGGAGCAAGCTGGGACTTGGGAGAGCCGTCTTTCCAGGTTTTAAGCAGGACCTGCGTTCCTGGCTCATATAAGTGGGATGGGCTGGCACCCTGGTCTGTGCGGAGCCCGAGATCCCGAATTGCCTTTTGGAATTGAGTCAAGGAAATAAAATATTTGATGGCATTATTGGCTTCTGTATCTACCAGGATATCTGAATGTAGAAAAGGCCTCCCATAAAGAGCCTCAAAGGGGCTTAGGGAGAGCTGGGAAGTGGGTCCTGTCCTAATTCTGAGTAGAGCAATGGGAAGGATAGAAATCCAGTTTTGACTAGTTTCCTGGCAGAGTTTTGTTATGTTTTTCTTTAGAGTCTGGTTGGCTCTCTCTACCTGACCGGAAGACTGGGGTCTCCACGCAGAGTGAAGGTGCCAGGTTATTCCTAGGGCCTTACAAATCCCTTGTGTAATCTGGGAAATGAAGGAAGGCCCATTGTCACTTTGTAAAGATTTTGGGAGACCAAAGCGTGGAATAACTTCCTTCAGGAGAATTTTGGCCACTTCCTGAGCTCTCTCAGTTCTGGTTGGGAAGGCTTCTACCCATCCAGTAAAGGTGTCTATAAGTACAAGCAGGTACCTATAGCCTTGACAGGGTGGCATCTGTGTAAAATCTATTTGCCAGTCTTCCCCAGGGTAAGTTCCCTTTCGCTGCATCGGTTTAATTAAAGGTGGGGGTCGAGACCCCTGGGAGTTATTTATGGCACACAGAGTGCAATTGTGACAGACTCTGTGAATGGTTTTGGCTAGGCCCTTTCCACAAAATAGTTTATCACACAGCTTTTTAAGTTTATCTCTCCCAAAATGACAAGAGTCATGAAGCCCTTTTATGACTTTTCATTGTAATGCCTGGGGAAGATATGTTATTTCTTCCCGCTGGTACCATCCTTCTATTGTCCTGGCATATCCCTGTTCTTTGGCCCTGGCCTCTTCCTCTGGGGTGTAATAGGGAGTCAGGGCCTCTCCGGAGACTGCCGGGATTAGAGGACCCAGGAGGTCAGGCTGAGCAGTGGCAGCCTTTTTAGCTACTGAGTCTGCAAAAGAGTTACCTCGGGAAATCTCGTCAGAGCCTCTTTGGTGGCCTCTGCAGTGCATGACTGCAATCTCTCTGGGCAGATTTACAGCCTCAAGGAGCTTGAGGATCTGAGGTCCATACTTGATGGGGGTGTCTCTCGCTGTCAGGTATCCCCTTTCCTTCCATATTGCTGCATGAGCATGCAAGACTAAAAAGGCATATTTTGAATCTGTATATACATTAATTTTCTTGTCCTTACCCAGTTTTAGAGCCCTGGTTAAGGCGATCAGTTCTGCTAGCTGAGCAGAAGTTCCTGGGGGCAGGGCACGAGCTTCAATAACGTGCTGTGCCGTGACTACTGCATATCCTGAGAAGCGGGTTCCGTCCCTGACAAAGCTGCTTCCATCTGTGAACCAAACTTCATCTGCGTTAGTCAGGGGGCTGTCTTTTAGGTCCCTTCTGCTGGCATAGATCAGGTCTATAGTCTCAGTACAGGAGTGGAGGGGACCAGTTTCCCCTGGAACTGGCATTAAGGTAGCTGGGTTTAGGGTAGAGCAATGCCTTATTTTTACCTGAGGGTTTTCTAGAAGGAGGACCTGATAGTTTAGTATCCTACTATCTGTGAGCCAGTGAGAGCCCTTTTGCTCTAATAGAGAATTTATCTGATGCGAGGTATACAGGGTAATATTTTGCCCCAATGTAATCTTAGAAGCCTCCTTTGCCAGCAAGGCTGCTGCTGCTATTATTTTTAGGCAGTGAGGCCATCCTTGTGCAACCATGTCCAAGGTTTTAGAAAAGTAACCCACAGGTTGCTTAACAGGTCCCAGATCCTGAGTTAGCACTCCTAAGGCGACTCCCTGCCTCTCAGTGACATACAGCTGATAGGGTTTTTCTGGGTTTGGCAGTCCTAGCGCAGGGGCTTTAGCCATAGCATCCTTTAGCTGAGCAAAAGCTGTAGTTTGCTCTCTTTCCCAGAGGAGGGGGCCTTGCTCTGGGCTATCCTTTAGAGCCTGGTATAGAGGCCTTGCTATTTCTCCATATTTTGGAATCCATAGCCGGCAGTACCCAGTCAGTCCGAGGAATGCTCGGAGTTGCCTTAAGGTGGTAGGGGCAGGGATTTGCTGTATGGCCTGTATTCTCTCCGGGGCTAGTCTCCTCTCCCCAGGAGTGAGGATGAGCCCTAAATAGTTAACTTCCTGGCGGACTGGCTGTGCCTTTTTTTTGGATACTCGGTAGCCACGTTCTGCCAGGAAGTTAAGGGTTTTGATTAAATGCTTAAGGCCAGAGTCTCGGGTGGGAGAACAGATAAGCAAGTCATCTACATATTGGAGTATCCTCCCACCCCCCTCAAGAGATAGGTCCCTGAGGTCCTCTGAAAGGGCCTGCCCGAATAGGTGTGGCGCATCTCGGAACCCCTGTGGTAATACAGTCCAGGTTAGCTGTTGCTTTAAGTTTTGTCTATTGACCCATTCAAAGGCAAACAAAAACTGACAAGAGGGGTCTAAAGGGATACAGAAAAAGGCATCCTTAAGGTCTAAGACTGAAAACCACTTAGTCCCTGGAGGTATTTCTCCCAGTATTGTATAGGGATTGGGCACAATAGGGTGAATGGGTATTACTGCCTCATTAATGACCCGCAAGTCTTGAACTAATCTGTACTCCCCATCTTTTTTTTTAACAGGCAGGATGGGCGTATTGCAAGGGGAATTGCAGGGTGTCAACAACCCATGCTTTAGGAACTTGTCAATTAGTGGCTGAAGGCCTTCTCTAGCTTCTGGCTTTATAGGATATTGCTTTCGATTTGGAAAATTATTAGGGTCCTTAAGTCTAATAACGATTGGGCGGGCCTTCAAGGCCCGGCCAGGTATGTCCGAGGCCCATACCTGTGGGTTAACTCGTAGCTCTATCTCTTCACATGGTATGTCAGAAGACAGGGGACGGCACATGGCAATAATAGGAATCTGGCCATCCTCATGTGCAGAGAAAGTCACTCGAGTTCCCAGCTTACTTAGGAGGTCCCTTCCCAATAGGGGAGTGGGACACTCAGCCATTACTAAGAACTGGTGGGAAAATATGGTCTTCCCCCAAAGGCAACATAAAGGGGGTGTGAATCTTCTTAGGGAAGGCACCCCGTTGACTCCCATTACCTGGCTGGACTGTGAGGAGAGTTGCCCGGAATATGAGACAAGTACAGAGTAGGCGGCCCCCGTGTCTAAGAGAAAGTTTACGGTCCTACCTGCCACATCAACTGTGACCCTAGGCTCTGCCCCCTCGATGGCGATGGTTGCTTCGGGAGCCGGACAGAGCGAAGGGCTCCTTCAGTTTAGGGCCAACAGGTTTTGCGATCCTGACCCGGGAGTCCTTCGACTCTCGGGGCAGTCTCGCTTCCAGTGGCCCGGCTTTTTGCAAAGCGGGCAGGGCTTCTTCGGAAGCCGGCTGCAGCTTCTAGCCCAGTGCCCTGGCTTCCCGCAGTGAAAGCAGTTACCACTTGGAGGTGGGCCGGCCTTGCTGGGTCCCTTTGATGGCAGATTACCGCGCAAAGCAGCTATCAACTGGGCCTGCCGCCTATCCTTACGCTGTTCCTTCTGCTTGTCTCGCTCCTCCTCCTCCTGATCTCTGTTAAAATAAACAGTAGAGGCAGCCTTGATAATGTCAGCCAAGGGGGTGCTTGGTCCCATCCCTAATTTTTGGAGCTTTCTCCTAATATCAGGGGCGGCTTGAGTTAGAAACCTATCCCCCAATATGGCATTTCCTACAGCAGAGTCAGGATCTAGATCAGTATACTTATCAAGACCCTCTTTGAGCCTTTCTAGAAAGGCAGCTGGATTTTTCTGTAGTCCCTGTTCTATCGTTGATAGCTTATTAAAGTTCTTCGGTCTTGCCCTACTGGCTGCCCTTAGACCTGCTAAAAGACAAACCAGCATGTGGTCCCTACTTTTTCTTCCCTCAGGGGTATTATAGTTCCATGAGGGTTCCTTAACTGGGATCGCTGCCTCCGCGATTGGGTGTCCCTCATCCTGCCTATGCAAGGCGTTTGCATAGTCGTTGGCATGCTGCGACACCATTTGCTTTTCTCCATGAGTTAGGGTAGTGTTTAGCAGAAACACTACATCCTTCCAAGTAAGCTCAAACATACCGGTAATTTTATACCATCCCTCTAGCCACCTGTTGGGATCTTCGGTGAAGCTTCCCATTTCCGCTTTTATCTCGTTTAAATCCTGTATTTTAAAGGGGACCCGTATCTTGGTGGGGCCATTGGGTCCCATCACTTCCTGTAGGGGAAACATTCCTACACCCTCCGCCCCAGCGCTCGAGCTCCCGCCTGCGCTCGGGTTCCCGCTTATACTCGGCCTGGGGCTGGGGCTCCGGGGAGGCCTCGGCCTCGCCTCCGGGCTGGGGCTCCGGGGAGGCCTCGGCCTCGCCTCCGGGCTGGGGCTCCGGGGAGGCCTCGGCCTCGCCTCCGGGCTGGGGCTCCGGGGAGGCCTCGGCCTCGCCTCCGGGCTGGGGCTCCGGGGAGGCCTCGGCCTCGCCTCCGGGCTGGGTGGGGCGGTTGGCTCCACAGGAGGCTGAGGGCGTGGTGGCTCCGGGGCATCTAGGGGAGCGCTAGATGGTGGCTCCTTTGGCTTAGCTTTACAGTGGGCTCCTGATAATAACTCAAATGAAGTTAGCACTGCTAAGTCCGGTCTGCATTTCTGACAGAGCTCATGATTTCTCCTAAGAGCCATAAAGACCTGCACATAAGGGATTTCTGTCCATTTACCGCGCTCACGGCAGTATAGGTATAAACAAGAAATGGTAGTAGAATCTAAAGTCCCATTTCCTGGCCACACTCTCTGATCATTTAGTTTGTATTGTGGCCACACGTTGTTACAGAGAGAAACTAGCAATTTTTTCTTTAAGACCCTTGGGTCGAACCGAGACCAATTTCTGAGAATGCATCCTAGCGGTGAGTCACGTGGTGGTAAGGAGAACTGGTTTCCCATCTGAAAGAGAATAGAGGAGAAATCGTGGCAGAGGTTTCTGCCGCGCTAGGAGGGAGCAGGCGTCCCCGCAAACCTCCAAATCACTCCTTGGCTCGCTACGTAGCCAGTGGGTTATGGGCCTGGGTTGCCGGGCTTAACTAGTATTACCGTGTAACCTGCAAACGCTCTTGGGGTTCCTGGAACCCAGTAATATCTGCCGCATAACCGCCTCAAAACGTCTCTAAATCTCTCCCTTTTGGGGTCCTGTTCTCAGTGCTATCCCTTAGTCAGACTTGGCCTGATGGCCCCCGGCTATTTTAATGTTAATTTGGCTAAGCCAGTCAGCCCCTCTTCTGAAACAACTTCTGCAAAACTGCCTTTTACTTGGAAGGGTGCGGCCCAATTGCAAAGTCTATCTGATGGCTCCCTGTCCAGACCTAAGCCTAGGGGAACAGGGGAGGGCCGCACGTAAAGACAGAAGTGCAGCGGGGAGAGATAACCAGCTCCCTGTCCTGGCGCCGACCGGGCCCTGGTCAGACACCAGAAGGAGGGAGGGCACACGCTTCCCACTGCCCTTGCTGCCGCACAATTCAACACGCAGAGCAAGTTAGACCTGACACAAAAATCCGTGGGGGGATGAGGTCAATTCTGAAGCTACGTCCCATTAACAGCACATAAGGAACCAGACTCTTGGTAGGCACAATATAAGCTAGCAAAACCTTTATAATGCAACAAAGAAGTTCAAACTATCTAGAATAATCAGAACAGCCATCAAGGTGAGATCTCAATCCGCACTGCTCGAATACTTTAACCAAAGCCAGATCTAATCACGACTACTGTAATTACTCAGTCAATTAATACAGATAGTTAACTTTAGCTCCTTTCCAGATTCAATCCTCAGACAATCAAAGCTTAGCAACAGTAATAGCTCACAAAAACTTCAAGACGCACCAAAGCTACCATAAGCTTTAAAGACGGAAAACCTTCTACCAGGTTGGAAAGGGTTAACTGGCAACAGCTTATCCCTAGGTGGAATTCCCTCTTACTTTCTCCTGGCCAGCGGTATAGGAATGGAGATGAAGAAAGCAAAGAGTGGGAGAGGGAGCCCCTGGAGAAGGGCGGAAAGTGACAGAGGACAAGATGTGAGCGACCGCCCTCACCTTCCACTACGAATCTCAGCCGGAGGAGAGCAAAGGGAAAAGGCCCTGGTGTCTGGGGGCTAAGTGGGGCTCGAAATCTCCTATCGCTCAAGAGTGCCCACTACCTAGTTGTCTGAGTTTACCTGGAGGGCCAATATTAGCCTCGACCGAGGCTAAGCCCTGCTCGCGTAGCAGTAGGCAGCGTGACCAGGCGTCCCTCCAAGAGAGAGACCTGATCCTCGGGTCGCGGTCCGGCCGCCGGAAGCCAAAGCGAGCTCAGGGGGTCTCCACGCTCTCAGGCAACTGCCCTTCCTAATCGCCCTCCCGTTCCTTACAATCCCTCTGGAGTTTCGGCCGTAGCTAAGCCGTGGCCGGGGGGACTCCGCGTTCTCGGAGAGCTGTGGGGTGCCGGACGCTCAACGGTCACTTCCACAGATCCGGTCCCGCTTGAGGGAAGGAATACTGACCTCCGATGTCTTCTCAAACTCCTGGCTGGCTCGCCAAAAATGTTACCGGAGAAATTGCAGGGTTCTTGTCTTCGCGCAAGAAAGAATTCAGGCGTGAGACAGAGAGTAGTGGAAGGTAAAAGTAGCAAAGTTTATTAGGGTAGGGACATCCGTAAAAACGGATGGGCACCTCTCCAGACAGGACCTGAGAGAGAGTGCCCAGCCTGCATTTAGGCTGGGGTTTTTAAAGAAGTAGGTCTTTATCTTCACATGCTTCCACCTGGAAAGAAAGACTGATAAGAAGCTTCTTCCTGTGGAAGGTCTGAAACAAAGGACTTTATGGATGCAAATGTTATCAGACCTGAGGAAGGGAGCAGGGTGTTTTGAGATGCAGATGCTGGGCTGCACCCGGGAGACTGAGGAAGATTTGTCAGGCAGGAAGCAGGAGGGGGTGAGGGCCTCCTGCCTGGCAGGTTATCAGGTAGAAGGGGGCAGGGCAGGCAGGATGCGAAATCTGGGCGCCTCCGCCTGGCAGGTTATCAGGTAGAAGGGGCAGGGCAGGCAGGATGCGAAATCTGGGCTTCCCCTGAAACCTTGTTAGGATGACTTTGAGATGCAGATGCATATAGATGTCTTCTGTTTAGGCCTGTCACACACACATAAGCTCATAACTGACTTCCTACCTAACAAATCTATGGTACACTGGAGATCACCTGTCACTAGCTTCAGGCAATCCAACCCTGAAGCACATAAGTTTTCATAGAAGGCAATAGACTCCTGGATTTTTCAGAGTCTGATTGCATCTTTTTCCAGATCCGGTTTGCTTGTTCTCTCGCTGAACTTAAAACCTGGCCAGCGGCAAGGAAAAATAGAGGAGCCCTCTGTTCTTTTCAGTGCTTTGTTTTGAAATGTCCATGGAAAAGCTTTGTTTAGACCTGGCAAGTCTTTATCCTGCAAAACTTTCCAAACAAAGGCTTCTTGGCTTGGGGTTTTTCCAGGTTCTGTGGATTCCTGTAAATCAAGTTAGCCCCAGGCCTGTTTGGGCTTTGTTCAAAACACCACCAGCCTAGACTTCCATGCCGGTTCCCCAGGCCAGCTCTTTAGACTACAGCAGATATCTACTACCTTTGGTTACCCCATGTCTTTCCCTAGGAAAAAGGAAGTCCAACGAAATGACAAAGTTACACCTGTCAGCAATAGAAGCAAGGAAGAGGAAGTGCTTGTGTTTACTTTCTCAAGCTCTGCCCACCACCCTTTCTTCCTGAATACTCACTAGGAATTAGCTTATTTCTGAGGGTAGAAGCTACTGAAGACCCCTCTAGCACTAAAATACACAACGCTGATGTGAAACAATTAGCATTGTGGCCAGATTTAGGGCTCCAATTCAGAAAGGGCTGTTTCTTGAAATTCCTTAGGCTTGGCTCCCTGGTTGGCCACAGACTCAGCCACCAGAATGTTTAATAGAGTGAATTTGTTTCTCTTCTAGAATTTCTATGGAAATTTCCCTATGAAACAGATCTGAGAGCCAGTATGAACAAAGAACTGCCTTTTGAACTATTGTCTTCCACTCCCCCACCCCCAGCCAGATCAGGGGGAAGTTCAAAAAATAAAATGTTCTCAGATTACACAAGCAAAATTTGGGCCTCATAAAGGTTTATAAGAGCTGGAAGAAGTGGAGGCCATTCTTCAATGGGCTCAAATGTCTGAGAACACATTCCTGGAATTCTCCTCTGCCTGGCTTCAGTTAGTAAAGCCCCTTCTCTAAGGAAAGTATTGCTGCAAGATCCGTCCACAGAGATTGTCACCACTCACAAACCTCTGTATGTGCAACTTGTCCCAGAGCTAAAGAGTGGGAAATCCAGGCACTCATTATTTCCACAGAACAAACCAACCTTGACCCACCAAGAGACAAAAACAAAGCCAAGCAAAATGAAATGACAAGAGACAGGTGTGGCTGATGGAAGGCAGACCACAGAACCAGGAGAGGGTTTATTCTTGGGAATGTGTAAAAAGCAGGAAAAAAAAAAAAAAACAAAAAAAACAAAAAAAAAAAAACACGTGACTGGCATTGAGAACTATGTCTTTTTCTTCTAAGTGGGATCTTTTACTTACTAAGAATTCCAGTTTGGCTGCCTAATCTGGGTTTGTATTTTCTCTCCACATCAAATAATGGCACAGTTATGCAAAGCAAATGTGTCACATGTGACTCACATTGAGGTAGGCAGGCACACAGGCTAACATTGATTAGATTTGTGAACTGGAAGACCACGCCTTCACCACGCCCCGTGTGACCTCGTGCCCCTACCTGATACCTTCACCACGCCCCTGGGTGACCTCAAACTCCTACCTGGCCACACCTGGGTGCCCACCAGCCAATCAGTTAATTAACCACTCCCCTTTGGAAGTAGGTTAAAAGCCTGGGACACAGTGTGTCCGGCCCCTGGCCTCTTGTCAGGAGGGGGCTTGCTGTAACCCCGTGCCTCCAGGGTGCATGGCCTTCGGGCCATGTGCTCTAGGCTTCCTGGCCTAGATACTCTTCCACATGGCTGGTTCCCTGTGCTCGGTGTGAACCCCTATTCACCTCTCTCTTAAATAAAGCTCTCACTCTCCTATGCATCTTTCTCACTAAATAAAAGCTTAAAACGTACCATGCTGCCTTGTTTATCTGTGCTGGAATTTAGAATTCTTCTCTAAATATTAGGCAAGAACTCTCTCGGGCTTATTAATATTGGGGATTTAGTAATAGGCCCGTGGTGAAATCATATGGCACCCCAAATTCCGGTAGCACATCTGGCACCCTGGATAGCATTTCCAGGGAACTTTAAGGGGCCACATTTTGGTATAAATTTTAGTGGGTCATGTCCAATTTCAACATAACTAATTGTTCAATCCATTAACCTGGCATCCTTGAGCTAGACATTTTCTGAGATCTTCTAGTACTCCAATCTATGAGTGAGTCTGACCTTCAGAGTTTTAAAAGATTATATCTCATTTTCCTTCCCTACAAATGAAGGAAAAGAACTCATAGAAATTAAAAGATACAGTTTCACCTATGCTGTGGTTTGCAGATTGTTTATCTCTACAGAGGTTCATGTGCTGGAAGCTTGGCTCCAATTTAACAGTATGGAGAAGGAGGTGGATTGTTAGGAGGTAGGGTATAGCAAAAAGTGATCAGGTCAAGGGTCTCTACCCTTAGACAGGAGGCATGGGGTGGTCAGGTCCAGTCTCATGGGACTTTCCCAGCACTATGTCTTGCTTCCACTTTCTTACACACATGCTCCTTCCACACACACTGAAACCCTAACAAACGCATAATCTCTTCCCTTTGACATTTGAACATCTACTAATCTTGTGGTTTACCTGTTACTACTCTGGTGACTTACAGTGTTTGCCAAAGAATTTCAGGATCCATTGTCATCCTTACCACCACCCACCACCCCACTGACCCTTTCTCTTTTAGAAGTCATCCTGCTAGCTTGCCAGTTGTGAAAGAGCAGATTTGGAACCCAGATTTTGCCTCCTTTTGGGTGGGCACTCAATAAACATACTGTCTGCCTGCATCAACTTTCATCTCTGGTGTACTGAACATCCAATGTCCAGTAGACTGGGCCTAATTTGTTCTGTTAACAGTGTGACACAGCCAGGGGATCTTCACTAGATGTCTGTGCCATTCTGTTTGGCCTTTCTAGCCACCAGAATCATGAGCTAAGCTAACCCATTTTCTTTATAAAGCACCTAGCCTCAGCTATTATGGTAAAAATACACAAACTTTTATTTTTCTCCCTTCCCCATAATACTGGCCCTGTGGTCATTTTATAACTTCCTTCAAGGGATTACAAATAATATGAGACTCAAATCAATTCTAATAAAATAACTGTCAGTAATGTTTAATAGAAGTTAGGTAGTAAAAAGTTTGGTCATAATTAAGGCTGAAGCTTACATGCAAATTTCAATTACTAAATTGCTGTGAAACCAAGGAATACTACACAGCAGTAAAAATAAATGAAATACTGTCATTTGCAACAAAATGTACGCAACTGGAAAGCATCATACTTAGTAAAATCAACCAGTCTCCAAAAGACAAATACCATATGTTCTCCCTGACCTGTGATAACTTAGAGAGTACCTACAAGGTAATCTATAAAAGTGAAATTGACACTTTGAGATACAATGACTTTGAACAGCCCTTTCCCCAACTGTGAGGAATATTTTTCTTATTTTTGTTGAACTCTGTACTTAATATAGGGTTAATCTTATGTGTATAAAGTTAATTGAAAATAGATTTTAGTAAAAAAAAATGGGAATAGAAGAGAGGAGGAAGAAGGGTGGGAGTGTGGGTGGGAAGAATCACTATGTCCCTAATTTTGTATTTATGAAATGCATGAAGTTTGTATACCTCAAATAAAAGGATTCTGAGAAAAAATAAAGCAAATTTCTATGAAATTTAATTTCTGCATTCCAGCAATACTAAAGCACATTTTTCTTTCACATGTAACATCTCTGAAATTGAAAGTCCGTTTTACAACTCAGAGAGCTGCACTTTACAATTCCTATCATCAGGCCAGTCATGAAGTAGTTGCCAAAGGAGATACCACATTGGTCATTGCTATCTGTATAAATGTCATGATCTCTACTGAATTATGTGCAGTCTAATACTGCAACGTTGAATTTCATCGCTTTTCAAATGTTTTCAAAAAACAGCTCAGTGTAATTTGACATTTAAACAAAAGGTTCTGAGACTGTAAAAAGGCACAGAAAACAGGGAGATATAAATTTTATAGGTGTAAAATGAAGTCTACAGTAATGAAACAAAGACATAAGCCTCAGCCATTCTTGCTCATTGCCCAAAAGATAAATAAACACTGGAATTTATTCCTTGTCCTTGAATCTCAACTGGGTCTCACACTTATTCTCTTCACACCCCACCCCCACATTCTTTCCCTGGTTCCCAGGGCTCCCATGGCCACCTGAAAGACCAGTTCCAGGAATTCACCTCTGCCTGCTACCCCTACCCCTACCCCCACCCCTAGCCCTCCTAAAACATAAAAAGGCCCAGCCCTTGGGGTCAGGGCCATCTGCCACATGTCCCATCATTGTGCATGCTGGCAGTTGGTCAGCCACCTCTGTGAATTTATTTTCTGAATAAATTTTGATCTGGTTGTAGATTCGTATGCTGCCTCTTCCCTATTCTGTGCCTCTTTTCCTCTCATACAGCCTATGTACAAAGGCATAGAAACTGAGCAGAAAATATTGATTGTGAGAGAGGAAAAGCAACTACACCTTCATGTTTTCTCATATAGGAATAGCCAAGTGCTTAACAGGAACCAAGAAAAAAAAAATTCACACATAGTTGATATTGTACTTTCTGACTGAGAGATGTACAAAATGATTGCCTATCATAAGCCAAAGAATGCAAATGAGTACAAATTATAAACTCTTTGGAACAGGTGAGGACGTTTCAAAGCAGTAAAATGCTGTTGTGAGCATTCTTATGGAATTGGTTTCTTTTTCCTTCTCCTACTTAGTAGTACATAAAATAATATTGACTCTTGCAATGGATAGAACCTTAGGATTGATGGAGTGTATTTCATCATGACTGAATAAATACCAAATAGATCTTGGTATGAGTCGGCAGAGTATTAAGTGGTGGTGCACTTATGACTCACACAGAGAAACTCAGACTCAACCATAAAATCCTCCGAGTCAGCAAGATCATTTGTTACCCCTCCCCACTAACTTCACATCCATCCTCACTCAGCTTGGCCCCCCAGGACCAGTACTTACTAATATCTTAAAGACCAGCTCACTCACCACAATTTCCTGTCTGGCTAATAGTTTCTACATATACTTAACTTCAAGTTATCCTATCTCAAGCAAGAAAGCCATCTAGTCCATATTAGATGCTCAGTAAATGCCTTCTTCTATACCTGCTCTTTGCCGCCCAAAATCTCTCCTCTGGGTCCACTCACCCTGTTATCCCACAGAGCTCATACACAGCTCTCTGAATCACCAGTCAAGGTTAACCTGTTTTCAAAAACCTTTGCCCCTACCCTTTCTTTCTAGCAATTTGAAAAGATCTTCTAGAAGATATAACATACCTTGCTTCTAGTCTCACAGATTTACTCAAACTTTTCTGAGAATAAATCACTAGGGAAAAATCATCATGGAATCCTAATACTTCTTTTTGGTTCTAATTTGGATGAGTGTTCCAGCATCATTTGACACCATGTGAAACTCTGTCCTTTCTGACTCCCGAAACATCATTTTCAACTAGTTTTCCTCTGAGATCTCTGAAAACTTTCTCAATTAGCCTTTCTAGAATCAATGCCTCTATTCTGCCCCTTAAGTAAGCTCTTCCATTCCATGCTCATTTCTGCATTATCTCACCCCAAATCTATTCCTCCATCCCAAGCCTGACCTCCCAATATTTCAAATCATCTTCTGATATCCTCACCTAGATGACTGCCAAGCACCTTAGACTACCATATCTCAAACTAAAACGAACTCTACTTTAACTGTTCTTTCACTCAAATTCTCAGTGAAGAGAACAGTTATCTCCACAACAACTAAAGCAAGAAACCTCAACAGCATTTCCCTTCTTCCCTCTTCTTTAATCCTGACAGTAACCACCACCCAGTGCTGCTGAGTCATACCTTATGTTTCTTTACTCTAAATCCATTTTATTCATTTCCATAAATGTGTAATGAACACTTCCTTTCAGACATGGCTCACTAAGTAAGCAATCATACCTCTTTTCACTTCTGATATTTGAAACTGAGAGATAGACCCAGTCTTCAAAAATGAATAAGAGAATTTGACTTAGGTCTGCAATGCAGTGGAAGTTCCCTGCTATTATACACACAAATGCACACATGCATGATTACCTGCATGTGTAAGCATGCAGGGCACAAGTCTGATTTTATGATTCATCTAAAAGGAGAATATGCAATGCATACATGTGTTCAGCCAGCAACTTGACGAACTATGTGCTAGCATGTACCCTTTAAGCCTAGTGAGCTTCTAGAAAAGCTGGGTGTCATCAGTTAGATTTTGCTACTTAAGAAAAAGAGGAGTAGGAAAACACATCCACCACACAGGCTGGCCTAAAAGATGGCCCGGAAGAGCTTTGAGTGAATTGCCTGTTTCACAAATTAGAAAAGCCACTCCTATTTTGTGAATAAGGTAGAGCATAAGATGGGGAAAGAGCATGCAATTGGAAATGTTCCTCTACTACTGTTCCTACCTCAGAAGTGGGAAAACAGCCCTGTATTCATTTAATAGGCTATCATAAAAATGACCACTAGGAGGCTTAAAATAAGAGGACTCTGGGGCTGGCATTGTGCCATAGTAAAGTTGCCATCTGGGCACCAGCTTCCCATATGAGTGCCAGTTAGTGTACCAGCTGCTCCACTTTCAATCCAGCTTCCCACTAATGGCCTGGGAAAAGCAATGGAAGATGGCCCAAGTGTTTGGGTCCCTGCTACCCATGTGGGAGACCTGAAAGAAGCTTCTGGCTCCTGGCTTCAGCCTGGCCCAGCTTTGGAAGTTGCTGCCATCTGGGGACAGAACCAACAGACAGAAGATCTCTCCGTCTCTCCCTCTCTCTCTCTCTCTGTAACTCTGACATTCATATATATAAATAAATCTTTAAAAAATAAGAGAAATTTACTCTATCATAGTTACAGATGCTAGAACTCCAAAATCAAAGTATTGATAGGGTTGATTCCTTTTGGAGTTCCTAAGGGAGAATACTTTACTAACTATATTCTAATATTTTTGTATGGTTATTGGTAATCCTGGGCATTTAGGTTTATAACTCCCGTCTCCAACTCCATCTTCACATGGCTACCACGGTGACTCTCTGTCTAATCTCCCTCTCCTTTCTCCTACAAGGACCCTAATCATTGGATAAAGGGCCACCTCAAACACAGGATAATCTCATTCCAAACTCCCTAACTAAACTGAACCTATAAGGAGCTTATTTCCATATGAGATCACATGCATACATCCTAGATGTTAAGATGTAGACATATCTTTTTTAAAAAAATATATTTATTTGAAAGTCAGAGTTAGAGAGAGAAGGAAAGACACATACACACACAGAGGTCTTCCATCCACTGGTTCACTCACTGTTTGGCCACAATGGCTGGAGCTGCACCGATCTGAAGCCAGGAGCCAGCAGCTTCTTTTGAGTCTTCCATATATGCGCAGGGGCCCAAGGACTTAGGCCATCTTATACTGCTCTCCTAGGCCATAGTAGAGAGCTGGATCAGAAGTGGAGCAGCTGGGACTCAAACCGGCGCCCATACGGGATGCCAGCACTCAGGCAGTGGCTTTACCCGCCAAGCCACAGTGCCAGCCCCATGTAGATATATCTTTTAGGGGAAACACTAAACAATCCCCAAAAGTCCTTTGAAATGCATGAAGCAAGGATTCTCCTCCAACCTCTTATTCTAGGATTCTGCTGGCACCAGAAATGCAGAAATAAGTAAAATTAATGTCCTTAGAGTCACAGCCTATTCTCCATTTTCTTTACTGCCAGTGTGGTCTCCTAAAGTGTACTTGTGCCAGATTGGATTTAAAAAATACCTTAGAATAGGCAAGGTCATGTTGCAATGACAAATAACCAGCATAGCTCAGTGTCTTAAATGACGAAAGTTTGTATCTTATTCATGTCCATGAATGAATAGATGTCTTCTCTATGTCATTGTCACTCAAAGACCAAGGCTCAATCTTCCATAATAGCTAAGGGAGGAAAATGGTCAATGACAAATCAGACAGTGCCTCTTAAAGTTTCTGTCCAAATGTGCGAAACATCACTTTTACTCTTTAGCATTGATAAAAGTCAGTCACGTGGTCATATCTAACTTCAAAGGCAGACAGAAGTAAAATCCTAACACAGGCTTCAAGGTGATGAGGCAGCCAGACATTGTGGTGCGATAGGTTGTGGGCCACTGCTTGGAATGCCTGGGATGGGGTACTGCTTCTACTTCCCACCCAGCGTCCTGCTAACGCACACAATGGGGAGGCAGCAGATTCTGGCCCAAGTGCTTGGGTCCCTGCCACTTATACGGCTCCTGACTTTAGCCTGGCCCAGCCCTGTTCTCATACACACACACACACACACACAATGCCCTGGTGGTCGCAGGCATTCAAGAGTGTACCAGCAGACACAAGACCTGCCTCTCTCTCTCTTTGAAATACATAAAAAAATAAGTAAACTTTAAAAAAGAAAAGTGGGAAGAAGTGGAAATATTCAGTGATTAGCTCTGGTAACTACCATGTAATGGATACCCCCTCCCTATAGAAGTTTATACTTCTCATCATGGCATTGCAAGCCCTATAGAGTGCTTCCCAATAGCTATTTTCAGCTTTATTTCTCCTCTCTTTGTTGCCACCTATGTGCCAGCTACAGTAAATTGGACTACTCAAAATTCTCTGCTGTAGCTTCCCTGTTCTTGCCTCCAGGCAATTGTTCAAAGCCTTCCCTCCATGTGGAGCACTTTGGTCTTCATTCATTCCCCAAGTTTTAATTTAAAGGTCATTTCTGGGGCCAGAATTGTGAAGTAGCAGGTAAAGCCACCACCTGTGGTGTGGGTATCCTATATAGGTGTGGTTTGTGTCCTGGCTGCTCCACTTTCAATCCAGCTCCCTGCTAACGGCCTGAGAAAAGCAGCAGAAAATGGGCTAAGTGCTTGGGCCCCTGCACTCACATGGGAGACCTGGCCCAGCAGTGGCCATTGTGAACAAGCAGATTGAAGTGCACTCCCTTGCTCTCTCTCTCTCTCATACACACACACACACATCCCACACTCTTTCAAAATAAAAAAATAAATCTTTAAAAATATAAAAACGGTCATTTCCTCTTTGAAGCCTTCTCCGTAGGTAGAAGTAGCCCCTCTATCTGGAGTCTCACACTGTTTTCAGAGAACTGCTTCCTTACGGATCGCTTTCAGCAAGAAAGCCACTGAGCTGTAGTAGAATAAAAGGCATAGCCCTAGACCTGGAAAGTTTATTTCCTATCAGGGACAAAGAACATAACAGGAACTTACAACACAGAATTTCACATGCCACCAGGGTAGGGGTACAGATGATGAAAATTCATGACAGTGACAACTTCCCCAAGGATAGGACAGTTGAACTGACACATGTATGTTTTTTGAGAGGCACTCCTCAAATGCCTGTAAAGGCCAGGGATTTGCTACACTAAAGCCAGGAACCAGGAAATCAACCCAGGTCTGTCATTTGGATGGCAAGAGCCCAGTTACTTGAGCCATCATTGTTGGAAACCAGGGTCTATAGTAGCAGAAAAGCTGGAGTCAGAACAGTGGGCAGGTGTTGAACTCAGGCACTCCAAAGTGGGACACTAGCATTTCGACCATGAGACCAAATGTCCATTCTTTGAACTAATTATTGAGAGAAAAATTTAAAAACAGCCACTAACCAAAAAAGAAGTGGAAAAGAGAAGGATCTGGTAGATAAAAGCATGTATGATGGCCAGTAAGTGAGAGAACTCGCAGCGAGTTTTGAGAACTGAAAATATGTACTTAGACACAGGGGAAATATGTGGTATGCACTGTAAAGTGCATTGGAGAGCAAACCACAGAGCTTGAACTAGAGAACAAAACAGTCCTATTTCCTGCTCTCGTGATTCATCAGAGTAATTGGTTCCTTAATTTGGTCTCCATGATTTAGCAGTTTCTGGGAGGATATTGCTCTTTGAGTCTGTGCTTTTTTTTTTTTTTTAAAGTGGTTTCAATTTTTTAAATGTTAATTTAATTTGAAAGGCAGAGCATCAGAGAGATAGAAATCTTTCAGTTCTGGAATCCAGAACTCCATCCACATCTCCCATGTGGGTGGCAGGGAGCTAAACATTTGAGCCATCAACCAGTGCCTCCCATGATGCTCGTTGACAGGAAATTGAAGCAGAAGCAGAGGGAGAGGCATGACTCAGTCCACAAGCAGTAGCCTGACCTGTCGGGTCACAATACTGGCCCCTTCTTTGTGTCTTCATGAAACCCCCTATTATGTGGTGTCCTTGATTCACCTTATGCATTTTTTTGCTTAGTATTCTATTAGCATGACTAGAATACCAGTATGACTTAGTATTATATCAGCCTTTTGGATTTCTGGTTTTTTTTTTCTTTTTTGACACATTTATTTTATTTATTTGAAAGGCAGAGTTACAGAGAGAGTGGGATCTGCCTGCTGATTCAATCCCTAAATGGCCAATGGTTCACAAAGCCAGGAACCTGGAACGGCATCTGAGTCTCCCACAAGGGTAGCATAGGCCCAAGTACTTGGGTCATCTTCCACTGCTTTAAGATTTATTTATTTGAAAGTCAGAGTTACACAAAGAGGGAAGGAGAGGCAGAGAGAGAGAGAGAGAGAGGTATTCCATCCACTGGTTCACTCCCCAATTGGCCACAATGGCTGGAGCTGCGCCAATCCAAAGCCAGGAGCCAGGAGTTTCTTCCAGTTCTCCCATGCAGGTACAGGGGCCCAAGGGTTTGGGCCATCTTGTATTGCTTTCCCAGGCCATTAGCACAGAGCTGGATCAGAAATGGAGCAGCTAGGACTTGAACCGGCGCCCCTATGAGATGCTGGCACAGTGCTGGCCCTCCACTGCTTTCTCAGGGAGCTGGGTCAGAAACGGAGCCACCAGGACTCATATATGGCACTTATATGGGATGCAGGCATTACAAATGGTATCTTAACCTGCTGCACTACAACAACCAGTCTCCTTCTCTTTCATTTTTAGTCATTCCATGTAATTTTGTTTAAAGCATGATTTTATTTCACTTTTAATCCAGAGATTTTTATACCCACCATTTAAAAAGTGAGTTTAACCTATCTAGTGTAGTTATTGATATATTTGCATTGGATAACACCATCTTACTTTCTATTTTTTTTAAAAGATTTATCTTATTTATTTGAAAGACAGAGTCACAGAGAGAGGTAAAGACAGAGAGAGAGAGGTCTCCCATCCACTGGTACATTCCCCAGATGGCTGCAACAGCCAGAGCTGTGCTGATCTGAAGCCAGGAGCCAGGAACTTCTTCTGGGTCTCCCACATGGGACCTGGGCCAGCTTCTACTGCTTTCCCAGGCCACAGCAGAGAGCTGGATTGGAAAAGGAGCAGCCGGGACTAGAACTGGCACCCACATGAGATGCCAGTGTTTCAGGCCAGGACTTCAACCCGCTGCACCACAGCGCCAGCACCATTACTTTCTATTTTAATTCTTATTTTGCTTTCTTCCCTGAAATAAATTTTTAAAGATTTATTTATTTATTTATTTTAAAGAGTTACAGGGAGAGGGAGAGAGAGAATCTTTCATTCTCTGGTTCACTTTCCAGATGGCCACAATGGCCAATGCTGGGCCAGGCCAAAGCCAGGAGCTGCTTCTGTGTCTCCCACATGGGTGACAGGGGCCCAAGTGCCTGAGCCATCTTCCAGCTCTCAGGCCATCAACAGGGAGCTGGATCAGAAGTAGAGCAGCCAGGACACCCACCAGAGCCCATACGGGATACTAGCGTTGCAAGTGCCAGCTTTTATCTGCTATGCCACAACGCTGGCCACAATAGGTCAATTTCTTAAACTTCTGTTTACTTCTTAGTTTAGACGTTAGTACATTCTGAGTATCTGTTTAGCACACATCCTCATATTTATAAATGTTGACAAAGTCAAAGTTAAGCAATATCTCCTTTCTCTACTGAAAAAGGAAAGGATCTTATCATCCAGTAATTTCCTGCAAACTTCCTTTGCCACATGACTTCAAGTTTCTGTGGAATATTTTATCTCCGGCCTCTTTTGAAATACACACAAAATACTACTGTCCTTTTTATATTATGGAAAGTATTTTTTAAATATCTATTTTATTTAAGTTATACAAGTTTCATATATTTCCTTTATACCATTTTAGGAACATAATGGCACTTCCCCCTTTACCCTCCCTCCCACCCACGCTCCAACTCTTCCTCCCCCTCCCTCTCAGATTCTCACTCTTAATTTTTATAATAATCTTATTTCAGTACACTTAATGATCATATAGTTAACCCTACTCTAAGTAAAAGAGTTCAACAAATAGTACAAAGAGAATGCAAAACACTGTTCCTCAATGGGAGAGACAGGGCTATAAACAATCAATGATTCTCAAAATGTCTATTTTATTCCAATACATTATATTTCAGGTACTCTATTAGTTACCTTGGATCAGGGAAAACATGATATCTGTCTTTTTGGGCTTGGCTTATTTCACTAAGTATAATGGTTTCCAGTTGTGACCATCTTGTTGCAAAAGACAGGATTTCATTTTTTTTTTCCCACAGCTGAGTAGTACTACAGTGTATAAATGCTATAATTTCCTTATCCAGTCAATAGTTGATAGACATCTGGGTTGATTCTATATCTTAGCTATTATAAATTATGCTGTAATGAACAGGGGAGTACAGACAACCCTCACATACTGATTTCTTTTGGTTTGGGTATATTCTCAGGAGTGGGATGGCTAGGTCATATGATATATCTATATTCAGAGTTCTGAGGTATCTCCATACTGTCTTCCACAGTGGCTGCACCAGTTTACCTTCCTACCAACAGTGGAACAGGGTATCTTTTCCCCCACATCCTTGCCAGCATTTGTCATTTGTCGATTTCTGTCTGTGGGTCATTCTAACTATTATGGAAAGTACTTAAAAAAAAAAAATATGTTCCAGAAGTCATTTGAAAATGAATCAGTGGAGAATGGGACTGGGAATGGGAGAGGGAGGAAGTGGTGGGGTGGGAGGGTGAGTATGGTGGGAAGAAGCTCTATATCCCTAAAGTTGTACTTATGAAATGCATGAAGCTTATATTCCTTAAACAAAAGGTTTCTTTGGGGAAAATTTTTAAAAATAAATAAAAACACACCGGGTTCTAGTCCCGGTCGGGGCACCGATCCTGTCCCGGTTGCCCCTCTTCCAGGCCAGCTCTCTGCTGTGGCCAAGAAGTGCAGTGGAGGATGGCCCAAGTCCTTGGGCCCTGCACCCCATGGGAGACCAGGAGAAGCACCTGGCTCCTGCCATCGGATCAGCGCAGTGCGCCGGCTGTAGCGCGCCTACCGCGGCGGCCATTGGAGGGTGAACCAACGGCAAAAGGAAGACCTTTCTCTCTGTCTCTCTCTCTCTCTCTCTCACTGTCCACTCTGCCTGTCAAAAATAAAAAAAAAATAAAAATAAATAAAATAAAAAAGAATTTGGTAAATTATCAAAAAATGAAACCATACATAATGTATAGTTTTCAGAAGCGACAAAAAAATTCTGTTCCATATTTTACCATTTCCTTTGTTCATTATGTCTTTTGGCCTTCATCACTTGGCTCAGCAATCATTTTTCTTCTTAGGGAAGTTAACCCCCCCCAGGCTGTGTAGAATACCGCCCTCAAATCTGGGTCCCTGGGGGCCCTCGCTTGGAACCCAGCACTTCAGAGGGTCCCTGTGCCTCTCTATCCACAGTGCACATCTCCAGGAGCCGAGTAATCCCAGACCCCTAGAGGTCACCCCCACCCCTGCCCAGGCATGCACCTCTTGTTCTCTTCTGTGCTGCCTTCCAAAGGCCAAGTGTTAGGGACAGGATTTTCAGGAGTGTTTCCTGCTCCCCAGGTAACTATTTCTTCCTCACTGATACCAGTATCATTTTAAATTCCAACATGTATTCATTCTGAGCTCATCTCTATGTGTGCTAATATTGAAAAAAATATGGTATCTACATGTTTCAAGTAGAAGGGTTTTGGGGAAGAGCAGAAAGCCAATTTTGCATGTACTAAATCACCCACTTTAATCTTAACTCTACATTTAAATGAAGCATAAAATTGGAGTGAAATTAAATTAATTAAATCGCACTCATTTTAAAATAAAATCTATGTTACAATTAATTATATACTAAGTAAATCCTCTAATTATAGCACAAATTATCCCTTGGACTCCGTATGATAAACTCTATGATTAGGGAAAATCACTTTATGTTTCTGTGCTACAATTTTTTCCTTTTAAAATAGTGATTAGGAAAACAGACATTTGGTATAGCAGCTAAGATGCCACTTTGAGACAATCACACTCCGTGTCAGAATCTCCAGGTTTGAGTTCTGGCTCCTTTTGAGATTCCAAATCCTGCAAATGTGCACCCTGGGAGGTTCAAGTAGTTGGGTTTCTGCCACCCCTATGAGAGACTCAAATCAAGTCCTGGTTCCTAGATTCAGTGTAGCCCAGCCCTGGTTGTTGTAGGCATTTGGAAGTGAACCAGCAGATGGAAGAGCTCCCTGTCTCTCAAATTAATTAAAAAAAAACCTTAAAAATAAAAACAGCAAGGGGTCAACATTGTGGGACAGTGGGTTAAGCCACTGCCTGTGGTGCCTGGGAGCCGGCTCGTGTCCTGGCTGCTCCACTTCTGATCCAGCTTCCTGCTAAAGCACCTGGGAAAGCATCAGAAGGTGACCCGAGTGTTTGGGTCCCTGCATCCATATAGGAGACCCAGATGAAGCTCCTGGGTTCCGGCTTCCGCATAGCCCAACCCTGGCTATTGTGACCATTTGGGGAGTGAAGCAGCAATGGTAGATGGATCTCTCTCTGCCTCTGTCTCTCTTTCTCTAACTCTGCCTTTCAAATAAACTTTAAAACTAACTAAAGTGAGACTAGTGTGGGTTGTACATAGTGACTTTGTCCCAAAGAATACAACATAGACAGGGGCTGTGGCTGTAGAGCAACTTCACATGTGAGATAATGGACAAAAGCTATCTATCTGCAGGTTAACGTTCAAAGTGGTAACAGGTACACTTGATGCAATATGTTGGAAATAGTACTTTACAATCTTCCCTTGCCAAAACCCAGTCTAAACATGAGAAAAATATCAGATCCACCCAACAAGGACCTTTCTACAAAACTTCAACACAGTAATGATCTAGGACTGGTGTAAAGCAACAGCAAGTTAAGCCACCACCTGCAGTGCTGGCATCCCACATAGGTGCCAGTTCACATCCCGGCTGCTCCACTTCCAATCCAGCTCCCTGCTAAAGTGCCTGGGAAAGCAGCAGAAATTTGCCCAAGTACTTAGGCCCCTGCAACCCTGAAGTTCCAGGCTCTCAGCTTCATCCTGGCCCAGTCCCAGCAGTTGTGGCCATTTGGGGAGTGAACCAGCAGACGGAAGAATTCTCTCTCTCTCTCTCTCTCTCTCTCTGCCTTTCAAATAAACAAATGAATTCTTTAAAAAAGAAAAAGGAAAGTCTGAGAAAGTATTACGATGCAGCAGAGCAGATATGGCTGACAAATTCAATGTGATTTTCTGGATGAGATCCCACAACACCTGGAGGACTGTTTTAGGCAACGACAACCTGAATAAGATATAAACTTCAATTATTATTTGAGGATTCGTTCACTAATTAGTTCATTAGTCCACTAATTTGAGGATTAGTTCAATAAAACAAATGTGCCATCCTAATATGCAAATAATAGAGAAATTCAAGTGTGGGGTACTTGGGAATACTAGGTACTATCTTCACAATTTTTCTCTAAGTCAAAAACTATTCAAAAATTATAAGTTCATTACAAAACTTAGAATGAGTCTGGACAACATGACCCTAGGAGAGTATTAGCTTTAACATTTTAAGATCTAAATATTAAGGAATGAATTTCCAAGTTTAGCAAGAGTGAAAAGATCTCTAGTCAGAGGTAGCAAATCAGATCATGAATCCTCAAGAAGTTTGTATCCATAAATACCATATCATTTCATATCTATCCATTTTAACTTGTTTCCCCAGCACATTTTCTACATGTATCCATTTTAATACACACAATAAGAATGCACACACCGTAACTGGAGTATATTAGGCAAATCTGAGCCCCTTATAATGTATTTAATGCAGTTCCACAGTGATGAAAATTCATGCCCTTTCCAAATTTTCACCAACATAAACACAGCAAAAAATATCCTGTATATGTTTGCTCATACACATGAGCAATCATGTCATAGGCATATAAACAATTAGAGTAACACATATACAAAGCTTTTCACTTTCTCTACGTAGTTACTAGCCATTTGGAACCTCATTTTGCATTTCCCCTGAATCCTAACATAATGGATATTTTCATAGGTGTATTTATTTATAAGTTCGATACAATTAACACTTCCCATTCCCACTCTGCTTTGGTTTGCTTTTATTTCCCTTAATGATTTTTGGACCTTTAAATAAATTCTTGATACTACCCTTTTGTTGGTTGTCATTATTACAAATACCTTATCCAGGTCTGTACTGTGTCTCTTGACTTTGGATACAGTGTCTTTGGTCATAGGAAAGTATTAAACTGTGCTATGGTCTAAATGCCTGCATCTCCCTTAAATTCATACATTGAAATCTAATCACAATGGCCCCAGGAAGAGAGGACACAGCAAGGTTCCATCTACAAAATGTGAAACGGGCCCTCACCAGACACCATATCTGCATGCACCTTGATCTTGGATTTCCCAGACCTCTGAACTATGAGAAATAAATCACTGTTCATAGGTTACCGGTCTATATATATATATATATATATTTTTTTTTTTGACAGGCAGAGTGGACAGTGAGAGAGAGAGAGAGAGAAAGGTCTTCCTTTGCCGTTGGTTCACCCTCCAATGGCCGCTGCGGCTGGTGCATCATGCTGATCCGAAGCCAGGAGCCAAGTGCTTCTCCTGGTCTCCCATGCGGGTGCAGGGCCCAAGGACTTGGGCCATCCTCCACTGCACTCCCGGGCCACAGCAGAGAGCTGGCCTGGAAGAGGGGCAACCGGGACAGAATCCAGCGCCCCAACCGGGACTAGAACTCGGTGTGCCGGCACTGCAAAGCGGAGGATTAGCCTGTTAAGCCACGGCACCGGCCCAGTCTACGTATTTTTTTAATTTCAACCCAAACATACTAAATAAACCAGCTTGTACTAAAAAGGAGGGGATGTTACTGCAACAAACACCTAAAAATGTGGACATGGCTTGGGAATGGGTAATGGGAAAAGAACTGGGATTGTTTTGAGGCACATGCTAGGAAAACTTTGTTATCATGAATGGACTGTATGGGGTAATTCTGGTGAGGGCTCAGAAGAGCGGAGACATAGAGAAAGCCCGAGTCTTCCTACAGAAGATCCAAATGGCAAGCAGAACACTGGTAAAACAGAGATGGCAAGGCCATTCCTACTCCTGTGCTTTGGTCAACAACAAGGTTCTCTTCTCTTAATGACCTCTTCTCTTTCCAGGGGGTACCAGTGAAACCTCAACATCCATCATTCAACAGCTATTTTAAGGGAAAGGGTTTATTGGGGGAAACCCGACAGACCGGAGGGAGAGGGCAAAGAAGGAAAAGAGGGAGGAGGAGAGTGTAAGAGAGAGAGATCCAGAGAGTGAGAGAGAGATGGAGAGAGAGAGACAGGGAAAGAGATCAAGAGACTCACGTGTTCAGGAACAGGTCCTGTCGGACCCTCGCCAGCAAGGGTCCAACGCAGTCACGACACGGTCACTGTTCATTGGTTCTCAAGGAACTTTTACTTGTGGGGGTAAAAGGAAAGCGGGGAGAGGAGAAAAGAAGAGGAGGGGCCGTGGCGGCTGCCAGCAGTGGCGGCCGTGCCAGCCCGCCCAGATCCCAATGTCCCTTTATGCTGATATCGTCCAATCAGATGAAAGGGCGCGTATAACCTCAGGTCAAAAGTTCATCTGTTTCACCTGGTTCTTCCTAGTTGTTTATGCAGAGTCCATTCTGTTTCATCTGTTTCACCTGGTTGTTTTCATAGGCCTTGTGGTCGACCGATTGCTGCAAGCTATGTAGATGAGGTTCCCACAGGTGGCCAGCCTGTGGTTCCCCACAAGGTCCTCTTAAACTTTTGCTGGGGGCAGGCAGAGAAGTAGGAGCAGTGAATCCCAGTTGGATGAGGGTGGAGCTGACACCTGTGGTTGGGCCATGTGGCCACCTGGCTTCCAGCAATGGCGGCAGGGGCTAGAGCCTAGGATGGTGTCAGGGTATAGATGGTGCCATAGATTGCGCCATTTTACTAACATTCCCCCCTGTTTTTTATAAAACAGGAGTTGTGTGGGATTACATTAGCCCCCAAATTCCAGGAGGGGCAGAGGGACAATGAATTGTCTTTAGAGCTACTTCCTGAAGAGCTCATTTCAAGGCCCTTTAACTCAGAAGTCTAATCAGAGAGAAGCTCACTCCTCATTCTCCCTCAACTTAGAAACTTAACACTAAGCAGGTGAGTGTATCTAAACAGCTATCTTTGCCATAACAGTTAATGGTAGACTGAAATTTACCCTTAAGGTAGATTCTATCTGCCACACGCATCAGTTTTGTTGTTTGTTTGGGTTTTTTTTAAGATTTTATTTGAGAAGTAGAGTTATATAGAGAGAAGCACAGAGAGAAGGATCTTACACCTGCTGGTTCACTCCCCAAGTGGCTGCAATGGCCAGAGCTAAGCCCATCCAAAGCCAGGAGGAGCAGGTGTGACACAAAAGGCAGAGGCTCAGCTTACTGCCACAGTGCTGGCCACACATATCAGTTTTTAAAATTTCATTTCTAGCCCTACTTACATTGGTACTATAAATCAGCCCTCAGGTACATGAGAACATACACACAAGCAATGAGGAGAGGAGAGTATTTTTTAAAGTACCTCTTACAGGGGCCGGCACTGTGGTGTAGCGGGTAAAGCCACCGCCTATAGTGCCAGCATCCCATACAGGCACCAGCTGGAGTCCTGGCTGCTCCATTTCTGATCCAGCTCTCTGCTATGGCCTGGGAAAGAAGTGGAAGATGGCCCAAGTTCTTGGGCCCCTGCACCCACGTTGGAGACTCAGAAGCGGCTCCCGGCACCTGGCTTCGGATTGGCACAGCTCTGTCCATTGTGGCCATCTGGGGAGTAAACTAGCAGATGGAAGACCTCTCTACCTCTAAAGTACCTCTTACTAAGCAAGCTCAGAAATTCAATGACTTCACAGAATCTACTGGCTTGGATTCTCTAACTTTAGAGTAGAAAACAATGATATAAGTTCAAGAATGAAAGGGCAAACCCATTCTTCCTCATTCTTCACTTCGAGGATTTCTACTATTTTAAATCTGTAATTCACTGCCTTTATGTGTCAAGCATTTGTTTTCTATAAGAAGATAAAGAATCAAATAAGAGCCCCGGCTCTTCTTCCCTGGCCTCTTGCCAGGAGGGGGCTTGCTGTAGTCCTGCGCCTCCAGGGCGCGTGGCCTTCAGGCCATGTGCTCTAGGCTTCCTGGCCCAGATACAGGCCAAGATGCTCTTCCATGTGGCTGGTTCCTGGTGCTCAGTGTGGACCCAGATTTACCTCCCTTAAATAAAGCTCTCTCTCTCCTATGCATCTTTCTCACTAAATAAAAGCTTAAAACGTAAAAAAAAAAAAATCAAATAAGAGCCTCCAGTTATTTTAATCAAGTAGGATACAACATATGTACTAACTTGGTAATTCAGAAGCTGACCACACAAAATGCTCAACAATTACACTTTGAATCCAGAGGTTTTAGGTAATGCTACATTTAAAAATATAACTGAAATCAACAAATTAATCTATTTCAAGGAATTTGAAACAAGAACCAGAAATGATAGGTCAGAGGCAATATTGTTAAGCCACCTCTTGCAACTTCTGATGCTTGCATCCCATATCAGAGCATCAGTTCAAGTCCTGGCTACTCCACTTCCAACCCAAACCCCTGCTAATGTGCCTGGAAAGGCAGCAGATAATGGCTGAAGTACTTGAGTCCCTGCTACCGACATAGGAGACCAGGATGGAGTTCCAGGCTCCCCTATCCCTCCTATCCCTCTCCATTTATTCCATCATCTTCCCTTTCCCTGTCACTCCACTTTCCTAATAAATATTTCAAAAAAAGTATAGGTCATCAATGTAATAAAATTCCCTCCCCCATTCTGTACAATGGACCAGCCTCTTGTGAATAACACTGCACAGGAAGCCCCTAATCCCATCAGTCCCAGTTTTGTTTGTGTATCATCCATCCATTGGGGCCTTACTTATTCTTGCTGCCATATGTTTTCAATAAAGAGCTACAACAAAAGAAAGCTATAATTGCCAAATCTCTCCCGTTCAGCTATTGAACTAAGGCGATTTGCAGACATGTACGACACTACAAACAAAGGGGGTTTTTCCAAAGCCCGCTCACAGAACTCAGTGTTCAGGAATGTGTTAGAATAAATAAGTTTTCTTGTGGCCAAGACCTGGGGCCTGGTCTCCATGTGGATTCTCTGTCTCAGAGCCAGGTATATCACTTCCCTGCGATCCGAGTGCTTAGGCAGGAGAAAAATCACAGTATTGCCCACAGTCAGAGGGGACTCTAATCAAATACAAGTACCTATCTCCTGTGCGTGGCTCGGACTCCATTGCCCAGCAACTGATCCCTGGGTTTGTGAATTTTCAAGATTTGTAGCTTTCTTTCCCCATGGATGTCACCAGCCTTATATGGAGGTTGGTATGCTAGAGGGCAAAATTGCTTTAAGCTCCAATGAAATTAGACAATCAAAAACTCCAAATATGTTACATAGGTACTGTGGGCAGATACAGGTGCTCAAGGCAGCATTGGTTTTTTTTCGGCAGGGGTCATAAAAACCTGCCTTTAAATTAGTTTAATAAGGGCTGAAAATCCTGAGTGTTGAACAGCGAACATGTGAGCAGTGAGGGGGAGTGAGTCTCACCAGTTTGACAAGGGCCCCAGCTGTGCACCCTGGGCAGCAGGCTGGAGAAGGTGGGACCAAGAAGAATTGGGACACAGAAACATGGGAAGATTTGTTGCCAAAGTCTCTCACTTTTCAAGCTTTCTAACCCAGTTTAGCTTGTTCTTTAACCATTTTTTTTTTATAGCAGGCAGAGTGGATAGTGAGAGAGAGAGACAGAGAGAAAGGTCTTCCTTTTTGCCGTTGGTTCACCCTCCAATGGCCGCTGCGGCCGGCGCATCTCGCTGATCCGAAGCCAGGAGCCAGGTGCTTCTCCTGGTCTCCCATGTGGGTGCAGGGCCCAAGCAGGGCCATCCTCCACTGCCTTCCCGGGCCATAGCAGAGAGCTGGCCTGGGAGAGGGGCAACCGGGATAGAATCTGGCGCCCCGACCAGGACTAGAACCCGGTGTGCCGGCGCTGCAAGGCGGAGGATTAGCCTGTTAAGCCACGGCGCCAGCCGAACCATGTTATTTCATGTTAGCAATTTTCCTACTGGACAGGAGAGAAGAGTAGAAAGGGGAGTAGGTAGAAAAAAAAAAAATCTGATCGTTAGCAACGCGTTTGTATCCTTGTTAGTTCATGGTGGAAAGGAATGGGAAGAGACAAACTACCAGCTGAACTGAAGTTTCCCCTCACACAAGAATGGAGAACAGAAAATACCAGAGCATGGGACAGCCACGGGTTTTCACTTCAGAGGGTTCTCTCCACATACACACTCACATTTCACAGCGGTAGTCAACGCACGGCTGGTTTCCTGGGTTGTGGTGCTAGCACAACCACGGGTATAAATGCAAACCTCCTGAGGATGCACAAGCTCATTCACTCAGCAAGTATTGCTGGTCTGAGATCCCATTTTCTAGATACAAGCAACTGAGTGCCAGAATGTGTTAAAGCCAGAGCAAAGGCTTTCCCAGGGCTTTCTCAGTGGTTCTCAAACCTGCCAAGGTCTTGGAAGTTTAAAATGCACACAGGTTCCCTAATTCTTAGCCCTTATTACACTATGTTAGAATCCACAGGTGTCTGGCCGGCGCCGTGGCTCAACAGGCTAATCCTCCGCCTTGCGGCGCCGGCACACCGGGTTCTAGTCCCGGTCGGGGCACCGATCCTGTCCCGGTTGCCCCTCTTCCAGGCCAGCTCTCTGCTGTGGCCAGGGAGTGCAGTGGAGGATGGCCCAAGTGCTTGGGCTCTGCACCCCATGGGAGACCAGGATAAGCACCTGGCTCCTGCCATCGGAACAGCGCGGTGCGCCGGCCGCAGCGCGCTACCGCGGCGGCCATTGGAGGGTGAACCAACGGCAAAAGGAAGACCTTTCTCTTTCTCTCTCTCTCTCTCTCACTGTCCACTCTGCCTGTCAAAAATAAAAAAACAAAAAAAACAAAAAAAAAGAATCCACAGGTCTGAAATCTGATTAAAAAGCCATCAGATATTCCTGATCACCACTCAACCACCACTCTTGACTGGGAGCCACAGCTCTTCCAATTTAACCCCTCCTGTAGCCACACAAATGTGTTAACAGCCTTTTAATTTAAAGATTTATTTGAAAGAGTTCTTCTGAGACAGAGAGGAAGAGAGAGAGAGAAGGAGGGAGGAAGGGATGGGGGGTGTGGAGAGAAACAGAATAAGAGAGAGACCTATCTTCCTTTTTTTTAACTTTTATTTAATAAATATAAATTTCCAAAGTACAGCTTATGGATTATAATGGCTTACCCCCCCATAACTTCTCTTCCACCTGCAACCCTCCCCTTTCCCGCTCCCTCTCCCCTTCCATTCACATCAAGATTCATTTTCAATTCTCTTTATATACAGAAGATCTATTTACTATATATTAAGTAAAGATTTCAACAGTTTGCACCCACATAGAAACACAAAGTGAAACATACTGTTTGCGTACTAGTTATAGCATTAAATCACAATGTACAGCACATTAAGGACAGAGATCCTACATGGGGGGTAAGTGCACAGTGACTCCTGTTGTTGACTTAACAAATTGACACTCTTATTTATGGCATCAGTAATCACCCTAGGCTCTTGTCATGAGTTGCCAAGGCTATGGAAGCCTTTTGAGTTCGCCGACTCTGATCATATTTAGACAAGGCATAGTCAAAGTGGAAGTTCTCTCCTTCCTTCAGAAAAAGGTACCTCCTTCTTTAATGACCTGTTCTTTTCACTGGGATCTCACTTGCAAAGATCTTTCATTTAGGTTTTTTTTTTTTTTTTTTTTTTGCCAGAGTGTCTTGGCTTTCCATGCCTGAAATACTCTCTTGGGCTTTTCAGTCAGATCTGAATGCCTTAAGGGCCGATTCTGAGGCCAGAGTGCTGTTTAGGACATCCGCCATTCTATGAGTCTGCTGTGTATCCCGCTTCCCATGTTGGATCATTCTCTCCCTTTTTTTTATTCTATTGGTTAGTATTTTCAGACACTAGTCTTGTTTATGTGATCCCTTTGACTCTTAGTCCTATCATTATGATCAATTATGAACAGAAATTGATCACTTAGACTAGTGAGATGGCATTGGTACATGCCACCTTGATGTGATTGAATTGGAATCCCTTGGTATGTTTCTAACTCCACCATTTGGGGCAAGTCCGATTGAGCATGTCCCAAATTGTACATCTCTTCCCTCTCTTATTCCCACTCATATTTAATGGGGATCACTTTTCAGTTAAGTTTCAACACTTAAGAATATCTGTATTACTTATAGAATTCAACCAATAGTATTAAGTAGAACAACCAAAAAAAAAATACTAAAAGGGATAAAGCATTAAGTTGTTCATCAACAGTCCGGGCAAGGGCTGAGCAAGTCACTGTTTCTCATAGTGTCCATTTCACTTTAACAGGTTTCCTTTTTGGTGCTCAGTTACTTGTCACCAATCAGGGAGAACATATATTTGTCCCTTTGGGACTGGCTTATTTCACTCAGCATGATGTTTTCCAGATTCCTCCATCTTGTTGCAAATGACCGGATTTCATTGTTTTTTTTTTGACTGCTGTGTAGTATTCTATAGAGTAAATATCCCATAATTTCTTTATACAGTCTACTGTTGATGGGCATTTAGGTTGATTCCAGGTCTTAGCTATTGTGAATTGAGCTGCAATAAACATTAAGATGCAGACTGCTTTTTTGTTTGCCAATTTAATTTCCTTTGGGTAAATTCCAAGGAGTGGGATGGCTGGGTTGTATGGTAGGGTTATATTTAGGTTTCTGAGGAATCTCCAGACTGATTTCCACAGTGGCTTTACCAGTTTGCATTCCTACCAACAGAAGGTTAGTGTCCCTTTTCCCACACATCCTCTCCAGCATCTATTGTTGGTAGATTTCTGAATGTGAGCCATTCTAACCGGGGTGAGGTGAAACCTCATTGCGGTTTTGATTTGCATTTCCCTGATGGCTAGTGATCTTGAATATTTTTTCATGTGTCTGTTGGCCATTTGGATTTCCTTTTTTGAACAATGTCTATTGAGGTCCTTGGCCCGTCTCTTAAGTGGGTTGTTTGTTTTGATGTTGTGGAGTTTCTTGATCTCATTGTAGATTCTGGTTATTAATCCTTTATCTGTAGGATAGTTTGCAAATATTTTTTCCCATTCTGTTGGTTGTCTCTTCACTTTCCTGACTGAAGTACAGAAACTTCTCAATTTGATGCAACCCAATTGTTAATTTTGGCTTTGACTGCCTGTGCTTCTGGGGTATTTTCCAAGAAGTTTTTGCCGGTGCCAATATCTTGCAGGGTTTCTCCAATGTTCTCTAATAATTTGATGGTGTCAGGTCTTTAATCCATGCTGAGTGGGTTTTTGTGTAAGGTAGAAATCCAGTGGAAATCCAGTTTTCCCAGCACCATTTATTGAATAGACTGTCTTTGCTCCAGGAATTGGTTTTAGATCCTTGATCAAATATAAGTTGGCTGTAGATGTTTGGATTGATTTCTGGTGTTTCTATTCTGTTCCATTGGTCTATCCATCTGTTTCTGTACCAGTACCATGCTGTTTTGATAACAACTGCCCTGTAGTATGTCCTGAAATCTGGTATTGTGATGCCTCCGGCTTTTTGTTGTATAAAATTGCTTTAGCTATTCGAGGTCTCCTGCATCTCCATATGAATTTCAGCATTATTTTTTCTAGATCTGAGAAGAATGCCTTTGGTATCTTGATTGGTATTGCATTGAATCTGTAAATTGCTTTTGGGAGAATGGACATTTTGATGATATTGATTCTTCCAATCCATGAGCATGGAAGATTTCTCCATTTTTTGGTATCCTCTTCTATTTCTTTCTTTAAGGTTTTGTAGTTTTCATCGTAGAGATCTTTAATGTCTTTGGTTAAGTTTATTCCAAGGTATTTGATTGTTTTTGTAGCTATTGTGAATGGGATTGATCTTAGAAGTTCTTTCTCAGCCGTGGCATTGCCTGTGTATACTAAGGCTGTTGATTTTTGTGCATTGACTTTATATCCTGCTACTTTGCCAAACTCTTCAATGAGTTCCAGTAGTCTCTTAGTAGAGTTCTTTGGATCCCCTAAATGAAGAATCATATCTGCAAAGAGGGATAGTTTGACTTCTTCCTTCCCAATTTGTATCCCTTTAATTTCTTTTTCTTGCCTGATGGCTCTGGCTAAGACTTCCAGAATTATGTTGAATAGCAGTGGTGAGAGTGGGCATCCCTGTCTGGTACCAGATCTCAGTGGAAATGCTTCCAACTTTTCCCCATTCAATAGGAGGCTGGCCGGGGGTTTTTCATAAATTGCTTTGATTGTATTAAGGAATGTTCCTTCCACACCTAGTTTGCTTAGAGTTTTCATCATGAAACGGTGTTGAATTTTATTGAATGCTTTCTCTGCATCTATTGAGATAATCATATGGTTTTTCTTCTGCAGTTTATTAATATGGTGTATCACATTGATTGATTTGCAAACATTGAACCATCCCTGCATACCATGGATAAATCCCACTTGGTCTGGGTGGATGATTTTTCTGATGTGTTGTTGTATTCTATTGGCCAGAATTTTATTGAGGATTTTTGCATCTATGTTCATCAGGGATATTGGTCTGTAATTTTCTTTCAATGCTGCATCTTTCTCTGGCTTAGGGATTAAGGTGATGCTGGCTTCATAGAAAGAATTTGGGAGGATTCCATCTTTTTCAATTGTTCTGAATTGAACAAGTTCTTTAAATGTTAGTTCTTCTTTAAATGTCTGATAGAATTCAGCCGTGAATCCATCTGAGACCCATCTTCTATCCACTGGTTCACTCTCCAGATGGCCACACAGCCATGGCTGGACCAGGCTGAAGCCAGAGCCCAGGTGCTTCTTTCAGGACTTCCATGTGAAAAGCAGGGGCCCAAACACTTGGGCCATCTTCCACTGCTTTTCCCAAACCATTAGCAGGGAGCTGGATGGGAAAAGGGGCAGCTGGGACACAAACCGGTGCCCACATGGGATGCTGGCATCATAGGCAGAGGTTTTAACTGGCTGTACTACAATGCCCACCCTAATAGCCTTATTTTATAGATGAGAAAGTTGAAAGTCTGAAAGGGTAAGAAGTTACTCCAGCCAGCACCTTGGCTCACTAGGCTAATCCTCCACCTGCAGTGCCGGCACCCTAGGTTCTAGTCCTGGTCAGGGTGCCAGATTCTGTCCCAGTTGCTCCTCTTCCAGTCCAGCTCTATGCTGTGGCCCGGGAAGGCAGTGGAGTATGGCCCAAGTCCTTGGGCCCTGCACCTGGCTCCTGGCTTCAGATTGGCGCAGCGCGTCAGCTGTAGTGGCCACTTGGAGGGTGAACCAACGGAAAAAGGAAGACCTTTCTCTCTGTCTCTCTCACTAACTGCCTGTAAAAAAAAAAAAAAAAAAAAAGTTACTCCAAACAACACAATTAGCAAAGAGCATTGACCGACATCAGATCTAGGCTGGTCACCAAAACCTGCCACATACCTACAGCTACTATCAGGTACTTCACTGACTCCCACCCACTACCTGCTCACCAAGTCATTTTCCTTAGAAAACTACTAACCACATGCATACTACAGAAGGAGGTGATGAGTTTTATCATAGTCTTTCTTTGTCATTGGAAGGTCCTCCTCTCCCCACCCCTCTGGCCTCTAAAGATGCTCCTTGCTTCATAGGACTTACAAATCCTACATTCTCCCACAACACAAACCTACCTGGCCAAGGCTGTCTTCTCATGGGTACCAGGTGTGGATGATGATCAATACCAGTGAGCAGGAGGTGAGTCTGCCTCGCTCCACCCCCCAGAGTCCCACCCTCTTCCTGACCAAGAAATCAAGCCCACCCAAGTACTTCCGCAACCCTCCGTAAAGTTCATGTATGCAAAGGTCTCTGCTTAAGCAGCGAAGTGTTGCTATGAAGTAATTCTACTTTTAAAAAAACACCTTAGCAATTATCAGTTTCAGTAAATGCAAAATAACCAGGGTTACAGTTTCATGTAAAAGCAAAGAACCCTATGTTTTCGATAGTTGGTGCAGTCTAGTTGCAGCTAAATGTGCATTTTCCTTTAAATTCTTTAAACTAGAAGAACAAGAATGTGAGGAGGAGGAGAAAGGTAGTGTTTTGGTGTAGCTGGTTAAGTCACCACTTATGCTGGCATCCCATATTGGAGTGCCAGCTCTGCTCACAGCTGATCGATCCACTTGCCGATCCAGCTCCCTGCTGAGGTGTCTGGGAAGGTAGCAAGAAGACAATCTAAGTATTTGTGTCCCTGCCACCCAAGTGAGAGACCCGGATATAGTTCCTGGCTTCTGTCTTAGCCTGGCCCAGCTCCTGTTGTGGTCATTTTGGGGTGGATGTACTAGCAGACGCAAGAGCTTCCTGTCACTCTGTCTTTCACATAAATAAATCTTTAAAATTAAAATGAAAACTGAGGCAGTTGGTCGGCAGAGCAGTTGACGCTGCTTGGAAATCCCGCGCTCCACTTCCTCACAGTGCCTGGGCCTTGCTTCCGATGCCTTCCTGCTGATGTGCACCCCGGGAGCAGCAGGTGATGGTTCAAGTGCTTAGTTGCCTGCCACTCTTGTGGGAGACCTGGTTTGAGTTCCTGGCTCCTGGCTTTAGCCTGGCTGAGCCGCAGTTGTTGTGGGCACTGGGAACATAATCCAGAGAGACCTACGTCTCTCTGCCTTTCAAATAGAATTTTAAAAAGTGATTTGGCATGAAACAAGTGATAATTGAGATTTAGAGTAGAAATGTAACCATCTACGACCAAAGTAATGATTCTAACAATGAGAATTTCACATATTGTGACGTGGGCTCTAAACCTTTGGCCTAGTACAGCCTTGTACTCTGATGGGCGTAAGAGCTGTCTTGTAATTAGTCAAGGAAAGGTCTGAAGAAGACAGGGTAAATTAAATTATTGGACTGAAAAAATACAATACTTCCAATCTGTCCAGATATGTTCTCTATTGAAGGGAAAAGGGAGAGCAGAAATAACATGTTCACAACATTTTATGGGGTTTTCAAACTTTAGTGTTCATGAGAAACAGCTCAAATGCTTTTTATAAAATTAAATTTCTAGTTCCAAGTCCAGAAGATCCCAGTACCCTGGCTTGGGGTGGAACTTGGGATTGACTCTGCATTTTCATTAAGCATTAAGCACACATGCAGCCTCCCAGATCCTTGTTAGCAGAACGCTGGAATTGGGAGTGGAGATGGGACTCAAACCCAGGTAGCCAGTATGCCTGTATGCATCCTAACCACTAGGTCAAATGCCCACCCCACAGGCCTTTTCTTCAACTCACTATTTAGAAAATTTTTGAGGTACTGGGAAGTTCCAAGAACAGGACATGACCATCAGTGTGCCCTTCACCAAGATCAAGAGGAAGCCAATTTTTTCCATAAATTTTCAGCTTGTGGACCATGGAGGGCCTGTGGCAACTTACTTTGCCACTGTGCACAAAAGCACCCACCGTTAGCCACATACATGAGTGAACATGGCTATGTTCCTTCCAGTACGATTTTATTTCTGGACATTAAAATTTAAATTCCATAGAATTTCCACATCATAAAATACGATTCTTTAGACTGTTTTCCAATGTGTTATAGTTAAAAACATAAGAATCATTCTTAGCTCAAACTCCTAGGCAGGGAGCCCACAGGTCGTAGCTGGCCAACTCTGATAAATCAATCATGATCCTGAAGGTGAACTTTAAATGTATTGCTTGGGGCCAGCATTGTAGCATAGCAAATTACGCTGCCTGCATCTCATACAGAGCACTGGTTAAATTCCTGGCTGCTGTTCCGGCGGCAAGATGGCGGAATAGGCAGGGAGCACACTTAGTCCGGGGGGACAGAAAGTTTAATATAAGTGGAGATACTGCAGGATCAAGGAAGAGTAGGGGATGAAACAGCAGAGGAAACTCTTCCGGAACTAGTGATTCACAGTGGACCTGCGTGGAGAGCGTGGGAGCCCAAGTTCGGGACACCAGCGGCAGACTCAACGCGCCAGCGCTGGAACGCGAGGTGAGCCGAACCTCCATAGCCCGAGATACCAGCAGGCAAGCGGAAAGAGGAGACTAGAGGGAACGAGGCTTGAAACTCCGTGGGGAAAAGTTCACCAGGCTAACTAGAAGAGAGAGAAAAAAAATAAAAAAAGTGACTGATACGGACACAAGTTTCTCTCTCTCCGCTCACCTCTCAAAGGCGAGCAAGACAGAGCAGGCGCCATTTTGGACATACGTCATAAGCAGGGCGACCTCAGGTCTGCACCAGCCCTGAGCCTAGCAGAAAAACCTGACTCTGCGGGGAGGGGTGAAATAACAGGAGATTAGCATCTAACTTGGCAACCCAGTGGGAGACTGCAGGAGAATTGGAGCCCACACTGAGGGCAGCAGAGATTCCCTGTGTGGTCCTTGGGAAAGAGCTTCCGATCTCTGGCTCCTGTGGGTATATCATTTGCCTGCTAACTACCTCCAATTACGTTCAGCTGTGCGGAATTACTTCCCTTTTAAATCAAAAAAAAAAAAAAAAAGAGATATTTACCACACCTAACCTGGGAGTGTCATCTTTGACACACCCTCAACCCTGAGGAACCAAACACAGCTCTCAGTCCACACTCATCTCAAGCCTCTAAGGCTCCACTGAAAGCAGACAGTCCACTTAATATAGAGCCATAGTGTAACAAGAAAAAACACCACAGTGAAGAAACCAAATATCTCCAACATGCCAAACAACAAACGCAAAAACCAAGCTAACAAGAACAAGGAAGACACTATGACACCCCCAAATGAAAAAGACACCCCAATTCAAGATTATGAAGATGATGAGATCGAAGAAATGCAAGAAGCAGATCTCAAAAAATTGATAAGAACATTAAGAAGTTCTCAAAAACAAATTCTTGAACTACAGAAATCCTTCATGGACAAGATAGAAAATCTCTCTCGTGAAAGTGAAATATTAAGGAGGAATCAAAATGAAATGAAACAACTAGTGGAACAAGAAATTCTGATAGTGACTAGAAATCATAATGAAATGAAGAGTTCAATAGATCAAATGACAAACACATTAGAGAGCCTTAAAAACAGAATGGGCGAAGCAGAAGAGAGAATATCAAACTTAGAAGACAGAGAACAGGAAAGGAAACAGGCAAACCAAAGAAAAGAAGAAGAAATTAGAAATCTAAAAAATATTGTTGGGAATCTACAGGATACTATTAAAAAACCCAACATTCGGGTTCTAGGAGTTCCTGAAGGCATGGAGAGGGAGAAAGGATTAGAAGGCATTTTCAGTGAGATTCTAACAGAAAATTTCCCAGGTTTGGAGAAGGACAGAGGCATCTTAGTACAGGAAGCTTATAGAACCCCTAATAAACATGACCAAAAGAGATCCTCACCACGACACATTGTAATCAAACTCACCACAGTGAAACATAAAGAAAAGATCCTAAAAGGTGCAAGAGAGAAACGTCAGATCACTCTTAGAGGATCTCCAATTAGACTCACAGCAGACTTCTCATCAGAAACCCTACAAGCTAGAAGGGAATGGCGAGACATAGCCCAGGTACTAAGAGAGAAAAACTGCCAGCCCAGAATACTATATCCTGCAAAGCTCTCATTTGTGAATGAAGGTGAAATTAAGACTTTTCATAGCAAACAGAAACTGAAAGAATTTGTTGCCACTCATCCTGCCCTGCAAAAGATGCTTAAAGATGTGTTACACACAGAAACACAGACACATGGTCACCAATATGAAAGAAGGTAAAGGAAGGAAACCTCACAGCAAAAGATCACAGGAAGCTCAATTTCTCTTTGACATAGAATTAAACTCTGATGCTCTGTTAAAGCAATGTGTTAAAGTAATCTATTATGTTCTCTTGATGTCTGTTAAATTCTAATTGTTCAAAAACAGCTGAATTTTTATTAAGAGCTATGGGTTATTTAAATATGTGCTTTTTTCAAAAATTTGAATCATCACCTTGTAACAATGATCAAATTTGGTCTATGTTATGTCATGATTTTAAGGAATCTTATTTCAACCAGATATTTTGGATTTTGAGCCTTCTTGGCATTCTTGACAGGCATTCAAAAAATCAAAGTTTCAAACAATCTGGTCTCTAAAATTTCCAGTAAATCCTGGACTTTGGTTTTTCCAGTTTGGGCCCAACTGAAAAAATCGAAGGACCTATGTCTCTCATCTTATAGAGACACCAACTAATCAGTCTATTTGGATTATATTAGAAGTACTGTCAAGATGTGATGTGGTACCAGACTTTAAGTTTCTATAATGGAAAATGCTATTAATACAAATGTTTGAGAATTAAAAAGTCTAATGATCTTGTGTTACTAGACATGATAGTTATCTTAATGAGAAAGCCCCAGAGGCTTAAAGGGTTAAATACTTGTAAAACCCTGCAGGTGCTTTCAAAAATACTGTGAAGTAAGCAAGTGCCTCTTGTTGGTTGATGAGTTTATAATTTTAAACATGGCGACTTAAAGTCTTTTGTCATCCACAGTTATATATGATCTGCTGCTCATAAAACTAAAGCATTGTTGGTTCTGTGTTTAGCTGTCCTCCTATAGGTTCCTATGGACTTTTTCCAGCCACTTTTATTGTATTCAGTACTTTGGGATGGCTCTGTAAACAGATGAAGCCAATAATGTATTAACAGTACCAACTGAGAGAAAGTATGGTTAACTGAGGTTACTAAAAAGAAAAAGCAATTCAAATCAATTGGCAATCTACAAAAAGAGTTAAAGATTTTAAAAGCTATTATGAAAATTGCTATATTAGTCTATCATGCTATATTATATGTGTGTACATATTGTATGTCCACATGGGGAAATTTTATTAAGAGTTTTATTTTAAATGGCTTATAGATAAGATTGTCCATAAATTTAAGCTGCTAAAATCAATCAAAGATACATTTTAATTTGTGGGACCTGAATCTGTGTATCATATGTTTTAGACTTGTTGGTAGAAAGAAACTAAAAACATTTTAGATGGTTGTGCTTAAGTTTATTGGCTAAACAAACTACACCATGTTAGATATTTAAGAGGTATTTTCAAATACATGATTCTTAAAATTTATAGAAGGCATTGGACCTTCTGGTAAATGTTTTCTTAAGTTGTTATCTAATGGTTGAAACGGTTTGCTAAGTATTCATGTGATATTGCTATTGTCAGCAAGCGATCTAGGACTTGCTCCCTCATTTCTCTATTCTAAGCCCAACTTGTTCTTTCATTTCTCTATTCTCTTCAGGGTAGGAAACTAAATCTATTATGAAGGAATCTGTAGGACGCACAATTTAATCTTTAGACCTTATAAAAGAGATGGCTAACATTTTTCTGCAATAGCATAGCCAAAATAAGAACTTAAATAATAATCTCATAGCTAGATTCACTTCGCCATCAGCGAAGTATACAGTAAGTAGAAAAAACCTCCCTTTCAGACCAAAGGGAAAGAAAGTTTTAAAGTGAGAATATAATTTTCCTCATGGGCATTGTCTACCTTAGAAAAACTACTACAGAACATGCCTGTGACTATAGACTTGTAGTTCAGGCCACCGAAGATTAGAGATGGGAAACGGGCACTCCCTTGACTTGCATCCTCTGGTCTGCTTTAACACAAACCAGGAGGAAAAGAAAGCTAGGCATCAGAAGCAATGGGTGGCAGGCCTATTAATGGCTGATCTGTACAGTGGTCTGCCCTCAAGGAGACCCAACAGGCCAGTCCACTGCAGTGGCTTTCAATGTGGTAAGCCTGGGCTTCAGCAGAAGTCAGCTTGTGAAGAGCCCTGGCAGCTCTGCCAAGAGTTGGATCACTGGAAATGGACCTGCCCTGGAGTCGAAGGATGCCCCGGTCAGAGCCACAGATCTTATTGGCTCTAAGCTGAAAAGCCCTTCACTCAGCCCAACTTCCAAAGGGACCACTGCAGCTGAGGGGATGGTCAAGTAGGGTCAGCAACATTGCAGGCAGAACTGTACATTTCTTGTTAGAGATGCCCCCTGCCTTTACCTGGCCAGCTCTCCTCCCAGGCCAGCCAAGTAATGAAAGTCAACAGAGTGCCTTCCCCTAGGAGGTTCACACCTCCCTTAGGATATACCCCATGTGAAGAGATTGATAGGTCTGGGCCTCTGAATTTACAAGGCCTAAAGCCCACCAGATTATTGTCAAGCCCCTTCTATCAGGTTCTATTTGCCTCTCAATCAGAAAACTTAATTGTAGCTTAGACAGCACCTTTCTTAGCTCCTCTAATAATGACTCTGTCCTTTGTTCTAGGCCCTGTCTAGTGCACTTGGGCCTCATTCCTTTGTAATCATAACCTCTACTCTACCACCAATGGCTCTACTCCCAACCTGTGTGTACTGATGGTCCTCTTCCCCACTTAATGCTGTATAATTGTTCAAACCTGGTAAATGTCACTCTTAGGATCATTGGTTACTATCCTCACTCTGTCTTTTATGACCTTGTCTAAATATGATCAGAGTCGGCAAACTTGGAAGGCTTCCATAGCCTTGGCAACTCATGACGACAGCCTAGGATGGTTACTGGCGCCATAAACTAGAGTGTCAATTTGTTGGGTCAACAACAGGAGCCACTGTGCACTTGCTCCTCATGTGGGATCTCTGTCCTTAATGTGCTGTACATTGTGATTTAATGCTATAACTAGTACTCAAACAGTATGTTTCACTTTGTGTTTCTATGTGGGTGCAAACTGTTGAAATCTTTATACTAAATTGATCTTCTGTATATAAAGAGAATTGAAAATGAATCTTGATGCAAATGGAAGGGGAGAGGGAGCGGGAGAGGGGAGGGTTGCGGGTGGGAGGGAAGTTATGGGGGGGGGGGAAGCCATTGTAATCCATAAGCTGTACACTGGAAATTTATATTCATTAAATAAAAGTTTAAAAAAAAATAATTAAAATTAGAATTAAAAGTCAAGCTGATTAAGTATAAGATCTTATGCTTTAGAAGATAAATGTGAAATATCACATTTATAAATAAAAGTCCCATTCAAGAAAAAAAAAAAAAAATTCCTGGCTGCTCTGCTTCCTATCTAGCTCCCTGCTAATGTGTCTGAGAAGGCAACAGAAGATGGCTAAAGTATTTGGGTCCCTGCCACCCATATGGGAGACCTGGATGGAATTCTTCTCTCCTGCTTTGGCCTTGGGCAGCCCAATATTGTGGCCATTTGGGGAGCGAATCAGTGGGTGGAAGATTTCTCTCCATCTGTCACTCTGCCTTTCAAATAAATAAATCTCTCAAAAGTAATTTCACTTTTCATACTGAGCTAATCATTTTGCTCATCTTACAAGAATTACAAAAGTGCATCCATGAAGGTGCTTTCTGGGCCGCCCTTGGCCGTATTTCAGACAGCGTATTTTCATAGCTTGTCATGGCTGCTAGGTCCGCACAACCAGTGGGGCACAGTTCCCCATTTGAAATCACAATTCAGTCATTCCACATTTTTACCACCTAAAAATCAAAACCGCATGTGCCCTCATCCACAACACCAGGGCCTAATTAAGCCTCCTTTTATCAGCTTCTGATTAAAAATGAGTTTTTTAAAAAAGTGTCTACCTTCAAAATGATTCAAACAGCTCAGCAAGACATGATAAGCATTTTGCCATTTGTGAGCAAAAACTGAGAATTTTTTTGGATTTTTCCCTTTCATTGCAAATCATCTTCAGCCCAGTGCATGGGCTCACACTTCTGGCAGGCAACCCATCATGGTACAAATCCATACCCTATTACAGGTCTTCACCTCCAGGGAGCTTCTTTAGTAATTAAACATGGCCTGAAAGCTAAGTAAGACTTCTGGAGGGGGCCTAGTGATGTGGCACAGCGGGTTAAGCAGCCACCTGTGATGCCAACATCCCCTATCAGAGTGCTGGTTTGAGTCTGCTCTGCTTCCAATCCAGCTCTCTGCTAATGCACCTGGGAAAGCAGTGGAAGATGATCCAAGCACAAGGGCTCCTGAAACCCTTTTGAAAGACCCAGATGGCATTCTGGGCTCCCAGCTTTGACCTGGACCAGCCCATCATTGCAGCCATTTGAGGAATGAGTCAGGGATGGAAGATTCTCTCTCCCCCCTTCTGTCACCCTGCCTTTCAAATAATCCATTATTTTTTTTAAAGAAGAGACTTTTAGAGGGTCAGCTCCAACTCTGCCTCAAGAAATCAACAGGTACTCTCCCAATGGTATGCATGTACTTATCCATTAGGAAAAACCAGCAAACACACTTGAATCAAAGAGGTGCATTCCTGCCTAGTGAAATGCCTTCCAGCTGGGCTCATCCAAACATGACTTCATCTCTTCAGGGGAGGAAACAGAGTCAATCTGAAGCATTCAAGCCTCCATCCGTCACCTGACCCTGAAGATAAAGAAACCAGCCTAATGGGCAGGAGGACGTGTTCTCTCCTGCTGCAGTTGGAGAACAGAGGAGTCATAAACCCCTCTCCCTCCTCTAAACATCGGCTTAGCGGCGGCTTTGGAGTCAGGTTCCGTGAGCCTCTGTGCCTCCCTTTCATCTCAAGATAAAATATGGCTTGCTGGCGCTGGCTCAGGTAGAGTGGCAGACCTCACCCTGTTGCCCTATGAGGGCCCCCGGGTTTCTCATCAGCTGGCTGATTTGTGGACAGCCACATTTCTGCCTCACCTGATGGCAAATGCTCTCGGTCTTATAGATCATGGTTGAATATCCTTTCTCAACAGAAAGAGGTTGCTAACTCCAGCTGCTAGAAATGTATAATCAGCTTGGAGGACCAATTTAACCTTTGGAGGACATTAAAGACTGAAAGGTATATACTGAAAAGTTCTCTTAAAGAGACAATCTCAAAAAAAAAATTTTAGACCAAAAAGCAAAAGATTAACATAGAAAGTAAATGTATGATTCTTTTCAAAACGTGAACCACAGAAGCATAATAAATTGTGCACACACAGGAGAAAAAATAGGGAGGCTGGCAGTGTAGCCCAATGGGTTAAGCCACCGCTTAGCATGCCGCCCACCGGCAACCCATATTAGAATGTGTGTTTTGAGTCCCAGCTTCTCCACTTGCTGGCATTGGATCCAGCTCCTTGCTATTGCCCCTGGAAAAACAGCAGAGGATGGTTCAAGCCCAGTGGATTTCCAGGTTCTTGGCTTTGGCCTAGCCCAGCCCCAGCCACTATGGGCATTTAGGGAGTAAACCAGCAGATGAAAGATCTGTCTCTCCTGTCACTCTGCCTTTCAAATAAATGAATCTTTTTAAAAAGAGACAATAAAGACAGGCAATTTGCCTAGAAGTTCAGACATGGGTTGACATCAGTGACACACATTAAACTACATGTATGCAATATTCAGCTATGGTTCCAGTTTTCTGCAAATGTAGACCTTAGGAGGAAACAGTATTTCAAGTAATTGAGTTCCTGACACCCACGTAGGAGATCTTGACTGATTTCCAGCTCTGAGTATCAGCCTGGCCCAGTCTCAGCTGTTGCAAGCATTTGGAGGAGTGAATCTGCAGATGGGAGCTCTTTCAAATAAATTTTAAAATTTGAATAGTGAAATGCTTAGTTTAGGGTGGGAAGTTCTGCAAACAACATAGGAACCTCAAAAATAATACACATGCAGTTGTGTTTTAGTCACAAAACATTATAGAATAAAGTCAAACAGCAGGCTTACTAGTGCAGTGTTTCCAAAACCTGGCTGCATTTAGCACCCAGAGAGCTTAAAAAAAAAAAAAAATCCAATCCCCAGGCTGCACCCCCTACCCCTCATCAATTAAATCTGAATCTGGGGGAAAAGAGGTGGGGTCCAGGCTTTTATAGTTGTAAAGCTCCCCAGGGAATTCTTTAATGTGCTGCCAAAGCTAAGAACCTCTGTATTGAAGAGCATGGACCCTGGCCTTCGGAAACTCTTACAAAATCCACTTCCTGGACAGTTTCCTTTCTTCAATCTTGCCAATAGCTTTTTTCCCTTTTTTTTAAAAAAAGATTTGTTTGCTTAAAAGGCAGAGTGACAGAGAGGGAGTAATCTTCCACCTACTGGTTCTCTCCCTAAGTGCCTGCTTTAGTTGAGGCTAGGACAGGTGGTAGCCAGGAGCCAGAACTCCATCTGGGTCACACATGTGGGTGGCAGAGACCCAAGTTCTGGGGCCATCATCTGCTGCCTTGGTGTGTTAAGAGGAAACCAGATTGGAGGCAGAGCCAGGACTCAAATTGGCACTCAGACATGGGATGCAGGCTTCCCAAGTGGTGGCTTAACCACTGTGATACAAGGCCTGCCCCTCCAGGAAATTCTGCTTTTTAAGATGGAGTGATCTGAAGGCAGCAGGATGGGAGCGAGGGGGAGGTGGGGGCGTGTGGGGGATCTTCTATCCAGCGGTTCACTCCACAACAGCCAGGTCTGGGCCGTACCAAAGCCTAAGCCAGGAACTCCACCTGGGTCTCCCACATGGGTGGCAGTAGTAGTCCAAGCACTTGGGCCATCATCTGCTGCCTTTCAGGATGCATTAACAGGAAACCGGATCGGAAGCAGAGGAGCCAGGATTCAAACCGACACTTTGATCTGCGAGTCCCAAGTGGCGGCTTAACCCACTACACCAGAATGCCTATCCCTGCCAATAACATCTTTAAAGCTGTCGGACCCTCGCCAGCGAGGGTCCAACGTAGTCACGACACAGTCACTGTTCATCGGTTCTCAAGGAACTTTTACTTGTGGGGGCAGAAGGAAAACGGGGAGAGGAGAAAAGAAGAGGAGGGGCCGCGACGGCAGCAGCGACCTCGCCCACCTGCCCAGATCCCAATGTCCCTTTATGCTGATATCGTCCAATCAGATGAAAGGGCGCGTATAACCTCAGGTCGAAAGTTCATCTGTTTCACCTGGTTCTTCCTAGTTGTTTATGCAGAGTCCATCTGTTTCACCTGGTTTTCGTAGTTCTTGTGGTTGACCGATTGTTGCAAACTATGTAGATGAGGAGGTTCTCACAGGTGGCCAGCCTGCGGTTCCCCACAGCTCCCCCTTTCTTTGTTATTTATGGCGCGGAGTTGTGCCTTCTTAGGTTCCCAGCGACGCGCCACCTGCTTCTTAGGTTGCTAGGGGCACTGGCCAGTGATTACCCGTCTTTGGCTACCACTTCATCATGCTAAGCCATATCTGTTGCTGAGGGTCAGAGCGACACATAGCAAGCATAGCCTGTCGAACCACTACAGATATTTAAGGAAATTTGAAATTCAAGTCCTCAGGACAACAAAAGTGATTAAGCAAGACCTCAAGCAACAATGTTAATGTCATTTACAAAGGAAAAAACTGATACAAAAACATTCTTATTTACGTTACAAAGCTTAGGTGTTAGCCTTGAACGTAACTTTCAAAATACCTTCAAATATATCTAACTCAGGTCACTTTGCTGATTTGCTGCAGTACAAATCACGTGCAACGTCTTTTCTTCCTTAAAACAATTCTTCAAACAATACTGCAAGTACATCACTAAACACCATGAACTCAGGAGTTTTGCCACACTTTTTCCTATTCAAAAAACTTTAGTATATAGAGCTATAGCCAATGCATCGCAATTAGCTACCACATATTCTCCTATTCCCCCTTTTTGTTTATTAAAGTTTTTAAGTACAGGTGAGTCCGTTCAATTATTGCCTGCCCTTGGGGATTGTAGGGCACACCTGTAACGTGCTTTATGCCGAATTCTTTTAAGAATGTAGCAAAACCGGCCAAAGTGTACGCCGGCTCGTTATCTGTTTTAATAATTTTGGGCACCCCCCAAGCGGCAAAGGACTGTAGACAGTGTTGAATAACCTGTTGAGTTCCTTCTTTGTTTAGAGCCGTGGCTGACAATTCCAGAGAACGTGTCCACTGACACGTGCAAACAGCTCTGGCATCTTTGCATCTGCGTGATTTTAAGGCGTTCTTCAACCTTCTGTAAGATTGCAGCTGTACGAGGTGAGGTGAGGTGAGCTGTGAATCGCCTTCCAAAATGTTTTACAATAAGGCCGTATCCAGTTTAAGTTACCACATAATTTTTGGAAGTCATTTAAGGTCTTAAGTCCTGCGGTAAATATAACAAAATCTAAAGGGGCCACAGTAGTTGGTGTTAACCTTAGTCCTAGGTACTGGACCACGGTGCCCTTTTGAATCTTTTCTGGTGCAATTTGTAACCCCGCCATCTGCAAGCATGAGGTTAGCATGGTAAACGCTCTTTCTAGGGTGTCTTCTCTCACAGCTGCCAACAGGTCTGCAAATGAAGTTGCTCTAAGACATCCTTCTCCCATAAAGTTACAGGGATAGCACACACGTAAGGTTGTACTTTGCCTGTGGTGCCTTCTTGATCTTTCCAACCTAGCACTTGCGCGCTTCAGGATTGGGCAACATCAGTGCCTAATCCTACCAAGGTGTTATCTCCTTCCTGGAGGGGCCATGAAGGAGGCCAGTCTTGTTTGGAGATAATACTAACATCTGCGCCAGTATCTAACAGCCCCTTGATTGCCTTTCTTTTGATAAGAGTCCATAGTGGGCGCTCGCCAAGAGTCATAGTGAGGGCTGCAAAATGCTTTCCTCAATTACCTCTAGTATCCTTTACAGGGCTTATTATTAGCAGCTGAGCAACGGGCTGCCTTCGTAGATTGGAACATTACTTTGAGCTGTGAACAAGGCAACTGAATAAGCCCCGTTAATGAATTTGTAGCCCTTCCTATAGTAACGCCTAAACCGTGGATATCATCCATGGGCTCCCAAGGTTCCACTTCTATTGCCTGGATTCCCATTGGAGGTATTAATACTAAATAGTTGGTGGCTCGCAGCTCTGTGCAGTAAACGCTTGCTGGTCCTTTTGAGATGGTCCTACTCCTCCCATGGTTTGTCCTCTCACCCATTGAGTTTTCGGGCTTCTGGGTGTGGGGGCCCGCCACTCTTTTAGAATGTACTATTCTGGCCACTTAATCTGGTGGGCGATAGGAGCGGATTGCCTGCCTTATCTTGCTTGGAATAGCACTCATTTGCCCAATGGTTGCCTTTACCGCATCGAGGACACAGTCCTAGTTGGCGTCCCAATTGTCTGTTCTGTACGTTCCCTTTTCATGTGATCTTTTCCACACTTAAAACATTTTCGTCCTAGCCCGTTATTGCGTGTAATTTTGGCCCTGGCAACTGCTTCGTGCTCTCCTGAGGCTACTTCATCCATGACATCCCTACAGGTTTTTTTTAAAAAGGTGGGAATGTCCTTGTGCTGCCAGGGTCTTAGAGCCTCACGGCAGGTTTTGTTTGCTTGTTCATAGGCTAACCTTCAGTAAGGGCACAGCCTCATCCATGGTCTCAAAGATATTGCCAGTAGCCTCCATCAATCTGTTCACAAAATCAACATAGGGCTCTGTCAGGCCTTGTGTAATCTTGGATAAGCTGTATCCGATTTCCCCCTTCCTTGGGATGACCTTCCATGCCCTTCGAGCTAGTTTTTCTCACTTGTATCAAAACCTCATTAGGGCAACTAGCCTGGGCATGTTCGTCATTAAAAGCTCCCTCCCCATTTAGCATTCACAGGGAAAGCCTGATTTATGCGGTGATATTCTTCCCACTTAGGGGGAGTGCCTCGTCCTCCTGCCCGTTTTTCTTGAGGAGGTTCCAGGGAGAAGCCCCCGCCTTTTGTCTCTCTCGTGGAGGAGTCGTCCTCCGGAGGGGGGAGAGTCTTGGTTCGAATAGGGGGGTGCAGAAAGGGGGCTCATCCTATCTCTCTGTCCCGACCCATGTTGGTCCTGTCTCCATCTTCTTTGTCTCCATCTAGGCTCCCAGATTGAGATTCTCTCTGCGTTTCCTCTAGTAAGTCAGCCCCTTCATCTAAGAGGGTTGCTATCTCCTCCAAGTCATTACGGAGAGCTTGGTCGATCAGTTGCCACAACCTAAGGACTTCAGGCGATTTCTCTGCTGCCCTCAATTGTCTTCCGACCCTACGCCATTGTTCCTGTTCTAACTCACTGCTTTACAGCGGCTGCTTTCACGGGCGTGCCTGCTACTTTAAAAGACAACTTGGTTGTCGAGGAATTCCTTTTCTCTGCGGTACCAATCCTAGACTTTACCGCCTAGATTCCCATGTTTTCCACACGTTCTAATTTTTTTTCCCGGTACCAATCCTAGACTTTACCGCCTACATTCCCGTGTTTTCCACACGTTCTAATTTTTTCCCGGCACCAATCCTAGACTTTACCGCCTACATTCCCATGTTTTCCACACGTTCTAATTTTTTCTTTCCTGTTTCCAGTGACCAGTCTGACTATCTGAGTCACGGCACCATTTGTCGGACCCTCGCCAGCGAGGGGCCAACGTAGTCACAACACGGTCTCTGTTCATCGGTTCTCAAGGAACTTTTACCTGTGGGGGCAGAAGGAAAGTGGGGAGAGGAGAAAAGGAGGGGCCGCGTCGGCTGCGCCAGCCCACCCAGATCCCAGTGTGCCTTTATGCTGATATCATCCAATCAGATGAAAGGGCGAGTATAACCTCAGGTCGAAAGTTCATCTGTTTCACCTGGTTCTTCCTAGTTGTTTGTGCAGAGTCCATTCTGTTTCATCTGTTTCACCTGGCTGTTTTCGTATGCCTTGTGGTCGACTGATTGCTGCAAACCATGTAGATGAGGAGGTTCACACAGGTGGCCAGCCTGCAGTTCCCCACAAAAGCTGCAATCTAGAATTTTTTAAATTACAGAAATTCACACACACACACATATATAAAATACATGCACACACATTTTTATTTGACTTAGACCCTGATTGTTAGTATATAAATCAGAAAAAAGTACATATCCTCTCCAAATCTCTAAAAAAAAAAAAAACCCACACATCAAAGATATTTAAGTCACAACACACACACACACACACAAACTTTAATCACCTTCAAGAACCATGATCCAATAATATATTTAATAGGCAAGATTTCATTCATCAATATACAAAAAAAGAAAACCCAAAACAAACAAAAAACCCCACCAAAGTTTGATTAAGACATGTGCCCTTAGCAAGAGCACTTACAGTTAGAAAGGTTTATTGGTAGCACTTTGAGGTAGCATATTGTGTAAAGGAACAGAAGTCACAGAGCTGCTCTGTAGTTTGTCCTGGACACAAAGGCACAGAGCATCGGCCTGTGCCCTTGGCAGAGGAAAGTGAATCTGTACTCATTGTCAATGTTAGCCAAAACACACTTCCTATCCGTACTCCTTGGTCATTCCTCCATTGCACTTGCTGCACTGGGAGTTTATAAAAACGGGAAGGCATCTGTGTGCTTCTTTCCTCTTGGTGTGGCCAACATTCCAGGCTGTGCAGCCAGTCTCCCTCTGTCACATGCACTGCCTACTGACAGAAGACACTCACACCCAGTGGAAAGGGAAATCGGGGCTCACGGTGCCCCTTCTAATTCACTTCAGTAATTAATTAAGAGTGACTCACTCCTATAAGGCTACAATGAAGTTCGTTTCTGAATACTCCCTCCACGATTCTGGTCCTTGAAGGGTTCTCCTCTCCCTCTCCCACCCCTGGGTACAATCATTCTTGGGTATCCTTAAGTTTTCTGAGTTTTCCCTGGTAGGATGGTGAGCAGAAAAGCCTTAACACAAACACAGCAACAGACCCAGGTGCAGGAGCAACACCAAGAACAGACTTCTTTTGTGCAAGTTGAAACAATCCAAGTTTACAGTCGAGAAAAACGGCCTGCTTCTTTAAAAAAAAAAAAAAAAGTAAATACTCAGCTCAGTTCTGTAATTTAAACACAAATATACAGTCAAAACAGGCTAAGGATTAAAGCTGCAAAAACGGTCCTAACAACCTCAGACCTCGATGCAGGTCCAGTTTTTGCCCCACGGTCACCGATTCGAGGGATTTCTAATCCCTAAAAGCCCTTTCATCCCCTAATACTTCCTGTGAGAAAGTTGAACCCTTAGAAAGAGTTGATATACAATATACAAATGAGTTAAAAATAGCACATATGTCTGGGCAAAAAAAGGGCACAAGCTTGGCCTGGGTTGCCACTCAAACCTCTGTTATTCGGTGTCATAGAAAATCCTCAAAGGTTGCCCAAAAGCAGGGCCCCAGGCACTAGGAACACGCCTGGCACCCAGGTCAACTGCCACACGACGTAACTGAGCATCAGTTAGACTTCAAGTATCCAAGGTGCTACAATAGCTGGTCCTCTAAAGAGCTCAGGCTGCCTCTCAGAAGCCCCCACCAGACCCCACCACACCACACATTACACAAAAAGCACAGCACTGCTACGGTCATTACCAAACACTAGGGAAGAAGGTGAGGAATAAGAGACGTGCACTCCAAATACACCAGCCTGACAAACACAAATAGATTCTTTAACATTTCCTACAACTAGAAGGTGCGTGAGCCGGTTTTCAAGCAATCCATTTAAACTCTTTTCTCCCCTTTCTCTATCAAACAAGAAAAATGGTTCTGTTCGGTTAACAGTGTCATTTTAAAATGCCATAAATTAAATAAGTTAGTTCACATTTTCTTTTTCCCAGCACTTAAGTTATAGTTAGTCTCTAATGTGCTTTTGAAGCTTGTTTTAACAGTTCCAGGTCTTTTCTGCGGACTGGGCCGGTTCTGGAACAGCCATAGTCACTCAGCTGCAATGGTACAAATTGTTCAAGCACCCCAAGACCCTGCCCAGCAGGACTGGTAAATAGCTTAGTCCACGATGGTTTAAAGTTTCCACTGAATCCCAAAAATATGGTACTCCCTGAAAAAGGAAAAAAAAAAAAATCAATTTGAATAGCCTAGTTCCAATAAGATAACACAGGAGGTGAGTAAATCAAAGATAGCTATTAAAAACACACAGACACCAAAAGCAAAAAACAAACCTACGCTTCTTATGTCAGCAAATGAACTCTTCCCACCCACCTCTTGTCCCAAATAACAAAACACATCCTGACACATTTCCTCCAACAATGTTCCTTATTTAGAAATAAGCTTACTGATGCCCACTCCAGGAAAACAAGCTCATGAACACAGTCGGTAGCTAAATTCCACCATAAGAATGCATGTGTTGCTGGTCTCACAGGAACCTCATAGAATAATACAAACCTTTGTTGTAAAGATGAGCTGGTTTGGCTAATCCGAGAGGTACTAATAAATCTGAAATATTCAACTGCTTTATTTCTCCTCTTGTGCTCAACAGAACAATTGACCTATACACAAAAGGGAATCAGAGTTAGTTCAACTCGCATGGAATTATCGAGAACATTTCTGAACTGACTGGTACGAAGGTAAAAGAACTGCATTAGCAGCAAAAGGATGCTTTTCCACCTCTGCTGTTACAAGGTCCCACTCTCCTGCTGGACCTGGAACTTGCCTGCTGCTAATACAAAGGATAATATATGGGGAAAGCAAACGCCATTTAGGTAAAAGTGATCTGGGACATCATTTAGGGAACAACCTAGTGCAACAAAGGAAGATGATTTTTTGGTTTCGGGTGCTCTATTCACCTATGTTTGTTCTATTATCTCTTTAAGGCGATGGGTAAATGCCAATTCTTTATCTCTTTAAGTTCTATTATCTTTTAAGTCGATGGGTAAATGCCAATTCAAAAGTTTGTTCTCCATAGTCTAAACAGCTATCTTCTTCATCAGTAAATCAATAAACATCCTGAGGTCTCTTTGTGGAAGACAATTCTCTAGTCTCTCCTCTTCATCTCTTTCTCTCCCCCCTCTATCAACACTATGCTGGCTTAATTACTATAGCTTCATGGTTTATTTTAATTTATGATAAAACCAGCCCCTTGTAATACTGTAATTTGTTTTGAGATATTTTACTATTGTCTTACATTTATTCTTTCATATGAACTTCAGTATCATCAAGTATGATAGAAAAGTTACCTATTTACCCTTACTAACTGAAGTGTGTTAAATTTATATTTTAATTAGGTAATTTTTACATCCAGACACTGAGAATCTCTTCTTATATTCAATTCTTGTTATATAACCATTGGTAATGCATGTATTTTCTCAATGTGGGTCTTGACATGTCTTAAGACTAACATTAAGATTTCTACATATTTTTATCAGCTTTGGCTCTTGGGTATAAATTTTTTTTTTTTTTACAGAGGTGATTCCCTTCAGAATCATTGCAGAGGACTAACCACAGCTGCCCTGGAGACCCAACATTCTTCAAGCTGCTTAACAACTTACAGTACAACAGACATACAGAAAAGCATCCCTAAACGTCTGAAACATTTGGATTTCCACAAACTAAACACTCTGGTGTAACAAACCAGCACTCAGATCAAGAAATGACTTTCCAGTATCTCAAAAGCCTCTCCTATATCTCTTTTCTATAAACTATCCAGTGACTTTCCAATGAGTTGGTTTAAACTCTTAAATCTATAAGGTGCCCTGCAGGACTCCCATGAAGTCCTACACACTTGTAGTGAGATTTCTATCATGATTGCTTCAGGGAAGGTGAGAGTACATGTGTTTTCAACATTAGAAAAAACTTGTAGATCCTTCAGGAATATCGAGTTCTCAGAAAGATGTCTGCTATAATTGTCTTAAGCCAATTCTTCCTTGAATGGTTTTACTTAACGGCTACATCAAAGTCAAGGAGAAGAAAGAACTCCAGAAATTCATCTTCTTACCTCCAGGTGGGATCTAACTCAGAAAAAGATTCTTTCTTGTGCATCTTTCTTCAGAGATCAACAAAGAAAAACCAATCAGACTAGTGATTTCAAAAGAGAGACCAACCACTCAAGCACTTAAAAATCAGTTACTCTTTTCCAGTCACTTCCAAGTGCATGAGTGATGACTTCCGAGATCACTGTCATAGTACAAAGCTTTTTGAGGGTCCATCTGTGGTATAGATAAAACTGCCAAGAAAAAACTGCCCAGAAATTTACTTCAAAATGGTACTTAGTGTCTTGAGCAGCTTGGGTACAAAGTAGATCAACTTAGTACAAAAAGCTGGGCTAGTAATGTTCCAAGTAAGCTTTTCTCTGTCTAGGAGCCTTCTCACTAAATGCAAAATTTCTAACCTCCAAGTTTTGCCACTGAGACACAATGGCCCGTTAATAAGCAACCTGGACCACATCAGCATCCATGTGAGCTGGGAAGAGCTGGAGACTTTCCACAGAGCCCTGAATGCTTATGGAGTGAACAACCATGGCCGCAAACCCAAGCTCAGAGTTAATCAGGTGTTGTCTTCTTGGAGGAAATCGCATCTGTAAGGTGGCTTGTTCCTACGACAGAGCAGGCTTCACCTACCTCGGAGGGATGCCTGTTTTCAAGTACTCTTCCACGCGGCTGATTTCAGCAAGCAGGAACAGCTTCTTCTCCATCAGCCGGAAGGGAACGCTGCACGCATCCACGACAAGAAGGAAGACACCTGCGCTTCGGAAGGGAAAGTCGGTGCCATTGACCTGAGAATACAAAAATGTCTTCTGACGTCATCACCATTTCAGTAACATCTCCAGGACAATTTCTGTTTCCAATCCCTTCCCTCTGTCTTCTAAACCTATGATTCAAATTACAGGCATGTGTCATTCAACAGGGAGAAGTTCTGACAAACATGTTGCTATGCAGTTTTGCTGTTGCATGAACACCACTGACTGTACTAACACACACAAAGGTGGCTATGTCGCCACTGGACAATATCATCTTATGGGATAACTGTCATATATATAGCCTCTCACTGGTCAAAAAATTCATCATCTGCTATGTGACTGTACGTGAGGAGTCATTAAAGTTCATGGAAAAGAGTATAATGAAATAACTGCAAATTTTGTTTTTGTACCACTATAAATTTATCTTTTAATTCAATTTTTACATGAACTTTTTTTTTTTTTGTGAAGAGAGGTAAGAGTTACAGAGAGAGGAGACACAACGAGAAAGGTCTTCCTTCTGCCGGTTCATTCCCCACATGGCCAAAATGGCCAGAGCTGAGTTGATCCAAAGCCAGGATCCAGGAACTTCCCCAGGGTCTCCTACATGGGTGAAAGGACCCAAGCACTTGGGCTATCCTCCACTGCTTTCCCAGGCCATAATTAAAAAGCTGGATTGAAGACGAACAACTGGGACATGAACCAGTGCCCAAAAGTATGCTGGTGCCGACGTGGAGGCTTAGCCTACTATGCCACAGTGCCAGCCTCCCTACATGAACTTTTTGAAGTATCCTCGCGTACCATGATGTGACCTATAGAATCCCCTGCCCTCCAACTAGAGTTCAGGTTTGGAATATCATAGATAGTTAATTGCTGCATCTTCTTTGCTCCAAATATAGCTCTCCTGTGACATCAAAATGGCAAAGTGATAACTTCACCGGGATTTAAGTTACAAGAGGTAAGCACATTTGGTTTCAGAATCATTGTATCCTGAATTCCCATAGTTGTACTCTTAAAAAAAAAAAAAAGATGTATTTATTTATTTAAGAGGCAGAGTTACAGAAAGAGAAAGGGAGAGTTACAGGAAGAGAAAAGTAGAGACACAGAGAGAGGTCTTCCATCTGGTGGTTCACTCCCCAAATGGCCTCATCAGCTGGACCTGGGCTGATTCAAAGCCAGGAGTCAAGGAGCTTCTTCCAGATCTCCCATATGTATGCAGGGGCCCAAGGACTTGGGCCATCTTGCACTGCTTTCCCAGCCATTACTAGAGAGCTGGATCAGAAGAGGAGCAACAAGGACATGAACCGACACCCTCGTGGGATGCCAGCACTGCAGGCAGAGGCTTAACCTACTATGCCACAGCACCAATGCACCACCTTTGAATTCATGGTTTGTGACCTCTTCAAGAAAGACACTTCCAAATATCATTAATTCCTCAGCCAAAAAGGACAAATCAATTGGGTACACATTAACTTAACCCATAGGCACTGTTTCTAAGGTGTAAAATTCTAAACTACACTAAAGGCTACCAAAGAAGTATTTTCATCACTACACCTGTTCTTTAATATTGTTTTCTAATCACTATTGATTTCAGCAGAACTCAAAATAGCTTTTGACCTACATTTGCATTGCTCTAATCCAGGGAATATTCCTGGAAACGCTTGAGATAAATTTTATATGGAGAAAGACTAGAAACAATTCCTCTATTTTTAAAGGGCTAGATACTAAAAAATGGGACTTGTGTTGTGGCACAGCAGGTTAAACTGCCACTCACAATGCTACAGGAACATGGGTTCCAGTCCCCAGCTGCTATGCTTCGAATCCAGCTCCCTGCTAACGTGCCTAGGAAAGCAGAGGAAGATGACCCAAGTACTTGAGCCCCTGCCAACCACATGGGGGTTTTGGATGAAATTCCAGGCTTCTGCCTTGCACCTGGTCCAGCCCTGGCTGTTGTGGCCATCTGGGGAGTGAACCAGCAGATAGAAGATCTCTTTTACTCTGTAACCCTGCCTTTCAAATAAATAAATAATTTTTTTAAAAATGATGGCTAACACACTCAAAGGTACTCATCAAAGTACTGCCAAACCTGTTGTTTCAAAGAAACTTCCCAATAACCATTAAAGGATTGCCATGTCCTAGGAAAGAAGTTTCAGGCAATGCATAGGAAAGCACTGGAGATAAATATGACAAACACCAAGCCCCAGACTTTCCTCTGGCCCAGGCACTCCATATGCAGCAAGGGAGTCCAACAATGTCTCAGTCCCTAGGGTGTAGCCTGCTAGAGGCCTTTTTTTTAAAACAATATCTTATTTATTTATTTATTTATTTATTTTTTGACAGGCAGAGTGGATAGTGAGAGAGAGAGAGACAGAGACAAAGGTCTTCCTTTTTGCCGTTGGTTCACCCTCCAATGGCCGCTGCGGCCGGTGCATCGCACTGATCCAAAGCTAGGAGCCAGGTACTTCTCCTGGTCTCCCATGTGGGTGCAGGGCCCAAGGACTTGGGCCATCCTCCACTGCCTTCCCGGGCCATAGCAGAGAGCTGGCCTGGAAGAGGGGCAACCAGGACAGAATCCGGCGCCCCAACTGGGACTAGAACCCGGTGTGCCGGCGCCACAAGGCGGAGGATTAGCCTGTTAAGCCATGGCGCCGGCCACAATATCTTATTTAATCATCTAGAAAGGGGCTGGCATTTGGTACAGCAGTTAAAATGCATTCGGGACACCAGCATCCCATATTTGAGTGCTGGGGATCAGATCCTGGCTTAGCGTCCAATTGCACCTTGGAGGCAGAAGGCGATGTGCACCTTGGAGGCAGAAGGTGATGGCTCATGAACGTGAGTCCCAGCTCCTCATGAGGGATACCAGATTAGGCTCCCAGATCCCTGCTTCGGCTTCACCCAACCCTGACTGTTGTGGGCATGTGGAGAGTGAGCCAGTTGATGAAATACCTGTCTCTGGCTCTCTGCCTTCCAAAGAAAGTAAAAATAAATAAACAATGCTTAAAAATTATCCAGTGAGCTAGAAGAGTGGGGGGACTCAGCACTTGGTCCCTTGTTGGCTCCCCCAGCCCGACCTCACACTAACAGGCAGAGGGGTGGACATCAGGTTCTTCACAGCTGACAGCATCAGCCCATAAAATTCTCCCACGAGACCACTGCAAACAGAGTATAACAGATATACGCACCAATAGGCTTTAGGGCACTTTATGCTACATGTAAGCAGAGATGTTCTTTAAGTTCTGGAGCTAGATGGTGGAGATGGCTGCACAACATGAATGTCCTTCATAGCCCTGAACAGCACACTTACAAATTATTAAAATAGTATACTTTATGTCTATTTTACTAACAATAAAAAAAATTGAGGGGCCCAGCAGAGGCTAAGCTGCCACTTGCAATGCCAGCATCCAGTAACAGAATGCTGGTTCCAGTCCTGGCTACTCTACTCCCAATCCAGTGTCCTGCTAACACACCTGGGAAGGCAGCAGATAATGGCCCAAGCACTTGGGCCCCTGCCACCCACATGGGAGATTTGGATGGAGCTCCAGGCTGTTGTGATCTCATGGAGAGTATACCAATGGATAGAAGACCTCCCCCCCTCTCTCTGTCACTTTGCCTTTCAAATAATTAAATAAATCCATCTTTAAAAGAAATTTGAAAGGGTAAAAAAGGTAAAATTTAATTTTGTCAACATATAAATGGACCTACAATAGCTGGACAGGTGGACATCAGTCACCCAAAGGAGATCTTCAGCTTGTGGCACCCTGGTCAACCTGACCTACAGGCCACATGCCAAGACCTGGTTCCCAGCGGCTAACTTGGGTTGAAGCCCATATTCCAGAGCTGACACTGTGATTCGTGGCTACACTTCCATTAACCCACTTAGAAAAGACAACTAACACTTCAAGCCCCCATCTTCCTCATCTGAAATAGATAAGAGTTAGGCAATCTTCAAATACAAGACCAAAGAGATTTAAAAATCTTCTTTGCCCATATCTGAAACAACTTAGGAGCTTATTATAAGTTCCAAAACCCAAGGTGATACACAATTTTCTATATACTGAATGTGTATGGCAAATTATTTCTCAACCAAAAATAACTTTCCTCTTTTAGAAATGAAATCAGAGTCACCTGAAACAGTCCTAGGCAATGAAACATAATTTGAACAAATTCTAACACCAGCCTAAAAGTAATCAGTAAACACAATCTGCTCAGAAAGAAAAAGTTACCAATAACTTGGTTAAAAGTATGATTGTCGAGGAGGTATTTATGTCTCTATTGTATTTCCTGCCACAAATAATCAAAATATGATTACAAACCAGTGACTACCAGCAGAGGTAATTCATGTCTCCAGGGTGAAAAATATAAGAAAATGAGGCGACCTGCAGCAGTCGAAATGTGTGTTCCCCCCAAAACTTAACATGTTGAAATCCTAATCCCTGAGGTGTTGGTATTAGGCGGTGAGGCCTTAGGAAACTGATTAGGTCCAAAGATTAAGGACCTAATAAAGCAGGCCCAAGAGAGTCCTTTTGAACTTTCCAAGCGTGAGACCACAGTCAAAGGCACACGGGAGAACAAGTGAGCCCTCACCAACACCAACCTGCTAGCGCCTTGATCTTGGACTTCTCAGCCTGCAGAACTATAGGAAATCAAGTTCTGTTGTCTGTGAGCTCCCTACTCCATGGTATTTGGTTATAGCAGCACAGGCAGAATAAGGCAACACGGGATGGTACTTACAGAGATAACAGAAGGGTCTCCACGCTGCGTTTCTGCTTTACCAGGTGACTGGAATTGCACAGGGAGGTAGGTCTTATGAGGGTCACTAGTAAACACCACCTAGACGGGGGAAGAGTTCCAGATTTATGGCACCTGCAGCTTCCTCCCCAAAGGTTCCTCCCAAATGAATTCACTGGTATCAAAGCCAGTGGGTGTTTTTGTGAATGTTCTGGTACACACTTCATGACCTGGAGTTCCATCTTTGAATAAACTTAATACAGGAAATGCATTGTTCCTCATTTTCTAGAACAATCCTAGTATCAAATAAGTGTAACCTTATTTATAAAATCAATTCGACAAATGACTATATAAATGTGCTTTGTATTTAAATCTTTGTGAATACTTTATGCAAAAACATGCACAAATATTTTTAAAAGATCTTTCTCTGCCAATTACCTTAAGTTGGGGATTAGTCACTCCAGGACTGAGGAAACAATTGTAGATAAACGGGATCACCCTGTTTAAAAACTGTTAGTGGCCTTGGACATGACCAGGTCTCACCTCCTCTCTGTGGCCTACAAAGTGCTCCATAAATGAAGCCAGGCCTTACCTGCGGGACCTGCTTGCTCTGTTCTTTCACAGTCAGCAGGCAGGACCAGAGCCTCACTTTGGCACCAGCAAGTCACCTTTCCTGTCATTTCCCCTTTGCTGATGCTGTTCCCTCCTTAAGAACACCTTCCCCTTTGCTCTTCTACTTCTCTGAATTACTTCCAGGGTCCCAAGGCTACATCTTTCGTCCCACTCCTTCTGCCCTCAATGTTCTCCTTTAGTTCAGAAGCACCCTTAACTCTCACACAGTTTAGCACTTAGAAGACCCTGTCCTTAAAAGTAGATGTCAAGGCCGGTGCCGTGGCTTAGCAGGCTAATCCTCCACCTTGTGGCACCAGCACGCCGGGTTCTAGTCCCGGTCGGGGCGCCAGATTCTATCCCAGTTGCCCCTCTTCCAGGCCAGCTCTCTGCTATGGCCTGGGAAGGCAGTGGAGGATGGCCCAAGTGCTTGGGCCCTGCACCCGCTTGGGAGACCAGGAGAAGCACCTGGCTCCTGGCTTCGGATCAGCGAGATGCGCTGGCCACAGCGGCCATTGGAGGGTGAACCAACGGCAAAAAGGAAGACCTTTCTCTCTGCCTCTCTCTCTCACTATCCACTCTGCCTGTCAAAAAAAAAAGTAGACGTCAAGAACTTCATTCCAAGAACAAGTAGTCATCATGACACTAAGCAGCATTCAGAAGCTGAACGTTTTCTTGAAGTCTCAGGTTTTGGAGTTAAAAATTCATTGAATTTTCCTAGTTGCTCTTACATGGGTTTGATTCCAGCATGCAAAACAAAAATTCCCACCAAATTTCCAAGTAAAAGTGATGCTCCTGGATGCTTCACATATTTTGCAACTGTGCAAAGGCAATAATTAACACATTTTACCAAAGGAATTCCAATCAATGTTTCACACAGAAGGGAATAATACTAAATGTTACTGCATGGAACCATTAAATTAGACAGACCTAGATTGTTTTCAATACTTATTTTTTAAATTATAATATTTGCTACAAATATATAGCTTTTCAGTAGTGAAGGTCTTTGTAAACAAATCCAGTGAGCATTAGCCTGGATTTATTTCCCCACAAGGGTTATTTCAAAATACTACATGTGCCAGGCAAGGACCTCTTTGTGTCCATGGGGTTGATTTTGTTGGTTTGCTTTTGGATTTTACTCGTGTGGGAGAATCGAGGTGGCACAAGAAGCCGAGAGTGAGATGGTGATCTTCAATCACCATGAAGGGACAGCCTAGCGGTATGGATGTTGTGGATTTGATACCTGGCTCCAGCTCCCGACTCCATCCTCCTTTTACTGCAGACCATAGAAAGCAGTAGTGATGGCTCAAGTCACTGGGTTCCTGCCTCCCACATGGGAGAACTGGATTGAGTTTCAGCCCAACCCAGGCCAGGCAAGTGCCAGCCATTGTGGGAATCTGGGGAATGAACAAGTGATTAGGTGTTCCCTCTATCTAGCTTCCTCTCTCTGCTTCTCAAATAATTAAAATTTTTAAAAAGTAAATATTATACTCTCAGATATCCTAATAGGAAGAACAAAATCATCTTCTTTTTTAAAGATTTATTTATTTATTTATTTGAAAGGCAGAGTTACAGACAGTTAGAGGGAGAGACAGGGAGAAAGGTCTTCCATCCGCTGGTTCACTCCTCAAATGGCCACCATGGCTGGAGGTAGGCTAACCTGAAGCCAGGAGCCTGGAGCTTCTTCTGGGTTTCCCAAGTGGGTACAGGGGCCTAAGGACTTGGGCCATCTTTCAGTGCTTTCCCAGGCCATACCAGAGAGCTAGATCAGAAATGGAGCAGCCAGAACTTGAACCAGGGACCAGGCAGCGGCTTTACCGGCTAAGCCACAGCCCTGGCCCCAACAAATCCATCTTTATCTCCCTATTCTTATTGTTACTACTTGTCAGAAACAAGTGAAAAGCAAAACAAAAGAAAAAAAGACCAGGGAAATAAAGAACTTAGGCCAAAGAAATTTTGTTTCTGCAAATTATTTAGGATGTTAAAAAATAGATAGAAAAACTTGGGATTTTTTCACAACAATAAATATATATTTTGTGACAATTCTTTCTCTTCAGAAATACCATCAGTGGAACTCAGATGTGAATGTGTATCAGGATCACCTGAGAGTCGGTTACAGCAGAGACTGCTGGGGGCCAGCACTGCGGTGCAGCAGGTTCAACTGTTGCTTGCTGGCTATGCCATCTGAGTGCTGGTTCCAGCTCCCTGCTAATGCACCGAGAAAATATGTGGATGATGGCCAAAGTACTTGGACCCCTGACACCCACATGCGAGACCAAGATGGAGCTCCTGGCTCCTGGCTTCCACCTGGCCCAGCTGTTGCAGTCATTTGGGGAGTATGAACCAGCAGATAGACGATCTCTCTGTCTCTCCCACTCTCTGTCACTCTGCCTTTCAAATAAATAAATAAATATCTTTTTAAAAAGTTTAAAGATGAATCAGGGCAGTCTTAACTTTACACTTCTGTTTCACTTAGAACTGGTCTGGTGCCCTTTGGAACTCTATTTGTATGTGTGATGTCAGCTCTTCCTTTGGGTTTAACTCCATTGCCATGCTTTCCAAGATCCAGGAAGAGATCATCTAATAAAGAATATACTGGGAGAGGCATTCCACTTTTAATCAAGGTCAGCCTGTATTTTTAATTACAGATGAATATAAAAGCCCATCCTTCACAATCAGGAGTGGTTGCCATCTTAAACAAGGGAAGCAATGTTCGTATTAGCTGCATTGTTTGCTAAGAACTTTTGCACTGCCGGTGATACAAAGCACTTTTCTCACATTGCTTTTTGACACGTAAACCCAACACCAATGCTCATACTACAACCAGACACCTGAGGAAGGAAAAACAACAATCAACACAGCAACCTCCAATTCAAATTGCATCAAACTTGCAGCCATGCAGGGTAAGTGGCTGCCTCATGTGGGAAAGTATTTCTGTTACCAGTTCAGACTAGTTTGCTTATCACAGGCAACATACTGTGGCATGGGCTAAAATGTAGGAGACACTGCTAAGTATTTGTCAATCAGCAACACAGACATTTTTTTAAAAAGTGCTCCTCTGGCAACACACACACACACACACACACACCCGTTTTGACTTTTTCGCCCAGGCCACAGCCCACTCTTCCTCCATTTACCTGGCGGGTGCCGCAGCCTTGACAGAGCCCCGGGAGCACGGCCGGCATTCGCTTGGCTGCAGAAGGCTTTCTGTAATACTTTGGATACGCTCTGGCCATACAGGTACTGATGTCTTTTGAGTCTGTTGCTGCCTGGATCTTGACTCTTTCGCATCCCTGAGATGAGCAGTAACTGTGGCCATCCCTGTGGCTTTTGGCTTTGAGATACAAAAACAGTAACCTGCACAAAACAGAAACCAACCCATTTGATTTTCCACTCTCAAAAACTTAACAAAATTCCTCAAATAGACTCCTGGCCAGAAAAGGGATGTTCCTCCAATATGGTAATTCTTCCTTAACAGAAAAATAAATTATAAAACTAATAAAACTGCTTCTCTTTCCTTTCTATCCTAGCAGGGTTCTGAGTTGAATGTATAAATATCACTTTAGAAAATATTTTTATATCCTGATTCAGTCATTCTGGAAGATATCAAAGTTGATTTCTGGTATGAATTAGTTCAATAGGTAATTTGGGAGGACAGAATTTGGCTTAACTAAAAAAATTCCTTGGAAAACTTTATACTTCTGTTGACTTCATGACTCAGTAAATTGCTGCGGATTATTCTTTTTATTCTTTTTTGGGGGAGGGGTCATAAATCACTTTAGTTTAAGGCACAAAACTGGAATATAAAAACAGCAACTCTGATTTATTTGGCAATAAATCAGATCAGCCTCCGATCAATTCCTGTGATGTTTACCAGGAACAGATGGGCCTGAGGTTCTTCCGACTGAATTGGAGCCAAAAATCAGACAAAATGAACAGTCCCACCCATTCTGAATTATCCTCCTACTGCCAAGATGAAGGGAAAACTCTGACTTGCAGGCCACAGTCCAATATCCATCAGCAATCCCAGTCCCTCTAAAACGGAGGAAGTCAATATTCTAGAGCACTTGATAAAATGTGACTGATTATTGGAGATCAGGAATTCATTTTAATATGAGGTCAAAGAACAATGTAAGATTGCAATTAAGAGGTAAAATATCTGCCATTCTCCCCACACTCATCAATTTTAACATATCTTCATGAGGAGCATCAGGGACGTGATGAGACATGGGCCCTCTGATAGATAATTAAAATCATCAAATGAATAGAAAAGAATCAGAAACCCAGAGGTTAAGGGATCCTTAAAATATCCAGACCAGAAGACATTTCCATGTCTTATACACTTAAATCATTAATTTGTGATCACTAGATTGCCCTTACATATTTTGGTGTTCCAATTCTTTTCATGGCACATCAACTGGGAACCTACAAGTTCTGTCAACTACAGCATATGAAGTTCATGTAGGTTGTTGAATCAGAAATTGAAAATCAGAGACATTTATACAAACAAAAGACCTTTAAGCTGAGCACACTGGCTGCTGGGGTTCTTTAAGGACAAAACCTAATGACTAAGCCCTAACTTTCACCTTCGCCCGATCCGTCTTGCCACTTTCCTCTCCATCTTGAATTGCTCGTATTTTCCCAAACATGCCATGCCATGTTCCTTCATGCCTCCATGCATTTGTGCACACTGTTCCTTCTGCCAGATACTCCTATTTCACTATCTCCTCATCATTGTTCCTCAAGAATTAGTTCCATTGTCACCTTCTTGGGATACCAAAAGGCATGCTGAATATTCTACTAAAAAACTTACACTACTTCAGCCTTTTGCTCTATGGTTACTTGCTTTGCATGCTCACATCCTCCAATGGACTGTGAATTTGCAGAAGAAATGGGTCTTGTTTACAGTAGTACCTTGACAGTGCATACCAATGGCATTGAGTAGGAATGTCAGCTTAATGATGGGGACTGATGGAACATGCTGCTTGCTGGTAGAATACAGGAGATTGAGCCTACCATGACCCAAAGGCTGAGAGACTGTAACTGGATAAAAGCAGACAAAGCCAACAGGACCCCAGGAGAACAGGATTAGAATTAGAAAGTAGAAAGATGTAGCCTAGAGAGAGTTGGAAGCAAACACGCCACAGTTACATAGTGATTTTTAGAGATTCCAGGTCAACTTGGGAGAGATCAACCAGAAGAGAAAAATGAGCTTTCACGGAAATATAAACTATATTCTATGTAAATAACCATCTTGAGGGTTGTTATGGAAAATTATTTTAATGTTCAATTGAGTTTACTGGTTGTTCACTGACAAGGATAATTTCTCTCTCTAAATTGACTTAATAGGTATACGGCAAACATCTTCCCACAATTCCTACTGCCAAACCCATAATTACGAGCCACTCTGATTCTCTCCTAGACCTCTAATAGTGATGTGCAGACAATTATCCACATCAGCTGCTTTTCTGAACAGCTGTCACATCACAGCCTATTCTTAGCTATGCTGAAGAGCTAGTAATTTCACCATTAAAGAAAAATAACAATAATTCTCATTCTTGGTCCTACTGAATTACCCGACGCTGGAGTCGAAATAGAACTTCCTCTCGGACTGCTTCCTCTGCAGCTCCTCCAGGGAGTGCACGGCCTCGTATTCTTCCATTTTGGATAGTGAGCCATTCTGCCGCTGTAAAAAGCCGAAGGAGACCTGGAAGCTTGTGTTTGACGGATAACAGAGGCCAACTCGAATCCAGTCATTCCTTCAAAGGGAGACAGTCAAAAATGAATTCACATTTGAGCAAAGATCTTCTGAATAACAGAACATATTTAAACTTTAACCATGATGTTTTGCCCTTAAAATTTCTGTTGTGTGTTGAACCACTAACAACAGAAGTCCCAAAACTGTCATGCAAATGAATCATCTATCTATTGGCCAAATTTCTCTGATCAATATATTTACAATAGTTATATGCTCCACAAAACAACCTTGGGTTCAATAGAATTTTGGAGACTTTGTGGACTGAACTCAGAGACAATGTGTAGACATTCCCCACGGATAGTGAAGTTAAATGAGATGGTTGAGTACAGATATACTAAGAAACACTAACAACCTGATTATTGAAATATACTGGTAAAATCAACAGAAAGAATTTTTTTATTCACAAATTCACTTTTTTCTAAATAAAATAACCTTTAAAATTTATTATTTATGTGAAAGAGAAAAAAAGATAGACAGACATCTTCCATTTACTGGCTCACCCTCCAAATGCTCAAAACAGTTGAAAGTGGATCAGGCCAAAGCCAGCAGGCAGGAACTCAGTCTGGGTCTCCCACAAGAGTGGCAGGGACCCAGCTACTTGAGTCATCACCTGCTGCCTCCCAGAGTGCACATCAGCAGGAAGCTGGAATTAGAAGTGGAGCTGGTACACATACTCAGGCACTCCAATATGAGACGTGGGCATCCTTTGCAGCATCTTAACTGCTGTTCCAAACAACCACCCCACAAAATTATTTCTACCTTTCCTATTTTTATTTATTAGGATACATTCCTAGGGGCAAGGCTGCAGATACGGGGCCAGCATTGTGATGTAATGGGTGGAGCCACCACCTGCCAGCATCCCATATAGACACCAGTTCAAGTCCTGGTTGCTCCACTTCCAATCCAGTTCCCTGCTAATGCACCTAGGAGAGCAGTGGAAGATGGCTCAAATGCCTGGGTCCTTAAACCCATGTGAGAGACCCAGAAGAAGCTCCTGGCTTCGGCCTGGCCCAGCCCCAGCTATTGCGCCATGTGGGGAGTAAACCAGTGGATGGGAGATCTCTCTGTCTCTTCCACTCTCCTTCTAACTTTGACTTTCAAATAAATACACAAATCTTTGAAAAAGAAGACTGCTGATATAAAAGTTTATGCCTTCTTAAGGCTTTTGATGCCTACCACCAAATCACCAAAGTGTTTTGCTTAATGTCCTTACATATAGTCAATCTTTCTAAAGCATTACAAATGTTTTCCCTTCTTATCATTTCTGACCCTTTTCTATTGTAGTGAAATATATGTACAACGAAATGTACCATTCCAGTCATTTTTAGCTGTCCAGCTCAGTGGCATTAAATGTAATCACAAGGTTGTGCAACCATTACCATCATCCATCTCTGGAACTTTTTCATCACTCTAAAGAATTTTGAAGCTATGTAACCAGGCCTTAAAACTCTTCACACAGGTTTTATCCAGTAATCCCACCAAAGAATAAATTATAAATACACACAAAAGATGTAGAAAACCTTCTACAACACATTGTTTATAACAGAAAAGGGCGGGGGGGGGGGTGGTTGGGACAGGAAAATAACAGCCTAAATGTTCACAGGGAAAAAGGGCGTTAAAAATTATGGTAAATTCATACGCTTGGAAAAACCTGAGTGCAGAAGGGGGGAAGACATAAATGTTGACAGTGCCTTACTTTAATTCAGAAGATTATGGATTATTTCAATTTTCATGATGTTTCCCGTATTTTCGATACTTTGCATAATGGGTTAAGTACAGCTCTTATAACTTGTGGAGTGTTAAGTTTCAGAAGTGCACTATGACGAAATCTGTGGCCTCCCTACAATTATATGAAGTTTAAGGGAAAAACTGCCCATCTCTTCCTCTTGCCTCTGCCCATCTTATACTTTTTAAGGACTTCACTGAATTACATAAGGAAATCATGACTTAATTTCAAGCCCATGAGGTTCTTTGAAACTTCTGCGGTCAGCCTTTTTTTCACTTCAAATATTTTCACTTCACTTCCTTTCACAGAACGCAGCACAGCATTTGATTTTAACTATCTATCTTCAAATTCATAATACTACCCAGAGTACTGATCACTCTGACATTTCTTCTCCCTTCTTCCCGACAGCCACCTGTTTCTTTCACTGATTTCTCTGCAACTCACTGATGGTATCACACTGCATTTTTAGCAACACCACCCTGGGTACAATATAGACTAGGGATTAGAAGTGTGGAGACACCACTGAGCATGCACTATGATTATCTTCTAAACAATGCAGTATAATATATATATATAATGCCATAAATAAGGCATTGACATTCTACTAGGTATTAGATGTAATATAGAGATGGCTAAAGTATACGGGAAAATATGCACAGGTTATATGCAAATATTTGCATCAACTGGCACACAATAAACACTTACACAAACATAAAAAAAACAGAGCCTAGGGCTGACCATGATGTTACTGGTACAGACAGCTGAAAAATCACAAAGGAACAGCACACTGCTTTAAGGCAGGGAAGGCGAATACCTGGCATCCATGCCCAACTCTTCCACTGAGAGCAGATATTACTGATCAATCACAACACTTTCTTGCCTCAAGCCTAAACTTGGCCTCACAGATCTTTTAATTTTCTAAGTAACCAGGTGCTCACTAGGGCTATCACATAAAACATCTTCCCATCCCAGGTACAGGAAACTAAGGCATTCAGCAGATGATATTAAAATCTTTAGCTGAATGACTTTCTGTACACAAAACCTTGACCACAAAGAAAAACAAATACTGCTAAAACGGAGGAGCAAGGGCTAGATATTTGACGCAGCAGTTCTGATGCTGCTTGTAATGCCCACATCCCATGTCGGAGTGCCTGGTTTAGGCCCCGGCTCTGCTTCGGACTCCAGTTTCCTGCTAATGTGCACCCCGGGAGGCAGCAGGTGATGACCCAAGTCCTTTGGTCCCTGTCACCCTCATGGGAGACCCAGACTGAGTCTGGGCTCCTGCCGTTGTTCTAGTTGAGCCCTGGCTGCTGCAGGTATTTGGAGAGTAAACCAGCAGATGGAAGATCTCTGTCTTCCTCTCAGCCTTTCAAACAAGTGAAAATAAATTAATTTTCAATTTATATGATGATAAAATAAAACCAAAAATAAATTAATGTTCAATTTATATGATGCTTTTAAAAGTTTATGAGAAACAGAATGAAAAGAGGTTCATTTTGATGCAAAATTTGTTTTACATCCATCCATATTTTTTTCACCATACCCATTTTCCATGAACATTCTAAAGACTTTTAATTCCATACAAATGAAAAACAGCAGCCTCCCTTCAAGAGGAACAAGGCACATGAAATTGGCCTTCTTTATTTACTACAAAGAAAAAACACATTATCCTTGTTGTCCACTAAAGTACTAGTCATTCAATTGTGGTATCACAGCAATGGCAACCTACTTGTTGAAGTTTATGAGGTACAGAAAAGTAGTCCTTGGTGCCGGCCCATTCCAGTGGATGGTGTAGCCCTTGTCCAGCATGATCACGGGCTGGTACTGCTGGAAGGCTGCCTTCTGGTTAATGCCCCGGAGCACCATGGGATGGGATGGGTACTCATCACGTGCAATGGTCATCGTAAGGTTCTGGGTGCTCCATGTCTGGACATAGACCTTAAAAAAAAAAAAAAAAATCACAGCATTAACGGGAAGAGAATCAAGTTTTTAAAGAACTCAATCTGCACAAAGCTAAGGTTCTCCATTCTGAAAAGGGAGACTCTGCTGTGCCAGGTAAACCGAGCAGTGTCAAACTACGTCCAAAGCCACACTTGCAGGGCAGCCTGTTTAAACTCATCATGGCCAAAACAGACCCTGAGCCCTGGTAGCCAGGCTCTGCATCATCAGTGCCACCACCACGGGCCAGCTTATTCATCAGAATATAAAACTCCTGTGGCTTCTACAGATTCTCAAAGACATCCCCCAATCTGAAGAACACATACCAATAAATTAGTAAACCGACGGGAAAACAGATCTAAGAAACTTTCCTCTAAACCAAGAGATGGAAAATTTATACACTGGAGAGCTTTGGCTTTCAATTTTCCATGACCTATGTCAGCCCAAGAAGTCATTTTTCACCATTCAGGAAAAAAAAAGTTATAAAGTCCTCTGTAGCAACTGGAAAATTACATTAAGCTGAGGCAAATTTGAAAGTTCTGAATGTGTTCCAGTGGCGCTGGAGTCGCTTGCCATGCCCAACAAACCTCTCCTATCTGCTTCCTCCAGAGCACAAAACTTGGCAAAATATCCTAAAACAAGTCAGTGTGTCCTGGGTATCCAAATTCTCCAGAAGCATTGCAACACTTGGCAGAATGCTGACAGTCCGTCTACAACACTTCCGTATCTTCCTGTCTTTTCTGCTATCTTATCTGTTTTGACTCCTCAACTGTATGTTCCTTGGACCAGAAAGTCTTAACTCTTATCCGTATTTCACTACTTTGATTTAATGTTTTTCCCAACACCACTTAAAGATTTTAAATAACAAGACTAGAAACATATCTTCAAGACTACTGGCTATAGGCGGGCCGGTGCTGTGGCGTAATGGGCTAAGTATCCACCTGCAGTACCAGCATCCCACATGGGCACCAGTTTAAGTCCTGGCTGCTTCTCTTCCAATCCAACTCTCTGCTATGGCCTGGGAAAGCAGCAGCAGATGGCCCAAGTGCTTGGGCCCGTGCACCTGCACGGGAGACCTGGGAGAAGCTCCTGGCTCCTGGCTTTGGATTTCGGATAGGCCTAGCTCCAGCCATTACAGCCATCTGAGGAGTGAACCAGAGGATGGAAGACCTTTATCTCTGTCTCTCCCTCTCTCTGTCTGTAACTACTCTGAAAGACAGAAACAATAATAATAAAAAAAACACTACTGACTATTTTCATTTGAATAGATATTTAATACATACTATACTGGAGTACTATAACAAGTTTATTAAATTAAGAGATAAATTTTGGTGCAAAAATTTTTGAAATCTATACATCCCGGGGATCTTTAAAGAGTTTGTGGAAAGTGTGTATTATGATTTCAAAATACATTTGAATGAAAATAAAATTATTTTTTAATTCCACTTTCCAATAAACTTTCTGAAATAATTCATGTAATATTTCTTTACATGTATTTAGCAATATACACTGATAGATGCATACACATGTATCTCATATCGCCTGCCTTCTTCACAAGGATGGCTGGAGGTAGCACAGGAAATCATGTTCCTCCTTATGTTATCACCTTTCTTACTGAGCATCTTTATCCTTCAAGTCAGCACAGGAAAGCCATTCCACTAAGGAATATTTATAAATAGCAAAAATATCTTGAGCTAGTGCTGCACCCATCTCTTGCTTACGAATGTTCCCTACATTATTAGTAACAATAAACTGCAGCAGATCTGAGCTTCTGGCCCAAATTCATGGAAGAAAATTCTTGACCCATGGTCTTACATTCCCAGAGCCTCCTGGGAAATATTAGACAACTTATTTCTTTCTTCATCTACTAATAAAAATAGAATATGCTACTCTTCTTGGTAAGGCAAAAGGATCAGGTTCATATTTTCAAATACATCAGAAATTCAAAGAGTTGGATAAGATATATATATATATATATATGGTACTTCAGAAAGTTCATGGAAAATGGAATTAAAAGATGTTCATTTGGTGGAAAGTTTTGAAATACAGGCATTGTTGTTTCCTAATAGACATTTTCCACGATTTTTTTTTACAAGCAGAGTTAGACAGTGAGAGACAGAAAGAAAAGTCTTCCTTCCATTGGTTCAACCCTCAAATGGCTACCATTTGGCACTGCGCCAATCCGAAGCCAGGAGCCCGGCGCCTCCTCCTGGTCTCCCACCCTCCACTGCCTTCCTGGGCCACAGCAGAGAGCTGGAATGGAAGATGAGCAACTGGGACAGGACTGGTGCCCCAACCGGGACTAGAACCCAGGGTACTAGCACCGCAGGTGGAGGACTAACCTAGTGAGCCGCGGCACCGGCTTCCATGAATTTTTGACAATTCTACACATGCACGAAGTCAAACTTTTTGCACTTAATAATTTATCTTTTAATTCTATTTCCCAACAAACTTGAAGTTTCCTCATATAACATGTATAGCAATTAATAACTTTAATTTATAAAAATTAAGAGCTATCATAATTATTTAATTTAGCTATATATAATTATTTTAAAACTATAACATAAGTTTTCATTAGTAGACATATCACATTTTAAAACACACACATCCCTGTATATGAATACACATGGCTGGCAAGAAATTTAAAACTGTTGTTACAAAAAGACCAAAAAATGTTTATTTTTGTTTTTATTTGAAATGTAGAATGTCTGTAGGTTCCTAAGTGTTGACAGCAGCGAAAGGGAAATTCTAAGTAAGAATAAAACAAATGGAAAAAGAAAACCTCATTTTAAACCACATTCTTTTCTTTTTTGTTACACTGTAGCTAATTCTCTATCCTTTCCTTGTCCCTCCAGGACTTAGTCAAATATATTTGTTGTCTTTTTGTGTATGCCCATGGAAATAAGATATCTGAGAACAAAGAAAATAACACCCCCATCAAATAAACCAGAAACTGTCTCTCTTAATCTTTTTGTCTTATCTATGATAAAACCTAAACATAAGTTTTATTTTCTTAAAAACATGTTCATTGATATTCATCTACTTGAAAGGCAGAGCTACAATGAGAGTGAGTGAGTGAGTGAGTGTGAGAGAGAGAGAGAAGGATAGAGAGAAAAAAAACCATCAGTTATCTGGTTCACTCCCCAAATGGACAACAGACAGAGCTGGGCCAGGCACAAGCCAAGAGCCAGGAATCCACCCAGATCTCCCATGTAGGTGGCAGGGACCTGAGCATTTGAGGCATCATCCACTGCCTCCCAGGATGCATTAGCAGGAAATTGGATTGGAAGTGGAGTAGCCAGGACTCAAAATGGCATTCTGAGATGGGAAAAGGTTATCCCAAGCTGCAGCTTAACCTGCTGCACCTCAGTGCTTGCCTCAAGTTTTTAAACTCAAGAATAACATCGTTAGCAGTCACGATTCAAAATCAGAAGTGTAGTGAATTCTGCTCCAAAAAACTCTAACTACAGAAGGTGATAGAAACCACATAAACACGGGGGACTCAGAGAGGCAACAAGAGCCCCTTGGCAGCAACGTCAGCAGCAGAAGGCAAATACGGCACTGGTCCTTTCCAGGGAAAACCCACGCTGCAAGGAACAGTGTCTAGCAGATCAGTGAGCCTTCTTTCTTGCCTTCGAGACTGTCACAGACAACTCCACGCAGAAGATCCCTTGTCTTCCTTGAAGTCTTCTCTGCAGGCTCTCATCACCCCCTCCCTTTATTCTTTGCATTCCTGTGCCAGTCTATTATTAAATCCTACCTTTTAATTGTCTAAACCACAGAAAAAAAAATACTGCTCCCTTTAAAAATCCTGGCAGCTGGCACCCCTGTTCTGCAACCTCTTCTATCCACCCAAGTATGACTATTAAAATCTCCTTCACAGGACAGGCATGATGGCACTGCAGGTTAAGCCAATGCTTGGGATGCCACAGTCATATCAAAGTACCTGGTTCGATTCTTGGCTACTTGGCTTCTGATCTAACTTTGAGAATGCATGCCCTGGGGTGGGGGTGGGAGGGTAGCAGGTGAGGGCTCATGGATGTGGGTCCCTGCCACCCACATGGGAGACCTGGATGGAGTTTTGGGCTCCTGGCCTAGGCTTGGCCCAGTCTTGGCTATTGTGGGCATCTGGGGAACGAACCAGCAGATAGAAGATCTCTCTCCCTCCCTCTCTCTCTGTCCTTTTGCCTTTCAAATACACAAAAATAGACTTTTTTTTTTTTAAAAAAAATTGCCTTTGCAAATCATATCCCTGCTCCTCAGAGAAACTAATAGCAGTAAGCAGGCCATATGCTGCCTTACAAAAAGCCTGTATACTATCATCACAACAACCTCACAGGAGAGGAACTCTCATTACCCTCACTGTACATATCAGGGAGTACTGTTTAAACCTACCTAATGTGTATCTGAAGACGTAACAAAGCCAGGATTCAAACTCAGGCAGTCTGGACCCTAGCACCTGCTCTTAACCATACAAGCTCCCTTGCAAATTAGTCCAGCCTCTTACCATCTGCATGAAGTTAACCAACACAGACTCACTCACTGTCCTCAAAGAGGAGTCTTCAATTGCAACCTGCGTTATCCCCTTCATAGTTTTAGAGGCTACCCATCATAATTAGAAGAACGTCCTGGGATTCTCTGCCTGTCCACTCATTTTCCAGTTTCCACCTCTGTCTCTGAGAACATCCCACTTTCCCCATGACTTATTCATACTCCGCCTCCAATGTCAGATTCCCTAAGCAGAGAAAATGACCCTGAAAGCTAAGGACAAAAATCTTTTGTAGGGCTCACAGCTGTAGAATGACAGGAAAGCTTACAAGCAGTTAGGAGGTGTGGGTTCTCACCCCAGTTACATCCCAACCATGTTTAACCAGGGGTAAATCATCCCAAGTCCACTTGTTAAATTGATTTGAGGTAGGGAATCTTTAAGTAGAATCCTACAAGCCCATGATGCTTAATGAGTTGTCTTTGTCTTTCTTTTCTTTTCTTTTCTTTTTTTTTTTTTTTTTTTTAAGAACCCTCATGTTTGGAAAACATCAGTGAAACTGAAAAGCTAAGAGCTGTCCTCACAGAAGCAGTGCTGTCAGGAGCTGGAGGTGCTCGGGCATCAAAGTGCTTTCTGGGCCTACCTGGGCGTAGGTCCCACTGCAGACCACAGCATTCCACCTGGTAACGTTCACACAGTTGGGATGGCGAATCAGGTAGTTGTCCATTCTTCCCACATACACATCCTTGTATCCTGTCACAGAGCCATCAATGTCGTGGAAGATGGAGTTCTTATCACCATCCAGCTCACAATCTTCAAACCAGGGGCCAGGCTTTCCGAAGAAGACATTCAGAGAGACCTGAGAGCGGTGAAAGCCAAGGACATCAGAAAACGAGGGCTCCTGCCTTCCTGCTCAGCATCGTCTACAGGGATGCCACTGCACATCGTGACAACTGCTCTGAGATTCGAGCAGGTCTAGCTAGGGCTATCTCCTACAGTACTCAGTCAACCACATTCAAGGAGGGGGGGAAAATCCTACGGCCTTAGGGAGTTCAAACAGCAAAGGTTATACTTCATCTCTGTTTTCCTTCTTGTATTTCCGCATATAAAACTGTTATCAGATCTCCAAACAAAACTAATCTGTGGTAAGAGAAACCAGAACAGTTGTGGGAATGGAGACTGTAGAACCATTTGTATTTATTAAAATGCATCACCCAGATATGTGTGTCTCCTTGCATGCAAATTTTAATTCAACTAAATAAAAACCAAGTATATCTTCCAAGTTAATCATTTTATTTCGCCTCAAATGCTTTAGTTACTTGGATCCCTAGGCCAAAAAATAAACACAATTTAAAACTGAAACATAACTTAAGTGTTGGGTTAATATGGCGAGTTACTGTTGAACTCACTAGCATCTACTAAAAATAAGTGTGCTACTACCTCTCTGTTCAGCAGATTGAGCCCAACTCAATCATTTTCATGTCAGGTAGTGTTCATCAAAATTCTTCACCGAACACATGACATATACGTGCAAAGCAGGCTGCAGGTGACCTGTTTTGTATTCATTAGCTGCTTTTTGCTAGCAGTGAATTACTAATGTTCAGGTCACGGAGATATGCCCCTCAATGCTGCTATGTGCTCATCACCCAGGGATGGTTTGAAACCATAGAATATCCAAACGGCAAGCAACCTGATGGAAAATGCATCAGGTTCTTTTTCTCTTTTCTCTTGAGCCTCCTTTCGGATCAAAGTTTAGAGTTTCTACCTTTTAGGCAGAATAAATTTTGCAGTGTTTCCCTTACAAACTGTTGTTAGAGCATCACAACCACAGAAAACTCCAGGCTGGATACAAGGTAAGATTTAAACAGTCATGGATTCTCTTGTACCGTCGCAGCATCAGGGCTCCTACAACAAATTAGCATCTAACACACTTTTTCAGAATGATCATGTCAGTGGTCACTGCACTCTATGGAACACTACAGGGAGGTCCACGTGGGCAGTAAAGGAACCAACTTCTACCTGGCAAGCTGATCAGAGACCTGCCCTGCCTATTTACTTGCATGGTAAGCCATCCCTCCCCTGAAGTCATGCGACCCGAAGGAGCAGAACCAACTGAGTTGACCTCTCAAATCGTACTTGACCCTCTGTTCCACGCCTGCACTTCTCCAGGAAGCCAAACACAGACTTTGGTAAACCTACCGCAGCTCTGTTTTAACCTGGGCAACCACAAAGCTCATGTGTGGGTGTGAAGGAGAGAACAAAAGCTCCTTGCTGCTCTGGCTGCTGTGGGAGCAGGGAGCTAGATGGCATGAGATTCAATCGCTCTCTGCCACTGCCAAGATGGTGACAGCATGGGGTAGGGAATCAGAGGGCCCTGTTTATCACAGGTGAAGGCAGGATCAGTGAAACTGCTAACAACACTACCTCCATGGGCTACTGCACTGCAAACAATTTCGAAATTTTTGCAGTCTTCATAAAAACTGGCCAACAGTTTAAATCAGAAATAACCCAATGTGTAACACACTACTTAGTATTTGTCTTTCCTTCCCAACCTTTGATTCTCCAGGTCCCCAAACAATCCTCACACAAGTAAAATACCAGGTAGGAGCCAAGTCTCTCAGTGGAGATGGGCTATCCCACCTCCATCCATTTCCCCAAGTTATGTCTCCCTGTTCCTGTGAAACCCCCAGAGTCATCTTCCCTTTCAAGGTATCCCTAGAATGTCAAGAATATTCCAAAATCACATGAGATTGAACTCAATGAGACAGAGTGCAAGGAATTCATACCTACTTTTCTATGTACCTTGCCTCCCAGTCATAAAGACACAGTGCAAAGCCTTTGCGTTTTTGTCTTTGGGAATGTGCTACCCCTCCCTCTCCCACCAGAGTCACAGAAGAACATACTCACATGTGGACCAAACTTCACGAGGGAGATGTTATTCCTGGGGGTTATCTGCCAGGAATTCTTCATGAGGAACCCAATCGCACTGCTGTACCTATCCAGAGTCGGCATGTATTTTTTGAAAGTGCTCCTGGTGAGATGAATCGGCCCATCATAAATCTGGAAGCCTCTAATTGGAAATGTCCTGTTGAAATGCAAGAATTTATTTAATACACATAGGCCTCTCCCCTTAACAGCACTTCACCTCCCTTGTTTTATAAACACTACTGAATATGTCCTATTCGCTAAGCAAACTTCTAGGATACAGTAGTAATCAGTAAAGACTCCTGCTGGGAGGAAACATAGAGTGTAGTGGAAAAAAAAAAAACAAAAAAACCCACAAAGGATCATTTCAGATAATGAATGTTATGGAGGCGACAGGCATTTGCTAAAGCCGTTAAGTTGCCACTTGGGATGTCCACGTCCCCTATCAGAGTTCCTGGTTCAAGTCCTGGCTCTGCCATTTCTGAGCCAGTTTCCTGCTAATGCACGCTGGGAGGCAGCAGGAGGTGATGCAAGTACTCTTGGGTCCCTCAACCACATAGGAGCCTGGGATTGAGTTTCAGGTTCCTGGCTTCAACCTGACCCAGTCCTGGCTGTGTGGGCAACTAGGGAAATGAACCAACAGATTGAAGACCTCTCTTTGTGTCTCTCTGCCTTCCAAATACAATGAAAGCAAATTTTAAAAAATAGGCTAGGAGGAGAAACTGTTTTGAATACCTCAATAGAGGTCTCTCTAAAGATGTGACTTTGGCTTCCTTGAATCAAATCACCTAAGATTTTTTATTTGGTCATTCATATACTTTAGTTTGAGTTCCAAAATCTCTTGCTATGAGAACAAAGGACAAATCTGTACTTAAACATAGAGAACCTCCCCTCCAACCACTAAATGACAGAAAAGGTAAAATGATGTGCTTAAAAGTCTAGTCCTCATGGCTTGCTCTATTAAAAGAGTTGGCAAGACTGACAATTTTTCTTTACTCATTTTCCTCTTTTCTGTTCAAACACAAACTCCCAAGCATAATAATCATAAATAATAAACCATAATTAATGTACAAAAGCTATAATATTTTGAATTCTTCAGATTTTTCTATTAAATTCTTGAATGGCAGACAAATTAGTATACATCATGGCAGTGTTTTTTATTAAGAAAAAAAGTACATATATAAGGTTACTTCTAAAACTTCAAGGAAAATGGAATTAAAGGGTTTTTGGTGCCAAAAAATTAAAATCCACGCATACGAGGGTCTTCAAAAACTTGACAGAAAATGCAATTATAAAAAAGCTGTGTGCATTCTAAACATTTTTTGCACAAAAATAAACTTATTTTTTAATTCCATTTATCCACAAACTTTTTGCTGTAATCTTAAACTAGCAAGTTAACCAAGCAGCCTGTCTAAATTCTGATGTATCATGTTGTATTTCTAAGCATACAGCTCAAATTTGTTTTCTCTCATGGAAAAGGTTGTAAAGATACATATAAGTAAAAGTTAGAACCATCAATCAATGAGAAATTTTTGTATTGGAAAATCCTCTTTAGCAAAGAAGCAGTATTTCCAAATAAAACTGGAGGTCTCTGGGGCCAGTGCTGTGGCATAGCGGGTAAAGCTGCCGCCTGCAGTGCTGGCATCCCATATGGGCGCTGGTTCGAGTCCCAGCTGCTCCACTTCCGATCCAGCTCTCTGCTATGGCCTGAGAAAGCAGTGCAAGATGGCCCAAGTCCTTGGGACCCTGCAACCTTGGAGACCTGGAGGAAGCTCCTGGCTCCTGGTTTCGGATCGGCACAGCTCTGGCCATTGCGGTCAACTGGGGAGTGAACCAGCGGATGCAAGACCTCTATCTCTCTCTGCCTCTCCTTCTCACTCTATGTAACTCTGACTTTCAAATAAATAAATAAATCTTTAAGGAAAAAAAAACTGGAGGTCTCTGTAAATAAAAAGAATAGAATTGACTTGACCAACATCATACTTTAGCACAAACCCTAACCAACACAGCTTGATAAAGCCAAAAAAAAAATCCTACACGTCAGAAGAGACAGCAACAACCTAATTGTGAAGGACACAGCACTGAAGCCAAATTGAGTCTGAATTCCACCTCTGTTCCCCTTAGTAGGTTACTTACTTGTAAAACAGAGAGTTGACAGTACCTGCCTCTCTGTGCTTTTAGAACAGAAGCTGATACACAAATAAACACTTAATAAATGCTAGCTATTACAGATCCATCAAGTTCTTTCCCAGTGCCTTGCATGGCCTGACAGACAGGAGTTCTACAGAGTGCAGCATAAAACGATGCTTGATATTCCACACTGACAAGCACAGAGAAGAGAAGACAAGCACGGGAACTCCCTGGCAGAACTTCATACAGCCCTTCGGGGCTTCCCTCCAACCCCACCTACGGCTAACAGCCTGCCTGCCCCGCCTTGTTCTGCTGAACGTCAGAGACAGCATCCTTTCCTGGACTTGATGATGCTTGTGCATCACAGCAAAGGCTCACTCCCATGCCTTTAGAACACTAGTTAGCGGTTCACTACCTCGTCTTCTCGCAAGTCAAATGAGGACTACAGCAAACCGTCCTGAGAACGGAGGTACAGGTTCGTTAGTTCCTATTTCCTGCCTCAGGCTCAGTACCCCTTAATGAGTCTGTGATGAAGATGACGGAACGGAGGCCGGCCGCCTTGAGCCTGCAACACTGCAAGCTTCAGTTTGGAGTCTGCTTTGGAATCAATCAACCCTCATTTTCTAGGACTCTTTTCAGTAAGTCATTTCCTTTTCCAGTGGCTATTTCTGAAAACCAACATCACAACTCGAGGGAAAACTGACCTAATGTCATAGTTTATGGTTTGGCAACTTTGTACAGCTCAAGAAAGAAAGGGGAAGAAAAAAAAATCACTGACTTATATAAGGTCTTATATAAGGAGTGAGAAAAAAAAAAGAGAGGTTTCTATGTTATAAGAGAAGTTTCTATGTTATAAACTGTGTACACAGCATTGACATTGAAATCTATGAAATGTTTACTAATTAGTATTCCAAAACTCCAAGAGTGTAACACACAGAAAAGAATAATAACAGGGGTCAGAATAACATTAAGATAGGTAGAGTCACAGTGGAAGCCAATCCATCGAAAACTATTACTGAAACATCCCAGAGGGTTAGTTTTCCTTCATGGCATACATTTAACCCTGTCCTGCACAAGCCACACTTACCTGTTCCTAGGTAATGTCCGAGGCTTCTGGTCTATTCCTCCAATGCCCATATACTTGTTCTGACCGCCCTGAAAGCCGTAATTCCTGCTCTCCCCAACAAAGAGCGATTCAGACACCTCCTGGCTGGAGCCCTCATCACTTGGGAAACTTCCATCACTGTTAAAATGAGAACAACCATTAGCACCAGGGAAGTTTAACTTGTCCCCAAGTGAATGTAACCTACAACTTTAGCATAAGACCATTGCTAAATTGAAGCAGGTTCTAAGAAAAGTAACACTGTTTTTAAATTTTCTCCCTTCTTCCATACTCTTCCTCTTATTTTAAGAACTTTAGTCTACATCTCCAGTGGTTTCTTCTTCACAAAACTTATGACAGGTCTACCCCTCTGTGGAATTCCAGCCAACTCCCTACTACCTTGTGATCTAGTCAAGTAATCAATAAACATGTATTCTTGGCCCTCTAGTGGTATCGTGAAGAGGATGCTCATTTTTTTAACGTTAATAAAGAAAATTCCTGTTATTTCCCCCACTCCAAAAGAGTCAAGATTATTTTGCCTTACAGCTTCAAATCAAATAAACACTTTTAAGCAATTACAAACCTGGCAAAGGTCAGTCCTATTCCATTATCTGCAAATCTGTACAAGAAAAGAGAATAAGGGGATATTTCAATTCACCACACCTTGTAACAAGAGGTAAGTCTCTCAATATTTAACTAGCAAGAAATCTGGGAGCTCCCAGTGCCTACTCCCTCCAAGGCCACACACAGGTTTCACTATCAAAGAAACAACTAGCAGCAGGAGCTTCACAGTGTGGGTACAGGTTCTAGTCCCGGGTTTGCCAATTACTCACTGTGGCCTCGGGCTAACTGCCCTTTCTCTCCCTCAGCTTTCTCAATGGGAAGTTGCAATAATCACATAAGTTTCCTCAGAGAATTCCTGAGAACATCAAACATATTGAATAATTTCAAGTATTTCAAAGTGACGGGCACACAGCAAGCATCATACAAGCATATGCTATAGTCGTGTTTTATAGCTATTTTAAAAATTATATCATGGTGTTCTCAAAACTTTTCAACACGACACTCAAGCCATTTCTACAGATTCAACTTCATATCCATTGCTTGAATGATGCAAGTCATACATGATGGCAAAAATGCCAGGAAGCTAAAGGTCAGAGCCAGAAAAATATTTTTTTCTAGACTTGTTGAACCCTAAATCTTAGCTTGACATGCATCAGGCCTCTTCCCAAATTAGACAGGTGGAAAAAGTGAGATGCTTCCCCTTTGAAGTCATGTTGAGACACAAGGCAACAGATTTATTTCAGTGGAATGGTACAGCTTTTGTTTGGAATGGCTAGGGCAGGGCATCAGAAACACTTTAAGGTGTTTCCAAGAGCAAGGGGAAAAAAAAAATCTAGGTAGTTTCAAACTCTTTACTTAGCTCTCCGACACAGACCGTGTTTGTTAAATAACGCTAAATTCCATGTCTCTGTTCAATCTCAATCAAAAAAATACTCCATGTCACCAGACAAATTCAGTTCCAGTAAAAGCACCAGAATGAGACAATTCTAAACATTTGCAGGCAGCTAACTGCAGTGCACTTCCTCAGAGCTTGTCCTGTCTACTCATAATAACAGGATTCCAGAAACCACCACTGTGCTTTCATTCTGCTGCGCTTTTTTTTTTTTTTTTTTTTAATCCTTAAAAACAAATACATCAGTGTCATCAGATAGTCACTTCATGGAGAATACTCACGCCGAATTCTGAACAACAATGTCTCCTCCTCGCACCCAAGCTCCATTGTCGTTATTTTTAAAAGCAATAAGCCTGTCAATCACAGCCGCAACACGTGGCTTCTCAGGGTCTGCATCCTGATGAGGCCGAAACCTATGGTTTAAAACAACACAGAGCTCTTTCTTTTAAAAAGTGATAAGAAGGCAACAGAAATTATCCATTTGTAAGTTTAAGCATCAGAAAGCAGGATTTAAATTTGAGCAAAACAAATGAGGAAATCTTAAGACATAACTTATTTACGTGTCACATTCAAAGAAAAAATTACATTTGTTTATACACAAGTTTCCAGAAAGCTGTTTTCATATTAGCTTTTTTATTTTATTTATTTGAGAGGTAGAGTTATAGACAGTGAGAGGCAGAGACAAAGAGAAAAGTTTTTTGTTTTTGTTTGTTTTTGACAGGCAGAGTTAGACAGTGTGAGAGAGAGACAGAGAGAAAGGTCTTCCTTTTCCATTGGTTCACCCCCCAAATGGCCTCTACAGCCGGTGCACTGCGCAGATCTGAAGCCAGGAGCCAGGTGCTTCCTCCTGGTCTCCCATGCGGGTGCAGGGCCCAAGGACTTGGGCCATCCTCCACTGCTTTCCCGGGCCACAGCAGAGAGCTGAACTGGAAGAGGGGCAACCAGGACAGAATCCGGCGCCCCAACTGGGACTAGAACCCAGGGTACTGGCGCCGCAGGTGGAGGATCAACCTAGTAAGCTGTGGCGCCGGCCAAGAGAGAAAAGTCTTCTGTCCACTGATTCACTCCCCAAATGGCCGTAATGGCAGGAGCTGCGCCGATTTGAAGCCAGAAGCCAGGAGCTTCCTCTGGGTCTCCCACACGGGTGCAGGGGTCCAAGGACTTGGGCCATCTTCTACTGCTTTCCCAGGCCATAGCAGAGAGCAGGACTGGAAGAGGAGCAGCCAGGACTAGAACCGGCATCCATAGGGATTAACCTACTGTGCCACAGCGCCTTCGTTTTTGTTTTTGTTTATTTTTAATCAGTTTATGGAAAAGAACCTGCAGAACTTTATAAGTATGAAAACCATCTCCAAAAAAATTTCAGACCAGAAAATATGGCATGTCTTTAGAAATTCTTAACCTATAGGATACAAATATATACTTACTGAATAAATGAATCATATATTCAATATGCATCTGTGTGAACTGAAGTACTGAGCTGTGTCTTAGTTAATTGTCATAAATATGGACAAAATAGGGGCTGGCGCTGCGGCTCACTAGGCTAATCCTCCGCCTTGCGGCGCCGGCACACCGGGTTCTAGTCCCGGTCGGGGCACCGATCCTGTCCCAGTTGCCCCTCTTCCAGGCCAGCTCTCTGCTATGGCCAGGGAGTGCAGTGGAGGATGGCCCAAGTCCTTGGGCCCTGCACCCCATGGGAGACCAGGAGAAGCACCTGGCTCCTGCCATCGGATCAGCACGGTGCGCCGGCCGCAGCGCGCTACCGTGGCGGCCATTGGAGGGTGAACCAACGGCAAAAAGGAAGACCTTTCTCTCTGTCTCTCTCTCACTGTCCACTCTGCCTGTCAAAAAAAATAAATAAATAAAAAATAAAAATAAAAAAAATAGGGCTCAGGATCTTGAAAATACCTATATTTAAAATAGACTATATTTAAAGATATTTTTTCCCTGAAAGTCATTATTTGGGATATATTTTTAACAGTGACTTACTATTTTTTTTTCTACTTCTATTTAATTATCTTCATTTTATTTGAAAGGCAGATATGAAAAGACATCTGCAAATGCCTGCACCAGCCTGTGCTGGGCCAGAATGAAGCCAGGGACCTAGAACTCCGTCTGGGGCCTCCCAACATGGATGGCACGGGATGGACCCGTGCTCTGCACCGTCATCTGCTCCTCCCAGGGTGCATATCTGCAGAAAGCTGGAAGGGAAGCAGAGTGGCCAGGACTGGTACGGGGCACTCCGATATGGGACGTGGGCATCCCACGCAGCAACTTAACCCCTGCCAGATGTCCACCCCTAAAACAGGCTACATGTAATTCACTTATTTAACATAAAGAATTTTACCTTTTCTTATTCTTCCCTTTAGAACCCTTACAAGGACCTTAAAGGTTAAAAAAAAAAAAACTGGTGTCAAAACTATCTACTATAAGCACTCAGATAAATAATTCCCTAAGGCTTCTCGTTTAAAAGCATAATAAAAGGGTTGGCATTCCAATGCAGCAGTTTAAGCCATCACTTGGGACACCAACATCCCTTATTGGAGTGCCTAGGATCAAGTACCAGCTTCAGTTCCCCCATGGCTTCCTGCTAATGCTGATCCCAAGAAGGCAGAAGATGATGACCCAAGAACCTTGACATTCAGTATGGGAGACCTGGATGGAGTTCCTAGATCCTGGCTTTAGCCTAGCCCAGCCTTGGCTGCTGTTGGCATTTGCCAAGTGAACCAGGAGATTTAAGATCTCAGTCTCTCTGCCTTTTACATAAATAAATACATAAATGCTTACAAAACAATGAAGATCATTTCTATCTTGATCTTAGAAAGCTAGAGGAAGAGAAAAAACCATACAGCTTCTTTTTTTAAAAAAGATTTATTTATTTATTTGAAAGTCAGAGTTACACAGAGAAAGAAGGAAAGGCAGAGAGAGAGAGAGAGAGAGAGAGGTCTTCCATCCGCTGGTTCATTCCCCTACTGGCCGCAACAGCTGGAGCTGTGTCGATCTGAAGCCGGGAGCCGGGAGCCTCCTGTGGATCTCCCATGTGGGTGCAGGGGCCATCTTCTGCTGCTTTCCCAGGCCATAGCGGAGAGCCAGATTGGAAGTGGAGCAGCCGGGTCTTGAAGTGGCGCCCATATGGGATGCCGGCACTGCAGGTGGCGGCATAACTCGGTACGCCACAGCACCGGCCCCTATACAGCTTTTTAAAAATTCAGCTGGTTGAGATCTTCAATCATACAGTCAGAAAATATGCCCTTAAAATGACTACAGCTGAGGGTGGGCACCTGGTCGAGCATCCCATATTAGGGTACCTGGGTTCCATAGTAACCTCCTGGTTCCAGCTTCCTGCTAATATGCACATTGCTAATATGCACATTAAGGAGCAAGAAGCAAGGTAGCTGAAGAGTAAGAAGCAAGAGAGAGGGGGGAGAGAGGATAGTGGGGCAGGCAAGTACCAGGTCAGTGATACAATCAGGCAAGTGATACAATTGGATTTTTTGTTTTTTCTCTTTTAAACAGATCCCTAGATGCTACTTGGAGGACTCACTGTAGAGAATGAGCATGAGGAGACCAGCATGGAGGCTCTTTATGTGTTTCAGGCACATGGTGGTGCTGTAGACCAGGGTGGGAGCAGCGGAGATAAAGGATGTTACACCCACCCTTGGATTACACAAGCATCACCCAGGACCTATGCCCTAACTAGTTCTGACCTAAGGGGTAAAAAAGTCTGACTCTAAGCCAACTTCACTCTTCTGGCATTGCAGTTACTGCCAAACAGCTTTGCAGTCATCACATAATATCAAGCAGATGGAAGAATTCTGGAAAGGAAACTGCACGATGTTCTAAAACAAAGTCTCTCTGCCCCATTGAAGCACCACCCCTGATGCCAAAAAATACCATAAAGGAACATCTCATACTCTGCTGTAGCCATCTGCTAGCTTTGATACCATTCATTTCCGTCTTCTTTCCCACCTGGGAAAATAAAGCTAATTTAATTTTCCCAATTTACCATCATCTATGAGCTTTCAGCATACTTCCCAAACCCCCCTTAATTATCCTCTGCTTTCAGTGTTAATGTTAATGCTCCAGCCCTCTTTTAGATGAAATTTCCCAATGTCCAATCTAGAGTTTCTTGAGATAAAATTTCCCATCTTTGAATCCCTGTAATTCCCCATTACAGCCACAAGGAAAGGCTCATCTGATTAACTGTTGAGTCAACTTCCTCTCTGAAGAAAGACTAACTAGCTTCTGCTCCCGTGGGCCTGGTGTTTAATTCATGGCTGCTTTATGACTCATTTACACAAGTTTTATCATTTTTACTCAGGTTGAACTGCATGAATACATATGGGTATATTCCATAACTAGTTCATACAAAATTAATGTACATACAAGGGACCAAAGGTCATGTGACTCTTCTTTAACAAGTTTTTGATCAATAACTTCCAAATGGAGTCCAACTGCTTACCGACAAGTATGCATTTATAAGTATGCATTTATAAGCTGGTAAGAAAGGGGGAAAGATTCCCATTATCATGATATCATACACACACAATCTAGTGAGGAACTGCTTAAGCTGTGATAAGTAAACTGTTGTAATGTCAAGCCTGAATAAAACACCAATGGATTCTTAAATATATTCACTTATCCATTCCCATTCATACATATAAAAACAAGGGTACTTCAAAAGCTTATGGAAAAATGAATTTTTAAGTTGATTGTGATATGAAAAATTTTTGAAATCCATTAATAGCTTTTTCAAAATATGCATTTTCCATGAACTTGTTAAAAGACCCCTTCTATAAATATATATATATATATACACATGTACACACACAAATTATCTTATACACACATAACTAATCTTTTTTAAAAAGATTTACTTATTTATTTATTTGAAAGCCAGAGTTACAAAGAAAGAGAGGCAGAGAGAGAGAGGTCTTCCATCACCTGGTTTACTTCCTAAATGGGCATAATGGCAAGGGCTGGGCCAAGCCAAAGCCAGGAGCCAGGATCTTCATCCTGGCCTCCCACATGGGTGTAGGTGCCCAAGCACTTAGGCCATCTGCCACTGTTTTCACAGGTGCATCAGCAGGCAGTTTGATCAGAAGTGGAGCAGCCAGGACTCAAGCCAGAGCCCATATGAGATGCTGGCACTGCAGGTGGCAGCTTTTACCTGCTAAGTCACAGCACCAGTAATCTTTTAAGGCAGGGAAGAGAGCCAATTTTGTTGTGTTTAAAGATTTTTCTGGCAATATTAACTTAGCAACATACATATTACTAGTTTTACCAATTATAACAAACTCTTTAAAACTCAAAAGGCAATAACAACCTTCTAGTATAATTTGTCAGCTGATGTTCACTTCTTAGTTCATAATTTGCTACCATCTACATTTTTATTGTCAAGTTTGCCTTCTTTATTTTCCCCTTTCATATGATCATCAGGTGTAAAGCAGTCAGTATCTTGCGCTTTATTTAAATAATACCCAGTTTCTGGGTTTCTCAAATGCTGACTGTTGCTTTAAAATATTTCAGGCTCACCTTAAGCTTTGAGGAACACTGATAATTAATTTACCAAATATATGTGCCTAGTTTTCCATTGACCTCATGCCTTAGTGTTCAAAGGATTCTGCCTCATAGTTAGGTCAGACTAACAAACCTACAGTGTGTTTTCTTCTTTATTCTCTTATGAACAAAAGGACTTGGCTTCTTAAATGTCTACAAAGCACCCTTTCAACTCCATGAACTGATCAAACAACTTATATAGGAAAACAACATGAATGCACATACTACTGAATATGACTTTAAATTGCCATCTTTTCTATAAAATTTTATCTCCATCCGAGACATTTATTTATTTTGGCTCACATATAACATATAAGAAAACTAAGCTGACGAGCTGATACACTTCCCAACTATATTACGTGGTTGTAAAGGACAGTAACACAGAGCCTAACTGGGATGAGACTCTGATGCTACAAACAACTGAACCAGAAACAGCTTGACCAAGAAATCTGGGATCTTCCCGTCTGAAAGAGATTCAAAGCAATGTTCCATTTGCCCACTAAGAATAAATTCCATATGCTCTGGTTTCCAAGAGATTAGACGAAAACATTTTGGTTTGACTTCTTTTTCAGTGAATCATAGTCCACACCAAATGTGGAACTCTTTTCAACCTATATGTCTTTCTCTCTCTTTCTCTTTCTGAACTCTCTAAAATCAGTTTACAACTGTGAAAAAGGAGAAAAGCATTAACTCCTTCAGCTTTTCAGAAACCTGATAGCCCAGCCACAGGACCTGCAACAGTGGATTAAGTGTTTTTCAAAAACCCTGCCACAAACTTTTTAAAGCTCTTCTGGGGTGGGCATTTGGCTTTGCGTTTAAGATGTCACATCTTTTATCAGAGTGCCTGGGTACAAGTCCTGGCTCCAGCTACTGACTCAAGTTTCCTGCTAATGCAGACCACAGGAAGTAGTAGTGATGGCACAAGTATTTGGGTTTCTGCCACCCAAGTGGGAGACCTGGATTGAGTACGGGGCTCCAGTGTTTAGCCCAACCTGGACTGGATGTGTGCAGGCATTTGGGGAGTGAATCAATGATGGAAGTGTGTCTGTGTGTGTGTGTATATCTGCTTGTTGAACCAAAAAACAAACCACAAAAAAACTAACTTCTTTTAAATGTGTTATCAGGGGAAAGATCACAATACCCAACACATAGGAAGAAGGGCAATCCCTAGTGGTCCACAGCACTGTGGTGGGGTGACTCTTGTTCACAATAAGCTACTGTATACTTTACAAACAAACAGCAAAGAGGAGCTTGAAGGCTCCAAATGTTAAATAGTGACAAGGAGAGGGAAACATTGGTTACTCTAATTTAATCGGTGTGCGCTGAAAACATGTACCCAATGATCACACTATGCCTGTAAGTATATACAATTAAACTAACAACCTAAAACAAGAAAACAGCACAATGTTTTTGACTCACAAAGTTTTGCTTTGGCAAGACATGGCTGGAGTGTGACTGTAAAGGGCCAGTTTTACCTTGCACTGTTATCCAAACACAGGTATTCCCGTGGGTCAGCAGCACTCGAGTTGGTTGTTTTGACACCTTTGTCAATAAATAAGCCAGCCTGGGAGATACAATAATACACTGAAATGAATGGGAGTACCCAGGAGTATATGCAGATATAATGATTCATAAAATTGTTAGTTTATCATATCTACCCAAAAAGGGGGTAGGAGGAAGACAAACAGTAAGCAAAGGGACTGAGACAAACAGCTATTTTCCTGGATGTTTTTATAATCCCACTCAGTCATTCAACACATACTTATTTAGTGCCTACTATGTAGTAGGCATCCAGTGCTCTACATCAATTAACAGAGAAACATGATCCTTGCCATTACCAATACAACAACTAATGGGAAGACACCCAATTAAGTAGGCAATCACAACCCAGCACTGGAAGCCTATGAGAAAGGAAACCTGATGCTTTGGCAGCATGATGCTCTGTTCCCGGGAGAGAGCGAGAGGAGTCAAGGAATGTCCTAACAAGAAGTGACCAAAGCCTACACTTGAATGATGGGGAGGGATTCACCAGCAAAAGGATGGTTAGAGGCACAGGGCAGGCAGAAGGGTGGGAAGCAGCTGAAGAAACCAGAGAAAAGTACTCCAGGGAATAGTCCGGCACTGAGAGGGAGCACAGACCCCAAGCATGAAACACTAGATGTACGGAGGGAGGAAAAGTAAGGGAGAAGGATAAAGAGGAACAAAAGACACAGGGCTGACATAGTACCGGAGTAAAGGTGACGGGAATGTAACAGAGGCATCATAACAAACTGGATTTTAGGAAGAAATGAGAAAACACAGTAGCTACGAGACAGATCATGGATTGAAAAGGAGCCAAGGGGTGGAGGGGTAAGAAGGAGGCAGGAGGTGGTTTCAGTAACCAGAAGAAAATAAAGGTTACCTGGACTTATGGCAGTTGCAACAGGAAATTAAACAAAGTGAGAATTCCTTATGAGCTACAGTGGATTATCATTTAATAATAAAATGTCTGGCATGGCATGAGGGAAGAGGGAGCAAGGAAAGTTCATATATTTTTGGCTTGGGTAACCAGCTAACTAGCAGTTTTCATTCACTGAAACAGGAATACATGAATAGGTCTGGGCCTAAAAATAAGTTATAAAAATAGTTTTGAGTACATTTTATTTATGTGCCCATGAGACATTCAAATGGTACTCAGAAGGCAGTCAGATAAACATGATGGACCTGGACTAGAACAGGTTTGAGAAGCATCAGCAACTGAAGGGATCGTGTGTGTGTGTGTGTGCATCAACACAGGCATGCACAGATTATGAGTGATCCCAGGAGGGAGCCTTTCTTTTTAAAGGCTCCAAGAGTTCAATTTTCTTTAGCTCTAACGTATTATCCTGCACAGTCATTTCCAAATTAAAACCTAGTTATCTACGCCTATTATTTAGATTTAATAATCTTACAATTCAGAGTAGATTATTACATGTCTTCATGGTACAAGACATTAAAAAATTAATTAGAACAAAATGCATTTTACGCCACTGACAATCCTAAAAAAAGTGAGGATTTCTGCTGTGAAATGCCTCTTTATGTGGTTAACTAGCCTCTTCAACTGTTCTGCTCACAAAAATCACGTGCTGTGTTAAGTTTTTCCATTCTCAAGTCTTCATCAAGTCTTTCAAAGCTCTTTAAATCATAGCACACGTAAGTGTTAAAGGTTCCCCTGAGTACCAAAGATGGAAAGCATTAAGAGAACCTTGATGCCAGTCGCATCAGGGCAAAGAATCCAGGCACCGAGCTGCTGCTGTGAACAGCAGGTTAGGCCACCCTTTGCGACAGTGGCCTCCCATATCAGAGTGCTTGTTCTCTTCTGATCCAGCTCCCTGCTAATGCCTCTGGGAAGGCAACAGAAGCCGGCCCAAGTACTCCGACCACTCACACCCACTTGGGAGACCCCAGTGGGATTCCTGGCTCCTGCCATTGGCCTGGCCCAGCCCCAACTACTGTAGCCATTTGGGGAATAAACCAGCAGATAGATGATATCTGTCTCTCCCTCTCTCTGTCAAAAACAAATTTCAAATAAATAAATTTTTAAAAAAGAAAGGAAGAATCCAGGCATTATATATAATGAAAATATCAAAGTCCCTGGGTATACAAAGCAAATCAAATGTATTTAACCCCAGGGAACTGGGGAGTTAGTGTCAAATATAGAAACTGGAGCCTCTAAAATGGCCTTTAGGTTACTTGATCTCTCATTTAAAATTAGTTAAAATATTCCTAAACGATATTTCACTATTAACATTATTAGTATTAAGTGTCTCAAAGGGCATTCTACCAGCACTGTGACTGCAGAGAAGAAAGAATGGGTTTCCTACCCCCCAAGAGCATAACAGCGAACGTGTACACCCCTAGAAACATGTCCAGATGCTGCAGACTGGCAAGGTGAGAGGGCAGAGGGAAGCAGCAGGGACAAGATGAGGACATGCGCATCGAGTCCACTGTATAACTGCTCAGACACGTGTGCACACATGCTGGGCGTGCCTGTATATAAGCGGAAAGCTGCATAGGCATCAGAAACAGAACAGTGGAGGTGTCTGCTATCTCTCTCTTTTTTTTTTTTTAAGATTTATTTATTTATTTGAAAGGCAGAGTCACAGAGAAGCAGAGGCAGACAGAGAGAGAGAGAGGTCTTCCATCTGCTGGTTCACCCCCCAGATGGCCACAATGGCCAGAGCCAGGCAGATCCGAAGCCAGGAGCCAGGAGCTTCTTCTGGTCTCCCACGTGGGTGCAGGGGCCCAAGCACTTGGGCCATCTTCCACTGCTTTCCCAGGCCACCACAGAGAGCCAGATTGGAAGTGGAACAGCCGGGACTTAAACTGGCACCCATATGAGATGGGGGATGCAGGCACTGCAGATGGTGGCTTTACCCGCTAAGCCTTAGCACCGGCCCCGATGTCTGCTATTTCTCATCACAAACTACTTTCTCTGACAAGTTCTACCAAAACCTGACATTGCTCAGTTGTAGTCTACTATTGTGTGAAGAGTCCTCCAAAAAGGATGTGTTGGAAACTTAATCCCCAAGTCGACAGTGACCCCATTGGAAGATGTTTAGGTTGTGAGGAGTCTACCCTGATGAATGAGTTCATGCAGATTATAAAAGGCTTCAGGCTGCAAGTGTGATCTCTTGCTCTCTGCAGCCCGCTCTTCACCCTTCTGACATGGGATGACACAGCATACAGGATGATGCAACAAGAAGGCCCTTGCTACATGCCAAACCCTGGATCTTAGACTCCCCGGCCTCCAAAACCATGAGCCAAAGGAACCTCTGTCCACTATGAATTACCCAGTGTGTGGTGTAACAGCACAAACTGGACTAAGACGTAATCACAATACTCATCGTGACCACTGTAAGTGAGATGCACCGATTGTTAAGGCTCAGGAACCTACCTTAAAGCTCGAATGGACCCTGTTGTTATAAAATATACCCAATGGAGTGAGCTCTGGTTTTGCGAAGAGCTGTAATCCACTCGATTCCCCAGTAGGTTCCTTGTGAAATAAATACCATATTCCAGCATCCTATAATTGAAAGAGTAGAATCATTAAAAGCACTGTTTCATGAAGCCACTCTATGAATCATCCTTAGAAATCTAGCTGCTGTGTGAGTTCATCTAGTCTTTTGAACATGAGTTGTGTCAGCTTCAGAACTGACTATAAAAGTTGCCCACACACCTAGCACCCTCAAAGTGATTATTTCATGCATTTTTTTCAAAAAGAAAAAAATCTAAATCTAATTTTGCATGCAGGATTGGACAAAAGATAGAAATAACTGGCTAGTAGCAAAATATACTTTCAAAACAACTTTCCTATCCCTATCTACTTTAAAATGTGGCGCCGAATTCAAACCAAGTCAGCCTTTCATGTGACCAGCACAGTACTGCGTTTAAGCAATACGGTTTCTTCTGTTTACCTCCAAACCTGATCAATAGATGAGTCATGCCTATTAAACAGCCATCTGCCAACACGCAGAGCTCACTGACTTCTTTCAAACAACTCCAATGCCCTTCCTGTCCCGAGGCAAATTTTTGCCAAAGGGAAAAAAAAAAAAAAACCACCACATGCATGAATCAGGATGCTGTCTTAGTCTGGCCCCTGTCTGTTCAATGTCACTATTACTGACCATTAACAGGAAGGAACAGAACAGTTTAAATTTCTCTGACACTCAAAAGGAGACATAAAAATGGATATAACAGCCCTTAATTCCTGTGACAATTTTTTACTTTACCATTAAATTAAAATCAGCCCAGTACGAAAAACCACTGTACAAGACTTTGATTAAACAGGTTGTTGACTCTTCAACACAGTGTGGAAAAAAGGAGAACACTCATCCATATACAGCACACATTCATTTACTGCCCACTATGGGCCAGGTATACAGTCAGACTACTCTCACAGTCCACTGGAAAATACAAAGATAAGTGCTCTACTGGTTGTAACCAATAGTCCCTTCCAGAGCAGAGAGGAGAGATGAACTGTGAAAAGCATATATACCTACACCCCAAAATGAATGCAATGCTTAACATTTTTCCTTGATAAAAGTTTACAAATGAATCTTAATAAAATGAAGTACTCTTTAAAACGTTGGCCACCTTCACTCTTTTGGACACGAAACAGACTACTCAGCACAGAATCAAAGGGTCAGCAAGAAGGTTCCACACCCTCTCCCTGTACACTGAGGGCACAGGGCAGACCCTTCCAGGATGCAGTGGAGTTGGGGAGGGCGTAGGAGGGTAGCTGCTGTTCCCTGCTAAACACAGTGGTGTCAACACAAGCAAAGGGAGCTTTGTCCAAGGCAGTGGAAAGGTACAATGAAGAAATCATTTGATTTACTTTGGAAGGAAAACCCCCGCCAAACATTAGCTTTACTGGAACCGTTCTTCTAGAGAGAAAACAAAGAAAGGAGTCTCTCTGCAGCCAGCAACAAGCGATGGGCATCCCTGGGGACAAGTGGCTCAAGTGCCACAAAACCAGAGGGAACAGAAAGCCCTTCCACAAAACGTGGAAGTACAAGCTGGGAAGCCCAGCTGCCACCCCTAGGATTGGCCCCTCACATAAACATGGTCCATGCGCATGGAGGGGACAAGAAGTCTGTCCGAGGTTGCCCACGGAGAACTCCTGGAGCTCTGAGAAAACATGCAGAACAAGGATCACCCACATTGTCTAACTGCATCCAATACCCCGGCCCTGGTGAAGAGCTGCTTGGTATCCCCCTTACCGCACACTGTACAGGCAGCAGCACAAACCCCACCGCACGCTGCCCCGGGGCCACTAGCAGAGGCCAAGTGACTCTCAAGGAGGAAGAGATTTTAAACAGAAAAGGATCAAGGGAAATAAGAAGAAAGGAAGAAGAATGCCAGAATCAGCAGCCTCGAGGAGACACAGTCCTAGCAGGGCAAGCGGGAATGAAACGAGGGAGAAGCATAGACGCTTTCTTTTCTCCACATGACCCTGTTAAGGCTCTCTGGCACCCTCACCTGACATTTCTCATGGACTTTTCGCAGCTTAATTTAATCATCAGCACCTGACTTCTAAACAAGCAAGGAATCTTTGTTGACTTGTAACACAGATCAGAAGATGGGACCAGGAAGACTGCACAGCAGCCTGTCTACGTTTATCCAAAATCTCACTTTCCAACTAGAAACTCAGCACAAACGCCACTCAACAAATATTTGATGGAACATGAATGAATGAAAACCTGAAATAATCAGGTGTCCAGGTTTCTGCTCTGTCAAGTAAGAATCTTCAAATAAAAAGAATATGTTTAAGAAATATCACAACTGTGAGGTCAACTCACACCCAATAGTGTCTGTATTCTGGTATCTTAAAGAAATACATCTTCAGCCAATCTTTCACTTTGTCCTAGGAAATAATGCTAGGCATATTTTTCCTTTTTAAATTTTGAAATAGCTTAGATATATAGATATTAATATTTAGTTACTCTTACAATGTCCTTATTTTTGTACTCTAGTTTTTAACAGTTATTACCTTAATAGTGTAAGGTCTTAAAAGATTCAATTATATTATAAATTAGCAATTTTAAATTACACTCAAGTATGAATGTAAATTTCTTCAGATTTATCTGGGGAACATGTCTACTATCCAAAATTAAATCATGTGTTATCTTAAAAATTATTTTCGTGTCTGTGTGTGTGCGTGCACATGCATGTGTGTGTGTGTACTAACAGGGCTGAGGAACCTGTTGTTTTTCTTCCAAGACCCATTTGGATATTTACAACATAATTTGCAGGCCATACAAAATTATCAACTGGGGCCGGCGCTGCGGCTCACTAGGCTAATCCTCCGCCTGCGGCGCCGGCACTCCAGGTTCAAGTCCCGGTCAGGGCGCTGGATTCTGTCCCGGTTGCTCCTCTTCCAGTCCAGCTCTCTGCTGTGGCCTGGGAAGGCAGTGGAGGATGGCCCAAGTGCTTGGGCCCTGCACCTGCATGGGAGACCAAGAGGAAGTGGCTCCTGGCTTCGGATTGGAGCAGCGCGCCAGCTGTAGTGGCCATTTGGGGGGTGAACCAATGGAAAGGAAGACCTTTCTCTCTGTCTCTCTCTCTCTCACTGTCTAACTCTGCCTGTCAAAAAAAAAAAAAAAAAAATTTATCAACTTAAAAACTAGCCTGCTGTAGATTTACTGAGTTTTGAGGCCCACCTATGACTGCCTTGGCAGAGCCACACCAAATGACTTCTCAGGCCTTTTTAGGCCCACGGACCCTTGTCTTAAACAATCCAAGCACAACTACATGGTATGTAGTTGGGGTTGGCTGCTTAAGTAAAAGATGAAATCCCCAAGTGCAAATGATCCTGTGTTTAACCAAAGGATGTGCCCCTTAATCAGCGTGACGGTTATCATAGTATTCTATGCAATAATCCATTTCCATAAAGAAAAGCTAAGGCTTTGTTCTCAAACACTAGAAACTGAAATGATCACTTGACAACACGTAACTATAAGAAGCCAGAAAGACTGTACATAACACACTAAAAGTGCACCCTGGAGAAGACATAACCTTGAAATCAGCTCACCTCTCTCCTCCATTTAGCATCTGTCTTACTAGACTCATGGACATCTCAAGCACATCCTGCTCTGAACTAAACAAGCAGTACTAGGAGGAATGTCATACGTGGATCCCTTGGCACACACGACATCACATCCACATACATCAGAGCATTTATAAACATGAATAACATACACACACACACACACACAATCTACAAACATTTGAATACTATTTACCTGTGAGCCTGCAGCTGCATTATTAATCAGATTATTGTTGGGATGAGCAATCCAGAAAGTTGACACAGCCCTGCAAGGTGATTTAAACATTCTTCATGAGAAATCCTGCCCACTAAAATCCTCCCCTAAAACACCTACCCCGAAAGTCAACGGCCTTGATCATCGCACCTGAGTGTTTCCCTCTGCCCAGTTACTCACATACAGTCAGTAGCAGGTACAGGGACATAATTCCCAAACACTTTATCCCGCATGCTGGTGCACATGGAGTTGTTCCTATCAGTGGGGAGGAGAGTTCCCGGCTTGGTGAGGAGTCCCAGATTGTGAAACAGAGTATTTCTCTGTTCAACACCATCTTCCAGAAAGAAACAATGACCCAGTGTGTCAAATCCAATGGTGTCTTTTATCTGCAGAAATACAAGTGGACAATGTCACTGGTAACAAGATTAACTGTGAATTACAGGACAAGTGCTATTTAGTATAGCATGCTCAGTAGATATGCAAAGTGAAGTTTTTAATTTTAGCAGAACAAGCAAAGTGGAACAGCAAGTTGTATTTACTCTAAAAGGTTAATCTGAGTGAATATAAAAGCAGCTTCCTTCTGAAGAAAAGCAGAATTCTCAGGCACAGGAGGATAGAGTAAGGCATGTGGGCAAAGGGTTTCCTCCTACAAAACTGAGAAGTCAAGAGATGTAAGGAGCATCATTGCACGGGGAGGCTACTTACTAGCAAGCCATTGGTCCCATGCACAGTGATGCACCTGGAGAAGCTGTGATGGATAGACAGACCGTCCACGAACGTCACAGGTCTGTAGCCCCCTTTGTAATCCACATCTCCACACAGGTGGAAGTGGAGAGGATACCGCCCCAGCTGCTGCTGACCCATGTGCTTCAATTCCACGTAGGAAAGGTGGACCGAAGTAAAATTCTTCCTTATCTATAAGACAGAGTAATCAAACTCAAGCTGACACTTTTCAGAACAAAAAAAGTAGCAAAAATTTATATTTTAACGGGAAGATATCTGAAGGAAAGTGCAGATTAAAACATGCCCCCTTTTTTTTGCATCCTGTTTTTCTGGATTCCCAAGTTAATAATTTAGCAAATGCTTCTGTACACAGCAAATGCTTTACAGAGTCCTAAAAATAGCCTCCAATTAGGAATAAAAGTAAACATTATCAGGAAACCTGCAAAAAATGACTTCTGCACACCTGTCTTGATTTGTTGAAATATTTTGGTCATTCTAAATTTCTTTTTTTTAAGATTTATTTTATTGATTTGGAAGAGTTACAGAGAGAAGTAGAAACAGAGGGAGAAAGAGGCCTTCCATCCACTGGTTCACTTCCCAAATGGCCACAATGGCCAGAGCTGAGCTGATCGGAGGCCAGGAGCCAGGAGTTTCTTCCAGCTCTCTCACATGGGTACAAGGGCCCAAGGACTTATGCCATCCTCCACTGCTTTCTCAGGTGCATTAGCAGGGAGCTGGATCAGAAGTGGAGCAGCCAGAACTTGAACTGGTGCCCATATGGGATGCTGGCGCTGCAGTCTGGGACTTTAACCCTCTGCGCCACAGCGCTGGCCCGAGTCATGCTCAATTTCATCTTGCTCTTTCGTTTCTATAACTCCCATCACAGTGTGATAGAACTTTCTTCCAAATCTTCTCACAATGCTTCACCACATGATATTTTTAAGTTCTTTTCTAAAATTCGAAGTTTGAACACTCAATATTTTTAAAAAATGGATTTTCAGTCGTTTTACTAAAAACAAAGGCATGAAAGTCTACCTAATGCACAAAAAAAAATCATTTTAAAACACATGTACCCAAAATGCAAGACCAGAAGCCCAACCTATTTATATACAGAATCCTGACTTCCATAACTGCTCCATATTTTTACACATAAATTCTGCACACAAAAATATATTTTCACAGAAACATACTTTATATGAGCATACTTCTACTGCTTACCCTTTAGTAATATCATGTTTTTAAAAGAATCAGTTGATTCAGAAATTGCATGCATAGATATGAAGATCACTTAGACTGTTGTTTTGTTTTGTCTTTTTGGTTTTCTAGAACTGGTTCTTCCCAATATATTGATATAATTCTTCATAAAACAGTTCATTTTTTTAAAAAAAAGTTTTATTTTTTATTTGAAAGGCAGTTACAGAAAGAGAGAGGGAGAGATCTTCCATTCGTTGGTTCACTCCCTTAATGTCTGCAAAGGCTGCAGGGGGGTCAAGCAGAACCCAGGAACTGCATCCAGGTCTCCCACATGGGTGGAAGAGGCCCAAGTAGTTTGGCCATTTTCTGCTGCTTTCCCAGGCACATAAGCAGAGAGCTAGATCAAAAGTGGAACAGCCGGGACTCAAACTGGTGCCCATATGGGATGCCATAGCACTTAACCTGCTATGCCACAGCACTGGCCTCAGAAAAACTCTTAAATTGTTGAACTAAGTAAATAAATGACTTTCTCTTTCAGTTTATAAGACCTCCTTATCATTTGAAAGAGACATAAAATATGATTTATTTTTAATATCCATATACATCTCATGCCAAAACTTTAGTTTTTCTCAATCACGTATTAAGGAACGGTCATTTGGTGTAAATAGTTAAAGACACTGCTTGGGTATTCCATATCCCCTATCAGAGTACATGGGTTGGAATCCCAGCTCTACTGTCAATTCCTGCTTCCTGCTAATGTTCACTCTGGCAGTCATCAGCTGATGGCTCAAGTGCTTGGGTCACAACCACCAACATAGGAGACCCATATAATTTCTAGCTCCCAGCTTCAGTCTGGTCAAGTCCCAGGTGATGTGGGCATTTTGGGGAGTGAACCAGAGGATGCAAGAATTCATTCTCTCCTCTCTCTCTCTCTCTCTCTGCCTTTCAAATAAATAAAATAAAATGTTAAAGAAGTAAAACCTGTATTTAGCAACCAGGATTTCAAAGCAATCATCAAATCCTTTCACCTACCATGACATGTCCCCCAAAGGTATCATAGTCAAAGAACTGGCACTGGTTTTCTGCGTAACATGAATCCTCCATCTCTCCTTGGATCACAATATTTCGGGTGAGAATTCCAACCTCAGCTCTCATGTCTACACCATCTATGATCTCACCCATGTGCAGGAACTGAGGGATTTCTGATTGATAGGAGCAACAGGAAAAGATTATTAGAACAAAGGAAACATGAAACTTACTTGAAAAAGATACTTTTCTTTCTATAACCCCAAGACATTGGTGACAATTTATCATCTGTTCTTTGATATCTTAGAATCCCAGAAAACAGGAATTGAAGGGATTATCTTGATTATCTTGTCCATCCACCCACCCCATGCCTACAGCTTCACCACCAACTGTGCTGCCAACTCTCGAACCCAGGACTGACAGAGAATTTGCTTCTTCCTGAAGTAGCTCAATCCTCCTTCAACCAGCACTAATGATCTGGAATCTGTCTAAAAATCCAAAATCTTTCTCTCTAGTTCCTGTCCGTTTATTCTTGTTCTATTCTCCCCACAGCCTTTGAAGAACTAAATGAATTGCAAGTCCAAAAAAATCAAATGGTTTTGATAATGTTTCTAACATGCAGTCAGATTGCTTGTACTTCCACTAAAATCATCTGCATTTGGACATTAACAGTACAAAAATTACCATCATTTCTTTCCCACTTCTTATTTTATGTTATTTAGCATTCCTTGAAACTCCCATCTTTCCTGGAAATTTAGAAGCACTTTAAGCATGAGCTTTTTCTCTGATGATCATGTTAGATAAAGTCAGGAAGAAAAAGGACAAATAAACCATGGGCTGTAAGTTCATGGAATTCATTATCATACAGAATTGTTAGCAAAAGTGAGAATTAAAAAAAAAAAAAAGGATTAATGCCAGATGGTGTCCGTCTGGGGGGTTTTGTTCTTGCTGAGGTTTTTGTTGTTTTGTTCATGCTCTGTATCAGCAAGGAGGAAAAATCAATGCTGAACAACCCTGAATAATCAGAGAAAAAGTGTCAAGTAAGCCAAGCATCCTAGGTTTTCCAAAGCAGAAAATGTTCCCTTACACTTCAAATCTCTAAATTACTAAAAAAAAAAAAAAAACAAGTGGGCACTTAGTGAACAGTTACTGTAAGTGCTATCATTTTATGCCACGAAAGTACAGAAGCAAGGACAGCAATATAATGAGTGGAATACACAAGGAATCCCGTAACTGAAGCAATGTCCAAGCATCTGCTTACATCAGGCTCTGGGTAAGTATCTGGTAAATGCCAGCAACTCTTTCCACACACAGCAACAGTAAGAATCTCTTTTGTATTGCCCTCCTTCAAAAAATTATCATTCAAGATTACAGTATGTAACAGGAGGCTAAGACTCCATGCACAGCTTTCTTCATAATACACATTTTCCAGGAGCTTTATGGAAGTACCCTTATATAGTCTTATGAAAACACCTATTTGGTTTCATTTTAATTAGTGAAATCTACTTTTTGCCCACCAAGTAGACACTTAAAAATCATTGAATTTTTTAATCCTAGTTAAAGAAGACTTCTGTTTTAAAAATAGATGTAGTTGACAGTTAAGTTTATTATTTCCTAACAATAGAAAATTAATAAGGAAGAAACAGGAAAGGACCTTGGGAAATCAATTCATCTAGACTGTATCTTTTTTTTTTTTTTTTTAAAGAAAACTCAGGAACAGAAACACTGCTTTGCCTGCTACCTATCATTAACGGCAATAATACTGCTAAATAGCTACTTTTCTCTGGAATCTAGTGTTCAATGAACTCCTCTAAGATCTTCAGCATGGATGATGGTGTTAGTGGTGGTGGAGACGATGGTGATCTTAGTGGAGGTGGTGGGAGGGATAGTAATGTTGATCACGATGGTGATGGCAGTGGTGGTAACGACAGTGATTAAGATGATGATGGTGGTGAAGAACGGGAGGAAAAAAGACAAGAATCCTATCCCTTGAAAACACCATGTCTCCCCAAAAAGTACTCGGAACAACCGGATACCTTTCACTTTGACTTGAAAGCGACTGCACTCGGGACAGGGGAGAAGGGTGAACTCTTCAGCCTGGTACATAGAATAGTCTGTGCTTGCTACCACAATCTGGTCTCCAGGTTTCCAGCTACTAACATCATCCAACAGATGAAGCTTCACTCCATCCACAACCTCTACCCGGAAACCTGAAAGAGAAACACCTGCAGCAAAAAAGAACAGAAAAAAAGATGCATTAACAGGACTTTTCTTTTTTAAAAAAAAATCCTCTCATGGATTCAAAAATCAAAATTTAAGATCAATACAATTCAGCAAATGTTTACAAATGTTAACCATGTGCCAGTCCCTCTGAAGATATGAATGATAAAATCACTGACATGTACATCCCTGTTTTCAGGGGAAGAAAGTCCCATGAACCCCCACTCAAGATGAAACAAGACATCACTTTAAGTAAAGATTCTCATTTCAAAATCTCTTGTGCATTTCAACTCAGTGCTAAAACTATTACTGTCCCCAAACCATCTTACTCTATAAGAACAGATCACAGTCAAGCATTCTGTGGCCAAGCTCAGAATAGTCTGTAACAAATACAGAGTGCTGCAATTTGATCCAAACACAGGACAAGAACTAGGACATAGGCAACCTCAACATTAAGAACAAAAGTCTGTCTCAGGAAATCCCTTACTTTTGTGCCTTTGCTCATGCTTTCTTCTTTCCTTTTTTCTTTCCTCAAAAACAACAGAAAGTTGTCATAATTCCAAAGACTGGGAAGTCTAAAAATCCAGGCACCAACAAAGTCCATGTGCAGTGAAGACCTGTTTTCTTATAAATGGCACCTGCACTCTTGGTTCTTACATGGTGGGAAGGCAAAGTCATGCTTTCTTCTTCACCTAGAATGTCATGCACGTATTTACCAACTAAGATACTGTCTACCTTAGTTTACAACTGTCAGAGGAATCATTAAAGACTTCCCAAACATCCTTACTGGAAGCAACCTGTCTTCTGTTCTTCATGCTATTGTTTCTGGTATGATTCCTATCTTTCCCTAGGAGTCACATCAGTGAAGCCAGCAGTGTTCACTACTGTGCACAGATACACAGATATCTGCTGAATGGATGAGCAGGACCTGTGTGATCTGCACTATGACCTGAGGTCACCTGATGGGGCCTCAGTCCAACTAAGTTCTTTTTCTGGGACTATGTAAATTATGGGATGTAGTGACTGCTAACGACTGATTGCTCCTAATATGCTCTGAAGCTCAAAATGGGCTCTCAATTAGGCAGACAGGAACTGAAAAGCTGACTCAACTTCTCTATAATTCACATGGTTTTTGACACAGCCCAGTATAGAAGCATTTCCCATCTCTATGATATTCATGACATGTGTAGAAGATATCATGAGCTAAAAGCAGATTTTATGAAAACACATATGAATTAGAGAAGCTGCTTCTTAACATTATTGAAGAAAACGCCACATTTCAAAGATACTTGTTTAATAAATATCTACACTTTTCCATAATCCTTAATTAGCTAATTAACAGCATACTACCCTAGGACTACTTTTTAAGATGCTTACTCTAAGGGAAAAAGACATGAGTGAAGAAACACATTTCCTTACGTTAGAGGACTCAAAAGCAGGGGAATTCATGCAAGAAACAAGGAATAACAGAGATCTGTTCGGTCTTGATAAAACCTGACCTGAGCAAATCTTGGATTCTGTTCTTTAGACTCTATCCCGCTTCTCTACTTCTGCAAAGTACACACCAAAAGATACGTGGCTTTACTTTTTCTAATGTTTTTGGCAACAAGTTCCTAAAGCTGATAACAGAATTGTATTCAAATAGTAATATTAATAACTCTAGCCATTGTAACAATGGTTAACAGTGGTTGGGAGTTCATATGCATAACAACCTTTAATCAAAACAACTGTGAGAAAAGTTCATTATTTATTAGAAGAAGGCAAAAGTTCAGAGAGTTTGAAAAATAGCTAAAAAAAAAAAAAAGATAAAAAGGTAGTCTGTGCCTTACAAATAAATAAGACTTTAAAAATAATAAATAGTAGAGCCTACAACTGAATGATATCAATTTTCAGAGCCCATTTTTTTAATCTCTATTTTTAATGCCTTCCCAAGAACTAAAACAGGCAGGTTAGGAACCAAGATAGGAGCCAGCAATGTGACGTAGCGGGAAAAACCGCTGCCTGCAACAGCATCCCATTTGAGCCGGTGCCAGTTCAAGTCCCAGCTGCTCCACTTCTGACTCAGCTCGCTGCTAACAGCCTGGAAAAGCAGTGGAAGATGGCCCAAGTGCTTGGGCCCCTCCCTGCACATATGTGGGAGATCCAGAGGAAGCTCCTGCTTCCTGGCATTGCGGCCACTTGGGGAGTAAGCCAGCAGATGGAAGACTCCTCTCTCTCTGTCTCTCCCTCTCTTTCTAACTCTTTCAAATAGATTAAAAAAAAAAAAAAGAACAAAGACAATGAAAAACCTCACTTGAGTAACAACAAGCACTACCCCAACTTCAGGTTTGTACCAAAAAAAGCATAATCCTCCTAAAGGAGACAACTAAAGCACACTGTTTTCTTTTTTCATGTAAAAAGTCAACAGTGCTCTAAAAATAAAAATGTCTACTAGATAAACAAGTTTCAAAGATCACTGATTTTGTCTCTTTCTGTTAAAAAGTCTGAAGATTAGATGGGAAAGATTTGTACTATTCCCTAATCTCTCATCTTTTTTTGTTTGTTTTTTTGGCTTTATAAGAAAATCTTGCCTAAGATGACTTCCCATTAGCACTACTAAACTGGCAGGATGAAAGGAAGTAAGTTCATTCTCCCTGCTTCCTGGAGAACGTCCACCCCTTCCAGAAAGTAAGAGTCATAGAGAACACTGGGCACAAGGCAACAGCCTATGACAGACAGCTGGAGCAGACTCCCTCCCAGAAATGAGCAGTCATCAGCAGCGCTGAAATGAAGACAACATTTCCCATAAAGGAAACGTGAACTGCCCGTCTGTCAATAATTCTCTGCCTGGAACCTCTCTGGAGGCAGGACCACCGACTCTATTGGAAGGCCCAAACTCCTGGCAACGATTGCTTCTCTACACTAAGGCTATGTGCCAGAGGCAACCATGGTGCGCTAGGAATGCCAGTTATGCTCCAGGCACAAAGCAGGAGCTGGGGTCCAGACTCTCCATCCAGAAACAATACCATTTGCTCACTCCCAAACCCAAAAGGTCACGTGGAAGCAACATTTGCAAACCAGGAACTCCACTGGTTGGTTTGTTTTTATACAAACGACTTTCTCTGTTTAGTCACAAGGATATAAAATATCTTTTTTAATCCAAGATATGTTTACATTACCATTAAAATAGCTAACACTAGGACAGGTGTTTGGTATAGCGTTTAAGATATAACTTGGGACACCGATATCCCATATTAAGGTGCTTGGTTGGAGTCCTGGCTCCTCTGATTGTGATCCAGCTTCCCATTAATGCACACCTGGGAAGGCGGAAAAGTATGGCTCAAGTATGGGTCTCTGCTACCCACGTGGGAGACTTGGATTGAGTTCCCAGCTCCTGGCTTCAGTCTGATCCAGCCCTGGCTGTTATAGGCATTTGGGGAATGAACTAGGGGATGGAAGAGCTCTGTCTCTCTCTGACTTTCAAATAAAACTAATATTGGGGCCAGCACTGTGGGGTACTAGGCTAAGCTTCTGCCTGCTGTGCCAGCATTCCAAATCAGCCCCAGTTCATGTCTCAGCTGCTCCTCTTCTGGTCCAACTCTCTGCTTAGGCCTGGGAAAGCAGTAGAAGATGGCCCAAGTACTTGGGTCCTTGCACCCACGTGGGAGACCAGGAAGAAGCATCTGGCTCCTGGCTTCAGATTGGCTCAGTTCAGGCCATTGCAGCCACTTGGGGAGTGAACCAGTGGATGGAAGACCTTTCTCTCTGTCTCTCCTTCTCTCTGTAACTCTACCTCTCAAATAAATAAATTATTTTTTTAAAAATCAGCTAATATTTATTGAGTACTTACTATATGTAGTGTGCTAAAAACTTCATATTCTTCACATCTGAAGTGCATAGCAGCCCAACTGGTTAGGTCACTTGATATCAAATCAAGGAGACAAATCCATTTCTATTAGCTAATCACACTTATGACTCAAGAACAAAGCCCAGGTGGGGGTGTTTAAACTAGAAGAAATGGCTCTCTAGTCCAGAAAGGACCCTTGAGTCTATAAGACACAGAAGTTTCAACTCACTGGCAGAGAAATCTGATCAGACTGACAACTGTTTGAATTGAGACTTTTTTAAAAAAAAAAAAAGAAAAATCACAACACTTACCAGTGTCTTACAAGATTATAAACCATACTTGCCTACCTTCAATCCATTCGCTATACGCCATCACGGAGAACTTCTGCCCATCCACAGTATAAAACTCTCGCTGGGCAAGAGCCTTCCCACCACTGCTATGATTTTCATAGTTTCGCACAGATTCATTACAAGAAGTGCTTCCACCATCAATGACACCAACTAAAGCCCAAGCTTGCCTGGAAGGAAAAACAGCATGTGCACTGGATTACTGGTCAAGGCTCTGACCCAAACCCCTCTCACGAGTGTGACAGCAGGGTGCTGCTTAAATATTCCATTTCTGCTGATCCTAGGCCTCTTTTTCCAAACATGGTGGCAATTCCAAATCCTCAAATAACTGAGGTCATCGAAGGAAATACACGGTCTGTACTGCGCTGTACCGGGTGAAGCACCAGTGACTGTGTCTTCAGGTATTCCACAACTTCCTTCCTTAGTATGTACCCATCTCACTCACATATCATTCTGACAAAACCACTTAAAGTGGCCATCACCTGCTCTCCTTTAAACTATAGCCTCTCTGTTACAAAAATCTATCAAAATTTGTGGGAAAATGGAATTAAAAGGTTTATTTTGGAAATCCATGCATAGCTGTTTCATAATACTCATTCTCCACAGACTTTCTGAAGACCCCTTGTATGTATTAATTTACATTGTTTGGGGGCCAGCACTGTGGCACAGCAGGTAAAGCTACTGCCTGCAATGCTGGCAACTCATATGGATGCCAGTTCAAGTCCTGGCTATTCCACTTCAGTCCAGCTCCCTGCTAATGTGCCTGGGAAAGCAGCAGAGGACGGCCCAAGTGCTTAGGCCCCTGCACCCACATGCAAGACCCAGAAGAAGCTCCTGGCTTCTGGCTCCAGTCTGGCCCAGCCCTTGTCATTGTTGCCATCTGGGGAGTGAGCCAGTGGATGGAAGATTTCTCTCTCTGTCTCTTCCTCTCTCTCTCTCTCTCTGTACCTCTGCCTTTTGAATAAATAAAATCTTTAAAATAAAAAAATTTTTGTAAAAGGGACTAGCATTATGATACCACTGGTTAAGCCACTTCCAGCATCCCATATGAGCACCAGTTCAAGTTCTGGCTGCTCCACTTCTTATCCAGCTCTCCGTTAATGTGCTTTGGAAAGCAGTGCAAGATGGCCCCCACACCCCTGTGCAAGACCCAGGTGGAGTTCCACACTCCTGGCTTTGGGCTGACTTAGTCCTAGCTGTTGTCATCATTTGAGGAGTGAAGCAGTGGCTAGAAGATTTTTTTCTCTATATCCCCTTCTTTCTAACTCTACCTTTCAAATAAATAAATAATTTGAATCAAAGTAAATTCCTTTAATTCCACTTTCCATGACCTTTTCAAAGTACTCCCTCTAGACCCACAGGATAGCAATGAGAATCCCTAAAGGCTAGACCCAGCATTACTATGGTTTTAAAGTTCTCAGCTGATGGCCTGACATTTGGCACAGCATTGAAGAGATTGCCTGTGACACCTATACATCCCGTGAGTGTGTGGCCATACTTCCAATTCTGGCTCACTGCTAATGAGAACCCTGGAAGGCTGCAGGTGATGGCTCGAGTACTGGGGTCCCTGAAACCCATGGAGGAGACTCAGATTGAGTTTCCAGATCCTGGCTTTGGCCTGGTCCATTCCTGGCTGTTGCAGGCATTTGGGGCATGGACCAGCTGATGGTTCATTCTCTGTCTCTCTCTCTGTCTCATTTCTCTGCTTTTTCAAATACTTTTTTTTTTTAATTTATTTGACAGGCAGAGTTATAGACAGTGAGAGAGAGAGAGAGACAGAGAGAAAGGTCTTCCTTCCTTTGGTTCACCCCCCAAATGGCCGTTATGGCTGGCGTGCTGCACCAATCCGAAGCCAGGAGCCAGGTGCTTCCTCCTGGTCTCCCATGTGGGTGCAGGGCCCAGGCACTTGGGCCATCCTCCACTGCCTTCCCGGGCCACAGCAGAGAGCTGGACTGGAAGAGGAGCAACCGGGACTAGAACCCAGCACCCATATGGGATGCCGGTGTCACAGGTGGAAGATTAACCAAGTGAGCCACAGCGCCGGCCCCTCAAATAAATTTTTAAACATATTTCTACAGATTAAAAATAAACAACTTCCCCCAGATAATACGAATATGTAGTCAGACCTGAAAATCACGTGTAAGCATCAGAATGACCGGGAGGAAAGGATGGGTTAAAGCAGGCTGCCGGCCCCACTCTCTGAATGTCAGTGGTGGGACCAGGGAATCTGCATTTCTAACTAGTTCCCAAAGGATGCTACTGCTGCTGGCCAGGGGACCACACTTTTGAGAACCAGTACTTAGAGATCAGCAGTTAGAAGGAAAATGATCAACCTCGATAGCACTGCGATGGTCTGGGGGTTCCAAGCTTTGGGAGCAGACCAAACAGGAGGTATTGAACTCTGCAGGTGTTGGGGGAAGATTGAGAACCACTCAGTTACAGATTTCTTATGCTTAAAGCTATAGAGTTGCTGTCCAGCAGGCTTTTGGTTTTACATACTACACGTCTATTCGCTGAAAGCAGTATGTTTAAAAACACCATTATGCTTTTGTAATACTAAAAGTCCCAAAGGATTTGCCCAAGCTTGCAGCCTAAATCAAGGAAAAAGAAATATAACAAAAAAGCCAAAGAATTTGCCTGTAGGCTCCTGGTTCAAAACATGAAAAGAAAAATGTCAACATCCTACTTTACGGGGGAAAAAAAAAAACCACCAAAATTAAATGTAATCTATGCCAGACAGATGGCTGGATATTCACAGACAAAAGTGAACCAAGGCATGCTTACACCCTCATAAATTCCAGAGCCGCCCCTGTGTGGATTAGCTACTTTTTGGCTAACAATGCTTTCTGGCTCTATTCATATCCCTTAATACAGGAGAAAGGATCAAATAAACACCATCTCAATTTATTACCTCCTATGTGAGAGGGAGGGAGAGGGGAAATATCAGAGGCTTCCTTTATTTACCAGAACTGCCTCAGCAACTGTAAAACAATGCTCCGTTCTATCGACATTATCTCCAAAACACTCCTACTCCCCTCCTCCACTTAGGGGCAATTTCAATGTACTGGAACATTATCTTCAAAGGGGTATGTGTTTATGTACACTGGAGATAATGTCAATGCAATGGAACGTTGGCAAAAGACCACACTCTCAACTCCTGTCACATCAGTGACAATATCTGAAAAGGAATTTAGCAACCAGCAGGGAAAGGAACCAAAAAAGGTCAAAGTATTCACAGCTAATGATCGTGCATATCTAGAAACAATAACGGCATGAAATAATGGAAGCTGTAATTCCCGGCATTAATGGATGATAAAACTAAGTATGTCTTTCCCTTTGAAAAAAAAAAAAACTATTTCCATTCCTAGGTTTATAAATTAATAAAAACATCTGCCTTTGTGCATCAAGGGATGGATAAAGGAATATTGAGACAAGCATTTCTTATAATAGGTCTGGACTGGAAAGCTACTCAGATGTCCACTACTAAGCCGGGGTACAGTCATACAACAGAAAATGAACAGCAATGAAAATGATTCAGCATTCCACAGCACAAAGGGCACTCAGTAACATCACTCTGGCAGAGAAGCCAGACATAAACTGTCTGCTTCCAGTCACATGAAGCTCAAGAACAGGCAACTTGAAACTTCGGTGTTATCCCCCAGACTCGGCAAAGTGGTTACCTGTGGGGGAGCAGAGTGCTTAGTGTTGAGTAAGGGCATCCAGGGGGCTTCTGGACTGCTGACCATGTTCTGTTTCTTGACCTGAGTGGTGGCCACACAGGGATCATGCTGTGACAAATCATTAAGCTCAACATACACTATTCTCTGTATGTATCAGATTTGAAAAAACAAAAATGCACCCTGAGGTTTTGCACATGGTAGTCTCTTGTTCTAGAAAGCCTCTCTTCTCCATGTCCTACAAAGCACGCTCCTAAACTTCCTGCAGGTCTCCTGCCTTTGGAAACTTGATCTGATTCCTTAGGACAAGTTATGGCTCTTTCTTCTTAGGCTCCTGTAACTGCAGTCTCACTGTGTGATCATCACCTGCTTAACTCTTTTTAGCCACTAGATTAAATGAGCTAGCATTTAGCCTAGTGGTTCAGGCACTGGATATGATGCTCACATCTCATATCGGAGCACCTGGATTCGATGGCCAGCTCCCAACTCCCACTTTATGCCAACAAGAACCCTAGAAGGCAGTAAAGATTGCTCAAGTAATGGGGTCCATGCCGCCCACTGACTTGAATTGCTGGCTCTTGGCTTTATGGGCACTTTGGGAGTGAATCAGCAGATGGGAACTTCCTGTCTCAAATAAATAAAAAAATTATAAATAAAAATAAACAAAATGACTCAGACAGTGTCATTTCATCAAAGCATTTATAGGTATCCAATACTTAGCATCTCCTAATTATTCCCTAGGTGAATAAAACACATTTCTAAAATGTTACAGGCCTTTTTTCATCACTAATTTTTGTGTTCTTACCCTACTTTTGAATTTGTGTAGATAGTATTTCATTCCAACAATCTACCATCAACAGGAAAAAGTAACTAGACTATTTCAACATGTGGGTTTTGAAGTCCTCTTACTTTCTCACAGCAGATAATCTCAGTTTCATTAAGAACATTTAGTAGAAATAAAACTTCTGGTCTTTGAATTAAATGTTGAACCAGCTACTTTCCCTAGATACATGACTGCATTGGGAAATCATGGTTAATTACAATATGACACAAAAATCATAAATAACAGAAATAAATTCTATACTATCTGAATGAATTGCCAAGCTGTCCAGCTTTTTCTTTCCTTAATTCTGCCAAGACTCCATAGACCTGCACCAACCAAACAAGTAGATTCAAATTAGCATTCTAGAGTTTCAAAAAAGAAAAAACCGCATGTTCTACCTTCTTGGACTTCTTTTTTTTTAAAGATTTATCTATTTATTTGAAAGGCAGAGTTAGAGAGAAGCAGAGGCAGAGAGAGAGAGAGAGAGAGAGAGAGAGAGAGAGAGAATCTTCCATCCACTGGTTTACTCCCCAAATGGACACAATGGCCAAAGCCAAGCCAATCCAAAGCCAGGAGCTTCTTCCAGGTCTCCCATACAGGTGCAGGGGTCCAAGGACTTGGGCCATCTTCTACTGCTTTCCCAGGCCATAGCAGAGAGCTAGATAGGAGGCAGAACAGCTGAGACTCGAACTGCTGCCCATACGGGATGCCAGCACTGCAGGCAAGTGGCTTTACCAGCTACACCACAGGGTACCTGCCGGCCACTCTTTTTGGATTTTTAAGACAGGTGTTTCACCTTGGCATGGAATCTTGCACTAACAGTTAAAATCACAGGTTGCCTCAAGTAGCCTGAGTTTCCTTATCTGCACAGGCAAATTGCCCTTCAACTGCCTGATTGTGTTTCGTGGTTTTTTTTTTTTTTTTTTAACATTTATTTATTTATTTGAAAGGCAGAGTTACAGAGAGGCAGAGAGAGATCTTCCATCTGCTGGTTCACTCCCCAAATGGCCACAACAGCCAGGACTGAGCCAGGTTGAAGCAAGGAGCCAGGAATATCTTCTGTGTTTCTCCCATGAGTGCAGGGGCCCAAGGACTTGGGCCATCGTCCACTGCTTTCTCAGGGGCATTAACAGTGAGCTGGATCAGAAGTGGAAAAGCCGGGACTTGAACTTCCGCCCATATAAAACGCTGGCACTGCAGGCAGTGGCTTTACCTGCTACATCACAGCACCACATTTTCACAAGCCCAACACTCCAGTGCACAAAGGACTTCACAAACAGAAGCCAAGAGCTCTTATGCTCCAAATCCTGTCCTCCAGTCCCACGAAAGGCAACTAGACCTAACACCGATAGCTCCATCAGCTTTGAGTCTTAATGCTTTCCTTCCCTCATTCTCCCCTCTCACAAAGACTCCGAGACGAGACAGAGCTGGGAGGGAGAGACAAGGCTCCTACCTGTAACCCAGTCCTTGGATCAGCTTACTTCCCAACCGGTCCTGAATCACCTGGATTGTTCCTGGTAAGAGGCTTTTGGCTGCTGAATCTCCAACAGCTATGGCAACAATCCGCCCTGGATCTTGCAATCTCAAGAATTCTTGAAGTCGCCGACTCTCATTGTGGTATTCATGGGTATCAAACTTCACATTGTCCAAAATTTTGGCTGTGTCTTGGTCAATGACCCTCACATTGAGGCCCCGGGAAAAGTCCTTCTCAAAGGTGTAGGACCCAAACGGCAAGCCCGAGGAATGCAGCGTCCTCGCCAACAACGTCCATGTTGTCTTCTGTGCCCCATGGAGCTCCAGTGTCCCGCCAGCCTCCACACCGATGAACTTTTTGCCAAATGTTGGCAGATTTTCACCTTCATCTGACTTGCCATACAAGGCAATTGTCGCTTTGGATTTATAGCGGCATTTTTCTGCTCCAATATGAAGCGCCCCACCATCCTGAATCAGGATGTAACGAGTCCTCAAAGTAATGTTTCTGGATCCATCTTTATCATCCCCAAAGACAAGAAGTCCTGCAGGGAACAACACGATCGTAAGCCAACTTCTGAAATAACTTCCTGAGATACAAACAAGTAGAGGGGCAAAAGTACACTTCCACAAAATTAAATTGGGAAACAGAATTTACTATCTGCCTCCAAAATTAAACCGGCTTCCAAAACATAGTAAAGGAAAAACATGAGGAGCTCCTATCTCCAACATACTAAAAATGCCTGTGAGTGTGAATCTCAATTCATTCACTTTAGAGGTAAATCATTTCTAGAAAAATGTCTGACAGTCTACACCTCTGAATCATGTGTTTACACATGAGAGTACTTCAAAAATCTTCTCAGAAAATAGAATTAAAAGAAACTTCAGAGGTGCCATGTGACCTAGAAATCAGGATGCTGGTTAGGAGCCCACATTCCATATCAGACTAACTGCATTGGAGCGTTTCAAGTCCCAGCCCCAGCTCCTAATTCTAGTTGCCTGCTTGGCACACTCCAGAAGGGCAGTAAGTAATAACTTAGGTAGTTATGTCCTTGACTCCCACAGGAGAGACAGATCCTAGCTTTGGTCTGGCCCAACTATCGTGGGCATTTCAGGAGCTAACTAGTAGATAAGAGCTTGCTATCTCTGTCTCTGTGTGTATGTCTATTTCTCAAAAAATACTTTATATATAAAAAGTTAATTGTTGAACAAATGTTGAAATCTATGCATAATTTTTCCATAATACATGTTTTTCATGAACTTTTTGAAGACACCCCCTGCCCCGATTCCAAAATTGTTCATACCAAAATAAATTTAATTCCATTTTCCAGGAACTTTTCAAAATTCCCTTGTATATTAACCTAAGTTAACTCTCTCCTCACTCTCCGTAAGTTGTTATAGAAATTTAGGAATGAGAGAACATCTCTCTGGAGCTGTTGTTTCCTTCTCCATAAATCAAGGGTCTCAACTTGAATAATTTCTAAGGTTTTTTTCATTTCTTGGATTTGGGGGAATTTTTCATATCCATGGTTAGAAAATATACCACACACTAAAGACTATTCAACCTAAGAACAGTTTCTGTATAAGGAACATTGACTATCCTCCACACTGAAGAGTAACCTTGAAGTTCCCATAAACAGAGACCATTACCTACCTCCATCCTGAATGACTATAGAATTCACCGTGACATCTGAGATCAGACGGAACATATCTCCCTCTTTAACAACAATGTGTTTTGTAGAATCTTGTCCTGGATCCCAGTTCCTGAGACGAGGGTTTTGATCTGGACAATTCTCTATAAAATAATGCAACATTTATATCCCCTCCAACCCAACAAAATGTCAGAATACTGTTAGCCAAATCCAAACACTGCACTTACATGTTTTGAGCTCTTGCCATGAGGATGGAAATCCCTACCCTTCTCACCTTCCCTCTGCTCCCATGGGAAAAATCAAATCCTTTACTTTCACAACACTTAAAAAAAAGTGTCCCCACAAAATTGAATTGCTAGCATGTAGCTTAGGTCAAACTTCACGAGTGAAAATGGAGTTCCCTGGAATCGTCTGCTCTGGAAAGAAATCAATAGTAAGAAGCAAAATGATGAAGTGTCCTTGGACACTCACCGGAAAGCTGTTTCAGGGAAGAAAACATGTTTACAACATATTGGCAAAAAAATGGAAATTGCTAAAAAGTGTATTTGGTCTTCACAAGTTCCTTCGTATGCACAGCAAATCAAAGTAGGTGATAACAGCAATGCTTTCCAAGGCAGTAGCTGAGACACATCACGATCCCAGCCATGGAGACTTCCCAACAAAACTGCAGGAGCCGAGCAGCCTGAGCCATGACTTCTCATTTTCAAAGATGAGGAAATGACAGAGAAGCCAGACCCAAGACTACTCAGCAAGTTGGGTGACTGGAAGTTCCCCATTTATTACATGAGGATCCTTACTACAGTCTTTTACTAGAATGAGAATTTGCTACTCGAACAGATAAAAATGAAACATGAAAGTAGTCTGCATTCCTACAACTATTCAACACATGAAACTTACAGTTTCTGCCATAATTTAGAAGAGGAGGGGGGAAAAAATAATACCTTCAGTTTTGACCCACTAATGACCAAGCAGTTCTCGAAGATCAAGTTGTCCACTCTGTATTTGGTATTATAACATTTACAAAGAATAAAACGAACTCACATTCCCTCAGAGGTTATAATCTAGCCACCGTGTAAAAAGAATCAGAAAAAAGAAGAATGGAGCTGCAGTAAGTGAGGCAGCTTCCTGGAATCAGTGACACTAACTTAGATCCAAAGGATGAATAATACAAGGAATATTCAAAAAGCCCATGGAAAAATGCATATGACAAAAAAAGTATGCATGGATTTCAAAATTTCTTTCCACCGAAACAAGTATCTTTTCATTCCATTTTCCCACAAGCTTTCTGAATGATCTTCATATGTAAATAACAGAGGGACATGCAGGGAAGATACGAACAGGAGTCATGCAAGAATCCCTCGCTATCCAAGTCTACTGGGCTGCTCAGTTAGAACAGCGAAGCATTGCCTGTAATTCAAACTAAGCAAAGGGAGAAATAAGCAAGACTTCCAGATAATCTTAAGAACTAACTAATTACCGTTTGTGAAGGTAGGAAGTGGATACTGTGGAATGACACAAGAAAAGAGTAGGGAGATGGGTTGTGGCACAAAGATCTTATTTTATACAGAAAAAAAATATTCTGACTCCTCATTTTGTAACCGCCTAACACAGATGCTAACATCTTCCTATTTCCAAGCACTTATGTTGCCCTAGGCCTGTACTTTCTCTCTAAGGTGTTAGTGACTGCGAATAAAGTCAGTCTAGCCATTTCTGTTTCAAGCGGCTAATTTTTTTCACAAATTTCATAATCATTGATATTTAATTCTTTTGTTAAAGCAATGCCTATTGCCATTATACTGAAAATAATTCATAAACTTTTCTTCCAAAGAAATAAGAATCTTCTAAATTTATTATATGCGTTGAAATTTTTTTTATTACACTAAAGTTTATTCTCATTTTTTAAAGGTTTATTTATTCATTTTTTATTTAAAGGCAGAGAGAGAAAGAGAGAGTTAGATCTTCCATTCACTGGTTCACTCTCTAAATGCCCACATGCCCACAATGTCAGGCTCCATCCAAGTTTCCTATGTGGGTGGCAAGGACTCAAGTACTTAGCCCATCATCTGCTTCCTCCCAGGAAGTGGATCAGAAGGTAGAGTTGGAATTTGATCCCAGGAATGGGCAACCCAAGCAGTAATTTAACACCCTGCGACAGGATGCCACCCCCAACACTAAGGATTTCCTGAACTTTTCTTCTACCGCCTTCTTCCTATAAAACATCTAGCAAGAATTCTCCATGATGTTATACAAGAAGCAAATCAATGTCCCATGTAACAAGCACTGTATCCAGCTACAGAAAAGGAGATCCAGTCTTCTGAGATGCAGAGCCTATTACCATAGTTACATAATTCCTCTTAATTGTTTCTAATTATCCCTCAGGAGAATATGCCTCATTAGAACCACCACCAAAAATTCTGTTTCCTTCCAGGAAGGCAGAGTTAATGAGAAAATGCATGGTCTGCAGAAAGTGCTAGAAAACAGCTCAGCCAGCCTCACCTTCTTGGCTATGCATCTGTAGACCAGTAAGTGCATCTGTAATGGCAGTAACCACAGTGAGGCTGACCCTGAAATATTTCAACATAGCAGATCTTTCCACTGATAATTTACACTTACATTGCCAAAATGTAAAACTAAAAACTGCTGATTCAAGGAACCACATCAGCAACTCAATGCCTTTCATGGACTAGGAAAACAACAACGAAAGCCACAGATTTTGAGTCTGATTGCTCCTTAGTACTACCATGCCCTTGCTAAATTACATGGGAAATAAGAACAGAAGCAGAGAAATTGGTTATTCTGCTGGGAAAGGGGCCCACAGAGTCAACACTACTTGCAATACAAATCAATGTCGCAAATTCATAATGTGGTCTACCAGCTAGAACAACAAAGATGTTGATAGAAACACATCTTGTACTTCCTGTCTATTCTCCTGGAAGTGCTTACACAACCTCTTCCAGGATCTTAAAAAAATCTACAAAATGCCTACTGTGGGGCTGCACTGTGCTCTAGTGAGTAAAACTACCACCTGCAGTGCCAGTGTCCCACGTGGGCACGGGTTCGAGTCCTGGCTGCTCCATTTCCGATCCAGCTTTCTGCTATGGCCTGGGAAAGCAGCAGAAGATGGCCCAAGTCCTTGAGCCTCTGCACCCACGTGGGAGACCCAGAAGAAGCTCCAGGCTCCTGGCTTCAGATCACCGCAGCTCTGGCTGTCGCAGCCATTTGGGGAGTGAACCAACAGATGGAAGACCTCTCTTTCTCTGCCTCTACGTCTCTGTAACTCTGCCTTTCAAGAAAATAAATAAATCTTTAAAAAGAATTATCTAAAGCACCCATGAAAATTTAACAATATTTGTAAGTCTAATAAGTGGTAAAATGCTTTTCAACTACCATATTTCATTTAAGGTAGCATCTGTTCTAACAAAAATCTGTTGTATACTTTGTAAGAAATTCAGATGAGGTGAATGCTGTGGCATAGCAGGTAAAGCCACCATTCCATATGGAATGCCGGCATTCCATACAGGCACCAGCCAGTTCAAATCCTGATTGCTCCACTTCCAACCCAGCTCCCTGCTGATGGCCTGGGAACAGTAGCAGAAGATGGTCCAAAAGTTTGGGCCCCTGCCACACATGTGGGAGACCTGGAATAAGTTCCTGGCACCTGGCTTCAGCCTAGCCAAGTAACTCTTTCAAACAAATAAATAAATCTTTAAAAACTCAAATAAGATGCCCAATACAGATTGCTAGGGTCTGATTCTACTTCCCTGAGCCCTCTAATTTTTAGACTGATGGTGTTCCTTTATGAGGAAAATGTTTTTTGAGTTTTTTTTTTTTTTTTTTTGGACAGGCAGAGTGGACTGTGAGAGAGACAGACAGAGAGAAAGGTCTTCCTTTCCATTGGTTCATCCCCCAATGGCCACTGCGGCCAGCATGCTGTGGCTGGCGCACCGCGCTGATCAGAAGCCAGTAGCCAGGTGCTTCTCCTGGTCTCCCATGCGGGTGCAGGGCCCAAGCACTTGGGCCATCCTCCACTGCCTTCCCGGGCCATAGCAGAGAGCTGGCCTGGAAGAGGAGCAACCGGGACAGAATCCGGCACCCCGACCGGGACTAGAACCTGGGGTGCCGGCGCCGCAGGCAGAGGATTAGCCAAGTAAGCTGCGGCACTGGCCGAGAATGTTTGTTGATATCAGACTGAGGCTAACTGGCAACAAACTTCTTTGAAACCATTCAAAGTATTGCTATCAACCTGAGAAGCAAAGACCATTTCAGAAATACAAATCTCCCTACATGACAATTAATTATGAAATAATGAGTAATTTTTGCACTGATGTTTAAGAACTTATACATCCTAATGGATGTTTGCCTTCAGGGATACACACAGTTACTCAAAAATATTTGAAGTTTCTCATTTGAAACTGTCTTTCAAGTCCATTTTAAACCACAAATCTCATTTTTCAGTCAATTTTTAAAAAATCAAATCTAGCACTTATAACAAAAGAAAACAAACTTTTGGTAACCCAAAAATCATACCTACTCTTACAAAGGATGAAACTGTGCTGCCTCAGGACTTCAGTAAATATTTAAAAGCATCTGCAGAAGTGTGGTGCTGTGGTTATGTCAGCACTTGGGACCCCCACATGCTCTACTTCCGATCCAGTTTCCTGCTAACACACACCTTGAGAGGGGCAGGTCAGCTCGAGTTTTTGGGTCCTGGTCACCCACCTGGGAGCCCTGGGATTCAGCGCTGGACTCTTGGCTTTGGCCTGGCCCAGCCCTGGCTGTTGCAAGCATTTGGAGGAAGGAGCCAGCAAATGGAAGAACTCTCCCTGTCTAAGTCCATCTGTCTGCCTTTCAAATAAATGAAAATAAATAAAAATTGTTTTTAAAAAGCATTTGTAAAAGATATAATCCAAGAGTGTAGGAACAGAATGGTAAATGGAAAAGAAGAACAATCCTTAAATTTTATGGTTTCCCATGAATTCCATGAACAATTGCTTTTATTCACAAGAAGTTACACCTCATACTAATTATCTAACAGTTAGCTAGAGCCAACTTAATACAGCAAATTTTCTAAAAAATTGCCCTATTCCCTCCCTTTCTCTCTTCTCCAAGAATCTATTCTATGTATGCACACATCCACATAAGCACACACACTTACCATCTGGAGCATATCTTGAGGATATTCCTAAAATGACTGCAAGTGCAACAAAAAATGAGAAACTAGTAACGGCAAAGCAAATGAAAGTATTTTTGTGTCTCTTGTGCTTTCGGCTTTCTCTCTGGTTTTGCTGTTCTTCCGGTGAGAATGCAAAGGTAGCCTGGGCTTCTTGTCTGACGGAGGTAAATTTGGCTGAAGCTTGGCTCTTTGGAGGAGGCGGGGGACGCAGGGGGACAACCTTCCCTGGAACATAACCAGGTGAGCGATGGCTGTTTCCATTCTGAGGCTGTAGGAATGCAGGGGAGTGGCCCCTGGAACCAGCGGCATTCATGATACCCTGTCACTCTGAAAAGAAAAAGACATTAAGCTTCAGAATGTATGCACTGTAATGGCTTTTTTCAGTATTTTTAAATTATGGTTAAAATATCCATAATGCAAAACTCACCATTTGCATTGAAGTTCAATGGCACAGAACGTATATGCACAAAGTTGCACCACCATCACCAGTAACCATTTCCAGAAATTTTTCATCATCCCAGACAAAAACCCTATACCCAACAATTCCCCATCTGTTTGCTCTAGCCCCTGGCAACTACTGCAATGAGTTTTTGAAAGAATGAATATCAACTCAGCCTTCCATTTCTGACATAAACAATGTCAACAATCCCCATCACTAATTGTCTTCTGATGCCACTGCCTCTCACCATGGCTGCACACTATAATCACCTCTAATACATTAATGCCCAGTGCCACACTGCAAAACAATTAAATCGGGAGCACTAAGCTTAGAATCCAAACATCAGCATCTTTTAAATTCCCCCCCAAAAGGATTCTAATGAGCATCTGGGTTGAGAGCCACTGTTCTAAGCCAACTTTTTGCAATCTGTGTGTTACAATCACCAGGGAAGCTTGTTAAAAATGTAAATTCCTGGGCTCTTTGCCCCTGGGATTCTGGCTCAGAGAATGCCAAAAGAACCCAGATTTTACATTTTTTAAAAACATACTTTAAGGACACCGAAGCAGGTGGTCACATTTTGAGTAAAAAGATCTTCAAAATGTTCATGAAAAATGTATACTATGAAAAAACTATGTGTGGGTTTCAAAAATTTTTTGTACCCAAAATACTTTTATTTTAATTCTAATTTTCTGTGAACTTTTTGAAGTATCCTGGTATCATAATTCTAAGTTCTTCAATCTCAAATTAAAAGTCTGTGTAGAGGAGGATAAAAGTGCAGTCTTAAAAAGTTCAAACAGATGGGCATTCCTGTTTGCATGTTCAATTTCTCCACTAGATTTATCCCCAGGCTAAGAAATGTTCAGTATTCCCACTGGCACTACCACTTAACTATAGACCCAATATAGTCATTCAATGAGAAAGTCTAAAGTCTCTATCTCTCTTTTTTTTTTTTTCTTCAATTTTTGACAGGCAGAGTGGACAGTAGAGAGAGAGAGACAGAGAGAAAGGTCTTCCTTTTTGCCGTTGGTTCACCCTCCAATGGCCGCCGCGGTAGGCGCGCTGTGGCCGGCGCACCGCGCTGTTCCGATGGCAGGAGCCAGGTGCTTCTCCTGGTCTCCCATGGGGTGCAGGGCCCAAGGACTTGGGCCATCCTCCACTGCACTCCCTGGCCACAGCAGAGAGCTGGCCTGGAAGAGGGGCAACCGGGACAGGATCGGTGCCCCGACCGGGACTAGAACCCGGTGTGCCGGCGCCGCAAGGCGGAGGATTAGCCTAGTGAGCCGCGGCGCCGGCTTAAAGTCTCTATCTCTTTAAATCCTCAAAGTTCATCTGACATTCCAATAACACAATAAAAACTATTTCAAAAATCAGCTATAAGCACTACATGCCACTAACTCATTTAATCTATTTAATACAACAAATCTATGAGTAGGGACCATCATCCCCATTTTATACATGAGAAAAACTGAGGAGCAGGAAGTTAACTCCCCCAAGGGGTCACAAAACTAGTGTGAAGAACCAGGGCTCAAAACCCAGGTGCTTTGGACTATATAAAGTCAAGTTAAAGCTCTTACCAGCCAGCGCCTTTCCAAACAACTGCAGGGCAACAACTTCAAAGGGTGCATTTTGCAAGTGTGCAATTACCAGTGTGCTGAGCCTCAAAGGCAGGTTAATCTTCTCAGGAATCCTTCACACAGGAGTCCACCAGCCTATACACGAGTCTTTCTTATCCAAAAGAAGCTCGCTCACACACACACACACACACAGGGAAGTCCTTTTTCATCTTTTATCTTCTTTATGGTAGATCCTTATAAGTTTTTCAATGAAAGAGTAAGTTTTGAATGGAACCTTCCTATGTTGATTTTCAAAGGAAGAGGAAGGAGCCACCAAGAGCTACCAAATCATGTTCTCATAGCAACAATGACTGTGGACAAAAACAATTGTGCTCCATGGCTTTGGAAACGTGACAGTCAACCTCTCCCACCCCCTCCCTTCCTTACCAACTTAGACCAGAGTCACCTGACTTTATTCAATACACCCTCACCTTCCGCCAGAAAAATCAACTCAAGTCATTCCTGACAGCACCTCCAAATTATTCCCACTATCAACAAACTCAGCACAAAACGGTCATCAGAGAAGCCACAAACAAGCCTCCCCAGGACCCCAACAACCTGGAAATTAAAGTAAATAGAAAGGGCTCAGGAACTGATGCTGATTCTACATGGGGTAAAGAACCTTCTCAGAAGGGCCAGTGTTGTGGTGTAGTAGCTTAAGCCACCACCTGGAAGAAGCTCCCGCAATGGAAGCCATGTGGGGAGTTAAGATGGAAGCAAATGAAAGATTCTCTCTCTCTCTCTCTCTCTCTCTCTCTCTCTCCCCCTCTCTCTCTCTCTCCCCCCCTCCCTCCCTCCTTCCTCCCCCCTCTAACTCTGCCTTTCAAATAATAAAACTTTTTTTAAGGAAGAAAAAATGTTTTCCAAGTCCATGTTTCAGTCAAAAACATTTGGTTTGTGGGGTTTGACTTTTGAATAAATTATTCAGATGGAGCTTCAACTCCAAGACAAAGAGAAAAGATGCTATGGAGGACATTGCTGCATGTGCTAAGCTTCCAATCATAATAATGGCTAGATACATGCTGCTGCAACCAATGACAGAGTAAAACAGAGACACCAGGCCGGACTCCTAATAACAAAGAAAGGAGGAAAGTGGGTAATCTTGAGAGCCAGGCTCATCAGGAGGGGAGTCTCTAGAGGGGGAGTCTTCCATTTCTCAGGCTGCAATCAGCTGACACTTCCTTGTTTCAGGGCCAGAAAGGCTGTTATTTCTTAACCGGCTGGAGGGCCACTTTGCAGGAGATAATGGGTCACCAGATGTATCCACAAAGAAATGAAAAGTGGTGAGACTGGCTAAACGAAGAAACCGGCCCACTGGGAATAATTGTCTTCTCGTTCACAAAATGGTAACTTTACATGAAAATACAGATTGCACCTGCCACACGAACTAAAATAAACAATACATGAAAAATCATCATGGGTCTTTTTTATCTATATAACCCTCTGTAAAGCAATTTAGGGAGAAAGAGAGAGAGAATCCTCTAGACCTACTTTATGGAAAACATGCAAATGCATAAGCAGAACTATAATCATTCTTTTCCTTAGAAATGACATGTTACTGAAACACATCTTAGAATAAAACACTAATCATATTTTAAGTAGATTTCTCTCAACTAAGATTTTTAACAATGAGAGATACAAATACATTGCTCTAGAATTTCATCATATTTATAGATTTATTTTAGGTGTAGTATTTTGAATAAATTACTTTAAAATGCATTGATTGCTACTTACAGATCTAAATTTTTCATACAGGAAAGTGGTATTCCACTCATTCAATAACCAATTCTGAGATCTTGCTGTCTTTAAAGGCTTATGTTCAGAACTACAGGGGACAAAAGATTTCCAGTGTCCTCAAGAAATGTTATTCCTAAATTCAATTCTAAAGCACTTGTTTGAAATAGAAGGCAGAGTGCAATTAGCAAAGGAAATATGGTCAGATTCCCAGGCTATCTCCACAACGGTTATTCAGTCCACAAGGCTGTTGATACTTGCAGCATCGGTTGGATTTCAGAGTCCTGTAAATAAAGGAGGGACCTAATAGAGGGAAGACTGGGAGAATTTCCTCTTGCTTTCAGTGCTTCAAGGCAAGCATTAGCCATCATTTCAATAATTTCACTACAGACCAATATTTCACTTTAAATACACTGTTTGCATTACATGGCATCCTTAAAGGATTGTATTTCTGAGGGGAGGCACATTATAAAGAAGGAGCACATCAGTATTTCATGATACATTTTCAGGGCTAGTACAGCCTGAGATAGCTCCTCAAGCAAAACAGATAATACAGGTTGGGTAAATAATACAACTCACTCATACTGAAATTGGAAATGCACGCCATAGTTTTTGAAGCATTCTTTTTTCATATTCAGATGTTCCTCAAGATAATTATTTTGTAAGTATCTATTTCGTGGATCACAGCAAGTTGTAGGCCAAAAGGCTTGGTTATAATCAAGCAAGCAATTATAAATTTGCACAGATAATTTAGGTGAATGTTTAAAGTAGATAATTAAAGAAATTACTAAGACTATGAGAACACTGTATTAATTTAAAAGACAAATTAAAAATTCTAGGGAAAAAACTTTAAAAAAAGTACCTAGTACTTTTGTCTAAAAAAAAGAAATCACTGTACTTTAAATTAAATTATTCTCTTGAAAGAAAAATAAGTATATTACCTCAAACAGTAGCTCAAGGTGGAAGGGATCTACACAGCATTCAATTAATTTATCTGGTAATAAACCATAGTAAGTAATTACAGAAAGCAATTATTCTGAAATTTCATTTATATATTAAAGGCGATCCTTTTTTAACCTATAAAAGGGGGCAGGATTTCTTAAAATGTGAAAATTTTTCATTTAAAATTTTCAGCCACTGCACTATCTCATCATCTGCAATATCTTCTCGGAATTCCGGGAAGGTCCCGTTCTGTTTGTTCTTCCTCATACTGTTTAAAACTCACAGAGGATCACCTTTTTGTCTCATGCGTCAATTAATTCATGTATTTGTCCATCTCTTGCAATAGACTATCAGCCTCTTCAGACTGTTATCGAACTTCCCCCCTGACTGGGTCCACATGCCCAACACACAGCAAGCCAATCACTGACACTGGGGTGGAGGAAAAGGAGCACAGAGCAAGGAGCCAGGCAGCTGACACTCAATTCCTGGACTCCCTTAGAGACTAAAGGCAGTGAACTTTAAAGTTCGAAGTTGGTGATGAAGGGCTGGTGCTATGGCACAGTGGGTAAAGCTGCTGCCTGCAGTGCCAGCATCCCACATGGGCCCCAGTTTAGCTGCTCCACTTCTGATACAGCTCCCTGCTAATGCACCTGGGAAGGCAGTGGAATACTGCCCAAGTGCTTGGGGCTCTGCACTCATGTGGGAGACCTGGAAGAAACTCCTGACTCTTAGCTTCAGCCTAGCCCAGCCCCGGGCTGTTGAGACCATTTGCAGAGTGAACTAGTGGATAGAAGGTATCTCTCTCTCTCCCTTTCTCTAACTCTGCCTTTCAAAAAAAAAAAAAAAAAAAAAATCTTAAAAAAAAAAGTTGGTGATGAGCAATGTGTTATTAGCTCGTGTGTGGGCCTCTGGTTGGAGTGCCCTTCCTTTGGTCAGTAACAGGGGCCGGTGTGTGCCCTTTGGAATGATAACGGTGGGCTCCAATCTGCTGGGATCTAAGGTTAGATGGGATATTTCTTTGTTTCCTCTGGGCCTATGAATTCCTGCAAAGCTCTCAGGATAGAGGCTAGCACTCAGACCTGAACTATGTTAACTATAGGGGCAATGGAGTCCCTTACCCTGTGTCAGTCACTCCTCTAACTTAGTGAGTTAATCTTCACAGAGAACCTGAAAACTAAGGAAGATGACTCAGGAACATCAAAGACTTCTGGGATAGGCGGATTGGCCCCGAGACCAGGGGTGATCTATTATTTATCTTGATCTCAGAGAACCTTACACACAGTAAGTACTCAATAACTGACTTCTGAACTTAGCCACAAATTCTTATAAAGAAATTCAGCATAAATGCTAGGAGTGTGAGTGTGTGTATAGCTATTGGGGAGAAAACAAATGACTGAAAAAATTAGGTCCCCCTGGGGCCAGCGCTGTGGCATAGTGGGTAAAGCCACCGTCTGCAGTGTTGGCATCCCATATGGGCACCAGTTCAAGTCCCAGCTGCTCCACTTCCAATCCAGCTCTCTGCTATGGCCTGGGAAAGCAGTGGAAGATGGCCCAAGTGCTTGGGCCCCTACACCCACAGAGGAAGACCCGGAGGAAGCTCCTGGCTCCTGGATTCGGATCGGTGCAGCTCCGGCCGTCATGGCCAACTGGGGAATGAACCAGCAGATGGAAGACCTCTCTCTCTCTGCCTCTCCTCTCTCTGTGTAACTCTGACTTTCAAAATAAATAAATAAATATTTTTAAAAATTAGGTCCTCTTTCATTTAGCCATGCTTCGTTTTGTGTAAGTATATCCCCAATGAATCTGTTGAAGCACAGATTTTTTTTCTCTTTCTCTCTCTCACACACACATTGAGATTTCTGATGTATTCCTTCTCCAACATGCTTATGGCTCTGGGAAATTGACTAATTCCTCTATATCATTTTCTCTGATTTGGGAGACTAAGAATACTATTTCAAGCAAAAACAGTCAATGCATTAATTTTTACAAAGTTTAATCTGTATATGAAATCTAATTGGAACTAATAGGAATTATTAATAACTGCAGGTAGGAATTCTAAAAGTTAAAGAAAGAGCAGCAAACTACGCAGTTTTCACCACATACTATAAAATGTAGCGGACATACAGGAAAAACAAAAACATTCCACTCCATCCTAAATGCTGACAGACAAGAAATGATGTGATCTTATGCAAAGTCTTTATTCAGAGAGCAGCAGTAGCTCAATACTAGCAAGGGCTCTTTACGAATAAAGGGGCAAGGGACTGGGTTCTGAACTTCTTTCTACTGTTGAGATACTAATACGCAAGGTAAGCTCACTATCTCAAATGCCTACCACTTATACAGTGGCTGAGGATACTACCCCAGGGCCACAGCATCATTTCCTCAAGTCACACACATGCACTGAACATCCAATAAAAATGCAATCCTTTGACTCACTGAAGCTCTTTCAAACCCAGACTATAGTTGTTACGAGAACTTATTTTCTGAATGGAAAATCCAGACTCACAGGATAGTCAAAAAAGCTGGTATCAGCTAATCAAGTCTATTTATTTATTTATCTACTGGATCAAGAACCTAACTTTTGAAACAATATCCAATCTAAGGGTCAACTGTACAGATGATAGTCTTTGTTTTCCAGCAGTTTTGGTTCAACTGGCAAAAATCTGGTTAAGAAAACTTTTCCTCTCATTAAGATCTTGGAAGAATCATGTAACATATTGACTAGTATGTCCAACAAGTAAAAACATGCAGCACAACATAAAACAAAATATACAGAAAAAAGAGTGTGTATGAATTATCATGAAAACAAATAATAGGTTTTACTGTAATTATTAGTATCTCAGCCTAATAAATCTTTAACCAGTTCCCAACTGCCTTGAAATGTTTTTCCACATTCCCACTACCACCACCAATTTACTGGAGAGCCACAAAGACGGTTCACAGCCCAAAAGGCTGCAAAGGCTAGGTAGAGCCAGGCCAAACCTGGGAGCTAGGAACTCATGCCTGGTCTCCCATATGGGCAGCAGGGACACAGCCACCTGAGCTATCACATGCTGCCTGCCAGAGTGTGCACCAAAAATAAGCTGGAATCGGGAACAGAGCCAGTACTGAAACCCAGGCACCCTGATATGGAATGAGGACATCCCAATTGGCATTATAACTATAAGGCCAAAACACCTGCTTCCCTTGAATTTTCAACTAATGGCTCCATATTGCCAACATCCTATTTTTTAGGAGACACTACAAAGAACAAGATCAAGGTGATTTTCAGGATTGGGGGTTTTAGTTTTGGTGGGGGTGAGGAGTGTTTTGTTGGGTGGAAGCAGGAGGTAGGGTGTTTTATTTAGTTCTACTTTAGATTCAGACTATGTTTTATAATAAAAAGTTGAGCTAAAAAGCCCTGACCACACAACATCATTCAATAAGAAATCAATTTAGTAAAGTTGATTTTTTGGCCTTTTGTTTCCCAAATGGTCAAATAAATATTTGTGTGATCAATATTCTTACAAAGACTATATACTTAAACACATATTATAAAGATTTCAAAAACAAAGGTAGAAGCAAAGAGTTTCATGGAAGGGGATCTTTTTATATGTAGTTTAGAGGAATGTATTATATTCTATTCCCAGAGTACACAGGATAAATACGTTTTTCTAAAACAACCATTGCAAAGAATTCTGCATACATACTAAGTTTCCACATATAGTTATTTAGAAGAGAGCAGATCTTTGGAAGAGCTAAGTCCACTGTCATGCAGAGATCAGCCTGACCTGGTGTAAACATACCCTCAGAGAACTGAACACCCTCACACCTCACACAGGGTGATGTCTTCACTTCACACTGTTTGCATAAGGCACAGGCTCGGCTACCTAGCACTTCTCGGTAGGTCTTTCTCCCTCAACTCTCACAATCAGTATGAGTCACAATCACCTCTAACAGTCTCTTGCATGCCACCAAGGAGTAAGAACCTTTGCGGTTAATGTATTACATTGATCCTGGTTCACTTTTATGAAGTTGAATGAACCTAGGCCAACATTTAGAGGTAGAACAAGAATGCCCTAACCCGTCATTATAAAACTCCCCTGCGTTAGTCAGCTTTTTGGTACTACCAAACAAAGAGAAAAACCAACCTTTAGAGAATTAATAGAGTGAAAAGGTTTTCTTAGCTTACAGTTTCGGGGTCCAAGTTAAAGCTCAGGCAGCCCCACTGATTTGGCCTCTGATGAGGGTGGCAGAGTGCATGCAACCAAAAGACCACATGGGGAACTCCGGAGGCACAGACAGCTTTTACGTCAACTCTCTTGCAAGAACCCAAAAGGTCAGACGAGAACTATCTTCCAAACACACGCACTCACTGACCTAAGACCCTCCCGTTAGGTTCAACTTCCTAATGGTTTCGCCACCTCAAAACAGCGCAAACCCAGCGACCACATCTTACCACATGGAGCTTTTGGGGACACCCAAAATAAAATACCCAAACCACAGCACCCCCCCTATGATATGAAAGAAGACTGGGAAGCTTTCATTACATTCCCCTACTTGCTTTCTCCACTTAACCAGTTTAGGCATTTTAAGAATGGTATTCCTAAAAGTTAGACCATTGTTCCATAAAAACTTCAACATACCCTAGACTTCTAGCATAAGACCATGTACTCTTCACATTATTTCCTTCCACAAAAAGAGAAATTATAAAGAACATTTCAAATATATAGTCCTAAAAAGATAAAATTTACTTGAAAACAAATAAACCAAGTAAGTACATTTCAATTTTAAACTTAAATAAGCACTTTCAAGAAACATTTTAATTCAATCTTATATTGTCACTTGTACTAGGAACACAAGGCACATGGATAACTTTTCTGATATCAAATACACTAACTAACCCCATCTTTTTTCAACTCTGGTAAACATGTCCATTATAAGCAATGTCTGACCCTAAAGTCAAGATAGGGGGAGGTGTGGTGGAACAGTGAGACAAGCCACTGCCTGTGATGCCCACATCCCATATCAGAGGGCGAATTCTGGTCCCAGCTATTCCACTTCCAATCCAGCTTCCTGCTAATGTACCTGGGAAGGCAGCAGATGAGGGCCCAAGTATGTGGGTCCTTCTCACTCATGTGAAAGACAAGGCTGGTGTTAGTAACTCCTAACTTCAGCCTAGCCCTGCTATGGGTATTGTGGGTATTTTGAGAGTAAACCAGTGAGTGCAAGATATTGTTATTTGTGTCCCTCTCTCTGTCATTCTGCCTTTTAAGTAAATAAATAAATCTTAAAAAAAAAAAAAAAAAGATGGCTGAAATGACCAAAAGGCTAAAGAACATTAAGACTAACAAAAGAAGCATAATGAGGAAAAACACAAATGTACAGACCAAGGGGAGAAAAGGGGTAGTAGCAATGAAGAATATCTGACACCCCTTGCCCAACCAAAAGTAAAAACTAAAAAAAAAAGAATGGCATTGCAAAAATTAACAGAAAATTAAGAAACTAGGGAGGAGGGATGGAGGAAAGGGTGGGAAATATCATTATGTTCTCAAAACTATATGTATCAAATATATGCAATTTGTTCCCTTTATATAAATTTTTAAAATTAGAAATAAATAAGAGCAAGGTGCATAGGCCTCTGGGTACACAGAAGTACAGAGCAGTTCAACACAATCACAGACGGCCATTGCTGTGGTCTGAGTCTCTTCTACGGAGCTGCCATGGACCAGACCAAGCCAAAATGGAGCCACTCATGCTATCTGCCACATAATCAAAGCAAAACTTTAAGGAAGCAGCTAGATCCCCAAACACACCCATTTTTTTTCCTGAAAACAAATGATTCCAGTCCACTTGAGTCAGTGAAATAAGGAAGTCCCCTCTGCTTCTAACCCTGAACTAACCTCATGTTAATTATCCCCATGTTAAACAGTCAGCCTTTTCCCCCTTTGGTCCAGTTCTGGTTCCTGCCCAAGACTGCTCATTGTTACGCTACTGCCCGCTGGGAGCTGTCACTCTGTTTTGTAGAATGCAGGCTGCCTCCATTCCTGACTCATGAATTCCGTCTGTAAATCCACTGTAATTTTATCTCTGACAGAACTAGAAGGTAAACGCGGGAAGGCTGTTGTCCAATCTAGGGACAAGGAGGTCATTTTACTCGTGGGTCCTTCTCTGCTCTTGACTGTTTCCTTTCTCGCTATTATGATTCCTCTCGTGCCCTTCTCTCTGAATTCTTGCTGTTGAAAAGCTGTTCTCGTTTCTCCCCTCCTTCACAATGCTCCTTCGTCTACCCCACTCCCCTACAGCCTTGTTTCCCAGCAGCTGGGAAGACACAAGAGGGGCCTCCAACCTGGGAGTGATGGATGGCTGTGCAGAGCACACAATGCAGGGCGCAGGCCTGTCATCAGCCGTGCAGCTGACCTTACAGAGAAAAGAACCAAAGGGGAAGCCTGACCTGAGAGGGGCTGACTTAATTACGGTTACAGCGAAGATGCAGGGCTGCCTCTGGGCTGCATTTTCTCCACAGCCCCAGGGACAAAGCTTGAATATACATGAAAGGGCTCAGGAAGTTATGCTGTAGAGTGCCAGAAGGTGGGAAAAAGAAAAGACAGCAGCACTATGTTTGGTAAACAAGCACAGAATTGCCAACAGCTCAAGATCCAGGGATATACTGATTATCAAGATGCAATGACAACATGGAAAAGAGTCTTTTTTGAATTGCCTTTCAAACCAAGAAAGATTCTGGGTAATATATAAGAAATGATCAGGCTGGAAAGGTCCTGGGATACTCAGTCCAGCATCAAAGTAAAGCTTCTGGCCGGTGCCGTGGCTTAACAGGCTAATCCTCCGCCTTGCCGCGCCGGCACACAGGGTTCTAGTCCCGGTTGGGGTGCCGGATTCTATCCCGGTTGCCCCTCTTCCAGGCCAGCTCTCTGCTATGGCCCGGGAAGGCAGTGGAGGATGGCCCAAGTGCTTGGGCCCTGCACCCCATGGGAGACCAGGAGAAGCACCTGGCTCCTGGCTTCGGATCAGCGCGATGCACCGGCCGCGGCGGCCATTGGAGGGTGAACCAATGGCAAAAAGGAAGACCTTTCTCTCTGTCTCTCTCTCTCACTATCCACTCTGCCTGTCCAAAAAACAAAAAAGACAAAGTAAAGCTTCTGTAAATAGCCGAGCCAGAATCAGAGCCCAAGTGTACTATTTCTCTTAACTATAACTCACAGCCTATTTTTAATGCAAAATTAACCAGAGAGAATAGTCCTGCCAAACAAGGAACCAGTTACCAGTTCTGTTTCGAGCATCTCTGATGAGACAAGGATTTTGCTAGATAGTGGGGATCCAGTGATTCAAAATAACACACACACACACACACACACGCAGTCCCTACCTCCAGAGAGCCCCAAGTACAGAACCTGGGAGATAGGGAGGTGACCTGAATAAACAACTAATTACAATGCATATAGAGACCAAGAAACTGAGCTGGTGGATCTGAGGTGGTCACTTGAGCTTACTAAATCCCTGTGAATGGAGGAGAGTTGGCACATTTACTCACCCGACTGTGTTCCATCAGATCATTACTAAGTTTCCTCATTTTGTGTGTATGCGTGTGTGTGAACAAAAACCCAGCACTGAACTCTGCCACAACAGGACAGATAGCGATGATCAGCACAGTGGAGAGAACAACAGACACAGGAAGTCTTTTGTGTTCTTTGGGAGGTTAGCAGGCAGTCACCTGAGAGTGAGGTTCAGGTCAAAACATGAAACAGTCATAGTCCCCACTTCCCCTCTGCCTAAGGCATGTGAAACCTAGCTCAAAGGGGCCCTATGACACCTCAGAAACTTCCTTAATGCTCATCAAGAGTTCGGAGGCAGGGCCTCCAATGAACAAGCAATTCCCCAGCCGCCCCGGAGCAGTGGCTGCTGGACTCTCCAAGACTTCGCTGGGATAGAACACAGCCAGCAGGACAGACAAGCAGGGCCCATGTGATGAGGTCAAGGGCCACAAACACAAAAAGGAAACAAGAAGTGATAGGATACTTGATGGTTAAAGCCAAGCTTCGACAGTGCACAGTAACCAGAGAGCTGGGGAAAGGTATCCGCCAGCTACAATGGGAAGGGTGGCCGTAGGGTGCAAGCAGACAGCATTTAGATCAGCAAAGGCACCAGGGAAGGCAGCAATTATCATTAATCAAAAGATGTCATAACCGTGATGAAACGATTATTAATGCCTCTTGGTCTTCGGAGCTGTACCTTCACACACATCTTATTTTCTTCCAAACTGTTAGCGAATCAACATTAGTAGCACTGTGTTTATATTTAAATATGCCAGAAGATGAGATGTTTAAACCGTAGGTACTTTTTGAGCAACTAAAGACACATCTTTCTTATAGATGAAGTATGGTATTTCTTAAAACATCAAATAAAGTTGATGTTACACCAGTACTAAAAACAATGTTATGTTGGGTGGTATGGGTTTTTTTTAACCATAACTTAAAAAAAAAAAAAAATGACTCATTTTTGTCATTCCCCTGAAACAGGAATCAGACATCTGTCCTTGTGCTAAACTCAATCTTTCCAATCTCTAAAATGTTAATCATTAACTGTCCAATTTCATTGTATGTGCAAACTACTCATTCTTCAGAAAAGTGAGTCACAATTTGCAGGGCCATTATGACTACATAAGGCATACAGTCTCCAAAGTGCACACCAATAACTAAATAAAAACCCCCAATCAGTCACGATTTTGCTTTTAAGGGCAACTAAGTAATGAGATCTGCCCAGGACATCTGGTTCATGGTGGCTTTCCCTATGTTGTAAGACATTTTTATCAACCAGGACAATCCTCTTCTGGGGACACAACACACAGATGGTCTTAAATTGCAACTCGGCTAGGCAACGTCTTCCTGGTCCCTCCGTGCAGTGTGAAAGCCATATTTTAGAAACACAATAGAGAAAGAAGGGCACAATCTCTCCTAGGCAAACTTTGCATTGTGTAAACTGCCAAAGGCAAGCTCAGAGTCCTAGGGAGCAGCCCTGATACAACAATGTGGGAGGTTTAGCACTCATCACTAAGTAACAGAATTGTCACTTTATAAATCTGGTTATAAAGTCAGTCCAATGATAACAATGTCAAAGTTGATTTGTCTCAAAGACTGACTTATTGAGAGGTAGCAATTTTGTGTTTTAAGGTATATATACGCAGCTTCCCAGTCTGTTTCACTTTTTTTAAAGAGACATCATAATACAGCCCATAAGCCTTGCTTTTCTTTGTACTGCTCACAGACATCAGCACAGTGCCTTGAAATGTAATAAAGTACTTGCCAAATATAATTCAGGTCAACCAATATTACAGTCTTCTCAAAGCACATACCAGGAAAATGAAAGAACATGCAAACAGATTTCTAGTATGTTCTTAGGATTCCCACACAAATTTGAATAATATTTCCAGGAACTTGCTTTTCTGGAAAAAAAAAAAAGTGCACACATCTATAGTATTTTAAATTTGCATCCTGTTTATAGAAAATGCAAGTAAAACTAACATAAGCTTTACACTTCCCTATTTGACAAAAATTTATTACAAGTAACATCACTCCACTACATGTACCGTATCATGTGAAAGTACTAAGAAATTAAAAGAAGATAGTTCAGTGCAATGGATTTCTAAGCCCAAATGCAAATTTCTTGACCACAAAAACATTAAGATAATTAAATTGCTAACAGAGCCAAACAGGAATAAATGACAATTATGGGGGAGAGAGATAGTGTCTAGAAACAAAATCACCCTTGTCCCTGCTGGGCCATCAATTTCCTATGTGACCTTGCCTATTTGTTACCATCTTTGGGTCTCAACTGCCTTATTTGAATAATTTTAAGAACCTTTCGGGGTGGGCATCAAGGCACAGGGGTAAGTCGCTGCTTGAGATGTCCCATATCAGAGAGAAGGTTCCAGTCCCAACTATTCCACCTCTGATCTAGCTTCCTGCTGATACATCCTGGGAGGCAGGAGATGACGGCTCAAGTGTGTGAGCCCCTGCCCCAAGTGGGAGACCAAAATGGAGTCCTGGGTTCCTGACTTCAGCCTGGCCCAGCCCTGGTTCTCATAGACATTTGAAGAGTGAACCAGCTAATGGAAGGTCTGTGTGTGTGTGTTGCTCTGCCTTTCAAGTAAATGAAAATAAAAGCAGGCAAGGAAGCAAAATCCTTAAAATCCCTCAGAACCACATGCTAAGATTCAGCATACCAGGGGGCTCACGAAAATGCATATTATTTAAAAAAGAAACTATGTAAAGATTTCAAAAAAATTGTTGCACCAAAGTAAATTTATCTTTTAATTCTATTTTTCCATAAACTTTCTGAAATATCTTCACATGCAGTATGGTCCAGAAAACTGATTGATGTTCATATCAACCCTTCTCCTAAAAAAAAAAAAGTCACTTTTAACTGGATGGTTTTAAATATCTGAGTTTGGATTTCTATCAAAGGCAATTTATTAAAATGTCAGAGGAGCTTAAGTCCATTTCAAGTAGAGAACTCAATCAAGTATTGCTTACAGATTCAAGTTTCACCTAGCAGCTGCTGCTATTGTGAGCACAGCCTTTAATAGCAGTCTAGTCGAAAATTACACCCTTTTACAAATGTAGAAACCTAGTAAGAGTGATTTTCATGGTCTCAAAAATGCAGATGTGTGGCTTTTTTTCTTTTCCACAGTCATCTTTTAGGGCAGAGGAAAGTAGAGAGGCCAGCTGGGCGTGGAGGGTGGGAGAGTACGGTTATCACAATACAAACCCAGACAAGCCCCTCTTAACTGATGCTCTGTTGCCAGACATCCCATCCCTCTAACTAATGCTCACAATGCAAATGAAATAGAGGTTCCCAGTGGCTGGGATGGGACAAGCCTGGACCAAGGAAGCATATCACATGACAATAGCTAACTGCATTCTGAAGCTGGGATTCTGAACATTCTGGAAAAGAGCCAATCAAATGGAAATCTGTGGTTGAGACCAGTTGGATCAAGCTGTGATTTATCTCTAGAGTTTTCAAAAAAAAAACCCACATATTTTTGAAAGTTCCTTTTGATACCAAACAGCTAGCTTACGTAGTATTTAACATACACATCCTCAAAATATTCCACAAAGCAGTTTGAAACTCATTTTACGGATGAAATAACGACGTGAGCAAGACTAGAGGATTTTCTCTACAGCAAATGGTTAGCAATCGTAAGGGCCTTTGTTATAAACCCAAGCCTGACTTCAAGCCTTCCAACCTTTACATTTCAAAATCCAGCTTTCAATCCCCACCATTGTGTCTGATTTAATAAATTTTATTTTTCACAAAACTGTTCCCTTACCTTAAGCCCACCACCATGATGTTCTTCAAGCATCTTATACACAATAATCCTTCCAAACATGCCTCCTGGGCCTAATTGTTCATTTCCTCATCTCCTCCGCCAGGCTTATCTCTTCAGAAGCAGAGATTGTATCTTGCTGTTACAGCTGGAAACCACCACACAACTACCCCATCCAACTCCTTCTCCCAACCATCAGGAATACTCCACACCGCAGCTGTCAGGACTGCTTCCAGCTGGGTCTGGCACACAATGGGTGATTAATAAGTGCTCACCGGGGTCTGTGTGCTGTGGCACAGTAGGCTAAGCCACTGCCTGCAGTACCAGACCTGGCTGTTCCACTTCCGATCCAGCTTTCTGCTATGGCCTAGGAAAGCAGTAGAAGATGGCCCAAGTGCTTGGCCCCCTGCACCCTCATGGGAGATCCAGAAGAAGCTCTTGACTCCTGGCTTCTGATCAGCTCAGCTCTAGCCATTGTGGCCATCTGGGGAGTGAACCAGCAGATGGAAGATCTCTCTCTGTCTCTACCTCTCTCTGTAACTCTATTTCAGAAATAAATAAATAAAATCTTTAAAAAGTGTTCACTGGACGGATGATGGGTGGGTGCATGGTGATACTCATTGTAAAGTGCAGCACACTTTACAATGCACATATTCACACACCAGGGGGTATTTCAAATTTCAAACAGTAAAACTGATAGTGGTTATTCCGTTTTCTCTTTTTGAAATGCAATTCATCTTTCTCAACTCCAGAAACTTGCACAGAGGCACAAAACTGGTAAGTAGTTCAGTCTCAACTACAGAAATGGTCCACAGGGCCAGCATTGTGACACAGCAGGTTAAGCTGCTGCCTGTGACGCTGGTTTGAGTCCTGGTTCCTCCACATATGATCCGGCTCCCTGCTAATATATCTGGGAAAGCAGCGAAAGATGGCCCAAGGAAGTTGGCCCCTGCCACTCACATGGGAAACCCAGATGGAGTAATTGGGCCTGGCCAGTCCCAGTAGTTATGGCCATTTGGGGAGTGAACCAGCAAACGGAAGACCTCTTTCTGTCTCTCCCTCTCTCTCTCTAATTCTGCCTTCCCAGTAAATAAATAAATAAATATTTAAGAGAAAGAGAGAGAGAAAGGAAGGCAGAAGAAAGAAAAGGAATAATGTAAGGAAGAAATGGCCAACAAGACTACACTGCCCCCTTGTTTGTCTTTTCATTTTCTATGAAGCAGTTTGAGAGCAGGCTTGATTAGGTCTACTAGAATCTGCCGTGTTGCCCTAGTCTGATTTCTTGTTGAAAGTCTGACACTTTTGAAAAGCTGTAAGTTGCAGGCTATATCTAGGAAGCAGACTTTACTCAAACAATTAACCTTGACACAGGCAATCCAAGCAAGCATGTTGTAAGACTTCTGCCTCCCTGTGTGTACACAAACATAAACACACACACACACGGATCTGTCTGGGCTTACCTCTCACCCACAGGCTGATAAAGCAGAAAGCCCCATAAGGTGCTCCCCAAAGTTTAGTAAACAGCAAAAGCACCTACTGCACATCGCTCTGCCCAGAAATGCAAGCTTAAAAGGAAAGGCACACAGCCAGAGTACAACAGCCAGACCAATTCTGCAAAGAGCAGGCTCCCTTCCAGGGTCACATCCAATCAAGCAAAGAATCACAAGGCCAACTACTTATGTGTGTATGTGTTTAAGACAGTCTCTTGTTACAGGTTCGCGGAGCTGGCTGCCCGAGAATCCAGGTCTCCCTCAGCTCAGGTGCGTGCTCTGCCCCTCCCCCTGTCTCTCAATTCTCACTTTTCACTGGAAAGAGCTCACAAAACTACATCCGCACACCGTGAACCTGTGCAAGCGTGCAGCGTCGCATCACGCTGTCACAGTAGAGCCAGTGCAGGCGGTGAGCGAGCGGCTCTGGAGCGCATCTCTCTCGACACCATCAGGCACTCCATCGTTAACCCGACGGCAGATGAAAGGAGACATATGTCAAAGTGTGTTTTCCTAACCTTACACCGAGAATTTAAGTGAGCTGTTTCCGCTCCACGGCGAGGTCTGGCGACACACATCAACCATCGGCAGAGCGCACCCGGGGAAGTCAGGACCTTAGTTTCACTGCGAAGGGTAGAGTTAACTCGCATTCACTGCGGCGCTTTGGGTCTACCCAGAGAGGCCCCCCCTTACTTGCTGGGACCCCTGAACTCTGCAGGGCAAAGCTGGGAGCCAGCCGGGTCCGGCGCTGCCGCTCTTCCCTAGCTAGAAAGCAAGCTGCAGACGAATTGGAAGCCTCGCCTTACCTTTCACAGCGAGGGAGGTGGGGGGCGGGGAAGCTGCCCAGCCAGGGGAGTCGGAAGGAGACAAAGATCACCCCCAAAGCCGCGCGCGCGCGCGCACTGCAGCGCGGACTCCACAATGCACATTCCAGCAACCTTGCCCCGACGGCCGCTTCCTGTGGGGCTTGCTCCCCCACCCCAACCCTCCGCAGAAAGTTGAAGGCTGTTCGCACCGACTTTGAAAGCTCTCCATTGTTCCCTTCCCCCATGACGGTAAATAAAAAAGCGAGAGGGGCAGAGAAACCCAGACTCGGGTGGCACGGATCCTTTCTTTGGGAAAGGTCTGACTCCGGGGGGGGGTGGGGTGGGGGTGGGATCTGGTTACTTCCAACCCAAAGAAGGGACCGGCAAAGGGGGAGGCCGGGAGCATTTCTTCCCCTCCAGCCCAAACGCCCGACGGCCGCCCAGCGCCCGGCCTGCAGGAGCCGGGAAGGTGCGCGAGCCCCGCGCAGCGCCCCCGGGGCGGCAGGGGAGGCGGGGCGGGGGGCGGGCGGCCCGCTCGCGCCTTACCTTCCCCTCCCCCGCTCGGCGTCGGTGGACTCAGGTGCCTACGCAGCGATGCGACGGGACAGAGCAGGGCTCCGGGCGTCCCCGGGTCCGGATCTCCTCTCCATGGCCAGGAAGCCCAGCGAGCCCCGGCGCGCGCCGCCGCTGCTCTTTTCAGCAACTGGCAGCCGCAGCCTCCGCCTGGAGGTGAAACTCTTCTCCCGGGATGACGCGCACTTCCCTCCGCCTCCGCCTCCGCCTCCTCCAGCCCCGAGCCTCCCGAGCCGGGGCCTCGGCTCGCTCTCTCCGGGAGCAGCCGCTCGGCTTTCTCCGCTCCCTCCCCTTCGGGGTGGCGCGGACCCGAGCGTCCTCGCCAAAAGCGGGGAGGCGGCGGCGCGCGGCCGAGCGGAGTCGCGGGAGTCGCGCTGGTCCCCGGTCGGCGGGCGCCGCGGCTCGCGAAGGTCGCGCTCAGCCTCCGCCGGCCAGACAAGCGGCCCGGCTCTGCGGGGCCCGGGGCTGCGGATTGGGCTGGAGCGCGGGCCACGGCGGGGAAGGCGGGGAGAGAGGAGGAGCCTGCCGCGGCAAGGAGGCGGTGGCCGCGCGGGGCTCCTCCCGCCGTCCCCCGGCTGCGGGCGAGCGGCCGACTGGGGCGCTCAGCGCCACTCGCTGCCGCGCGCAGGGACAGCGCCGGGGCGCACGGCCGGCGCGCAGGGGCCCCAAGCAGCGCCCCGGGCTGCGGCTGCAGGCTCCGACCGGTTCAGGGCGCGCGTCCTCGGTCTGACTGCACCTAGATCCTGCGTCCCCATCACCCTATAGATGAGTCGGACCCCGCCGCTGAGCGGAACCCTGCGGGCTCAGGGTTGCGGGCTCAGCCTGACTCCGCGCCCCATCGCCCCCAAAGGAACTGCCACACTCCCACCAATTGTCTAAGCGTCGGATCGCCGCACCACGGTCGCCCCCACCTGGCCAGCCGCAGGCGCTGAGTTCCTAGCCCTCTAGGAAGAGCCAGCAGCTCTCAAACTCAGGACAGCTCCTCTGATGGCTTGAAGCGACCCCAGCACCCCGAGCTCAGGCCGGAATAAATATGCCTACGTCTCCCCCTCCCCACCCCCCGCGCCTCACCGCGCCGCTCTGAGTGGCTGCCGCTTGCAGGGGCGGTCCCGAAAGCCACACCCCAGCCCACCCCAACGCGGAGGTACCTCGCCGCCGATGCCCGCACCCGCTCCGGAGGAGCCCCGCCGGCGCCCCGCCCCCTCGACTCCCGCGGAGGACACGGTGCAGGTGTGATCTGTCAGACCCACGAAGTCCCCAGCTAGTGACAGCTGCGGGGCTGCCCAAGCCAGGCCGTCGACATCCTCAGCTCAATTCGGAGTTGGACGTTTTCCCGTTGGAAACTCGTCCAGTGAATACTGTACTGATAGAACTTCTCGGTTTGAAGGGTTGCTCTATTTTGCTTATTTTCTCCACCCTTTGAGTAAAAAGTTTCGTGATACTACGACACACTGAGCTGGCGGGAAGGGGAATTCCCTGTGTGGAGGGTTTTGGGTTCAGGATTTTGTCGAAGGGATCAGTGTTTCCAATTCTTGGCTTATGCTAAGAGTCCTCTGAGGGCACTTGGGAAAAAAATTGCATTTCCAGATGTCGCCTCATCTCCTGAATCAGGGGTGACTGGGACATGTTCCTTTGGGGATCAGTGCTAGGATGCATCCGCCCATTAATTAAAACCATGGAAAGAGGCCTCCAGAACAGCAACGCGGTCCCGCGCTGAGGTCTTGCCGCACCCTTACCCAACTGCCCTTGGGTGCCACTGTAACTTCTGGGAGAGGGGAAAAGGAAAGGGAGTAATTATAGTAATTAACATGTTGCCAGGTTAATTCGATGTTTGTGATGCAGGCGACCCATTTCTCTGCACCTGATTGAGTCCTGGCTCCCCCACTTCTAATCCAGCTTTGTGCCCATATACCCTGGGAGGCAGCAGGTGATGGCTCCATTACCTGTGTGGGGAACCGCAGGCTGGCCACCTGTGAGAACCTCCTTATCTACATAGTTTGCAGCAATCGGTGGACCACAAGGCCTACGAAAACAGCCAGGTGAAACAGATGAAACAGAATGGACTCTGCATAAACAACTAGGAAGAACCAGGTGAAACAGATGAACTTTCGACCTGAGACTATACGCGCCCTTTCATCTGATTGGACGATATCAGCATAAAGGAACATTGGGATTTGGGCAAGCCGGTGCGGCCGCGGCCCCTCTTCTTTTCTCCTCTCCCCACTTTCCTTTTACCCCCACAAGTAAAAGTTCCTTGAGAACCGATGAACAGTGACCGTGTCGTGACTACGTTGGACCCTCACTGGCGAGGGTCCGACAACCTGGGTCCCTGCCACCCACATGGGAGACCTGATTGGCTTCACCCAACACAGGCTGTTGTGGGCATATGAGAAGGGAACCAGCAGATGGAAGATCCGGATCACCTTCTCTCCACCCTTCAAATAAAATATATTTTTAAGGCATATGGTTTCAAACAAGCTAGAAGTGACTGAGAACCACTTTAGTGGTCCAGAGGTGAAATTTTTAGGACCATGCCTTATGCAGACAGCACAGGAGCTGTCTGTACAGTGAGGTCTCCTCCAAGATAACAAATTCTAATCCCTGGAACCAGTAACTGTCACCTTATATAGCAACAGGGGCTTTGCAGTTGTGATTAAATTAAGGATCTTGAGTTGGGGAGATGGCTCTGGACTATCAAGGCGGGCCCCAACTGCAGTTCCATGTAGCCTGATGAGAACACGGCAGAGGGAGATTTAACACATACACTTTAGGAGAAGCCAGTGTTACCAAGGAGGCAGGGACTGGAGTGCTGTGGCTACAAGTCAAGGAATCAGATCAGAAGCAAACACCAGTAATCGGAAGATGGAAGAAACAAAAAAAGATTCTACCCAGAAGCTCGATTAAAAAAAAAGAAAGGAAAGGAGGAGAACCGCCAGAACTCAAACCAGCACTTTTTTTTTTTTTTTTTTGACAGGCAGAGTGGATAGTGAGAGAGAGAGACAGAGAGAAGGGTCTTCCTTTTTGCCCTTGGTTCACCCTCCAATGGCCGCTGTGGACGGCGCATCACGCTGATCCGAAGCCAGGAGCCAGGTGCTTCTCCTGGTCTCCCATGGGGTGCAGGGCCCAAGCACTTGGGCCATCCTCCACTGCCTTCCCAGGCCATAGCAGAGAGCTGGCCTGGAAAAGGGGCAACCGGGATAGAATCTGGCGCCCCAACCTGGACTAGAACCCGGTGTGCTGGCGCCGCAAGGCGGAGGATTAGCCTGTTAAGCCATGGCGCCGGCCCTCAAACCAGCACTTTGATATGGAATGTTAGCACTGCAGGAGGCAGCTCAGCTCACTGTGCCACAACCTCAGTCCCTGGAACTTGGACTTTGGTGCAGAAAAAGCTTAGTTTGGACTTCTGGCCTCCAGAAGTATGAGAATAAATTTTTACTGTATTAAACTACTAAGTTTGTGGTAATGTGTTGTAGCAACCATAGGAAAGTGGTGTACTCTGAGTCATTTGCCAATTTGCTATAAAATAGATGCCCATTTCTGGATCCTCACTAAGTTCCAGGCATTTTGCCTGAAGTTAGGATATGTTATCTATTAAATCTATCTAATAATTATTCCAATTTTCGACATGGCTCCCAGGCCACACAAAAGCCTAATGGAATCAAGTCTACAAACTACTCAAATGATACAAATAGTTATTATGGGGCAGGTGTTTGGGGCAATGGCCAGGTCATCCCTTGGAGTGTCTGGATGCTATATCCGAGCACCTGGGCTCAAGTCAGGGCCCTGCTGCCAACCCAGCTTCCTGATGGCTCGAAACTTAGGAGGCAGCAGACGATGATGGCTGAAGTGACCAGGCACCTGCCCCTTCTTGGGAGACCTAGATTGAGTTCCAGGCTCCTGGCTGCAATCTGGCCAGCCCTAGAGAGAACAGATATATCTCTGTCTCCTCCTCCCATGCCTGCCTCCCTCTTTCCAATAAATAAATAAATTTAGAGAAAAGCAGCAATTACATTCATATGGACTATGTTAATGAGTTTGCTTGCAGAGGCCTAACTCCCACACTGTACCTATTACCAAGGGAAATGGATGTTGACAGTGGAGCAGTCTATGTTTCCGAAACTTCGGCTCATTTTGTTGTGAACCCAAAGCTGCTCTTCGAAAAAGCCTATTAACAATAATAACACAAACAGGAAATTCTTTGTAGAGCCTACCTTTGTGAATTTTATAAACTTGAGTTTTTAGATATTTGTCTGGAAGATGAGAAATAAAAGGAAACTGATGTGAAAGGGAATTAGGAAGGAGGCAGACAAGGTGAGAGGGACACAGACTTCTCTGGTTATTGGAATTGATGTCATAGACTGGGTTCCCAGGGGAACAGGCTGTGAGACAGACAGCAGGATGTGCACTGGGGAATGCCCATGGGGTCAGCGTGGAAGGAGAGGCCGGAAGCAGGATGAGAAACAGGGAGAAGCTGAGCTATGATGTGTACCCGGCAACCTCCACTGACCGCACGGGAGCTTCTGGAGCCAGTAAGGGACTTCAGACTTGTTGGGCCTAAGTGTCTGAGCCTTTCCATACACCCCCAGATCACTCACTGGTTCTGGTCCACCCTTCAGGTGGCCTGCCCTTGGGCAAGGTGACTGTGCCACTGAGGCTGTCCTCAGAAAGACCAGCTGCCAGCAGTGCTCGGAGCTGCTCAGCAAGTCCCTCCTTGCAGGCAGATCTGGGCACTTCATCGCCATGTCACTTACACAGTATGTGTCACCTCGCTGGAACTGCTACTCTTTCCAAATGAGGAGAGAAACTCTCAGGGCCAGTGCAGTGCTCACATGATTCATTTTAATTTCCTGGTGGTGACTGAGCCTCCACCAAGGATAGCATATTGGCTAAGAGTGGAGGCCGTTCCATCAGCTTGCCTGGGGTAGAAGCAGGGGTCACAACCCACTAGCTTATGCAACCTCATATGAGGTGCCCAGCCTCTCTGTGCCTTGGAGTTTTCCTTTTTTCATGGGAGTGATAAGAGTACTTAGGCCACAGAGTCATTGTGAGAATTAACTATAGCAGTGCTGTAAGGGCTCAGATGCACATCTCAAATGTGCTTAGCAAATTACGTTAGTGGTGCCTCTGGTCATCTCTTCTTTATCCCTCCATGACTGGCTGAATGTCAGGTTCCATGTACGGTAAGCACAAGCTAGAAGATGGCACGTTCTTTTTCATGGTTAGAAACAGCAGCCACGCCCCCAAACATGCCTGGTCCTTTCAAAGTGCTGCACGTGCTTCCTTGCTCCTGTCTCTCTGAAATGCCAGTTCTCCAGATCCTGCATCCCTGTGGCCCCACACTTCCTCACACCTGCTATTCCATCTGCTGAGGACTCTATCAAATGCCACCCACCTGTGACACATGCCACAGTCGGTCCTGACCTGGACTCAGCTCTGACGGCCCCATTCACACACCTGCTAACACTCCTACCACAATGTGATGTGATTATTTCATGGGTCATACCCTCCACCCCCATCCCTGGATGGTTCCCATCATGCCCACTTTTCCAAGGCTGGTAGAATGGGTGCCTGAAGATTCAGAGATTCGAGACAGAACTTTATTCATTCCTAAATCCGTAGGGCTTAGCACAGTGTTTACTGAGTGTATGTGCTCAGTGAATGACTAAGAGAGAGGATGAGACCAGGTACCCTCACAGCTGTGCACCTCTGCCCAGCACTGCCAGTGCGTCTTCCTGCTTTGCATTTTCAACCCTTGCTTGCCTATTACCCACTCTTCCCTCTGTTTTCCCCCAGGCTGTCAGAATTTAACTCCTTCAGTGTTTCTTTCTAGAGGGTCTGAACAGATCCTCTTTACATCATACCTGTTCCTATTGCACCTGGTGGGTCTGTGGGTGTGGAAAGGCTCCTCGAGGTGACTAATGTTTGGAGGGTGTTGATAGACTCTTTGCCATCTTCACCATACTGTAACGTCTTAGAGGAATTTCTCCCTGCTGGCCCGGTATAATAACATTACAGAATGTTAGTGTGACCTTTCTCCACTGGGGTACAGCTCCGGGTCTACAAAACCGTCTTTTCTTTCTTTGCTTCCTTCCATCCTACAAACTTCATTCTCGTACTTCATCGGCTCATTATGAAGGCTGCATGTTTCCTGTTCAACTCTCTGGACACTTGCTTTAAATTATGATGTAAGCAATTCCGATCTAGCTAAAACTCTGACTCAGTCTTTTCAGAGAAAGGAAAACATTTATTTTATTTTAAAATCTCTAAATTTTGTGAGATCTGTAGGCCTTAAACTTCTTTTTTTTTCTCATGCAAAAACATGACTTTCTACTCTAAAAAAAAAAGTGATATCCTGTTCTGATTCCCATCTGACATCTGCAAAATTTTCACAAAACCTTTTTAAGGTATACATTTTTAGCATTTTCCTTCTTTTAAAGCCTATTCAGCAATCTTTATACAAGTGGTTCTGCTTTGCTGTTGGCATCTAAACCCAAGAATTAGAAAGAATATTTCTTGCGTGAGCATTTGTCTTACTTGATAACATATCCATGTGCCATGTCAGACAGCCTGAGATTCATACCCGCCCCATGCTCCTGACTCCAGGTTCTGACTGATACACATCCTGGAAGGAAGCAGGTGATGGTTCAAGTATGTGGGTTCCTGCCACTCACGTGGAAGACCTGGATTGAGTTCCTGGTTCCAAATTTTGCCATAAGGCTAGACTTAGCCCAGACTGTTGCAGGAATGTGAGGAGTAAACCAGCAAATGGCATCTCTCTCTCTTTCCCCTCAAATACTTAAAAAACAAAGAATTATTTTCATTAAAAAGGGCACTTTGCCCAATTCTCACTTCACAGTTGAGGACACTGCCCCTGAGAAAGGAAATGAGCTACCTATGGTCACTCTGTTAGAATGACATTGGTCAGACATTGGCATAGGCAAAGACTTCTTGGAAAAGACCCCAGAGGCACAATCAAAGCCAAAATTGACAAATGGGATTACATCAAAATAAGAAGCTTCTGTACTGCAAAAGAAACACTCAGCTAAGTGAAGAGGCAACCAACAGAATGGGAAAAATTTTTGCTAATGATACAACTGATAATGATTAGCATCCAGAATCTATAAAGAGCTCATAAAACTCATCAACAACAAAACAAGCAATCCAGTTATGCAATAGACAAAGGACTTGAACAGCATGTTCCAAGAGAGGAAATTCAGATGGCCAACATAAATGTGAAAAAATGCTCAGGATCAGTAGACATCAGGGAAATACAAATCAAAACTGCAATGAGATTTCACCTCACTCCAGTTAGAATGGCTCTCATACAGAAATCAACAAACAACAAATGCTGGGGAGGATGAGGGGGAAAAGGTACCCTAATCCACTGTTGTGGAAAACAGTATGGAGATACCTCAGAAATCTGAAAATAGATCTAGCATATGATCCAAGCATCCTACTCCTGGGAATTTACCCAAACCAAAAGAAGTCAGCCTATGAAAGAGTTATCAGTAGCCCCATGTTCATTGCAGCACAATTCACAATAGATAAGATATGGAATCTACCCAGATGTCCATCAGCTGTTGACTAAAGAAATTATGGTGTATATATACACTATGAAGTACTACTCACTGTTAAAAAAGTGTGAAATCCAGGGCTGGCGCTAAAGCGCAGCGGGTTAAAGCCCCAGCCTGCAGTGCTGGCATTCTACATGGGCACCAGTTCAAGTCCTGGCTGCTCCTCTTCTGATACAGCTCTCTGCTATGGTCTAAGAAAGCAGAAGAGGATGGCCCAAGTCCTTGGGCCCCTGCACCCATGTGGGAGACCTGGAAGAAGTTCCTGGCTCCTGGCTTTGGATCAGCTGAGCTCTGGCCATTGCAGTCATTTGGGGAGTGAACCAGCAGAATGGAAGACCTCTCTCTCTCTCTCTCACTCTCTGCTTCTTCTTCTCTCTCTACAAAACTTCGACTTTCAAATAAATACAATAATTATTTTTAAAAGTATGAAATCCTATTTTGTGCAACAAAATGGATAGAACTAGAAACCATTATATTTAGTGATATAAGCCAGTCCCAAAAAGACAGATACTATATGTTTTCCCTGATCTGAGTACCTAAAATAGAGTACCTAAAATGTAATGTATTAGATTGAAACAGACATTTTGATATTCAATGATTGTTTACAGCCCTTGTCTCTTCCATTGAGGAAGAGTTGTTTTTTTCTTCATGCTATTTGTTGAACTCTTTTACTTAGTGTAAGGTTAATTTTATGATCATTAAATAAACTGAAAGTAGATCTTTGTGAAAATTAAAAGTGGGAGTGGGAGAGGGAGGAGGAAGAAGGGTTGGAGCATGGGCAGGAAGGAGGGGTGGGTATGAAGTATCACTATGTTCCTAAATCTGTATATATGAAATACATGAAATGTGTATAAGTTCAATAAAATTTTTTAAAAAGGAAAGAAAAAAGAATGACGTTGCCCTAGTAACTTATTTTGGATAAAGATTTTTCTTATAACATATCTAAGATATAGGCAGCATTGCCACCACCATCATATATGTTTGCTGCATGCATACAAAAGAAATAGAGTATCTTGGGGCCAACAGTGTGGTGCAGCAAGTTAAGCTGCTGCCTCCCCTGCTGGCATCCCACATTGGAGTGCCAGCTTTAGCCCCAGCTGCCCTGCTTCAAAGCCAGCTTCTTGCTAATGCATATCCCAGGTGACAGCAGATGATGGTATAAGTCCTTGGGCCAAAACCACCCATGTGGGAGACCTGGCTGGAGTTTCGGACCTCTGATGTTGGCCTGGTCTAGCCCCAGATGTTGTAGTCATTTGAGGACTGAAACAGCACATGGAAGATCTCTCTCTCTGTTTTTCAAATAAATAAATCTTTAAAAAATGGAGCACATACAGATGTGTATAGAAAGATTTTAAATAATGAATTTATATAAGAATCAAGAAAGCTGGTTTTGTACATAGATTTTAGTTTAAAACAATATTAATATCCTAAAATCATGCATTATTTTCTGAATTTTATTCCTTCCTGAGAGAGGAGATGAATGAAATGCAGCTTATAAAATTCAGAGCTCAAATATTTATTATTGGCCTGTGTGCCAAACACTGATAGATCATGGAGGGTGAAGAAAACAGCAAAACCCCTACACTATAGTACAGGTTCTTGTCCCTAATAAAAGGAAACTGATAACCAATAAGCAAATGATAATGCAGATAAACTCCATAAATTCTCTAAAGGAAATAAATTATGAATAATGTATGGTATAGGCTACACTGATGGCCTTCAACAAAGCACATTTCCTAGTGTTTGCATTCTTGTGAGGCCCCCTCCCACGTTGACTCTGGATTTGGCCATGGTCTTGTTTGGCCCAATGTACCTGTGAGACACTGATGAAAGCGAAGACTCAGTAGTGCTTGTATGAGGGGCTGGAGCTGGGTAGGCAATGGAGTATTTAAGATAATAAGAAGTACAGCTCCAAGGAACTGGGAGCTAAGCCAACATATGAAGGATGGCAATGCGGGAACAGAAATGTGAAAAGGTAGTTAAGTTATGATGGTGAAAAAGGCAGGCTCAGGGGAGGTTAAGGCCTGAGGCTAAAGGAATCCAACTGGAAACACTGTGGACCCAGGAGAGGCCAATTGAAAAATTCCTGCACAATTTCTGCTTGAACTGCTCTTGTCCAGATACCACAAGTCAAAAAAAAAGTCAGAAAGGCCCAATCATGTTCTGTACTTCATACAGAAATTAGACAAATCAACGAGTTGAAAATCAGCAAACATTTTAAGACTCATCTGTTTTCATTCTTGTGTCTTTTGAAACCAAGAATTGCCATGAAAAACTCACCTGTTCTGCTGAGGAGGTCACATGGAGTGTGTGCTGCCTTCGTATTTCGACCTCTCCCTTACTGAGAGGCAAGTGTGCGGAAACAGGACCAGAGACACCGCAGAGGGGAAGGCAACCCAGGCATCATCGCCATGTCCCAGCCGAGTTTAGCCACATCTGACCCACCAAATAAACATAGCCATTTGAGGACCACTGGCAGGAACAGCGAGGACATGTCCAGCTGAGCCCAATCCAGATTTCAGAATCATGAATAAATTAATTTTAAGCCACTAAACTTGGGGTGTTGTTTTCAGCAACAAAAAATCTCAACCAGTAGATATTTAAATGGAGATGATTTTTATGCTCCATAGGACATTTGGACATATCTGGAGACAATTTGGATTGTCTGGAGGGAGTCTACTGGTATCCAGTGGTTAGAGGCCACTCACGCAACTAAATATCCTACAGTGCACAGCAATAAGAACTATGGCCCAGAAGGTCAATTAGCACTAAGGTTGAGAAAATCTGACCAAAACAGAGGATATTTACATTTACAGTTTTTTGTTTTGTTTTGTTTTGACAGGCAGAGTTAGACAGTGAGAGAAAAAGAGACAGAGAGAAAGGTCTTCCTTTTCCATTGGTTCACCCTCCAAATGGCTGCGCCGATCTGAAGCCAGGAGTTCAGGTGCTTCCTCCTGGTCTCCCATGCGGGTGCAGGGCCCAGGCACTTGGGCCATCCTCCACTGCCTTCCCAGGCCACAGCAAAGAGCTGGACTGGAAGAGGAGCAACAGGGACAGAATCTGACGCCCCATCCTGGACTAGAACCCCTGGTGCTGGTGCCACAGGCAGAGGATTAGCCAAGTGAGCTGCGGCACCAGCCTACACTTACGGTTTGATAGATAACTGTCAGTCTTCCATAGATGTTGAGGTGGATTTGTTCTGAGAGGAGGAGCGTGGTGGGGGCAAGAGGTGCAGAGTCACCACACAGACCCCGGGAATTGGGTGAAAAGCAGGCCCGAGGCAAGCAGCCTGCAGACTCGTTTATTTCAGTTGCTATAGCTGCTTATATAACCAAGGCAGCCAATCCGGTCAAGGGACAATCTGTGCCCTAACCAATCACAGCCTGTTGCCAGGCAGTTTCCAAAGCCATCCAATCACAACCTGTTGCCAGTCAGGCTCTATTGTCATGTGGTTTCTGAAGCCATCCAATCACGACCTGTTGTCAGTCAGGCTCTGTTGTCATGTGGTTTCCAAAGCCATCCAGTCACGGCCTGTTGCCAGTTTCTGTTGTTAGCAGCCATCTTGGCATGACCTTCTCACTTTCTCATGACCTTCCCACCTTCTCATTCCACCACACATAGAGGCTATGCCAATGTGTTTTTCCAAACAAATGTGAGGAGGCAAGCATTTGATGCAGCAGTTAAGATGCTGTTTGTGATGCCCACATCCCCCAGTGGACTGCCTGTGTTTGAGTCCCAGCTCCAGTTTTGATTTAGGAGGCAGCAAGTGATGGCTCAGGCACCTGGACACCTGCCACCCCTGTGGGAAACTTGGGCTGAATTCCTAGCTCCTGTCTTTGGCCTGACCCACCCTTGACTGTTGCATACATTTTGGGGAGCAAATCAGTAAATGGAAGATCAGTCAATCTCTGTCTCTTTCTCTCTCTCTCTCTCTTTCTACCTTTCACATAGGTCAAAGTAAATCACATAGATCAAAGTAAATCAACAAAAAATTTTAAAATAATAATATATAAAACACCATTTTTTATCACCTCATCATAAGTATATATTACCAGATATATAAAAATAAATATGAACACAGGTATAGACGTATGTCTATCTTTGCCTTAGGAAAATAGTGATATCATAACTTCAACATATATTTCTCTACAAATAATCAAGGGCATTTTCTAGAAATACAAAAATACAACTTCACTGTTGACATCAGTCTCTCATTTTTCTATGTGTCTATTGTTCTTTTACTCATTGATTTGTAAGAGCTGTGTATGTATTAAGAAAATTGTCCCTTTGCTCATGATTTCCATTGAAACTATATTTTCCCTGTTTAGCAGACTGATTTAGAGTAGTAACTAGCCAGAAACCAAAACATATCAAGAAAATAGCACTTAAGTGAAAAAAGATGTTTGTAAGCTGCAACTTGAGCCAGCGACAGAAACGAATAATGAATTGAGAAAGCAATACTGATAATTATTGCCAAGAACTACCCAGTGAGGCACAAAGAAAGCCAAAGCCTGTGAGGAAGATGCTGAATAGACTGGATGCTGCAAACAGGGCAGAAGGCACCCCTGTTGAGGTTAGATGTACAGACTGAATTTGAGACATTGAGTTTCAAATGGAAGGCAATATTTAAAATAGTAGATAATACCAGGTCGAAGATCAGACTCCAAGTTCAATGTCCAAGTTACCCTTTACCTTCTGCACTAATTTTTTTAAAGATTTATTTTATTCATTTGAAAGACAGAGTTACAGAAAGAGGTAGAGACAAAGAGAGAGGTCTTCCATCTGCCGGTTCACTCCCCAAATGGCTGCAATGGCCAGAGCTGCACCAATCCAAAGCCAGGAGCCAGGAACTTCTTCTGGGTCTCCCACATGGGTGCAGAGGCCCAAGGACTTGGGCCATCCACCACTGCTTTCCCAGGCCATAGCAGAGAGCTGGATTGGAAGAGGAGCAGCTGGGACTAGAACCAGCGCCCATATGGGATGCCGGTGCCTCAGGCCAGGGTGTTAACCCACTGCACCACAGCGCCGGACCCCTCTTCTGCACTATTTGATTTTTTCTCCCTCTTTCAGTACCTCCTGTTAAAAAATCAACCGCTCACCATGTGCTGGAGCTGCACTGTCTGGGACTCAGCCTCAGCTCCGCCACTTACTAGCCGCCTGGCTTTGGACAAGTCACTTAACCTTCCTGTGCCTTGCCTTGCTCGTTTGTAACATGAGGATGATCACAGTGCCCACCTGCTGCAGCTTGGCTGTGGTTTGAGGGCCTCACTCAAGTTCAGGGGTTGAAACTTGGTCCCCAGGATGGTGGGTTGGGAGGTGGTGGGATCTTCAAGAGGTGGGGATTACTGGGAAGCCCTTCAGTCACGGAGGGCGACCGCCTCAAAAGGGACGAAGGCAGTTCTGACCAGGCTGGGCCCCCTCGAGCTGTCTCTAGCTGCTGTGTCAGTTGTGATCCCTTGCCCACCACCCGCACACACTCCCAACCGTTGCCACCTACCATAGTGCAACATAGCCAAGAGGGGGCCCTCACCGACCTGAATGAATGCAAGCCTCTTACCCTCCAGGCTCCAAAACCATCTGCATATAAACCTATCTCAGGTATTTTGTTACAATAACAGAGCTGACAAACAGGCAGGCATAACAGTGCAGAGGGTTAAGCTACTGCTTGGGACGCTGGCAACCCATGTCAGAGTGCCAGTTCAAGTCCCAGCTGCCCTCCTTCCCAACCGGCTCCTAGTTAATGCATTCTGGGAAGCCACAGATGATGGCTCAAGTTCTTGGGCCCCTGCCACTCACTAGGGAGACATGGATGGACCCTGTCTTTAGCCTGGCCCAGCCCTGGCTGGTTTAGGGTACCTGGGGGAGTGAACCAGCAGAGGAAGATTGCGCTTGCTCTCTCTCTCTCTCTCTCTCTCTCTCTCTCTCTGCCTTTCAAGTAGATGAAAAATAAATAAGCAATTATGTAAAAAAGAAATACCAACATAACACCTCAGATAATTGTTACAAATTAGCTACACATTTAGAAGAGTGTCTAGCACATGTATACATATAGCTATGGTTATCTGGTGTTATTAGGAACCCTACTACATAGTTTTGTTTACAGTTTCACATAGTATAATATCTGAAGTTCTCAGTCACTTGTTGAGTATAATTATCCTCAGACAATTTCACAGCTGAGGAAACTGAGTTTCAGAGAAAGTAAATAGAACACACTTTCTCTCATCATCTTTAGGTCATTTACAGTATTAAAGAAAGCACTGGGGGCTGGCGCTGTGGCATAGTGGGTAAATCCACCATCTGCAGTGTTAGCATCCCATAGGGGTGCCGGTTTGAGTCCCAGCTGCTCCACTACTGATCCAGCTCTCTGCTATGGCCTGGGAAAGCAGTAGAAGACGGCCCAAGTCACCCATGTAGGAGACCTGGAAGAAACTCCTGGCTCCCAGCTTCAGATTAGTGCAAGCTCTGGCCATTAGCCATCTGGGGACTGAACCAATGGGATGGAAGAACTAACTCTCTCTCTCTCTCTCTCTCTCTCTCTCTCTCCTGCCTCTGCCTTTCTGTGACTCTGCCCTTCAAATAAATAAATAAATCTTTAAAAAATAATAAAATAATGAAAAAGATTTATTAAAAATAAAATAAATCTTTAAAAAAAATAAAATAAAGCAAGCACTGTGGCCAGCATTGTGGCGTAGCAGGTAAAACCCTGACTGTGATGCCGGCAGCCCATATGGGCTCCTACTCAAATTCCGGCTGTTCCACTTCTAATCCAGTTCTTTGCTTGGGAGAGCAGCAGAAGACGGCCCAAGTGCTTGAGCCCCTGACCCTTGTGGGAGACCCAGAAGAAGCTCCTGGCTCCTGGCTTTCGTCTGGCCCAGCAACGGCCATTGCAGCCATTTGGGGAGTAAACCAGCATATGGAAGATTCTCTCTCTCTCTCTCTCTCTCTCTCTCCCTCTCCTGTATGCAATTCTGTGTTTCAAATAAAATAAATAAGTCATTTTTAAAAAAGAAAAGAAAGTACTATCTTGGGGCCCACACTGTGGCACCGTGGGTTAAACTACCTTTGGCAATTACCCATATTCCCATATTGGAGTGCCAGGTTGAGCCCTGGCTGCTCCACTTCTGACCCAGCTCCTTGAGAAAGCAACAGAAGATGGCCAGGTACTTGGGCCCCTGCCATCCGTGGAGACACCTGGCTGGATTTCTAGGCTCCTACCTTGGCCTGGCCCAGACCCCACAGTTGCAGGTATTTGAGGAATGAACTAAGAGATGGGAGATCTCTTTTTCTCTGTCTCTCCACCTCTCCCTCTGGCACTCTGCCTTTTAAATAAATAAAATAAATCTTCATTTAAAAGGAAAAAGAAGAAAGTGGTAGCCTGGGGGAAAAAAAATCTTAGTCACAGACATGACTGGAAGAGTGACTGTGGGCCGGTGCCATGGCTCACTAGGCTAATCCTCTGCCTGCAGCGCTGGCACCCCGGGTTCTGGTCCCAGTTGGGGCGCCGGATTCTGTTCCGGTTACCCTTCTTCCTGTCCAGCTCTCTGCTGTGGCCCGGGAGTGCAGTGGAGGATGGCCCAAGTGCTTGGGCCCTGCACCCGCATGGGAGACCAGGAGAAGCACCTGGCTCCTGGCTTCAGATCAGCGTGGTGCGCTGGCAGCAGCGCGCCGGCAGCAGCGGCCATTGGGGGGTGAACCAACAGCAAAAGGAAGACCTTTCTCTCTGTATCTCTCACTGTCCACTCTGCCTGTCAAAAAAAAAAAAAAAAAAAAAGAGTGACTGTGAGGACAGAGATGAACCCTTTCCCCTGTTGCTTCAGAGGGCAGCAGTACAAGCCACAGGTGGAAGATTAGGCTCAGTCTCACAATAACATCCTGGTGTCACTTCCCATTGTATCTCAGGGCGTAGCTCCACACATGACACACACATCTCAATTCTCATTCAATATTTGCCAAATAAATGAATGACTGAATGAATAAATTATAAAAGCCACCCAAAATGAAACAGGCTGTCTCAGGGGTGCTTTGTCTTTGCCATGTGCAAAAAAGAAGCTGCAGCCGAGCCTCTGGTGGAAGCTTCGAATAAATTCCTCCTCTTGGCATTTAATGATTTTGTCTGAGTCTCCATAAGAAAAATGATTTTAGTGAAATGCAGTAGAGAAATCTCTTCCTGAGTTGGGAAAGGACTAAATTCTGACAATAAAATATCTTGTACTACAGGAGACAGGTACTTCAGAAGGGACTATTGTCACAGGCTTCTCCACTTGCTGAGTTGTCATCTCTGTGGAATCCAAGTTTTCAGGGACACAGCCAACTGATATTTTATACAAGTGTAGAGAGAATGCTGCAGGCACCCAGCTTCAGCACACACACACACACACACACAGGATCATTCAAAAGGATATGGATGGCAGGCATTCGGCACAGTGGTGAGGACACTGCTTGGGACACCTGCATCCCATGTCAGAGTACCTGAGTTCAAGTCCTGCATCTGCTTCTAATGCCAGCCTCCTGCTGCTGCACACTCTGGGCAGCAGTATTTGGGTCCCTGCCACCCACATGTGGGGCCTGGCTCCTCGCTCAGACCTAGCTGTGGTGGACATTTGGGGGGGTGAACCAGCAGATGGGCGCTCGCTCTCTCTCTCTCTCTCTCTCTCTCTCTCTCTCTCTCTCCCAGCCCCTCTCTTACAAGTACACAAGATAAATACATAGAAATTTTTAAAACAAATGGGCATGGACAGCATACAATGTAGAAACTGACAATTCTTGTTACTTAGGGGCTTACCATGTGCCAACCACTGGGAGAAACTAAAGCCTCCATAGGAAAATAGCAGCTGTCTTCCAAGACTTGAAGATATTGGAGCCCAAGAAGCCAAAGTCCAAGTCTTGAGCCAGCCATTTACTCCTTGTTTGATTTTGGACAAGTTTCCCAAATCCTCCATGCTCTGGTTTGGCAACATGTTAAGCAATAAAATCAGGATAATAATTCCACAAGGTTATAATAGGACAGCAAAACATTACCTAGTATATTCTTGGCACTGGACTCTCTTTCTTCCCCTCAACCACACAATATAAGCAGCTGCCTTTGGCAGATGGTATTGACCAAAGATTAAATGGCTTGCTTGTGAGCTAGGCAGTTCTCCATCCCTGGAGGTGTTAATGAACAGCCTGACAGCTACGTACCATGAGCAATGCATAAACTCTTATGACGCTTCCTGTGATGGGCCGAGCACTGTTGTGTGTGTTTTAGAGTTAGACATTAATTCTGCTTATCCACACAGCAGTGGAAACGAGGTATTATTAACCACATTTTACAACAAAGATAACTAAGGCAGCAGCTAAATAACTTGTACAAGATTATAAAGCCAGTTGGTGCCATACATTCCAACCCTGAGAGTCTTGGCTGTTAACCATTTCACCAACTGCGTAGAAGCAATGTTGTGAAGCACATTCTACTGTTAGGTGGGTGGTGATTCAGTGACTTTAACAGCCCTCCTAGCACAAAGATCCCTTGGGCCCAGAATCTCTGTAAGGTGTGAACCAGACGGAGAAACCAGTTTAGAAGAGGAAGCAGGAAATACCCACACCCAGTACTGCCGAAGTACGAGAATCTTCCAGGCTGGGAGACTGCACATCACTCAGAGACGGTGTTGCTCAGGCAGAGTGCAGCATCACTTTTCCGAGGCAGGACAGCCAACCAGGGCAGTTTCCTAAAGCCAGACCCCAGATGTCACCAGTATGACAGGGTGCACGGCCATGCCTCCATCCTTTTTTTGTATTTTGTGTTATACAGGAAGTCACGGTGTCAGAAGCTCGGTTTCTCTGGGCGTGTACTCCAGGGGCACTGACGCACAGAGCAGAGAAAGGGCGGAGGTGGGACAGCAGGTTGTTTGTGCCAAGGTGTTACACACCATCGTGACGTCACAATCCTCTGCCTGCTGCCGCACACTTCCTGTCAGGGCTACTTCTGGCAGCTGCCTACACGGGTCTCAGATTGACAAGGGGGGAGGGGGACAGCCACACTACCTATTTCCAGCTTTGATTTTAAAAGCCAGTACCATGGATTTGGTCTGAGATTTTGATTTTGAGAGAAGAAGGGGAACATGAGGATTAATAGGTCCTAGCAGGACTGTCTTCCTTTTTTAAAATATTTATTTTATTTATTTATTTGGAAGGCGGAGTGACACAGAGAGAGAGAGAGAGAGAGAGATCTTCCATTGGCTGGTTCACTTTCCAAATGCCTGCAACAATTAAGGGTAGGCCAGGCCAAAGACGGAAACCACAAACTCCACCAAGGCTCCCACATGGGTGGCAGGGAAGCACGTTCCTGGGCCATTATCTGCTGCTTCCCAGGTGCACTATCAGGAAGATGGATTGGAAGTGCAAATTAGCTGGGATTCTAACCAGACACTTCCATATGGGATACAGACATTCCAGGCAGCAGCATAACATGCTGCACCAAAACACCCACCCCAAAATTCAGTTTGTCTTTAAGAGAGAAAAACATCATCTTTTAAGAAATTGATTTATTTATTCAAAACGCAGGGTGACACAGAGAAAGAGAAGGAAACACAGAGATCTCCCAGCCTTTGATTCATTCCCCAAATGGCTACAACAGCTAGCTGTGGGCAAGGCTGAAGCCAGGAGCCAGGAATTCCATCTGGCTCTCCCATCTGGGCGGCAGGGATCCAGGTCCTGAGGCCATCATCTGATGGCTTCCCAGGCCCATTATCAAGGAGCTGGGTTGGGAGAGGAGCAGCAGGAATTCAAACTAAACTCCTACATGCAATGCTGACATCACAAGTGGTGGCTCAGCCCACTGCACCACAATGCCAGATCCCATCCTCAGTTTTTAAATTAAATGTTTTTTGTATAATTAATCCTGTTTTCTATATAAAGACTCAGCCTTATTGAACTCCCTGTCAATGCCCCCTACTCCTGTCACAAGAGGAAAACAGGTAAAGTCCAGAGCCAAGAAGGAACTGTCCTAGATTACAAGATACTTAAGATACGCAATAATCAAATGTAAGACAGGGTCTTTGACCAGATCTTGTTGTAAATAAATCAATAAATGACATTTTGGAGGGAATCAGATGGGAATATTTGGGCTAGGAATTAGGTGACATTAGGGAATGAATGTTCATCTTGGTAGGTATGGTCATGGTAGTTCCTATGATTTCAATATGATATGGCTCCCAAACTCAAGAAGGCCTTTACACCCCAAAGTCCTAAGTTAATGGCTCCAAGAGGGTAGAAACAATCTAACTATGGTATTTAGGTGGGGGCCTCCTGGGAAGTTCTTAGTCCACTGAGGGTGCCCTTGGAAGATAATTTCCATGAGAGGGATGACTGTAAATGGCTGGCTTGGGCCCAGGCACTCCCTCTGCTTCCTGGATCCCTGCATGATCCTTCTACACCACCGCCATGCGCCACTCTCCTCAGAGGACAAACCAAGGGGGCTTCCTGACCCTGAACTTGAACCTCCCAAACTATGTGCTAAACAAAATTTTTCTCTAATAAAGTTAGTTTTCTCAGGTGTTTCACTGTAGTTACAAAAATCTGACATAAACAGTGATGTAGTTATAAAGGAAACATTTTCTTATTTTTAGAGTTTCCCACTGAAGTATTAGGAATGGAATGCCATGACATCTGTACTTTAAAATACAGTGGCACTGGGAGCCAGTACCATGGCATTGTGGGTACAGCCACTGCCCGCAGTGACGGCATCCTATATGGGCGCCAGTTTGAGTCCTGAGTGCTTCACTTCCAATTCGGCTCTCTGCTATGGCCTGGGAAAGCAAAAGAAGATGGCCCAAGTCCTTGGGCCCCTGCACCTGCATGGAAGACCCGGAAGAAGCTCCTGGCTCCTGGCTTTGGATTGACCCAGCTCTGCCTGTTGCAGTCATTTGAGGAGTAAACCAGTGGATGTAAGACCTCTCTCTTTCTCTCTCCCTCTCTCCTTCTCCCTCTCTCTCTCGCTCTCGCTCGCTCTCTCTCTCTTTGCCTCTCTGTAACTCTGCCTCTCTAACTCTGCCTTTCAAATAAATACATACATTTTAAAAAAATAGAGTGGCAGGGTGGCATTGTGGAGCAGGAGTTAAGTCACTGTGCCCACATCTCACATCAGGGTGCCTGGGATACAGTCTCGCTTCTGCTTGTAATCCAGCTTCTTGTTACTGCACATCCTGGGAGACAGCAGATGGTAGCTCAAGTGCTTGGGACCCTGCCATTCACATGAGCAACCTGATTAGAGTTTCTGGCTCCTGGCTTAGGCCTGGCCCAACCCTAGCTGTTGCCATCATTTGGGCAGTGAACCAGCAGATAGAAGATCTCTTTTTGTTGCTCTGCATTCAACTAAATAAATACAATTTTTAAAATATGGTAGCAAAAAGTTACAGCGGGGCAGATGTGTGCTGCAATGGTTAGGATGCCACTTGGGACATCCGCACCCCTTATCAAAGTTCCTACATCCAAGTCTGGGCTCTGCTTCCAATTCTAGCTTCCTGATAATGTGCGCCCTATGAAGCAGCAGGTGATGGCTCAAGTACTTGGGTCACTGCTACCTATGTGGGTGACCTAGCCTGAGTTCCAGGTTCCCAGTTTTGGCCTAGCCCAGTCCTGGCTGTTGAGGACATTTGGAGAGTGAACTAGCAGGTAGAAAATCTCTGTCTGTCTCTGTCTCTCTGCCTTTCAAATAAAAATGACTTAATAATAAAAACAAGGAAAGCAAATATGGCACCACGTGGATCACTGTTAACTGTAGGTTATGACTGTATGGGTATACATTTTACTGCTCTCTCTCTGAAAGAAAGTTAAATTTTCATAATAAAAGTCACTCATTCTTTCTCAATTGAATGCCTCCATATATTTTATTTATTGGATTTTTATCTTTAAATCTGTTTCTGTGTATACAAAATTTGGTGTATGTGAAACATAAATTGAAAGAAAGTCCTGATCTCACTTTTGACTCATATTTTACAGCTGTAATCATCTTTAGCTTTACCCCTCCCCATCCCATTTAAAAAAATATGCTCTTAAAGGGACCTTTTTCTTTCTCTATTTATTTATTTTGCTTGTCATTTAATAATCCCTTCAAATTCATAGGAATGGCAAGAATAGTATGAGAACTCCTGCATACCCCTCACCCTTTCAACAGTTGTTAATGCTTGGCCACATTTGCTTATCTTTCCCTAACTCTTTCTGGGCTCAGTTGCATCTTTTTTTCTGGTCCATGTGAAATACATGGCAATGGCAGATATCAGCCTCTTTAATGCCTAAATGCTTCAGTGTTTATCTGCTGCAACAGGGGCTTTTTTTTTTTTTTACATAATTACAACAGAATTATCAAACTTAGAAAGTCAGTACACAGTGCATAATGAAGCTTTGTCAATGGGCTGAACAATATCCTTTACAGAATTCTCTCCCAGTGTAGAACTCAGAATCCATTTAGCTGTCACGTCTCTGATTCCCCCTTCTCTGCAACAGTTCCTGAGCCTGTCTCCATCATCATGACGTGGACTTTGAGAAGCACAGGCCAGTTGTTTTGGATAAGGCCCCATAATTTAGGCAGGTAAATTAATAACAATAATTCCAAGGGTTTTGGTCAACTCAACCTTTTTTTTCTCTCCAAGAATAACCAGAATTATTTCTGAAGTCTGATCTGCTTAAATTGAACTGCTAATCTTTAAAGTTTACATAAGGAACATAATTCTCTAGAAGATTCAGACAGGCCCTGCCAAAGAGTGGAATTAAACAAATTTACATAACAATATCAAGTATAAGCTAGGCCAAAAGTAACTATGATAATTTAGTTTTGAGACATACTACCAAAGAAATCTCTAGTGATCTCTAAAAGTTTGAGTTTCTTTTTTAAGTTTAATTTAGCTTAATTTAAATTTTAAAAATATCATAGATATTTCTTTATCTTTTATACAAAAAGGAAACACAAATTATTATCTTCTAGATTTGATTTTTCAATAGAAGGAGCAACTAATTCAACATTTTTTGTTTTTGTTTTTGTTTTTTTTAAAAGAGACACCAAGGCTGGGCTGTACCCTACAGAAATACTCAGACAAGTGCATGTGGCTGTGTGCATAAAAATGTTCACCTAATGTTGTTTACAATTATGCAGGAAAGGAACTGATCTCAATATTCCTCAGTGGGAGGTTGCTTTTAAAAATTACTTTGTTGGGAATGGCACTGTGGCATAGTGGGTAAAGCTGCTGCCTGCAATACCTGTATCCCATATTGGGCACCAGTTTGAGTCCCAGCTGCTCCACTTTCGATCCAGCTCTATGCTATGGCCTGGGAAGGCAGTAGAGGATGGCCCAAGTCCTTGGGCCCCTGCACCTGCATGGGAGACCTGGAGGAAGCTCCTGGCTCCTGGCTTTGGATTGATCCAGCTCCGGCTGTTGCAGCCATCTGGGGAGTGAACCAGCAGATGGAAAACCTTTCTTTTCTTTCTTTCTTTCTTTCTTTCTCTCTCTCTCTCTCTCTCTCTCTCTCTCTGCCTCTCTGTAACTCTGCCTTTCAAATAAATAAATAAATCATTTTAAAAAATTACTTAGTTAATACAATTGCTTTTCTAGTCATTAAATAATGATACAAATGAACATTTTGTGAAGTATACCAATCATACGTGAAATGGGAAAGCAAATTTTAAAATAGCATGTAAAATAATTCCATTTCTTTTCTTTCTTTTTTGATAGGCAGAGTGGACAGTGAGAGAGAGAGACAAAGAGAAAGGTCTTCCTTTTGCCATTGGTTCACCCTCCAATGGCCGCCGCGGCCAGTGCGCTGCAGCCGCGGCCAGTGCATCGCGATGATCTGAAGCCAGGAGCCAGGTGCTTCTCCTGGTCTCCCATGTGGGTGCAGGGCCCAAGCACTTGGGCCATCCTCCACTGCACTCCCAGGCCACAGCAGAGAGCTAGCCTGGAAGAGGGGCAACCGGGACAGAATCCGGCACCCTGACCGGGACTAGAACCCGGTGTGCCGGCGCCACAGGTGGAGGATTAGCCTATTGAGCCATGGCACCAGCCAGTAATCTCATTTCTTAAAAGTACGTATGTATAGGTGTATGGGGGTGGAAAAAAAGTCTGAGATAAATACAATAAATATCACTAGTGATGGCTTCTAGACAAAATTAGAATTGACTTTTACTGTTTTTTGTTTGTTTGTTTGTTTTTGACAGGCAGAGTGGATAGTGAGAGAGAAACAGAGAGAAAGGTCTTCCTTTTTGCCGTTGGTTCACCCTCTAATGGCCGCTGCGGCCAGCGCACGTGCCGATCCGAAGCCAGGAGCCAGGTGCTTCTCCTGGTCTCCCATGCGGGTGCAGGGCCCAAGCACTTGGGCCATCCTCCACTGCCTTCCCGGGCCACAGCAGAGAGCTGGCCTGGAAGAGGGGCAACTGGGATAGAATCCAGCGCCCCGACCGGGTCTAGAACCCGGTGTGCCGGCATCTCAAGGCGGAGGATTAGCCTGTTAAGCCATGGCGTTGGCCTACTGAGATTTTTTTAATGTAAGTGTGAATGTTTATTATTAATTACTGATTCATGAAACAAACAAAAAAAATAGTCATTTTCATTTCAGGAAGAAGTAAAAAAATAATTTTCATTTTTACTTTCATTAATGAATATTAGCCATCAAGAACAATGTGAACAATGTGTTGGACAGGAATAGGGAGTTGGCCCCTCTGTTAAGATGCCTTTGGGAAATGCTCAGGATGTGCGCATCACATGTCAGAGTGCCCAGATTTGATACCCAGTCCCACTCCTGACTCCAGCTTCCTGATAATGCAGACCCTGGGAGACCGCAGTGATAGCTCAAGCCACTGGGCCCCTGCCAACCACTTGGAAGACCTGAATTGAGTTCCTGACCCCCTGACTCCCGGCTTTTCTCTCTCTCCCTCTCTCTCTCCTTCCCTCCCACCCTCCCTCCCTCCCTCTCATTTTTTTTCAGAAAAATTGCATTGGGCAGAATTTGAAATGTAACTGGAGGCAATTCTTTTTAGTGTCTTAGATCAAAACGGCATTAAAGATAACAGGGAAGGAAGCTGTTTCAGCAGCGGATTTGACCATGGAGTTATACCACTGGGATTAATGCTTGTGCTGTGGGAGTGTCCCTCCCTCCTCCCACCAGACTTGTCCCACGTTCTTGCCTCCACGTGTGAAATAATTCAAGGAGACATAGATGAAGGAGAGTAGGAATGCAGGGCTGCAGTGCACGTGGTGATCTCTAGACCAGCATGGCATCTGGTGCCTGTGTGGCTGCACCGTGCATGTTGGAATCTAGAGTGTCATGATGTCTGGTGCATGATGGGAAGGGAAGCTCAGGGGCCAGGTGGGGAGTGGGTGTGTAGAGCCTGCAGTCATGATGATTTGGGATGGAAGGGGGTGGAGCAGCTGCAGTGCTGGCAGTCTCGGTGTCTCCTTGCTGCCTCCTTGTCTACAGCACTTACAGTCAAAACAACGCCTTTCAGAAGAAATAATTCACCACAGTCCCTATTGATAAATTGAGGACAAGCGTCCATGATTCCTTACAAAGAAAAATTGAGAAACTAAAGATGTATTCACTTATTCAGTAAGTCTATACTGAATTTTCCGTATATACCAGGCCTTGTTCCAGGAGACCTAACAAAGAACAAAATAGACAGATTGCCTGTCATGTGGCATTCACTTTCTTATTGACATGGGGGAGGGAGACAATAAACAAACAAATACTTTTATGACATAATCTCACATTGTGATAAGTGCCCCAAAGGAAAATACAGCAAGTCAGAAAAATACAGCAAGTTAGAGAAAGAGAGCAAAGGGAAGGCTGCATGACAGGGAGTAGTTAAGCAAGCTTAAGTAGTAGACTAGCCATAACCGCAGGGCCAGATCTGACACCTTTACTGAAAAGATTAATATGGCCTCAGGCACACAGTATGCAGCCACTGATTTTGTAAATGTGCTCTTTTCTCCCCTATTCAGGAAAGAAGGACCTGAAACAGTTGGAAATCACATGTAATAGTCATATACACTTCCAGTGTTCCCCAGGGTATATTAACTTTCATTTCTCTGTCATAATAGAGTCCAAAAACGGATCAGGGCCATCTGGATCCCCCACAGAAGATCACATCAATCCAACACACTGGGGACATGGTATGGGCTAGACTGGAAGAGCAGGAAGCGGCTAGCACACTGCAGGCCTTGCTAAGATACATACATTCCAGAGGCAAGAGAGAAACCATATAGAAGTTTAGAACTCACGGTATCCATAAAATTGCAAACAGCCCAATAGTAAGAGGTCTGCTAGGGTATCCACCCAAAGTAAGTGATTAATTATTACATTTCCACCATGAGGAAGGCACTCATATGGGCCAAGATATCTTAATTTTATTCCAGGTTCTTGACAACACTGAGATAAGAATTCAAAGTAGAGGCACCCTTGCTGTGCATGAGTGGGAGCTAGATTTATTTAAAAGAGAGAGCGAACATACATTCATGCATTCATGAGTGTGGGCCAGCCTACACAGATACCCATCACGAGTGGACCAGTGAGTTGCCTATGAGGAGAGAGAGAGAGAGAGAAAAGGCCAGAGAGAGATCCCCAAGCATGGTCAAGGGCAAAAAAAGACACCCCCCTATACACCATTATCAGCTTCCTTTATGAGTTAGGGATGGTGCCTTGGTTGAATAAACTAAAAAGATGGGGTCTTAGCCTGTGTAAAGTTTTCTGGGATTTTTTATAGCATCTTCACATGGATTTTAATTTCCATATGGCCATAATGGTGTGTCCTCCTTTCTGGTCCTGGGGAAGGTTTGTCTATTAGATTGACAGGTGAAGGGATAAAGTTATAATGTGGGGCTGGCATTTCCAGCTCATCTGTTTCTACCTAAGTCCCTGCCTAGTTTTCCCCATACCAGCACAATGCCTGCTGGGCCTCACTGGGTTCTGAAGGCAATACACTCCACCCTGGAAGCATGATTTTGGCCCATATACTGGGTATCACAGAGACTGCCGGCTTTGAGTGGGGAGTGAGGCCCAGAGCACGAAAGGGCTGTGCAGCAAGTCTGAGCCACGGTCCAAGCAGCCCTGCCACCATGTGATCAGGCAGACCCTACGCTGCAGAGGTGCATGGCAAGGATGCCCCAGTGGAAATCTCATCCTCAGAGTGCTGCCTGGGAGCTGGCCCTAGAGCTGTGGCTTCTACAGGGTGGTGGCTTCTGGTGGCCTGGGGTCACAGACTGTATCTCATATCTCTGGCTGCAAAGTAGGCCCTGGTCTGACACAACGTTACATGGGATCCCTTGCCAGGAAATTTTATGTTTGCTTTTTTTTTTTAAAAATTTGACAGAGTTAGACAGTGAGAGAGAGACAGAGAAAAAGGTCTTCCTTCCATTGGTTCACCCCTCCAATGGCCACTATGGCTGGAGCTACCCCCATCTGAAGCCAGGAGCCACGTGCCCTGTCCTGGTCCCCCATGCGGGTGCAGGGGCCCAAGCACTTGGGCCATCCTCCACTGCCTTCCCGGGCCACAGCAGAGAGCTGGACTGGAAGAGGAGCAACCGGGACTAGAACCCGGTGCCCACATGGGATGCCGGCGCCTCAGGCAGAGGATTAACCAAGTGAGCCACAGCGCCTGCCCCTGCTTTTTTGTTTGTTTGAATTTATTTGAGAGAGGCGAGCAAGCAAACGTGCTCCCATTTCCAGCTTCACTCCCTTTTCCCCAGATGCAACAAGAGCTGTAGGTGCTGAAGCTGGGAGCTAGGAACTCAATCCAGGTCTGCCACACGGGTGGTAAGGGACCAAGCACTGCCTGCCCTCTGGGTCTGCCTTAGTAGAAAGGTAGTCAGGAGCTGGAACCAGGTATCGAACCCAGGTGCCCCTGTGTGGAACACGTTCTAACTGCTAGGTTAAATGCCCAACCAGAAACCAATACTTTGTAAGTCCTCAGAGTGTGGTTCTGAGGCCCAGAATTCAGAAAAAGCAAACCCATACCCGAATAAGTGTCCGCTCCTGTGGCTGAACCTCTGGCACTCCCAGAGTGAAAGGGACCCAAGGCGGTCCACTTCTTCCCCAGTCTCTTGCGCAGGCAGTTGCATGCACTGCAGCGGCAGTCTTAGCAAGTAGGAATCCACAGTGTTCTTCCCTGCATGACTTCCATCCCTGCTGCCACGGCCACTTGATTCATGTGTCCGTCAGGTCAGCACTGAGGTGGCTGATGACAGGCACTGGCTGTCAGTCAACTGGCCAGATCATTTCTATCCACTTGCTTTGTGGTGAGTCTTCTGTGAGTCCTTTCTGAAGGATGTTAACATTTGATTGCTTCGTGCCCAGCCCTCTAGGTCTACATCTATGTTTCTACCCCAGATTTCCTTCCAGACCCCTGGCCAATTAGCTAGGCCAAGGTAAACCCATCTGCAACAAGCTCAGGCTTTTCCTGCAACCTTATAGGTCATACAGAATTCCCTCCCCCACCCAGCCAGAAGTGTGCACAGGGGTGGGCACTGGAGTGACACTGGTAGGCATCGTGGGCATCTGGGCTACTGGCCAGGGAGCTTACTTAGGCTCACCGGTCCTGCCTATACTCAATCGTTTGCTTTATTATGGCGTGCTTCTGCCCCCACCTTTCCTCCTTACCTTATGATTTGGTTGATCAGCCCAGGTCATGAGAGCTTCATTGCACTGTCCCCTGCAGACCACTATCAGGCTTTGTCTCTCTTAGGGCCCTGCAGCATGGCAGGAGTACTGTTCAAAACCATGTGATTCTCTGCTGCAGGGCACATGGCCTTGCTCCCAAATCCCTGAATCGTTGCTATTCTCCTACTAGGGCTTCTCAATGCAAAAAATTCCTCCCCCACATTCCCAGACATCTTTAGCACCTGTGGTTTTGCAGGCTCATATGATCCTACCAACCTGGACCAACTGCAGAGCCCTTCCCCGCACTAAGCCTCATGCAAACATGGCTCATGTCACCAAAATATGCACATGGCTTCAAGTTTTCATCTGTTTTTGTTAAATGTAATAACAAAGGTGTCTGGGGCCGGCACTGTGGTGTAGCAGGTAAAGCCAGCTCCTGAAGTGCCGCCATCCCGTATGGGCGCTGGTTCCAGTCCTGGCTGCTCCACTTCTGACCCAGCTCTCTGCTATGGCCTGGGAAAGCAGTAAGAAATGGCCCAAGTCCTTGGGCCCCTGTGCCCACCTGGGAGACCCAGAAGAAACTCCTGGTTCCTGGCTTCAGATCTGCACAGCTCCAGCTGTTGCGGCCAACTGGGGAGTGAACCAGCAGATGGAAGACCCCTCTCTCTCTCTGCCTCTCCTTCTCTCTGTGTAACTCTGATTTTCAAATAAACAAATAAATCTTTAATTTTAAAAAAAGAGGCACCTGAAAGCTGGGTGACCTGGTGGAAGCACCTTGATTTACAGGTAGGTCCTCACCCTCTGAGTAAAAACTGAAGAGCCCCCCAACTACCCAGAACCACTAGCTCCTGAGGCATGTGATCTAGCCAGACTTTCTGCTTCACTGGCCGGGCACGAGAGTTCTACCTTGACAAGAGGGAAGTACATGCTGTTGTCCTGTCTTGGTCTCTGATGGGCGGCTGTCAGCTATTAATACACTGTATTTCTTTAAACACAGGAAGTAGCTAGGACAATTTTTTTTTTAAAGGTTCAGGAGAGCATAACACTCCTTTCCCCTCCCCATACTCAAAAGCTATCAGAGAGTAGATATAGCTTTAGGATGCGTGGTTTTTCATTGGCACAAGCCTAACACCATGGTCCAGGCAGTAATACAGTATCCTAATTGTTCTCAGATAAATAAAAGTTCTGTATTTATTTGCGGTTATTTTAAGGGAATTTACTTTGGAAAATATTCAGAAAAGTTCAAGCCTGGAGAATGCTGCTTTTCTGTCCCAGGCCATTTAACACATGACTCAAATTTCCATGTTATCACAAAACAAATAATATTGTTAGCTACCAACTATTAGTGTCTGTGATTATTTATTACTACAACAAAACCTTCAGAAGAATCACACTTAAGATTTAGAAAGACCTCACAAAGAAGACTGTGCCACATATCAATGAGGCCACTCCGGAGCTGAGTGATTTGCCAAGAGGACTCAGCATCTCACTGTACTCACAGTTATGACTGATTACAATGAAGAGATACAAAGACAAGCCAGTAAACAGAAAAGGCTCATACATGATGTCCACTCACAAACAAGCACAAGCGTCCAATCTCCTCCCAGTCCATCCCACAGCATGTGCTTAACTCTTTGAGCAAGGAGTTGTGACAATATGTGAGAACTGATGTCCAGCAGGGAAGCTCATTGAGAGCCTCAGAGGCCAGGAGTTTGCCTGGGGCCTGGTCATGTTGGTGCTCTCTTCCCAGTGCATACAAACATTCCAGACTCCCAGAGGAAGGCAGGTGTCTCACAGAAATATATTGCTTGCACAGACAGTGTGAGAGCAAGGCAGAGAGGGGAGGTTGCCCTTATTAGAGAATGGTGGGACCTTCCTAAAAATCCAATGTCCCAGGTGCCAGCCAGGACCAACCTTGCAAGCAAGCCTTTCAAAGGATAGCAATTTCAGGATTGCTATATCTTTCTATGCTATCTTTGAATTGTTAGTATACAGAGGAATTTTTAAAGATTTATTTCTTTATTTATAACTCAGAATTTCAGGGAGAGAGAGAGAGAGAGATTTTCCATCTGCTGGTTTGCTCCCCAAATGGCTGCAATGACCGTGGCTAGGCCAAATCAAAGCCAAGAGCCAGGAGCTTCTTACAGGTCTCCCACACGGGTACAGGGGCCTAAGAACTTGGACCATCCTCCGCTGCTTTCCCAGGTACATTAGCAGGGAGCTGGCTGGGAAATTGGGCAGCTGGTACTCGAACCATAGCCCATGTGGTATGCTGGCACTGCAGATGGTTGTTTAACCTGCTGCACTACAGCACTGGCCCTAACACAGGAATTTTTATTCTTTCAAAAATTATTTTATGGGGCCAGAGCTATGACATAGCAGATAAAGCTGCTGCCTGCGACACTGTCATCCCATATGGGCACTGGTTCGATTCCCAGCTGCTCCACTTCCAATCCAGCTCCCTGCTAATGCACCTGGGAAAGCACTGGAAAATGGCCCAAGTGTTTGGGCCCCTGCACCCACATGGGAGACCTGGAAGAAGCTTCTGGCTTTAGATAAGCCCAGCTTCAGCCCTCGTAGCCATTTGGAAAAGATCTCTCTCTCTCTCGCTCTCTTTCTCCCTCTCTGTGTGACTCTGCCTTTCAGATAAACTTTTTAAAGATTATTTTTATTTTTAATATTCTATTATATTTTTGAAGTGTTTTCAAGAAAATGTTTATATTTTTATGTATTTATTTTTATGATTTGAGAGGCAGAGAGATGGGCAGACAGAGAGTTCCCATCTGCTGGTTTACTCCTCAGATGCTTCCAATCATAGGAGCCAGGCCAAGCTGAAGTCAGGAGCCAAGCATGCATGGGGATACAGAGACCCAGTTACTTGAGCTATGAAAGTCAGTGCCTCCCAGGACCTGCACTAGCAGGAAGCTGGAATTGGGAGCAGAACCATGACTCAAACCCAGGTACTCCAATATGGGATATGGGCATTTAACCAGTGTCTTCACAGCAAGCCCAAATGCCTGCCATATATGCATATTTTTATTTGTAAATATATTTTATAACAGATATAGAACTGAAGTTCACATAGGTTAAACTTCCCTTTCTTTTTTTTTTTTAAAGATTTATTTTATTTATTTGAAAGACAGAGTTAGAGAGAGAGGTAGAGACAGAGAGAAGTCTTCCATCCACTGGTTCACTCCCCAGATGGCTGCAACAGCCGGAGCTGTGCCGATCCAAAGCCAGGAGCCAGGAGTCAGGAACTTTTTCTGGGTCTCCCACATGGGTGCAGGGGTCCAAGGACTTGGGCCATCTTCTACTGCTTTCCCAGGCCATAGCAGAGAGCTGGATTGGAAGAGGAGCAGCTGGGAGTAGAACCGGCACCCACATGGGATGCCGGCGCTTCAGGCCAGGACATTAACCCGCTGTGCCACAGTGCCGGCCCCTAAACTTCCTTTTCAAGACCATATAGGAGGTATCTCCACACTAGCATCTGAACTGTAGTCTGTCTGTCTCCAAAGAGCCAGAATTCCATACTATGTTGCAATGTTTCAAATCCTAACATCTCACATATGTAAAATATGTCTTGTTTTATATCAGGATTAATTTACAGTTACACATTTTCTATGAATAAATCCTTTCCCTGATAATTATGTAATTATAGCTGCTACAGATCTATGGTCAGAATAAAAAGGAACAGGTTTTTATCTGTTTCTCTCATTTCTAAGGGATTTCTGAAGAAGTAGGGAAGTTTAGCTATGTAGTTTTGTTTGTCAGTTTCTTTATGTGATTGTTTATTGTCACTTGGATCTATGATGCAAAAAATAAGTTCAAACTACAGGCACCAGAGGACAGTCCCCAAGTTGAGTCTTCTGCAGTAGCACATATCAGAACACTCCGCAACTTCTCATTAGGGAAAAGAGAGAGAGGTAGGTATCCATGAAAGCTTGTTTGAAATGCAACTCTTCCCTTTCAACTTCTTCACAGGATTGAGAGACCCGTCCCTTAAAGCACAGCCCTCCGAGTGTTACAGCATACTCGCTTTCTACTTTCATCGCTTCACACGGGCAAGAAAATCCCTGACGTGGCAGTCAGGTTGACATTGCTAAGGAAATAGCACGGACTTCTGAGCTTCTCAGACACAAAAACAAGGCCACCCCTGAAGCCACTGGCCCTTATCGCTAGTTGAAAGCCCAAACATGAGAAGATAAACACACTGTACAGAAACGAGTAAGTCGGTCTACTCCCACCCACCCTTGCAGTGCAAAGGAGATAATGACACAGCCCAGTTGCAGCTGTGCTGTTTATCCTGCACGTTTTGCACTGGATTTGCACAGCAGGAAAGGATCCTCCCCTAGGGCCTTATTTACACATGAGCACCACAAAGAACTTCAATCAACTACCCAATACTAATAACATTAGGCCCTGTTTATGATTGATCTCTAACTCATTTGTTGTCATCTTTTAAATTAATTTATTTTCATTTTACTTGAGAGACAGAGAAACAATAAGAGATCTTCCATCCACTGGTACACTCCCCAGATGCCTGCAGCTGCAGGGGCTGGGCTTGGCTGATGCCAGGAATCTCAAGCTCAGTCCAGATCTGCAATCTGCTTGGCAGGGACCCAAGTACTTCAGCTTTCACCTCCTGCCTCCCAGAGTGTGAATAAGCAGGGTTTGGGGGCCACGATGTGGCATAGTGGGTAAAGCCGCCACCTGCAGCACGGGCATCCCATTTGGGCACTAGTTCAAGTCCCAGCTGCTCCACTTTCAATCTAGCTCTCTGCTATGGCCTGGGAAGGCAGTAGAGGATGGCCCAAGTCCTTGGGCCCCTACACCCACATTGGAGATGCGGAAGAGGCTCCTGGCTCCTGGCTTCGGATTGGCACAGCTCTGGCCATTTCATCCAACTGAGGAGCGAACAGGCAGATGGAAGATTTCTCTCTGCTTCTCCTCTCTCTGTGTAACTCTGGCTTTCAGGTAAATAAATAAATCTTTTAAAAAAAAAAAGGAAAGAAAAGAAACACAGAAGCTGGGGACTTGAACCAGTCAATCTGATACATGATGTGGTGTCCCAAGCAGCCATTTATCTGCTGCATTAAATGCCTGCACCATTTTTTAAAATTTTAATTTGTAAATTAAAAAAAAAAAACTTTTAAATTTTTTTGAAAGGCAGAAGGACAGAGAGAGGGAGCGACACAGAGAAAGATCTTCTCTTCACTGATGCACTCCCAAAACAGCCATAACAGCCAGGCTTATCCAGGCCAAAGCCAGGAGCCTGGCCCACCATCTGGGTCTCCCACACATGTAACAGGGATCCAAGTACTTAGGCAGTCTTCTGTTGCTTTTCCAGGCACATTAGCAGGAAGTTGGAACAAAAGTGGAGCAGTCAGGACTTGAACTGGAACTCTATTATGGGATGCCAGCATTGCAAGTAGCAACTCAACCCACTGTGCCACATCAGCCTTTGTTTAAATTTTTAATGACAAATAATAACTATATTTGTGGAGTACAATGTGGTGTTTTGATATATGTATACAGTGTGGAATGAGTCAGACAATTAACATACTCGTCACTTCATTTACCATCTCAGTCTCACTTGTGTTCCACCAAATCTTGGAAGCTTTGTATCAGGTTTGGACTTAATGAAGTAGTGGCTATTTTAATCACCCATTGGCCCACAGGCCCTGTCCTTTGTTTCTCCAAACAATGCTGTTGTAACTATACAACTTTTTTTAAAAGATTTATTTATTTATTTGAAAGTCAGAGTTACAGAGAGAGAGGGAGATACAGAGGGAGATCCTCCACCTGCTGCTTCACTCCCCAGATGGCCTCAGTGGTCAGCACTGGGCCAGGCCAAAGCCAGGAGCCAAAAGCTTCTTCCAGGTTTCACATGTGGGTGGCAGGGGCCCAAATACTTGTGCTATCTTCAGCTGCTTCTCCCAGGCTTTTGACAGAAGTGGGGTAGCCAGGACACGAATGTGCCCATATGGGATACCAGCATTGCAGGCGGCAGCTTTACCTGCTATGCCATAATGCCAGCCCCTAACCAATACAATTTTCTCAACAAAGGTGAGAAAGTAACAATTTTTGCCCCACTCATTGGTTCACTCCACAAATGCCCACAACAGCCCAAGCTGGGCCGGACCAAAGCCAGGTGTCAGAAGCTGGGAATTCAATCTAGATCTCCCACATGAGTGGCAGGGATCCACCTACTTGAGCCACCTCCCAGGGTGCACATTAATAAGAAGCTGGAATCTGGAGTGGTTCCTAGACTGGAACCCAGGACTCTCATGTGCAACCTCGGTCTCTTACCTGGCATCTTAGCTACTAGACCAAACATGTGCTCCTCCTTTCCCCCTTTTTTGACTGGTAGCACTTATCTATTGCTGGCATTGTTCTTATCCATGGGGACCAAGTGTTGAAAAAGTCATGCAAAAATCCAGGCACGCTTTTTGATGTCAAATGTTGGGAGCAGAGGGGCCTATCAGGGACTAAACAAGAGCGGAAAATCACAAGATGCCAGGAAACAGGAAGACTGTTGAAAACCAGCTGAAACCCTGGAGATAACTTCGGAACTGGGAACGGAGACTGAATTTGTGGCAGTTTCTTGTCATCTTTCCCAATGAACGTTTGCTTGTTTGGCATGATGGTTGCCATGGTGAAGGAATGATGGGAAGGAATTGTGCAACGGACAGTCCTAAACCTATCTCAACTCTGCTAAAGTTGATTCCTTTGAGGTAAAGCTGTGATAAGGCATACCTAGCTACCAAGATGACATTCAATATCATGAGTTTAGATCAACCTTTGTCTCCCCTGTGTTTTCCTGTGACCTAGGGAGGCCAGCAACTGGGCCAGGTAGAGCCTTGTAAGGGTTGGGCACTGCCAGTAGCAGTAGGAGATTGCTTATTAAAGGATTTAGAATATTTTACTCTAAGGGTATTAAAAGAACTTGAGATTTAGAGTCACAAAAATTTGGAGTTCAAACCTTGCCTCTTAGATATGTTGGTTTCTAGAATCTTATAGAACAGGACAACAGTGTCTGGTCTTAATACTTGAGGGCTATTATGAGAATCAAATGGACTAATAAGTGTGGAATCATCTCATGAACTATCACACATCATAAAGGGGTTTTGGTACTGCCCAAATGACTGCCTTGGAGTGAGGCTCCATGTAACATTTTCATAGAACTTGCTTCCTATTGAAGGCAACACTGCCCTGCAGTCTATCAGTTAATGAGCACTGTAAATAAGAAATGTAATCAATATGATTTCTTCTAGACCTGTTTACCTTCTCTCATAAATTTCTCATAACTGTAGAATTAAAAGTTCACCTGATCTTAAAATGATTCATAGATTTACCATTTATTTTTTAAGAAACAAATATTGAAATAAGTACAAGTTCCTTCAGATATTACCTAATAGAAATAATGAAGCTATAAAGTTTGTGAGAGTTCAAAAATATAATCCAAAGAAATAACAGCATGGGGGGCTGGCGCCATGGTGCAGCAGGTTAAAGCCCCAGCCTGCAGTGCTGGCATCCCATATGGGCGCTGGTTCTAGTCCTGGCTACTCTACTGCTGATCCAGCTCTCTGCTATGGCCTGGGAAAGCAGTAGAAGATGGCCCAAGTCCTTGGGCCCCTGCACCCATGTGGGAGACCCAGAAGAAGCTCCTGGCTCCTGACTTCGGATCAGCTCAGCTCTGGCCATTGCAGCCATTTGGGGAGTGAACCAGCAGATGGAAGACTTCTCTCTGTGTATCTACCTCTCTTTGTAACTCTTTCAAATAAATAAAAAATAAATCTAAAAAAAAAAATAGCATGATGTATAACCTGCTGAGGCTCACCTCTGAGAAAGACAAGTTTAAGGAAGGTGATATAATAGATATTTTTTAAGTTGGTTTTTAAACCTGTTAAAAGGGTTTACAGGGAGATTCCAAGAGGGCAGAATATGAAGGGAGCTTACTGCTGTAGTATAGGGGAGCATAGTTAAAAAAAAAATGGGGAAATGAGGCCGGTGCTGTGGTGTAGCAAATAAAGCCACCACTTGAAGTATCGGCATCCCATGTGGGTGCTGGTTTAAGTCTCGGCTGCTCCTCTTCTTATATAGCTCTCTGCTAGGGCCTGGGAAGGCAGTGGAAGGTGGCCCAAGTCCTTGGGTCCCTGCACCTGCATGGGAGACCTGGAAGAAGCTCCTGGCTCCTGGCTTTGGATTGGCACAGCACTGGCTAAGACCTCTCTCTGCCTGTCTCTCTGTAACTCTGTCTTTCAAATAAATAAATAATCTAATAAATCTAAAAGAAAAAAAAAAGTTTTAAAAAAATGGACGGAGTGCAATCTTAGGAAAGATTAGAGGGATACTGTGGAACTATGTGGAGGAGGTAGACACATCAAATTATTAGGAAACATTGGGGAAACTCTGCAAGACATTCGCATAGGCAAAGAGTTCTTAGAAAGACCCCGGAGGTATAGGCAATGAAAGGCAAAGTTGACAAATGAGATTACATCAAATTGAGAAACTTCTGTACTGCAAAAAACAAACAAACAAACAAATACTCAGCAACATGAAGAGGTAACCAACAAAATGGGAGAAATTATTTGCAAACTATGCAACTGATAAACAATTAATAACCAGAATACATAAAGAGCTCAAGAAACTCAACAACAATAAAACAAACAACCCAGTTAGAAAATTGGCAAAGGGCTTAAACAAGCATTTTTCAAAAGAGGAAATTCAAATGGCCAAAAAACACATGAAAAAAAAATGCTCAGGATCACTTGCTGTCAGGGAAATGCAAATCAAAACCACAATGAGGTTTCCTCTCACCCCCATTAGAATGGCTTTTATACAGAAATCAACAAACAGCAAATGCTGGAGAGCATGTAGGGAAAAAGGTAACCTAAATCACTGTTGGTGGGAATGTAAACTGGTACAGTCACTGTGGAAGACAGTATGTAGATACCTCAGAAATCTGAATATAGAGCTACAACATGACACAGCCTTCCCACTCCCGGGAATTTACCCATGGGAAATGAAATCAGAATATCAAAGAGTAATCTGTACCCCCCCTTGTTTATTACAGCTCAATTTATAATAGCTAATATATGGAATCAATCCAAATGTCCATCAACTAAAGACTGGATAAAGAAATTATGGGATATGTATATCATGGAATACTAAACAGCAGTAAAACAAAAAAGTGAAATTCTGTCATTTGCAATAAAATGGATGAAACTGGAAAACATTATACTCAGTGAAATAAGCCAGTCTCAAAAGGACAAATACAATATTCTTCCTGTTCTGTGGTAATGTTCTCCCTGATCTGTGGTAACTAATAGAGCACCTAAAAGGTAATCTATAGAAGTGAAATTAACACTGAGATGTGATGCTTGAACAGCCCTTGTCTCAACTGTTGAGGAACAGGTTTTTTTTTATACTATTTGTTGAACTCTTTACTTAGTATAGTGTTAACCTCATGTGTATACAGTTAATTGAAAATAGATCTTAGTAAAAAATAAGAATGAGAATAGGAGAGGGAAGAGAAGGAAGGGTGGGAGTGCGGGTGGGAGGTGGGGTAGGGCGGGAAGAATCACTATGTTCCTCAAGTTGTATTTATGAAATGTATTAAGTCTGTATACCTTAAATAAAAGTTTTCTGGGGAAAAAAAGGTTGATAAGTTATCCCCAGTTTTTTTTGCAATTATATTCTGGGTACTTACCAGCCAAACATCAAAGTTTCTGTATTTGATTATGATTTTTATTTTTGTACATATTATATTCAGTACAATTGCCAATTTCATAAACAAACTAATTTATAATTCTTTTACTTTTAAAAATTATTGGGGCCGGTGTTGTGGGGTAGCAGGCTAAGCTTCTGCCTGAGGCACCCAAATCCCATGTGGATACCAGTTTGTGTCCTGACTGCTCCTCTTCTGATCCAGCTCTCTGCTTATGGCTTGGGAAAGCAGTGAAAGATAGCCAAGTGCTTGGGCCCCTGCATCTGCATGGGAGATCTGGAGGAAGCTTCTGGCTCTTGGATTTGGATCAGCTCAGCTCCAGCTGTTGTGACCATTTGGGGAGTGAACAAGCAGATGGAAGATGTTTCTGTCTCTTCCTCTCTCTGTGACTCTGCCTCTCACACAAATAAAATAAAATAAACTATTGATTTATTTATTCAAGGAACGGGGAGACAGAGAGAAAGAGAGACACACAGACAGACCAAGATTTATTAGTTTATCTGGTTTACTACCCAGATGTCCACAACGGCAAATGCTGGGCCTGGGTTTGAAATCTGGAGCCAGGAACATAATCAGGAACACATAGGTGGCAGGCACCCAACTACTTGCGGCATCTCCTGCAGCCTCCTATGGTCTATACTAGCCAGGAAGCTTGTGATTGGAAGCCAGAGCTAGGAATTGAACCCAGGCACTCTGATACAGGATGTGGGTATCTTAACACTAGGCCAAACAGCAGCCTCAGACAAGACCTTTCTTTCTTTTAAATAAAGAAATCAGATATGAGAGTGTCTCTTTTCTTTATTAATACTGTTAACATTTTCCTTGAATATTTATTCTAATGTGTGGGGTATTTAATTTGCCTGAGTGCTTTCACAATAGCAAAACAAGCCAAATTTCAGCATATGTGATACTCAAAATTGTAATAAAGCCATTTTTTAGACATATGCTTCCCTTTCCTATCTGTTCTGTCTTCAAATATGTCACATCTTTTGTAAAGAGCATGAATAAAATATAAAGTGTGATAAATTTCCATCTCTACAGAGTATTTTTCACTTCACTGAAACCTAGTACATAGATTTCAACATAGACTATTAGTTCCAAAATTGTCAGTGTCTATATTAAGCATTAATCATTTTAAAATTGTTTTTCCAAGGAAAAGAAAATGATTTATATTTTACAAGGCTTGCAATATTTTAAAAAGAATTTTCCTCTCAGCATGAATGGTAGCTTTTTCTTTATTAGGTTATAAATAGAACAATGCAAAAGGAGCTACTGGTTTAAAAATACATGGTGATAGGAAAGGCTTTTTTTGTCCCTTGCTTTGAACAAATTCAACATAGTGTTTTAGAAGGGATATCTGGGGCACCAGTGGGGAAAAAGGAGGCCTTCTCGCTCCAGTTTCAAGTGTGTGAAACTGAACTTGAATTCAAGGCCACACACTATAGGTGGTGGTTAGGCTCTTAGCAAAGATTTTCTGTCGGAGCTGTGCCAATCCGAAGCCAGGAGCCAGGAGCTTCTTCCCGGTCTCCAACATGGGTGCAGAGGCCCGAGGACTTGGGCCATCTTCTACTGCTTTCCCGGGGCCATAACAGAGAGCTGGACAGGAAGTGGAGCAGCCAGGTCTTGAACCGGTGTCCATATGGGATGCCAGCACTTTAGGCCAGGCATTAACCCACTGAGCCATAGCACTGGCCCAAAGAAGATTTTCCATAGATAAAGGAAGCCATAAAATAAGAAGCATGTCTTAATTATGTACTGGAAACAAAAATAAGCTGGCAGGCCCGAAGACGATACGCAAGTCACAGCGCAACATGACATCAGATGCTACCGCTAGATTCTTCAGGGCCCCAACACAGTGGTCTCAGCAGGTGGCTGACGCAGATTTCCAGGCCCTGATTGACAATGACACCATGAAAGGAAAATCTGAAGATGTTGCTTTGCTGTATTCTCTATGACTAAATGACAGGAATAGTGCCTCTCGAAACTAGTTTATTGTCAGTTGGTCAGTCAGTTTTGGCTGTTATCTACCCCCAGCTCAAAACAGGTAGGAATCAAAAGAACAGAAAATTTAATTTTTAAAAATATAGAGTGGCATCCACATACCTAGACCAGAGTTTGGGTGGTTGCATCTAAAATCACAGCATCACCTAAGTTTCTCTGTAAATAACTGCAAGCTAGTATTGTATAGGTGGCCGTTCGCAGGTCTCTTTCCAAGGGAGAAGGCTGGAAACATGAATGTTAAGTATTGAATATTGAAGCACAGAGCAGGTGACTTTTCCTTCTGAAAAAGTTACCAGGGCTCCAGCATCCAAAGAGTTCAATGGTCCCTGCGAGTCCACCTTTAAGATGTTATTAAAACTGAAAGACCATCACAATAACAGTGGCCTTTCTTCATAAATATGTGAAGATGTTTAACACAGATGAATATGCAGGACTACTCAGAAGTCCTCCTGAAAACTTGTTTTTATACATGGACTCACTGTTTTAAGCATATTAGAATAGGGAGCCAGCATTGTAGCCCAGAGGTCTAACACCTGCCTGCAACACCAGCATCCTGTATCTGTGCACCCATTGGTGTCCCAGCTGCTCTGCCTCTCATCCAGCTCTCTGTTAATGAGCCTGAGAAAGGAGCAGAAGATGGTCCAAGTACTTAGGTCTCTGCCTCCAACATGGGAAATTCTGATAGAGTTCTTGACTCATGGCTTAGGCCGGGACCATTGCTGGCTGTTGTGGCCATTCAAGAAGTGAACCAGTAGATGGAAGATTTCTCTCTCTCTCTCTCTCTCTCTCTCTCTCTTCCTCTCTCTGTCACTCTGTTTTTCAAATAAATAAATAAATAAATAAGTATTTTTTTCTGAAAAGCATGTTGGTAATAGCTCTTAAACATGCTTATATTATTTTTGAAACTATTTATTTGATAGGCAGAAAGAGAGACACACAGAGTGGGAGAGTGAGAGAGCATTCCCATTCAATGATTCACTGCCCAAATGGCAGGAGCCTGGGACAATCCAGGTCTGCCATGTAGGTGGCAGGAACCCAATTACTTCAGTCATTACTCCTGCCCTCCCCTGCACGCCCTTCACCTGCCTCCACATTAGCAGAAAGCTGGAACTGGGGGGCAGAGCCAGTATTAAAGAAAGGTAATCCAACGTGGGACATGGTTGTGTCTTTACCAGCATCTTAGCCACCATGGTCATGCTGTTGATGGGACTGCTACAAGTTTTCAGCCAGAATGCAATGAACTTGGAAAGAAATCAAAGATGCTGGAGGACTCCGTCTCTGCCACAGAGGAAGCAGTCAAGTACACGTGGAGTAGTTCAGTTTTCCAGCAGCGTCTTGACCGTTTTTGAGTGCAATGAAGTTGCTACTTTAGAACTGAGAGTCCAAATTGTGAAATACTTAGATTTAATCCCCCAGCACAACAAACGCATGGGCTTCTTATGGAATGTAAGAGAAGGAAAGAGAAGGAGATTGGGGTAAAATTCTGCTTGAAAAAAAAGAACACTTTCTGTAACTAGTAAATGAATTTGTAGCTATGAAATAAATAAACATGGGGAATTTTGGTGATTGTCATTTTTTCTAAAAGTCCAACAACTATATGCTAAGCACTCCATATTTAGAATATGTCTTCTTTATACTAGAACTTGGGAGAAGTAGATGGCTCTCAAACCTGACCAGTTGTTTATTATAAGTAAACATTTTATTATTATAAACAAACTTTACTATCCAAAGCCAGCCTATAAAAGAAAACAAAAATAAAATACCTACCTGTTGTAAAAGTCATGTTGAAGGTATATATTCTGTACATTAAGTACTATTTAAGATTTTGACTCCAGGGCATAATATATGTAGATTTCTGTGTTTTAATTACATGAAGACACACTGAGCCCTTCAAGTGTCAAACAACTGTCTTTGCAAACCCTTACTTTTAAAACGCAGTCCATTTTCTGTGCATTGAGCACAAACTTTTCTGCATGTGGCTGCAGTAATCATCTTCCCACACTAGCTTCTGCACATCCAAAGTCCTGCTATATTTAGTTTGTAAAGGAAATTCGAAGAAGAACAATTCCTGAAAGTATAGTGTATGAGGCCGGCACTGCAGCGCAGCAGGGCAAGCCACATCCTGCTGTGGGTGTCCGGCTGCCCCACTTCCACTCTGGCTCCTGCTACTGTGCCTGGGAAAGCAGCAGAGGATGGCCCAAGTGCTTGGGCCCCTGTACCTACAGGGGAGACCCCGAAGAAGCTCCTGGCTCCTGCCTTCTGGCTTTGGCCTGGCCCAGCTCTGACACTGTGGCCTTTTGTGCAGTGAGCTAGCAGATAGAATTTCTCTCTCTGTCTCTCCCTTTCTCCTTCTCTCTCTCTCAAATAAATTAAATAAATGTTTTTTAAAAAGTGCAGTTTATGTCCTTTTGAAAAATATGTACAAGTATATGTTTTTGGGCACCTTCTTCTATAGCACAGTTTTTAAAATGTACTTTTATTTTTATTTAATAACTTGTGTTCATTCCATTAATGTAAGTATCTTTATACTTACATTACAAGTTTTAGCCCAACAATATACTAATTGAATTCTTTTGGAAAAAATTTTCCTGATTACTGTTAAACTTTATAAATGATGTGCTATTCCTTAAATATAAAAAAGTCTAAAAGAATAAAATGCTGAAATACATATGAAAGGAATTTATGTAAACTATTTTATATTGCAGTAGCAACTTGCATCATTAAATAGCAAAGAAAAGTGAGAGTTTTTTGTAATAAAAGCACTGAGTACCTTTTACTCAAAGCTTATAATAAGCAAACAAAAACCTGTCCAGAAGATCTTACCATGTGCTACAGTCTAATGAGTCAAACACCAAAGCCATCATCAAGTTGAATTCTGCATTGCCTTTCTGGAAATGGCTTCATTCGACCAGTAGAGGGCATCACGTGTGTTTTGGGCAGCAAGGGCCAAAGGCTTACTAAGTGCATCATCTCTTTGAAGGAATAGCCCAGCGTGGGTGTGAGCAGAGACCACCACAGCTGGGGAGTAGATTGCCGCAGCAGTTCTGTGCAACTTCAAGCTTTCTTGAGGCTCCCTCCATCAGGCCATCGTACAGAAGAGCCTTCAGTCAGTACTGGCCCAAATGGGAACACAGAGCATAATAATTATCAAACGGTTCTTTTGAGAAGTTGCTGACAAAATAAGAGTTGAGGAAGGTCTTTTATGTTTGCAGCGAAGTCCAGAGTGGGGTGAGGAGACCCGGTTCTATCCTCAGTTATACCAATTCCTGGGTCACTTTGCACAAACGAAGCTTCTATACATTAGAAGCTTTACTTTGGCTTTTATTACACGTGTTCAGTGGAAAAATTACTCATGCTTTTTAAAATTTATATTTCTATTCATGCAAATACTCATTAAATATTTGGTTTGGAAGGATACTTTCAAATTTTTGTGCACAGTATACTTAAAGATTTAAATCCAGCTAATATTTATTTTAACTGTATAATGTTAACATAATTCTGGTTAACCTAACTTGTGATTTATCAAAGAATAGCTACCACTGGTTGATATTATTGCAGAAATTTCCAAAATAGTGCATATTTCATTTAATATTTTTTGAGTCTCTTCTAAAAGCAGCTAAAATAGTCAACTATCCAGAGGCAGGATTTTATATGAAAAAAAAAAAATAGATCTACCTTGTAGACTAGTTCAAAATATTAGGGACATTATATGTGAAGTGACTGGCCCACACTCAATAGATAGCCTCTTTCTGCTTCTTAATAAAAGTATTTTATGAGTGACAGCTGTGGTTGAAGTAATTCTCTTTAGCTCATCAGTCTACTATGAAAACAGCAGGGCCATCTCATGTTCAGGTTCTTTACTGTCGTAGCTAAAACAAACAAACAAAAAAACACAAACCCCACCACAGAGAGCAACAACAAGGTTGTAAAGGTCTGAATTCCGGGTCTCTGGAAGAGGCAGCAAAAAAACATTTCATTACACAACAGAGAGCAAATGTCCATAGACATCCTCCCTGGAGAACAGCCACCTCTCCCTTTGTCCAGTTACTCACTTCTTCCTCCACATTGCATCTTTCCCACTTACTCCCTCAGCAAAAGGTATCCCCTGGAGAGTGAAGGAGGGAGAAAGACTGTATTTTATCTATCCAACATAAGAAACGATGGGACTCTCATACTGCCAAAAGGAGAAGAGAGAGAGAAATAAACTACTTCTGGAAAGAGATACTTTTCAAAACAAGGTGTTCTTTTGTTATAGGCAGCATCAGCCAGTTTATTGATCAAATGTTGACACCGTCTGGCTCAACCTCATTATCAAAACCACAAGTAGATTCAGAAACTATTTGACCTGGAAGGGATCCACAAATCCAATCCCATTCTTTACAGATCAGAAGGCTGAGATCCAGAGAGGGTAACTGGATTGTCCATGTTGCCTGATTGCTTACAGAGCCAGGATCAGAATCCAGATCCATTGACCCTGACCTGCTTTATCCATCACAGTACATATCGCTGAGCTAAGTTTCCAACTATAGATTTTGCATTATAATGAGATCTTCCTTAGTCTGAGAAAGAGCCAGAATCTTAAATAAAATCAACTTCCTTGGGTTTTTGTTTTCCCACTGTAATTATAGAAAAATTTTCTGCCTACACAGAGCATAAGTCAGTAGTAAATATTTATTAACTGCAAACACTTTGCATCTAAATGATATACCATAAATACTTATGAAACACTGTATATCTGTATATGTTTTTTTTTTTTTTATTTATATGACAGGTAGAGTTATAGACAGAGAGAGAGAGACAGAGAGAAAGGTCTTCCTTCCGTTGGTTCACCACCCAAATGGCCGCTACTGCCTGCACTGCTCTGATCCAAAGCCAGGAACCAGGTGCTTCTTCCTGGTCTCCCAAGCGGGTGCAGGGGCCCAAACACCTGGGCCATCCTCCACTGCCCTCCAGGGCCACAGCAGAGAGCTGGACTGGAAGAGGAGCAACCGGGACTGGAACTGGCACCCATATGGGATGCTGGCACTGCAGGCAGAGGATTAACCAAGTGAGCCATGGCTCCGGCCCCTGTATATGTATTTTTATAAGAGATGATTTTGCAAAAATATTGAGAAAACCATATGTATGTAACATTACACTAACAACACAAGGGGAGGTATTTGACCTAGCAATCAAGACACCTGTGTCCCATATTTGAGATGCTGGCTTCAGTAACCAGCTCTACTTTTGACTCCAGCTTCCAGCTAATGGGAGACAGCAGTGATGACTCAACAGACTGGACTCCTGCCACCCTGGATGGAGTTCTGGGCTCCAGGCTTTGGCCTGTTGTGGGCATTTGAGGAATGCACCAGTGTTTTGGAGATACATATATCTTTCCATTCTGATCCCCACCAACTCCGCCTCTCTTTTTCTGCCTCTTAAATGAATAAATACGATTATTTTATTTTAAAGATGTATTTATGTATTTGAAAGGGAGAGAGAGAGAGAGAGAGCAGCAGTCTTCCATCTGCTGGTCCAATCCCCAAATGGTCCTAACAGTGGAGGCTGGTCTAGGCCCAAGCTAGGCGCCTAGGACTTCATCCTGGTCTCCAACATGGGTGGCAAGGGCTCAAGTACTTCAATTGTCTTCCACTGCTTTCCCAGGCACATTAGCAGGGAGATGGATCAGAAATGAAGCAGCTGGAACATGAACCCACACTCCAGTGTGGAAAGCTGGCCTCTCAGGCAGAAGCTTAGCTCACTATGCCACAATGCTAGCCCTTAAATAAAATTTTTAAATTTTTAATAAGACAGGGCCAGACATTTGACTTAGCAGTTAAGTTGATGCGTAGGACACCCACATCCTATATCAAAGTGCCTGGGTTCTAGTCCCAGCTCTGCTCTTGATTCCAGTTTCCTATTAATGCATACCCTGGAAGCAGCCAATGAGGGCTCAAGTCCTAGGGTTCCTGTCACCCATGTGGGAGACCTAGATTGAGTTCCAGCCCTGGGTGTGGTGTTCCAGGCATTTGGTGAGTGAACCAGCAGATGGGAGAGCTCTGTTTGCATGTGTTGGTTTCTGTCTTTCTCTCCCTCTGTTTCTCTGGTTTTCAAATAAAAATGGACAAATAGCTTTTTAAAAGATAAAAAAAAAAAAAAATGGGGCCAGCATTGTGGCACAGTGAGTTGAGCTGCTGCTTGCAACACTGGCATCCCATATCAGAGTGCTGGTTCATGTCCCAGCTGCTCTGCTTCCAACCTGGCTTCCTACTAATGTACCTGGGAAGGTAGCAGCAGATAGCCCAAGTGCTTGGGTCCCTGTCACCCACCTGAAAGACACAAATGGAATTCCTGGCTCCTGGTTCAGCCTGACCTAGCCCTGGCTGTTGTGTCCTTTTGAGAAGTGAAGCAGAAAATGGAAGACTCTCTTTCTGTGTCTTATTCCTTCTCTCTATAATACTGTGCATTTCAAATAAATAATTAATCTTAAAGATAAAATAGTAAAGGGGCCAGTGCTATGGCTCAGCAGGTTAACACCTTGGCCTGAAGCACTGGCATCTCATATGGGCGCTGGTTCGAGACCTGGCTGCTCCACTTGCCAACCAGCTCTCTGCTATGGCCTGGGAAAGCAGTGGAGGATGGTTCCAAGTCCTTGGGCCCCTGCACCCACGTAGGAGACCCCGAGGAGGCTCTTGGCTCCTGGCTTCATATCGGCACAGCTCTGGCCGTTGCAGCCAATTGGGGAGTGAAGCATCAGATGGAAGACCTCTCTCTCTCTCTCCTCTCTCTGTGTAACCCTGACTTTCAAATAAATAATCTTAAAAAAATAAAATAAAGTGGTAAAATACAACCACAAAACATTTTGATTGAGATTTAGCTAGTCATGTCCATTTCTTTGATAAGAAACATGAACTTTTTTTCTCCTTTATTATCTCAGGTTTTGTTCTCAGATCCAGTACAAGTCTTCAAGAGTAATATTAAAGTCTGAGTAGAGTACATTTCCAGCACTAGAAATAGAAACATGAATAAATCACTCTCTTGACTACCTCCATCTAGTAGCCCAACTCACTGTTAATAATTGAAACCATCCCATTTTTAAATAAAAATTACAGGCAGTCATTGTTTTGGACTAAGTCCCCCCCCCCCCCCGCCGCCCCCCACACTAAGCCACAACAGACCTGGCTGAAAACCAGCATGGAGTCATTCATGCTAAAGTTCCAGGTCACCACACTGAAACTGAGCTGCTTATCTGACCTTCTTCTGAGAAATCAAGAATAGAGATCACAGCCAGAGTTACCAAACCAGCCAGTTTCAATCAACAGGGTAACAATCTTCCGTCTAACTTAACCCTTGCACAAAAAATGTAACCCGAAATAACCTAATGTTAACTAATCTGTTATTTTCCTATTGTCCTGCCTCCCTGTCCCCACTGTACAAGGCAAGTAACTGTGCCATGGCCAGTCTGCTTGTTGTTCCTTTGTTTTTGCATTCTTCAACTTCTCTACCTTTAAAACCAAACTTTTCTACTCAGCCCGATGAATCACTTATTCTATCTTTTTTTTTTTTCTTGGACAGGCAGAGTTAGACAGTGAAAGAGAGACAGAGAGAAAGGTCTTCCTTCCATTGTTCACCCTCCAAATGGCTGCTACAGCCGGTGCGCTGCGCTGATCCAAAGCCAGGAGCCAGGTGCCTCTTCCTGGTCTCCCATGCAGGTGCAGGGGTCCAAGCACTCAGGCCATCCTCTACTGCACTCCCGGGCCACAGCAGAGAGCTGGACTGGAAGAGGAGCAACCGGGACAGAATCCAGCGCCCCGACCGGGACTAGAACCCGGTGTGCCGGTGCCACAGGCAGAGGATTAGCCTAGTGAGCCGCGGCGATAATCTCACTTATTCTATCTTAAGAAATAAAGTGCTGCCTGATGCCAGAAACAAAAATAAGGCTGGGGCCAGCATTATGGCACCACAGGTTAAGCCACTGCCTGCAATGCTGGCATCCTATATGGGCATCAGTTCAAGTCCCGGTTGCTCCACTTCAGATCCAGCTCCCTGCTAAGGCACCTGAGAAAGCAGTGGAAGATGGCCCAAGTCTTTGGAACCCTGCACTCAGGTGGGAGACCCAGATGAAACCACTGGTTCCTGGCTCCCAGCTCTTACCATTGCGATAATTTAGGGAGTGAATCAGTGGATGGAAGATCTCTCCCCACCCCCCACCCCCCAGTAACTGTCTTCCAAATAAATAAAAATAAATCTTCCCCCAAAAAAAGATAAGGCTAAGTAAGATCTCTAAACAATTGTAAACAAATTCCACTAGCATATTCTAAGTAATTCCAGTAAAAATAGTTCAAATTTTTCTTTTCTTAAAGGTGAAGGGGGGCCAGCGCAGTGATGTAGTGGGTAAAGCGACTGTCTGTAGTGCCAGCATCCCACATGGGTGCCAGTTCAAATCCCGGCTGCTAAACTTCCAATCCAGCTCCCCGTTAATGGCCTGGGAAAAAGCAGTGGAAGACGGCCCCTGTACCCATGTGGGAGACCTGGAGGAGGCTCCTGGCCCCCGTATTGGATTGGCTCAGATCCTTGTGGTCATTTGGGGAGTGAACCAGTGGATGGAAGATCTGTCTCTGCCTCTCTCTCTCTCTCTCTTGCTCTCTCGCTCTCGCTCTCTCTAACTCTGCCTTTCAAATAAATAGATCTTTAAAAAAAAAAAAGTGAAGAAAAGTCTATGTCCATAACCCTATTTTATGGAATACAACACTGCAATATATTTCCATCTCATCAAAAGCCTGTTACTCAGAAGTCTTCTCCTGACTTTCCTGACAGTATCCCTAAGATGCATATAGAAATAAACAGCTTGGAGCCAGTGCTGTGGCACAGTGGGTTAACGCCCCAGCCTGAAGTGCCCGCATCCCATATGGGCGCCAGTTCTAGTCCCAGCTGCTCCACTTCCAATCCAACCCTCTGCTGTGGCCTGGGAGAGCAGTGGAGGATGGCCCAAGTCCTTGGGCCCCTGCACGCACACGGGAGACCCGGAAGAAGCTCCTGGCTCCTGGCTTCAGATCGGCACAGTGCACCGGCTATAGCAGCCATCTGGGGAGTAAACCATCGGATGGAAGACCTCTCTCTCTCTTTCCTCTCTGTGTAACTCTGCCTTTCAAATAAATAAATAAATCTTTTTTTAAAAAGGAAAGAAAAAGAAATAAATAGCTCTTGGAAATATTCCTCATCATCACTGAAAAGGGTGGGGTAACTGCTTTCCTTACACACACACACACACACACACACCAGAGGTTTTCAAGAAGTTCATGAAGACATGTTCAGAAAAAAACTGTGGGTTCCGGCACTATGGCATAGCAGATAAAGCTGCTGCCTGCAGTGTCAGCATCACATATGGGCGCCAGTTCGTGTCCTGGCTGCTCCTCTTCCAATCCAGCTCTCCATTATGGCCTGGGAAGTGGAGAAGATGGTCCAATTACTTGGGCTCCTGTCACCCATGTGGGAGACCCAGAAAAGGCTCTTGTCTCCTGGCTTCGGCCTGGCCCAACCCCAGCGGCTGCAGTCATTTGAGGAGTGAACAAGCAGATAGAAGACATCTCTCTCTCTCCGTAACTCTGCCTCTCAAATAAATAATTTTTTTAAAAAAATTCTTGCATTGGACAACACATTAAGGACAGATCCCACATGAGACTGAAGTACACAGTGACTCCTGTTGCTGACTTAACAATTTGACACTCCTGTTCATGGCGTCAGTAATCTCCCTAGGCTCTAGAAGTGATGCTATAACTAGTACTGAAACACTATTTTTACACTTTGTGTTTCTGCGTGGGTACAAACTGATGAGATTTTTACTAATTATATACTGAATCAATCTTCTGTATATAAAGATAATTGGAAATGAAAAAAAAACCTGGTGTTAATTGGAAATGGCATAGAAAATTAATTAATTTTTTAAAAAAATATTATGTAGGATCTCTGTCTTTCATGTGCTGTACACTGTTATTTAATGCTATAACTAGTACTCCAACAGTATTTTTTTTTCACTTTGTGTTGCTATATGGGAGCAAACTGTTGAAATCGTTACCTAATATATACTAAACTGATCTTCTGTATATAAAGAGAATTGAAAATGAAACATGATGTGATTGGAAGGGGAGAGGGAGCGGGAAAGGGGAGGGTTGTGGGTGGGAGGGAAGTTTTGGGAGGGGGAAGCCATTGTAACCCATAAGCTGTACTTTGGAAATTTATATTCATTAAATAAAAGTTTAATAAAAAAAAAAAAGAAACATAATGCTGATTGTAAAATGACTAATAAAAATGTCCTAATATAAAAAAAAATTCTTGCATCAAAATAAAGTCATCTTTCTTTTCTTTTTAAAAAGATTTATTTATGTACTTATTTGAAAGGCAGAGTTACAAAGAGGCAGAGGCAGAGGCAGAGGCAGAGGCAGAGGCAGAGAAAGAGAGGTCTTTTGTTTGCTGGTTCACTCCCCAGATGGCTGCAATGGCCAGAGCTAGGCGGATCTGGAGCCAGGAGCTTGGACTTTCTTCCAGGTCTCCCACGTAAGTGCAGAGGCCCAAGGACTTGGACCATCTTATACTGCTTTCCCAGGCCATAGCAGAAAGCTCAATCAGAAATGGAACTGTTGAAGCCGGCGCCGTGGCTCAACAGGCTAATCCTCCACCTAGCGGCGCTGGCACACCGGGTTCTAGTCCCGGTAGGGGCGCCAGATTCTGTCCTGGTTGCCCCTCTTCCAGGCCAGCTCTCTGCTATGGCCCGGGAGTGCAGTGGAGGATGGCCCAAGTGCTTGGGCCCTGCACCCCATGGGAGACCAGGAGAAGCACCTGGCTCCTGCCTTCGGATCATCGTGGTGCGCTGGCCGGGGAGGCCATTGGAGGGTGAACCAACGGCAAAGGAAGACCTTTCTCTCTGTCTCTCTCTCTCACTATCCACTCTGCCTGTCAAAAAAAAAAAAAAAAAATGGAACTGTTGGGACTCGAACCAACACTCATATGGGATGCTGGTGCTATAGGTGGTGGGTTTACCCATCACGCCACAGCACCAGTCCCTCATCTTTCTGTTAATTCTATTTGTCCATGAAATTTTTGTAGCCACCTTATAGTACATTATAAGTCTGGGATGGAATACTATGCAGCTGCTGAAAATAATGTTAAAGAACAATTAATGGCATAAGAAAATTAAGACAGAGGAGAAGGTATTGTGGCACAATGGGTTAAGCTACTGCTTGGGATGCCCACATTTCATATAGATGTGCCTGCTACTCCATGGTTCCCGGTAATGCTCCTTGGAGGCAGCAGATGATGGCCCAAGTAATGGAGTTCCTGCCACCTTGGTGGGAGATCCAGATGAAATTCTGGATGTTGGCTTTTGTCTGGCCCAGCTCTGACAGCTGGGTGAGTGATGGAAGATGTCTCTCTGTCCATCCTGCTCTGTCGCTTTGCCTTTCAAATAAATAATCTTTTAAAAAAAAAAAGCACACAACAAATACACACAAAATCCATATAAATATATTTTAAAAGCTATAAAGTATATATAACAAAGATTTCATAATGAGTATTCCTGAATGGTAATATGATAAATAGCATTTGTTTTCCTTATTTGTCTGTCTGTCTTTCTTTCTTTCTTCCTTTCTCTCTTTTTTGAACACTCTAAATTTTCTACATTAAATGTAGTACTTTTGTAATTAGAAAAAGTGATCATTTTTTCTTGAGTGAGGCCTTTCTCAGTTGATCTCACACGCGTACAGGGACATATCCTCAGGACAAAGCTGCGGGCCCGCTGCAGTATGCTTGGATCGCACTTGCTGCCGCAGCTGTGTGCAAACCATTTGTCAGGCTTCAAGTACACCCTTGGCTGCGGAGCGCACACAGAGTCTCCTTCCCTTCTGCAGCATGCGCTCCAAGGAGCACCTCGGTGCACTGGCTCTGAGCCACGAGGCCTTCCAAAAGCCAGCTGGAGCAGCAAGGCCAATTCCCCACTGAACAGGCAGATGGCGAAACATCCTCCTGGCTCTTGTACATTTAGCCATATTGGTGCAGACACAACTGAAAAAAGGCAAGCCGTTTCTCCAAGGCCAGTCAAAATTAGCCCTCTCTCAAGGGAGTTGCTGTGCCATGCCAGCTGGCGTTTCCTGCCATGCCCCCGGCCTGTTTCAGTGAATAATGGCAAAAAATGCAGAGGGCTTTCACTGAAGGCCTGAGCATCCCAACCAGTGAGGAGCTGGGCTTTAGTCACTGAGAATACACTGTCAGGAAGTGGTAGTCTTTGGTGAAGTGAAGAATTCCCCATGACGGCAAAGTGGAAAGAGCCCTGGAGTGCGAATTAGGAGATCTGGTGCTCTGACTTCTCACATGCCCCGCCTCCTTTGGATTTCAGGTCTTTTATAAAATACTGGGGGTGGGGGTAGGGAATAGGTAGATGAAATGAATTATGAGTTGCTTCTAGCCTTCAAAACCTTTACAATGATTTACAGTGAGGTAATACAATATACATTCAGCCAACAAAAATTTATTCAAATGCCTATTTCACCTGGCAAAGAGAAGCCACATAAATAAATCACTGTTTCTACCCTTAAGACTCACCATCCAAAGCACTGAGAAACTTCCCAGTTCTAACACATGTGATTAGCCACGATGCCTTTGATTTAAGAGAGTATTTTCCACCAAAGTGCAAACTCTGCTGCCCATGAAGCTTCTTATCCACTATCAATAAGCAATGTGTGTGCCGTATCCTGAGAGACATAGGTTTGGGTTCAAAGCGTGAATTTACATACTCAGAGAGTGCCAGTTAAATCTGATCTCCACCATTTCCTAACTGGATAGCCTTGGAAAATTATTTACATCTGCTTCATTTCAGCTACAACAATTCTCATAGTTAGCTTCCTCATCTGCCAAATGAGGATTATAGAACCTTTACCCTAGGTACTATTGTGAGGAGTAAATGACCTGAAGCCCATCAAGTAAGTTCTTTTTTTTTTTTTTTAAGATTTATTTATTTTATTTGAAAGTCAGTTACACAGAGAGAGGAGAGGTAGAGAGAGAGAGAGAGAGAGAGAGAGAGAGAGAGAGAGAGAGGTCTTCCATCTGATGGTTCACTACCCAATTGGCCGCAACGGCCAGAGTTGTACCGATCCGAAGCCAGGAGCCAGGAGATTCCTCCAAGTCTCCCATGTGGCTTCAGGGGCCCAAGGACTTGGGCCATCTTCTACTGCTTTCCCAGGCCACAGCAGAGAGCTGGATCGGAAGTGGAGCAGCTGGGTTTCAAACTGGCGCCCATATGGGATGCCGGTACTTCAGGCCAGGGCGTTAACCCGCTGCGCCACAGCACCGGCCCCTCAAGTAAGTTCATAGTAAATCATCATTTTCTGTTAATGTAGGAAGTGTAACAATAACTTTAATTAATTATTAATTTAATTATTATCAGCCTAAACACAGTGTGAAAGCTTAGAATGTTAAATTTAAAAGGGACCTTAGAAATGGTCATTCTCATTTCAAAACTTTCATTTTTGCCTAAAGAAATTGTGACTCAAAGAGGCTTAATCAGGCTCAGGGACCTATTTCATTCTCTTTATACATCTCATTAGTTAATAAATGTAATATGCTTTTCTGATAAACATAAATAAGAAAAGCAAACCACGTGGCAAATATTTCTACTATGTTGAAGCATGTGTTTGCTGCTGACTAACATTTGACTACCATTTCAGAAGTCTTCCCAAGAAAAATCTGGCATTTCAGCTAAACAGCCCAAAGACCCTTGCCCCAGCGTCACCAACTGCACTGTAATTGATCCAAGTAGACTCAGAATCTCCCCGTGCCTTAAAGGCCACTCAGCCTGTTTGTTCCTTCCTAGTTTTTCTTGCACTTTTGGCTAGGCAGAAAACATAATTTCAGGTTTAGACAAGCCAAGTTTGGTTTCTTGACTCAAATCAGGAAAAATACTTTTTCTAGAAATCAAAATTGTAGCTATACAGCAAATTCAACAGAGCCACAAAAAGAAGAAAATAGGATTTATACGGACTCAAAATAAAGTTAGCTCAGGTTATCAAGGGCTCTCCATGTACTCAGGGATCGCTCAGTCCTCATGTCCTCATCACAGATGGCAACCTGGGAGTCAGAGAGCAACTCGCCTCACCTTGTACAGCCAGGAAGGGAAGGACTTGGAATTTGAACCCAGGCCAGTCCAAACGCTTTCCGGTGAGTCAGCCACTGTCTCTCCAATCCATGGTCTCAAGCTTCCGTTGACAGAGAATCCCTTTTTAAAAATATTTTTTATTGTTAATTGACATGTGGTAATTGTATATCCTTATGGGGCACATTTTAGTACACGTATTTGAGGTCTTCAAAAATTTTGTGAAAAATAGAATTAAAAGATGAATTTATGGGGCTGGCATGATGGTGTAGTAGGTTAAGCTGCCGCCTGCAACCTGGTATCTCATGTGAGTGCCAGTTTTAGTCCTAGCTTCCAATCCAGCTTCCTGCTAATATGCCTGAGAAAGCAGTGAAAGATGGCCATTGCCACCCATGTGGGAGACCTGGACAGGGTTCCAGGCTCCTGACTTCAGTCTGGCTTAGCCTCGGCCATTGAAGCCATATGGTAGTGAACCAGATGGAAGATTTTTCTCCTTCTTTCTCTTCCTTCCAAATACATTTTAAAAAAAAAATTTTTTTTTAAAGATAAGTTGAGGCCGGCACTGTGGTGTAACGGGTAAAGCTGCCACCTGCAGTACCGATATCCCATATGGGTGCCAGTTCAAGTCCCAGCTGCTCCACTTCCAATCCAGCTCTCTGCTGTGGCCTGGGAAAGAAGTAGAAGATGGCCCAAGTCCTTGGGCCCCTACACCCACGTGGGAGACCCAGAAGAAGCTCCTGGCTCCTGGCTTTGGATCTGTACAGCTCTGGCTGTTGCAGCCCTTTAGGGAGTGAACCATTGGATAGATGACCTCTCTCCCTCTGCCTCTGCCTCTGTGTGACTCTGCCTTTCAAATAAATAAATAAATCTTTAAAAAAAAAGTTTATCCTGATGCAACAAAAATTTGAAATCTGTTCATAGTTTTTTCATGATATGCTTTCTCCATGAACTTTTTGAAAACCCTTCATGAGAAGTGTGCAATAATGATCAGATCAGGGTAGCTCCAGCTACCTCAGACATTTATCATTCCTTTCTGGTGAGAACATCCAAAATTCTCTTACAAGCTATTTTGAAATATACCATTATTTATTGTCAACCATAGTTATCCTCCTGAACTATGGGACATAGAATGTATTCCTGCTTTCCAGCTACACCCTTTTACTTGTTAATCAGCTTGTGATAGAACTTCTCAATGCAAAAGAAAATTTTCTTAAAATAGAAAAATTAATGCTTCCTACAAGATGATGTAGTTACATATTTGGAGAAAAGAAATTCACTATGTAATTCACTAAGATGTGCTAAGTATCTACTGTCCTCAAAGCACTGTTAGACTCAGCCCAAATATTGCAAGTAATACATACGTTCTTCCTAATACGGTTTTCTTGCACTATGGATTATAATTCTCTTATGATGATTCTCCTCAGAAAAGACAGTGAAATTTAACAGATGAGAAGAAGAGGGTCACCTGTATTTTATTTCTACAAAAACTCTCTCCAAATCCAATCTGCTTGTCATCAATGGATTCATTTCTGTGGCCTTCCTGAGAGGAGAGGTTTTGTGCTCTCCTTCTCTTCCCTCTCCTGGCTCTTTTTCAAAGTGTTTTTCCAGCCCACTTACAGTTCAGAACAGATGTAGCTTCTGGCCTGTTCCCAGAACCTTGCTGCTAAATCCTGACTCCACCATTCCCCACGGAGTGAGTAGTACCGAACTAGAAAATGACTTCAATCCGCGGCAGAACCTGTGTTGCTGCCAATCCAATTTAAGCCCAAAGGAGTCGATCCTAGTTGCAGCACTTTTTTCATTTCTAGTTCCTGCTGCTAATGTACAGTACATCACATTCTGATGGCTTATAGAGTATGTCTTCAAGGCTCCCTTTGCCTGAACATTGTCATTTGTCAAGTCCACAGATTGCAGAGCAGCAAAAGGAGTAAAATCTTCAGAAAATCCGAGACATACAATAGATCAAGAATACCTCAACCTGACTGCCAAGCAAATGAGCATGAATTCAGAGAGAAAATAAAATGGATCTTCAAGAAAATAATGGCAAACTGCTTACAAAGTAAACAAAGTTACACTGTGTAACCCCGAAGATTAATACAGCGTAACTTCAGGCTGCTCGTATGCACTAACATCCACTGTATTATTTCCCCATCAGTCATGGGTACAGGAAACTGCACTGTGTTGATAAGCAACAGATGAGAAAGAGGATAGCGGTCAGTAACTCAGCCCTTTATTACAGTAAAGCCACTACAGAAAACCCCAGGCTCGAAACACCGCAGCACACAATGACAGGAACGTGAAGGGACCGGAAATACTGTTCCCACCTTTACTTCTGGAAACATTTAGGGAATATCCCCATGGAAAGTCCTTGGCAAGGTGTAACCGAAGATTTTTGTTTTACATAAGCAGAAGCACCATGGGTACTTGAGGACAAATTGTGGGGTTCAACAAACCTATCTATTTAGGGTTCTCTGTTCTACTTGCTTCGATGTATTTAGGCTCCTGGAGCTATGACATTCCCTTATAGGGTTTATTGGGCTGATTTGCATATATGTTTGGCAAATATTTATTGAGCTTTTACTGTCCAAGGCAGTGGCAGAATGCTGAACAAGACAAGGTCCAGAACGGTCCAAAGTGCTTGCTAAGTGTTAAACCAGAGCCATACTTCTGATGCTCCCAACAGCCAAATGTTAAGCATGTGATCTGTTTCATCACTGTAGAAAATACTTAGAGCTCACAAGTAGTATTTCAGAGTGAATGTGTTTTACTACTAACATCAGGTTTTTTCTTCTCCAAGGGATCCCATCTTTCTTTTTTAAAGAATTATTTATTTATTTGAAAGATAGAGAGGCAGAGAGAGAGAGAGAAAGTCCTCCATCTACTGGTTCACTCCCCAAATGGCCACAATGGCCAGGCAGGGCTGGGACGATCAGAAGCCAAGAGCCAGGGATCCAAGGACTTGGACTATTCTCTGCTGCTTTCCCAGGTGCATCAGCCGGGAGCTGGATCAGAATGGAGCATCTGGGACTTGAACCCATATCCCATCATTTTTTAGCCCATAAAGCATATAGTCTTGAATGATAGTAAAAGCAGGCAATGATGGGACTGGCGTTGTGGTGCAGTGAGTTAAGCCATCTGTGACACCAGCATCCCATGTGAATGCTGGTTGGGGTCCCGGCTGCTCTGCTTCCCATCCAGCTCCCTGCTAGTGTGCTTGGGGAAACAGCAGAAAATGTAGCTGGGTCTCTGACACTCGTGTGGGAAAGCAGGATAGAATTCCGGAGTCTTGGCTGCTGCCTAGCCTAGGCCCAGCTGTTGTTGCCAATTGAGGAGTGAATCAGCAGATGGAACATCCCTTTCTCTCCATGTCATTATTTCTCTCTCACTCAGCGTTTCAACTAAATAATTTTTAAAAAGCAATGATAACTTGGACCTGTTAGAAGAGTCATTTATTATTAGAAAACTATGCTAAGTTACCCTACACTTTATTCTCTGTAGAACGGAAACATAAGGGTCTGAAGGTGCACATTCACCTCGCGTGTGGCACACTGGATTCAATACTTGGCTTCAGCCCCTGGGAGGCAGCAGATGATGGCTCAAATGATTGGGTTCCTGCCATCCACTTGGGAAACCCAAATAGAGTTCCTGATTCCTATCTTTGGCCCATCTCTTGTTCTGGGCATTTGGGGAGTGAACCAGTGGATGAAAGCTCTGTCTCTCTGCCTCTCAAACCTAAAAAAATAAAGAAAGAAGAAATAACTTTCTAGTTCTCTTTGGTTTCTATTAATACTTGATGCGCTTTGACAAATTAGCACAAAGGATTAGACCAAGCAAACTATCCAAACAAGAGGTCTAATCAAATAAAAAGTAAAATATGTCTCTTACCAAAGATGTTGATATAAAGTGTACCCTTTTTACAGATGTGGAAATCGGGACTTCCAAAAGATAAAGCACTTGGCACTAAAACAGCGAATTAGGGTAAAAGGAAGGAAGTCATGGTGGTGGGGGAGCTAAGTAACAGTGATGACCACTGGATTTTAGCTCCTTCCTCATCAGTAGCAGCTCACTTCCTCCACATGGGGAAATGCTTTAAAAAAAAAGAAAGAAAGAAAGAAAAAAGAAAAATCAGGGAGAGTAGCCAAGTCTCATCCGGGAACAACAGGAAGCAGCAGCCCATGCAGTGTCATTGTGGCTGCTTCAGACAACAGAAGGCGAGGACTCAGCATGGCTGGCAAATAAAAGGGGATTGATGAACCTAGGGGGACAGGAGTCAGGATTTCCGGCTCTGGTGGTGCAATAATGAATAAGACATAGTGGACTCCCTTCTACAGGACTCTGGGTTTAGAAGAGGAAGCAGTTACTATACTTCTTGAGATAACGGCACAAGAGTCAAAATGAGGAGTACAGTGGATCCAGAGGGGGCAGCTAATTAATCGAGTTCCGAAAAATCAAGAGGGATTATCTTCTGGGTTGTGAAGTATAAATAAGCATTTTCTGAGTAAACACATGGGAGAAAACTCTAGCATTCCAACCTGGAGGATAACAAATACAAAGACATTATGGCTGAAGTTTCACCATCCAGAGGGAAAATGGTAGAGATGAGGCTGGAGAAGAAAGGGTTTTGGGCCAGCGCCGTGGCTTAACAGGCTAATCCTCCGCCTTGCGGCACCGGCACACCAGGTTCTAGTCCCGGTTGGGGCGCCAGATTCTATCCCGGTTGCCCCTCTTCCAGGCCAGCTCTCTGCTGTGGCCCGGGAAGGCAGTGGAGGATGGCCCAAGTCCTTGGGCCCTGCACCTGCATGGGAGACCAGGAGAAGCATCTGGCTCCTGGCTTTGGATCTGCGCGATGCGCTGGCCGCAGCAGCCATTGGAGGGTGAACCAATGGCAAAAAGGAAGACCTTTCTCTCTGTCTCTCTCTCTTTTTTTTTTTTTTTTTTTTTTTTTTGACAGGCAGAGTGGATAGTGAGAGAGAGAGAGAGAGAAAGGGTTTTGGATGTGATTCTGAGAAAAGCCAGGAACGCATTTTGTTGGCAGAAGTTGTAATGATAAACAGAGATAATGGGCAGGCCTTGTGGTGCTTCTTAGGACAACCGTATCCCATATTCAAGAGTCTGGTTTGAGTCCTGGCTACTCTAGGTTCCTGCTAAGGCACCTGAGAAGCAGCAAATAATGCCTCAAGTATTTGGGCCCTTGCCATCCATGTGGGTGACCCAGATGGCATTCTGGCTCCTAGCTTCGCCATGGTCCAGTTCTGGCTATTGTGGCTATCTTGGGAGTGAACCGGCAGATGGAAGAGCTCTCTTGCTGTCACTCTGCCTTTCAAATAAATACAATTTTAAGAAAAAAAAAAAAAAGATTGTACCATTTACTTATTGTTAACAATTTGCCCCATTAGATTTCTCTCTCCACATATGTGTATGTGTGTATATAATTTTTTAACCTTTTAAGAATATGTGGCCTACAGCCAGCAAAGTGATTTCATTAGTGGAAAAACATAGTCAGGTTTGTACTTCACTCTCATGAAGGCAGGGAGGCTTTCAGGAATATATATTAGAAGTCTGGAAGTAAAATAATGAGAGATCAAATGAAAGAATTCTCCATGGGGATGAGGAGAGAGAATAGCCAAGCCAAATCAGTCTTGTCAATTGGTCATGGTACCCGAGGGACGGCAGAGAAGACAGTGGAACTAGGTTTTGGCCGTGGGTAACCGAGAGGAGGCTCTTCCAGGAGAAAGAGTAGTGATAAGAGCATCAGGCGAATTTGAATAAGGGCCAGTGTTTGATGCAGTGGTTAAGACACCACTTGGAACACCTGCAACCCATATCAGAGTCTCTGAGTTCCAGTCCTGGATCTGCTTCCAGCGACAGCTTCCTTCTAAAGCACATCTATGAGGCAGTAGATGATGGCGGCTCAAATACGTGCGTCCCAGCCACCCACGTGAGAGAACTGGGTGGAATTACAGTCTCCAGGCTTCAGGAAGACCCAACCCTGGCTGTTGTGGGCATTTGGGAGTGAACCTGTGAATGGGAAAGTTCTCTTTCTCTCTCTGCCTCCAAAATAATTAAAATTATTTTTTAAAATGAATATCAATCATCTATTTATGTTGAATGCTCATTATACACAAGGCACTGTTCCAAATGCTTTAGTTGCATTAACGCATTCAATCCCCACAACAGTCCTATGAGTTGAGTTCTCTTATTAACTTCATCTGACAGGTGAGGGAAAAAATGATATTTGGAGGGGAAATTTTTTTAGATCGTAAGCATAACTTACTTTTTCAAGATGCAAGCGAATATGGGGCCCAGAATTAAAGGATTGTTTTAGAAAATTTGGAATATTTAACGTACATTCACACTAGGAGATAACTCACCACTCTCCGAACCTCTAATCTTTGATTGAAAACTGAGGATGATATTCATTTTATGTGTTTGTAATGCTGCAGACAATATGCATATTAATTGATATAACTAATTCATACAGAAGAAATTCATCCTAAAATACCAAATGGTAAGAGATGCTTTCAGTCACAAGTTTATTTCAAATGACATAAAGTAAGATCAGATATGGAAATGGCTTATCAATTGTATTTCATTTTGATATTCAAAAAGGGTTTGAATCCTACATGACCATCAACAGCTCCTAGGCGCCCCCTGGTGGTTTGGTTTAATAATTTTCAAATTTATCCGTCGGGCATAATTTACCTTGAGAAAATTATGAGAATTTCCAAGGTTACATTCACAAATTATCAGAGTAAGGTAGGAGGAGAGCTGTATTTTTGAAAACTATCCAAAGTGGTTTTCATGACCAGGCACTGTGAAAGCCTTTGACCTAAATATTCCTTTTTCTTTGAACAGCTTCAGAAACAAAGGTTTTAGAACCAGGAGGAAACTTGGAGATCATTTTTGTCCTGTGGTTTCACATTCCATGTGAAAAAACTGGAACCAAAAACATGAAATGGCTTGCTCAAGGTCATATAGAATGTAAGTGTCAAAACCAAGAGCAGAACCTACAGTCTCCTGGCTCTGAATTCAGCAGGATTAGCTGGAACAATGCTGTTTAATCCAATCCATCTCAACATGTGTATCCCTTAACTCACAGAGAGTTCCACTCTGACTGAAGAGAGCAGAGGCAACGTTGCAAACAGATATTCTTTGGATAGAAATCCTTTCCTTTTGAATATTTGGGATCATCAAAGATTGATTTTAGGAAGGAACAGGCAAATAAGCAGGAGAAAGTATTCCTCATCCAACAGGCCACTTGAACAAGTTGAGCCACTTCTCTTCAGGGCTTGCCCATAACTGATACTGAGGGGATTGCTGAGCAGGGACCCCTTCCCACAAATATCAAAGTACTGCCTGTCATTCTACATTAAAGTTTTATTCTTTCAGGTCTTGAGATTTGAAAGTGCATCTAAAATGCGTTTTCTGAGGGTTAGGTGAGGCAGGTGTAACAGGAAAAACCACCTTCTACTCTGCCCTTAGGCAAGGATTAGTTAACAAGCCACAGAACCATTTACTAAGGCCTAGACAAAGTGCTGAATGAGGAAAGGAATTTAAAAGTAAGAAAATGGGTCTGACAACATTTGTTTGCATCATCCGTTTTGCAAGATCTGGTTCTGTTTATCCCCAATATAATTACATTTCTGAGATTCCTTTCCCTCTGGTCTTGCTCAGTGCTCACATCTACTTTGAGAAGTTCTGAGTTCAACTAAAACCTTACTTTCTTAACAGTTAAGCCAGCAGCATTTTTGTTAAAAATGCAGAAACCTGAGGTCCCACCCTAGACCTGAAGCATAGCTGATGCTTTCACAAGATCTTTAACAAGATCTCCAATATGCACATTAAGGTCTGAGAAACACCTCTCTAAAACAAATTTCTGCATCCTGTGGGTGGGTAAGAAACAATGAGCCAGTTCAGACTTTTCTCAATTATATTGAAATCTAAGGTTTCATGTAATGTTGCCATGATTCCAATATGCGTGATTATGTTGTTGTTAAGACAGAAAGAGACACAGAGAGATTTTGAACTGCTGGTTCACTTCACACCCCAAATGCCCTCAACAGTTGGGACTACACCAAGTTGAAGGCAGGAGCCAGCAACTCAGTCTGGGATGCAAGTACTTGAGCTGTGTCCTCTGCTGCCTTCCTGGATCTACATTTGCTGGAAGCTGGATGAGAAATGGAGTCAGAACTCGAACCCCGGGTCTTCAAGCACAATTGTGTTTTGTTGAAATTGCTACATGTATAAATATTTGAAGTATGAGAATTACTTTCAGAGTGTCTCCTTTCTTTAAATCACACCCTTAAATTTACCTCTGGTGGTGCATTTCTTTCCTCATGCAACTAAAAAGACCCAGAAGGCAAATAGTTCAAGTACAGTTGTTTGCGGGTTTGCCCCTGACTAGGCTTGGTCCAGATTCTTGTCTCCATGTGACAAAGATTTCAGCAAAGAGCCGTAGGTGAAGGTCAGCAGAGAAGCAAGATTTATTTTCAGGCAGAAGAAAAGCACACACTCAGGAGGGCAAGCCAGCAACCTCAGGAAAGACTGAGAATTGCCTCTAACAAGTTTGGAATTGTCTTCTTATACTTGGGAGTCATCAGGGGTGGTGTCTGAAGCAGCACTTAATTGGATGTTCATGGATGGCAGAGTTTTGGGTGAGTCGTGAGTACCACCCATATCACGACCTTTTTTGGAAATCTCAAAAGTGTCCTGGTGTTGGTACATACCAGGAGTGGGTATGCCACCACTGGCAATTTCTTCATAATGACTAAAAAGTCATGGTGGGAACACAGACTGCCGCCATATTGGATATTTCTTGCTGGTACTGGTTCTCAGGTGGTGAAACCCAAGCGGCTGGGTTTCACAAAAGGGGGTGGGACTGCAGTGCACAGGCTAGCAACCCTCAGCTCCTCTTCACTAGCTACCTGCCTGCCACATCATTGTCAACTAAAGTAGGAAACATAAGAAGCCAGCAACTCTCAGCATGCAATCAGATTATGTGGACTTCAGCAAATTTCTTGGTTTTCTTAATATTAGTCACTATATCAATAAGATGGAGATGATAGTGTCTGCCCTGTGTGTTTCCTGGGAAAATTAAACAATCAAGATTTCTCAGTCTCCAGAGATGGCACTGCTGACAGCTAAGTGGCTGAAATCAGCAATGTGGGAGTCTTCCTTGAGTCTCTACACCAACTCCATCTGCTATTGTTATCAAACCGATCACTTCTCAAGCCTTCCATTCCTTTTATCCTCACTGCTTCATGCTGGCATCACATTGACCTCCTTTTTGTGAGGGATTTTTTTTTTTAATATTTTATTTATTTTATTTGAGAGGCAGAGTTACAGACAGTGAGAGGGAGAGACAGAAAAATCTTCCTTCTGTTGGTTCACTCCCCAAATGGCTACAATGGCCGGAGCTGCGCCAATCCGAAGCCAGGAGCCAGGCTCTTCTTCCCGGTCTCCCACGTGAGTGCAGGGGCCCAAGCACTTGGGTCATCTTCTATTGCTTTCCCAGGCCATAGAGGAGAGCTGGACTGGAAGTGGAGCAGCAGGGACTAGAACTGGCACCCATATGGGATGCCGGCATCGCAAGTGGAGGATTAACCTACTGTACCATGGCGCCGGTCCTAAGGGATGGTTTTTAAAAGCATAGTTTTGGTCATGAAATCCCCTACCTCAAACTCTTCAATGACTTTGTATGAAGGGCCCTTCAGTTGTAATCCAAACAACCTGATACTGGCACAAAAATAGACATATAGACAGATAGAAACTCCAGAAATTAACCCATTCATCTACAATCAAATAATCTTCGACAAAGGAGCTAAAATGAATCCCTGGAGCAAGAACAGTCTCTTCAACGAATGGTGCTGGGATAATTGGATCTCCATGTGCATAAGTATGAAATAAGACCCTATCTTACACTTTATACAAAAATCAACTTAAATGGATGAGGGATCTAAATTTACAACCTGATACCATCAAATTACTAGAGGAGCACATTAGAGAAACTCTGCAAGACATTAGCATGGGCAAAGACTTCCTAGAAAAGACCCCAGAAGCACAGGGAATCAAAACCAAAATTGACAAATGGAATTACATCAAGCTAAGAAGCTTCTATACTGCAAAGGAAACCCTCAGCAAAGAGAAAAGACAACTGACAGAATGGGGGGAAATATTTGCAAACTATACAACTGATAATGGATTAATATCCAGAATCTATAAAGATCTCAAGAAATTCAACAACAACAAAACAAACATTCCAGTTAAGCTATAGGCAAAAGACTTTTTTTATTTTATTTTATTTTTTTTGACAAGCAGAGTGGATAGTGAGAGAGAAAGACAAAGAGAAAGGTCTTCCTTTTTGCCATTGGTTCACCCTCCAATGGCCGCTGCAGCCGGCACATCGCGCTGATCCGAAGCCAGGAGCCAGGTGCTTCTCCTGGTCTCCCACGGGGTGCAGGGCCCAAGCACTTGGGCCATCCTCCATTGCACTCCCAGGCCACAGCAGAGAGCTGGCCTGGAAGAGGGGCAACTGGGATAGAATCTGGAGCCCCAACCGGGACTAGAACCCCATGTGCCGGCACCGCAAAGTGGAGGATTAGCCTGTTAAGCCATAGCGCCGGCCAAGATATAGGCAAAAGACTTGAACAAGCATTTTTCAAGAGGAAATCCAAATGGCCAATAGACATGTGAAAAAAGGCACAGGATCACTAGTCATCAGGGAAATGCAAGTCAAAACCACAATGAGGTTTCACCTCACCTCCGTTAGAATGGCTCTCATACAGAAATCAACAAACAATAAATGCTCCCAAGGATGTAGGGGGAAAGGTACCCTAATTCACTATTGATGCTAATGTAAACTAGTACAGCCATTGTGGAAGACATGATGGAGATTCCTCAGAGATCTGAAAATACATCTACTATATGACCCAGCCATCCCACTCTTTGGAATTTTTCCAAAGGAAATGAATTCAGCATATGAAAGAGCTATCTGTGCCCCCATGTTTTTTTGCAGCTCAATTTACAATAGCTAAGATATGGAATCAATCCAAATGCCTATGAACCAATGCCGGGATAAAGAAAATGTGGTGTATATATACACTATGGAATACTACTCAGCTGTAAAAAAAATGAAATCCTGTATTTTGCAGAACAACACAAACATCATGCTTTCCCTGATCTGTGGTAACTAATAGAGTACCAAAAAATGTGATATATTTGAATGAAAATGACATTTTGGGATTCAATAATTGTTCATAGCCCTTGTCTCTACTGTTGAGGAACAGTGTTTTCTTCTCTTTGTTGAATTCTTCATTTAGTGTACAGTAATCTTATGAGTACAAAGTAAACTGAAAGTAGATCATTGTAAAAATTTAAAGAAAGAATAAGAGATGAAGGAGGAGGAAGTGTAGGAGCATGGGTGGGAGGAAGGTAGGGTGGGAAGTGTCACTACGCTACTAAATCTTATATATGAAATACATGAAATTTGTTCACCTTAAAAAAATTTTACAAAAGGGACCTTCAGTCCCAAAAAGACAAATATCATATGTTCTCCCTGATCTGTGGTAACTGATGGGATGAGGACATAAGTTTCAGTCATTTTAGGTTTCTTGTTACCCTTGCCTTCTTTCAAGAGACCAGTTCAGTCTCACACTCTGTCTTGTTGCTGCCCACCCCTCCTCGCATTCTCCCGCAGATTTGGAAGCCAGTGGGCCAAATTGGAAGAACCAGTATAGAGAAGCTCATCTCCTTCTACTGTCCCCCACCCCTACAGCTAGCTCACCTAAGATATAAAAGGGCCCACCCTGCTGGGGTCGGGGCCTCTGCCACATGTTTGGTCTGTGAGCATGTTGGCAGTTGGTAGACCTTGGCGAGTTTATTTTCTCTGAATAAATTTGGCCTGGCTGTGAGTTTGTATTCTGTCTCCTCTCTGTTCTGCACTCTTTTACATTTTGGTGCCTCGTGTGAGGAGCACCAATCTGGACTCTTTTCCTAACAGTAACTAATAGAGCGCCTAAAAGGTAATCTATAGAGGTGATATTGTCACTTTGAGATGCGATGATTTTTTTTAATTTTTATTTTATTTTTATTTTTTTGACAGGCAGAGTGGACAGGAGTGAGACAGACAGAAAGGTCTTCCTTTTTGCCATTGGTTCACCCCCCAATGGCCGCTGTGGCCGGTGCACCACGCTGATCCGAAGCCAGGAGCCAGGTGCTTCTCCTGGTCTCCCATGGGGTGCAGGGCCCAAGCACTTGGGCCATCCTCCACTGCACTCCCGGGCCACAGCAGAGAGCTGGCCTGGAAGAGGAGCAACCAGGACAGAATCCGGTGCCCCGACCGGGACTAGAACCCGATGTGCCGGCGCTGCTAGGCAGAGGATTAGCCTAGTGAGCCGCAGCGCCAGCCAAGATGCGATGATTTTGAACTGCTCTTGTCTTGACTGTTGAGGATGTTTTTTCCATACTATTTGTTGAATTCTTTACTTAGTATAGGGTTAATCTTATGAGTATAAAGTTAATTGAAAATAGATTTTTGTAAAAAAAAAATAAAAAGAATGGGAATAGGAGAGGCAGGAGAGGAGGAAGAGGGTAGGAGTGAGGGCAGGAGGGAGGGTAGGGTGGGAAGAATCACTATGTTCCTAAATTTGTATATATGAAATGCATGATGTGCATATACCTTAAATAAAAGGTTTCTAGGAGAGGGGGGAAATGGGCCCTTAGGGAGAAGCTCCATCTTCCACTGACTCATTCTGCCTTCAGATCTGGCCCTTCTCAGCTTCTCTGCGATCTCTTCTGTTACCATGGTAAAACCAAAACTCTTGAGACTCTTGAAAAGTCTGAAGGGGCCGGCTTCTGGGACACGTCTGTCAATTACCAGAATGAAGGCTAGGCAGCAGTTGAAAATGTTAGGTAGGAAAGTAGATAGTAGCCTATGTGTGTGAGAGAGGTCCAAGACCAAAATTGGGAATTTGGTAAGGTTGAATGAGGGAAGAAACACAGAAGCATGCCTTGAAGGCTAACCAATATTTGAATATCAAAAGTCTTGTCCAGACCTGATAGCACTGTTAGGTGGGTCCCAGTTCTTCCCCAGGGACATTGTAGGAGAACCTTCCTAGTCCTGTACCAGGAGGGCTATTAGGTCCAGTAACATTTTGCTGATAGAGTCCCAAAATAAAATTCATTAATTCCTTGTCCAGAAAGCCCTCTACTCAGCAATATGTCTGACAAGGGAGGGAGGAGAGGAACAGTGGGCCCATATCCATTAAAGGTTCAGTCTGTATGAAGAATGGGCTCTCCATTCTTTGCTGAGATACCGGCCTACCCTCTCAGGTATATCCTCATTAAACATCACTAGCTTGCTTACTGGTAACGTCTGTCTCATGTCTAAAATTCTTTTCTTACGAGAAATCAAGAACCAGTGCTCCAGCCATCTCTGCTAACAGAAAATGTCCACTGGTTCTAGAGCTAAAAGTATTTTTATAATGCGTCTCTGCAAAAGGAGAGCCTAGTGAGCCTGCATTGGCTCTAGATAAGAGAGGATACAGGAAAACTTGGAGTGGCGAAAGTTTGGAAGGGAGTACTTGTTGTTTCTGAATCACTTGGAGTTAACAGTCCGGAGAGTTTAGGTCCGCTCCAATGGGATTTAGTGAAGTTTCCATATACATCCAAGAAAGTGAAGTAGCCTTCCGCTGGTCTCACCTGTAGCTGTTAGCTGATAAACTCCCTTACCTTCCCCCCTTCCATCCCTGGCCCTTGTAATGAAATGTAGGACAACTCAGAATTCTTCTCCGAGATGAATTTAGTTATACCACTGCTGAAAATCAGGACTCGTACAACATAGTCAAGAAACAATCTAATGTCTTTCTCTCACTGCCCCTCTAGCTGTTCTTGTGACTGATAGTAAAATGGTGCTATCTTCCTAAGCCCAGCCTGGCTCACCAGATGTCAGGTGACCCAATAGCCCAATCACAAGCGTCAGCTCCACCCCCACCCTAATGGGATTTGCTGCTCCCACTTCCTTACCTCTGCAAAGCTATGTAAGACCTGTTCTCCCAGTACAGGCTGCTGTGCTCTCTGTGCCCGGGAGGCAGCCTGCCGAGTTTCCCCCACTCAACAATAAACTTTTTCCCTTACTCGGGTGTTTGGTGTGTTTTGTGTTTTGTGGTGGTCTTTCCTTTCAGCGACTATTTCTCTTCTGAGAGTTGGATGAAAATGTTAGCACTTTCAATGGCTTTTTGGTTTCTTCTTTGGGTAATAGAAAATCATAGTCACTCTGAATGGCAGGTGCATTCTCAGCTCAATATTTTAAAATATCTAGTTCCATGTAACTATCAAATTACCATTCAGGATTTCAACTTGAATTGTGTCCCTCCCTGAGGAGGGGCCCGATGGGGACTGGCAGCTTGTAAAGGAGAGGGATTGGGTTCTGGCCCGTGTTGCTTTTCTCCCACCTGGTGTTCCTACTTTCCCCACCCTCCTCCACCTTGTTCATCCTGGGTTCTGACTCCATCCGCAAAGAAGGGAGGGCAATTAAAAAAAGGATTAAAGTCCTTTTCTGGCTGATATGTTAGCAGGATGCCACAGCACGTTCCCACTGCTGGCCTCTTCTGAATCGGCAGCTGGGAGGACTCTGGGCATTTTGCCTGCAGAATTTTATTTTTTATTTTTAGACAGGCAGAGTGGACAGAGAGAGAGAGAGACAGAGAGAAAGGTCTTCCTTTTGCAGTTGGTTCACCCTCCAATGGCCGCCGCAGTAGGCGCGCTGCGGCCGGCGCACCGCGCTGATCTGATGGCAGGAGCCAGGTGCTTCTCCTGGTCTCCCATGTGGGTGCAGGGCCCAAGCACTTGGGCCATCCTCCACTGCACTCCCTGGCCACAGCAGAGAGCTGGCCTGGAAGAGGGGCAACCGGGACAGGATCGGTGCCCCAACCGGGACTAGAACCCGGTATGCTGGCGCAGCAAGGCAGAGGATTAGCCTAGTGAGCCGCAGCGCCGGCCCTGCCTGCAGAATTTTAAAGCGTGAGTAGAGCTCAGTCCACCATGGCCCCCAGAATCCCTCACTGAAACCCTCTCACCTGTCTTGTAAAAAGGAGTAAAAAGGGTGGCAACAAAGGAGTTGGAAAAACAGCTCTCCCCCAAAAAATCATCTCCAGAAGTCTTTCCTTTATGTCTAGTCTCTCTACCTTTTTAGATCCTTATGTGGTCAAGAGATTGTTGAGTCATGTAAATGTCTTCTTAACATCTTCCTTAAAATTACTAAAAGTGGGGCAGGCATTGGGCTTTGTTGTTAAGTTGCTGCTTGCGATACCCATATGCCGTATCAGAGTGCCTGGCTGAAGTCCTGTACAGCTTCCCGTACAGCTTCTTGTAAATGAGCATCCTGGGAGGCAGCAGATGATAGCTGAAGTACCTGGGTCCCCACCACCTATAAACGAGAGGAGAAACAAGTTCTGGGTTTCAGAGGTTTCAGCGTGGCCCAACCATGAGTATTATGGGCATTTGGAGAGTGACCCAGCAGGTGGACGATCTCTCTCAATCTCTCTCTGTTTCTGCTGTTCTTTAAAAAAAAAAAATGAAAAATAAAGTTTAAAAAATCTTTTAAATTACTAAAAACGTAGTCTTCCTTGGAACTTGCTTCAGTTGCTGATTGCTGTCTAACCTTAAGCTCAAAGCTTTAACATCGGGTTGCATGGAGTTTCTGTGGGTTTCTCACACATGCACTTTGTCACTGACTTCAGGGCTTTCAAACACAGCATCTCTTGGGGAGCTGGCATTGTGGCACAGTATGTCAGGCTGCCGCCTACAATAGCAGCATCTCATAGAAGTGTCACTTCCAATTTTGGCTGCTTCAATTCCAATCCAGTTCCCTATTATTCCTGGGAAAGCAGCAGAAGATGGCCCAAGTAGTACTTGGATCCCTGCCACCCATGTGGGAGACCTGGGTGGAACTCCAGGCCCCTGGTTTTGGAATGGCCCAGCCCTGGCCACTGCAGCCATTTAGAAAGTAAACCAGCAGATGGCAGATGTCACTCAGGGTCTCTGTCTCTGTAACTCTGCCCTTAAAGTAAACAAATCTTGAAAAAAATAAATAAATAAACCATAGCTCTATAAGACAAAATGGATTACTCTCTGGAATATAATTTTAATTTTAAAATGCAAATTGCAGGGGCTGGCACTGTGACATAGTAGGCTGGACCTCTAGTTGTGGTGCTGGCATTCCATATAGATTCTGGTTAGTCCTCTTCTGATCCCGCTCTCTGCTATGGCCTGGGAAAGCCATAGAGGATGGCCCAAGTGCTTAGGCCCCTGTGTCCGTGTGGGAGACCTAGAAGAAACTCCTGGCTTGTGGCTTTGGATTGGTTCAGCTCAGCCCGTTGGGGTCATTTGGGGAGTGAACCAGCAGATGGAAGACCTCTCTATCTCTCTCCCTCTCTCTGTCTGTAACTCTACCTCTCAAATAAATAAATAAAATCTTAGAAAATAAACAACACAATGCAAATTGCAGAAGAATATTTGCAGTATAACACCTTATGTATAAAGTTCAAAAGCAAAGTTGATATATTTTGGACATACCATACACAGACATGTTATAAAATCATAAACAAAGGAAGGATAAACAAAAAATTCATGATAGTGGTTTTCTTTGGATCAAGAGATAGAGTGAAGAAGTGATATACAAAATCAGGTAACTGCCACATGACTGTGTGTTCCTATAGTGTTTTTATTTATTTATCTGTATCTTATATGTATAAATGACATGATCATAAGTTATTTTGTATGTAATTAATTAAAAAGTAGAGGTTTCAGGGCCAGCACTGTGGTGTAGCGGGTAAAGCTGCCGTCTGCAGTGCCAGCATCCTATATGGCTGCTGGTATGAGTCCCAGCTGCTCCACTTTCAATCCAGCTCTCTGCTATGGCCTGGGAAAGCAGCAGAAGATGGCCCAAATCCTTGGGCCCCTGCATCCACATGTGAAGACCCAGAGGAAGCTCCTAGCTTCGGATCGGTGCAGCTCTGGCCATTGTGGTCATTTGGGGAGTGAACGCGTGGATGGAAGATCCCAGCAGCAGGCTGAAATCAGCTTGTTGGTGTCTCCTGCACAGTCAGCACCCACTGCCAGCACGTGGTTTGTCTCCACCCCCACTGCACCCCTGGTCTGGATGTGGAAGACGAAGGCAATGGGCATCTCCTGAATGGTGAGGTGGGCACCACCAAGAATCAGGCGATGCCCAACTCTGAACACCAAGTCGATGGAGCCATCAGGTCTGTGACCACCAAACAGCTGAGATTAGTGAAGCCATCGCCCCTCATCGCCAGGAGGAAGGTCTTACTTCACACAACCGAGCCTGAGCCACCTCGGCCATGGTGACCTCAGGCCCCAAAGGTCAGCTGTTTAATCTTAAGGATCTCGGCCTTGGGGACAACGTTTGGCCTGGCAGTTAAGATACATGCATTCCACATTGGATACCTAAGCTTAGTTTCCCTCCACTTTTAGTTTTTATTTGAAAGGTAGGCAGACAGAGACAGAGCTAGAGATAGAGAAAGAGACAGAGAAAGTGCCCCACTGCAGGTTCACTCCCCAAATGCCACAGCAGCCAGGGCTGGATCCTGCCAGAGCCAGGAGCTTAGAACCAATCCAGGTCTCTCTTATGAGTGGTAGGTACTTAAGTCCTTGATCCATCACCTGATGCCTCCTAGGCTCTGAATTAGAGCAGAGCACTCAAACCTGTGCTCTTTAATAGGGGATACAGGCACCCCACCCAGCATCTTAACCACTGTGCTAAGCTCCCACCCAAGTCCCTGAGTAAGATCCAGGTTCCTGCTAGTGCAGACTCTGGAAGGCAGTGGCAATGGCTTAAGTGATTGAGTTCCTGCCACTCATGTAGGATACCTGGATTGACTTCCAGGCTCCCAGCTTTGGCCCTAACCCAGCCTCAGCAATTACAGACATTTGTGGAGTCAGCCAGTGGATGGCAGTGTTCTCTCTCTTCCCCCTCTAATGAATTAGTGTAAAAAAGAAATCGTGGTCTCAGTTTTCTAAACTACAAAATGGGAGTCACACTCCCTATTGGATTGCTGTGAAGAGTAAGTGAGATAAATATGCACCAAGTACTTGGGACACAGTAAGTACTCAGAACATGTTAATTTCCTTCCATGCCATGAAAGAAAGAGGCAAAGGCACATGTTCAAAATGGTGCACAACTATCATTGTTATTTACAAACCAAATTTAATTAAGTCCGTGCACTATTTTAGCTAGCTCATTATTTCATTTGACAGATAGTCATTGAATGGTTACTATGTCACAGATATATTGAAGATAGCTCGGTAGCTTCAATAGCACAGATGAAAAATGGTGTCTTTTCTAATCTCAGAGCTGGACCCAGTGAAGAGACTTCCGACCCAAGCCATATGCTACACAAGAATGAAGTTACAGACACTTGGACTCTGAGCAATTAAAATGCTTAATAAAAAATGACAGTCTGTGGGCAGCAGTAGGGCACTTAAGGCCACTCACACTCCCTGCCATCCACTGAGTCACTGCTAAGCTGGGGAAACAGGAGTTCCTGAAGCTACCTGTAAGGCTGGTTATGTCATGGCCTCTCGCCGGCGGAGAGGGAAGGGTTTCAGATGCTGGGAAGTGAGGTGTCACTCTGTTCCAGTTTACAAAAAGGGCCTTTTGGACTCCATTCCCAGAAACACTCCCAAGTGACTTAGGGCAGGGCTAAGGAAATAGAATAAATTTTTAAAGATGTATTGATTTATTTATTCGAAAGGCAGAATGAGAGAGGGACGGAGAGAGATCTTCCACTCATTCACTCCCCCAAATGGCCACAATTGCAGAGGAGGAGCCAGGCTGAAGCCAGGCACCTGGAACTATATCTGGGTCTCCCACATGGTGGCAGAGGCCCAAGTACTTGGGCCATCATCTGCTGCCCTCCCAGGGAGAGCATTCCCAGGGAGCATCTGGGTCTTGAACCAGCATTCCCATATGGGATGCTGGTGTCACAAGCAGTGGTTTAATGTGCCCTGTCACCATGCTGGTCAGCCCCAGAACACAAATTTTTAATTGATTGATTCTGTCTTTGAATCAACTTTTAAATTCCCAAGGAGCTCGTTGCATTCAGAGTGACTGCAAAAACGATGATCTAATTTGGGATGTCACAGGCATCACAGCCACAGATCATCACAAACAGATCTGCTGCTTTGATTAATTGTGGGCTGTGCGGAAGGGTGTCCTCTTTCTCCTCATCTGCTTTCCCCTTCACTCCATTGGGCCTCTGTTCTCAAAATCAGGGACATGAATCAAATCTCTCCTCCTATTAATAATTCAGATGTTAGGTCATAGCAGTATCAGGAGTTTGGAGCTGGCAAGTGGTGCTCAGAGTTCAGCACATTGTTCAAGGTCACATCTTACTTGAGTGATTCTGGAACTGTGGCATGATTCAGAATCATCTGGAGGATTCCTTAAAATAGAGCTCGCTGGACCCCATCCTCATTTTCTAATGCAGTGTCTAGGAGGTGGGGCCTGTGACTGGCATTTCTAGAAAGTCCCCAGGTATTACTGATGCTTCTGGTCTGGGAGCCACACCTTGAGAACCACTGCCTTAGTGAATTAAGGCCAAGTGTCCAGGAGTCCAGCACTTTTCCAAGGGGCTCTTGTCTAGGTTCTGCAATGAGTGCTAAGGTTATGGATGCTGTATATACACCTGTATATGTGGAAGACTTCTTCTCCCCAGGCCTCCTGAAAGGGGAAGATTTCCTTGGCAGTAGAGCTAAAAGCATGGGCTTTGGAATCAGACAGATCTGGGCAAGGGATCAGGCAGTCTACCACTTAGTTTTATGAGTTTGGGCAAGTCACTTACTTGATTTTATTCCCAGTTTCTTCATCTGCAAATTGGGCATTGTCAGTTATGAAGATATGGGACTTCTATAGAATCACCCACGGGGCAGGCAGTGTGGATGAGTAGGTTAAGTGACTTCTTGGGATATCTGCATCCCATATTGGAGGGCCTGATTGGAAATCCACCTACACTGTGCTTCTGATCTGCTTCCTGCCAATGCACTTGGGAGATAGCAAATAACAGCCCAAGTAGTTGGGTTTCTGCCACCCATGTGGGAATCCTGGATGGAGTTTCTGGCTCCCAGCTTCAACCTAGCCTAACCCTGGATGTTATGGTCATTAGGTAATAAATCAGAGGATAAAAGATCTCTCTCCCTGTCATTCTGCCTTGAAAATAAATTAATCTTAAAAAAATAAAGAATAACCCAACAACTATTTGATATAGAATTATAAGAGTACAAGCATCCAATTAATGGAACATCTAATTTAGCTTCTTTATGTTTCAGATGTGGAAATAAATCTTCAGGGAAAGTGTCTTCGCCAAGATGTCATGGCATGCAGCAGAATCAGGGCCCAGAACTTGATCTTTTAAAGCATTCTGTTTTGTTTTGATCCTCATGTTGGTTGGATATTTCCAAACCAGACACTTAAAAACTAGCCCTTTTCATAGGGGACATCCATTCGAAGATGGAAATGTTGGCTTGTAACAAGCATTTAGAGAGCCATATTAATCAAGTTATGTGATTTCATCTACTTTTCCAAATAACTTTTCTTTAGACAATGTTAAGACATATTATAATTTAAGTTTTTAAATTTCTTCCTTCTTTATCCTCCTCCCTCCCCTTTTCACTCTTCTCCTCTCCACCTCTCCCCTCTCCTTTCCCTCCTCTCCTTTCAGAGGCAGAGTGACAGAGAGAGAGAGAGAGAGAGACAAAGAGAGATCTCCCACGTGTTGGTTTCCCAAATTATAGCAACTGCCAGGGCTGAGTCAGGCTAATGCCAGGAGCCTAGAACTCCATCCAGGTCTCCCAAATCAATGGCAAGGACCCAAGTACTTGAGTTGTCATCTGCTCCTTCCCAGGCACATTATCCAAAAGCTGGATTGGAAGAGGGGTATCCAGGAATCCTATGGTATGGGATTGTAGGCAACCTAAGCAGCATCTTAACCTGTAATACCACAACACCAGCTCCAGGTGAAAAGATAATAAAGTATTTATTCTTCCCATGTCTAACTACTAAAAGAAAATTTATATGAAGTCTCCAAAAATTGATTTTCTCTATTTATAGTGGATTTTCAGGAGAGTCTTCTTGGCATAATTTCTTGGCTATTTATGGAGTTCCTGTCTTTGCTGTTAGAAATAATAATATTTGAGAAAGTGGAGATTAGTAGATGGGAGATCAATTTCAACATGAAAGAGAAAAAAAGGCTTAAATACATTAGTAAAACAATCATTTAAAAATAAAAAACACAACTCAAAGGATTCACTCAAGCTGTATTTGCACTTGTTTGAAATGTGTGAAAATTAGTGTTTTAGAGCCAGCTAAAACTCCTCATCTAGTAGACATGGGTCCTGGAGTACACAAGTGTTGAACTGAGCAACTGGCCATGGCAGAGAGAGAAATGGAACACAAGACTCCTCTACCCTAGTTCAGTGTTTTTTTGCACCACGACAAATTTATCATAATCATTATTCTTGATGTTAAGTTTCATATTTTGAGAAAGCCAGGAAATAAAGGGTCCATGTTGTATTTTAAGAGACCACAATAGGGGCTGACACTGTGGTGTCACGGGTTAAGCCACAGCCTGCAGCACTGGCATCCCATATGATTGCTGGTTCAAGCCCTGGCTGTTCCACTTCTGATCCAGCTCCCTGCTAATGTGCCTAGGATGACTCAAGTGCTTGAGTCCCTGTATCCAGGTGGGAGACTCAAAAGAAGCTCCTGGCTCCTGGCCTTGGCTTGGCCCAGTCCTCGTCCTGTGGCCATTTGGGGAATGAACCAGCAGATGAAAGATCTCTTTATTTCTCTCTCTCTCTCTCTCTTTCATTCTCTAACTTTCAAATAAATAATCTTTTTTTTAAAAGACCATGATATACTTTGGTGTTCTCTTATTTGCCTTGATATCAGCCAACTGTTTTACATCTGTTTAAAAAATGATATAGGGCTGGTGCTGTGGCTTTAGTAGATTAAGCCTCCACCTGTGCCACTGACATGCCTTATAGGCGCTGGTTTGTGTACTGGCTGCTCCTCTCCTGATCCAGCTCTCTGCTTGTGGCCTGGGAAAGCAACAGAAGATGGCCCTGTATACACATGGGAGACCCAGAAGAAGCTCCTGGCTCCTGGCTTCCGATAGGCCCAGCTCTGGCCATTGTAGCCTTTTGGGGAGTGGACCAGCAGATGGAAGACCTCTCTCTCTTTTTCTCTCCCTCTCTGTAACTCTGCCTCTCAAATAAGTAAATCTTTTTAAAAAATGATGTAAATACTTATTAAAGACACTGAGGAAGACTTCATTTGGGAGGGGGCTTGGTGATAGGCATAGGGACTATTGCAGTGGGTCTTGTAGTAGGGGAAATAGGATTTCACTCTGACTCCAAGGACAGTGGGGTCAGGATGGAGGTCAGTGGATGGAAAATAACAAACAGGAAACATAAAGGATAATAGGTTTTTGGCTGAACTGACTTGACCGGATTCTTGCTGAAGGCAGCCCAGGGTGACAAGATATCAAGAGTGGGTTGATACAAGGGGTGGTGGATATTTGATAAAGTGATTTAGCAGGTATCTTGCTAGCACTGGATTCTACAAAGACTGAAGGAAGCCCAAGATTGAACCTAGTCAGGCAGAGGATACAGAGGAGCCTCACTAAAGTTTGGTGAACGGAGTCTTTGTCTGGGCCGGTGTTGTGGTGCAGCAGGTTGAGCCACCTGGGACACTGGCATCCCTGAGCGCAAGTTCAAGTTCTGGCTGCTATGCTCCTGATCCAGCTCCCTGCTATGTGCCTGGAAAGCAGTGCAAGATGGACCAAGTAGTTAGGCCTCTGCAATCCATGTGGGAGACTTAGATGGAGCTTCAGGCTCCTGGCTTTGGCCTGGCCAATTCCCAGCCAGTGGATGGAAGATCCTTTGTTTCTCTCCCTCTCTCTCTGTAACTCTGCTTTTCAAATAAATAAATTTTTTTTGGTAAGAAGCTCTCTGTCACACCGAAATCTACACCTGGTTTATAGTAATGTTGGGATCAATGGTCTATTTTATAAAATTACTTTTGTTGTGGGCATGTGGGTATCTGGGTATATTCTGAGCTTCATTCCAGATTCTTCTCCCACACAAAGATAAGCATTCTAAGTTGAGACATTTAAAGGTGCACAAATAAAAACAAGATTTATTTAACAGTGTGAGCATACTTACATTCACATGCAAGTATGAATTGCCCCACATGGAGAAACACCCATCAGGAGTGGGCCAGAGAGGTATCCAAAGGTGGGGAGAGATTATCTGAATAGTCATTTCAACTACGGTCTGTGAGAAAGAGAGAGGGCTCTCCCCCATCATTGGTAGGGGGTGGTGCCTCTACATGCATGAAGCCACCTGGGAATTTTATGATACCTCCATAAAATTGCATGTGGAGCTTAATACCCATACTTTCATGAAACATGTGCATCCTGGAAAAGGGGGTGTATTGGTCGACAGGTGGGGGTGATAGGATTACTTGGGGGGGGGCTTGCAGGGACTTCCCTCTCACTCAGACCTAAACTTACTATCCAGTTACAACACACCACTTTGACCCAAGCTCTTATTTTAAGGAGACATAAATCATAAATTGGCTATAATTGCTTAAGTAGACAAGGAAAATATGCTAGCAACTATTCAGCTACCTGTATGACACATCCATGTCCAGGTTTATTCAGTGAAGCAGACATTCCCATATGGCATTTTTTCCTATTGCTTTGGAAAGACATACTGATGTGAAACAGATCAATGAGAGGTAAGAGTAGAAGGGATGTATTCACAGCTAAGGGGCAGGGAAGTATGCATATAGAAAGCCTGTGTTGTCTACCAGCACCTGATAATTAATAACCCTTACTGCTGGGAAGGTATTGTCCAGGGAGATAATGGAAAAATCCCTTTAAAAAGTCAATTTGACTTGGAGCTCATGTTAATCGGCCTGAAAATGTGAAAATAAATTATTTTGAAGTGATGATATAAATTATGTATGAGTATCAATTGAATATTCAAGTATAATGAGTTTATAGAACACAAGAGAGTGTTTCTTTTGAGATGCTGCAATACTGCTATTGTTAGGTTCAGAGCTCAGCTGATCGTTTATAGGGAGCCTTTGTGCAGATTTGAAAAAGGCACCCCTCTGAGTGCTGCGGCCCTGTGGGTACACGATTGGGCAGGCAGAACTTGGGTTGAATCCTAGCTCTCTTTTGTCCCATTGGCTGGATGCTTTTGTGCAATGCACAAACTGCACTCCCTTAAGTGGCAGCCCCAATTGCTGTTGGAAAAGTGAGCCAGCAGAAAAGATTTAAAGGCAAGAAAAGCTTGCATTGGCTGTTAGAATACGTGAAAGTAATTGATTTCTTCTCTTATCCCAAAACACAACTGCAAGAGATAAAATATCAATTAAGCTCTAAAATGCCAATTCCTGTGATCCTCCGGATGTTAGAGGAAGGCCAAGTGGGGAAGTGGAGTTTTCCTCCTCACCTGGCAGTAAGGAGACCATCCTCCCCCAAACTTCTGCCCCCTATGCCTGCCAGTGAACACCATGGAGAGAGGCAGAACTTGTACTCCCACCCAGCAGCAATGAAAGCCCGTCTCTGCCAGGGTGTTATTAGCTGAGTGGGAAGCTAGGACTTTCAAGTCTTCCAGTGCTAAGTAGGCTTCCTACCTCCAGGCAATGTCAGCAGAGGCTTCGTGTGGGGCCTTAGTGCCCACTCCCGCCTCAGAGTTCACTGGAGACCAAGGAGGAAAACCTAGACTTACAGACCTGCTGCCACAATAAGGCTTCTCACCCTCCTTCCCCCACTGGTGTGTTGTCACAGAGGTCTGCTAAAGCAGCTTGAAATATGATCCAGAACCTTGTAACCTAAGAGCAAAAATGTTCAAGATACAATTGAAAATCATTCCTATTATGAATCAGGAAAATCTCAAATGAAAAGAGACAACCAACAGACCCCAGCATCAAGATTGATACAGATGCTGTGATTAAAGGATTTGAAAGGTGCTATCATTAAAAAACAAACAAAACAACACTGCTTCAGGGGCCGACTTTGTGGTATAGTGGGTTAAGCCACCGCTGTGACACAGGCATCCCATATTGGGAAAATGGTTCAATACTGAGCCTTTCATCTAGCTACCAGCTAATGCGACTCTGAAAGCACCAGAGGATGGCCAACGTACTGGGCCTCTGCCACCCACATAAGAGACCCAGAGGAAGTTCTAGGCTTCGGCATGGCCCAGGCCTGGTTGTTGCTTTTTCCCTTAGTAACTCTGACTTTCAAATAAATAAATAAACCTTTAGAAAAAAACCTCCAATAAGAAATACACACACACACACATACCTTGAAATAAATGAAAAAACAAACATAAAAACTGCAGCAAAGAAGTAGAAGATATAAAAAGAAACCAAATGGCAATTTTAGAATGAAGCATACAATAAAATCAGAATGAGAGATCCAATCAATGAGATCAATAACCGAACACAGAGGTCAGAGAAAAGCACAACGAGCTAGGAGGTAAAATGATAGAAAATACCTTGTCTGAGGAGCCAGTGCTGTGGTGCAGCGAGTTAAGCAGCTGCTGGGAAAACGCTGGTTCAGTCCCAGCAGTTCCGCTTCAGATCCAGCGCCATGCTAGTGCACCTGGAAAAGCAGCAGAAGATGGCCCAAGTGCATGGGAGATCGGGATGGAGTTCCAGGCTCTTGGCTTCCTCTTGGCCCAGCCCCTGCTGCTGCAGACATTTGGGGAGTAAACCAGTGGATGGAAGATCTCTTCTCTCCCTCGCTCTGCCTTTCAAATAAATAAAAGAGTCACTAAAAAAGGAATGAAGAAATTCACAAAATGAAGGTTGTAGCAGAATTCCTCCTACCTGGAGCAGCCTCACGGCTGACACAAAGCTGCCATTCTTTTTACGTTGCTATCCCAGAAAGCACCCTCACTTCATCTTATTTTGAGATTTTAGCAATGAAATCATGGGGGTAAATCTTACTTAACTTTAATTAATGAAAATAAAAAGCTTGTTGAATGACACAGACTATAAATGAGAACAGTGTTCCAGAACAAATATTGTTTTAAAAAATGTTTGCTTATTTTCACCTACTTGACAGCGATAGAGATGTGGCAACAGGGGTGGGGAGTGCAGAGACTGATTTTTTCCTTGCCAATTCAGTCTCCAAATGTCCACAACAGCCAGTGCTGCACCAAACTGGAGCCAGGAGCCCCAAACTCCATCCAGGTCTCCCATGTGTGTAGCCAGGGCCCTAGCACTTGAGCCATCTTCCACTGCCTCCCAGGAGGCATTAATTGGCAGGGAGCTGAATCAGAAGCAGAGTAGCCAGGACTGTAAACAGGCACTCTGATATGGGATGAGGGTGTTAACCCACTGGGCCACGATACCCACTCCAGGGTAAGGATTCTTGAGGCAGAACCGCGTCTTCTTCAGTGTTTAATAAATGGCTATAAATACTATGTTTCTTCAATGTTTTCCCTCATTGTAACAAATACCTGTGTCTACTCTGCTGTGCCCAGCACAAGAAGGGTCCCTGTTCTTGAGCGGAATGTAGTCGAGACATTTGCTAGGTTTTTTTTTTTTTTTTTAAGCATATTGAGTCTGTTATCAGTTTTGTTCTCATCTTAGCAATCAGAGCTTTGAGTTTTTCTGAACCTTTGGATATGTTCTTTATTTTTTTCTCCCCCTAAACTATAGAAGTGCATTATGTGATTATTATTATTATATGATCCTCAGTTTAGTGTCTGGAACACCTCTAAATACTTTCAACCGGAAGCTTGGTGAACAGCTAAAAACTCCAAATAAGAGTCTCCACAGCTGTTACAAATCCCCTTTGGAGGGCCCATCTCCTCATCCTCCTTCCCTAGCCACTCATAATGACCCAACCAGGTTCTCCTGAGCAAGATTATATCAATCAGGAACCTCTCCTCACCGGAGAATTAAAAACATCAACATATCTTCTCTGTTACAGTTATTTCTTCTTATTTTTCCTCTCCTTTCCACACTCCTCTCCTGTCCAAATAAGTTTTGCCGTTTAGTATTATCCTGCTCTTCTCCCTCCCCCTTCCACACCCCGCGTGATTACAGGAATTCTGAGAACAGTCCTTATAATCCTCAAGGTATGTGCAAAAGGCAGGGGCTGAGTTGGTTTCTCATCTTATTCATTAAAAGACAATCTGAGAAAGGCTTTGGTCTCTGCCAAGACACTGTGACCTGAATCTGATAAAGCTGTGGCAAACACTTTGATTTGAATTTGAGTTGATGTCTTTGGTCTTCTTCAGAATCGCTGAGTTCTCTGAAGCGGTGTTTTAAAATGCTAAGGCTTAGGGTTGGCTAACTGTGTTTGAATTAAAATTTTTTTATGTAACTCAATGTCATATTGCACACGATCGTGAAAGGGGGAATGTCCTTGCATGCCCTCTTAGTTCACTCACCAACCCTCTTGATGTTTGGCACTGTGCCTACCACATGCTCCTTAGAACATGCTGTGGGGAGGGGCGGGGCAATGCAATCAGTTCATTTAAATAAACAAAATCTGGCCCCACCTCACCCAATACAGCTGTGTTTGAGCAGGACTCTGTTTAGTTTCATGATGAATCAACAAATCAGTTATTTCCTGATAGCAGAAATTTAACTTTGCACCAGCAGATAATAAGCATAGGTTACTTGGTGGTTGCTGTTTATTTTCCAGGCTAGAATGAGATATAATAGTTTGTTAAGATTGCCTATTATTGACTTAGCAGAGACAATTTTGAATGGGATTCAAAAGAGGGGAGAGGGAAGAGGAGGAAGAAAGGGAGAGATGAGAAGCAAAGAAAGATCTTTTCATAGGGAAAGAAAACAGCTACAGCAAACAACATATAACCTAAGCCAAAACTTCCTGGATACAAATTAAGTTCCATTAGCAGCAAAAAAAAAAAAAAAAAAAATTCTTATTTAAAAGCACAATCCTTTGTTAACATTGAAGTAAAACAGCCGATTAATCCACATCCAAAAGAACTCAATATTCTTGCATACAACCTAAAGGGGAAAACATTTAAGAAACTACCCACAACGTAACCCTATAAACACCATTCCTCCTCATTTGCTCTGTAATCACAATGTAAGCCAGGTTCTGCAACCACCTGTCTCAGCTTCTAAAATGGAGTAATTTAGGGCAAAAACATGTATTTCATATCTGTATTTTCTGCAATATATACAGTAAAGCATTGACTATTTGTTATGAAATCTTTGAATGCTTTAGGAGAAATTCAATATTCTCAGATTACTCCCACCTTTTTCTCAGTATGTCCCATGGAAAATGATGAATCAGACAATTTTTTCTTGTTTTTGTGTGCGTTAGATGGCAGGCAGTCATGATACACAAAGTCAGCCACAAGTGAAGTGATATTAGGAAAGTAAATCATTTGTCCGTTTTGTGTGAGTTTCCATTTTCTTCTAATGTTGTTTTCCTTTAATGGTTGAATATATTTTTATAACTATTGAAAGTTAGTTCTATCATTTTGATCACTTTTGGTTCTGTTTCTATTATTTTTCTTTGGTTATGAGTTAGCATTTGCTATTTTTTTGGAAGTTCAATAATTTTTGTATGGATGCTGCAGTTTATGTTACATTGTTTAGTGATGACATTTTGTCATCTTTAAAAAGAAGTTGAAATTTATTTTGATAGGCAGTTACTTACAGATAACCTTGCATCCTTTGAGTTTTTTTTTTTTTTAAAGATTTTATTTATTTATTTGAGAGGCAGAGTTATAGACAGAGAAGAAGAGACACAGAAAAAGGTCTTTCATCTGTTGGTTCACTCCCCAAATGGCCACAAAGGCAAGAGCTGAGACAGGCCAAATCCAGGAGCCTGGAGCTTCTTCCAGGTCTCCCATGTGGATGCAAGGGCCCAAGCACTTGGGTCATCTTCTACCGCTTTCCCAGGCTATAAGCAGTGAGCTGGATTGGAAGAAGAGCAGCTGGAACTCGAACCAGTGCTCATATGGGATGACAGCGCTGCAGGTGGAGGTTTAGCCTACTATAATCAGCGCCCACCACTGAGGCATGTTTTAAAGCTTAATTATGGGGCCAGCACTGTGGCATAGTGGGTTAAGCTGCCAGCTACAGAATCCCATATGGCTCAAGTCCCGGCTGCTCCACTTTCTATCCAGCTCTCTGCTATGGCCTGGTAAAGCAGTAAAAGATGGGCCAAATCCTTCGCTCCTGCACGCATTTGGGAGATTCAGAAGAAACTCCTGGCTCTGGATCAGCACAGCTCTTGCCATTGTGGCCAACTGGGGAGTGAACCAGCAGATGGAAGACCTCTCTCTCTGTCTGCCTCCGCCTCTCTGTAACTCTGCCTTTCAAATAAATAAATAAATAAATAATAAATCTTTAAGGAAAAAAGCTTAATTACATTGGTTCTGTGTTGCTTTATTCTAGGACCAATTAGCCGTGTGACTAAGGCATGAATCTTTTCAGATTTCTGATGTCTTCAAATGTTTGAAGAAGTCTCTGTGACCTAGATGGGTGGAATTCAAATGTCCCCAAATCCTGTGTCACCTCTTCAGTCTTCATTCTCTTCCTTATGGCCTCGTGGATTTTCACTGTACATAGACACAGAATAGTATTCATCTAAGAAATCAAGAGGTTCTTGTGGACCCTTCTGGAGCTCTTCCCTGTGTAGCTTGCTCTGCTACAGTGTTCTGCCCTGCAAATTATAGCCACCTCAGCTTCATCAAATTTCTGACTCCTCATCCTAGTGAAATTAGCATATACATTTAGGTTTCCTCTCCCTGTGTAAGTCTAAAAATTGTCTCCAGGTAGGACTGCCATATTTAGGAAATAAAAATAATATTGCATTATTTTATTGGAGAGGCAGAGAGAGAGAGAGAGAGAGATAGCTCCCATTCACTAGTTCACTCCCCAAATGCCCATAACAGATGGGGCTGGGACAGGCTCAATCCAGTTCTCCAATATGGATGGCTCCAGTCATCTGAGCCAGAACTACTGTCTCTGACAGTGTTCAAGAACAGGAGGCTGGAGTTGGGAGCTGGATCTGGGTATCAAATCTAAGCACTCCAATATGGAATGTGGGCATCCTAACTGGTGTCTTAATCACTAGGTCAAATGCCTGTCCTTGAATACACAGTTTTACTAAAAAAAAAAAAAAAAAAAAAAAAGCATTGTAATCTGAAATTCATTGTACATCTGAAATTTCACTAAATATCCTGTTTTATTTACCTTCAAGCAGCAAGGGCAATTGTAGGGGCTCACTTCAGTTGTTTCTCTTCTCTTACGAATCAAAATCTTGGACACACTGTGGTCCCATATATGGTGTCCAGTTTTCTAGCTATTTACAGTGAGAGGATGATTCTGTAGCAGTTACTCCTTCTTAGCTAGAAATGAAAGTCCATAGTGAGTTACACTGTTAGTTTGTTTATGCTTTCAGAGGTTCACGGTCCACATTGCTTTACAGGCTTTGCTTCCGGTCCCCCTGCTATGCATTCTTAGTTAATATCTCTTTTTCTCTAGGTACTTCCTCTTTGGCATGTAAGAGCTTCCATGGTTTATCACACAGAAACTCCCTCTTCAGGTCAGGGAAGGAATTATAGAAATTTTAAAGTACTACTCATTACTTTCTCCCATTCTGTAAACAAATTCTTCATTTTAAATCTAGTCACCACCTGCCCTAGACCTGGAATGTCTTCTCCAGTTATTCTAGTTTCAACTAGTATCTTGAAACTTGGCTCAGTCAATAATTACAATAGTATCTATCTTTCTATCCATCCGTCCCTCCATCTATCTAAGTACTCAAGGTATTGAAGTTCTTTTATATGCATTATTTTACTGGGTCTTTGTAAAGACCCAGTAGGTAAAGTAGGTAGGGCAGGTAATTATACTGTAGCAACTTACAGATGAGGATATTAAGGTTTAGAAAGGATTGGATCCTCACATCATAAGTGGTAGAGGCAGAACCTGAAACCAAGTATTTTCTTGCTCCAAAACCTCTCTTTCTATTACACTGAGAGTCTAAGGTTCCTTCCATGCAGTTCTGAATATTTCATGATACAGTGACTCTGAGAATTACAAATATGTTTTGAGCAATGAATCTTTTTAGAGATTGCTCCAGAAGCAGAGCCTGAGACAAGGATCATTTTAAATAAAAGTATGTTTATTTCCCTCTTCTGTACGATCTGGTGAGATGAACTTATTTCAGTGAAGCCATCTCTGAGAAGTAAAGGGTGAACTCCGGGAGGCAGAAGTAGGAATTTTGTATTAGCTTATGTTTCAGGATAGGTAAATGAATGGTAACTCTCTCTGGACAACTGCTGTAAAAGGTCTATCTTCCATGGGTTGAAATCCTATTTTAAAAAATTCTTTCATCTAAATCTAATAATTTTGTGTTAGTGCAAAGGAGTGACTCTGCTGTTACCACACTGGAATGAGAAAACAAACGACATAGACTATGATAAGAGCTTGGTCAAGGTGTAGTTTCATGTAGGTCTTATTTTTGTGTTATTACAAGAGAACTCTATTAAGAAAAGTTAAAGTTTACATTTTAAATCTTCCTTCAAATATGCAATTTTATTATCTACTACCATGTTAATAATTTATTAAGTTTTCCCAGTTAAACATCAAACCTCTAATAGATTGAATAATTCTTGCATCAGTGGAGAAGCAGCATGATAGAAACGATGCATTCAGGAATTTTTTTTTTTTTTTAAGAAGTGAGCACTCAGGCTTTGCCACTACAGGTTAAATCTTTTCTGAAACTGTATGACAACACTCTTTTCAGCTGGTCCAGTGTTGTTTGTTGCCTCCCGTCTTTCTAGTTTAACCCGCAAATCTAAGAACACAAAGAGAGCATGTCTAGGGACAATAGGACACATTTGGAGTCAGTGTCACGAGATCAAGGCAGTTTTGAACAAGACAAACAGAGCATTTGCTCTTGGTTGCTGTGCATCATCCAGCTGTGCCAGTTTCCTGGAGCACCACGACTTTATGGCACTAAAGGGGGAGCTTTTGGTTGCTTCAGATTCTACCAGTCAGATCCTACAGCCAAAGTAAGAAATGGGCCAGCTTTAATCAGAGTTCCACAGACTCAGAGTGTTCTCTGCTCATTTACTGGTAAACTGGAACATTATTAAGAATAAAAACTCCCTACAATGATCTATAAGTAATGCATGGCCTCGCACTCTTCATTGCTAGGAACATGTCCACATACAGAACATAAACAACCTCTTGTGTGTGTGTGTTTATTTATAAGAAGTATTTATTATTATTGTTTGGTTTATCTGAAAGGCGAGCGAGATACCTCCCTCCCCCGCCATCCCCCAACACACACACAAATCAAGAGTGATCTTTCATGCCCTGGTATACTCCCCAAACGGCTACAATGGCCAGGACTTGGCAAGCCTGGAGTCAGGAGCCCAGAACTCCATCTGGGCCTCCTACAGGGGTAGCAGAGGCCATCCTCTACTAGTTTCCAAGGCACATCCACAGGAAGCAAGATCAGAAAGCAGAGCAGCCAGGACTCTAACCAGCATCCATACGGGATGCTGGCACTGCAGGCCAGGGCTTTAACCAGCTGTGCCGCAGCACTGGCCCTCGGTACATTTTCTTTCCTATAAATTCAGTTGCCAGAAAGCTGTCAGTTACCAAGGGAAGGGAAAGGAGATAAAAAGGAAAGGTACATGCTGTGCCCTTCAGAGATTTCCAGTCTAATAGATAAGAAGGTAGCAGATAGCTTTTTAGGCAGATCCACAGCATTCAAGGGCCTTTGTCTCTAGGGATCTCCCTCTTCACAACATTGTGTTGCTTAGAGAACTATCTAGAACTGGGAGGATGGAAGAGGCACTGCAAAGTTAATACTTCCCTTCTTGGATTGAGAGTCTGAGTACAACCCTTAGTGACAAACCTAGGCATGATCTAAAGATTAGTGCAGCTGCAACAGCTACCTGTCAGGCTTTCTCCATGTCCTTTATATTATTTCAATCATTGTTCTTTGCTTTTTTCTCTTAGGCAGAACTTGACTTGTCTGAAACACAAAAACACAGAGTTCAGGGGCAGGCATTTGGTGCAGTGGTTTAAGATGCTGATTGAGAGGCCCACAAACTTTACTGGAGTGCTTGGGTTTCTGTCCTGGCTCTGCTCCAAATGCAGCTTCCTGACAATGCACACCCTGGGGACCAGCAGTAATGGTTCTCTGTCACTCATGTGGCAGACCTGGATTGAATTCCCAGCTCCTGGCTTTGACGTGGGTGTCTGCTGCAGGCACGTGGGGAGTGAACTAGCAGATGGTAGCACTGTTTTTGTCTCATATAAATAAATGGGAAAAAATCCTCCAAAATTCAAATATAAAAGATAACTAAAAAGAAAGCAGAGTACAAATGTAGTCAAAATAAGGGCTTAAATAGTGTTGAAGAGGCAATATTAATACCTACTCACATCTATGCCAATACAACCCATTTCCAGCATTCCAAAATACAATATACTCAAATTAACTATTAACCCCCAATTTTTTTTTTTATACTGAATGTTCCTCAATTGGGTGTTTGGGATTATTTACACCTTTGCCTTTCTCCTGATTATGTGTATTTGTTTGGGGAATTTTTAGATCTAAAACATACTGTCTTGTGTCTTCCCATTCTTTCTTTCTGGTATTCTTGAACAAGAATCATTTTCAAGATCACAAGATCACTCTAATTATATTCCATACTCTCTGATGTTTACAACTGCTCAATTGCATAGTTGACCCTGAAGTAAACACTTTCAAATCCATCATCTCAGTTAGTGATAGCTTTTATTTATTTAAGATGTTTGTTTTTATCTATTTGAAAAGTTACACACACGTACACACACATACACAGAATCTTCCATCTGCTGGAATTACTCCCCTAAATGTCTGCCATAGCCAGGGATATAGGGGGTAGGCCAGCTGAAGCTTATCACGTCTTCCATGTGGGTATCAGGAATCCAAGTATTTGGACCATCACCTCCTGTCTCCCAGGCCCATTGGTAGAAAGGTAGATTGGGAGCATGGAGTAGTTGGAGTGTGAACTGGCACTATGAAATGGGATGCAGGCGTTCAAGAAGTCACTTACTTAACCCTCTGTGCCACAATGTTTGTCCCTCTATCTTAAAATTAAAAATTAAAAAAAAAAAAAATTCAGTGGTAGAGAGACAGACAATGACAGAGTGAACTCCCATCTGCTGGTTAAGTTTCAGATGCTTGCAAAGGCTGGCTGCAGCTGGACTGGGGTAGAAGCCAGCAGTTGGGAACTCAATTCTGGCCTCTGTTGTGGGTGGCAGGAACCCAATTACTTTTGACCATCATTGTCTCCCAGGGTCTGCATTAACAGGAAGCTAGACTCTGGAGCCGGAGGTAGATATTGAATACAGGAATTCTGAATATGGTATGAGGGTGTCTTCATGGCTAGGCTAATGACCCACAACTTAAATATTAGAATAATTTTTAAAGTCTTAACACATTTTTATGGGGTACAATATGTTTCTACACAGCGTATACTGAACAAATCATAGTAATGCTTCCTTCTCCCTGTCATGACTTTGGAGTCATCAAGATATTCTATTTGTTCATAGAATACACAACAGGTTATAATGAACCTCACTGTGCTGTCAAACACCGTATCTTTTTCCTTCTATCTTTCTGTTTTGGTACCTATTATCCAACTTTAATTTATCCCTCCTCCCATATACTTCCCACTTTTCTACATACAGAGCAGACTTTTTTTTTTTATTTGAAAGCAGAGTTACAGAGAGAGAGAGAGAGAGAGAGAGAGAGAGGAGAGAGATCTTCCATGCACTGGCTCACTCAGAAGGTGGGCCAATCCGAAGCCAGGAGCCTGGAGTTTCTTCCAGGTCTCCCACATGCGTGCAGGCAGGGGTCTAAGCAATTGGGCCATCCTCTCCTGCATTCCCAGGTACATTAGCAGGGAGCTGGATTGGAAGCGGAGCAGCTAGGACTTGAATCAGTGCCCTTATGGGATGCTGGCACTGCTGGTGGTGGCTTTACCCACTATGCCATACAGCCATCCCCTGACAAGTTTTTGAGAAACCAATTTCAACATTGGCAAAACTTGGGAATGGTATCTTGTTGTTTATCTTGAAAAATTCATATTTTTTTTCCCTTTTTAAAGCAATATAATGACAGATACATCTGCCATTGAAGCAGGCTCTTAGCACCCAATCCTAGAATTCTAGATCCGCTGAATATAACCCAATCAATTGGGTAGCCAGTAACTAATTCTTACCTCAGGGTGGGGGCGGCCTTGGTTGTGCCTGTCTGGCTGTAGCTCTTAAGAATTTCATGGCCTTATGCAGAAGTGTTTTTCTCTTAATTTAGACATAATTTAATGAGTTCAACTATGTGGTTTCTTAGATCATCTAAGTAGAAACACAGAAACAGCAAGTTAAGGAAGAATCAAACAGTAGCAAGTAGTGACAGTTAACAGTGTGAAAGGGCAATAAGGGAAACTGGGAAACAAACAAAAGAATCTAAAAAGCAAACCAGTCAGGATCCATTAACATAAAAGTGGATGTAATCCTTAGGTGCCTGAGCTGAGAGTACCAACAGAGGACAAAAAAAAAAAAAAAAAATTGAAGAAGCAAAGGCAGGAAACCCCAAATTTATCGAAAACAAAAACAAAAGTAAAAATTATATTATTCATCCAAGGATGAATGCAAAGAAACACATAGTAATCCAATAGTATAAATGCTGAAAGTCAAAGACAAAGAGAAATCTTGAAATTAGCACAGGAAAACAGTGTCACTAAAAAGGGAACCTTGGGGGCCAGCACTGTGGCTTAGAGTGGAAAGCCACTGCCTGCAGTGCCGGCATCCCATATGAGTCTTGGCTGCTCCACTTCTCATCCAGCTCTCTGCTATGGTCTGCGAAAGCAGTAGAAGATGGCCCAAGTCTTTGGGCCCCTGCACCCACACGGGAGGAAGCTCCTGGCTCCTGGCTTCAGATCGGCATAGCTCCAGCCATTGTGGCCAATTGTGGAGTGAACCAGCGGATGGAAGACCTCTCTCTATCTGCCTCTCCTTCTCTTTCTGTTGTAACTCTGACTTTCAAATAAATAAATAAAATCTATAAAAATAAGTAATAAAAAAGAGAACCTTGTAAGTCTGGCATCTTCTCATCAAAATCAGCTGAAGCCAGAGACAGTGGTAAAACATATTCTAAGTGCTCCAAGAAAAAAACTGGCAGCTGGGAATCTTATATCCAGCAAAGATGTCCTTCACACTGAAGGCCAAATACATGCCCAAGTAAACAAAAACTGAGAGAAATTGTTGCTAGCAGACCTACTTTACAATACTGAAGGAAGTTCTTCAGGCTGAAACCAAGTGACCCCCATGGTAACACAAACCTACAGGAACAAATTATATTGTTAAGGCAGTTATGGAACTATAAATGCTTATTTTTCTCTTTTCTTAACTGATTTAAAAAGCAACTGCATAAAATAGTATACATATAGTTGGACTTAAATGTCATAGATATGTAGTATTTTTTGCCAATAATAGCATAAATAAAGTGCCTACAAGCAAAGCTATAATAGCCTAAGGAATCAACTATAGAGGGTAAAGTAATAATTATAATGATGCATTGTTGGATCTGTAACATTAATAAATGTAATAAATAGTATCATGAGGGTAAGTTTCAGATAGTAAACAATTCACTTGCTAAAGCAAAGCAAGCAATTCAGAGAGTGAATTGGTTATTCTTACTGGCTGCTGAAAGGCAGGCTAAAAATACATTAGGAGTTACTTGTCCTTTATCTGTCCCAGATTCTGGAAACCAGTTCCTGACAAAAAAAAAAAAAACAAACAGGAAACAGTGAAGAATCAGGTTTTTGCTTTTATAAACTTATTTTTTAATCATAAAAAATGCCACAGCAACACAAATGTAATAAAAAGAAAGTGCTCATCCATGATTCTATCCTCTTGATAACCCATTTTCTCATTCTAAGCATTCCATTTTAGTGTTAGTCCATAAGCATTCACATTTCATTTTAAAGAGGCATAATCATTTATGTACTTTTTTCGCTTAGTATTACACAGGGTATTTCAGAATGCTTAATCATTCTTGATGGTATTCAGGTACATATATGAGCTATTTCTCTCCTTCCTACCCATTCTATTTTCTGTTGGTGGACCTAGAAAGCTTGAAGCCCAACCCTCAGACTTTCTTGAAAAAACAATCAAAATCTCTTACTTTGCTGAAATCATATATATGGCCTCTCACTTTGCCCAAGTGACTAGGTGCTTACACACAAACACAAGTTTCATCTAAAATTCTTAGTGCAAATTTTAAGTTTTGATCTATACTCTATAAATCTATACTTAATAGGTAGGTTATAAAGGAACAGTACATTAAAGCATTCTGATTCAGGTGCCCCTGTTACCGGAGAAGGCAGGGTTCTTGTCTTCGCGCAAGAAAGAATTCAGGCGTGAGACAGAGAGTAGTGGAAAGCAAAATAGCAAGGTTTATTAGGGTAGGGACATCTAAAAGAACGGATGGGCACCTCCCCAGACAGGACCTGAGAGAGAGTGCCCAGTCGCTCAGACTGCGGGACAGCGAGGTTACATGGTTGAGTGGAGAATACACGGCTCAGCAGAGAGGCAGAGGGCTGAGCGCACAGTCAAGTTGAGGCCGGGATTTTTAAGGGGATGGGTCTTGCCTTCCCTTCTCCCTCTCCTTCTCCCCCTCCCGAACAAAGGACTTTTTGGATGTAAGTATGAATAATTCCTTTCTGAGTTTTCCCCCTGAAGTTATCAGACAGGGGGAAGCCTGGCTGGCATTGCCTCACCTTAGAGGAAGGATGGTTATCTATGGGGGGGCGGGGTTAGAAGGGGCAGGGCATTTGAAGTGCAGATATTGGGCTGCGCCTGGAAAGTTATCGGGATGACTTTGAGATGTGGATGCTGGACCTAGATGTCAACTCCTTAGGCCTTTGTCACACACACATAAGCTCATTTCTGACTTCCTACCTAACACCCCTATATCCATAAACCAATCTACTGTCCTGCCTACCTCAAAATCAATATCCTGCCTTAAGTAGTTACCTTGGAAAGAAAATTTTAATTCTGAATTAATCAAGGGATACAATAGCTGAAATTTGCCCTTTATCATCAGATAAAAAGTCATAAATTATTTTAAAATGGCATTTTCCACTACTTTTCTTATAAAAGAATCTCATTTCTTTTTTTTTTTTTCTTTTTGACAGGCAAAGTGGACAGTGAGAAGAGAGAGAAAGGTCTTCCTTTTGCTGTTGGTTCACCCTCCAATGGCTGCCGCGGCAGGCGTGCTGCGCCGATCCGAAGCCAGGAGCCAGGTGCTTCTCCTGGTCTCTCATGGGGTGCAGGGCCCAAACACTTGGGCCATCCTCCACTGCACTCCTGGGCCATAGCAGAGAGCTGGCCTGGAAGAGGGGCAACCGGGACTAGAACCCGGGGTGCCGGCGCCGCAGGCAGAGGATTAGCCTATTGAGCGGTGGCGCTGGCCAAGAATCTCATTTCTTAAAGCACAATATTGAAACTTTTTTCGAGAAGTGCAGTAACTGTATCAGCCACATCCAGGACATGGCCTACACAAGGAAGGAAGAGAGGGATTGTAACAATTCCAAGTCCACCTAGCTTCATATAACAGCTGTCAGCTCACTGGCATTTGTAAAGATTCTATTCTTTACTTCCTGCTTTGTTTTTAACTCTGATGTTGAGTGAGAGATTTCCAGGCTGGAACTGTTTCCTTTCTTCCTTAGTATTATTCATTCAAATACTCAGAAAGAGGCAAAATCCACTGAGATGTGGTACACAAGGGCCTTCTCTCCATTCTGCAAATTAACATATGCACAAATTAATTTTGGTTATTGGACATTTATGGTGTTCACTCTTATTAAAATATAACGTGCTATATTATGTGGATATATTGCCTATTTTAAGCCAAAGGAACAAACTAAAAGCAAAGTAGTAGTAAGTACTTTGATACTTTATTTTCAATGTAATTACTTATTCTCAGCATGTTATAATCAATAGGGGTTGCTGAAGTAAACATTTGATAGTTTATTCATGTGCCTATGGTTACTACCTTCATTAGGTTCTGACACATATACAAAGCTGTTAGTGTGCCTAGGAAAATTAGTGTTAAACTTTTAGATACACAAATCACTAATTTTAGAAATGTGTAAAGTACAACGTATCATTTTATTATTCAGTGAAAAACAAGCTGATGAATAAGCTAGGAACTGTTAATACAATTAAAATGACTAACACTGGAGAGAAAATAAATATGCTATATTACAGTTCAGAAGGATCATTGGTATATTACTCTAGATAAATGTAACAGAAAATAATGGGATACACTAGTACTGACAAAACTGGAGATTTAGAAAAGTCATTTCCCTCCTTTGGGCTTGTTTCTGCACCTGTAAAATGAGATTAGGTTACATTATCTTTAAAATCTTAAATGATTTTAAGTACTAGCTAACATTACATAATATCTTTTTTAAAAAATATGTATTAACTTGAAAGGCAGAGTTACAGACAGGCAGAGGAGGTGAGAGAGAGAGAGAAAGCAAGCGAGCGAGGTCTTCCATTTGCTGGTTCACTCCCCAGATGGCTGCAACGGCCAGAGCTGGGCCGATCCAAAGCCAGGAGCCAGGAGCTTTTTCCGGGTCTCCCATGCAGGTATGGGGGCCCAAGGACTTGGGCCATCTTGTACTGCTTTCCCAGGCCATAGCAGAGATGGGAAGTGGAGCAGCCGAACTCGAACCAGTGCCCGTATGAGATGCTGGCACTACAGGCGGCAGCTTTAACCACTATGCCACAGTACTGGCCCCTACATAGATCTTTGAATGCAAAGTTCCTCTTTTTTATCATATAGACTATCTAAGCACATCAAGAATATTACTTACATGACAATTGCCATCAGTTTATAATTTCTAAAATTCACTTTCATTTATCAATTTTTTTTTTTAAATTAAGCTGAGGGGTAGAGATAGGAGAGAGAGCCTCCACAATGGCCCACTGCTCAAGTGTCAGCAATGGTTGGAGGTTGAAGCTGGAAACCCAATCCAGATCACCTATGCGAGTGGCAGGATCCCAACCACCTGAACCACCACTATGGCCTCCTAAGGTCCACACTAGCAGGAAGCAAGAATCAAGAACCAGGGCCAAGGATTGAATCCAGACAGTCCACTGTAGGACGCAGGTATCCAAAATGGCATCTTATGGGGCCGGTGCTGTGGCATGGCGGGTGAAACTGCCGGCTGCAGTGCCGGCATCCCTTATAGGTGCCAGTTTGAGTCCACTTCCTATCCAGCTCTCAGCAATTGCCTGGGAAAGCAGTAGGAAGATGGCCCAAGTCCTTGGGCCTCTGCACCCGTGTGGGAGGCCAGGAAGAAGCTTCAGGCTCCTGGCTTTGGCTTGGCCCAGCTGCGGCCATTGTGGCCAGTTGGGGAGTGAACCAGCAGGAGGAAACCCGCTTTCTCTCCCTCTGCCTCTGCCCCTCTGTAACTCTTTCAAATAAATGGCATCTTATGTCATTTCTACCCCAAATGTTCACCCCATAAAGCTCTCTTAAAAGTAAGTAACACCTATACATGTTTATAGAAATCATCAAGAAAAACAATCTACCATGTTTAATAATTTTCAGTAAAATACAGAACTGGCATATATGCCTTTAAGTCTGGAAAAGGGGCAGGTATTGTAGCATAGTGGGATGTGTCAATTGGGATGCCCACATTGGAACACCAGTTCAAGTCCATGTTGTTCCACTTCTGCTAATGCATCCTGGGAAGCAGCAGATGAAGGCCCAGTAATTGAGTTTCTGTCACCCACATAGGCAACTTGGATGTTTTTCCAGGTTCCTGGCTTCAGCCTGACAGCTTGGCTGTTGTGGGCATCTGGGAGGGTGAACCATGAGATGGAAGATCGATCTCTCTGTGTGTTAAAGATAGTTCTTACCGACCATTCTGATTTTTTGTTTGTAAGAGATGGCTGGAGCTATGTACACTGCTGACCATTTTCCAAAAATTCCAAATTGTATCATACTGGTATGCACAGTCAAAACATCAAAACAAGCCACTTGGCATTACTATAGCCAAGGCTGAAAATTTATGAACGATTACAGTGAACAAGACAGAGATTTTCACATATTAGACATGTAAGGCATATCACTCAGTCTAATCACTTCATTTCTAGCGAGGAAACAAATTTAGAGACTTGTCCAGGGTCAGTGTCAGCTGAAAGTTCAGTTCTGATTGAAAGTTCAATTCTATATACACTGTCTTCTAGAAACCATATGGCAAGCAATGTTCTGAGGAGTTATATAGGAGAAATCTTAGTGGAATAACAAAGTCCCTACATACACAGTACATTTAGTTCAACAACCCATTTAGATCTAGAATTTCTACTGAGGCGTGACAAGTGTCACTCAGTTTTTGCTTCTCTCTAGTAATAAGATGCTCATAAATCCTTGGGAGGCAATCTTTCTTTGGTGGACAAATAACCATAATGTTCTTTCTTATGTCAAACGATAACCTGCCGTTTTTTAACTTTTACCTAGTCCTGCTCTGAGAACCAAAAAGAGTAAATTGTAGATGCCTCTCAAATATTTGAAGGCAGTTATCAATGCAGAGTCACATCCTTCAGGTTTTAGTTTTTGGGACTCTAACTTGGTAAAACATTTCAGGATTTGCTCAAAATTTCTTTAGAACTTAGAACAGTCCCTTGTGTACATTTGATGCCAATTAGATATTAGCTGCCATAGCGGTCACTAGAAATTAAGGATTATGTTTGATATTTCTTTACATTTTCCACAACACTTAATGGAAAATGTTTTACTAAAGAATAAGAAAAGGCTTAAGTATTTGTTGATTATTTTGTTAATGAGATCACCTGTATTACAAGCTGGCAAGTCTTGGGGAACTTATTAATATCCTATGGTATACCAACATACTATGTGAGGTACATATCTTATTTTACTAAATATTCACAATGAATCTTTTCCCATGTGGTAAAAACAAAACAAAACAAAAATTACCTTATTTATTTGAGATGCAGAGTTACAGAGAGATCTTCTTCCACTGGTTCACTCCCCAAATGGCCACAAGGGCCAGGGCTGGGTCAGGCCAAACCAGGAGCCTGGAGTACCATCTGGGTCTCTGATATGGGTGGCACTCAGGCCATCCTCCACTACTTTCCCAGGCACATTAGGAAGGAGTTAGACTGGAAGTGCTCATTTGGGATGTTGGCATTGCAGGTGATGGCCTAAACCCGTCACACCACAATACTGGCCCCAGGGTTTGCTCTAATTTGAGACTACCTTTTCATTGCATTCTGAGATAAAATTAATCATGCAAATGTGGTTTGTCTAACACTTTACATGTTGTTTTTTTGTGATGTACTTTCAACAACTTAAGAATAGGTAGTTTCCAGCAAGCAGATATCTACAGAATTTTTTCATCTATTATTGTGACAGTTTCATAATTCTATTAATGATTTCTATTGTTGCTAGAATAAAGATCAGGTTCCAGGATGCCATCTATGGTTGTGCCACTAACTGCCTTGTACCAAAGTCCATCCCTGTGGCATCTTTTCCCCTTGACCTTTGGTCAGTCTTCTACTTCAAATGCACTTCCCTTTCTCTAGGCTTTCATATTCTGTTCCCCTCAGCTAGGAAAATTTTTCTTAGGCCACACAGATCTGGATAATTTAGTCTTCTTTCAAGGCTCGTTCAAATACCACTTCTTTGTGTGACTTTTCCTTGCCTGCCTCACTCCCCCACATTTCCAGTCCAAGAGTACTTTTTGCCCATACAATATTCTACAAACTCCTTCAGCCCTCCTCAAAATAGTATATTTGTGCAGTGTGTCTCCTCAGCGACACTGTGAAGTCTAGGAGCCCATGGTTAATGTCTATATTTACACAGCACAGGGTTTTGCATGATTCAGACATTCAATAAATATTTGAACAAATTAATGAATACTGAAGTAGTATGATGAGTACTGAGATTTCTCTGGGTAATCAAAGAAAACATTTAGCTAAACTTTGGTTCTATGTCATATAAACAAGAGACGATAGGTTCTAAGACAATCTAGAGAAAGAAAAACCTCTCCAAATGAAGTTATGGAAAAAGATCACTGGTAATTTTTTCATTCTTTCTGGTGAGGGAGTGGGGAGTGTTCAAGAATGCAAACAACAGAGCTGAGTGTTATATTTGTTGCTTTACTGTTAATTTGACACATCTGAACCAAAGCATTCACAATACTTGATATACTTTGAAGAAAATCATATACTATAGTCTTAGACATAACCACAGAACAAGCAGAACAATTAAAACTACGTAAGGCCTTAAAATATATCCACAGTGTGTATTATTTCAATATTCATTCATTTACAGATTAGACTACATACCGTTAATTTTATTTTTATTTTTCTTTCATTAGTTTAGTCAGGCAGAATTCATTCAAGGGAAGGCAACTTAGTTTTTGTGTGTGAGCTTTATTTTTTACTATACTGGTTAATATAAAAGTTATGAATTAAATGTTTTCTTGTCTCCTGCATCTAGGAGTGAATCATGGTAATTCAAAACAGTAGGTCCTAGTCTTAGAAATAGCCAAAGTGAAAAGGGACCAAAACCAGTCTGTTTGTGGTCTTGAAGAACAACTGAAGGGCTTCCAGGTTTTCACATAATGAACAGTACTACAATTCTACAAGGTTAGTTAAAATTTAAAACAACATTGCATACAAAATCATTCTTGAAGCCTTTGAAAATGAAAATGACAATTTTTAAGTAGTTGCTTCATAGTACCAAACTTATAAATCAAAACTAGTTAAAATTTGGTGCTATTTTAACTTCTCATTTACAAGGTAACTAATTGGTAAATTAACAGCTGGAATAAAAATTAAGACTTACATAATTTTTTAAAGGATAAATGTATGATTGGAACCAGAGAATACAGAAAATTCAATGTATTTTACAATAAAATAACCATTTATACCTCTATCCCTGTACAACAGGGTTTAGGTCAACTCTATTTAACTTGCATGTTCTTTTTTTTTTTTTTTTATACTTTATTCTATTCTGAGTACTTGTACTTGAATTATTTGACATAGGTTTTTTCTTTTTTCTTTTTGAAAGAATATTACATTTGTATACCAGGATAAGATTTAGTACATTGAGATGTCTTAAAAATATTTATAAATTTGTTTCTGATATGCAAAAGCATTTGGCAATACTTTTACAGCATTTAATTTTATAGAATTAATTAAAATTTCATACAGTACTCATCCTGATGTTTAAAAAAAAATTCACAGAAAAAATATAAATTATAGCCTGACTGCATGATACTGTTATTTCCAGTTTCTAGTTTGGTAATTAAAACCTTCATTAAGTCTGTTAACAAATCATTACCTGTACATTTATAAAGGCAACTGACATGATTTGCAAACAAAACCTTCAGGTTTTACTTTATTTACCAAAGAGTGCAGTTCAGCATGAAAAGGAAAACCAGTATGCAAATTTACAGAGTATTTTACAAATTTACCAGTTCCTGTGACACAAACTGTTTCAACCTTTCAAGGTACTGTCCATAAAGTTCCACATCATTGTGACCTGCACCTTCAACCCACAGAGGCTCCACAGGTCTTTGGCAACGCTCAAACAATGCGAGGCCATGTGAAAAGTCAATGACTTCATCTTCAGTCCCATGAATTATTAATACTGGAGAGGTTATCTTAGAGATTTTGTCAATGCTGTCAGGAAAGTGAAAGGAAAAAAAGAAATCAATACATTAATTACAAAAAACACATTTTCTTGTGCTATACTGGGCAGAAAAGTCAAACAGAACTGTGTGAATTAGTTTAGAAAGGATGGGTGTCTCTTGGATTTCAAGATTCAAAAGTTGCTTCTTACATATGTTTTACCACTAAGGCTGTCTAAGATAGTTACCTTCAGGCATTTCTGTCTTGGATATAATCACTCAATGCCACCATGCACCTTTCAATAATGTTGATTTTTAGTACAGAGAACATAAGCTTCAAGGAGAGGTGGAAAATAAGAACCATTTCAAATCCATGCTGACTCCTTCACTTTCTATTTCTCCTCTTCATCTTAATTAAAATGACAGCAAAAAGATTTTTTTGGGGGGTTGGTGGTGGTTATTGAGGGTATAAACTCACCACAACTGAAGAATGTAATAAAATATAAAATTTTGAGGGTGGAAAGCAAACGAAATGTGGAGCTGATTAAAATTATAGGAGAAAACACAATTTTAAGCAGATAGAAAGCAAACTGAAAAACCAATGCAATTTATACCACAGAATACCGTAGAAGGCCAAGGAATTCCCTAGGGATGTAGGCAGGTGACTGAAACATATGGGATTTGTTCTTTTTAAGAAACAGGGCATTCTTCCCTAGGTACCTTCTGTCTCCTTATGCAGCTCAGTAAATGCCTTCCTCCAAAACTTTGGGTTCTGTGGATTCAGACAGGAGTTTGGGCATAGGAAACACAGAGATCTAGGAAACACATATTGGCTACTATGAATACATTTTCTGACTTAGCTACCAAGAAGCTGGGATAACTGCCTTCATCCTCCTCAATGGAGAGCTTTAGAAAGAGCCTTCCTTGCATTAGATCAGCTCTTTAGTTCTCCACTCATACATATCATATGAGTAGACAACCAAGAATTATTACCACAGGACTGGCACTGTGGCATTGCAAGCTAAGCCTCTACCTGCAGTGCCGGCATCCCATATGGGCGCTGGTTTGTGTCCTGGCTGCTCCTCTTCTGATCCAGCTCTCTACTTATGGCCTGGGAAAGTAGTGGAAGATGGCCCAAGTGCTTAGGCCTCTGCACCCACATGGGAGATCTGGAAGAAACTCTTGATTCCTGGATTCAGATTGGCCCAGCTCCAGCCATTGTGGCCATTTGGGGAGTGAACCAGTGGTTGGAAGATTTCTCTGTCTCTCCCTCTCTCTATCTGTAACTCTCTCAAAGAGATAAATAAAATCTTACAAAAAAAATTATTATCATCAGAGTAGAACACTTCAAATATAAAATACAGATAAAGCAAATTAAAACATTTTTAAAATTACTTTAAAAAATTATTTGAGAGGCAGACAGAGTTCCCATCTTCTGGTTCATTTATGAAATGCTAGTAATGGGAAATCTGGGAGCTGGAAACTCAATCCAGGTCTCCCATGTGAGTGGCAAGAACTTGAGCCATCACCTGCTGCCTCCCAGGGCCTGCATTAATAGGAAGCTGGAATTGGAAACCATAGCCAGGACATGAACCCAGGTATTATCTGTTAACCTGGATGTCTTGGCCACTAAGCTACACCTCACATTCCATAAACATAATCTTCAAAACAGCAACTTGGAAGAGACAGAAGCTACCCAGATGGAACCATACAAAACAACTCTTTAAGAAAAAAATTCTTAGAGAGCTACGACGTAACAACTATAAAATGAGAATAAAATCTGAAAATCAATCAGTAAAATACTAATTTAAGCCTGTATTTTGTTAGACAAAATACTACATTGTATTGTTTGTCAGAAAGATGTTCAAAGCAGAGGAACTGAAACTTAAATATGGCTACTGCCACATAAAACAAAAATAAACCCATAGCTGATTCTAGTGATATGATCATATACTCCCAGAAACTTCTCCAAAATTCCTCCTTTACTGGCTAGTGATGAAAACTTTTTTAAATGATGTAGGTAGGTAAGTAGCTATCAAGGAAGAGATCAGATTTGCCAGCACCTTGCTGCAGCCTCACCTGCATTGCCCAAGCCCCTTATTTCCATTCAGTGGGAAACTGCAGCTTCCATGGTTACACTGCTTGGAACTGGTGCAGCTAAAATCATACAATATGGCTATATCCCTGTGATGATTTTTAGTTTACTATGTCACTGTAATAAAATTTTGGCCCATACACCAACTTCCCTGATGCTCCTGCTGCAGTGGACACTGAGATTTCCAAAATGGGGCAAAGAAATAGGCAGTACTCAAGCATCGCCCCTTTTGAATATTCAATTATGCCTAATTCCAGGCACCAATACCTATGTCTCCAGATAATGTACAAAAAATAGCCCAGAACCTTGTTGAGGGCAGTTCTCTCCTGAGCTTGCCTATGTTCCTTTTAGAGTGGGTATTTTGACTTTGCATGTAAATAAATCTTACTTTTATGCTGACTTTATGCACATCTTTTTTTTTTTTTTGGACAGGCAGAGTTAGACAGTGAGAGAGAAAGAGACAGAGAGAAAGGTCTTCCTTCCGTTGGTTCACCCCCCAAATGGCCGCCATGGCCAGTGCACTGTGCTGATCCGAAGCCAGGAGCCAGGTGCTTCCTCCAGGTCTCCCATGTGGGTGTAGGGCCCAAGCACTTGGGCCATCCTCCACTGCCTTCCCGGGGCACAGCAGAGAGCTGGACTGGAAGAGGAGCAACCAGGACAGAATCTGGCGCCCCAACCGGGACTAGAACCCGGTGCGCCGGCGCTGAACGCGGAGGATTAGCCAAGTGAGCCGCAGCGCTGGCCAACTTTATGCACATCTTTTATTTGAATTTCTTCTTGCATGGTTGACAAGAACCTGAACCTGCCACCACACAACAAAAAGAGTCTTGCTATTCTTATAAAGACCCAACTGATGTCATAGCTTTTGTCCTGTCATTCACAAAAAAATCTTTGTATTGCTGAGAACTGGGGAAAAGAAAGGCTGAAATTTGCCATGTTCTTTCTTTGAGAAAAATGGGCCATCAAGTTTTCCAACTATGAAGAAGAGCAGGTGGGAATTACCTTTTACCTTGAGAAGTATGAGTAGCAGTAGCTGTCCTTCTTTTTAATCCATCTAATACTGTATATGTCTATAGACTTTACTGTGGCAATACAAACTCATTTTGCAATGCACTTCTTTTGTAAATTAGAAATCATGAATTAGATATCATTTATGAAGTTTTCTACTTGTTCCTCTCCCCCAGTATTATGTGTCATTGAATGCTATCATCATCCATTAGCAGCTCAAGGCAGAAACCCAGGAGCTATATTCAAGTTCTTCTCTTTGGCACCTCACATCCAGACTGACACAAATTCTGCCTATTTTATTTCTCAAATTCATTCCCTTGTTTCCAATAGTGGTGCCATTGCCTGTAACACAGGCCCTTAGTATTTACCATCTGAATTACTATTACACAAACATTTCAGCCTTTTGACTGGTCACCTGTCAACACTTTCTTAAAATTAACTTTTCACAATTTCTACGGGATAATATATATAAAATAGAATTTTTGGCTGAGACAGTTTTAAAAATACCTTAAGTGATGGGAAAAAAATTCTGCCTACAATTTAACTGCTTTGAGTATTGCTACTTACTTTGGGAATGCATCAAAACAGTAGGTCTTCTTGGTATCAGGAAAAGCAACCCGCATTCCTGAGGTCAAAGGAGAATGAAGAATAACAGCAGCACTCTCATACCGAGCAGCAAGATCCACAGATGGTACTGTCCCTATACTTTGGCCATATATAATCACATTTTCAGGGCGAATGCCATACCTACAAAATTCAGAAGTTAAAAAATGATTTAAGACAATGTCAGTGAATTTACATTTAAAAATTTAAGTTTCTGAACTGTGACCATCATTTTCAATGCTAAAAAATAATCCCTATTCTCAGATTTTTTAAAATCTCTTTCACTTTCAACTTCTTGAAAAATAATTGCTCAGGTCTTTCAAAATTTCAATCTTAAGAAATAAATTTATTAAGTAATTTGTTATGTTACAAAAATTCAACCTAGTATATTTATTTGAAAGACAGAGAACATAAACTATCTCCCATCTGCTTATTCACTCCTCAAGTGCACACAACACACAACAGCAAGGGGTGGGCCAAATAAAACCAGGACCCCAGAACTCATCCAGGATCTCCTATGTGGATGGCAGGTTCCCAAGCATTTGAGCCATCACCTGCTACCTCCCAGAGCCAGCGTAAGCAGGAAGCAGAATAGCTAAGACTAGCAACCAGGTACTGGAATAAGGGATGTAGATGACCCATGCTGCAATTTAATCACTGCACTGCATGTCTGTCCCATCCTTTTTAACAGATCAAATTGTACATAATTCATAGGCATAAGGAAATTTGGAGAATGGACATTTGCAGTATCAGCACAATTCTTCATGCTGCGTGACTGCTGTTAGCTAGGTATCAACTTTGTTGGTGTCATCTATGGGTTTTGGGATAAACTAGCAAAGAGAAGGCTCTAGAGCAGCAGCAGCAGCGGCAGCTGCCACTAAAGCATCAGAGGACCCAAGGCAGTAATAATTTCAGAAGAGCATAAGTTAAAAAGGACTTTAGAGACCATCTAATCTAGTTGAGTGCTTAATGAGCAGATGTTCAAAGTCACAGTAAGTTAATGACAGACATATATAATTAGAATCCAGGTATACTGTCTCCCAGTATAGCACTCTCTTCATTATAGAACACAGATAAAGAGCTCACGGGCTGTGGGGGAAGGCTGGATAGTGAACACAGACGCTTGTTATTTTCTGCTGGCCCATTGGAAGGTCAGAAACTGGGGCAGGCACTTGGCACAGTGGCTTAAGTTGCTGCTTGAGATACCTGCAAAGTATCTAGTTCCAGTGCCAGCTAGTCTGCTTCCAATTCCCACTTCCTGCAATTGTGTATCTTGGGAGGCAGCAGATGACGGCTCAAGTACTTGAGTCTCTGTCATCCATACGGGAAAGCTGAATGGAGTCCTGGGTTCCTGGCTTTGGCCTGGCCAAGACTTGGTTATTGTGGATATTTGGGGGAATGAACCAGTGGATCAAAGATCTCCATCTCTTTCTTTCAAAATAAATGAAAACATTTAAAAAGGCTCAGAAACTGAGTTTATTAGAGACAGTCAATTTTCCTACAAAATAGATCATTCAAATGATACTTAAGATCATCACTTATTTCTCCCTTTCATTACTGAAGTGCTAACTTTTATCAGGTAAATGAAGTAAAAGGCATGTACTCTAGTTACACATATTTTAGTAAATGACAGAATTCCAAAACTGGAAAGGACTCTGGAGACCATTTAACTCAACCTCTTTACGAGACAGAGGCTCAGAAAACCTAAATAAATTTCCCTAGACTTCTTATCCTTATTGTATCTAGGGCTTAACATGAGAGAAAACCAAGTTTAAAATTCTAAAATATAAGTGCTAAAACAGTATGAGGAGGATTATTTAGGAATTTGTCTACTCTGCCTTTGTTCCTCATTGATACAGTCCATCAAATGTGTTTAAAAAATCAACCAAGCAGAAAATAATTTTGGAAAGTTTCATTAAAGTTGAAATCTGAGAAGATAAACACAGAAGTAGGAAAACTGACCACCTATAAGAGGGAATTATTTTACACAGATGTAGAACACTGAATTGAATATTGATTTAAAAAGATTTTATTTATTTGAGAGGTAGAGTTACAGACAGCGAGAGGAGAGACAGAGAGGAAGGTCTTCCTCATTGGTTCACTCAAATGGCCACAACGGCTGGAGCTATGCTGATCCAAAGCCAGAAGCCAGGAGCCTCTTCCTCGTCTCCCATGCGGGTGCAGGGGCCAAAGGACCTGGGCCATCTTCTACTGCTTTCCCAGGCCATAGCACAGAGCTGAACTGGAAGAGGGGCAGCCGGGACTAGAACTGGTGCTCATATGGGATGCCGGCACCGCAGGTGGAGGATTAACCTACTGCACCATGGAGCTGGCCTGAATATTGATGTTTTATTTGAATACAGTTATATTTCTGTATTACTAGGAAACACTAACAATAGACTCTTTTCTCTTAGTACCCTTTGAAGCTATATTTAAATTAAGCTTATGAATATCAACTTTATGGTATACAAATTGTACCTTAATAAAGCTAATATATTAAAAATATTACAATGCTGAGTTACATTTGGTTTACTCTGGAAAGTGAGTAACTCATTTTTTGGTTTGTGTGCCTACTTTAAGGTCTGATAGACTTGATATCGGTATAGCTGAAGCTATAGTCACTTATTTTTAATTTTTTATTATTTGAGAGGCAAGGAAAAACAAGGAGAGACAGAGACATCTAAGAACAGAGCCCTAGGGCTGGGCCAGGCTGAAGTTGGGAACTGGGAACTGAACCCAGGTCTACCACTTAGGTGGCAGGGACCCAACTACTTAAGCCATCATTTGCTACCTCCAGTAGGGTCTCTATCAGCGGGAAGCTGGAAGTTAGAACCAGAGTTCAAACCCAAGTACTCTGTAATCCTAACAGTTGATCTGCTTACCCATGGTTTTAACCACAAGGTCAAATGTCTGACCTTAGAGCAGTTTTAAATTTTATAAACTAGTATTTTCTAAAAGATTTTAGGAAGTGAAGGGACAGTTTAGAAGCAATTTATCCTAAAGATTTAAATTCTTTCATTTATTTAGATGACAAAGAGAAAAAGAGAGAGGAGAAGGGAGAGAGGGAGGGAGAGGGAGAGGGAGAGAATCTCCTATCTGCTGGTTCATTCTCCAAATAGTCCCAGTGGCCAGAGCTGGGCCAGGCTAAAACTGGGAGCCACTCAGCTACCTCAGCATCTCCTAATGCCTCCCAGGGTCTGCATTAGCAAGAAGCTGGTCAGGAGATGGAACTAGGATGCAAACTCAGGTACTGTGATATGGGTTGAAGGCATTCCAAGTGGCATCTTAACCAGTCAACAAATTCTGTCCATAAACAATCATTTTTATCATTATCCCATGAACTCTATTTTTTTAAAAAAAATTTAAAGAGTTACATAGGGAGAGAAGGAGGCTGGGGCGGGGAGGGTCTTCTATCCACTGGTTCACTCCCCAATTGGCCAAAATGGTTGGAGCTATGCCGATCCGACCCCAGGAGCCAGGAGTTTCTTCTGGGTCTCCCACGTGGGTGCAGGGGCCGAAGCACTTGGGCCATGTTTTACTGCTTTCCCAGGCCACAGCAGAGAGCTCGATTGGAAGTGGAGCAGCTGGCACTCAAACTGGTACCCAAAGAGGATGCCAGCACTGAAGGCAGTGGCTTTATCCATCCCCCTCCCCAACCCTGTGAACTCTACCTACTACTTTTTTTTTAAGCCTACATCCATTTTGTCTTTGGTCTTCAAAGTTAAGTTTTCATATAATTTAATTACCTAAAGAATTCACTTTATATGGAAGTTTTCTATTTACTCTTCTTGGAGGGGGAAGTATTGTAAAATATATTTTCTAAAAAGATATTATGCCTATTAATAAAACTGAGGTTCTCCCTAACTGAAAAACCAATTAATATGAAAACATTAACAAAAACAGTGAGTTTTCTTTAAGTCCACTAGATCTAGTATAAATTAACTCTAGAAGTCAGACAGCTTGGGGCCAATCCTGTGGTGTAGAAGGCTAAGCTGCCGCCTGAATGCTGGCATCCCATATAAATGCCAGTTCAAGTCCCGACTGCTCCACTTCTGACCCAGCTCCTTACTAATGAGGCTGAGAAAACAGTGGAAGATGGTTCAAGCCCTTGGGCCTCTGCCATCTGTGTGGTAGACCTGGAGGAAGCTTCTGGCTCCTGGCTTCAGCCTCGCCTAGCCCTGGCTGTTCAGCCATTTGGTGACTGAACAAGCAGATGGAAGATCTCTCTCTCTCTCCCTTTCAAATAAACAAATACATCTTCAAAAAAAAAAAAAAAAAAGTCAGGCAGTTTATCAATGTAGACTATGAGGAATAACTTAAGCTAATATGTTTGGTACACTGATCTGATGGATGAGAAAAAGTCAGCAAAATTAATATATTTTTCAAGAAGTTTTTAAGTATCTTGTTGACTACAAAGCATTAATGCAATTGGGGCCAGCACTGTGGTACAGTAGGTTAAGCTACTGCCAGCAACAGTGGCATTGCATTTCAGAGTACTGATTTGAGTCCTGGCTGCTCTGCTTATAGTCTAGCTTCTTGGTAAACAAGCCTGAGGAAGCAACAGAAGATGGTCCAAGTACCTCTGCCACCCATGTGGGAGATCTGGATACAGTTCTAGCTCTTGGCTTTGGCCTGTCCCAGCCCTGGCAGAAGATTTCTGTCTGTCTCTCCCCTCTCTCTGTCACTGTGTCTTTTAAATAAATTAAATAAATCTTAAGAAAATGGCTTATGCAATTAAACTAGATTCCCGAAATGTACTGTAATAACCATAGGATAACTGACACAATAAGAAAACTAATAATTTATCCTAATAATTAAAAACAATTTGACATCATCAAGTTTAGCAATCCAGAGTGAAAATCAACATTTTACTTTTATGGATTGTATTACAGATAGATGTAATAAAGTATTTTAAGTTGCACTTTCCAAAAAATAAAAAAAATGCAAAACAATAAATTATAAACTATGCTTATTTTAATCAAAAGTAACTCAGCCTCTTAAACAATGATAGATCAAATAAATTAACTTTTCTCCATTCCTTTGAAACCGAAATTCTGAATGTTTACATATCACATAGCAAAAAGAAAGTTTATAAAAATCAAACATTTGTCTCTAAAACATACATATATACATGCATTGACACAGAATACAAATCTGAATTGTCTTAAAAAACTTTTGCTATTGCATGAAATTAAAAATTACAATCTGAAAGTTGAACTATTCTTAAGTAGATACTGGTAAATATAATCTATGTAGCATTTTAAGGCATATGTAAATAAAAATAGCTTTTATTGTACTTTTATACAGGAAAACTTAAACAAACCATTTTAAATGTAAAAGTGATGTCCAGTCACAGTTTACCTTGTCCTAAGAGCAAGCCAAGCAGCTTCAATGTCCGCATAAAGGTTCTTCTCTGTTGGCTTCCCAGAACTTGCACCATATCCAGAATAATCATATGAGAATATATTACAATTAATTCGTGATCCCAGTCCTATGTAAAAGCTGCTCATCTGACCAAGATCAACAGCATTTCCATGTGAGAAGAGTAAAGTGTATTTGGCATTGGGTGAGCAACGCACAAACATACAGGCAATTCTGTTGCCTTTACTGGTTCTAGTCATGAAACACTCAATAGCATCCTTTTCTCTAGAAGAGTACTGCCAGTCTGCACGTTCAGAGAGGTGTAAAGTCCAGCGGCTTCCACTTTCATCGCACATCAGTGTGTAGGTTGGATCAGGTGGCAAAAATGCTAATTTTGAAGCAATTTTCCCTGGGCAAGGTGGACAGCAGAAGAGGCAACATAGTTCACTAAATGAAAGATTATTCATCTTCTGGAAAAGAAAAGGAATAGCAAATGTTTTGATAATTGAATGCGGATTTTGCATTCCCACACAATAGAAGGTTAAAACAAAGACATGGTAAATATTGTTGGTCAATGTTTAAAACTGTTGTTTTAAGTATCCTATCAAACAGATTTTTGGCATATTTTTAGAAATATTTTCAACCCTGGGTGAAGCAAATATTCCAGATCAGCAGACAGATTCCAACAGATTTCAAATAGTACTGTATTATTATCTCATTTAACAAAAATGTGAAAGATAAATAGCATAGAAGTTATGAATTTATTTATATTTATTTGAAAGGCAGTGATATATACTCATACACACAGACACAAATCTTCTATCTGCTACTTTCACTCCCCAAATGCTTGCAGCAGCCAAGGCTGAGCCAGGTTGAAACCAAGAACTTGGAAATCAACCCAGTGATGGTGGCAGTGAATCAAGCACTTGAGCTATCACCAGCTGCCTTCCAGGGTACACAACAGCAGGAAGCTGGATTGGAAATGTAGGTGGGACTTGAACCCAGATACTCTGATATGGGATGCTTGGAACTCTGATGTTTTTTCAAGCCAGTCTTAACCTCTGCATCAAACACTACCATCAAATTATCTTTAATGTAGTTTGCAATTTCTGTATAACTCCATGAAAATTTTCAGAATCCCATGGAGAAGCTAGGGATTTAATGAGAATGTTAATATAGCATTTATGAAGCAGTTACTACTAGTCAGGCATTGGGTGAAGTGTTCTTTGCATACTTCCTGTTTAATCCTCAAAGTAACCCTGATTCAGTCACTAGACTACATCAGCAGGCTATACGCCTTAGTGGCTTAGAATACTATTTGTTTCAGAATTCTTTCATTTTAGCCATAGTATCAGTGGCTTCCAAAACTCACAACAAAAATATCTGTATGTACACAATTATTACCCAAACTTAAAAAAGCTGTAAAGTAAAATTTCCTACAGGAAATAATGTTTGGATAAGAACGAGTACAAGGTTCTTAGCGAGAGAGCTGGGGTGAAATCCCAACCCTACCACTGGTTAGCTGTGTGTCTTTGGGCATTTTACCTCTTTGACCCCATTTACCTCATAAGTATAGGCCAATACCAACACTGAACAGAGTGGCTATGAAGATTAAGTATGATGATGTAGAGAAAATATATAATACAGGGACAGCCATACCGATGGCACACTCAAGAGTGATCCATTTTCTCTATATCTTTTCCCATCAATAACTTACTTTTTAAATTTATTTGAAAGGCAGGGAAGGGGTGGGGGAGGAGAGATCGAGCAGGTGACATCAATCTTCATCAGCTGGTTCACTTCCCAAAGGCCTGCAACAGATGCTCTTGGGCATGCCAAAACCAGGAGCTGGAATTCAATTTGGGTATCTCAGGCGAGTGGCAAAAATCTAACTACCTGAGCCAAAGGCCTGTTCCCCATTAACTTTCTAAAAGTATCTACCTTCTACAATCTCAGGGACAAAAAACAAATACTTGTTTTCTTTATCAGGACTTTTTTCTATCCTGTCTTTTTTCTTTTTAGCAGAGACAGACCATTGCTTAGTTCTAGGAAGAAGGTATTCAAAACAAACACTTTCCATAGGTTTGGAGGCAGCTAATTTTCTCCAAAATACCTAAATCTTAGGGTAAGAAGAAAAAATGTACATCCTTATACCAAAGTGGGCAGAAATTCCCTCAGAAAAGTGACTAATGTGTTGTGTAAAAATCTGAAAAGAAATGAATGCCCCTTCCACTCACTAATGAATCAAAACTTATTCAACACAATGTTCAATACACGTGTTAATTTCCCCATGTAAATTAGTTAAGTATAAAGAAGCAGCAAAACAGCTTAAAAGAGGGAAAAATGGAGAAGTATGACGTCAAGGCTTTAAAAGCTGAATAATGGAGGGGTAGAAAAATATTTTGGACATTGAGAAACACTTTAAATTGCTATTCTGCCTTTATTCCTCTTCAGCTTCAAAACAAATACAGTCTGAATAAGGTCCTGTTGGAATAAGAATGAAAACAGAAATGACAGCTAGTGCTAACTTTAACTGGCTCCCTCAAGTGTGCTGAGAATTCTGAGGACAAGCACAAGGCTTAGCAGGCAAACAATGTGATGATTTAGCAATGTCTACTACAGAACTCAGCTACAAATTCACCATCCTTCTCCGAAGGCTAAGAATCTGAAGAAGATGGCAAGGAAGGGATTGAGTCAGGCCAAAGCCAGGAGCTTCATTCAGGTCGACCACATAGAGGGCAGAGGCCCAAGTTGGGCCATTTTCTGCTCTTTTCCCAGGAGCATTAGCAGGAAGCTGGGTCAGAAGTGTGGCAGCTGAGACTTGAATCACACTGACTTGATGATGGTGTCACAAGTGGAAGCTTAATCCACTGTACTACAACAGCCCCCCGCCTCATGTATTTATCTAGTTATATATATATAGATATAAATATCTATATCTATATATCTATATATATATAAACTGCATGGTTTCTGATTTATCATGTCACTTACAGAATCTGCAACTACTTCTGGTCAGTTATAAGCCACTCTTTTTTTTCAAAAGACTTTTATTTATTTATCTGAGAGAGAGAGTTATAAACAGTGAGAGAGAGAGACAGAGAGAAAGGTCTTCTGTCCGTTGGTTTACTGCCCAGGGGGCAGCAATGGCCGGAGCTGTGCCGATCCGAAGCCAGGAGCCAGGTGCTTCTTCCTGGCCTCCCATGTGGCTGCCAGGGCCCAAGGACTTGGGACCATCTTCTACTGCTTTCCCAGGCCACAGCAGAGAGCTGGATTGGAAAAGGAGCAGCCTTATGGGATGCCGGTGCCTCAGGCGGAGGATTAACCTACTGTGCCACAATGCCGGCCCTAGCCACTCTATTTAGTAACTAGGCTTCTGGAAGTCACAATGATCCAGACTGTCAGTAATATTTCCCTGATTTATTTTTTTAAGCTATACACAACCCTGAGTATTCACAGAAAAATAACTGGAAACAGTAACACTGCACAAAATGTAAAGAGTGGTCCATTTGCAACCACCAGGAAAAAAAAAAACAACACTTCTGATGCTTACCTTTCATTGTTAAAATTATTTTGAAACTTCAAAAATTATTATTTTTTATTTGAGAGACACAGAAAGAAAACGAGCTTCCATCTACTGGTTCCACTCGCCAAATGCCTGAATGCCCGGAATGGCTAAGGGATGTGTGGGCAGCAGGGACTCAACCACTTGAGCCATCTCCTGATTCCTTGTGGGTTATACATTAGCAGGAGGCTGGAATCAGCAGCAGAGCAGGGAATGGAATCCAGGCCCCCCAATGTGGGATGTGCGTGTCCCAACTGTCACTGTAATTGCTAGGCCAAATGCTGGCCCTAAGCCTAATGTTTTAGACGAACTGTTAGAAGAAACCAAAATAAATAAGAAAAGTTAAAATTAGTTTTATATCAGAGCCTCTTAACACCACAAATGGACACATGGGGTAGATGTCTGATGATTAACAGAGATACATGGAAAAGATCATAATAGAATAAAGTGACAGCAAAGACATTCAACTGTGAAAAAGTGGGGGGGAGGAGGACTCCAGAATGTAGGTTAGCTCTATACAAGAGAGGCAAGAGCTCAGCATACTCCAGCAGACTGACTCAAGAGATATCACCACAATATTACTAACAAATAACAAAGGCAGTGATGTATGTGGGGACACTTTAAAAAGTTCATGGAAAAATTTAAAGTTAAAGCTTATTTTGGTGCAGAGAAAATTAAAATTCATGCATAGTTTTGTCACAATATGCATTTCCCATGAACTTTATAAATATCCTTTGTAAGCATGGATTTCACATTTTTTGTATTAAAATAAATATCTTTTAATGTATTTTAAAGAGATTTATTTATGTACTTATTTGAATGTCAGAGTGACGGAGAGATAAACACAGAGAGGCCGGCGCCGTGGCTTAACAGGCTAATCCTCCACCTTGCGGCGCCAGCACACCGGATTCTAGTCCCGGTCGGGGCGCCGGATTCTATCCCAGTTGCCCCTCTTCCAGGCCAGCTCTCTGCTATGGCCCGGGAAGGCAGAGGAGGATGGCCCAAGTCCTTGGGCCCTGCACCCGCATGGGAGACCAGGAGAAGCACCTGGCTCCTGGCTTCGAATCAGCGAGATGCGCCGGCCGCAGCGGCCATTGGAGGGTGAACCAACGGCAAAAAGGAAGACAGCTCTCTCTCTCACTATCCACTCTGCCTGTCAAAAAAAAAAAAAAAAAGAAAAAAGAAACACAGAGAAAGATCTTCCATCTACTAGTTCTCTCTACAAATGCCCACCACAGCCTTGGCTGGGCCAGGCGAAAGCCAGGAGCCAGGTACTCCATGTAGGTGGCAGGTACTTGAGGCATCATCTGCTGCTTCCCAGGTACATTAGCAGGGAACTGGATCAGAAGTGTAGAGCACTAAGTACTTGAATTGGCACTCTGATATGGGATGTAGGTGTCCCAAGAAGAGGTTTAACCTGCTGCAGCACAAAGCCTGTCCCCAAAATAAACATCTTTGGATTTCATTTTCTACAATCCTTTTGCTATACCTTTGTATAACAGCTCAGTAGCCTATTGATATTGAAACAAGAAAAATTAAATTCACTTCAGTATTCTTTGAGGATCCCTTATGAGTTAGACACTGTCACCCTAAGACCTAGTATGTAATTAGAGTAGCATTTAACAAAGTATACTCACATGTGAAATAACATTATGGTCTTTAGAGAGTCCTAGATGAAGTACAGAATTTGGTGCATACATAGAAGCTGTATATTCACTGTGAAATTTGGCAAAATGCTCTTTTTCAGTAAAGAAGGAGCATCCAAAATACTTGAGATCACAGAACATGAAATTCAGGTGATTTTGCTAGGAAAATTCAACTCTGCTTGAAGATATAGACCCTATGGACTGTGTCTATTAAAATGGAAACCCAAATATAATGGAAATTTTTTTTAAATGTTATCGGTCAGTTTTTTTTTTTTTTTTTTTTTTTTTTAGATTTATTTATTTGAGAGGTAGAGTTACGGACTGAGAGGGAGAGGCAGAGAGAAAGGTCTTCCATCCGCTGGTTCACTCCTCAAATAGCTGCAACAGTCGAAGCTTCGACCGGACCAATCCGAAGCCAGGAGCGTCTTCTGGGTCTGCCACATGGGTGCAGGGGTCCAAGCACTTGGGCCATCTTCCACTGCTTTCCCAGGCCATAAACAGAGAGCTGGATGGAAGTGGAGCAGCCAGGACATGAACTGGCACCCACATGAGATGCTGACACCACAGGTAGAGGCTTAGCCTACTACACCACAGCACCAGCCCATAGGGGAAATTTTCAAAAGTGTTACATTTGGGGCTGGGCATTGTGGCACATGAGGTTAAAACCTTGCTTGGGATGCTAGCATCCTATATTGAATTACCACACATATTCCACATTGATTTGTGACTTAGATGCTATGTTTCCGATCCAGCTTCCTGTTAATGTACCTGGGAAGGCAGTGGATGATAGTCCAAGTGCTTGGACCCCTGCCATCCACATGGGAGATGTGGATGGAGTTCCTGGCTCCTGGCATCAGCCTGATACTATCCCAGCTGTTGCAGGAAATTTAGAGCGTGAACTAAAGGTTTCTCTTTCTCTCTCTCTGCACCTTTCAAATAAATAACTAAATAAGTACATAAGTCTTTTTTAAAAAGTATTACCTTTTTTTTATATTCCAAATTGAAAGGAGAAATTCTGAAATAAGATCGCTGCTCTACCGATGAGTAGGAAAACTAACCATGTATAGGTTTTCCATCCCCTGCATGCATGGATTAAAAAAAAATTTCCTGGCTGGTGCCGTGGCTCACTAGGCTAATCCTCCGCCTGCGGCACCAGTAACCGGGTTCTAGTCCCCGTTGAGGCGCCGGGTACTAGTCCCGGTTGCTCCTCTTCCAGTCCAGCTCTCTGTTGTGGCCCAGGAGGGCAGTGGAGGATGGCCCAAGTGCTTGGGTCCCTGCACCTGCATGGGAGACCGGGAGGAAGCACCTGGCTCCTGGCTTCGGATTGGCGCAGCGCCAGCTGTGGCAGCCATTAGGGGAGTGAACCATTGGAAGGAAGACCTCTCTCTCTCTCTCACTGTCTAACTCTGCCTGGCAAAAAATCAAATAAATAAAAAAAAATTTCTTGAACCAAAATAAACTTGTTTTGATTTCACTTTCCAGTAACTTTCTGAAGTATCATTATGCATGTGGCTATTTAAATTAATTAAAATACTCAGCTCTTCATTCACAGTAGCCACAAATGCAGCTAGGGGAATGTACATTTTCTTCATTGTAGAAAGTCCCATCTGAATTTTAACAATGCTGAACTATACCTTTGAAACCCAGGCAATCCAGAACCAGACATTATATACATCCCATCCATACTCGTTTTAAAAGTAAGTGCTCCTTCCTTCCTCCCATTCCACCAAAGCACACACAGTTGTTTTTTTTTTTTTAATAGTTCTTCCTGTGGAACACTGATAAAGAACACAGAACTACAGGAGATAAAACAGTAGTGTTTTAGGAGGGTTTTTTTTTTTTTCTTTCTGAGGATTTATTTATTTATTTCAAAGTCAAGAGTTTCAGAGAGAGAGGAAGAGACAGAGAAGAGATTGTCCATCTGCTGGTTCACTTTCCAAATGGCCACAATAGCTGGGACTGGACCAGGCAAAAGCCTGGAGCCAGGAACTCTATCCTGGTCTTCTACATGGGTACCAGAGGCACAAGCACTTGTGTACCATCTTCTGCTGCTTTCCCAGGCACATTAGCAGGTAACTAGATGGGAAGCAGAGCAGTCAGGACTTGAACTGGTGTTCTGACAGGGATGCTGGCATTGCAGGCAGTGGTTTAACCCAGTGAGCAACAGTCCCAGCACAGAATACTGGTTCTTTACAAAAATATTACAACATAGACCTACTTCTCACTCAGTTCTAACATAAAAACCATTTTATTAAAAGTAAGCAATGCAAATCAACTAGGCTATCTTCAGGTTTTAGCGTATCAAAAGGATTCATGTTCTTGAAAGGTTCCCTGAAAGCTGGAGTTTCAAGTAATCCATAAGAAACTATAAAACAGCTTGTGACTCTTATCTGGACACAGCCCAGACTGTAATATGAACACTAACAATCCTGATGATCCACCAGATCTATGCCCTAACTAGTGAATCAAGTCTTCTGGATTAAGCAGTAGGGCAGGTTATAGATGCTTTCATATGCTAAAACTACAGATTCCCAGAAAGCTTTTGGCGACTGCAAAGTGCAATTAGCTCAGAGCTTTTAAAGTTACACCTGTACATGTTGCTGGGCATAAGCTAAACACAGACTCATGTCCCTCTCCCCCTTAATCAAAAGTTCACACAATAGTTACTGCATTACCTTGGTTGAGAAATATTCCACACAAATACACATTATTCTCTTATTTATAAGAAAAAAGTACATTTCTAAGAAACCATACATATGAATTTCTATTCAACACATTCCACACAATATACGCAACAGCCATCTATAAATAGCATATAGCATGGTATAATCTAATCAAAATATCCAAGTCACAAAAAATTTATCGATTACAGATGATTGATACCCCAGTAGTATGAATTTCTAAGAGTCATAAAAAGATTATAAAATATTATAGTTAATAATATATATGAACAAGTATCCAACCAGCTATTCTTTATTGAATAGTAAATTTTAAAAGTTGTTAAAATAAAGGTAAAAATAAACAAAACAAAAACTTTTACCAAATAACCACATGCTTTTGTTCTCAGGCCACTGAAATTACTGTAAAACTTCAGAGTTTGAGTCAAAGGAAATGTAAATTGTAAAAATATAATTGTACTCAGATAACTACCATCAGGCTGAACAAATGGGATTTCATATAATATTTCAAGAAATAACAGTATAATGAAAAGTATCGTGGTTTAAAAGAGTGGGTATAAAATTAAAAAAAAAAAATAGGTCTCCCCTCCAGGCTAAGTTAAGGATTGAATAAAGTCAATTTACAAATTCGATTCCTTAAGTAGTCTAAAACTCAGACTAGAGGTTTACTCAGAAAGAATCCTTCTGAGGAATCAGACTAATCTGACTAAAGATAATGATACGGGAGGTTACACAGGAAGTTGGGGGAACGGGAAGGATATGTAGTATATGTGACAGTGGGGGGTGGGGAGCAGCAGTATCCTTTTTCCTTAAGTGGGATGTCAACATGTAAGAATCAGTAATACAACCTTGTTATCCAGAGACATGGAGGTAAACACCAAAAGAATCGCTCAAAAGAAAGTCAATGCCATTGGGAAGGGATCTATCAAGAACTGAGGACCCAAGGCTTGCCAATTTTCGTAACATACTTTGTTCAATCATTCAGCTTCTTAACCATGTATGTGTGTGACACACAGCAGTAAAATAGTCTTTTTAGTCTTTAAGTTCAAGCCAAACATCAGCCTTGCTCATAGAAATTACAACTTAGAGTTACTTGTTTTTAATTCTAGTGTTTACTAACTGTTCTCATACATACATCTTCTATTATTTATCATCATGTATTTTCATTATGCTCTCCTCATTCTTTGTTTTTATTGGCTATAGCTTTAAGCATTATAGTTGAACCTGTATTTCTTGTTTCATCAACTTTCTATTTGCTCTCCCATGTAATATATACATTATTGTAATCGCTTTCAGGTTGTTTAATAATAATCATTTATAATTTGTTGTAACTGAGTCTGTGCCTTATTTATAGATTGATTTTTTAAAAAAGATTTTGTTTATTTGAGAGGCAAAGTTGCAGAGAGGTCTCCCATCCGCTGGTTCACTCCCTAAATAGTTGCAATGGCTGGAGCTGGGCCGATCCAAGGCAGGAGCTTCCTTTGGGTCTTCCATGCGGGTTCAGGGGCCTATGCACTTGAGGCCATCTTCCACTGCCTTCTCAGGCCTTAAGCTGAGAGCTGGATCAGAAGAGCTGCAGCGCACATGGGATGCCGACGCTACAGGCAGAAGCCTAGTCCAGTATACCACAGTGCCGGCTGCTGTAAGCTGCCCCACTTCTGATCCAGCTCTCTGCTATAGCCTGGGAAAGCAGCAGTAGATGGCCCAAGTCTTTGGGCTCCTGCAACCGCATTGGAGAACCAAAAGAAACTCCTGGCTCCTGACTTTGGATTGGCCCAGCTCTGGCTGTTGCAGCCATCTGGGGGGTGAACCAGTGGATGAAACATATTTCTCTCTCTCTCTCTCTGCCTCTGGCTCTCTTTAACTTTGCCTTTCAAATAAATAAATCTTAAAAAAAAAAAAAGCAAAATATGTGATTAAAATTCTTCTCCCAAGCTTCAGATTCTCTCAATCTTTCACATGGCACGTAAAATATGAAGAAATTTATAATTTGAAAAACTTACAGAATTCTCCTCACTACCACAATAAAGCATGTTAATTAATATTTAGCAAGTTACAGATAATGAAGTCTAATTTTTTGGGGAAAGGTATGGCAGGTACTGAGGTGGGGAAGAGTGCAGAGGTGTTCAAGGGAGCTAAAAAGGTTCCTGTTTTCCACATCTGTTTTTCCAAAATGAATTTCTGGCCCTCAAGGGACACATGTTTTGTTTGTTAAACTGCAGTAAAAATATAAAATATAAAACTTACTATTTTTAAGTATATAATTCGGTGGTATTCTATGGTGTTAACAACATTTATATAGTTGTGCAATGATCACCACCAGGCGTCTCCAGACCTTTTTTATCATTCCCAAGTGAAATGCTAAACCTATTAAACAATAATTACATTTTCTCCTTCCTCCACACTCCTGACAATCACCATTCTATTCTGTCTATGAATTTTACTATTCTAGGTACCTCATAGTGGAGTCATGCAGTATCTTTTTGTGACTGACTTATTTCACTACATCTTCAAGGTTGATCCGTCCTGTAGAATAGATCAGACTTTTCCTTTCTTTGTAAGGCTGAATAATATTCTATTTAATGTACTTATCAGAACATTTTGTTTATCCTTTCATCCAATGATGGATAATTTTTTTGGTTACTGTAAATAATGTCATGAACATGGATAACAAATACCTGTTTGAATCTCAGCTTTCATTTCTTTTGGGGGGAGTTTTGAAAACTATAAAATATTTAAAGCTTTCCTGCAATGTATATTTACTTGTTAGAATTATTTCTCATTTCCTACCAACTTGGAAACTAGATACTACATCTGACAACTTTTATATACATACAAAATAAAACTAAATTAACAAAGTAAAATCTGAGTATGTTGAGTTCAACATACTTCAAGTTTTAATATGCTAACATGAAATTTATGAAGTCAAGTACTCACTTATTCAGGTTCTTAAAATAAAGCCTCCAGTTATTTCAACTTAAGAAACATAAACATATCCCACAAATTCTCTATGAACTTCAAAATTTTTAGAAATTTTCTAACTGTAGTCCTCAGTGCATTATCACTGAAAGAATTAAATAACAATCTTCTAAAAGTTTGGAAATGTATATTAGGGACCAAGAAACTCCTTTTTTAAAAGGAGTAAGACTTCTTGGGCTTAAGTTAGTTTTCTTTATGGTGTAAGCTATTGAACTACTTCATAAATCACCAGTTAAATATAAAAGACATAGGATATATCCATTATTGTTTTGAATCATAAACATCCTTCCCTCATACTAAAGACACTTCAAGTAAACCTATACCTCAATGCCAATGTTAGAAAACTGAAATCTACTAAACCAAACCAAACAGTATTAACAATAACTTCAAATGTTTGAAAATGGTTGGGGCTGGGGTTGAGCCAGGCTAAAGCCTGGAGCTAGGAATTCAACTACTTCAACCATCACTGGCAACCTCCCAAGATCTACATTAACAGGAAACTGGAATGGAAAAGCCTTAACTTTAAATTCAGGCCGTCTATTATGGGATGTGGGCATCCCAACCTTCATCTTAACTGCTAGGTCAAATGCCCCAACCTCAAAACCTGGCTTCACATTGGTTGCCGTGAGCATTTGGAGAGTAAATTAGTAGATGAAAGATCTCTCTGCCTGTCATTCTACCTCTCAAATAGATTTTTTCAAAAAAAAAAAAAAAAAAAAAAAAAGCACTAAGTGAAATAAGCAAGACCTAAGCAAGTCTGAAATTCAAGATAAGACAGTTGCGGAAACAAATTTATTTAAAATGTAGAGTTACACACATATGAGAGAGAGAGAGAGAGAGAGAGAGAAAGAGAGAGAGAGAGAGAGAGAGAAAACATGAGTGTCCATCTACTGGTTCACTCCCCCAAATAACCACAACAGCCAGGGCTAGGCTAGGCCTGGCTGAAGCCAGGAGACAGCAGCTTCATCTGGGTCTCCCACATGGGTGCAGGGGTTTAATCCCAGCTCCCAGGCACATTACCAGGGAGCTGGATCAGAAGTGGAGCAGCTGGGACTCAAACCAGCCCCTATATGGGATGCCAGCATCACAGATAGGCAGTGGCATTGTCCACTATGCCAATACTGCCCCCTGTTGCAGAACATTAAAACTTATCTCTATCCAACTATATCCAATGTCTCTCCGATCTCCTTTCCCTCTTACCCTTCATAATCTCTTGTGACCATTACTCTCTCCTGCTATAAAATTAACATTTTTATTTTTTAAATATTGATTTATTTACTTGAAAGGCATTTACCCTGCTCCCCTCACTGTCTTTTAGAGTTCTGGGGTTGTCTGAGCAGAAATAATCACTCCCTTGGTTACATATGGCTTGATGGTTTTATGCCCTCTCTTTGACATCAACAGTGTATTTATGGTTTTGCAGGTTGCCATCAGGTAGGTGTTGGATCTGAAAGTCAAGACTTTATTATAAACCCTTAAGGACCGTGACTAGACCAGTACTTAACATGCCTGAGGCTTATGTCTTGGCCAAATGTGTACATTTCTATTACCAATTATCTATCATTGCATCTTACTCTCAAGACTCATCTGCTTTTAGTAGAGTATCATTGTGGCAATCCTCAGCACCACCAATCTTAATCATAGAACAATTTAGGAGGCGTTTCCATCGCTACTCAACCTGCCTCTTTGAGTAGTTTGGGTATTAATGAAATTGAACTTAGAGGTGGATGAAGTAGAAGATCTTTGAGGTACAGAAGGTTATACTACCGGCTGGCGCCGTGGCTTAACAGGCTAATCCTCCGCCTTGCGGCGCCGGCACACCGGGTTCTAGTCCCGGTTGGGGTGCCGGATTCTATCCCAGTTGCCCCTCTTCCTGGCCAGCTCTCTGCTATGGCCTGGCAAGGCAGTGGAGGATGGCCCAAGTCCTTGGGCCCTGCACCCACATGGGAGACCAGGAGAAGCGCCTGACTCCTGGCTTCGGATCAGCGAGATGCGCCGGCCGCAGCGGCCATTGGAGGGTGAACCAACGGCAAAGGAAGACCTTTCTCTCTGTCTCTCTCTCATTATCCACTCTGCCTGTCAAAAAAAAAAAAAAAAAAAAAAAAAAAAAAGGTTATACTACCTTTCTTTGTAAAGCTGGGCAAGTTGAAGAATGCAACAAGCTTCTGAGCATCAGTAATGTCACCCTGTCAGTATTTTAATGTTTAATATATCATTTATTATGAATATCCTCTACTCAAAAATAGTTCAGGATAACACTGTAAATTGCTCTCAGACCTGACTTTGGAAAACTCTTATCTGGGTGACTCTGAAATAGGTATTATTTAATCAACTCCATGGAAAATCAATTAATATGCCAACATCTTTGGTCAAGTCTGAAAATTAAAGACAGCAACAACACTAGTAAGGTCATTTTAGGCTTCTTGAGGCTTATTACTTAACAGTTACAGCACTTAAATTTTTAGAGGTATCTAGAAAGCTAAAGGAATCCTCTCTTATTGTACCTATTTGATCTGTGGTAAAGATGGGTATTACCAGTGCTGCATTGAGGCATTTCTGTTACCAAAAAAAAAAACAAAAAAAACCAAAAAACAAAACAAAACAAAAAAAAACCAAAACCAAAACAAAACAAACAAAAAAACAACTGATGATCTTAGTCTACTCACACCTCAATTCTGTCCCAAATGTCAAAAAAAAAAAAAAATTATTTGAAAGGCAGAGTGACAAAGAGGGAGAGATCTTCCATCTGCTGGTTCTCTCCCCAAATGGCTGCAATAACTGTGGCTGGGCCAGGCTGGGTCTCCAAGTGGGCGGCAGGTACACAGTACTTGGCTGCCTTCCCAGATGCATCAGCAGATGTGCTGCACTGGAAGCTCAGAGACTTGATTTGAACTGGCACTGTGATATGGGATGCAGGCATGCCAAGCAACGGCTTAACTGGTTTTACCACTATACTTGCCCCCACCCCCTTCTATATTTCCACTATTCTCAGCTCTGGACAGGAATTTCTAGTTTGTATTCCTGAGTTCCATTCTTTTTTTTTCCATTTTGGCAGTGCACATAACCCAGATTATAATTCTGGTAGCAGGTTTTTTTTTAAAGATGTATTTATTTATTTATTTGAAAGGCAGAGTTATGCAGAGAAAGAGAGAAAGAGAGAGAGAGAGAAAGAAAGAGAGAGAGGTCTTTTATCTGCTGTTCACTCTCAAATGGCCACAATGGCCGGAGCTGGGTCAATCTGAAGCCAGAAGCCAGAAGCTTCCTCCAAGTCTCCCAAGTGGGTGCAGGGGCCCAAGGACTTACTTGGGCCATTTTCTACTGCTTTTCATAGGCCGTAGCAGAGTGAATCAGCTGGGACTCAAACCAGCACCCATATGGGATGCTGGCGCTACAGGTGATGGCTTTACCAGTTATGCCACAGTGCTGACCTCGGTAGTAGACTTTTAATACTTGGCCTGGAGGCATATTTTCATATAGCCATTAAGGAATGTTCCAAGCTCTGTCACCTGTGGAGGCTTCAGAGAACTTGGCCAACATATGACAGTTCAAAAAATATCTTGATTCCTTTTCTGGAGGTATACTTAACAGGTACCAGGGAAGGTTGAAGTTAGAATTTCAGTATGTGTATAAAGGAGATGCCAGATTTTTAGAGTTGGGCTCCCAGCCTCTTTTCCCAGCGGAAGATCTGTTTAAATAGCAGTAAGGTTATTAATACATTGTCCACCTAAGAAATGGGATATGCACATTTCTCTTCCTCCAAAACCCAAGGACAAACTTCTTTAGTACATAGGACTAACCTTCTTCTCACTTTTTAAAAGGCAAATGACAGGATAAAAAAGAAAAATAAGATAAAGTTGATCAAGTCCCATTTTTATGTTAATACAAAAAGCTTAACTAGATTAGGAAATGTCATATCTCTTCTATCCAATCAGCCTTGGGGCTGACTATATGGAAATCTTATTTGGTAGGCTTCCAGAAATAAGTAGGAAACAGTAAGAAAATCTTTGTTTATATGTCCCCTTCTTAAGATTAATCCACAAAATGCTACAATTTCTCCTTGAAGTAGCAGCGCTAAGATATAAAATTAATAACAGCTGGGTTCAGGAAGCTTCAACCAGCTTCACATTAAACCCTGTTGTATATGAGACATGAAGTCACCTTGCAAAGAAGAAATTGCTTGCTAATTATATTTCTCTTATCCATCAATCCCCTTTCCAAACACACACACACCTTTATAAGTACAGATATGGAGGGATTATGGAATTTATACAGTCTCAATATAAGTATAATATTCTTTAGCTCTCTACACAGATGCTGTGACCTATCAGTTGATCCTTACTAATGTGGTACAGTTCAGCTAACTATATAAACTGCCATCTCTACCACTTCCTTTTCTTCTGGCTGCCAGCAGCTTTCCTTTAATCTTACTCATCTGTACTAAAGGTCTGAAGCAATACCACTCTTTGAAGATGTGAAACTAACATTTACCACTGTGCTCAATACTCTGAATATCCTTCCTGGCCTCAACAAGCCAACATTTTACTAATGTTTCTCCAAACATGAAAAATTTGCCTTTTGTGTGTGTGTATATATATATATATATATATTTTTTTTTTGACAGGCAGAGTGGATAGTGAGAGAGAGAGACAGAGAGAAAGGTCTTCCTTTTTGCCGTTGGTTCACCCTCCAATGGCCGCTGCGGCCGGCGCATCAAGCTGATCGGAAGCCAGGAGCCAGGTGCTTCTCCTGGTCTCCCATGTGGGTGCAGGGCCCAAGCACTGCCTTCCCGGGCCATAGCAGAGAGCTGGCCTGGAAGAGGGGCCACCAGGATAGAATCCGGCACCCCAACCGGGACTAGAACCCGGTGTGCCGGCACCACAAGGCGGAGGATTAGCCTGTTAAGCCACGGCGCCTGCCCTTTTGTATATATTTTCTTCAACAATGTGTTACAAGAGCTGGAATAATATTTCAAAGAACAATCTCAATGCCTAATTAAAGAAAACAGGGATAAGATATTTAATAGATTGGGAGGAGACAGTTAATTTTTCAAGACCTTGGATAAATCATGTAATCACTTTGATTCTGTTTCCTCATTTGAATACAAAAGGTAATCGGCCTAATGTTCACTAAAGTCTCTTTTTGAAGTCCTAAATCTACATGCTCCTTTTTAAATTGGCAATTAATATTTTAAGCATATTATAACAGTAATTAATAACATTATTATAAGAAGAATCTTTTTTATTTTATAAAAAATTAAGTTCTAGGTAACACGAGGTTGCTTCAGAAATCAGAAGGAGGTAGAGATCACTATCTAGGAAAGATTCTATAAAAGAGCTAAAATTTTAGAATTAGATAATAATAATTTACCGAAACAGAGGAAAGTCCTGCAGGTTAGGAAAATAATATGAATACTTGTAAATCATGAGAGCAAGAAAGAACTAAAGCAAAGCGTGCCTAAGTAGAAAGAAAAAATGGGAAAGGGTGAGATTACATACATGAGAAAACTTGAAAACAAATGTCTGTCAAATAACGCACAGAAAACCATTCTTTAGGCATGGGACAGAATGCTGCAATGATGTAAGCTACTGCATATATAAGTCAATGTGGACTTAGATTTACATCAGAATTTGATAGTACTGATGAGTTAAATAGAGCACACAACTTATATATCTAAGATTTTGAAAAAGGAACCTGACACATTTCAACTTGGTACAATGAAGCTGTGTTAAATACATAGTATTAGGAAAACAAAATAAATGGCCTTCATTTCCTTTATATTGCAAAACATAAAAACCACATCCTTTAGTTTAAAATACTTGGGGATGGCATTGTGGTCCAGAGCGTTACATTTCAGCCTGCAATGCTGGCATCCCATAAGAGCACAAGTTCAAGTCCAGGCTCCCAGCTAATATACCTGGGAAATGCAGTAGAAAATAGCCCAAGTACTTGGGCCCTGCTACCAACATGGAAGACCCAGATGAAGTTCTTAGATTCTGCCAGGCCCAGTACCAGCTGTTGTAGGATTTTGGAGGAATGAACCAGCAAATGGATGATCTCTGTCTCTCCTTCTTTTTCAAATAAATAAATAAATGCTAAAAATAAACAAATAAATAGAATCAGTGCTTGGCTACAATTAAAACTGTTTCTCCAAGTTCCCAAATCCTCCAAAACAGTAACAAATATAACTCTACTACATATGATGAGAAGAGAAACAGGTTTGTAAAAATGGTTGAGGCAAAACCTTTTCTTGAAATGAATTTCATAGCTTGGGTCTTTAAGTTTCTGGTAGTTTACATATCTAGCGTATTTCTAGCGTAAAAGCTTGGGCTGAGGAAGAAAGCATTTTTTTTTTGTCTTTTTTTTTTTTTTTGAGGTCTTCTTTTTTGTTTTTTCTTTAAACTTTTATTTAATGAATATAAATTTCCAAAGTACAGCTTATGGATTACAATGGCTTCCCCCCCATAACTTCCCTCCCACCCGCAACCCTCCCCTTTCCCGTTCCCTCTCCCCTTCCATTCACATCAAGATTCATTTTCAATTCTCTTTATATACAGAAGATCAGTTTAGTATATATTAAGTAAAGATTTCAACAGTTTGCCCCCACATAGCAACACAAAGTGAAAAAATACTGTTGGAGTACTAGTTATAGCATTAAATAACAGTGTACAGCACATTAAAGACAGAGATCCTACATGATATTTTTAAAAAATTGATTACTTTTGTATGCAATTTCCAATTTAACAGGTTTTTTTTTCCATTTTCAATTATCTTTATATACAGAAGATCGACTTAGTATATATTAAGATTTCACCAGTTTGCACCCACACAGAAACACAAAGTGTAAAAATACTGTTTTACTACTAGTTATAGCATCACTTCACATTGGACAACACATTAAGGACAGATCCCACATGAGACATAAGTACAGTGACTCCTGTTGTTGATTTAACAATTTGACACTCTTGTTTATGACGTTAGTAATCTCCCTAGGCTCTAGTCATGAGTTGCCAAGGCTATGGAAGCCTTTAGGGTTCGCTGACTTTGATCTTATTCAGACAGGGTCATAGTCAAAGTGGAAGTTCTCTCCTCCCTTCAGAGAAAAGTACCTCCTTCTTTGATGGCCCCGTTAGGAAGAAAGCATTTTAAGATGGGTGGTTGGGGCCGGTGCTGTGGCATAGCAGCTAAAGCTGCCGCCTGCAGTGCTGGTATCCCTTATGGGCACCGGTTCAAGTCCCGACTGCTCCACTTCCGATCCAGCTCTCTGCTATGGCCTGTGAAAAGCAGTAAGAGATGGCCCAAGTCCTTGGGTCCCTGCATTCACATGGGAGACCCAGAAGCTCCTGGCTTCAGATCGGCAGAGCTCCAGCCATTGTGGCCGATTGCAGTGTGAACCAGCAGATGGAAGCTCTCTTTCTCTCTACCTCTCCTTCTCTCTCTAACTCTGACTTTCAAATAAATAAATAAATCTTAAAAAAAAAAAAAAAAAAAAAAGACGGTTGGTTCGTTGGTGAGGGCCAGCACTGTGGCTCAGTGGGTTAAAGCCCTGGCCTGAAGCACTGGCATCCCATATAGGCGCTGGTTCTAGTCCTGGCTGTTCCTCTTCTGATCCAGCTCTCTGCTATGGCTTGGGAAAGCAGTACAAGATGGCTCTAGGCCTTGGGCCCTTACACCCATGTGGGAGACCCGGAAGAAGCTCCTGACTCCTGTCTTTGGACTGGCCCAGCTCTGTCCATTGCGGCCATCTGGGGAGTGAACAGGCGGATGGAAGACCTCTCTCTCTGTCTCTACCTCTCTCTGTAACTCTTTCAAATAAATAAAATAAATCTTAAAAAAGAAAAAAAAAGAAAAGATGGTTGGTCCATTCATACTTCCAAGTCATCCATCGGGTTACCAAACATTTCACGTACTACTTTAGGAATGAATGCCATAGACACGTACAATTACCAAATAAATCTTAAATTAATTTAATGATTCTTTTTCCTGTCACACAAAATTTCTACCTTTTGAAATCTTATTTCACAATATCTCATTTTTATAAATAAAGGAAGAGTGTAAACAGCAGGGCCCAGGAATTCTGAAACCCACGTTCTAGGTATTCTATTTAGATGAGCTATTATGCCTTCAACTTCCTCAATCTTAATGTGAAAACACTTAACTATGAGATGTACAGCTTTTTCACAAAGGATATACTAAATCTTCTCTGTCCTCTGTATACCTAGGTTTCTTGGGGCATCTTATCCTATTTTACACTGCATTTGTGACAGGTGTTTGGCTAAGACATTATTTGGGATGTTCACGTCTCAGATCAAAGTGCCTGAGTTCAAGTCTCAGCTTTGCTTTTTTTTTTTCCAGTTTCCTGTTAATGTACAGCCTGCAAAGCAGCATGTGATGGTTCAGGTGCTTGAGTCCCTGCCACTCACATGGCAGACCTGGATGGAGTTCTGGGCTCCTGGTTTTGGCCTAGCCAAGATCTGGTTGTTTGTGGGCATTTGGGGGAATGAATTAATGCATGGAAGATCTGTCTGCTTTCTAGATAATAATAATAAAACACCCACTACTATTTTTATATAAGTAGATACGGCTGTTTCTCAGAAAAAAGAAAAGATTCCACATTCCCTTAATGATCTTTATAAAGGAGAAAAATGTAAACCATTTGGGAGCACTATTAAAAACAAGTCAAAACAGTATTACATAGGCAAGAAATTTTCACTGACCTTAATATCTTAAAATCCTATAACCGAAAAATGATAGTTCAAGTGGAAAGTCACTCAATTTTTATCTTTTGTCACAGACGAGAGGATATACACAATTCTTTACATTTATTGAAATTATTTTTTACACTTTGTAGCATTTATGACTTTGAAAAATGAAATGGTTAAGATTATGTGTCATAAGGCAACAGAAGGAAAAAGTCAAAATGTGTGAGTAAACAAATAGAAAAATATTCAAGAGTAAAGGTGAATTTCTTCCATTCATATGTTCTCCTAACCTATAACTTCTTTTTAGATAGTCTTCTACGTGATCTATTGCTTAAGAACTCTCTGATGGCTTCCCTCTATACTTGTAATAAAACCAAACTTTCCCACAGGTCCTTAATAGCTCTACACAAACTGGCCTTTGACTATTTCTTCAATCTATCCTTGATACTCTCCTTCTATCACTGCTTTAGTCTGTCTGTCAGCACTTTGAAAACACAAACCTATTTCCACATTAGTATGCATATATGCTTTGCTTCCTCTCTACCTTAGTATTCTAGTCTCAAGTAACACGTTTTTTCAGAGATCTTCTAAACCCCAAATAAAAATTAAATTACTCTCACAGCACCGAGTTTTTCTTGGTTATAGCTGAAAAACATGATCCCTGCTATGTATTTCACCTGTGGAATTTATCTGATTAATGCCCAATATCTTTATTAGATTTATGTCTCTATGTGGTTAGTGACCATGTTTTCTTTACCACTGTATAGGCAATACCTGATCAATAATAACCTATAAACAGAGAAGAGTGAAGAAAATAAGAACCTGTAGTTATAATTCAAGACTTGACAGAATATGAACTATGATAATGCTAACTAGAATAAAAATAGTTTTTTTTGTCTTGTTGATTAGAACCAGAATTCACAGAACTAATGACTCTGGAAATAATGATAATAATGATAATCTACCAACTTTTTATTTACATTACACTTGATGCATTAGAAAAACCTACCTTTGGATATACTTAAATTCTGAAAGAAAGACAGTTAAATAAACAGCTTATTTAATTGAGAGTAATTATCACATGTATGACTTACTAATTTTTTAATGGAGAAATGCTTTACCTAGTAATAAGTTCATTAACTGCAACATATCAGTGCCCTGGATACAAGTCAGACTATGTTTTTTACATACCAAGTTATGAATGAGCGCTCCCTGACAAGGCTGGAAAATCCTGTTTTTAGAAGATTGTTTGGTGGGCCGGTGCTGTGGTGCAGCGTGTTAAAGCCCTGGCCTGCAGTGCTGGTATCCCATATAAGGGCTGATTCATGTCCTGGCTGCTCCACTTCCGTTCCAGCTCCCTGCTAATGCATGTGGGGAAGCAGTAAAAGATGGCCCAAGTGCTTGGGTTCCTGCATCCACATGGGAGACCCAGAAGAATCTCCTGGCTCCTGGCTTTGGATTGGCTCAGCTCCAGCTGTTGCGGCCATCTAGGGAGTGAACCAGTGGATGGAAGACCTCTCTCTATCTCTCCCTCTGTTTGTAACTCTGCCTCTCAAATAAATAAAATGAAATCTTAAAAAAAATATATATTATTTGGACGGTGAAGGGCAAAAGTGACATGCTCCTCAACTGATAAATTTGAAAGGCCACTATAGAGAGTCAGGTACTCATGAACTATTTTGAATAATAATTTAAATCTTGTATCGGCAAAACTGAACACTCTCATGTACAACTGAGGTTTTTGGGGTTGCTTTTTTGATGATGCAATATGCTTCTTGAAATGTATGCTAATGGAAAAGATTTATCGTCCTTGAAACAAACACTCTTTTTTTTTTTTTTTTTTTTACTCCCGGTATACCAAGTTTCCCTAAATGGCAGGTATTAATTTCAGCCCTCAACATAAAAGCAGGATTTTTACCTTTAAAAATGCCTTGCTTTCCAGCTCTCTGCTGTGGCCAGGGAGTGCAGTGGAGGATGGCCCAAGTGCTTGGGCCCTGCACCCCATGGGAGACCAGGAGAAGCACCTGGCTCCTGCCATCGGATCAGCGCGGTACGCCGGCAGCGACAGCCATTGGAGGGTGAACCAACGGCAAAGGAAGACCTTCTCTCTGTCTCTCTCTCTCACTGTCCACTCTGCCTGTCAAAAATAAAAATAAAAATAAAAGGAAAATGCCTTGCTTTGCCATCTGTTTGGGGTGGTCAACTGAAGCTGCCAAGAACCTCAGCTCATATAGCCTATCCTAATTCAAACAGTGGCCAGGGTATTCAGCAAGAACCCAAGTTCTTCCTTTCCTTTTCCACTTTCAGTAGCAATATCAGGGAATACTAGCACATGCTCTGCTAACCATTTCCATGCTCTTTAGGACTTACAGGATGCAACTGTTGGCAATAAAGATGGCCATAAGCCCCTGAACATTGATTTTTTTTTCCTTTCTTCCTCTCACTTTACAGCGCCACCATGGGCAGAAGAATAATTTCATACTTCAGCCTTGCTCACTTCCTCACTCTGGAACCCTAAAAATAATGAATTACACATGAAGATTATAAGATGCCCTGCCATGGTTAAACAATTCAAGTATTTACATTTTTATAAGCAAATAAATTGACGTATATAGGGTAATATTCACAAGCAGAAACAGGGTAGGAGAGTATGCACTGGTACAAAACTACTGTTTCAACAATCTAATTGTCTGTATCTGAAAACACAGATTCACAATGTTGTTCAGCAATTTCTTAGGTCATAAGAAACAAAACCCAGAAGTATCTAAATTAACAGGTAGGAAGAGTTCATGAATAAAGCTATGTATTTCTCAGAATTGCTTCAATTTATCACTTTCTTAGCATTTTTTCAATAAGCAGAAATCAACTTGCAGCAAAACTATTAAGTGTTTTTCCAAACACAAATATTAATCCATAACTGGAATTTGTTTAAAAAATATACTATAGTTTTTTATATAAAGTTGTCATTTTATGAGCATTTCTTGGCAATGGTGGTTTGAGGACTGGTACTTATCTATGATAAAGTTTTTAACCGTTCTTTGGCAAAGTGAGAAAAGGTATGAGCAAATGTAGTGCACTTAATTTAAATGTGTAACTTCTATTCAGATATATTCCTACTTTTTTAATGTTAAATTTTTTGTGTGAAAAATGAAAAATTTTATAAAAAATTAAACAACAGTAACTGATAGTAGGTTTCTTAAGTGATTTTAATGGACTTCTTCTTTTAAAAAAATTTAACTGGCATGAAAAAATCAAGTTTTAGAACTACTGGGGTTTGGAACTAGACATAAAGGCATTCAAATCAGCTTAGTTACCTTCTAGTTGTGTGGTTTTAGATAAAATGTTTTTCTGAGCCTCAATTTTCTCATCTGTAAACTCTGCAAAATTGCTGGGAAGAAGAAATGAGGCACCATTTAAATTCTGGCCTACTAGATGCAGAAAAAGATATGTACTTAGAAGAGGCAGACGTGTAATCAACAATGTCTTCCTAGACCCTAGAAATCAATCAACTTCTGATTGGTTGTTCACCACTGAGAAGTCTCAGCTCCTTGTGACCAATCCTTCCACATGTTCCTGAGGGATCCATTAACTGCTAGCATCTTTAGAGACCCTGCCTAATTAGTTACCGTATCTATACATCTGTTTCCTATAGCTATAGCTGCGTCTGCTCTAATGTTTTCATCTCCTTTGTTTATGAATGTATTTAAGATCTTTTCCTTAAATTCTAGACCTTGAATATTTTCATTTGTATTTTCTTCCTCCCCTCCTTCCTCTCTATTCCTCTAGTCCATGAAAGGCCTATTTCCTATGTATTTCTCTCTTCATTAAATGTTATAAAATCACTAATATCTCATACCCATTGAGTCTATGATGTACACTGCTGCCAAGTGATGTCATTTTACTATTTAAAATCTTTCCATGGGTCTTACAAGCCCTCTTAAATAAGTCTAACTTTTCTAGTATGCCCTAGTTGATTCCCCACCCCCCATCCTCCTCACTTCCTAGTTTCTAGTCTTATTTCTAAGCACTTTCCTATTCATTTACTCCAGTACACATACTGTTCCTGGATAAGAGACATGCTCTTTTTTGCTTCTGTGACTTTGTACATTTGGTTCCTTCTCTGTTGGTAAAATCCTTCCCAGCCCACCTCTCCCTTTTTAAATAAATCAACATTTAAAAAAGTCATTACTTAAATTTTCCTTCTTTAAGAAGGAAAAAAATCTCTCCTAAACCATGCCTGCATTGCCTGATTTACACTATCTTATTGAAACTTGTTGCTTTTTGTATATGCATATGCAAGTATTAGATTATGAAGCAAAAATGTCTTTCTTATGAATTCTTATATATGAAAAACTTAAAAGACCATATTCTAGGGTTTTTGTACTAGAGTGTCCTTTATGTATAAAAAGTGCTTCTCATGGCTATTACCTTAATATCCTAAATCTTTACCTAATTAATAAAAGTGAGACTGAAGTCTGTTAAAAGGCTTTGAACAAAATGTAACTTTAAGTGTTTCAGATATAAAGTTGCCAAACACAAGTTCCTAAATGACAGTAGTTTCTTTGCTAATAACTGATGTGCAAAGAATAACTGTTACTTTTGGGGGTGGGAGTGGCAGAGCTACCTAGAGAAAAATTAATACACTAAGCAGGATACTTAATAAAAAACAAAATACCTAGGTAACAATCTGCAGATGGCATTTTGGGAAAATTTCTTACATGAATTATTTCAATTTTTAAAACAATCTAAATTCAGGAGGAAAACAAGTTTGTTAGAACTGACATACTGATAAAGTCTGTATTTTTGTTCCTGGAGGTAACTTCCTTATTTTAGGTTTGTTGGACTTGGAATGAAGACTTGCTCACAGCAACTTAAAGAGGATATTCCAATCTCCTTCCTTCTCTTGACTTATATTAAACATAAACTGTACTTATTTTCTTAATCGTATTTTTAAATGTCATATCCTCAAGATAAATTTCAAATACTGGAAGAGAGCCACAACAAATAATTTTTTAAGCTGCATGTAGTAGTTTTAAGGGAAAAGACCTCTAACTCGACAACAATTCTAATAACACACCCTCAAGAAACTGACAGAAGCACCATGGAGGAGAATGAAAAAGTCGTAACTAGAATGACTGCTTGTATCCTAATGACTTTCCAAAGTCTGTGAGCTAACAATAAATTGTTTTTGTTTTTGTAGAGTCAATTTTTAGCAATATTGGAGAATAAAAATTCAACATGGGGAAAATGCAACCAATAAAAAAATCAGGTTTGATCCAAATTTGCTTTTTCTGTGACATTTTATGTGTCTTAGCAACCTCAATTCCTCCAAGTACAAGACGATGCCTAATCATTGGCTTCATCAAGGATGACGTGTGGTGACTAATAATGAACTAACTATAATACAATCTGAAATTCTAGTATAAAGACATTCTATAAATACAAAATACCTAAAAAATCTATGTGATTTTCAAATGAGAAAAGGTTTAGAAGTTGTCTACAAATGACATATATTAATAAAGTGTATCACTTTATTGTCTCTTTCCATCAATGTTTTAGAATGGGAGGGATAAACATGTCAAGTAATGACACAGATAATTATAAATTGTGAAGAATACTGGGAAAATAAAGCAACAACACTATATGAGAAGAGGGGACAGGATGTAGCTGCTTTTACTAACTCTTTTCATACTTTACTTAGGTTATCAGTCTTTTACACATAAGGAAATCATGACTTCAGGTTAAGTCAATTTAACTTGACTAAGTTCATTCAACTTTTAGTGGGAAGTCCAGAAACATATGTTTAACTGCAAAACTACATTTGGTTCAGTCTTCCGTGATTTTGCTAGTTCTGTACAGCTAACGGCCTTAGTGACTGCACATCTCTATTCTTTTTGCCCTACTCGCTAAAGCCGAACCTTATTTAATAGGTTTCACTGCCTCCTTTAATCCCCTCTACTTCTATTTTTTCTTTTTTAAAATTGATGTAGAGAGAGAAGGAGAGGCAGAGAGAGAGAGAGAGTCTTCCATTTGCTGGTTCACTCCCCAGATGGCTACAACAGCCAGAGTTGCGCCGATCCAAAGCCAGGAACCAGGAACTTCTTCCAGGTCTCCCATGTGGGTACAGGGGCCCAAGGATTTGGGCCATTTTATACTGCTTTCCCAGGCCTTAGCAGAGAGCAGGACTGGAAATGGAGCAGCCGGGCCTCGAATCGGCACCCATATGGGATGCCAGCACTGCAGGCGGCAGCTTTACCTGCTAAGTCACCAGCGCTGGCCCCTCTATTTTTTCTTTTATTCCAAAATATTTACCACCTTTTTGTGTAAAAAAAAAAAAAGTTTTATTTATTTATTTTGAAAGTCAGGGTTACAGAGAGAGGGAGTGACAGAGAAGTCTTCCATTCCCTGCTTCATTCTCCAGATAGCCACAAAGCTCAGTGCTGGGCCAGGCAGAAGCCAGGAGCTTCATCCAGGTCCCCCAATTAGGTGGCAGAGGCCCAAGCACTTGGGCTATATTCCATTGGATTTCCCAGTATTAGCAAGGAGTTAGATCCGAAGTAGATCAGTCAGGATACAAACGAGCACCCACATGGGATACTGGCATTGAAGGCGGTGGCTTTACCTGCTATGACACAAAGCTGGCCTGCCTCTCAACATTTAAGCATTTCATTTGTGATGCATATTATCCATGATTTCTAAGTATGGGTAAGTGCTAGGGAAGTTTGGAGACTTTGCTTTGTTTTGCTTACAGAGAAAGAAGACTACCATCTACCACTCCCTCACCCCACAAGGAAAAACCACCTAGAACACTGATACATACACAGCAAACACTGGTTGATTTTTCCTTTCTTGCTATTAATTCTTTGAGAACCAGAGCGACACACACACACAGAGGGCTTTCAACAGCTGGTTCATTCCCCAAATGTCCCCAAAATGTGTTTGGCAAGAACCCAACTACTTAAGACATTATCTACTTCCTCTCAGTAGCAGGAAGCAAGAGTCTGTAGCCAGAGCCATGTATCAAATTGATGTGTGACCTGGATGTCCTTAACAATTAGGTTAAAAGCCTGCCTCTTCTTTCCCACTTTTCATCTTTAGCTATATGCAATAACTTGTTTATCATTTTCACTTTTAATTTTTGAGAAAACAAAATAGACCCTGTATCAGACCTAAATTACATTCAAATACCTACATTTACTCTGAAATTGTTAAAAAAAATTAGGTTGTGAAATCATAAGTATCATTTTAAAAGCAATGAAAAGACATGTAAAACAAACTGTGGATCATGGCAAAGTGATGATGACAAACGTTAAGAACTGAAGAGTGCCTAATCATGCTATGACTCTTTGAGAGTACATGAGGCACAGATGAAACATAAGAATCGGAGTGCAGGTTGAGTATCCCTGAAATGCTCACCATCTGTTTTTTTTTTTTTTTTTAAGATTTATTTATTTTATTTGAAATGCAGAGTTACTGAGAGGCAGAGAGAGAGAGAGAGAGAGAGAGAAAGAGAGAGAGAGGTCTTCCATCTGCTGGTTCACTCCTCAGATGAACGCAATGGCCGGAGCTATGCTGATCTGAAGCCAAGAGTCAAGAGCTTCTTCCGGGTCTCCCATGTGGGTGCAGGGGCCCAAGGACTTGGGCCATCTTCCACTGCTTTCCCAGGCCATTGCAGAGAGCTGGACTGGAAGTGGAGCAGCCAAGACTGGAACCGGAGTCCATATGGGATGCCAGCACTGCAGGCGGTGGCTTCACTCACCATGCCACGGTGCTGGCCCCTACCATCCTAAATCTTACAGATTTTGAGGAATATTTCGACAGACTACCAGCTGAGCAACAAAAATTGTAATTGTTGCTCAAAATATTTTAAACATTGGAGCTTTTAGGAAGGAACTTGTATTCTAAAGTGACAGTTCCCAGACTTTATGGATTTCAAAAGCCAGTTAAAAAAAAAAAAATTGAGAGGCCTGTGCTGTGGCATAGGAGGCTTAAGGTTAAGCCTCCATCTGCAGTGCTGGCATCCCATATGGGTGCTGATTCGAGTCCTGGCTGTTCTACTTCTGTTCCAGCTCCCTGCTAGTGTACCTGGAAAAGCAGTGGAGGGTGGCCAAGGACTTGGGTCCTTGCACCCACATGGGAGACCAGGAAGAAGCTCCTGGCTCCTGCCTCTGGCCTGGCCCAGTGCAAGCCACTGAAGCCATTTGGAGAGTGAACCAGCAGATGGAAGATCTTTCTCTCTCCTTCTATCTCTGCCTTTCAAATAAATAAATAAATCTTTAAAAAATAGTGATTTAAGCAAAATGGGTAGGTATTTTTATTGAGTATGTTTAGATTCAAAAATACCTCATCACACAAAAATAGTTACATGTAAATTTAAGATCTATATGGGAAAAGTAAAACTTTTAAGGGTTTCTTTAGAAAGAACACAAATCATGAGAATAAATATGACATTAAAGTGTAAGATTTTTAGTCATTTAAAGTAAAAAGGCATGCTAAGAAGACATTTTTAAAGCCCACCAAATACTGTTATCAAAAATGTAACAAAATTATTTACTAATCAACAAAAGATATTCCAAAACTGAGCAGGAAAATCACAGGCATAGGATGAGTGCCAATAAATGAGAGTATTCTCAATCACATGAGTAACTGGAATATGTAAATTAAAACCACAATAAGGCACCATTTTATACTCCTTAGACTAGCAAAATGAAGTCTAAAGGCTCTGAAATGTGGAAAAACAGATCAATTCATACATTATTTGTACAATCAAATTGAGAGAAAACTAGCAGTTATCTAACAAACTTGAAGAAGCTCATGATTCTCTTTAATGATTTTTTTGAAAGCTGTTACAACTTATAGGAGGCACAACTAGAGACCTGGTCTGCCAAGCACTCTTCCTGCATAAAGATTAAGATGTTCAGTGGCCAATGACTTCTGAGTACTTTGGTTTATTTGCTTTGTTGTAACACAAAGATTATAAATAATGCAGCCACTATGTAAAAAGGGAAGACTGCAATTTTTTTCTGTTCAAACTTTACTGAGAGTAGCTTGCTATTTCAGAAAATCATTTTTCACCAACAACAATGCTGCTAGTGGTGGCTGAATGGCTAATTCAATATATTTCTTTCAATCTGCACTAGTCACTGTTGGAGTTGACAGTGATTATATGCACTGGGGCAAAGCATCTGATCACTATTTCTTCTAACAGTGCTTCTTAGCTTTAATGTGTACACAAGTCACCTGGAAATATTGTCAAACTACAGCATTTGAGTCAATGGGGTAGGGTCTGAGTTCTGCATTTCTAACAAGCTGTCAGATGATTCTGATGTTGCTGGTCTAGCTTAACACCTGATAGCAAGACTTGAGAGCAGTGGAACACAAGCATATACACAAAAAAATGCATGCTACTTCATTATAAATTACTTATTCTATTTTGGGAAGGGCATAGTCTCCCTTAAAATATGACTATGTTTACTGTTAATTTCATTTTATGGGGCTGGTGCTGTGGTGTAGAAGGTTAAGCCTCTGTGGTGCCAGCATTTCATAAGGGTGCTGGTTCAAGTCCCAGCTCCTCCACTTCCGATCCAGCTCTCTGCTAATGGCCCAAGCGCATGGGCCTCTGCATCCACGTGGGAGACCTGGAAGAAGCTCCTGGCTCTTGATTTGCCCAGCTCCAGCTGTTTTGGCCATTTTGGGAGTGAACCAGCAGATGGAAGATCTTTCAGTCTCTTTTTCTCCCTCTCTCTGTAACTCTGCCTTTTGAATAAAATAAATGAATCTTTAAAAAATTTCATTTTACAATAGTATTGCAAAAATTGTAAAATATTTCCTCTAAAAATGGGATGTAAGGTCAGAAACCCACATAGCTGGAGAAGTCGTGCACATGTATCCTAACAGTCATGTATTATTAGGTAATTTTGTCAATGTGCAAATGGCATACAGTGTGCTTAAACTAAGGTGACTGTGACATCAACAGACAGTATAATCTTAGGAGACCATCACTGCATATGTAGCCTGTCATTGGCTGAATTGTTATGCACTAAATGACTGCATCTAAGAATATTCCCTAAAGCACTGCTTGGAAACAAAGCTATCATCAACAGAAACCTGATCCAGTCACATAATAGACCATATACTATATAGCACTAAAAATAAGTAAATCAGAGCTGCATAAATATAGATAAATCTTGGCCAAGTTGAGTGAAGCAAGCAAGCTACAGGAAGCTAAAAACAATCAAAACAAAGCTATATAATGTGCAAGGATATAAAAATATGTGATTAAATATAAACAGGAAGGATGCAAGTCAACTTCCAGTTTAAGGTTAGAAGTAGGGGAAAGCACTTAAGAGATTTACAAAGAAAAGAGGAAGCTTCATGCTGATTTGTAGTTTTATTTCTTTAACTGGGTGATGGACAGATGGATATTCATTATATTGTATACTGCCAATATTTATACTGTTGTATTATTTCTATTTCTCTGGATTGATCAAAAACTGTTCCACATAGATGTTTTGGGATACGCAACTCCACAACAAAGGATTCAGGACTACGAGTCAAAAATGCCTAGTTTCAAGTCTCAGTTCTGCTTGAACCTAGGTTAACTGTTTCAATTAAGTAATTCATATAATTAACTTTAGGTGACTTGACTTCAGCTGCAAAATGGTCATAAGATCTCATTTCCTCTCTAATTCACAAGGCTGCATTTGAGAGGCAAATAGGGCAATGTATGTGAGACATTCTCAACAGGGTAGAAATATAGGAGTTATTTTCAGAATAAAGAGCAAAACATTGGTTAGAGATAAAATCTACCAGTGAATAAGCCAACCACGTCAATAAATTTGATTTTATCACTGATTATAACGTTGTAACACCAATCAATATGATTGAAATTACTTATTGATTCTTAAATAATGGCATAAGGACAGGTATTCTCCCCAATACATTGTTTCTTTATGCTAATTCCTCACCAAAGAATTGAAATTCATAATAGCAAAACAAATTAAGAGTATTGCATTAAAAAGTACTCTCATATTAATATCCTATAAGCAGGGTAACCGTTGCTTATATGGTTCTTACTTCCTTTTCTATAAAGCTAGCAGGTGGAACATTTTATTAGCCCTATATTACAGATGGAGAAACTGACTCAGATGCAGGAAAACGTGCCTGGAGTTGTAGACCAATTCAGTGACAGAATCTCAAACAGACACTAATTGCTTACTTCTTCTGTGTTCATTAAGCTACTGAAAACATTATTTTACCACGATGCTGTAATGGGATTTTGTCCCAGGTAACAGAAAATTTTGTCAGTTGTCATTTCATAAGCATTTCAACATGGGCAAAGGTACTCAAAGAAGCAAGCTACATACCAACTAGCATACTGCACATCAAGGGACAAAATTAAAACTGCCTAGCCTGCTAAAAATCTAATCCTATCCTTGCCAATTGACCTTATTAATACTAGAGTGGGAGAAAAGAGGAGGTCAAAATATGGGTGAGGGTGCTATTTATTTCTTGCTGGATCTCAAATAAGGCACAATAGAGATTTTGTGTCTTTTATAAGTTGCAACATGATTATCTTCACTTCTTTCCTTTAAGTAATGACACTGCCCTTGTGCACAAAATAAAAATTTCCCCAAGAGCAAGAAGTTGGCAGTCCCAAGAGAGAACAATGAGAATCAAGGCAACTGTCAAAATACTGTATTGTCTATGATTAGACATGTCCATTTGAGCTTATTCTATAAACATGAAAGACAACCTATAAAGAAAAGTTCGTTTTAATGTAAACACCCCCCCTCCCCGTTAATGTAAACACATCAATGTCATCACAACATGTACCTGACCTCCTATTCACACTCGTTAGGTAGTTTCAAACGCGGACATAAAATGTCCAAAATTCTTCTTATTTATGGGAAGCTTTAAAAAAATCAATGAATTATCTTATGGATCAAGCAATATATACAACAATATTAAACACGAGTACCTTTCCTAAACTAACAGCCAAGATTTAAAGGTCACCTTCTCTGTATTCCGTTATGCATCCTTTGCATACCAAATCTCTCTCGCACCGACCTGTATCACAGTATCGTTTAAAAAAAAAAAAAATTCTGTGTTGCCGTTAGCAGGCATCTCACCTTGGATCAAAATCCCGACCATAAAAAAAAAAAAAGGCAGCCGAGATTAAACTCTTCCTTTACATCTCTCCTTTACGAAATCTTACACAACTTTGTTCCAAGGTTAAATAAAATACTGAACAAAAACTCTCTTATTTCCCAGTTTAAAACCGATACCCAATGAGCCTACCCTAGAGTTCCCAAACAGGTAAGCCACTACTTCAACCATCTCAAGAAGCAGAGCCCTGGGACCGCCTGACCGGAACCCACGAATCGCTCAGCCCGGTGCAGATCCCATCTGAAATCAAAGCTGGCAGGGACGAGGACACGGAGGAGAAAGCTCCGAGGCGCCCGCGAGGCTCTCAGGGAGCCAGGGCCGGGGAATTGGGAACCTGACCCCATCATTCCGTCCACGGGGAGGACAACGAAGGAAGCGAACCGAGACCCCTTCCCCGCCAGGAGAGCCCCAGACGGCCGCCCCCGCCCCTCGACTCCACACCGCAGGGACCCCTTCCCGCTGCCCATCGCGGAGCCTCTCCGGAGACCCAGATCACACGGGAGTGGCTTCTCCGTCTGCCCCCCAGCGCGGACAGCGATCCTGGTCACCAACAACAAAGACGCCTCCCGCTCCCCTCCCCCCGCCCGGCCGCAGCTCGTGCCGCCCGCGCTGCGGCTCCCGGCCCAGCGCCCCCTCCCCGGGGCCGGACCGCAGCCCCACGCACCTGCACCTGAGCGGCCGCGGCCGAGGCGCCGAGCCCGAGGGTCGGTGGGAGAGCTCCGCCGACGCGGTGTCCTCGACCGGGCGCGACCCGCACCCCCGCCGCCGCCGCCGCCGCCGGACTCTCCCCGCTCGCGGACGGGCCCGGCCGAGGTGGGGAGAGGGCTGCAGTCCCCGGCGGCGCCCGAGGGGGCCCGGCTGGTGCTCCCGAGTCTCGCCTCGCGCCGGCCCTGCTCCTCCACACGAGCCCGAGTTCTGCTGACTAACGGCCCCGGCGTGAGGCGCTGGGGCGGCCGTCGCCGCCTGCTCTCGGGCCTCACGTCCCGCGCGGCCGTGGTCGCAGCCGCCGCCACCTCCCTTTCTGGCACCGCAGACACCGCCACCCAGTCCCAGCCAGGTCTCCTCTCTGCGCTCCTCCGCGGCCTGCCGGGCGCGAGGCTCGCTCCCGCAGCGGGATAGAGACTGGAGGACAGCCGCGGGGGGCGAGAGGAGTCCTCACTAAGCCAAGAGTTGGTCACTGACTGCTGGAAGGTGCCAAGGCTGACCCGGGCTCCAGCCTGCGAGCAGGCGGCGGGGCGGGACTGAGCCCGGACTCGCCCGGAGTCCACCAATCGAGGGCCGCGCAGCAGAGTTGGTAGCCCTCGGGACTCCGGGAAAGGCTGAGCCGACACGGCAGGAGGCGGGGATTGCGGAAAAGGGTAGCCAATAGGAGGAAAGGCTCCCCGCCCCTCCGCCTTGATGGACTGCCATGTTCGGACCAATGGGGGAATTCTCATTTCGAAGGAAGCGGGATTTGTTGGCCGGGTTTGAGAAGGAGGCTATGTGGGGACTGGGGGATCGAATCTAGGCCGCGTGGAGTGGCCCGGACGAAGAAGAGGGAGGGCAAGGGCTGTCTTTTACCCACTGCGGCGCGTCACGTGGGCAGGCCGGGGGCGGGGGCCGAGAGGATAAGTTCCTTCCGGGTCAGCGGCGGAAGCGTCCGCGCCGCGGGGGTGGGTCCGTGGGGCTTCCCTGCGTGTGTTGAGAACGCGGTCTGAGGCGGTGTGGTTTCGGCGATGAGCTCCCAGAAAGGCAACATGGCTCGTTCCAGGCCTCAGAAGTACCAGAACGTGTTTAGCTTCAAGAATGACAGATTCGATAAGAGTGCGCAGACCAAGGTAGGAGCCCGCGTGTTGTGCTGACGGCCTGCAGGAAGCCTGGTTCGTTGGAGGGGGCGGAGAGGAGATGACAGGAGTTGGCGCGGGCGCTGTGGACTGGAGCCCAGGGTTAGTGTTGGCTGCAGTGCAGCCGTTTCTAAAATGTTATTCCCACGCCCTTTCTTTGACCTGGATATGTTGTCTCCTCGTAAATGTGTTTGCCGGTCAGCACGCTAAGCTACCCACGTGGAGGGAACGGGACCCTCATCTTTCACGTGGGCAAATTGGGTCGTTGAGCGCTCCCGTCTGAAACACGGGTCTGCAGTAGGAAAACCAGGGTGGTGGTACGATCATCTCCTTCGAATTTTGCGCCAGGTTTATGCAGCCGTTATTTCCCTTTGGAAAACCCCAGCCCGATAGGTTTGTAAGAATGTGAATGATTGAGTGCTTCTAGCCTTGATGTTCTTACCAACATAGCTGCATTTTCTCTTTTGTAAGATTGTTTTGAAGATCCAGTTGTTTGATTAACGTAAAAAAAAAAAATCTGTATTTTGCACTGTACCTCATTTCTTCACGAGGATTTCTGTAAACTGGGAGAAAATTCGGACTCTCTCGAAAGCCAGTGGAGTAGGCGTTGTGTATACTTATTAATTGCTGTCATTCTCTCTTCCTGCCCTCATATGTGGTAATTGATAACAAGGGAAGGTTGAGGGCCAGTCTCACATGAGGTAAACCTCATATTCATATAAACTGGAGTTCAAATTTACTAGATATGTGTCTTGAGTGAATAGTTTAATATTTAATTTCTCTGCATCTTACTTTAGAGTCAGATGAGAACCTGGCAGAGTTGGGATAGTAAACTAGATGAATAAATATCAGGATCATAATAGGTGCTTAACAAGTGATTAATTTGCCGACATGGATTAAGAAAATGAAGTAATCTGTTTATGGGTAACCTGTGATCTCCTTTCTTTTACGTTCCTCTTCCCTTCTCTCTTCTGCTTTACAAATATTTAATGAGTGTCTAGATAAAGAACCCATATGCAGAAGAGTACAGGTGATAGTGGTCTTTGTATATTTGAAGATACTTTATCAAGTTCATGGATAAGTAGAATTCGGGACCTCCATTGTGGCACAGTGTGTTGTGCTGCCACCTGACTGGCAGGTGTTTTTTGAGTCCCTGCTGCTCTACTTCAGATCCAGCTTCCTGCTAATGCACCCGGGAAAGCAGTGAAAGAAGGCCCAAGTCATCAGACCCCTGCACCTACATGGGAGACCCAGATTGAGTTCCAAGTTCCTGTTTTTGGCTTGACCCAGCCTTGTCCGTTGTGGCCATTTGGGGAGTGAACCAGCAGATGTAGGACTTCTCTCTCTGTGTCTCTCCCTCTCTCTGTACGTCTGCCTTTCAAGTAAATTATAAAAAACGTTAATATATATGTATATATGCAAAGTTACAACCTTAATTGAAGCTTGGTGGGAGAAGTGACAGGCATTAATCAAATAATTTTTTAAAGGATTTAAAAAAAAATTTCTTTGAAAGGCAGAGTAGAGGGGAAAGGGAGAGATAGAGCAAGAGAGATCCTCTACTTGGTGGTTCATTCCCCAAATGGCTGTGACAACCAGGGCTGTGCTAGGCCAAAGCAAGGAGCCGGGAGCTTCCTCCAGGTCTCCCATATGGGTGCAGGGACAAAGGTCTTGGGTCATTTTCCTCTGCTTTTTTCCCAGGCCATTAACAGAGCTGCATTGGAAGTAGAGCAGCCAGGACTCAAAGCAGCACCCAAATGGAATGCTGGCACTTTAGGCAGTGACTTTATCCACTATGCCACAGTGCTGGACCCTCAATCTTTTTTTTTTTTTTTAAGATTTTTTACTTATTTATTTATTTCAGAGGTAGACTTACAAACAGTGAGAGGGAGAGACAGAGAGAAAGGTCTTCCTTCTGTTGGTTCATCCCGAGATGGCTGCAATGGCCAGAGTTGTGCCGATCTGAAGCCAGAAGCCAGATGCCTCTTCTTGGTCTCACATGTGGGTGCAGGGCCTAAGCACTTGGGCCATCCTCCACTGCTTTCCCAGGCCACAGCAGAGAGCTGGACTGGAAGAGGGGCAGCTGGGACTAGAACCAGCTCCCATATGGGATGCTGGTGCCACAGGCGGAGGATTAACCAAGTGAGCCACGGGGCAGCCCCTTGAACATTTCTATAATGTCAATATAAATGTGTATAAGATAAAGTATTAGTAATCATTTTATAATTATGTCCGTGGTTTTAGATTGGCAGTTAAAGTAAGAATGTGAACTTTTGTTTTGTTCATAAATGTAAACCGGTGAAACTTAACATTAGAGTAGTATGTGCCTGACTGGAGAAAGGGACTGCTAATTTTTTTTTTTTTTTTACTATGAGTGTTTACATCTGATAAAATTCCTTTTTAAAAAAGATTTTACTTGTATATTTAAAGGCAGAATTACGGCCGGCGCCGTAGCTTAACAGGCTAATCCTCCGCCTTGCGGCGTCGGCACACCGGGTTCTAGTCCCGGTCGGGGTGCCGGATTCTATCCCAGTTGCCCCTCTTCCAGGCCAGCTCTCTGCTATGGCCTGGGAAGGCAGTGGAGGATGGCCCAAGTGCTTGGGCCCTGCACCCACATGGGAGACCAGGAGAAGCACCTGGCTCCTGGCTTCGGATCAGCGAGATGCGCTGGCCGCAGCGGCCATTGGAGGGTGAACCAACGGCAAAAAGGAAGACCTTTCTCTCTGTTTTTCTCTCTCATTATCCACTCTGCCTGTCAAAAGAAAAAAGAAATAAAGGCAGAGTTACAGAGGATGGGAGAGAGAGAGAGAATTGTTCTTCCATCTATTGGCTCACTCCCCAAATGGCTGTAATGACTGAGGCTGGGCCAGGTCAAAGCCTGTTGGGTGGTGACAACTTCAACTGGTTCTCACACATGAGTGGCAACAGCATGAAGAGTCATGAAGAAAGGGTCTAGGGAGATGGGAGAGTATCTAGCAGGAGGTCTTTATTAAATTTTGGGGGTGGTTAAATGCTTCCCTGAGAATCGAAGGATGGTTAACCACAAGGAATGAAAGCATACATCATCCTGTTGAGATTGCTATTTGTTTTATATTTACAGTTAGCATTGTTTTTACTAACATTTCCTAAATTCTATTTTTTTTTTTTAAATTTATTTGAAGGAGTTGCAGAGAGAGAGGGAAAGACAGAGAGATCTTCCATCCACTAGTTTATTTTCCAGATGGCTGCAGCAGCAGAGACTGGGGCAGGCTGAAGCCAGGAGCTTCTTCCAGGACTCCAAAGTGGGGGCAGGGGCCCAAGTATTTGGATCGCTTTCTGCTGCTTTTCCCAGGCTGTTATAGCAGTGAGCTGAATTGGGAGTAGAGCAGCTGGGATATGAGCCTGTGTCCATATGGGATGCCAGCAGTGCAGGTGTGGCTTTACTCACTATGCCACAACACCAGCGCCCTAAATTCTGTTTCTTAGAATCCTCAAGTTTGTTTTTTCTTTTTTTTTTTTTTTTTAATCTTCCTGAAGGTACAGGAGTAAATTTCATGTTCAAATCATTTTGGAAATACTGCATTGTAGATCTCATTCTTAGGGAATCATAGTGCACATTGACAATAATGCTTTGTACTTTAAAAATGTATTTAACTGAAACCTACTTGATTCCAGAACACTTTGGGTTATCTAATACCTATTGAGCTAATACTTTGTGGGACACAGTTATTTTGGGAAACTCCATCTTCACCTTTGTATGGAGAAGGAAGATGAAAGTCTGGCTATTTTGAAAATAGTTTTATTAATAATAGCTAATATTGTACTTAAGTGTATGTTAGGCACCATGAATCCATGATGCACATGATTTTTATCTTCAAAATAACCCTAAAAGATATGCTGTAACTATCTCATTTTATGTACCAAGAAATTAGGGCTTAGCATTGAATGACATGCCCATGGTTACATAATTAGCACATGACTCTCAGCTGATTAGGTGGGGGGATCTGTTTTAGGAGACCACAAAAGACTGGCAAGCCAAAAGTCCTCCATTGTTTATATCTTTAAAAAGTGTTATATTTTTGTATGTAACAGAAGCAATTTGATTCCAAATTAGGGTCAGAACAAGAAGAATGAGTTTTATTACCTCTGACTCTAAATACTGCCTGCTTGAAATATTTTAAGGAAAGTCTGTCCTTGTGAGGTATGATGCCTGGAGTGTCACTTGTCACAAATATGGATAGTATAGGGTATATCCTGCTCACCTAATGTGAAAGTAGATACTAATTCAGTCTTGTTTCTAGCTACCGATATAGGCAGAATGTTTCTTAAATTAAAGCTAAGTATGATTTGATTTATATAAAAGAACAGTATTCTGTGTTTATAAGGATCTTTATTTACAATAATCAAAAATAGGGAGAAAACAGATATATTAATCAGTAGGAGAATTAAGTGGATTGTGGCAGATGCATACAATGGAATGTTACTATTTTAAAACTTGGGGCAGACATTATGGCTCAGTGATTTAGGCTGCCACTTGTGATGCCCTCATCCTGTATCAAAGTGTTGGTTTCTGTCCTGGCCGGTTTGCGAACCTCCTCCCTGCTAAGTTATAAGAAAAAGGGGCACAGATTAGTGCCTCCTCACCAGGGCACCAAATGTAAGGAAAAAAGCACAGAACAGAGAGGAGACAATACAAACTTGCAGCCAGACCGAATTTATTCAGAGAAAATAAACTAGCAGAGGTTGACCAGTGTGCACACAGACTGGACACCTGTCAGAGGCCCAGACCCTAGCAGGCTGGTCCTTTTTATATCTTAGGTGGGCTAGGGTAGGGGTGAGAGGTAGGGGTTGGGGGTGAGGGGTAGTAGGTGGAGGTGAGCTTCTCCATACTGGTTCTTCAAGTTTGGCCCACTGGCTTCAAACCTGGGGAAGAATGCAGGGTGTGACTTAACTGGTCTCTTGAAAGAAAGCAGGAGTAACAAGAATCTAAAATGTTTGAGGCTTATGTCCTTGTTCCATCAGTGGTGCCTGGGAGGCAACAGATGATAACTCAAGTGCTTGCATCCCTGTCACCCACATGGGAGTTTTGGCTTCCTGGCTTCAGCCTGGTCCAACCCCCAGCTGTTGGAAGCTTTTGGGGAGTAAATGGATATATCCTCTCTCTCTCCCTCCCTCTCTCTCTCTCTCACTCTCACTCTTTCTCTGTCACTCTGCTGTTTAAATTAAAAAAAACAAACAAAAATGAACTAGTGAAACTTGCAGATAGTGTGCATGAATCTCAAAAACATGGAGGGAAAGACACTAGAAACAAAAGAGCATGTGTGATTCTGTGTGTGGTGGTTAAGAACTGTGTTTGCCTTGTATGGTAGGAGGATGTACCAGAGTGGGTAGGAGGAAACTTTCTGGGTTGATGGAAATAGTGAGGATCAGAAGAATGAATACATTTATCAGATCTCATTGTACATACCATTGATGTAAATTTTGCCTCCAGTAAAAGTAAATAGTACAACAAAAGATTAACCCCTCTGATGTCATAAAGTTTTATTTTTGTTTGTTTGCTTTTTGTTTTGGGAAAGTTATAGGGACATTATCTATATTAGTCCTTTTAAAAATGAAAACTTTTATTCTCCAGAAATAAAAATAGATTAACAGTCTAACAGATATGGAATATCTTAGCTGGGCCAGCCTTGTGGTATAGTGGGTTAGGCCACCTACAGCAACACTGGCATCCCATATGGTACTAGTTCAAGTCCTGGTTGCTGCAAATTCTATTCAGTTCCCTGCTGATGTGCCTTGGAATAAGTCAAAGATGGCCCAAGTATTTGGACTCCTGCCACTCGTGTGGGAGACTAGATGAAGCTCCTGGCTATGGCCTGGCCCAGCTCTTGGCCATTTGGGGAGTGAACCAGCAGAAGGGAAATTTCTCTCTCTCTGTCTCTGCCTCTCCCTCTCTGTAACTCTGCCTTTGAAATAGATAATTAAATATTTTTTTAAAAAATCGTAGCTAACCACAAGTAGCGATAATTCTAATAATAGTCTTTAAATCTTTTCCAAAGTGAGCCTTCATCTACAAACTCTAGTCATAACATTGAGTTTGTTGCTCTGTAAAGAGTCATATAGATGGCCATTACAAAGTACATTTTGTGCTTAAGTTACTGAGGCTGGATACTGCCTTTTCCTGGTTTCACTTCAGAATAGAGCCATTATCTTAAGTTAGTTGGCCATGACGCCTGACACTGTAAAATAAATGAATAAGACTTAACTATGGAAAAACCTCACTGTGCCATTGGTAAGACTCATTTTGTCCAGGTAGCTTACAATCAGATATTATGGGATTTTTGTCCTATCTTTCCCTGCTCAGAAATGTTGAGCTTTAGGCAACAGTCCCAGGTTGGTCCAAGTAATTGCTTGTGTGAATAATTTCAGTATGAGTTATGAAGTGCCAGTCGTGGAAAGAATGTTATTTCTCTACCAGCGGTGTCAGCAATTAGAGATTTCAGCAGGTGGGTAGTTCCTTGAGCCAAGCAGTTGGACAGATATAGAATCTGCCTTAGTTGTTTCATGGTGATCATCCCTGACAATCTAGAGGTAATTCAAGTGATATAGAAATCATTTCTGTGATCTTTTTCCAAACTGGGTGCTGTCCATTAAATGAATTTGTGTTAAAGGAATCACCCCTCCCCCCCATTGATTTGTTACTAAATTCAGCATACTTTTTCAGTTGTCAAGGTGACTTTATGGTGTATCAGGCATTGTGATATGCATTAGAATATTCTACCTAATAAACATCACAGTGAGTGAAGCTCTTTACTCTTCCCTCATGCCTTTTCCAATATTTAACGTGTTGACTTCTATATTTTTTTTAAAAAATTGATTTATTTATTTGAAAGGCAGAGTTAGAGGGAGAGACCAGGAGAGATCTTCTATCTGCTGGTTCGCTTCCCAGAGCTGTGCCATGCCAAAGTTAGGAGCTTGGAATTCCATCTAGGTGGATGGCAGGTGCATAAGTACTTGGGCTGTCCTCTGCTGCTTTTCCAGGTGCTTTAGCAGGGAGCTGGATCAGAAATGGAGCAGCCAAGACTCAAATCAGCACCTGTAAAGGATGGTGACATTGCTGGCCCCTTTGTGCTATTGCCTTTATCGCCTCCTCCTGCTCCTCCTCCTCCTCCCCTCCTCTGTTTCTTTCTCTCTCCCCCCTCATTTATTTATTTATTGGAAAGTGAGAGTTAGTTAGAAAGGGAGAGACAGAGAGAGAGAGATCTTCCATCAGCTGGTTCACTCGCCAGATGTCTGCAATGGCCAGCACTCGACCAGGCCAAAGCCAGGAGCCAGGAATTCCATCCAGATCTCCCACTTGGGTGGCAGTGTCCTAAGCACTTGGGCCATCTTTTGCCGCTTTTCCGAGGCCACTTGCAGGGAACTGAATCTGAAATAGAGCAGCTGGATCAGGAACTGGTGCCCAAGGGATGCTGGCCCCTCACCTCCTTTTCATACAAAATAACTTCATTTATGACTGGGGGACATGCCCTGTGCTTGGATTCCCAAGTTGCTACTACTTGAAGCCAGTAAAGCAATTCCAAATGCTTCTTAATTTTGATGCTTGTGTTTTTGCCTTAATCATGTATTTTAGACATTTCATTTTATTTATAATGAACGACAACTGAAATTAATTTGTTTTGATTTGATCTATTATAGGGAATAGTACCATCTTATTGGATAATTTTTGAAATTTTATAATTTATTGTCAGCACTTGTTCCTACATAACATTAAATATTATGGTATTAGACACAAAGTATCCTCAAAGTTCTTCATCCAGATAAATTAGTTCTCTGGAGAAAGAGAAGGACATAATTTAAAAGAATTCTCCCTGAAATGGGTTGTTTTCTATTACAGAAACTGTAGTTTAGAGTGACAAAATTTGACAGAGAACCACAGGGCAAAGAGTTACAGGCTGTGGCATTTGTTATTTTAAGCCAGAGTACTCCTTCCACACCCACAGTAGTAGTATTGTGAAGTCACAGGCAGGTGTATGGAGAATCCTACTTGTTGTCAGAACACCCTTGTTGCCAGCTCACTTCACCCCCAATCATTTGTGTTCTTTTTCTCCTCATTGACTTTGTGAAAGGGAGAAATGAAATGAGAAGTGGATAAAGGAATAGCTAACATGCCTAAGATCTCTTTCTTAGATTTTCCTTATCACTCCAGGTCAAATAGTATTTAAATGTTCGGCTTTTTTTTTGTTTGTTTTTGCTTTTTTTTTTTTTTTAAGATTTACTTATTTATTTAAAAAAATTAGAACAAGAGAAACACAGAGCTTGTCTTCCATTTGCTGATTTACTCCCCAGATGGCCGCAACAGCTAGGCCAGTCTAAAGCCAGGAAGCAGGTGCTTCTTCTGGGTCTCCCGTGTGAGTAGCCTGGACCCAACTTGGGCCATCTTCTTTGTTTTTCCCAGGCTATTAGCAGGGAGCTGGATGGAAGTGGAGCAGCCAGGACACAAACCAGCGCCCATATGGATGCTGACATTGCAGGCAGCTGCTTTACCTGCTATGCTACAGTGCTGGCCTCTGTTTAAATGTTTTGAGTGAATTAAATAAATATTGCTTTTCTGAACTCATGGGATTTATATAAGGCCCTGTACATGCAGGTATTTATCATTAAGTTTCTTTCTTTCCTTGGTAACTTAAGCAGAAAAGGAATTTATTGGAAAGATATTGAGGAACTTTCATGCAGCTTATATGGAGAATTTGTTTTTGTTTTTTGTTGGTTTTGGCTGGATTTGTAGTGTTTGATGTCAGCCGTCATTACTAGGCAATCACTTCCCCATTTGCGTTACATATTTCCTAACCTGATGGTAATCTCCCAATCTTTCAGTGCTCCCTCTCTAAGTCCTTTTGCTTTACCTGTTGGAATTAATAGTTCTGTATTATTAAGTAGAGATACATAAAAGTGTTGAAAATACAGTTTCTTTCACTCTGTTGCCCTACCTGACATTTCTTAGGACACTGTTTCCCTGTAGTCTTCTTAGGTGATGGTGTATTTTCATCCCACGTCTTCACTGATGCTGCCCTTACCCCATCCTCATGTAGAACCCTTTTCCCATTTGATGTTTTAGTTCATTTTCTCCTCACTGAAAAACTCTAGTTCTTCTGAAACACATGCTGTTAGACTGTCTCCTCTAGATCTCTACTAACCTTCTAATTAATTCTTATTAGTACCTGGCTCTGTGCCTTTCCACAGATCCTGTTATCATACTTATTAATTGCTACCTGCACATGGATAATCCGTATAACACCTGACCTCTCAGTTTTTAGAACTGCCTCCTTGGAAATCTATTCCTATAGTCAAACCCTAAACTTTTTTATTGGTTCTAACTACTGTACATGTGAACTTTAAAAAATAAAATAAAACTGATCATCATCTACTTATATGCCTTCCTTATTCCTCAGGTAACTTAAAAAAAGATTTTTATTTCAAAGGCTGAGGGACAGTAAGACTGAGAGCACGCATGAGAGAGCTATCTTCTATCTACTGATTTACTTCCCAAATTCTGCGACAGTTACAGCTACTCCAGGCTGAAGCCAGGAGCCTGGAACTCCATCTCCATGATGGCAGGGATCCAGTACTTGAGCCATCATCTGCTACCTTCCCAGGCACATTAGCAGGAAGCTGATTCAGAAGCAGATTAGCTGGGACTTGGGTATGCAGGTGTTTCAAGCTGGAACTTAACCTGCTGTGTCAGAATGCGTGCCCCACTTTTAAAAATCCTGTTAGATATCCTGTCCTTTAAATCTTTTACTTTTGGCTAACCTCATTCATGTCCTTATTTCCTTATCTAGTTCAGAGTCTAGATTCCATCTATATAATTGCTCTTTTGCACATATCTCAGCTCTCTTGTCCTTTTATCCCTCTTTAGTACTTGACTGACAGACTTCAAACCTTGCTTAGAGCTAGTTTTTTATTATTCCCCCAGCACATCTACCCAACTGTATATATATGTATGTATATATATATGTATATATATGTATATATATATATATATATATATGTATGTGTATATTCATTAGCCCCTCTACTTTGACCCTGGAGCTCATACTCCTTTGCTTACCTAAGGACTTAACTGGCAGAAGACTCCTTATTCTCCATGCCCTCTTTCATCTTCAGTCTTCATTTCTACTGGGTTATTACAATTTCTTTAAAAACTCTAGAACCCATGTTCTTTTCTAATTACTGCCCTGTCTCTCTACATCTTTATTGAAAAGCTCTTGCTTCTTCATCCCCTTCCACTATTTCTATCTCTGTTCATATAGTTTTTAAATACTCACCATTGTACTAAATTCATTTTTTGTCAAGGTCATTGATCTTTGTGTTGTCCTTGGTTAATGCTTAGTTCTTTTGAGTGATAATAATCTGTCAATGTAAGTTCATTAATAGTCAGAAAGGTACCACTTTGGTTTTTTTGAAGAATGAAAACATTTTGATGTGTATTTATTCAATAGGGAAAAATTCTCTGTCAGATTTTCTTTGCAAGTTTCTGGAATTTTTGGCCGAAAGTATCAAGCTCTTGTTCAAGGCCATATCTACAGTGACAATATGTGTGTTTGAAAGACATTCATCTTGGAATCAAAAGATTTAGGTCAAACTCTTTGCCACTTACTGGCTGTGTGATCTTGAACAAATTACTCAGTCTCTTGGGCTCTTAGTGAATTTTGCTATATTGTACGTGTTAAGTACGTTTTTTAAAATTTTTATTATTTTTTTATATGACAGAGTTAGAGAGAGACAGAAAGGTTTTCCTTCCGTTGGTTCACCCCCCCCCCCCAATGGCCACTACAGCTGGAGCTATGCAGATCCGAAGCCAGGAGCCAGGAGCTTCCTCCTGGTCTCCCATGCGGGTGCAGGGGCCCAAACACTCGGGCCATCCTCCACTGCCCTACTGGGCCACAGCAGAGAGCTGGACTGGAAGAGGAGCAACTGGGACTAGAACCTGGCGCCCATATGGAATGCTGGCGCCGCAGGCGGAGGATTAACCAAGTAAGCTATGGCGCTGGCCCCGTAAGTTTTCTTTTTAACAAATTTATATATTTATTTGGAAGGGAGATTTATAGAGAGAAAGAGGGAAAGAGAGAGAGAGAGAGAGAGAGAGAGAGATCTTCCATCTGTTGGTATGATCCCTGGATGGCTGCAATGACTGGTGCTGAGTTGGAATAAAGCTAGGAGTCTGGAATTTCTTCTGGCTCACTTATGTGGCAGTAGGGGCCCAAGCACTTGGGTCATTCTCTGCTGCTTTCTCAGACATATTAGTAGGGAGCTGGATTCGAAGTGGAGCAGCTAAGGCTTGAACTGGTGCCCATTTGGGATGCCAGAGTCTTAGGCAGTGCTTAAGGGTTAAGTTTTATGAAAATGTGCACATGGTGTTTTAACAATGATAATCCATCTGTCCCTTGATTTTACTAACCTGTCCATTATGCTCATATGCTACCCTCTTGGTGATACCTTTCCTAGTTAATCCTGTCTGGAATGTCCCTATCCTTTACTGTGGCATTTATTACTCTCATCAAACATATGTGTGTCCTATTAGTTATTAGTGTACAAGTCTTTGCTTCTTTCTGTATGTCACACACATACACATATGCTATTTATCACTCAGATATAGGGACTAAAATGTTTTTGTACTACTCATGGTATACACCCTGTAGCAGCAATCCTGTGAGATAGCCGGAAAGAACAGAAATTAAGTAGTTTTTATTGACATCATATGATTGATTGCTGATATGTGTTAATTCACCTTGTTTTCTCTATTTTGAGAGAGAGTGTGTGAGAGGGAGAGCGAGAGTACTCCATTAGCTGATTTACTTCCCCAAATTCCTACAATAGCTAGGGCTAGTCTAGGACAGACAGGCACCCAGAACTCCTCCTGGGTCTCCCACCTAGATGGCAAGGTCACAACTTCTTGAGCTATCATCTGTTGCCTTCCAGGATGTACGTTAAAAGGAAACTGGAATCAGGAGCAGAGCTGGGACTTGGACCCAGACACCAGCATGGGATATAGACTTCCCAGTTGGGGTCTTGAGCTAGGCTAAACGCCCACCCCAGTTCACATGTCTTTATTGAACCCCTGTTATGTACCAAGTACTGATCCTTGAAGTCTTTATTTAAGAATCTCAACCTGGTAACTAATTTTAAAAGTAGAAAGAAGGTAAATATGGAGCATTTGCATTTAATAAACTTTCAAGTTCGACTTCTGTACAGAAATGTGCATTGGTCATGATACATTGAGTTTTTGTACCCATCACCCAGATCAAGAAAATGTTACCAGGGGCTGGTACTGTGGTGTTGCATGTAAAGCCACCGCCTGCAGTGCTGGTGTCCCATATGGGTGCCGGTACAAGTCCCAGATGCTACACTTCCAATCCAGCTCTCTGCTGTGGCCTGGGAAAGCAGTAGAAGATGGCCCAAGTGCTTGGGCCCCTCCACCCACATGGGAGAACTGGAAGCAGCTCCAGGCTTCTGGCTTCAGATTGACCCACCTCTGGCTGTTGTGGCCATCTGGGGAGTAAACCAGTGAATGGAAGACACCCCACCCCCACCCCCGCCTCTGTAACTCTACCTTTCTCAAATGTAACCATTACCCTGAGGAAAAGGAAGTATTTCAGAATATAATTAAGTCACAGCTTTTGGGTATAAAGGAAAAGGGAGATCCAAGTACTTGGATGAACAGTCTGAGTCTGTCTCTTCAGAAATAGTTTTAGTGGCTATGGAAAAGCATCCTGATGGTTCATATTAAGGGTTATATAAACACTACTACTTCAGGTAATTCATATAAATCAGTGTAATTTGATTTTACAAAAATGATTGATTTGATCTCTGTAGGATTGTTGGCTTCTAAAAATATCAAGAGTAAACTTGGGCTTTCCCATAGCTTTGGAGCTGATTATATTAACCTTAATCGTAATTCTCATCCAATTTATCTGCTCATTCATGAGGTTGAATGACCTTTTTTGAACTTAGTGGCAGACATTCTCTTTGATATTTTATCTAGTCTATTTCTGTTTAGAATATTTAGGTTTACATTCTAAAGTTAATATACTTATTCAAACTCTCCTTTTGGAATTGAGTTGTCAGACATTTTCTTTTTGTATTTATTTCAGCAGTCATGTGACATTAACAAGGAAGTATTTCTTGCTGTCTGTATATGTGGAATAATTTTAAAGTGATGGTCTATCAGCAATAGAATTTATTGTAAGTTTATGTTAAGTCCAGTTTTGAAGCTCTTTCACAACACCATGGATATGAAATGCAAAGCTAAGCTAGGGATTATTTTAAATGCTTTATTCTGTGGAGATTTATATATTATTAAATGCTTAGCCCTTTCCTACCAGGTGGCTGACTTGTTTGTTTTGTAATTGCTTATGTCACTGGAGTCATCAATTTGAGTAATGTATTTGACATCATGGTATATACTAATATGTGTGAATGTTCAGTATACTATCATTAGCCCTTATCACAAGACACTCTAGTAAAATGATATCATGTTTCCTGTAAGCTTGAATGACATAATGAAGCTAGATCCAGTTTTTAATAAAGAGAATAGTCATGTGGGTATTATCATCTATTATCTATATGAAAGAAGATTATGCATATATATATATATATATATATATATATATATATAATGCTGTTTGTTGAATTTAAACTCATTATTGAACCATGGGTGTTTGTTGACCCACACATGATGACTACAAGGCCAATTGTTTCCTACTATATTTAAAGAAAAAAAGTCCTTGTCTACCGTGATAGCTAACTAATTTGAAGGCTTCTCTAAGGATGTGTTTATTAAGGCCTTCTTTTTGCTCTCTAGTGAGATAAGTCAGTCAATTTTACTGGGGCTTCTAATTGAAAATGGTTGAATAAAGTTGTACATAGTTATCTCTCATTACTCCCCAAATTTCATTGAAAAGATATAAGAAAAAAATAAAACTATGCTATTAGAAAATTGAAAATAGTGCTGTTAGCAGAACATTCAGGAGAGTAGCACAAGGACAGGCCACTGCTCTGAGGCCTGAAGAGACAGTGAAATCTTTGTATACTCAGACCCTGTCTTAGGGAGAAACATGAGAAGGAAGTGGAATTCTGAGAATGGGAATATACCTGAAGGGTGCTTTTTAATCTAGGTTGTGGATTCTGACAAAAAATCAGGTCATTTAGGAGAAATAAACAAGCTGCTCTTTATATTTCTGCATATAGAGACTCTTTTAGCAAATACATTGTGGTTAAAGAAAGACTAAAATAATTTAAAAAGTCACAGAAATTTAAGAAAGAAGTAGACAGGACTAGACTGATACAAGTGAACAACATATGAGTGTAATACAATGCAGATGGAAGTCAAGGTTTTTTTTCAGTAAAACTTTAGAATAATGCCAACACAAAGTCAGAAAAATAACTACCTAAAATGGGAAGGTGCCATGAAAATACAAAGCAGTATTCCTGATTATTTTTGGTCTTAGTGCTTAATAGAAGTCTTATTCTTGGAAGTGAACATGCTTCCTGTGAATACTAAAGCAAAAGCTATAAGCTGTTACTTTTTATCCTGTCAAGCAGAGCCAGGGATTATATATGAGATCTTCAAAAAGTATATGGAAAATAAAAATAAATAAAACAAAGAAGATGGAAAATGCATATTGTGAAAAGAATATATATGAATTTCAGTTTTTTGTACCATGCAAAATATCTTTTAATTCTATTTTTATGGGCTTTTTGAGGATCCCTTGTTTAATTAATACCTGAATTCAGTTCCTAGGCAATAATGATTTTCTTTTTTTCTTTATTATCTATTGATTTATTTGAAAGGCAGAGTTGACAGAGAGAGTGGGAGAGACAGAAAGATTGTCAAATGAATCACTCCCCAAATGGCCACAATGACGAGATCTGGGCCAGGTTGAAGCCAGGATCCAGGAACTCCAGTCAGGTCTCCCATGTGGGTGGCAGGGGCCCAAATACTTGTATCATCATCCACTGTTTTCCTAGACACAGTAACAGAGACTGGATCAGAAATGAAGCAGCCAGGACTCAAACAGGCACTCTGATATGGGATGCTATTGTTGTAAGTGGTAGGTTAATGATTTTCAATTCTGCCTTGGTAACCCATTCTCTATCTAATGCTGATTAATATATACTAGTTCTAGCCCTTTCTGTATTGATAGAAATATTTTATATCACTGTTGTCCGATATGGTAGCTACCAAGCACATGTCCTTCTAAGTACTTGAAATGAATGTGACCAATGCAATTGAGTAATTGAATTTTAATTCAATTTTAGAAGCTCCGTATTGGTAGTGGCTTTTATATTAGCTAGTGTAGATTTAGGCTGTCACTCTTAAGTAGGGGCAGAGTGCTAAGCAGTACTGAACTTTATATGAAACCTTATATAAACCTTATATAAAGTGCATGATTGGAAACCATACATACTATGTCCAGTTAAGAAAGGTAATATAAGACATAGAAGAGAAAAGTGTAATTAGGGACCTGTACTGTAGAAATGCTGGCACCCCATATGGCGCTGATTCGAGACTTGGTTGCTTCTGATCCAGCTCCCTGCTAATGTGCCTTGGAAAGTAGCAGAAGTACGTAGTTCCTTGCCACCCAAGCAGAAGACCCAGAAGGAATTCCTGCCTCCTTGCTTCATTCTATCCCAGACCTGTCTGTGTTTTCATTTTGGGAGTTAACCAGCAGATGGAAGACCCCCCCCCCCCCCGCCATTTCCCTCGCTCCCCTTTCCCTTCCCTATCTCTTTGTAACTTTGCCTTTCAAATAAATAAATAAATAAAGTTTTCTTTTTAAAAAAGAAAAATGTAATTGATAGCCTTAAAAGCTAAAAAGTCTCTCAAAATCTATAAAACAAAATAGACTTATTAAAGAAGAGTTCTATGTTGATTTTTTTTTTTTTTTACTTGACAGATAGAGTTAAAGAGAGAGACAGAGAGAAAGGTCTTCCTTCCATTGGTTCACCCCCCAAATGGCTGCTACGGCCGGAACTACACCGATCTGAAGCCAGGAGCCAGGTGCTTCCTCTTGGTTTCCCACGCGGGTGCAGGCACCTAAGCACTTGGGCCATCCTCCACTGCCTTCCCAGGCCACAGCAGAGGGCTGGACTGGAAGAGGAGCAACTGGGACTAGAACCCGGCACCCATATGGGATGCCAGTGCCTCAGGCGGAGAATTAGCCAAGTGAGCCACGGTGCCAGCACCTCTGTGTTGATTCTTGAAAACCATAGTGGTGGTTGCAAAAATGTAAAGTTGGGCCAGCGCCACGGCTCACTAGGCTAATCCTCCGCCTGCTGCAGTGGCAGCCCAAGTTCTAGTCCCAGTTGGGGCGCCAGATTCTGTCCCGGTTGCTCTTCTTCCAGTCCAGCTCTCTGCTGTGGCCCAGGAAGGCAGTGGAGGATGGCCCAAGTCCTTTGGGCCCTGTACCCACATGAGAGACCAGGAGGAAGCACCTGGCTCCTGGCTTCGGATCGATGCAGCGCACTGGCCGTAGTGGCCATTTGGGGGCTGAACCAACGGAAGGAAGACCTTTCTCTGTCTCTGTCTCTCACTGTCTAACTCTGCCTGTCCAAAAAAAAAAAAAAAAAAAAAAGACATTTTAAAAAAACTTTAAAGTCAACATCTTAGTATATTAAGGGTGACTGAATAGTACCAAAGATAAATGACTAAATTAGTGATTTTGGAGATATCTAAAACATCTAAACAGCCAAAGTGATGAAAAAAAAATGAAATGAAATTGAGATACAGGTGATAAAGCTAAGAAGACTACTGTCTAAAGGAAGTCAAGAAAGCAAGGAAGGTGAGATACAAATAACAAAAAGTATAAAGAAGAAAAAACATTTTCTATGAAAATCTTAGATCTTCAGATAGAAGGGGTCTCTCAGGTATTATAAGAAGACGTTACTTGAACATATCATGATGGTGCTTTTGAATTGTAATGATAGAAATTCCTTCCAGCTTTCACAGAGAGGGGGCGAAAAAGAGTACCCTTAAAGCAGCCATAATCCTGATACATCAAATTTTCATCTGCTTCCTGTAAAACACAGGACAAGAGGGCTGGTGCTCTGGTGCAGTGGCTTAAATCCATGGCCTGCAGCGCCAACAGCCCATATGGGCACTAGTTTGCGTCCTAACTCCTCTACTTCTGATCCAGCTCCCTGCTAATGTACCTGGGAAAGCAGCAGATGATGGCTCAAGTGCTTCGGCTCCTTCACCCTTCTGGAAGACCCAGATGACGCTCCTGGTTTCTGGCTTCACCCTGGCCCAGCGTGGTCTTTGTGGCCATTTGGGGAGTGAACCAGCAGATGGAAGATATCTCTTTCTCTCTCTCTCCCCTTCTCTCTCTGTAACACTACCTTCCAAATAAATAAACCTTAAAAAAACAAACAAACAAAAAAATGGATAAGGTATACAAAGTGCCTTTAAGAAGTATTTTGAATTTAGAATTCCTTAAACAGCTAAATTATGGCTCTGAGACCCAAGCAAAAGAATCATCCAGACTAAAAATTTGTCAAAAAATGTGTATATACTTCAGGATGTACTACAGAATATATGACATGTGGTAGAAGAAAAAAGTGATCTCCTATGAACCTAGTGCAGTTAATTTTAAATAATGGATGATAGTATGTGATAAAATGTAATATTGTTTTTATGTTGTATCATAAATAAAAGATGTACAGTCTTTAGAAGAAAAATCTAGACCCATAGTTCCATATTTTAACCAAATTTTGGGATTAAATACAAGCTGAAGGTCTTATTTGGAGGTGGTAAAGAATCCATAAAGAAGAAAAATGTGTTACCATTACAGTTTTAAAGTCTGAGTGTCTCGTATTTATTTGATACTTGTGTTGCTAGGCAATATAGAAATGATAGGAGACCTCATTCTAGCTTTCATGATGTTATTTGTCTAATTGGGTAGATAAGACTCTGGTGTACATGAAACAGTAGTGAGCCAGCTAGTCATTTTACTAAGATGTTCTTACATAAAAAGCTTATGATTAAAAATAACAGAGTTAAGGATTTGAAATGAATTTTTAGTTTAATTAATAAGGTAAAAAGTTGCACTACATTATTATTCATATACAATATCATTAAAAGCATGGAATTTCTGCTCTTTGTAAAAGAAGCTATCTGAACCATCTTATTCTCTGTTAGCAAGTCACATGCATTTCAGGAAAGGCTGAAACGTGATGGCTGTGTAACTTTCTGTACATTTTCTTTTTTTTTTTTTAACTTTTATTTAATGAATATAAATCTCCAAAGTACAGCTTATGGATTACAATGGCTTCCTCCCCCATAACTTCCCTCCCACCAGCAACCCTCCCCTTTCCCGCTCCCTCTTCCCTTCCATTCACATGAAGATTCATTTTCAATTCTCTTTATCTACAGAAGATCAGTTTAGTATATATTAAGTAAAGATTTTAACAGTTTGCCCCCACATAGCAACACAAAGTGAAAAATACTGTTGGAGTACTAGTTATAGCATTAAATAACAGTGTACAGCACATTAAAGATAGAGATCCTACATGATATTTTTTAAAAATTAATTTTCTATGCAATTTCCAATTTAACACCAGAGTTTTTTTTTTTCATTTTCAATTATCTTTATATACAGAAGATCAATTCAGTATATACTAAGTAAAAATTTCATCAGTTTGCAACCACACAGAAACACAAAGTGTAAAAATACTGTTTTACTACTAGTTATAGCATCACTTCACATTAGACAACACATTAAGGACAGATCCCACATGAGATGTAAGTACACAGTGACTCCTGTTGTTGATTTAACAATTTGACACTCTTGTTTATGGTGTCAGTAATCTCCTTAGGCTCTAGTCATGAGTTGCCAAGGCTATGGAAGCCTTTAGGGTTCGCCGACTTTGATCTTATTCTGATAGGGTCATAGTCAAAGTGGAAGTTCTCTCCTCCCTTCAGAGAAAGGTACCTCCATCTTTGATGGCCCAGTTCTTTCCACTGGGATCTCACTCGCAGAGATCTTTCATTTAGGTCTTCTTCTTTTTTTTTTTTCCAGGGTGTCTTGACTTTCCATGCCTACAATACTCTCATGGGCTCTTCAGCCAGATCCGAATGCCTTAAGGGCTGATTCTGAGGCCAGAGTGCTGTTTAGGACATCTGCCATTCTATGAGTCTGCTGTGTATCCTGCTTCCCATGTTGGGTCGTTCTCTCCCTTTTTGATTCTATCAGTTAGTATTAGCAGACACTAGTCTTGTTTGTGTGATCCCTTTGACTCTTAGACCTATCAGAGTCATCAATTGTGAACTGAGATTGATCACTTGGACTAGTGAGATGGCATTGGTACATGCCACCTTGATTGGACTGTATTGGAATCCCCTGGCACATTTCTAACTCCACCATTTGGGGCAAGTCTGATTGAGCATGTCCCAAATTGTCTGTACATTTTCCAAATTATATTTCCTGGTTCTTGTAGTTAAACTTTACTTCCAGTTTTAATATCTGATTGGTAAAGGGTCAAGGAAGATAGGAAGGAAGGGAAGTTTTAAATTAAGCCTGTGCCTCACTGTGAACTTTGAACTGAAACCTTTTGAAGACCTACTTTACTTAACTTTAACAATAGTCATGGAAAACATAAACTGCCTTTTTCCATTCTCTGATTTGTCAGAGATACATTATCTGGCACTTAGTCCCATTGTGTTGAATTTGCAAGGCAATCGGTCAGCCTGGATCTGCAGTAGGTTCCTATCAATCCAAATCCTTCTGAAACCCTAGTTTGAAGACACCATCCAGTTGATTGTTTATCTTATTTAATTACTTTTTGGGAAACAGTTTAATAGTTTGTCACACTGCTGCAGGAGTCTGTGGTTATTACAATTCTTTTTCTCTGCTGAATTCATGCCTCATGTCCAAGAAGAACGAGGAACATGGAAAACGAAGAATCTGTTAACCAGAAGTGATTTATTTGAAGAAAATAGTGAAGTTAAGGCCGGCGCCGTGGCTCAACAGGCTAATCCTCCGCCTTGCGGCGCCGGCACACCGGGTTCTAGTCCCGGTCGGGGCACCGATCCTGTCCCGGTTGCCCCTCTTCCAGGCCAGCTCTCTGCTGTGGCCAGGGAGTGCAGTGGAGGATGGCCCAAGTGTTTGGGCTCTGCACCCCATGGGAGACCAGGAGAAGCACCTGGCTCCTGCCATCGGAACAGCGCGGTGCGCCGGCCGCAGCGCGCTACCGCGGCGGCCATTGGAGGGTGAACCAACGGCAAAAGGAAGACCTTTCTCTCTGTCTCTCTCTCGCTGTCCACTCTGCCTGTCAAAAAAAAAAAAAAAAAAAAAAAAGAAAATAGTGAAGTTAAAGCAAAAAATAAAGAAAAAATCTCCTAGCACTGCTGAGAGAAGTCTCTGTAGGAGACACTCTTTGAGGGCTGATTGTCTAGGAATTATAGGCTATAAAAAGGGGTAAGTCTCATGATTGGTCTGGGAGAGGGACAGTTTTGATTGGTTAATTGGATGAAAGTTTCAATCGAGACTCAAAGACAACAGAAACTTTACTCCAAGGTGTATAGAATTCTCGTTACCTTCATCTGTTACAACAGCACAGAAAAACCTATCTGATTACAAGGACTAGGGCTTGACCTTAGCATCCTCCACAGAAGCTAACTGATTTCTCTCAGATCCTCTTAGACTAATCTTCGCTTGGTCCTTGTCTACCTAAGCCAGGAGTCTATCTTTCTATCAATAGCAGTCTTTACATGTATGTAACTTTACTGTTTTTTATTTGTTAGAGAGAGAGAGAGAGATATCCATCTACTTGCTGGAGCTGGTCTGGGCTGAAGCCAGGAACTAGGTGTACAACCCAGGCCTTTCTCACATGTGTGGCAGGAACTCAGTTACTTGAGCTGTCACTGCTATCTCCCAGGGTCTACATTGTCAGGAAGAAGGAGACAGAAGCTAGAGCCAGAAATGGAATCCAAGTAAGTCCAATGTGGGGCATTGATAGACTAAACACCCATCTCCTATTTTTTTTTTTACAGCTAAATAGTACTCCATAGTGTATATATACTGTAATTTCTTTATCCAGTTGACAGTTTATAGACATCTGAGTTGATTCCATATCTTAGCTATTGTGAATCATGCTGCAGTGAATATGGTGGTACAGATAACTCTTTCACCTGCTGATTTCTTTTGGTTTGGGTAAATTCCCAGGAGTCGATGGCTGGACCATATGATAGGTCTGTATTCAGATTTCTGAGGTATCTCTATACTGTCTTCCACAGTAGCTGCACCAGTTTACATTCCCATCAACAGTGGATTAGGGTACCTTTTCTCCTACATCCTCACCAGCATTTGTTGTTTGTTGATTTCTGTATGAGAGCCATTTTAACTGGAGTGAGGTGAAACCTCATTGTGGTTTTGATTGCATTTCTTGGATGGCTAGTGATCCTGAGCATTTATTCAAGTGTCTGTTGGCCATTTGAATTTTCTCTCTTGAAAAATGTCTGTTCAAGTCCTTTGCCCATTTCTTAAGTGGGTTGTTTGTTTTGTTGTTGTGGAGTTTCTTGAGCTCTTTATAGATTCTGGATGTTAACCCTTTACCCATTGTGTAGTTTGCAAATATTTCCTCCCATTCTGTCAGTTGCCTCTTAACTTTGCTGAGTGTTTCTTTTGCAGTACAGAAGCTTCTCAGCTTGATGTAATCCCATTTGTCAGTTTTGGCTTTGATTGTGCCTGTTGGGTCTTTTCTAAGAAGTCTTTGCCTATGCCAATGTCTTGTAGGGCTTCCCCAATGTTCTCTAGTAACCTGATGGTATCTGGTCATAGATTTAGGTCTTTGATCCATTTTGAGTGGGTTTTCGTATAAAGTGTAAAGTAGGAATCTTGTTTTATATTTCCACATGTGGCAATCTGGTTTTCCCAGCACCATTTGTTGAAGAGACTGTCCTTGCTCCAGGGATTGATTTTAGCTCCTTTGTCAAAGGTAAGATTGTTGTAGATGTGTGGATTGAGTTCTGCAGTTTCTATGCTGTTACATTGGTCTACATGTCTAATTTTGTGACGGTACCAGGCTGCTTTGATTTTAACTGCCCTGCAGTATGTCTTAAAATCAGTTATTGTGATGACTCTGGCTTTGTTTTTGTTGTATAGGATTGCTTTAGCTATTTGTGGTCTCTTATGTTTCCATATGGACTTTAGCATCATTTTTTCTAGATCTGTGAAGAATGCCATTGGTATTTTGATTGGGATCCCATTGAATCTATAAAATGCTTTTTCTAGTATGGACATTTTGATAATGTTGATTCTTTCAATCCATGAACATGGAATATTTTTACATTTTTTAATTTCTTCTTCTGTTTCTTGAATACAACAACACATCAGAAAGATCATTCACCCAGATCAAGTGGGATTTATCCTTGGTATGCAGAGATGGTTCAATGTTTGCAAATCAATCAATGTGAGAAGTCACATTAAGAAACTGAAGAACAAAAACCATATAGTTATCTTAATAGATGAATAGAAAGCATTTAATAAAATACAACATTCTTTCCATGATGAAAACTTAAGCAAATTGGGTATAGAAGGATTTTTTCTCAACACAATCATGGCAATTTATGACAAACCCATGGCCAGAGTTCTATTGAATGAGGAAAAGCAGAAGTATTCCCCCTAAGATCCAGAACCAGATAAGGATGCCCACTCTCACCTTTGCTATTTAATATAGTCCTAGAAGTTTTAGCAGAGCCATTCAGCAAGAAAAGAACATCAAAGGGGTACAACTTAGAAAGGAAAAAAATCAAACTATCTTTATTTGTAGATGATATGATTTTGTGTATAGGGGACCCAGAGAAGACTATTGGAACCTATAAAAGAGTTTAGTAAAGTAGCAGGATATAAAATCAACACACAAAAATCAATAGCCTTTGTATATACAGACAATGCCATGGCTGAGAAAGAACTTTTAAGATTAACCCTGTGGTCAGCTCTGAGGTGTAGTTTTTTAAGCTGCTGCCTGCAGTGCCGGCATCCCATACAGCTGCCATTTTGAGTCCTGGCTGCCTTACTTCTGATCCAGTTCTCTGCTATGGCCTGGAAAAGTAGTAAAAGATGGCACAAGTCCTTGGGCCTCTGCACCCATGTAGGAGACACAGAACAAGCTCCTGGCTTTGGAATCACCCAGCTCCGTCCATTGTGGCCATTTGGGAAGTGAACCAGTGGATGGAAGACCTCTCTCTTTGTTTCTCTCTCTGCCTCTTTGTAACTCTGCCTTTCAAATAATAAATAAATAAATATATATATTTTTTAAAAATCCCTTTCACAGTGGCTCCAAAAAGAATTAAATAGCTTGGAGTAAATTTAACCAGGGATGTCAAAGATCTTTATGATGAAAATTACCAAACATTAAACCTCAAACTCTTAAAAAAAAAAAAAAGGAAAAGAGAAACAGCAGACAAATATCCCATCTACTCTTTCAATTCCCAGACACCTGCAGTGGCTTGACCTGAGCCACGTTGAAGCCAAGAACCTGGAACTCAGTCTGAGTCTCCCACATGAGTGACAGAGACCTAAGCACTTGAGCTATCACCTGCTGCCTCTTAAGATGACTGTTAGCTGGAATTGGAACTGGAGCTGAGACTTGAATACAAGTATTCTAATATGGAAGGCATGTGTCCCAAGTGGCATCTTTTTTTTTTCAGATTTATATATTTGAGAGGTAGAGTTACAGACAATGAGAGGGAGAGAAGAAAGATCTTCCTTCCGTTTGTTCACTCCTCAATGAGGCCACAATGGCCAGAGCTGGGCCTATCTGAAGCCAGGAGCCAGATGCTTCATCCTGGTCTCCCATGTGGGTGCAGGGGCCCAAGGACTTGGGGCATCTTTTATGGCTTTCCCAGGCCACAGCAGAGAGCTGGAATGGAAGAGGAGCAGCCGGGACTAGAACCGGCGCTCATATGGGATGCCACTGTCGCAGGCGGAGGATTAACCCACTTCGCCATGGTGTGGGCCCCCCAAGTAGCATCTTAATTGCTGTTCCAAATGTCTGCCCTGAACCCTTATTTTAAATACCTCTTCTACTCTAAAAATATATTGTCTGGTTCTTAGTTTTATTTTTCTCCATTACTTTTGTCTCTCCAACTAGACTTTGAGCACCCTGAGTAAGGGACTGTGCATTGTAAATCTTCTGAATCTCTTAGATGCCTAATATAGTACTAAGTACATACTAACTCATACTTTCTTGAGTAGTCTCTAGACAATGAAGAGATTGTCATCATACATATTGTGGTTAAGTCTAACCCATGACTCATTTTATAGTTTGATATGTTGGAAGGAGTCCTGAACCTAGAGTCTGAGTGACACCAGTAGAATTCTCTGACTCCTAGTGTTGTTGAGTCACTCTTTTTATAAACTTGGATGTGTTACATCAACTGTGTATAAGTTAGAATAACAATACATAGCAATACCACTTATACTAGAATTCCACAAATGGATAACTTGAGAATAAAGCAAGATGAATTATAGGACAAATTCAGATTTTAGAAAAAACTGTAGAAATAAAATGCAGTAGTACTGTATTATGTTACAGGTGGTTTGTATTCTTCATTCAAAATATGTTTTAATCTTATCCCTTAGCTTTTTATATTTCTGTCACCAAAAACATGTTTGTGTGCAGGGGGATCACTTAGTGATTAAGATACCTGTGCTCCACCTTGGAGTACCTGTATTCTATTCCTGGCTGTGGCTCTTAACTCCAGTTTCCTGCTAATGCAGACCTTGGAAGGCAGCAGGTGATGATGGCTCAAGTAACCAAGTTTCTGCAACCCACATTGGAGACTTGGATTGTGTTCCCAGCTCCTGGCTTCAGCCCTAGCACAGTTCTGCATGATACAGGAACTTAGATAGTAAACCAGTGGATGGAAGCTCTTTCTCTTCTCTCAAATATATAAATGAAATCAAGTACATATTTTTGTCATGCTGTCATGTTAGGTAAGAAATGTTCTGAAGTTAGGTAAGGTATGTGAGTATTGAACTTTGAGCTAAAGAAATCATGGTACAAACCTAATCTTTTCTTCATGTATTTTGACTCCTGAATCCATTGTCAATGTCAATAGATAATTCACATGCCATATTAATATGACCAGAGCAAAGAAACTATCTGTGAAGAAGTTAACTAGCTTTGGGGCCTACATCGTGGTACAGCAGCATCCCATATGGGTGCTTTTTCAAGACCTGACTGCTCCACTTCCCATCCAGTTATCTGCTGTGGCCTAGGAAAATAGCAGAAGATGGCCCAAGTCCTTGGGCTCCTGCACCCATGTGGGAGACCCAGAAGAAGCTCCTGGCTCCTGGCTTTGGATCGGCTCAGCTCTGGCTGTTGCGGCCAATTAGGGAGTGAACCATCGGATGGAAGACCTTTCTCTCTGTTTAACACTGACTTTCAAATAAATAAATAAATCTTTTTTTTGGAAAAAAAAAGTTAATTAGCTTTGTGATAATTGTTCTCTTATACCTGCTTTAAAACCATGGACTGGGGCTGGTGCCATGGCTCACTTGGTTAATCCTCCGCCTGCGGTGCCGGCATCCTATATGGGTGCCGGGTTCTGGTCCTGGTTGCTCTTCTTCCAGTCCAGCTCTCTGCTGTGGCCCGGGAAGGCAGTGGAGGATGGCCCAAGTGCTTGGGCACCTGCACCTGGCTGCTGGCTTTGGATCTGCATAGCTCCGACTGTAGTGGCCATTTGAGGGGTGAACCAAAGGAAGGAAGACCTTTCTCTCTGTCTCTCTCACTGTCTTAAGTCTCTGTCAAATAAAAAAAGAAATGGACTTAAAATGTTGATTTATTTTAAATAATAAAATGATTTGTGAATGTTACTAGTTATTATGCTTCAAAAAGTTAATTCCATAAATTCTTAAAATATGTTATTAGGAGGAAAAAATCATTATTTCTTTTTGTCTGATGCATGTTAAACAATAGTCAGTAGTTTGTCTCTTTTAAGATCACTGACTTGGGGCATACCGTACTGGTTGGACAGGATCTCACATTGTGACTAACTTTTAATGAGTGCTTATAAAAACATGTGCTGCCTCCTGCTACTGTACAATTGCTGTCTTTTGTCTGAGTAGGGCCTTTTACATTCCATTTAGAAGTGTACATGGGTTGGCCCATATTGCTCATGATTTAGTTACCTTCAACACCCTCAAAAAGTTGAGAATCTGAAAATGTAGTAGAAAAGTTAATCTCTCTCTCAGTGCATTGTATAACAGAGATAATTTTTTCTTCTTTAAATCAATTTTTCTACCTTTGGTGTTCTGTTTTGTGCTTCTTAAACAAACCATATAGTACTATGTACTGCATTGTTTCCTTAGGAATGAGTCAGCAGATTTGGCCCCGTTTGTAAAGCAGTAAAATACCAGTGTTAGAATCTAAGTCAAAACACTATACAGATGGTGATGTATATGCTGCACAATTGTGATATGTTTCTCTTTTATCTCTTAATATTTAGAAGACCTTGAAAGCCATAGGGGAACATTTTCCACTTATGACTTACTAGTGCCTCTGTACCAAAAGCTATCTTTTTATCGACTCTGCCTCTGCTGTTCTTGATTAATTTTGTATCCTCAAGCAAATCTCTTAATTTTCCAGGCCTCAGGTTTCTCTTCTACAAGATGAGGATAATTATGCCTGCCTGTAGCCACAGGAATGTTGTAAAAATAGCAGGGAGAATTTTTATAAAGGACTAGGCATGTAGTTTATAGTCTTTGTGTACAAATTATTTGATTTGTTACTGTTTTTATAATAAACACAAAGAAACATATTTAATAATGTGTAAATAATTCTTCCTTAGGAATGGTTTTTTTCTAGATAGTTGACTAGAGTACAGTTGTGTTCCATGCATGTAAAGTCACAGAAGGACTTGAGTGAGCAACAGAACATTGACCAGAAACATAAACAAGTAAGCAGGAAGTTAAGTCATAAGGATAGTAGAAGTTTCCTTAAAAAGAGAGGAACACACACACACAGGCACACAAAGCTATTGCTATCACTTGTTGGGAAATAATGTATCAGGATTTCTCTTTATCTTTTCCTCAAATGTTCATTATTTTCCTATTAATTGAGATATATCATTTTCTGTATGTGATGAGGATATGGGTGTGTGAACAGTGGAGGCAGATAGAAAAGTTTCATTGATATAAAAATACCCACATTTCCTAGCTTCTTCCTAATTTTGGATTACCTGAGATTTGGTCTGACATTTGATTTTATCACTGAAGAATTGTTAAGAGATAGGGGAACTTGAAGAAGCAGTAGTTTCCTACCCTTTGATGTTTTTAGACTAGTCTACATTTCAGGAATAGGAATAAAGGATGGAAATTAATTATGAATTATGTTTTTCTGAGGAAATAGTCCAGAATACAGATGGCTTCTATAGCATGATATACCAGTGTCAAACATGTCTGACTTAAGGAATTTTATACATACTGAGTGAGAATATAGGGATGATGTCTTTTGATATAAAATTTTAGAAAAGTTTCTTAAATAATAGCTCTTCTAGATCCCTGACATAAATTGTTAGTAGAGATTTTCTGGTCAGTTCTGAGGTTTTTCTGGAGTCCTTTAGATATTTAACATAATTGCCATAGCATACAATCAGTCTAGTTAGTAAATACTGTATGTTTAAATTTCCTTAAGTCGCTTGCTTGGAACTCAAAATTCATCTTCACAAATAACTGATGAAACTAAAAACATGAAATCTAGTTTCTGAAAGAGGGGCATGTGGAATAAGGGACAAAATAATGGGTTTGGAGTTAGAGGGTTTTTAGTCTTCATTGTAACACTTTGTGTAATCTTAGATTATTACATCTATCTGGATTAGTTTCTTTATTAAATAGGAACAATACTATTTGTCCATCAGAGTAGTTGTAAGGAAATGATAAAATTAACTGTAAAGATAGATTTCTATGTGTGATCAATGGTAAGTATAGCTTGGTGGTAGTTATATTTATCAGCTATTTTTATTTGTATTGTGTTTAACCTATATTAACCAGTGTTTTTTTTTAGTGCCACTATAATAATAATAATAATTTTCTAAAGGAAGATATATCACCTCCTTAGTAGTCATATTCTCGGTACCAGAGGTGTGGTGGGAAGCATATGCTTCTAGAAATGCTAACTTGTTTCACCTGCCTAGGGCAGTGTTTTTTAAATTTGGCATGCTGAAGAATGGTCTTGCAAGCTTCTTTAAAATGCAGAATCCCAGCTGCCAGAAATTCTCAGTCAATAAATCTTGGAGTTAAGTCTAGGAGTCATCATTCTTAACAAGCCTGGAGGGTGATGCTGATGTACCTGGTCCTCATACCACACATGAAACTACTCCTGGTAATTACCTTTTCCTGTATTTGATACTCAGATCTGATACTCTAGCCTACATGAATAGCTTTGTGAAGATCAGTCCCTCTTAGTTTATGCGTTTAGGTCTACCTTGGGAGGGTATAGGTGGGAATAGAAGATAGTGGTTGTTATCATAGAAGCTTACCATGTCTGAACTCCTTAACATTAATCATATCTTGCTGTAGAGAATTCCCCTTTCCTTAATTGCAGGTTATCAAAGTATGTTCTGTACAACAGAAAGTCCTGAAGTACAGAATTACAGTCTCAGGAGGTGGGGTCTAGAAATCTGATGTACAAAGAGTTTAAGAGAAGGCAGAGTGTGATTCTGTACTACCAGACCTATTTTACTTGGGACAGGAAAATAGTAGAACCAGAAAGGAAAGTAGAGATCAAGTTGTGGAGAGCTCTGAAAATCAGTATGAGGAATGCCTTTAAGTATATTTATATATATAACCAAAAAGGGAATACAACAGTTTCCTCTCAAAAGGTAATGGTGGGATAATGGATTTTGGGATGGTGACAGAGTAGATAGTACCAGGAATTGGTTTTCCGAGCCAGACAACAATTGCACTGGCAGAGTCTGTCTGATAGAACTGTTTTGATACTCTGAAGCTTCAGAATCTTGGAATTTCTAGGGGGAAGGTTTGGACAGTAAATTTTGATTAGTATCAGCTGTGGCCAATATGTGTTCCAGGAGCAGCTTGTACTCAGCCTGCAGAGGACAGAGTGGGCAAAAAGGATCCTGTCTTCCAATAATGAAATCTTCTCACTGGTTATTGACTGATTATTACTTCTGATATTAGAGGTGCAAAAAGGCTAGTGGCCACTGTTGTACACCCTCCACCCCATTATTGCAAGCCCCTTTCTCTCTGGATGCAGTGACTTCCAGATAATTTTAAGAACTAGCTCTCTTCCTCTTCTTTCTTTCATTTTTCTTTTTTCTCCATTTGGAAGCTAGACATTGAAGTCTGTGACATTTAGAAATAACTTCAGGGTAAGCATTTGGTACAGTGGCTTAAGCTGCCACTTAGAAAGTCTACATCCTGTATTAGAGTGCATGGTTCAACTCCTGGCTCTAATCCAGATTCCTGCTAATGTACAGCTTTGTAGGTGATAACTCAAGTACTTGGCTCTCTGCCACTGCCACTTGCTTGGAAAGCCCTGATTGAGTCTCGTGCGCCTGGTCCAGCCCCAGCTGCTAAGGGCATTTGGAGAATGAACCAGCACATGGAATCGTTCTGTTTCTCTGTCTCTGGATTTCAAATAAAATTGGAAAATAATTTTTTTTAAGATTTATTTATTTATTTGAGAGTAAGAGAAAGAGAGAGGTCTTCTATCTGTTGGTTCACTCCCCAGATGGCTGCAATGTCTGGAGCTGTGACCATCTGAAGCCAGGAGCTAGGAGCTTCTTCCGGGTCTGACATGCAGGTGTAGGGGCCTAAGAATTTGGGTGGTCTTCCACTGCCTTCCCAAGCCATAGCAGAGAGCTGGATCAGGAGTGGAACTGCTTGGACTAGAACCAGTGCCCATATGGGATGCCGGCACTGCAGGTGGCAGCTTTACCCATTACGCCACAGTGCTGGCCCCCAAAGATAATTATTTTAAAAATCTCATATATGGGGGAAATTGGAAAGACACTACATATACCTAGGGAGAGGTGTAGGCTCAGAAAAAAGTTGAGAAGGCTGATTGTTGGTACAAAGATAGTCCACAATAATAGAAAAAAAAAAAAAAAAACAAACAAACAGAAAACAGCAAACCCTGAGGGAGGGGAGAATTTGATTTTTTGAGTTGTTGCCACATTGTCAGATTCAAATGTGCAGTTCTCAGTGAAAACCACAAGGCATACAAAAAAACGAGGAAAAAACAGCCCATTCAGAGGTAAAAAAGTAAAATCGTCTCTTGAAGAGATCTGAAAGTATCCAAAAGGTTGTGGAGAACATAAAGAAAACGTTTGACCAAGGTGGAAACCTGGGGCCAGCATTGTGGTACAGTGAGTTAAGTAGCCTCCTGTGACTTTCATATCCTGTGTGGCCTCTGCTTTGAGTCTTGGCTACTCTGTTTCCAAACCAGCTCCCTGCTAATGCAGCAGGGAAGATGGGAGAGTGGCAAAAGATTGCCCAAGTAATTGCGTGCTTTACCCATGTGGGAGACCTAGATGGAGTTTCAGGCTTTTTACTTTGGCCTGGTCCAGCCCTGGCTATTAGAGTCATTCGGGGAGTGAACCAATGGATAGACTATTTCTCTCTATTTCTTCTCTTTTCTGTTACTGTGCCCTTCAAATAAATAAGTTTTTGTTATTAAATAAAAGGTGAAAACAAGAATAACAACATAGAAAACCTAAAATAAAACCAGAAAGGAATCTGGAACTGCAAAATACAATAACTGAAATGAAAAACACATTGGAAAGAAGTGACTTATTGTATACAAGGAACTCTTTAAGATGATCAGATTTCTCATCACAACTTTGGAGGACAGATGACTATGAACTGATATATTCCAAATGTAAAAGAAAGCTGTCAACCCGAAATCCTAAATCTGGTAAAACTGTTCGTCAAAAGTAAGGGATAAGTTAGACCTTCTCAGATAAACCTAAGCTGTGGATGTTCATTGCCACTAGACCTGCTGTCCAAGAAATGCTGAAGAGTCCTGGAAGTTAAGGTTGAAAGGACACTAGACAATAATTCAAAGCATATATATGAAGAAACGAGTATCTCAGTAAAGTAGTGGGCAATTATAAAACCTAGTATTGTAATAACTATGTAATTCTGCTTTTTTTCTATATGATTTAGGAGACTAGAACATTTAAAAAACAGTCTGAAAGCTAGTATTATAAGTTTGGTTTGTAACCCTATGTTTTGCTTTCTGCACAATTTAAGGAATGCATTTAAAAGAGTGGTTTATGTTTTTGGATGCACAATGCATGAAGCAGAAATTTTCTAACAGCAATGGAAAGGGGTGAGGAGGTAGCTTAAAGGAGCATTTTTAAAAATATATGTATATTATTGAAAATTTTTAATTTTTTCTTTATAGAGATAGACAGTGAGAGAGAGAGAGAGAGAGAGAGACAGAGAGAAAGGTCTTCCTTCCATTGGTTCACCCTGCAAAGGGCTGCTACGGATGGTTCTGCCCCGATCCGAAGCCAGGAGCCAGGTGCTTCTTCCTGGTCTCCCACGTGGGTGCAGGCACCCAAGCACTTGGGCCATCCTCCACTGCCTTCCCGGGCCACAGCAGAGAGCTGGACTGGAAGAGGAGCAACCAGGACTAGAACCCGGCGCGCATATGGGATGCCGGCGCCTCAGGCAAAGGATTAGCCAAGTGAGCCATGACGTCGGCCCCTATTATTGAAATTTTTAAAAAAGATTTATTTATTTGAAAGGCAGAGTTACAGAGAGGGAGAGGGAGAGAGACAGATCTTCCGTTTGCTGGTTTACTTCCCAAATGACTGCAATAGCCAGAGCTGTGCCGATCTGAAGCCAGGAGCCAGGAGCTTCTTCTGGGTCTCCCACATGGGTGCAGGGGCCCATGTACTTGGGCCGTCTTCTGTTGCTTTCTCAGACATATTAATAGGGAGTTGGACTGAAGTGGATCAGCTGAGACTTAACATGGTGCTCATATGGTTGCTAGTGTTGCAGGCTGTGGATTAACCTGCTGTGCCACAACGTTAGGCCCATGGTGTTGAAATTAAGCTGGTATTAGGCATTATAAATTCAGGTTGTTAAATGCAACCTTCATGTTAATCACACAATAAGAGAAATAGAATATACACAAAAGGAAATAAGAAAGGATTTAAACATTTTACAACCAAAAAACTCAAACATTAAGGAAGAGAATGATGAGAAACAGAAAACTTTTAAGGCACATAGAAAACAAATATTCCTTCTGCTGAGAATTTTTTTGTGTGTGTTTTACATTGTGGTTCTTTCTTAAATATTTTCCAATATTCATAACACAAAATTAAAATTTTAATACCAGAGTTCTTCGTTCAAACTCTGACTACGTCTTTTTTTTTTTTGACAGGCAGAGTGGATAGTGAGAGAGAGAGACAGAGAGACAGGTCTTCCTTTTTGCCGTTGGTTCACCCTCCAATGGCCGCTGCAGCCGGCGCATCTCACTGATCCGAAGCCAGGAGCCAGGTGCTTCTCCTGGTCTCCCATGTGGGTGCAGGGCCTAAGGACTTGGGCCATCCTCCACTGCCTTCCCGGACCATAGCAGAGAGCTGGCCTAGAAGAGGGGCAACCGAGATGACTACGTCTTTTAAAGTTTCAAGAGATTTATCAGTGCAATGTTTATTAGAATGCTTCAGAAATACTAACTTACTAACATATACAGCATCAATTTAATTTAATTTTTCCTTAAAAGTAAGTAAAGTCAGGGAAAAAATTAAGTAAAATATACTTTGGAAAGTAAAATTGGCTGGCGCCGTGGCTCCACAGGCTAATTCTCTGCCTAGTGGTGCCGGCATACCGGATTCTAGTCCTGGTCGGGTTGCCGTATTCTGTCTCAGTTGCCCCTCTTCCAGGCCAGCTCTCTGCTGTGGCCAGGGAGTGCAGTGGAGGATGGCCCAAGTGCTTGGGCCCTGCCCCCATGGGAGACCAGGAGAATCACCTGGCTCCTGCATTTCAGATCAGCGCGGTACACCGGCCGTGGTGGCCATTGGAGGGTGAACCAACGGCAAAGGAAGACCTTTCTCTCTGTCTCTCTCTCTCCCTGTCCACTCTGCCTGTCCAAAAAAAAAAAAAAAAAAGTAAAATTGACTTAATAAAGGTTTCCTCCCCTGCCAGAAGGAGGTATTTCCTCAGCATGTTTCTGCCTGCAGGCAGGTGTGACTCTGTTTAAGTGTCCATGAAAATCTGGGCAGTTTGCTTGTCTGCTGAAACATATCTGTAGGTAGTTTATAGATAGATCCTGTCTGTATACTAGCAACTGATAGTTTCTACTTACTTATTGAGAGAATAGTCTTCTGTTCAGGATGATCAAAACTCATTTTGTATTCAGCCTTTGGATGAAAATGCAATTGTTTATTTTTGCGGATGTTGTTTGTTAAAGATTTCAGCAGTGACAAGGAAAGTGGGAGGAGGGAATCAGATACTATTTCTTAACTAGAAAAAGCTTATGTTGTAAGTAGTTGGACAAGAGGGGCATTTTGAGTATTTCTAGCATATATTTTCACTTCTTGCAGTTACTGGTGTCTTAAAGACTTGTGATAAGTTTAGAATGAATGGGAGGAAGATGGACTACAGGGAAGAAAATTATTTTATTTCACAGTGTAGATATACCTCACATTATGCCTTAGGTATCTTTTAATGTTTTATGTATTAAAAAAAACAAATATTTGTTTTTGATCTAAGTGTGTATGTATATGTATTAGAACACTAAGTTTATATTTTGCTTGGAAGAGATGGGCTGATTTTTTAAAAATTCTTGTGTTGACAGCTAATCTCTAATTAGCTATATTGAACAAATGTAGTTTAAAAAGAGAGAAACCTATACTGACTTTGATTTTACATTTTTCTTTGAGACAATGAAACTACTATAACTCATTTCAAAAGTATTTCTGGGCTATTTATATGACTAGCTCATTTTGTGAATAGTAGAACACATAAAAATGATAAAATTCAGTAACAAATTCAGATAAATCTTGACTGCCAGGGTCAAAAAGCAAAACAAATTTTTCAGATGACACAGGAGACATTTGCTTCAATATCCATATAATTATGTGCACTCCTTGTAAATTCAGTCACTCTTGTTTTAATACAACTCAGTTGACTTGAGCAATGTGCACATATTTTGAACTTTTTTTTTTTTTTTTTTGACAGATAGAGTTAGACAGAGAGAGAGACAGAGAGAAAGATCTTCCCTCCGTCGGTTCACACCCCAAACGGCCGCCACGGCCAGAGCTGCACCGATCCGAAGTCAGGAGCCAGGCGCTTCCTCCTGGTCTCCCATGCAGGTGCAGGGCCCAAGCACTTAGGCCATCCTCCATTGCCCTCCTGGGCCACAGCAGAGAGCTAGACTGGAAGAGGAGCAACCGGGACCAGAACTCGGCGCCCATGTGAGATGCCGGTGCCGCAGGCGGAGTATTATCCAAGTGAGCCACGGTGCCGGCCCCTTGAACTTTTGTATAATGGCAATATAAATGTGTGTAAGTATTAGTGATCATTTCTATAAATATGTCTGTGGTTGTAGATTGGCAGTTAAAGCAAGGATATGAACTTTTGTTTTGTTCATAGATGTAAACGGGTGAAACAACATAAGAGTAGTATGTGCCTGACTGGTGAAAGGGACTGCTATTTTTTTTTTTTTTACTATGAGTGTTTACATCTGATAAAATTCCTTTTTAAAAAATATTTTACTTGTATATTTAAAGGCAGAGTTACAGAGGATGGGGGGTGGGGAAGAGAGAGAGAGAGAGAGAGAGAGAGAGAGAGAGAGAGAAACATCTTTCTTCCATCTGTTGGCTCACTCCCCAAATGGCTATAATGACTGGGACTGGGACAAGCCAAAGCCTGATGGGTGGTAGGAACTTCAACTGGTTCTCACATGTGAGTGGCAGTGCCTCAAGCTCTTGGCCATCTTCTGCTTCCTTCCCAGGTGAATTAGCAGAGAACTGAATCAGAAATGGAACAAGACTCAAACTGGAGCTCATATGGGATGCTGGTGTTGCAGGCAGCAGCTTAACTCTCTGTGCCACAATGCCAGCCTCTAAAATTCCTTTTTTAATTGGAACCATAATTAGTTACCTATAAATAAAATATGATGAGTATTTGCAAGGTCATCAGAAGTTTATTGATATTTATAACCTAATGCATTTTTCAAAATTAGAAAAAAAAATTTTAAAAAATGTTGGAAATAATCATATTGTCAAGTAGGAAGTAGGTTAAGTATGTAAATGATATATTAAGTCAGAGACAATAGTGCAGCTAACATAAACATGCTTTAAATATATATAGAAATGTGAAAAATTATGATTAAAAGTTATAAAACAGCATCTACAGAAAAAACCCAGAATTTTTACACACATATGTATATGCTTGGAATTCTGGAAAGTGTAGAATTTTGGAGTGATGAGAATTGTCATTTTTTCTTCATCCATGATTTTATAAAATTTATATAATGTGAATATATGTACATTGTTTTATACATTTTGTGTTACATGTAACATTTTTAAAAAACATTTTATTTATTTATTTGAGAGGTAGAGTTACAGACAGAGAGAGGGAGAGACAAAGAGAAAGATCTTGGATCCACAGGTTCATTCCCCAAATGGCCCCAATGGCCGGAGGTGGCTGAACTGAAGCCAGGAGCCAGGAGCTTCTTTTAGGTCTTCCGGTGGGTGCAGGGACCCAAGTGCTTGAGCCATCTTCCACTGCTTTCCCAGGCCATAGAAGAGAGCTGTATTGGAAGAAGAGTAGCAGGGACTTGAACCAGTGCCCGTATGGGATGTTAGTGGCAAAGGCGGAAGCTTATCCTACTGTGCCACAATGCCGGCTCCCTATAACATTGTTTTAAATGTGTTAACAATATAGTTATTTTTGTATACACAAAGAAATTATTAAATCATTTAATGTCATATACCATTGGTAATACATAGTAAAAATACATGTTAAGTGGCAGAACTAGTTGCAAAACCAAGCAGAAGGCAGATTAACTATATTTATAGATAACTGGACAGAATATGAAGGATTTTTTTTTTTGCAATTTTTATTTATTTGAGAGAGAAACGGAGCAAACTTCCTTCTGCTAGTTCAGTTCCCACATTTTCTGCAATATCCGGGCCAAAGCATGTTTCTGAAGCCTGTTCCTGGAAAATAGTTCACTTCTCCCTTGTGGGTGGCAGGAACCCAATACTTGAGCCATCTCTGTTGCCCCTGGGGTTTGTGTTACAGAAAGCTGGACTCAGGAGCTGGACCTGGGCATTGAACCAAAGTACTCTGTTAACAGGATGCATGTGCCTTAACCAGCATCTTAACTGTTAGGCTACCCACCTGCCTCTGAAAGAAATTTCTGTGTGAAGTTTGAATGTTGTCTTCTCCTCTGCCCCACTCTTTTTTTTTTTTTTTTTTTAAGATTTTATTTATTTACCCGAGAGGTAGATTTACAGATATTGAGAGGGAGAGAGAGAGAAAGGTCCTCCATCTGCTGGTTCACTCCCCAATCGGCCACCAATGGCTAGAGCTATGCCGATCCAAAGCCAGGAGCCAGGAACCTCCTCCGTGTCTCCCACTCGGGTGCAGGGTCCCAAGCACTTGGGCCATCTTCTACTTCTTTCCCAGGCCACAGCAGAGAGCTGAATGGGACGTGGAATAGCCAGGACTCGAACCAGCACCCATATGGGATGCCAGCACCACAGGCTGAGGATTAACCCACTGCGCCACAGCAGTGACCCCTCCACTCATGTTTGTCTACCTGTAAAATTGACTCCTAAAAGTCTTCTTGGAAACATGATCAAGTCAGCAAGACAGCTACAATATGAGAAATTGAGCTTAACTTCTTAGATTGTGTGCGTGTGTGTGTATAAGAAAAACTCACTACTTAGAAACATTAAAATATGGATTTGAGCTCATTATACAAGATTTTTTAAATTCTCTAGTGAGTCTTCCAATTATAAAATTTTCTATTTTAAGTTCTTCTAACACTTGTGTGTGAATTTTCTATCCACTGAGCTAGATGCCACAGTAAGACATTATTAGCAAAAAAAAAAAAAAAAAAAAAAAAAAAAAAAAACCAAATAGTTTTGGACCAGTATTCCTCATGAACATAGACAAGAAGTCCTCAATAAAATATTAACATACTGGGCTTTTCAGTAAATAAAAAGAAAAGTGCATCACAACTAAGTGGGATTTTATCCTAGGAATGGAATGGGTTTGTAAAAAGCTGGGACTTGAACCCAAGTGTGGTTTGGAAGAGTCAATATTGTTAAAATGTCAATTCTCCCCAGAGATGATTGATAATTTCAGTGTAATCCTAATCAAAATTAGAGCAGACTTTTTTTTGTTGGAATCAGTAAATAGACTCGAAAATTTATACAGAAAAAAAGAAATTGGAACAGCTGAACAATTTGGAAAAAGATCACATTTAGAGAACTCGCAGTACTGATTTAAGAACCTACCATAAAGCTACTGTGATTGAAACAAGGTGATGTCAGGGAAAGAGTAGACCTGTAGACCAATGTAACAGAATATTGGGTCCAGAAATAGACCTATACATACTTCATTTTTGACAAAAATACAAAATCAATTCAATGGTATGGGAACATTTGGACATTTTGTGTAATTTTGAAAGAGTCTCTACCAGGATTCTTTACCAATACACAAATGCACTCAAAATGGATTATAGACTAAATAATAAATCTAATATTACTGAACTTCCAAAAAAACTGCCACTTTACGTGGGAGATCCAGATGGAGTCCTAGGCTCCCAGGCCTGGCCATTTGGAAGTGTGCCAGCTAATGGATGATACTTCTTTCTCTTTGACTGCCTCTCTCCTCCTCCATACTTTCCTCTCTCTGTCATCCTGCCTTTCAAGTAAATAAATAAATCTTAACAAAAAACAAAACAAAACAAAAAAAAGCCAACACTACAGGAGAAAACTTAAAATTGATCTAAGGGAGACATCATAGGTGGGATTGCAACCAAAGACATGAGGAAGCTTCACTGAGTGATTGAAATGTGTATTTTGGTTGTCAGATTCTTAGTACTGCATACCTAAAAAGGATGAATTTTACTTTATGTATTTTAAAACTGACTTAATCTATGTTCTTTTATTTAATTATTGTAGAAAGAATAGAATTAAAGTTAACATTCTACATCCTTTAGTAAAATGATTGCTTCTATCAAGGATCATGGATGAATGCTAAAACCATGAAATAGAATGTTATGGAATGGTATATTGACATTGACTTCTTTAGAGTTTGCTGATCTTTATAATTTGAATAGATCTGTGTCACCACCTTAACTAAGTGACCAGTCAAATTTAACAATGCTGACCAAGGGAGAAGTATGTATTATGTCCCTTCTGACTTTCAATAATATAAAGTATGCAGCAACAGCAGTACCTAAGAGCTATTCCAATCAAAGAATACCTCACCTGGATGTACTTTAGAGGAAATGTAAGAGATAAAGCAATGAATTAAATTACAGTATTAGAAAACAATTAGATAAATCTGAAATGTGGAATATTCTCTAAGACAACTTGCTTGATATTTTCACAAACATCCATGTAATAGGGCATAAAAGGTGCCGTGCCAAGGGTACAGTTCTAGGTCAAAAGAAAGATGACAGCTTAACAGTGCCTAAATACTGATTTGATTATGATTTTGAGGGGAAAAATAGCTCAAAGAAAATTTCAATATAGACTGGCTACATTCAGTGATACTAGGAAGTTACTTTTCATTGTTTTGAGGTATAGCAACAGAATTGTTACATGGGAGAAAGTCTTTATTTTCAGGGTATGGGAAGTATTACTAAGTAGAAGGAAGTCTATTTCCAGTATGAGTTTTAAGAGGTAAAGTGTCTTGTTAGTGACTTAAGTGTAGTCCCTACACCACAAAAAGCAGATAGGTAAAAGTTTAATGATTGTAGCTATGTATTTATACTACTTTACCTTTTTCCCTGCAAGTTTGACATTTTTCATAATAGAGGGGATTGTTTTTTAAATATTTATTTATTTATTTGAAGGGCTGAGTTATAGAGAAGGAGAGACAGAGATCTTCCATCACTCCCCAAATGGCTGCGTTACCAGGGCTGGGACAGGCTGAAGCCAAGAGCCAGGAGCTTTACCCCTGTCTCCTCTGTGGGTGAGGGGTTACCAGGAATTTGGGCCATCTTCCACCACTTTCCCAGGTGCATTAGCGGGGAGCTGGATTGGAAGTGGAACACTTGGGACTGGAACTGGAGCCCATATGGGATGCTGGCACTGCAGGCAATGGCTTAACTGGCTGTGCCATAGTGCTGGCCCCAAAGTGGGGTTGGGGGTCAAGCGATGTTTTCAGAACTCAGTTGAGAGAAGTATTTATGAAGATGGCCTTATACTATAAAGTGCATTCTTTCTGATCACTGCATTCCTAGGAATAGCTTTTTTTTTTTTTTTTTAACCACTCTGTTGGGCACTGTACACTGGCCTACATTGAGAACTGAGACAGAAGCATTTCTGTAAAGTGCTTGAAGTGCTCTATGTTGTGGGGATGTTTTTTGAGAACTTTGCTTACTATATCACATGGTGTTCTTTGGGAAAGATGAAACTTTGCATTTTAATAACAAGAATAATTGTGTTGCCTTTGAGAAACTGGGTCTTTGGTGTGTTACAGATATCCAGTTATGTTATGCTGCTGAAAAGCTCAGATCTCACTTTTAGGCAAGCTTTAGCAGGTGCACTTCCCAGCTGTTCCTTACCATTTTCTTATTTTTCCTGCCTGCCCTTATTTTTCCCGTTATTCTGATTCCTTCCTCTGTTTTTTGGTTGTATTTATTTTGTAAGATACTTTGTGTGCAACAATGTTCTAATGGTATTAAAAGAAATTGAAATAATGTAGTTTATTATATGAAAGTTAAAATCTAAATGACAGGTTTTCTCTTTTTTTTGAGATTTTTTTTTTAAAAAAGACTTATTTATTTATTTGAAAGGCAGAGTTACAGAGAGAGAGGGGGAGAGATAGAGAAATCATCCATCCACTGGTTTATTCCCCAAGTAGCCTCAGTGGCTGGATCTGGGCTGATCCAAAGCCAGGAGCTTTTTCCAGGTCTCACACTGGATGCAGGGGCCCAAGCACTTGAGTCATCTCCCATTGCTTTCCTGGGTGCATTAGCAGGGAGCTGGATGAGAAGTGGAGCAGCTGGGACTTGATCCAGCACCCATATCAGATGCTGGCACTGTAGGCGGTGGCCTTACCTGCTATATCACAGTGCTAGCCCTGGTTTTCATGTTATTGTCAGTCATTTAAGTTCTTGCTTCCAATCCAGGGATCCTATGTCCTATAGCCAAATTTAGGAAAAGGGAAAATTTCTAGAAAACTTAATAGATACTTTTAAATGTAATTCAATAAGATAAAAATGTGCCTAATGAAAAATTACATTACTCACCTTCAAATGGTATCCAAATTCCTTTCTCTTATAGTATGTATCTTCTGTCCATTAAATAAAAAACACTTATTTAGCATCAGCACTTTGATCCAATGTTATATTTATATTTTGCTCTTGCTATCTTCTTGAAGTTGCAATCAATCAACCAGTCTCTTTTTGAAATTGTTATATGACTTTACCTGGGATGCATATTACCTGACAGCAAAAGGCATGGAGCAGGCTAGCATGCTAAAATATGTACATGAATTAATGATGACTAAGACATTATATATAAAAATAGGGGTGTTTTTTGATGTGCTTTACGTTTATTCTAACTTAAAAAATTCAATTAATATATGTGATTTCTTCTTTAGCTGATTACTAAGTTTGGTGGGATTTTCCACTGAAATATTTTTGTTTTTTGTCTTTTTTTTGGTCCCCCTTTAAAAATCTGGAAAGTTCATTGTTGAACTAAATTATCCTGAGAGGCTTTTGTATTTGTAAAACTAAGTTTTGATTTTATATTTTATATTTGAGCACACTTAAATCTTAACCTTAATAACTTAAATCTCCCAGAGTGAGGGATACATTAACATTAATTGCCAAACTGAGCTAGTTGTAAGTGAGGTAAGATTCGCGTCTCCTTTGCTCCAGGGAAATGATTCCTAGTCCTAGGATTCAGCTTTCTTCGCTCACATCTCTGGAATTTTCTTGTAGTTTACCAAATATGGCCAAACAAGGTGTATCCTTTTCTTTTGTTTTGCACCTGTTTTTAAGTACTATTCATTCAAAGTCTTACCCTTATTCATTTCTTAACACATAAAAATCAAGTTAAAATTTGCAGTAGTGCCTGTCAGTCATGTGAACTCTGTACAACATCTCCATTTATACTGCTTCACACATCATTCACAGGGCAAGTTCCCACAAAGACCTGTTTTGTTCTACTGTTGATCCACCCTAAAGAAACCAGTTTCCAAACTATGCACAGCTTTGTAAATCAAGATGAACTAGTCAGAAATTAGACACAGAAACAAACAAGAAACCAAATAATGCCTCCTAATTAACAAGCGCAAAGTGTTAAAAGTAGTAAAACTGCAGGTAATAAGATGGTCTGTATTCTAAGAATATTCCTTTTGGAAAGCTTCTGTGACATTCATATTGTAATCATAGTTCCAAGTCACTAGCTCATTCCTCTTATTGTTACAATTAAGGAAACAAAAGTCACTGCTTTCAGTGAGATTTTGTAAGCAAAAGAGAACAATGAGAACAATTGATGAAATGTGAACTCCATTTCTGCATGTTTCTTAGCCAGCCTGGTGTGTGATAATAAAGGGCTGAGGTTGCGGGGCAGAGTATTTGGAGTGTAGACAAATTTTCTTTCTGGTAAGCTAGTGGATCAAGGGCAAGAGGGGAAATAATGACATTCAGCAATTGGTTTCCCCAGGACTCTGCGTCTCTGTCAGGAAGAAAGGAATGCACCGATACATAATTCATAGATAGCAGAATACATTTTTCACGATAGAGTTAAACTGAAACATAATATATTCGCAGATTAATTTATTTATTTGAAAATACCCTTGAAATATTTTGTCTTTGAATAAGTGTTTTGTCAATTATTTTCTTTTTGTATAGAACTTATAGTATCAACACTGTTGAAAAGATGTGCTTTATTTCAGATGATTTAGAGTATACATTATGCTTTTAACTCACTGACCAATAGCATTTCAAATAATCTGTGTCTTTGTGATGTGTTTCTTTCTCCCCTGAGAAATTTTTAAAAAGAAACAAAAGGAGCAAAGAAAATTTAAAATGTCCTCTATTCATTATTCCAACAATGGGCAAAGACCAGGCTTCCACAGCCAAAACAAAGTAGACAATTCTCAGAGTACTCAGAGAAAATAGGTAGTCTAAATCCTGATTCAAATTAGTATGTTACAGAATTTAAAACTGTTAAAAAGAATACATGATCATTTACATTTTTTTATCCTTTTCTTTTCTCAATTTTCTTTTGAAAAGAAAATTAAAACAAAAACACTTTTTCCCCCTTCAAGCCCTTTCTTCACCATGATATTCACGTGCATGTACTTGTTTTCTGTTTTGAAGATACCATATTAGCAGGGAAATTTTTCTAAAATATTTTTCCTAACATGAGAATACAAGAGGATACAATTGAGTAATGAAATAAATGCTTTCTTGCTTCCAGCTGCTTCTCCCTGGCAGTCCTTCTTCAACTTATGTGGTCTCTGCTCTCCCCCTGCCAGCAGACAATTCAGGACTGATTTCTCAGTTTAATTCCAACTCACTGGTAGGATTTGTATTGTTAAAATAGTAGTCTTTAAGATACGAGTTAGGATTCATTTTATTGCATTTTTGTTGAGGCATAATTTATATGTCATAAAATGTGCATGTCTTCACTGTATAGTCTGAGTGTTAATAACATAAATATCAGGGTGAATGGGGGGGGGGACTTGCTCAATATATACCTGCCAGGATGTTAAGAAATTTCTAGATGATTCTGCACTACACCCTGTTAAGATCCATTGCCTTTATACAGAACCAAACTGAATAGTGTATGTAAAAATGCACAGTGTTTCAAAATGTTATACAGATTAAATTTTGTTACTATTTCTTAAAAACTTAACGTTTCTCATATACCTTTTTATAGGCTTTGTCATTTAGGCTCATGAGTGAAAAATCTCAATTTGTTTTTCTATTTATTTTTAAGAGAATTAATGCAAAACTTCATGAGGGAGTGTGTCAGCGCTGTAAAGAAGTTCTTGAATGGCGGGTAAAATACAGCAAATACAAACCATTATCGAAACCTAAAAAATGGTGAGTTAAATTTCTTAATTACCTTAGCAGTGATATTTATATATATATATACACATATATATGTATATTTATTGATTGATTATAGTTTACTGTTTCTTAATTTTCAAAATTGTATCCAACTAAGTATTAAGATAAAGAAAGAAAAAATTCTCTTGCCCCAAGTAGAATTTGCTTACTGATTCTTCGTTTACCATGGGAGACAGATAAAGGAGAATAGATTCATCACTCCCTGTCCTATTCTTTCCTAAATAAATAATTCACTGCTTTTATAAAAGGTGGGTTGGGGCAAAGAGTAGAAAGTTTATTTTGCAAAATTCTATCTCTGTCTGAAGAGATAATATTTACTATAGTTGTATTTATAATTTTTTTATGAAGTAGAAAGACTGTTCCTCAGGATTATAGATAAGGGCTATAATCAGTAATCAAACCTCAATATGTAAATTTCACTCATGTGTAGTTTTTTGTTCTCTATACTAGCTGCTGCATATAGAAAACACAGTATTTATCTTTTGGGGATTTGTTTGTTTCATTAAGCATAACGGTCTCCAGTTGCATCCATTTTGTTGCAAAAGACAGGAGTCCATTCTTCATATGGCTGAGTAGTATTCCATCATGTTTATGTATATATGTATGTAGGATATATATATATATGTATATATATATGTATGTATGCCACATTTTCTTTACACAGTCTTCAGTTGATGGACAACTTAACTATTATGAATTGAGCTGCTATAAACATGGGGGTAGAGGTAATTCTTCCATATGCTGATTTCATATCCTATGGGTAAATTCCCAGGAATGGAATGTCTGGGTCATTCTTAAAAGAGATCTAACCTTCTAATTCAATCCCTGAAATGACAGATTGTCATTCATATAAATGAATCACTAGGTTATTAGTTTATGATTTCATATGTTTGAAGATTTGGTTTAAATTTTTAAAAACATCCTAGATTTTGTTTCTCACCTCTCTGTCCCTAACTCTGTATACTACTGGGATTCTCTTATATCAGGCGTGTATACATCTTGTGTGCCCCCTTCCATCCTTCAGCACACCTGAGCAAGGATAGTATTGGAGGGTCATTGCTGTGTCAAACAGATGTGATTGCTTTAAATATAAAAGTAAGCATGTCCTCTGTGCTTTATGAGTTTTAGTTTGGAAATCTATATGGTAACTATTTAGAATGTGATAAGTTTGTTGCTTTATTTTTTGTAAGTTATGGAGCAGGTACATTTTCCTTGAATTTATTCCTTCTTTTATGGGAGGAAATTTTATTTAAAGTTTGGAAGGTGAGTCTAAAAAATAACCGTACTATAACCTGTGGTGTCTGTTGGAAAATGATGTCAAATTTTTTGCAAATCTAAAGTTCAAGCTATAGGATTATTGTTTTCTTGAGAATATTTGATCGCTTTTAGTGTTACAATTTGGGTGATTTATGTTGCCTACAATCCTGCTTTTTAATACATAGAGGTGAAAACTTCAAGTTTCTCTCTGAGTTTTTTTGTTATTTTTCCAGCATTTTCTACCAAAAGAAAACACATTGGTAGGTTTTATCCTCACTGGCCCAAATTAGCAGTAGGGAAATTTGGCAGCTGTGTACAGTATTGAATTTTAAGTTTCCATGAATGAATTAACTGTATCTTCTACTATAATTTTAGGTGCTGGTTGGGCAATAAATCATGTTGTTTTGGTTAATAGACCTAAATATCAGATTTATAGCTGCCTGAATATTTTCAACGTCTTTTTTTTTCTACAAAGTTATTTAAGATTGCATTTCCAATATTCATCTTTTCTTGGTAGTCTTTTAAAAAAATTGAACCCTATAGGACAATTGCTTGTTGTATCTTAGGATGCTGCATGGAGCACCCACATCCCATATTGGAGTGCCTGAGTTTGAGTCTCAGCCCCATTTCCAATCCAGTTTCCTATTAATGTACACGCTGAGAGGCAACAGATGATGGCTCAAATACTTGAGTCCCTGACACCCATCAGGAAGACTCTGAATGAATTCTACTCTCCTGGCATTACCTTCACATAGACCTAACGGTTTCAGGCATTTGGGGAGTAAGTCAGTGGATGGAAGATTGATGTCTCAGGTGATTCAAAGATGGCTAAGTAGTAAAAAGACATGCTGATTTTGACCAAGGGAAGATAATAGAAGAAAAGTGGAGGAAGTGCATTCCCAGAGGAGAACTGGAGAGAAGTTTACAGTGGAAATTCTACAGAAAGGAGATGCCTTGGAGCACTGTGGATATTACAAACACTCAACAATGAGTGGGAATACCACCAGTGACTCCCGTAGCTGGGGGCTGGAGGACACACCAGCTGTTGAGAGTGAGGTGAGAGCAGACTGTGGAAGCCCATGTCATTGATGATATTGCCTGAGGGAGAGTTTTACAGACCACACTGACTTTGAGTCCAGCCTGGAGCCCTAGCCAGGGGCAAGTTCCCTGGTGAATGAGAAGCACATTTCTTTCTCCCCATATCCCAAAAGGGTGCCCAGTCACCAGCAGGGAGAAAGAACCATCTTAACATCAGTAGAGGCTACAGTGGCTCTAGTACAGGCATGTGACTTGGGGATTTTATCAGAAGAACAAACCCAGATTCCTCACTGACTATGAGTCTGGTCCTCTGGAGGGTTGGTAGGGGGCTGGGAACCCACTTAAGATTGTGAGGTGCTCCCATCCCCCCTACCCTATCACAGGCTCTGGGGCTCAAACTGCCAAGGCAGAGCACCCACAGCCAGCTGCCTCTGGGAATGCCTCTGCACTTCCTGTGGATGGGGCAGGCTGATGGAGCTGAGAGTGGATTCTTTGTGCCCTGTGACTGTGGGAGCCTTGCACATTATCACTGTGGAAATTCTGCAACTGCCTGATAGGGCATGGGGTGTAGCTGGGTCCCTAGGCAATCACCATGTCTGGCTTCAGAGGCTCAGAGCTGTCTGATTTCCTGGAGTGGATTGCAGAAGATTCCATGTTCACGCTGAGGACCACACAGATCCTTTGTGCAGTTCATGCCCACACAGATCCTTTGTGCGGTTCATGCACCTGTGTGGGTGGAGGTTGTAGCCACTGTGGGCTAACTCTGGTAATTGATCTCATTGGAAGAGAGGTGAGGCTGTAATTAAGCCAGCAGAAGTGTTCATATGTTCCCTCCTGCTGACAATACAGGAGATCTACTCCACCCAAATAGAGTGTCACCCTGGACTCTCACCACACCCTGAGCAATGATCAGAGCTCCCTGGCCTCACACAGCACATGCCTCTGGATATCCACTGAAGGAGCAGACACTCCACTAGGCCACAGGGGCATAGTTCAAAGGTAAAAAGCCATCAAGAAGAACACTGACAAGTGTTTCCACAAATGCCTAAAAATAAATGCAGGAATACAAGAAACAAGAACAAGGAAGACAACATGACTCCCCATAAGGAACACAGCAACACTTCAATATTAGAATATGAAGATGAAGAGATTGATAAAATGCCTGAAAATGAATTCAAAAGAATGATCATAAAATTACCCAGAAACATACAGAAACAAATTCATGAGATAAAGAAATCCATATACAATATGGATACAATATTTTGCCAATAGATAGAGATTTTGAAGAGAAATGAAACTGAAATAGTAGAAATGAAGGATTCAGTATGCAAATAGAAAATATAGTGGAAAGCCTCAACAACAGACTTGGTGAATACAATAGAATAGAAAGAATATCCAAGCTAGAAGATGAATCTTTGGAAATATCTCAGTCAGACAAAAAACAAAAAGAAAAATAAAAAGAAGAAATTAGAAAAACTAAAAGTAGTGAAGGCATGAAAAGAGAATGGATTAGAAGGCCCATTCAGTGAAATAATAACAGAAAACTTCCTTAACTTGGAGAAAGAAAGGCACATCCCAGTAAAGGAAGCACAAAGGCTCCAAATAAACATAATCAGAAGAGATCTTCATTATGACACATTATAGTCAAAGTTTCAACAGTAAAAACAAAAAGATTCTAAAATATGCACTAGAAATGCCAGATTACTTTCAGAGGATACCCAGTTAGACTAACAGATGATTTCTAATTAGAAACTTTCCCTACAGGCTAGAAAAAAATGGCAGAAAATCTCCTAGTAAAAGTACAAAGGAAATTCAAAGCAAAAAATAGGAATATTTATTAAGCAGTGGTAGTACCGAGTCATTAGTTATCAATAATAACTTTAAATGTAAATGGCCTAAATTCTCCAATTAAAAGATACAGATTGGCCAAATGGATTAAAGAATGAGACCCATCTTTTTGCTGCCTACAAGAAACACATCTTACCAACAAAGCTACTCACAGAAAGTGAAAGGATGGAAAAAGGATATTCCTTGTGATGGAAAGCAAAAATGAACATATTTAGCCATACTAATATCTGACAAAATAGACTTTAACATAAAAAAATTAAAAGAGACCAAGAAAGGCATTATGTAATTGTTAGGGGATCAATTCAACAGGAAGGTTTTTTTTATTTAATAAATGTAAATTTACAAAGTGCAACTTGCATTGTTGTGACTTTTTCCCCCATAACCTCCCTCCCACCTGCAGCCATCCCATCTCCCACTCCCTCTCCCATCCCACTCTTCATCAAGTTTCATTTTCAATTATCTTTTTATACAGAATATCAACTTAGTATATACTAAGCAAAGATTTCAGCAGACTGCACCCATACAACCACACAAGATATAGAGTACTGTTTGACTAGTAGTGTTATCTTTAACTCTCATAGAAAAGCATATTAAGGACAGAGATCCTATGTGGGGAGCATGTGCACAGTGACTCCCATTGTTGATTTAACAGTTCAACAGGAAGATTAATACACATACATGCACCTAATTTCAGGGCACCTGGCTATTTAAAAGAAATGTTAATGGATCTAAAGGGAAATATAAGACTCCAGTACAGTAATAATGGGGGACTTAATATACTCCACTGTCTTCACTGGACAAGTCAACTAGACATAAAATCAACTACAGAGCTAATCTACATGATGGAGCAAATGGACCTAATTAATTTCTACAGTACAATTCATCCCACAGTTGCAGAATACACACTCTTTTTATCAGTAATTGGAGCATTCTATAGGATAGGTCATATGCTAGGCCATAAAATGAGGCTCAAAAAATTCAAAAGAATTTGAAATCATACCATGTATCTTTTCTGATAGCAATTGAATGAAGCTGGAAGAAACTATAGATAATATGAAAACACAGGAAGACAGATTCATGGCAGTCCCAGTCAAAATGCCAACAACATTCTTCTCAGATCTAGAACAAAGATGCTAAAATTCATGTGGAAATATAAGAGACCCCAAAAAGCTAACACAGTCTTAAATAGCAAAAACAAAGCTGGACACATCACAATACCAGACTTCAAGATCTACTACAGGGCCATTATAATCAAACCAGCCTGCTACTGGCACAAAAATAGACATGTAGACCAATGGAACAAAATAAAAACCCCAGAAATTAATCCACACATCTACAACCAATTAATCTTTGACATATGAGCTGAAATCAATCCCTGGATAAAAGTCAGTCTCTTTAACAAAATGTGCTTGGAAAGTTGTATGTACATATGCAGAAGTGTGAAACAAGTTTCATATCTTATACCTTATATAAAAATCAGCTCAGAATGATTAAAGACCTAAATCTGTGACCTGAAACCATCAAATTACTAGAGGAAAATCTTGGGAAACTCTGCAAGGCTTTGGCACAGGCACTGATTTCTTGGATAAGACCCCCGAAGCACAAGACAGTAAAGACAAAACTAGGTAAATTATATTACATCCAGCTAGGAAGCTTCTCAACAAAGTGGAGAGACAGTGAATAGGATGGGAAAAAAATTTGCAAGCTATGTATCTGATAAGTGATTAATATCCAGTATCTACAAAGAGCTGAAGGAGCTCAGCAATAAAACAGTCTAATTAAGAAATTGGCAGTGGACATGTATAGGAAATTTTGAAAAGATGAAATACAAATAACCAAGAAAAAATGCTCAAGATCATTAGCCATTAGGGACATACAAATAAAAATCAGATGAGGCTTCTGCTCCCTCCAGTTGGAATGGCTATCATCCAAAACTCAAAAAACAATAAATGCTGGTGAGGATGCGGGTAAGAAGTACCCTAATCCACTGTTGGTGGGGATGTGAACAAGTACAACTATTATGGAAGATAGTATGGAGATTCCTCAGAGATCTGAAAATAAATCTGCCATATTGACCCAGCCATCCCATTCCTTGTAATTTACCCAAATAAAATGAAATCAGCATATGAATGAGTTATTTATACTCCCATGTTCATTGCAGTTCAATTCATGATAGCTAGGATATGGAATCAACCTGATGTCTATAAACTTTTGACTGGATAAAAAAAGTGGTGTATATAAACTATGGTATATTACTCAGCCATAAAAATGAATGAAATGCTGTCTTTTGCTACAAAATGAATACAACTAGAAACCATTATGCTTGGTGAAATAAGTTAGTCTCCAAAAGATAAATATCATGTATTTTATTTGATATGTAGCAGTTCATATAGAATACCAAATAATGTAAAGGACTTTAGCCATTGTTTATACTCCTGTGGAACTGCGGTCTTTCTACTTTTTACTTGTTGAATACTATGATTAATGGTGAATTAATCCTGTGAATATAGAATGGATTAAAATTATTGCCTTGCAAAAAGTGATGAAATGAGGGGAGGGTGGGAGGAAGATTAGGGTAAGCAGGGGAGTGAGGGAAATGTAGTTTTCTTCTTGGAATTTTGCCTATGAAACGTATAAGATCTGTTCTGTTTGTATTAATAAAAATAATAAAAAGCTAGTGCTATATAACAAGAAATCATTTAAAAATGCCTCTGCCTTATCAATTTTCTGTTTTTAAAACTCTTTTCTATGTAGTACATGTTTACCTTCATTTATGAGTGAGAGTATATAAACAGTAATATTAACTATTAGAAATTTCCCAGATGGTATATTTAGATTTAGAATTTCTGAGGTTATTTATTATAGATAGCTCTTGGATTTTGTCTCTTTTTGTGTATTTCTTATGGTCTTTATATTTTTATGACTCCGGAAGAATTTGCATACTTTAAATCTTGAAGAACTTGAATATCCTTTATTCAGAAGAACATTAAGTCTCAGTTCAAAGCAAAAGGAAGCAGTATTAGTAGCAAATTTTTTTTTCCCAAAAAACTTAAAACAACTTTTGAGAATAGTTGATTGTGAATACACAAACCTGATTGTCAGCAATTGTGTCTTATCCTGGAGTCATTGAAGTCCCTGGGATTAAGGCAGTTTGTGGTGGTGTTCCACTGCCTTGTCAGTAGAATGACTGAGAAGTCTTCCAAAGACGTCCATTCCATCAAGGAGATGGTGGCTAAAAAGTACCTCTTGAGATGCTCTTCTACATCACACTGAGATAGATGGGGTTCTCCATATGCTAGCTCACAATACAAAGTGAAGGAAATATAATGTGTAGAAATACCAAAATCTAGATAACAAGGTATTACAACCTAAATATTGATCTCCAGGAATAAAAAGCCCCAACTAATGAAAACAAATCATAGTTCATGAGATCCTAAGAAACTACTAGCAAGATCTTGTAGAAAAGGGAAAATAAAATGTTTTGCAGGGCCTATTCATTTGGATTTCTCTCACTGTCCAGACATCTTCAGAAATAAGACTGCTTCTGTCTTCCAGGGAAAACATCTCTTACATGGGGGTCTCATGGCCTACTTCAGGGAAAGGCCACACAATTTTTTTGGTATCTGCTGTTTCTCACATCAGTTAAACTTAAAATATTCAGTATGCCTGACTATATTTTGGGGTAGCATGTTCTGAACCCCATTAGTCTGAATATGTTATTTACTTAAGAGGGTCATTTGCCTGGCCTAAAGCATCGTGGATTTCAGATTGTCCAGAGCACATGACATTGTAGGTACAGGGGAAAGCCTAACATTTAGCTCCTTGCAGATAATGGCTCAAGTACTTGAGTCCATACCACCTACATAAGGAGACCAGGATGGAAACCTAGTTCCTGTTTCAGGCTGGCCCAAACCTGGCTGTTAAGGCCATTTGGAAAGTGAACCAGAAAATAGATCTCTCTTCCTCTCCCTTTCTCTCTGTTACTCTGCTTTTCAAATAAATAAACAAATATTTTTTAAGGAGCATGTTACCTATTAGTGATGCTTAAACAATGTGTTACTGGTATTACCTTTTAATATTAAGAGTCTGATACTCAAAGCTTTAGGTTTTTATAGAAGTAAAGTGAAAGGCTTGTGATAAAAGCTCTAGGACCGGCCAGTGACACTGAATCTGGGATCACACAATCTGTACTAGGATTCTCCACCTATTTTGGCTCATGTCTTTTGATCTTAAGGGCATTACCTGCTACTCCCTAGGAGAGGGCCACTGTAGTGCTGGGAAAAATCAATATAGGCTTGAATAAGAAGGTTCAGACTATTAAGATCATTAATATATGTAAGAATGTGGTTCAGGACAAATGTAAGTCTTTTGTATCAAACCTTATTTTTCCAAGTGCCTTGTTTTTGGCTTTTGAAAATGAAACCAAAAGATAGATTAAAACCATTTATTACCATTTTTGGTGAACCTCAAGTCATTCATGAACATTATAAATAACCTTGAATATGGAGTTGAATTATTGGAAAAGCAAGATATCTTATAAAGTAATGTGTGTAATTCTTAAACAAGAAAGTAATCTTGATACTTAAATACATAAGGTCCATTTATAGGCTTTTTTTTTTTCCTGGTAGTAGAAACATAAATGGTTAAAAGGTTTTGTCCCCTTCCTCAGGGAATGCAAGGCCAGAAATGAAATGAGTTCTTTATTCTGGGCTCAGAGGGATTAAAGGTTTTACTCAAGACAAAAGTAAAGCAGATGGATTTAAGATTCAAATGCAAATTTTATTCTACTTTCTCACAGTGATCTCTAACTATTGTATTTATTCATTCCAAAAGTTCTACTTCTCTCTTCACCTTAGCCTATTGCTCTGTTAATTTTTTTTAAAAGCTTTAATTATTTATTTGAAAGGCAGAGTTACAGAGAGGTAGAGAGAGAGAGAAAGAGAGAGAATAACAGAGAATGAAAGAGGTCTTCCGTCTGCTGGCTCACTCCCCAGATGGCTACAAGGGCCAGAGCCACACTGATCCGAATCCAGGATCCGGAGATTCCTCCTAGTCTCCCACATGGGTGCAGGGGCCCAAGAACTTGGGCCATCTTCCACTGCTTTCCCAGGCCATAGTAGAGAGTTGGATCGGAAGAAGAGCAGCCAGGACATGAACCAGCGCCCATATGGGATGCCGGCACTGCAGGCAGCGGCTTTACCCGCTATGTCACAGTGCTGGCCTTGCTCTATTAATTTTTACAAATGTCTTCTATCTTGTTTATGGAAATTGTTACTGCTGAGTGCTAACCTGCATTGCTTCTGTAAATGCTTTTATCTGCGGAAAAACAAATATGTCTTGCTATCAGATCCTGAAATGCCTACTCTGGTATCTAGAAACTCCTTTCTGCCTTTTGTTTAAGGTAACCAAGCAATCTTTTGCCTCCATTAATGTAGACATGTGGTAAAAAAACACTTTATGTTAATACCTCTAGCCTACTTCTTTTCCCTTTCTATGTATTAACAACAGTTGGAGATAATACTATGTTAGCTAGCTGATGTCTAACATTAACGTAGTAGAAGAGAAGGGAGAAACAACAAGCCACAAACAGTTTTGGGTCTCATCTTACAAGTGGACCTGCAAGTCCTCTATCATTGGTTCTTGCTTGGTAAAGGGAGTTGGGGAAGATTTTTGTTCCTTAGGTGACATTTGGCCATGTCTAGCTTTTGAAAAATTTGGTGACTTACAGGTAGTGAGCAGTAGATTCAAAATTAGAATACAGAGATTTCCCCCCCAACTTTGAGATTTCTAATTCCTGACTTTCATTTTAATGTCAGATCCCTAAGGTTTGACACAAAGTCACTCATGATGACTTTAAACATTCCTATATCTTATGTTAACCAAAACAGAATTTTCCCCTAAAGAATGAAAATATACCTGTTAGAAACACCTTGTCTTATGTAACCAGGTTTTCCTTAACTTTCAAGAACCAAGAAACTAAGCTGAGTTTTAAAGATAATTTACTAAAATAACCCCCCCCCCCTTTAATTTAGAGTGAAATTGTCTCTAGGAAAGGTCTAGGATAATGATGAGGGATATTACCCCAGATATAGCTCTTAATTTCTGAGCAAAATAAAAGATTGTTAGGGATGACTGACAGGAAACTGGGTTTGATCTGCAATTATTTTAAGTAGCATGTTGAATGTACAAGACTCTGTGCTATAATTTATAGAAGATACCAAGATGACTCTGACACCAAGCAATTTACAGTCTTGTCTGGGAGATGAGTCTGGTGTGGTGTAAGTATGTAGCTAGTTTAGGGCTGTATGAGCTAGAAGTCCCTGCAAATCCACAATGTAATGCTATCCCTCTACCTGTCTATCAAAATGCTCTCTTTCCTGGGATGCACCTGTATCATCCAGGACCTAAGTAGGGACACCATGAAATAAGGGTATTAAGCTCCATGTGGAGCTTGTAGAGCTATCATAAAATTCCCAAGTAATTTCATATGTGTAGAGGCATCACCCCCACCCCATGAAAGAGGGCCCTCTGTTTTGCCACAGAACACAACTGGAGGTGCTATACAGGTAGTTTCTTTTCTACCCCTTTTCCCTTCAGGCAATTCTCTGACCCACTGCCCATTCTCCATGGGGCAGCCCATGCTCATATATATGTGTGTGTTCACTTTCATCTTTTGAATAAATTTTGTTATCTCTTTGTGCACCTTTTACATGCCTGCACATAGGAATCTTATATTTGTGTAGGACAAGAGCCTGGAGTAAGATTAATATAGCGATGCCCACAATAAGTCCATGCATAACTCTGTGGCAGATTGCCAAAAGTGTTGGATTTAACTAAAAGGGAAAGAGACCAAGAGGATACCAGGTGAGGCTACAGAGGAATAATGGAGTGAACACATGGGAGGGGTCTAAACAAGACATAAATATAGGTCGAAGAATGTTTGTGTAAACAATGTTTATAGGAAACTCTGTGAGGAAGCACCAGAAAATAGAGAGAAAATGGACAAGACTCCCCATTTCCCTTTCATACACAGTACAGATAATCACAAGTTCTTACATCTCTTGTCTTTTGGTTCCTCAAAAATTGTCATATTCACTTGCCTTTGACAGTTTTCTTTCCTCTTTATGTAACCTTGGTGTTCCATAAATGTTAATCTAAGTTGCCTGTCAAAAGGAAGTTTTGGTCTGCTTTGAATATACATTAAATAAAGGGAAAACAAGACTTGGAATTTCGGTTTAGTAGCTGGGTTTCTAGCTTTATTAGAAAACACAGCTAGGTTATTTTGTTCTTTTGTTGAACAAAAAATATTGTTGGGGCCGGCGCCATGGCTCAATAGGCTAATCCTCCACCTTGCGGCGCCGGCACACCGGATTCTACTCCTGGTCGGGGCACCGGATTCTGTCCTGGTTGTCCCTCTTCCAGGCCAGCTCTCTGCTGTGGCCCGGGAGTGCAGTGGAGGATGGCCCAAGTCCCTGGGCCCTGCACCCGCATGGGAGACCAGGAGAAGCACCTGGCTCCTGCCTTCAGATCAGCGCGGTGCGCCGGCCGCAGCACGCCGGCCGCGCCGGCCATTGGAGGGTGAACCAACAGCAAAGGAAGACCTTTCTCTCTGTCTCTCTCTCTCACTGTCCACTCTGTCAAAAAAAAAAATATATATATATATATATATATATATATTGTTGGATGCTACCCTTTTGTCAATCCTAATGTGTGTACCAATGTAGTGCCATATAGAATGGCCTCATTGGTTGTATTTTTCATTTCCTGTATTTCTTATAATAGACTGATGCTTTAAGGTTAATCAGTGATATGAAAGTTGTGTCACCAAATTCCAGGAATATTAAAATGTTTGGGAGTACAGTTTAGTAGTGACTTTAATGCCTGTTTTTTTTTTTTTTTTTTCCTGCCCACAATCTTGGGTCTTAATTCTAAAGGTTAAAGGTTGACAGGTGTTACTTTCAGTGGTTGCTCATCTGTACATGAAGATTGTTGATTGACATTGATTGGTGCAGCAAGCTTTAATTTTAAATCACCTGCCCTAAAGTATTGAATAATTTCTTTTTTCTTTTTTTCTAAACTATTCTTGGTCAGAAGTAAATATTTTGTACTCTTTCAAGAATTACTGTAATCCAGTGTATTACTGCAAGAAGTAGTATAATATCTCCATTTACTTTCAAATATATCTAGAGAAACAAGGAAGTGAATTGTACTTTCTCCTACTTAATATCTTGGAATTTGAAGATATTCTCTCTTTAAAAGCATTTTATTAATAGCATGTGATGTAATCCTCTACTATGGCTTTAGAATCTTCTGTTGAGTCCAGGTTATGTAAAAGTCACTGCAGGAAATGTGACCTCATGAAACTATCAATGCTGAGTTTCTGTTATTTATACACCAAGGGTGGAGTAACACAGTTCACTGTTTACGAAAGCACCTGCCTACTCCTCACCTATGTACAGTGGAGCCCAATTATGGTAAAGGTTAAAGAGCAATAACCAGGAAATGAAAACTAGGCCTGAAAAGTTGTAGCAGAGTAAATTTTATTTCTAGCAAACATTAATCTGTTTTATGTAAGAGATCCTAAGAAGCTGGAGGAGAAATTTTACCTCTCTCTACACAGATCTTTGAGGTGTTGGTATGTTTAAATATGTAATATAAAAAATTTTGGTACTCTCATATTAATATCAGAAAGTATTTGTTTTTCAGCTGTGAGACTGTAGAGGTGATGAATATAGTGATTATGGGATAACCTAGTACCACTGACTTTGTTCAGCACTTTATGTTAATGCCTATGAAGAGTGAGACTCAAAGAAGTTTATGGGCCTTGGAAAGATCATTTCTCAAGGACATACCAAAACTGAGCTAGAGTCTAGGTTTCTTTCCCCCCAAACACAGTTTTCCCTATTATTTTTTTTTTCAAAATAATAACTTCCATAGTTATAGTAGTCCATTGAAAACTTCAAATTCTGTTTCTGGTTTTCATCCTTAGAGCATACATTCATTACCTTTTAATTAATTTTCCTACCTTTCGTGTTTTTTTAATCAAAAAAATTGCAAACATTTTTAGAAAGTGTGTTGTAATCTCCTTTGTGGTAAACATGTTCTTTAGGGATGACCTGTGTTTTTATTTGGCCATTTCTATACTAAAAGGGCTAGTTATGGTATATGCATGGGTATATTGTTTCTGGGAGTTACATCCCATAGAGAAAAGAAAAGAAGGTGAAACTATCATTTTAACATTTCTGATGTTTTCTTACCAGTGAGTTCACAAAATATTCAAAATATAGCCATTTTCAAGGGAAATTCGATAAATTGATATTTTGGTGAATTTAAAGTTTTTTTCTTACCATGAATTTTATTAAAAAACACCCTGGAGTCATTACATACTTTATTTTTAGAATTGTTTTAAAATACTTAACAGGTTTTATAACAACTTGGAATGCATGTCTCTTATAAAATATTACATAAGCCATTCTCATGCTTAAATCAAGATTCTTTGGATAGGTAAATTTAGTGCTAATGTTAAAAAAATGCAGAGACTCTTACTTTCAGACCTCCTCTTGTTCTTCTCCCCATGAGGGCATAAAGCCTGGTTTAAGAGTTTTGAAAGAGAAGGCATACTAAAGGTCCACGTTTTTAACAGGAACAGGAAGGTTGTAAGGTTCAAAAGCTTTATAATTCACATTTTTACAAATATATTTCACCTTTATACAAAGGAAAAATACCATTTTTTTAACTTTTATTTAATGAATATAAATTTCCAAAGTACAGCTTATGGATTACAATGGCTTCCCCCCCATAACTTCCCTCCCACCAGCAATCCTCCCCTTTCCCGCTCCCTCTCCCCTTCCATTCACATCAAGATTCATTTTCAATTCTCTTTATCTATAGAAGATCAGTTTAGTATATATTAAGTAAAGATTTCAACAGTTTGCCCCCACATAGCAACACAAAGTGAAAAAATACTGTTGGAGTACTAGTTATAGCATTAAATAACAGTGTACAGCACATTAAAGACAGAGATCCTACATGATATTTTTAAAAAATTAATTAATTTTCTATGCAATTTCCAATTTAACACCAGGTGTTGTTTTTTTTTTTTTTTTTCATTTTCAATTATCTTTATATACAGAAGATCGATTCAGTATATACTAAGTAAAGATTTCATCAGTTTGCACCCACGGAAAAATACCATTTTAAGTGTATGTATGTATCCTTGTTGCCATAAGATAGGTATGTTTATATCCAGAGGTACAGTTCTAGCAAAACTTAGTTGATTTTCAGAAAGAGTTTAAATTTTAAAAGAGTATAATTACTTTTCAGCAATAGCATTCATTCTGTTCTCTAAATTTGGCGTTATCTTCTAAACTAGCATTAGGAACCATGGAAAACCCTTACTTGAATATCCAGGAAGTATTATTTTGATGTAGGTCAACAGTGTGGTTATATGTATATGGATTTCATAGAGTTTAACAGATTCTTGGGCCCATCTACCAAAATTCTGGTTATGTAAATAATGCATGGATCCCAGGGATCTGCATTTTAATAAGCTGTGCTAGTATTTGATTCTTAAAGACAAACTGTTTCTTAGTGCTAGATTAACAATTTGGAATCTGGAATCACAACCTTTTGACTCCAGTTTCCAAAACAAGAGATCCTATTTTAAATAGATTTTACACGTGAATTTTAATACTAGCAGTTGCTCTATGAATACAGTTTTATCCTTGTACTACCAATTTATATAGTTCAGGATTTGTTTGCCATAGGGGTCTCTAAAATGAAGCAAAATATCTATAAAAATGAAAACATAATTCTAATTTCCTTTAGGTCTCAGATGAACTTGACAAACAAAACAAACCTTCTTTAACATTATTTTAAAACTTAAAGTCAAAAAACCTTGTGAAAATATTTCTAATCTACTTAGATAAATCTTTGTGTATGTCTTCTAATGATATAAAAATTTAATCTATTTTGTATTGCAGAGAAATTAAGAAAAGCTATTTGGATAATTAAAATACAAACATAATCAAAATGTTTTAATAATTATTTTCACTTAGATCATATATCAAAAAATTATTTCTATTGTTGTCTTTGTTATTTTTTGAAAAGACTTACTTATTTGGAAGGGAGAGTGACCTAGAGAAAAGTAGCGACACAGAGAAAAATCTTCCATCAACTGATTCACTCCTCAAATGCTTTAACAGCTGGAGTTGGGCTAAATGGAAGCCATGAGTCAGAAACTCCATCTGAGTCTCCCATAAGGACGGCAGGGACTCAAGCATTTGAATCATCATCTCTTGCTTTCCCAGGAACATTAGCAGGGAGCTGGATTGGAAGTGGAACATTTGGGGCTAAAACCTGTACTCTAATATGGAATACTGGTTCACAAGTGGTGGCTTAATGCACTGTACCACAGGGGCCAGCACTGTGGTGTAGCAGATTAAACCTTCGCCTGAGGCGCTGGCATCCCATATGAGCACTGGCTCGTGTCTCAGTTGCTCCTCTTCTGATCCGGCTCTCTGCTGGTGGCCTGGGAAAGCAGTGCAGGATAGCCCAAGTGCTTGGGCACCTGCACCTGCATGAGAGACCTGGAAGAAGCTTCTGGACCCTAGCTTTGGATTGGCCCAGGTCGGGCCGTTGTAGCCATATGGGGAGTGAACCAGTGGATGGAAGACCTCTCTCTGTCTCTCCCTCTGTCTCTCCAATAAATAAATAAATCTTTATAAAAAACCACACTGCACCACAAGGCCAACCTCTGTTTGTTTGTTTATTATTTATTATTGTAATCTGCTTAAAAGGAAGAACAATGCACACACACAAACAGAGACAGAGTGACAAAACAGTATCTTCCATCTGCTGGTCACTCTCCCAGTGCTGGCAACAGCCAGAGCTGAGCCAGGTGGAAACCAGAAGGCCAGAAGTCTATCCAGATCTCTCATGTGGGTGTCAGGGGTCTTAGCACTTGAGCCATCATCTGCTGCCTCCCAGGATACAATAGTAGGAAACTGGATCAGAAGCATAGTAGCCAGAACCTGAACCAATCCTCCCACCCTCAACTGATATGGGATACAAGCAACAGCTTAGCGTTCTGTGCCAGCACACCCATCCCTCAGAGAAATTATAATTCTAATTTATTTTTTCTAGTCAAGTCTCAGAAGATATAATTTATGCACAGTAAAATTAACCCTTTGTAGCATACAGCTTTTATAAGTTTTAGAAAGTGCAGAGTTAATGAGACCAATGTCGCAATCAATATATAAAAAACTTCCAGTACTCTAAATCAATCCCTCATGTGCTTTGACATTGGTCATTTCCCACTCCCATCCCCTGGCAAACACTGATCTGTTTTCTTTCCATATACATTTGTCTTTCAGTAATCACACTGTGTAGTATTTTGAGGCTGGCTTCTTTGATTTAATGTAATGAATTTGAGGCCCATTTATATTGTGTGATCATTATTTAGGTCTATTTGATTTCTCAGTACCATCCACTGTTCACTGGCTAACCTGTTTTTGGCAGTTACATTGCCATAAACATAAATGTGTGTGGTTGGATGTGAATGTGTATTTTTATTTTTTGTGAATAAATATCCAATAGTGCGATTGCTGGGTTGTATGTTAAGGCCATGTTTTTATAGGAAACTTCCAAGCTATTTTCCAAAGTAGCTGAACTTTCTGCCCTTTGCAACAGCAGTGTATGGAAATTCTAGATGTCTGCCTCCTCAACATTCAGGATTGTCAAGTTTTGTTTTTTATTTTCAAGTTTTGTTCTGTTTTAGGTATACATCAGTATTTGTATCTCATGATTTTAATTTGTATTTCTCTGGTGACCAGTGGTGCTACTAATACCATTTTCATTTGCTCATTTTGCAGCTTTCTTTTTAGTGAGATGGAGAGATCTTTTCAGATCTTTAGCTCATGCTTTTGTGCTTTGTTTTCTTATAACTGAACGTTGGAAGTTCTTTATATTGTATACTACAAAGGAGGTCTGTGTTTTACAGATTTTTTTTTTAATCAGCATTTGGCTTTTTTTTTTTTTCATTCTTCTGGTAGTGTTTGCTGAAGAGAAGAAACTTTTATTTTGAGGAAGATGCATCTAGTAAATCATAATTTGTGGATCATGACTTTGTGTTGTATATAGAAATATTTGCCCAGCTCAGAGCCACAAATATTTTAAACTATGTTTTCTTCTTGAAATTTGTATGATTTTTGATTTTATATTTGAGTTTATGATCCTTTTCATGATTTTAAGGCTATTCAGTTTTTTTTTTTTTTTTTTAAGATTTATTTATTTACTTGAAAGTTGGAGTTACACAGAGAGAAGGAGAGGCAGAGAGAGAGAGAGAAAGAGGGGGGGGGGTCTTCCATCCGCTGGTTCACTCCCCAATTGGCTGTGATGGCTGGAGCCAGGAGCCAGGAGCTTCTGCCAGGTCTCCTACGCAGGTGTAGGGGTCCAGGGACTTGGGCCATCTTCTACTGCTTTCCCAGGCCATAGCAGAGAGCTGGATCAGAAGAAGAGCAGCCGGGACATGAACCGGTGCCCATATAGGATGCCGGCACTGCAGGCAGTGGCTTTACCTGCTACACTGCAGTCCCGGGCCCAAGGGCTATTCAGTTTTTCAACATCATTTGTTAAAAACATTGTCCTTTCTTCATTCACTTGCCTTTCTACTGTGTTTCACATTATTTGGGTCCATGTATGTGAGTCTGTTTCTTGATTGTATTTTGTTCCATTTATCCATATATCTGTCCTTTAATCGGTACCATACTACCTTGATTCTTGCAGTTTTATGGTAAGGCTTGAAAGTGCATAATGAGGGCCTGGTGCTGTGGCATAGGCACTGGTTTGAGTCCTGGCTGTTCTACTTCCAATCCAGCTCTCTGCTATAGCCTGGAAAAGCAGAGGAAAATGGCCCAAGTACTTGGATCCTGGCACCCATGTGGATCGTTTCAGCTCCAGCTGTTGTGTCCATTTAATGGAAAGTGAACCAGTGGATGAAAGACCTCTCTCTCTTCCTTTCCCTCTGCCTTTCAAATAAGTAAATAAATAAATAATAAGTCTTAAAAAAAGAAAAAACAAAAGAACATATCAAGAGTCCTATAACCTTGTTTTCCTTTTTCAAAATCATTCTGGCTATTACCATTTCTTTGCTTTTTCTTATAGAGAATCAGCTTGCCAGTTTCTTCAGAAATGTCATTAGACATTTCCAGCAAAGAAATAAAGCTTATTTCTGTTTAATGGCTCTTTATTTTGTGAGTTTACTACTAAACTCTCTTAATTTCTAGTACCTTTTTTGTAGGTTCTTTAGGATTTTCTATGTAGACAGAGGATTGTGTGTGTGTGTGTGTGTGTTGTAAAAGTTTATTCATTTATTTGAAAGAGTTACTGAGGGAGAAGCAGAGGCAGGGATAGAGATATCTTCCATCCACTGGTTCACTCCTCAGATGACCACAGTGGCCAGAGCTGCACCATATTGAAGCCAGTGAGTGCAGAAGCTCAAGCACTTGGGCCGTCTTCTGCCGCTTTTCTAGGCCACAAGCAGGGAGCTGGATTAGAATCGGAGCAATCAGGACTCAAACCAGCGCCTACATGGTGTACTGGGGCTTAACCTTCTATGCCACAGCACCTGTCCTCATTGTGTTTTTTTCTAAATAGAGTTTTATTTTTTCTTTCTCATCTGTATGACCTCTATTTCTTTTTCTGGCTTTATTATACTGTCTGGGACCTTCAATATGATGCTGAAAAGGAGTGGTAGGAACGAGTTTTCTTGTCATATCCCAGATCATTTGGGGAAGGTATTCAGTCTCTTGTCATTAAGTGTGGTGTTAACTGTGTGTTCTTTGTAGATACCTTTTTATCAAGATCAAGATGTTTCCTTCAATTTATAGTTTGCTGAGAGGTGTTATTATAAATAGTCGTTAAATTTTGTTAAGTGAGCTTTGTCTTTCATCCATTAAGATCTGAATATGGTTTTGCTTTTCCTGCTTTGATGAACTGCATTGTGGAGGTTGGGTGGTTGGAATATTAAATCAGCTTTGTATTCCCAAGATAAAGCTCACTTGGCTGAGATGTTTATGGTACTGACTTGCTAACACTTTGTCATAGAGTATTACATGTGTTCATTTGAAATATTGAACTGCAGTTTTCATATCTTAATATTAGAGGGTCTCATCAAATGAGTTGGAAAGGATTCCTGTGGTGGGCAGTTGACCTAAAAGTTAAGATGCTGGTTAAGATACCTGCTTCCCAAATAGAACTGCCTTGGCTTGATATCTGATTCTGACCCCTGACTTCAGCTTCCAGCTCAGGCAGACCCAAGGAAGCTTAAGTAATTGACTTCCTGCCACCCACATGAGAGACTTAGATTGAATTTCCAATTTCTGGCTCCCACCTGTCCTAGCCCCAGTCATTGTAGACATTGGGAAGTGAACCAGCAGATGGAACTCACTCTTTCTGCTTCTCAAATAAATAAATAAGTAAATACCATTTTAAAAGTGTTCTTCCCTATTTTGTTTCCTGAAAGAATTTGTGAAACATAAGAACTTTTAAGTATATTAATTTGAGAGAGTAGACAGAGAGCTTCCATCCAGTGGTTCACTCTCAAATGCTTGCAACAACTGGGGCTGGGCCATGCCAAAGTCAGGAGCCAGGAACCCCATCCAGGTCTCTTACATGAGTGGCAGAGACTCAGGTACTTCAACCATTATTTGCTGCCTTCTTAGACACATTAGCAGGAAGCTGAATCAGAAGTTTAGTATCTAGGACTCAAATTAGGCAGATACTGGAAGCAGGCATCCCAAACTGCAGCTTAATCCGCAGCTCTACAATGCCTGCCCCTTCATTCTTTTTTTAAAGATTTATTTATTTATTTGAAAGAGTTACACAGAGAGAGGAGAGGCAGAGAGAGAGAGAGAGAGAGAGGTCTTCCATCCGATGGTTCACTCTCCAATTGGCCGCAATGGCCGGAGCTGTGCCGATCTGAAGCCAGGAGCCCAGAGCTTCTTTCAGGTCTCCCACGTGGGTGCAGGGGCCCAGGGACTTGTGCCATCTTGTACTGCTTTCCCAGGCCATAGCAGAGAGCTGGATTGGAAGTGGAGTAGACGGGTCTTGAACTGGCATCCATATGGGGTGCCGGTGCTTAAGGCCAGGACGTTAACCCACGGTGCCACAGCGCTGGCCCCTGCCCCTTCATTCTTGATAGTGTTAATTTATATCTTCTTCTTCTTTTTTTAAATATTTATTCGTGTATTTGAGAAGTAGTTATAGACAGGGAGAGGGAGAGAAAGATCTTTCATCTGCTGGTTCACTACCCAAATGGAGCTGGGCCAATCTGAAGCCAGGAGCCAGGAGCTGCTTCTGAGTCTACCACGTGGGTGCAGGGGCCCAAGCACTTGGGCCACCTTCTAATGCTTTCCCAGGCCATAGCAGGGAGCTGGATCGGAAGTGGAGCAGCCAGGACTTGAATCAGTGCCTGTATGGGATGCTGGCACCACAGGTGGAGGCTTGGCCTACTACACCACAGTGCCAGACCCAAATCTGCTCCTTTTATTTTGATCAGCCTGGCTACATGTTTTTGAATTATATTGATCTTTTCAAAGTGCCTGCTTTTGATTTCACTGATTTTTCTCTATTTTTCTGTTTTCAATATCATTGGTTTCTGTCCTCATATTATTGTTGGTTATTCATTTTTGTTAATTTTGAGTTTAACTTACTCCTGCTGCTTATGGTAAAAGTTTGGGTAATTCTTGATCATGTTACATAATATTTGATTATATAAATTTGTAAGAACTTCTTTAGCTCCATTTCTTAAATTTTGATGTCATTTTTATTGTCATTCAGTTGAAGTATGTTCTCATTTTTCCTTCTGACTTCTCTTTTACCTATGGGTTATTTAGAAATATTTTGTTTAATTTCTAAATAGTTGGGCTTTTCTCAGATATCCTTCTCTTATTGATTTCTGGTTGATTTTATCGCACCAAGGGTATATACTCACATACAGTTCAGGTTTTTAAAATTTTGTTGAACTTGTTTTTATGACATAGAATATGCTCTGACTTGGGGTATGTTCCATGTGTACTTGAAGAGGATGTATTGCTCTTGTGTACTGTGGGGGACAGAAAGGTGGGACATCTTTTCTGCTTATCATAAAGGTTAAGACCAACATTGCTGTTAAAAAAAAAACAAAAAAACAGGTTAATAAGATGAAAACATGATAGATTTGTGTATTCCAAGTTTTAGTGACATGAGAAATCAAGGCTCAAGACCCAGGGAAAACTGTTTTATGCTTAGATTCAATACAGAATGGAAGCCATGTAGAAATGTGAATGGACAAAAGAATATGATCTAATGGTAACGGACTGATAGAATGGAAGAAGGGGATTAACACCCGTCTGTTTAGATTATTTTGGCATCTCTGTGTTTTTCTTCCTCCAAAGTATGGAGCAAGACTCCTCTGGAATGACAGAGTAGGTTAAAGAAGTTCTGCATGGCTAGCTTTAATGCAGAAATATGGGAAAGCTCATAGTAATGCTAGTAGTTTCTTTGACTTGCTTGAGGAAGAGGAATTCCAGTTTATGTTAGTTACTTTTGATGAAGAAACACAGCCTGGAACAGAAGATCAGTGAGAGTCCTTCCAGTCTCTTTTAATTCAAAGTACTCAACATACCAAAGCACAGTTTGGGATATTGTTTTCTTTTATTATTATTATTATTATTATTTATTTGACAGGTAGAGTTATAGACAGTGAGAGAGAGAGAGAGAGAAAAGTCTTCTTTCTGAAGGTTCACTCCCCAGATGGCCACTACAATCAGCACTGTGCCGATCTGAAGCCAGGAGCCAGGTGTTTCTCCTGGTCTCCCATGAGGGTGCAGGGCCCAAGCATTTGGGCCATCCTCCACTGCCCTCCCGGGCCACAGCAGAGAGCTGGACTAGAAGAGGAGCAACTGGGACTAGAACCGGTGCCCACATGGGATTCCGGAGCCACAGGTGGAGGATTAACCAAGTGAGCCACGGCGCTGGCCAGTGATATTGTTTTCTGACCTGCAACAGTGGAGTGTTCTCTAAGTGTCAACTAGACAGGGAGAGGGAGAGACAGAGGGAGAAAGAGAGATTTTCATCTGCTAGTCACTTCCCAAATAGCTGTGATGGCCAGGCTGAAGCCAGAAGCCAGGAACATCTTCTGGGTCTCCCCTGTGGATAGCAAGGGTCCAAACACTTGAGCGATCTTCTGCCACCCTTCCAAGGCCATCAGCAGTGAGCTGGGTCAGAAGTGGAGCAGCCAGGATGTGAACCAGCACCCATGGGAGTTACCTCACAGGTGGTGGCCTAACCACCTTTTCTATGTCTCTAGCTTCAGGCTTCTTGTAGTTCTTACCGTTGTTCCTCTTATAAAAAGTGTCTCTTTTCTCTGGCTGCCTTCAAGATTTTTTCTTTTTTCTTTCTTCTTTAGCAAATCAAATGTGATGTATCTTTGAGTGATTTATGTTTATTTTGCTGTGGTATTTTTCCCTTCATGGGTGCTCAGAACCTTTTGGAATATAGAATTTGATCGTAGAACATATCCAAATATACACAGATTGAACAACATTAGAAGAAGTAAAAAAATTTCTGGAAACAAATGAAGATGACAATATGACATATCAATTTAAGGGATACAGCAAAAGCAGTGTTAAGAGAAAAGTTTGTATCAGTTGGTGCCTACATCAAGAAATTGGAAAGGCACCAAATAAATGAGCTACCAGTGTATCTCAAGGACCTAGAAAAAAAACAGCAAACCAAACCCAAAACTAGTAGGAGAAAAGAAATAAATTAGAGAAGAAATAAACAAAATTGAAACCAAAAGAACAATACAAAAGATAAGTGAAATTAACAGCTGGTTTTTCAAAAATAAAAATAGGCCGGCGCCGTGGCTCAACAGGCTAATCCTCCGCCTTGCGGCGCCGGCACACCGGGTTCTAGTCCCGGTCGGGGCACCGATCCTGTCCCGGTTGCCCCTCTTCCAGGCCAGCTCTCTGCTGTGGCCAGGGAGTGCAGTGGAGGATAGCCCAAGTGTTTGGGCTCTGCACCCCATGGGAGACCAGGATAAGCCCCTGGCTCCTGCCATCGGAACAGCGCGGTGCGCCGGCCGCAGCGCGCTACCGCGGCGGCCATTGGAGGGTGAACCAACGGCAAAAGGAAGACCTTTCTCTCTGCCTCTCTCTCTCACTGTCCACTCTCCTGTCAAAAATAAAAAAATAAAAAAAAAATAAAATAAAATAAAAATAAAAATGATACACCATTGGCACAACTAACAAATACAAGTGAGAGAAGACCCAAATCAATAAAATTAGAGAAGAAAAAGGGAACATAATGATAGATACCATAGAAACAAAAAGAATCATCAGGAATTATTGCAAAGAGTTGTATGCCAGCAAATCCGGAAACCTAGAAGAACTGGATAGATTCCTGGACCCATACAACCTACCTAAATTGAGCCATGAAGACATAGGCTAATAACCAAGATGGAAGTTGAATCAGTAATAAGACCTCCTAAGAAAAGTCCAGGACCAGACAGTTTCACTGCTGAATATTGCCAAACTTCTAAAGAAGAGCTCCAATTCTTTTCAAGCTATTGAAAACATTTGAAAGGGAAAGAATCCTCCCAAATTCCTTTTATGAGGCCAGCATGACCTTAATTCCTAAACCTGAAAAAGATAACAGCAGAGAAAGAGAACTACAGACCAATTTCTCTGATGAACATAGATGCAAAAATCCTCAACTAAATATTAGCTCATTGAATCTAACAACACCTCAGAAAGATCATTTACCTGGACCAAGTAGGATTTATCCCTGGTATACAGGGATGGTTCAACATTTGCAAATCAGTCTTTGTGATACATCACATTAACAAACTGAAGAACAAAAATCATATGATTATCTGAATAGATACAGAGAAAGCATTTGATAGAATTCAGCATTCCGGGACAGGCGCTGTGGCGTAGCTTGTAGAGCTGCCACTTGCAGTTCCGGCATCATATGGGGGTGCTGGTTCCAGTCCCGGCTGCTCCACTTCTGATCCAACTGTCTGCTATGGCCTGGGAAAGCAGTGGAAGATGGCCCAAGTTCTTGGGCCCCTGCACCCTCATGGGAAACCCAGAAGACACTCCTGGCTTTGGAACGGCCATTGTGGTCAATTGGGGAGTGAACCAGCGGGGGAGGACCTCTGTCTCTTTCTCTCTGCCTCTCCTCTCTCTGTCTAACTCTTTCAAATAAATAAATAAATCTTAAAAAAAAAAAAAAAGAATACAGCATCCTTTCATGATGAAAACCTTAAGCAAATTGGGTATAGAAGGAACATTGCTCAACATAATGAATGCAATTTATGACAAACCCATGACCAGCATCCTTTTGAATGGAGAAAAGTTGGAAGCTATAGCTAATACATATCAGTGAACAATTCAGTGGTTTTTAGCGTGTTATGCAGGTGTGCAGCCATCATAGCAAATGAGATTTGAGCATTTTCATCATCTCATTTCATCCTCTCATTCTTAAGACTATTTTGTCTATCCTTGTTGTTGGGATTTCTGTATAAACTTTAGGGTTAGCTTGCCAGTTTTTGCAGAAAAAAGTTCATTGTAATTTTTATAGAGGTTGCAGTGTTCTGTAGATCAATTTGAGGAATATTGCCATCTTATCCATACTGTCTTCCATTAACATAGGATGTTTTTCCATACATTATATCTAGTTTCTTTCAACCACGTTTTATAGTTTTTAGTGTATTGGTCTTGTACTTCTTTTGTTGAATATATTTCCAAGTATTTTATTCTTGTTTGGCTTGTTGATAAGTAAATAGAAATACAATTGATTTTTGTATATTGATCTTGTTTTCATGTGTTTTAATGATTTTTTAATTCTAAGAAGATAATTATCAGATATTATTATTTTGCACTTCATTGTGCTATATGATGAATTTAAAGTGAGATAAGATAAAATATCTGAGATTGAAATCTATGAGTTTTGATTTTAGGTTTTTCAACCTGTGCATTTAGCCAAACTCCTTTTTTCATCAAATTAACCTTAAGTAATTGGTAAAAATTAATAATCTGTTTTCTTTTCCACTTTTAGTGTTAAATGTTTACAAAAGACAGTGAAAGATTCTTATCACATAATGTGTAGACTTTGTGCCTATGAACTTGAAGTTTGTGCAAAATGTGGAAAGAAAGAAGACATTGTTATTCCGTGAGTATTTCCACTCATATTTCAATTTTACTCTTAATACTTGATAGATGAATTTTCTTTTAATGAGACATTCAACAATTCCTAGTATTAAGTAGCATTATGTCACACTAATGTTGACTTTTTTCCACTTGAAAGGAAAAACATCATAATTATTTGAAAAGTTTCTATCATTGCAATAAAAATAAAAGTATATTTTAAGGTGATAAAATATTTTCTAGGAGATTCACATTCATTACAAAGGGATTATAACAGCATTTCAGCAACATGTATCATGTTAATTTCTTTGCATCTACTTCAGTTAACATAATGTTATAGTTGGTTGGATCTTGAGTTAAGTTAGTCTTCAGGGATCTTTTTGTCTATGCTGACTTCGTGAGACTTCTATTAATAATGAAATGTAGTGATAAATGTCTTTTGAATCTGTATAGATAATGAAAGCCTGGGAAATAATTATTTTTTTCTTCTATTTTTAGGTTTAACAAAGAACCTGAAAACTCTGAAAATATTGACAATAATCTAAGTTCCAACTGTAGAGGAAACTGCAGAAGAAATGAAGAAAGCGATGATGATTTAGATTTTGATCTTGATTTAGATGACACAGAAGATTAACAACCCAGTTGATTAATGGAACTACATTAAAAGTTAGTCTTTGAGAACATGAGATTCTGACTAGCTTTTGACTTCGTTAGTTTCACATAAGATGCTTTGAAGTCTTAATGAGTAATTCAGAAAAACTTGTAGGAAATATAATTTGTACATGAACAGTGTAAGTTGTATATGATATTTGAATACTTATAAAACTTTGAGAGTTTTCTTATAATAAATTATTAAATTGAATATACTACAATATCTACTGCAGTAAGAATTGGAGTATCATAATGCAATTCATGGGAATTATTTTGGAGAATATATTTCCTAATAGAGAATTAAACAATATTTAGAATTGATGACTGTATAAGAACTATTATGAAAAATGAGATGACATTATATTATTGGCCTCAAAAATGTTTCTGGGCTAAGTACCTGTTGATAGATGGATCTCATGTAAATGGCCCACATAGCAAAAACCCATGACATTTGCTTGTTACAAAGCTAAGCATTTTATGTTTCCATAAAAGTATTTTAACAGGGACAGCCTTGTGGCATAATGAGTGAAGCTGTCACCTGCAACACCAACATCCCATATGGGCGCCAGTTTGTGTCCCGGCTGCTCCACTTCCAATTCAGCTTCGTGCTAATGACCTGGGAAAAGCAGTGGAAGATGGCCCAAGTGTTTGGGCCCTGGCCACTATGTGGGAGACGTGGATGTAGCACTTGACTCCTGGCTTTGGCCTGTCCCAACACTGACCCAAAGTTGTGGCTATCTGGGGAGTGAATGAACAGATGGAAGATCTCTTTCTCTGCCTCTCTCTCTCTAACTCCTCTGCCTTTCAAATAAATAAATAAACCTTTAAAGACATTGTTTAACAAATGTATCCCAATTTTTCTGGTATTTTTATATATTTCACCATATTATTTGTTATCTTTTCCTCTTGTGAAAGATACATACAGAAAAAGATCCCTAGAGTTTGTATGTATCATTTGATGAATATTTGTAAAGGAAAGTTCATATCTTTACACTCAGATGAGGAAACTGCCAGCACCAGCAGCCCCCTGGGAAGCTCTTTCTGTGTCAGGTTCATCTGTCTTCCCATGCTGGTCACTGTCCTGAACTTTGTTTCGATTTCCTTTATCTACTCTACTCCCCATGTTTATACCTAAACAGTATAACATTTTACCACATTTTCTTTATATTTTGGCTTATATGGGTGTGTGTGATTTAATTTACTGAATCACTTGAAAATAAACAGCAATAATTTTGAACACTTAAGCCATGTAAATTATTTTGTATCTGTTCTTGTTTTCATTGTTACAGAATTTTTGAGATTGATCCATGTTGTTAAAAGAGCTATAATTGATTTTTCCCTGCTGTGTATTATTCTGTGCCTTAATATATTATAGTTTGTTTATCTTTTGTAATGTTCAAAGATATTTGAGCTGTTTCAAGTTTTTCTGTTACAAACAATAGTGGTATAAACATTGTTACATACACACATTTCTGTTATGAGTTTTTCTAGCAGTGGTAGAAGGAATCATGTACATGCATCTTCAGTTTTACTATCTAATGTGGAACTGTTTTTACAGAGAGGCCGTTATCCCCTTTCCCACAACAATATATTCCAGTTTCAGTGCTCTGCATCCTTTCTAACACTTGACAACAGACTTCTAGATTTTTACAATTTGAGTTTGTGCAATGGTATCTCTTACTAATTCATGTTTCTCTGATTACTAATACACTAAAGCCCCTTTTTGTATTTATTGACTGGTTTTGGTTAATAGATAATACTAGGAATTGATTTTTGTTAGCTCTAGTAATGTAACTTTGGAAATGTATACTGAATTATTTTTAAAGGATTTATTTATTAATTTGAAAGATTTACAGACATACAGGGACAGAGAGAGATTTTTCAATTTTTAGTTTACTCCCCCAAATGTCTGCAACCACTGGGAATGGACAAGGTTGAAGCTAGAAGCCTGAAACTCTATCCAGTTCTCCTACATGGGTAGCAGGGGCTAGAGTACTTGGGCCATCTTCTTTTGCTTTCCTAGGTTCATTAGTAGGGAACTGGATTGGAAGTGGAGCAGTTGGGACTCCAACCAGCAGTTATATTCTTTGCCAACATTGCAGCTGATAGGTACCTGCTGTGCCATAACAACCAGACCCCATACTGAATTATTTGTGGGTGTAATGTCAGTTTACTTTAAAATAATTCAACCTAAAAAGTAATGATGTACAAAACATTTTAGTAACATAAAAATATGTTGCCTAGGAATAATCAAAACGTATGCAAAGTAGGACAGGCATCAGGCTTAGCATATCCCATATGGGTGCTGGTTCAAGTCCTTGCCGCTCTACTTCCTGGATTTATCCAGCTCACTGCTAATGGCCTGGACAGGCAGTGGAGGATGTCCAATGTGCTTGGACACCTGCAACCACATGGAAGACCTGGAGGAAGCTCCTGGCTCTGGCCTGGCTCAGCCTTGGCTGTTGTGGCCATTTGGGGAGTGAACCAATGGATGGAAGATTTCTATCTCCTCTCTGTTATTCTGCTTTCAGATAAAAGTAAAAGGGTGGGGGGGTTGTGGTGCAGCAGCAGGATAAGCTGCCTGCACATCTCATATTGGAGAAGCCTGGATTTGATCCAGTTTCCTGCTAATGCACTTGGGAGATGATGGATCATAGTCCGAGTACTTGGGTTCCTGCCATCTATGTGGGAAACCAGAAGGATTGTTCCTGGCTCCCGGCTTCAGCCTGGCCTAGCCCTGGCTGTTGAGGGTTTTTGGGATAGAAGCTCTCTGCCTGCCTGTCCCTTCTCCCTCCCTCTCCCTTTTTCTCTCTCACTTTGTCTTTAAATAAGTAAGTCTTTTTTAAAAAAAAGTTAGAACTGTTTACAAATATATGAAATTTTAATCAAGGTGTTAATGAAAATGGAGACTAACATAAATGGGGAGAGATACCATGTTAGTGATATAGAAGTCTCGATATTCTAAGCTTATAATCTGAAAGAAAGTTTCCCACATAAATTTATATGGCCTCTTTTTGCATGTAAATTTATTTTCTGGACTGTTTAATTTTTGTGATTAAGAAGCCAGCTTGCCATTTGGCCTTGCAGTTAAGATTACTCACATTCCATATTAGAGTGCCTAGGTTTGAGTCTTGGCTGTGCTTCCAATCCCAGCTTCTTGCTAATGCATACTTTAGGAGACACTTGGTGATATTGCAAGTGGTTCAGTCTCTGCCACTCACATGAGACCTAGAATAACTTCCCAGTTTCCAGCTTCAACCTAGCCCAGTCCTGGCCATTGCAGTGGGTGTTTGGGAATGGGAGCTCTCTTTTAATCTCTCTCTCTCTCTCTCTCCCTCCCTCTCTCCCTCTCTCCCTCTCCCTCCCTCCCTCTAATTAAAAAGAAATTTAGTGTAAATGTTTCCCATGTGAATGTGTTGTTATAATTCTTCAGATTACCAAGAGAAAATTTTAACAAAGAGTATCACCTCATGACTTAGAAGTATACTAATAGCAGCCGGCGCCGCGGCTCAATAGGCTAATCCTCTGCCTTGCGGCGCCGGCACACCGGGTTCTAGTCCCGGTCGGGGCACCGATCCTGTCCCGGTTGCCCCTCTTCCAGGCCAGCTCTCTGCTGTGGCCAGGGAGTGCAGTGGAGGATGGCCCAAGTGCTTGGGCCCTGCACCCCATTGGAGACCAGGAGAAGCCCCTGGCTCCTGCCATCGGATCAGCGCGGTGCGCCGGCCACAGCACGCCAACTGTGGCGGCCATTGGAGGGTGAACCAACGGCAAAAGGAAGACCTTTCTCTCTGTCTCTCTCGCTGTCCACTCTGCCTGTCAAAAAAAAAAAAAAAAAAGTATACTAATAGCTTTATTTCCTTCTTTAGTGTTAAGAAAGGTTGTTTTATAAACAGACTTGGTTGCTTAATTCCTATGTATTTCTTTAGGAATTGCCCTTTTATTTATAAACTATTTTTGTAATATTCACTTATTTATTTTCATTTGTTTGAAGGTCAAGAGAAAGAGAGAGAGAGAGAGAGACATCTTCCACCCACTGGTTCACTCTTCAAATGCATGCACCAGTTAGGGTTGTGTCTATCCAAAGCCAGGAGCCAGGAATTCCACCCAGGTCTCTCACATGGTGATAGAGACCCAAATTATTGGCTGCTTCCTGTGTGCACATTAACAGGAAACTGAATCAGAAGTGTTGAGTACCTGGGACTTGAACTAGGGACTCTGATATGGGATATGGGTGTCCCAAGTGATGGCTTAAGCCACTGAGCCACAATGCCCACCTTTAACTTTTTTTTAAAAGTCATATCAATGAGATGAAGTTGTTTTGTTTTATAGTATAAATATATATTTATACTATAGTAATTAATCAGCTTAATGTAATGTTTGTTGCATCTTGATATTTGGTAGGATTTCAGAACTGCATCACCTAATCTTTTATTTATTTATTTGACAGGCAGAGTTAGACAGTGAGAAAGAAACAGAGAGGTCTTCCTTCTGTTGGTTCACCCCCCAAAGGGCCGCCATGGCCAGCGCGCTACGCCGATCTGAAGCGAGGAGCCAGGTGCTTCCTCCTGGTCTCCCATGCGGGTGCAGGGCCCAAGCATTTGGGCCATCCTCCACTGCCTTCCTGGGCCACAGCAGAGAGCTGGACCGGAAGAGGAGCAACCGGGACAGAATCTGGCGCCCCAAATGGGACTAGAACCCAGGGTGCCAGCGCTGCAGGCGGAGGATTAGCCTAGTGAGCCGCGGCTCTGGCCATGCATCACCTAATCTTAAATATTACTATACTTTATTACAAAAGTTCCAAAATTCTGATTATAAAAATCATATGTGGAGCTCCTCAGAATATTTATTTCTGGGATATTGTGAATCATTTGGTCTGGATTGTAGCCCAGAAATTTTTTCCCCAACTTCTCAGGTGATTTTAATCATCAACTATAACAAGTACAATTAGTTGCATATGGTACAGAGCCATGCCCATTCCCATCTGCTCTTGCTAGCCTCCAAAATAGAGAATCCCTTTATAATTTCCTCTTTCAGCTTTTCTTGCAACCCGGAGTAGCAGTCATGTGAGGGGAATCTGCAGAGAGATTTTTGGAAAGATTTACTTCACTGACAAGTAGAAAGTCCTGCCTGAATATGGTTGTGATAAGACTTACCATTTTAAAGGCTGTTTGCGTGCGTTCTGCAAAAGAATTAAGGTTAGCTAGCTAGATGTTAAATCACTATCAATCACATGGTAGCAGTAATGATAATATCAGTTGTGTTGTGCTCTTGTAGATTCTAAGCATTTTGCATGTTAATGTACTTCATCCTTTGTCAACCTTATGGAAATGGAAACCACAGAGATTAACGAGTACCTATAAAGCTGGTTAGTGACATAACCAGGGTTTAGATTCATGATGTATTATGCTATCACTGTATCCCATGTCAAAGGCCTTTCTAAAGGTAAATTGAAAAAGCTGTAAGATGGAGGGCATTGCATGACTGTTTATTTGGTGACTAAAAAGGCTGGAAAAAGTTAAGAGTCATGATAACAGTATTTACTCATTCAAGAAATAATCACTGAGCCACCTTTGTGTGTACTGCACTATTCAATACTTGGGGTACAACAATGAACAAAACGAAGATCTATGACCACAAGAAACCACTTTTTAATGGATAGAGGCAGACAGTAGGCAATAAACCCAAAAAGAGCTATCTAGTTAAAAGATGAAAAGTACTATGGGATGATTAAGGCATGGTGGGATGATTGGGAGTCTGTAGGCATGGATAGGCTGGGGTAGAGGGGAACAAATGGGTGGGGAAAAGGACATGGCTTGTGAAGAAGGTGTCTAGTGAGAAAGTGGCATTTATACAAAACCCAGAAGGATGAAAATGGAAAAGAATGTTCCAGATAGAGGAAACAGCTATTGTGAGGCCTCCAAAGCAAGGCTGTAGGAGTGGTTAAGTTAGAGTTGGAAGAGATTAGGTCAGGGAGGTAATGGAAGGTTGGTTCATGTGAAACGTACTTTTAAGATTTTTATCTTTGATTTTTAGCCATTTGCCTGTAATTTCTTTCAGGCCTTTTTGTTTGTTTATGTGAAAGACAGAGAGAGACAGGCAGCTTTCCTATCTGCTGGTTCATTCCTCAAATGCCTATGATGGCTGGGGCTGGGCCACTATGAGCTCAGGAGCTCAAAACTCAATCTTGGTCTTCCACACTGGGGTCAGGGACCCAACTACTTGAAGCTGTCACCTGCTAGCTTCCAGGGTGTGCATTAGCAGGAAGCTGGAATCCAGAGTGGCGCTGGGACTCAAACCCAGATACTACAATTTGGGTATCCTAATGGGCAGCTTAACTACTGTGCCAAATAGTTGCCCCAGTAGGCCTGTGATTTTTAAGGTATGAATCTTTTATCCTATGTAAGCTTTTCTGAGTTCCTGAAACGTTGGTCAGTGTCTAAATATACTTGGAAAGTTGTCAACCATTTCTTCAAATACTGATATTTCCTGTTCTCCCATCATCTTCTGTCACTGCAATTACACATACTGTTAGACCTAAAGCTGTGTCTCATATCTTTCTTCAGCCCTTCTTGCTTTTGTCCATTTATTTTCTCCTCTTTGTGCTTCAACTCATGTATTACCTATTAGCCTTTCTTTGCATTTACTAATCCTGTCTGATAGAGATACAGGATTAACATGTTTGGTCTGCTTTAAAACCATTTGATAATTCTAGATTTAAGATATTGAATCTTGCAATTCCAAAATGTCTGTTTCTTTTTTACAGTTGATAACTCAAAATATTCCACGTTGGCCATTCATACTTTTTTGAAATACTTACTCACTTTTGTTTGCTTTTATTCACTATTTTAACTCTTGATTATTGATCACTTTCTCCTTCTTTGCACATCTAATAATTTAAATTACATTCTAGAAATGATACATTATCAAAGCATTCTCTAAAACTTAAATAACTGAAAATTACCTTGATCTTGTCAAGACTTGGGTCTAGGCTTTGTTAGAGATGATCTATTTCAGTTTTGTTGTTATTCCTAGAGGCTTTTTATGCCTGTCTCTTAATCCTAGAGTGTTGTTATTCCTAACATGTTCTTTTTGTTTTGTTTTTTGTTTTTTTCTGGAAACTTAATGCCAAGGGTGATCATAAAGTGTCTCCACTCTGGCTGAGCCAGTCTCCAACTTCACTCCAGCATTATGATTTTACAGCTGTTCTCTGCTAGAACTCTTGGAGTTTTCCCTTACACAACTGCAGCTTAGGATTCAACAGAGAACTCTCAAAGAGCTTCTCTGCAGCTGTTACATCTTAGTAGCCCTCAACTCTGCTTGGGCTTCGTTTCCCTATGCCAAAATTTGGAAAGGGTCATCACATAAAATCCAGGCTCTCTTCATTTGCTTGCCTTCTTTCAAAGGTTATAGCCTCCCCTGTTTACTGTACAGTTCAGGCAAAACTGTGTGGGTATATATCTATGTGTGTGTACACATACCAGCTTTTATAGTTATTTACCAACTACTCCTGGATGATATTTTTTAAAGTTTTGTTTATTTACTTACTGACTTACTTGAAAGCCAGAGAGAGAGAGGATTTTTTTTATTTTGTTTTAAAATATTTATTTGAGAGTCAGAAATATATAGAGAGAAAGCAGAAGAGACTGAGAGTTCTTCCATCTGCTCATTCACTTCCCAAAGGGCCACAATGGCTGGGGCTGGGCCAGGCTGAACCCAGGAGCCAAGAGTTTCTTCCAGGTCTCCCAAGTAGATAGCAGGTTCCCATGCACTTGGGCCGTCTTCCACTGCTTTCTCAGCCATAGTAGCAGGGAGCTGAATCAGAATGCTGCACTATAGGCAGTGGCTTAACTCACTATGCCACAGCAGAGCTGGCCCCGAGAGAGAGAGATCTTTCATCTGCTGGTTCACTCCCCTAACCTCTGCAAAAGCCAGAGCTGTGCTAGGTCAAAACCAGGAGTCAAACTCCATCGGGGTCTCGCACATGGATGGCATGGACCCAAGTACTTGGGCCATTATTTGCAGCCTTTCTAGGTGCATTAGCAGAAAGCTGGATTGGCAACAGAGTAGCTGGGACTCAAACTGGTACTCCCATATGGGATACAGGTGTCCCAAGCACCAGCTTAACCTGATGTAACACAACACGCTCACCTTGATGATATTTAAAGCCACATTTAAAGACAATCTAAGAGAGCTGTTATCAGTAGAAATGATGACTAAGAACTGAGATTTGAGACTATCCAACATGTAGGGATCCACAAGGGAAGAAGCATCAGCAGAGGAGAGTAAGGAGTAATTGGAGAAACAGAAAAGCAAGAAAGGGTATTCTGGAAGCCAAGTGGGAATAAATTGGCACTTACTGTATCCTAGTGCTGCTCTAAACTAAATTTTGCATAATATACTCACTAAATGTCCACTACCATCCTGTGTGATGCTAACTCTCATTGGTCATATTTGCAGATGCAAAACAGATTAATTAACTTCACATACAACTGATAAGTGATAGGCCCAGAGTTTGAACTAGTACAGTTCTGATCATGGAACTCATTCTGCACACCAGAGTTACTGTGTGATAAATAGGATGTGAGTTGCTGATTGGACAACTCCCCTGTTTTTCATGCTATTCCAGGGCTCTAATGGCAGTCCCTCTTCCACCCTTTCATGTTATCTTCTGTCATTTTATCTCTTTTTTCTGCAAACCCCTTGAGTCCCAGACATTATTGAAGTATGCTTTAGGGTTTTAGCCATTGCTGATGGAACTGACTTCAAATCACTTGTTTTTTTAAACACCTCCCCATAATTGCTAATACCCACATATTACACAGAGTAGCTGTAATCTTTCTAATTGATGCCATTTTATTGTGAGACCTACTTGCATAATGGAAATAAAGTAGGTGTTTGTTTGTAAGCAATTCTGGATTTATAATAGCTGTATTTTCATAGAAAGTTGTACTGCATATTTCCTAATACAGTAATAATTCTTAGGAGAAGGAAAGTAGTTTCACACACGCACACACACACCTATTTGATGCTTTTATTACCTTTTAAAAATTATGTGAGATAAGCAGCAATGTTCTGATAAGTGCTCTCAGTTTCTCATGTAACTAAACTTCATAAAAGTTAAGAGACCTACTAAAGTAAAAAAGATAATAGGCATGATATTAAAAAAAGATCAACATGTATAGCTCTAAAGCCTACACTATTATATTCAGCTATACTTAATCAAAGTTACAAATAGTCACAATCCTAAACTTTTCCTTATTTCTTTTTCCTCCAGAAACCTTTTGTTTAAAGAATACAAACTTCATCCATTTAATAATTACAACTTAAGAAACGTGGTGATTCTTCCCACCATACCTGCCCTCCTACCCACTCTCCCACCCCACTTCCTCCCTCTTATATTCCCATTCTTATTTTTTACTAAGATCTATTTTCAATTTATACACATATGATTAAGTAACGAGTTCAACAAATAGTATGGAAAAAAAAAAAAAAAACCTGTTCCTCAACAGTTGAGAAAGTGCTGTTCAAAGTCATTGTTTTCTCAAAGTGTCAATTTCACTTTTATAGATTGCCTTTTAGGTGCTTTATTGGTTATCACAGATCAGGGAGAACATATGGTATTTGTCCTTTTGGGACTGCCTTATTTCACTAAGCATGACATTCTCTAATTTTATCTATTTTTTTTGTAAGCACCCAGATTTCATTTTTTTTTACCACTGTGTTTCTGCAGTGTACATATACCATAATATCTTTATCCAATCTTCACTTGATGGGCATCTGGGTTGATTTCATATCTTAACTATTATGAATTGAGCTGCAATAAACATGGGGTCACAGATAATTCCTTCATATGCTGACTTCATTTCCCTTAGGTAAATTCCCAGGAGTGGGATGGCTGGATCATATAGTAGGTCTATATTCAGATTTTTGAGGTATCGCCATACTGTCTTCAATAGTGGCTTCACCAGTATACATTCCCAGCAACAATGGATTAGGGTACCTTTTTCCCCACGTCCTCGCCAACATTTGTGGTTTGTTTATTCTGTATGAAAGCCATTCTAACTGGGGTGAGGTGAAAAATCATTGTTTTTGATTTGCATTTCCCTGATGGCTTGTGATCCTGAGCATTTTTTCATGAATGTACTGGCCATTTGGATTTCCTCTTTAGAAAAATGCCTGTTTGGCCGGCACCGCAGCTCATTGGCTAATCTTCCTCCTGCAGCGCCGGCTCTCTGGGTTCTAGTCCCAGATGGGGCGCTGGTTCTGTCCTGGTTGCTCGTCTTCCAGTCCAGCTGTCTGCTGTGGCCCGGGAAGGCAATGGAGGATGGCCCAAGTGCTTGGGCCCTGCACCTGCATGGGAGACCAGGAGGAAGCACCTGGCTCCTGGCTTCGGATTGGCGCAGTGCACCGGCCGCAGCACGCCGGCTGTAGCGGCCATTTGGGGATTGAACTAATGGAAAAGGAAGACCTTTATCTCTGTCTCTCTCTCTCATTGTCTAACTTTGCCTGTCCAAAAAAAAAAAAAAAAAAAAAAAAGCCTGTTTACATCCTTTGCTCATTTATTAACTGGGTTGTTTGTTATTGAGTTTCTTCATCTCTTTATAGATTCTGGTTGTTAATCCTTTATCAGTTGCATAGTTTGCAAATAATTTCTTCCATTTTGTCAGTTCCTTTTCACTTTGCTGAGTGTTTCTTTTGCAGTGCAGAAGTGTCTCAATTTGATGGAATCCCATTTTTCAATTTGGGCTTTGATTAAGCCTCTGTGGTCTTTTCCAAGAATTCTTTGTCTATGCCAGTGTCTTTCAGGATTTCCCCAATGTTCTCTAATAATTTGATGGTATTGGGTTGTAGATTTAGATCTTTAATCAATTTTGAGTGAATTATTGTGTGACAATAAGATGTGGGTTTTGTTTCATACTACCGCATGTGGCAATCCAGTTTTCCCAGCACCGTTTGTTGAAGAGATTGTCCTTGCTCCAGGGATTGATTTTAACTCCTTTGTCAAAGATAAGTTGGTTGTAAAGGCATGGATTGATTTCTGGCATTTCTATTCTGTTCCACTGGTCTATCTGTTTTTGTACCAATACCAAGCTATTTTGATTATAACTGCCCTGTAGTATGTCCTGAACTCTGGTATTGTGATACCCCCCCAGCTTTGTTTTTGTTGTATAAAATTGCTTTAGCTATCTGGGGTCTCCTGTGTTTCCATATGAATTTCAGCATCATTTTTATTTTCTTTTTTTTAAAGATTTATTTATTTTATTTGAAAGTTACACAGAAGAGAGAAAGAGAGAGAGAGGTCTTCTATCTGCTGGTTCACTCCCCAACTGGCCACAATGGCCAGAGCTGTGCCGATCTGAAGCCAGGAGCCAGGAGCTTCCTCCGGGGCTCCCATGTGGGTGCAGGGGCCCATGGGCTTGGGCCATCTTCTGCTTTGCCAGGCTATAGCAGAGAGCTGGATTGGAAGTGGAGCAGCTAGGACTCAAACTTGCACCCATATGGGATGCTGGCACTGCAGGTGGAAGCTTTACCCACTATACCACAGAACTGGCCCAATTTTTTCTATATCTTAGAGGAATGTCCTTGATATTTTAATTGGCATTATATTGAATCCATAAATTGCTTTTAGTAGTATGGACATTTTGATGATATTGATTCTTCCAATCCATGAACATGGAAGATTTTTCCATTTTTTTTTTATCTTCCTCTATTTCTTTCTTTAATGTTTTGTAATTCTCATCATAGAGATCTTTAACATACTTATTAAATTTATTCCAAGGTATTTGATATTTTTGTAGCTGTTGTGAATTGGATTGATCTTAGAACTTATTTCTCAGCTAAAGTATTGTCTGTGTATACAATGGCTATTGATTTTATATCCTGCCACTTGACCAAACTCTTTGAAGAGTTCCAGTAGTTTCTTAGTAGAGTCTTTTGGATCCCCTATATATAGAATCATGTCGTCTGCAATTTGTATCCTTTTGATTTCTTTTTCTTGCCTATTGGCTCTGGCTGAAAATTCCAGGACTATATTGAATAGCAATGATGAGAGTGGGCATCCTTTTCTGATTCTGGATCTCATTGGGAATGCTTCTAACTTTTCCCCATTCAATAGGATGATGGCCATGAGTTTGTCAGAAATTGCTTGATTGTTTTGAGGAATGTTCTGATCAGACCTAATGTGTTTAGAGATGAAAATGGAAATGTAACAACAGAAACTGCAGAAATAAAAAGAATCATCAGAAATTATGACATAGAGCTGTATGCCAACAAACTGGGAAACCCAGAAGAAATGGACAGACTTCTGGGCACATAAAACCTACCCAAATTTTGCCATGAAGACATAGAAAACCTAAACAGACTAATAACCAAGATGTAAACTGAATCCATAATAAAGATCCTCCAGGCAAAGCAAAGCCCAGGACAAGATGACTTCACTGCTGAATTCCACCAGACATTATTTAAGGGTGTTGTATTTTATCAGATGTTTTGTATGCATCTATTGAGATAATCATATTGTTTTTGTTCTGCAGTTTGTTAATGTGATGCATCACATTGATTGATTTGCAAATGTTGAACCATCTCTGCATACTAGGGATAAATCTCACTTGATCTGGGTGTATGATCTTTCTGATGTGTTGTTGGATACGATTGGCTAGTATTTTGTTGAAGACTTTTGTGTCTGTGTTCATCAGAGTAATTGATCAGTAGTTCTCTTTCCCAGTTGCATGTTTTTCAGGTTTAGGAATTAAGGTGATGCTGGCTTCATAGAAAGGATTTAGGAGGATTCTCTCCCTTTCAATTTTTTTGACTAGCTTAGGAAGAATTGGAGTTAGTTATTTAAATGTCTGGTGGAATTCAGCAGTGAAGTCATCTTGTCCTGGGCTTTGCTTTGCCTGGAGGATCTTTATTATGGATTCAGTTTACATCTTGGTTATTAGTCTGTTTAGGTTTTCTATGTCTTCATGGCAAAATTTGGGTAGGTTTTATGTGCCCAGAAGTCTGTCCATTTCTTCTGGGTTTCCCAGTTTGTTGGCATACAGCTCTATGTCATAATTTCTGATGATTCTTTTTATTTCTGCAGTTTCTGTTGTTACATTTCCATTTTCATCTCTAATTTTCTTAATTTGTGTCTTCTTCCTTCTTTTTTAAATTAGTTGGTCCAATGGTGTGTGAATTTTGTTTATTTTTTCAAAAAGCCAGCTCTTTGTTTTGCTGATATTTTGTATGTTTTTTGTATTCAATTCTGTTGATTTCTTCTCTAATTTTAATTATTTATTTTTTCTACTATTTTTAGGTTTAATTTGCTATTTTTTTAGGTCCTTGAGATGCATCAATAGCTCGTTAATTTGGTGCCTTTCCAGTTTCTTGTTGTAGGCACCAGTTGCTATAAACATTCCTCCTAACACTGCTTTTGCTATAGCCCTTAAGTTTTTTTGTTTTTGTTTGTTTTTGTTTTATTTTTTGACAGGCAGAGTGGATAGTGAGAGAGAGACAGAGAGAAAGGTCTTCCTTTGCCGTTGGTTCACCCTCCAATGGCTGCTGCTGCTGGCGCGCTGCGGCCGGCGCACCGTGCTGATCCAATGGCAGGAGCCAGGTGCCTATCCTGGTCTCCCATGGGGTGCAGGGCCCAAGCACTTGAGCCATCCTCCACTGCACTCCTGGGCCACAGCAGAGAGCTGGCCTGGAAGAGGGGCAGCTGGGACAGAACCGGCGCCCCAACCAGGACTAGAACCCGGTGTGCCGGCGCCGTAAGGCGGAGGATCAGCCTAGTGAGCCGCGGCGCCGGCCTTATTTGTTTGTTTTTTAACAGGCAGAGTGGACAGTGAGAGAGAGAGAGAGACAGAGAGAAAGGTCTTCCTTTGCCGTTGGTTCACCCTCTAATGGCTGGCGCGCTGCGGCTGGCGCACCGCGGCCGGCGTACCGCGCTGATCTGAAACCAGTAGCCAGGTGCTTATCCTCGTCTCCCATGGGGTGCAGGGCCCAAGGACTTGGGCCATCCTCCTCTGCACTCTCGGGCCATAGCAGAGAGCTGGCCTGGAAGAGGGGCAACCGGGACAGAGTCCGGCGCCCCAACCAGGACGAGAACCCGGTGTGCCGGCGCCGCAGGTGGAGGATTAGCCTATTGAGCCGCGGCACCGGCCGTCCCTTAAGTTTTGATACGTTGTATTGCCATCTTTATTTTTTTCCAGAAGTTTTTTGATTTCTCTTTTGATTTCTTCAATGACCCACTGTTCATTCAGAAGCATGTTGTTCAGTCCCATGTGTTTGCATACATTCAAGAGATTCCTGAGTTGTTCATTCCCAGCTTCAATCCATTGTGATCTGAGAAGATGCATGGTATAATTTCGATTTCTTTGAATTTGCTGAAGCTTGCTTTATGGCCTAGCATGTGGTCAATTCTAGAACAAGTTCCATGCACTGGCAAGAAGAATGTGTATTCTGTGACTATAGAATGGAACGTTTTGTAGATACTTATTAGGTCCATTTGGTCTATAGTATCAATTAACTCTGTTTCCTTGCTGATTTTCTGTCTGGTTGATGAGTCCAGTACTGAAAGTGGGTATTGAAGTCCCCTACTACTATATTGGAGTCTGTGTCTCCCTTTAGATCCATTAACATTTCTTTGAAATAGCCAGGTTCCCTATAATTAGGTGCATATACATTTATAAAAGTCACATCTTTTTGTTGAATTGATCCCTTAATCATTACCTAGTGCCCTTCTTTGTCTCTTTTAACAGTTTTTGTATTAAAGTCTATTTTGCTTAATATTAGGATGGCTACCCCAACTGTTTTTTGGTTTCTCTTTTCATGGAATATCTTTCTCCATCTTTTCCCTTTCAGTCTGCATGTATCTTTGTTATTGAGCTGTGTTTCTTGTAGGCAGCAAATAGATGGGTTTTGTTTTTTAATCCATTCATCCAGTCTCTATCTTTTTACTGGAGAGTTGAGGATATTTGCATTCAAGGTGACTTTTTATAAGTAACAACTTTGTTCTGCCATTTTCTCATAAATATTCCTATTGTTTACATTGGATTTTCTTTGTTCTTTTACTAGGGGATATCTGCCTTCACCTTCTTTCGAGGTGATGACCATGTTTCTGTGTGTAGCATACGCTTAAGCATCTACTTTGTAAGGCTGTGTGTCTGATGACAAATTCTTTCCATTTCTGTGTGTTATGGAAGGTCTTTATTTCACCTTCATTCATAAATGAGAGCTTTGCAGTGTACAATATTCTGGGTTCAAAATTTTCTTCTCGTAAGACTTGGAATGTATCTCACCGTTCTCTCCTTGATGTAGGATTTCTAATGAGAAGTCGGTTATGAGTACCTGGGGATCCTCTGAACATAATATGACATTTCTATTGTGCACATTTTAGAATCTTTTCTTTATATTTTATTGTTGAGAGTTTGATTACAATGTGTCGTGGTGAAGATCTTTTCTGGTCACGTCTATTACGAGTTCTTTGTGCTCCCTGTAATTGGACATCCCTTTCTTTCTCCAAATGAGGGAAGTTTTCTGTAATATTTCACTAAAAACACCTTCTAATCCATTATCTCATTCCATGCCTTCAGGAACTCCTAGAACCCGTATGTTGGGTCATTTGTTTGTATCCCATAGATCTGCAACAGTGTTTTTCAATATTCTGATTTCTCCTTTTTTTAGGTCTGACTGTAAAATTTCCAGAGAGTTGTTTCATAAGTTGGATATTCATTCTTCTGCTTCACTAAGTTTGTTGTTAAGGCTTTCCACCTTATCTTTTATTTGTTGTATTGAATTTTTCATTTTCAAGATTTGATTTTGATTTCTCTTTAACATCTCAATTTTATTGGAGAAATTTTCTTTCATATCATGTATGGATTTCATTAGTTCATGCATTTGCTTCTGATTACTTCTATGTAATCGTACCATCAACTTCTTGAATTCCACTTCTGGCATTTCTTCAATCTCTTCATCTTCACATTGAAATATTATAGTATTGTATTCTTTTGATGGTGTTATGTTGTCTTCCTTATTCTTGTTTCTTGAATTCCTGCATTTATTTTTTGGCATTTTTAGAGATATGTGTTGGTTTCTTTTTTGTTTTGTTTTGTTTTGTTTTTCCCTGTGATGGCTTTTATCTTTGGACTATGCCTCTGTAGCTTAGTGGAGTTTCCGCTTTTTCTGTGAATACCCAGAGGTGTGTGGTGGGTGTGGTCAGTGCTCCAGAATGAAGGGAGTAGCCAAGATGACACCCAGTTTGGGCCTGGTAAATCTCTCTCTTTCTCTTTTTTTTTCATTCAGATAGGAAGCCCTCACCTCCTCTACTCAAAGGAGACCAGTTCCTGGGTGCTAGCCCCAGTGGGTACAATATTCATCTGCATTGCCACAAGAACCACACAAAGGTTCTTTGCAGTCCTTGGTGTAAGCATGGAACCCACAGCAATAACCTTCACCAAGGAATCAGGGTGCCCTGAGCATCTGGAGCCACCCACAGTGACTGCCCAAAGTCCCAGCCACACCCTGCATCCTCCCACACAGCCACAGTGTTTTCACAATTCTGGCACACGAGCCTTCCACAGCCATGAGCACTCAGCCCCCTGTCAGTTCTCCCAGCCAGACTCAGTCGTATGGTTACTGGGTGCGCGGACACAAGCTGGCACTGCTGTTAACTTATGTCCAAAATGGTGTCTGTCTTCTCTTGGCTTGTTACATTGCACTGGTGCAGGGTGGTCTGGAAGAGAAATGTGTCCCCCTTTTTTCTCCTCTAGTTTGACAAGTACACTGTCTCCCACAGGGCACCAAGCCTGGCCCATCCCAGGTTCTTCCTGCAGCTTTATCACCAGTGGCTTGGGCTGCTGCAGACTGGTCTCACCTTATTCTCCAAAGCTAATTCTGAGGCTCTCGGCTGCTGGTGTCCTGAGTTGTTTGTGTCCACACCCTCCACATAGGTCCAAAGTATTCCTCTAATTTGTGTGAAATTTCCTCCTCCGTTTTCTCCCTAACTCTTCCCTTAGACTGCACTCTCTCCACTTTTTTAAAACTATCTTCCCCTAGACTAGAGCAGTAAGCTCCCTCCCTATTCCATCATCTTTGATGTCCAAGATTTAAAAAAAAAAAAAAATTCTTCTTTCTTAATCAAGTGAAATTTGTAGCAGCATTAGCATTTCTCTGTCCATTCTTTATATTCCCATAAGTCTTTCCCTTCCCTTGTACTGAGTCCTGTACTGAGTGATTGCCCTGTTGAAAAATCTATATTTTTTTTAAGTAAAAAGAATATAGAGATCCCCCATATAATTGTGGCATGGAATTTTTGTCACTCCTTTTGTCAAGATTTGTGTGGAATATTAAAGATTACAGAACCATTTTCCAGAATTTTTATAGGCAGTCCTTATGGAATTAAGGGAATATATTAGATCTACCTGTTCAGCTCAACAGTGGAGAGAAACACAGTTTTGTTACCTATTATACAAATAGAAAAAATTATATCCCCCCCAATTTCATATGTAAGAATTTTAAAAGATTTAAATTATTAGGTGTTTTTTGTTTTTTGTTTTTTTTTTGACAGGCAGAGTGGACAGTGAGAGAGAGAGACAGAGAGAAAGGTCTTCCTTGGCCGTTGATTCACCCTCCAATGGCCGCCGCGGCTGGCGCGCTGCAGCCGGTGCACCGCGCTGATCCGATGGCAGGAGCCTGGGGCTTCTCCTGGTCTCCCATGGGGTCCAGGGCCCAAGCACTTGGGCCATCCTCCACTGCACTCCCTGGCCACAGCAGAGAGCTGGCCTGGAAGAGGGGCAACCGGGACAGAATCCGGTGCCCTGACCGGGACTAGAACCCGGTGTGCCGGCGCCGCAAGGTGGAGGATTAGCCTAGTGAGCCGCGGCGCCGGCTAATTCCTAGGTTTTCAAAAAGATATTTTGTTGCTATACAAATTTATACATGAGATTATATCTTTTATTTTGGTATCTTTTAAAAAAAGAGTTGTTTGTTTCAAAAGCAGAGTAACATAGAGATCTTCCATCTGCTGGTTGACTCGCATGCAACAGTCAGGGCTGAGCCAGCCAAAGTCAGAAGCCCAGAAATCGACCCTGTTTTTTCACATGGGTAGCAGGGGCCCAAGTTCTTGGGCTGTTACCCGCTGCCTTCCCAGGGACATTGTCAGGATGCTGGATCAGAAACAGTAACTGGGACAAGAACTAGCACTCCAATGTAGGACACAGTTGTCCCGCGAGGCAGCTGAATTCACTGTGTCACAATACCTGCCCCATGTCTGTATCTTAGAACAAAAAAAAAAAGTTTGTATTATTTAAAATCGGTTTCCTTACAAAGGATATAACTTGCGTTGTCAGGATATATAGTTGTCAATTGATATTAATAAGAGTTAAAAATATAGTGGTTATGAAAATACAAGTAGTACCTAATTGTTCAGTTATTCTCTGAGTGGTACAGTATTTCATCAAAACTTGGTTTAGAAGTTTCTGTAACCTCCATAACATTTTGAAAATTTCATTTTGTTCATGGATGAACCTCACAGATACAATAAGCAAAAACAGATACAATAAGCAAAGAAATCAAGGCACAAGATATATGCTTTATGAATCTATTTATATGCAGTTCAAAAATAATTCAAGGTAATTGATGTTGCCATCGGAATTGCTAGGCATCAGTGGTCACTGTTAGGGATGTGGTATTGACTAAAAAAAGGAATATGAGGGTACTTTCCGGAGTCACTTGCATCTTGATTGAAGTGGTAGTTACCTAAGTATAGAAATATAACTCTCAACACTGTAGATTGGCTCAGTCTATTATGTGTAGATTTTACCCCAATTAAAGTAATAACAACAACAGAATAATGTTGTCAAATTCATATCCATGGCTTTAAATAAAACATTGGAAATCCTGACTTAAGCAGGTGGAGGAGGCAGAAGGGTCTGTTTCTTAGTAGTCCTGTAACCCCAAGGAAATTTCCTTACCTTTATGATGTTAACATGTGTATGCGCTTTTATTTGGAAAATGTGAACAGTGATTTCTACAGTATGAGTACTTAGTATATAAAAAACTGTTGACATAGAGAAGGGGCTCCATTCCTGATAATTATAAATTAAATTTTTCGTTCAGGTGTTTTCTTTCAGGTAATCATAAGAGATGTTGTGGGCAAACTCTTCCTGGATGGAGGAAAAAGAAAGAAAATACAGAATTCCTATTATACTGAAAGAAGCAAACCTCTCCAGTGTGAAAGTGTGATGCTCTGTTGGCTATTATTAATACTTGTGTGGCATAGGCCCTTCAGTAACTCCATCTGCAAATAAGTGAGTGAAATCCATAGAAAGATTTACTTTGGAAAAAAGTGGTAACTTTACAAATTGCCTTTCATTTCTTTTTTGAAACTAAGACCCTATTGCTGACTGTGATTGATGTCACACATACATACAGAAAATTTTAAAGAAACTTTAGTAAATAAAAGGATCAAAAATTTATATTTTAAAATTATATAATGAACTGAAAGTAGAAAGTGAATTAGAAATAAAATCCTATTACACTGAGCTTTTATTTAAATTACAAAGTTGTGTACTTAAATTACAAATAGAAGTGTTTGAGTACTGAGTAAGACCTTTCCCCACTCTTTATTTTCATTCCATTATTTAATCAGATACTATTTGTGGAAAATGTTTCCTTTAATCTGTAAGAGTTCTTTATTTCTGTTACTATTAGCAAAATCATGAGGACGTGGGAACAATGATCTAGGAAATGAATTTCCCCTGGGGAAATTGTCAGGACCAACTGAGGTTAGAAAAGATGCCCTTTTGCAGAGGATATTACATGTCCGCGAAGACAGGAAGCATAAGAGAAAATGTTTAAACTATGTTATTTATTATTTCAGGTAGTATACTCAGTATATTTTCAGAGGTAATCTCAATTTAATAGATCCAATTGTTATTCTGGGGAAAAATATAATACACTTAGTACCCACAGGGAGAATAGCATACTTTTTATATTCACCCCCAAATATACCAAGTATACTATTTCAAGATATAACTGAACAGTTACACATCGTTTAAAAGTTTCTCCTCTGTTTCTTGTGTTTGCAGCACTTGTGGCTGCCAGCTGACCTAGGCAGGTGCAGTGTGACTGGCTGCTAGCAGACAGTGACAAAAACAAGGCTTAGTGAAACAAATGTTTCTTATAAATAATTTGGAGCCAATTTTGGAATCCATTTCTTGGCAGTAGAAGTGGGACATCTCAGATACTACTAAAAGACATTTGCACATGGAAGGTCCTCAATTGGTAGTGCTGGCAATAAGTAATGATGCTGTGCTACTGTCTGTAAACTTGAGAGGATAACCTGCTGAAAAATGGTAATCCCGGAGGAGGGAATTGTCACTGCAGGGTCATGAACATTTCATATAAGGTTTGTACTGCAGACATGTGGTAACACAACCAGGTGTGGGCCCCAGGGGCTAGATTGGAGGCAAAATAGGAATCCACTGTACAGCTCCATAATATGTTTGGATAAGCATCCAACCAGCCAACTTTTCTGTGTTTTTCCAGTCATAAAACATCCTCTTTCTCTATGATCCACTTGTGAAGTACAATTTGTCCACGCATGGGATGTGCCTATAGCCCGAAAGGTAAATCTTGTTCTTTCCAGCTATAAACTGCAGAAATAACCAAAGTCATCATGGAATTGAACTCTAAGTAGTAATTTTGCCCTCTTTTGTTGCTCAGTGCTGCATTAAGGTGATAATTTATACTGAAAGTTCAATTCAACTATTGCAGGGTTATGACTTTTTGCTATTAAAGATGGATTCTTGGCCTGGGAATGGTGGGGAACTACTGATAAAAGTATCAGGCTTCAGGGTGCTAGAAATTCTGCAAGACTCTATGAAAGCTTTTTACACAATGTGGTGCTATATTGATATACAATTCACATGCCATAAAATTCACCCATTTTCACTGTATAATTTAATGATCTGGTAAATTTACAGCTCTGTACAATTATCCCTGCAATCCAGTCTTAGAATATTCCAATCACCCCAAAAAGTCCCTCATGCCCGTTTGTAGTCACTCACCATTCCTAGTCCCTAGCCCCAAGTAACTAATTTCTCAAAGTCCACAAAATTGCTTTTTATGGAAATTTCATATAAATGAAATCATAAAATATGGAGTCTTTAAATCTGGCTCCTTTTGCCTAGCATAACATTTTTAAGTATATTTGTTATGTGCACTCGTAATTCATTTGTTTTCCTCTTGAATGATGTTCATTGTTTAGATATACTACTTTTGTGTAGCCACTGTAATTTGGATTGTTTCCAATTTTGGCTTTTATGAATAATTCTGCTGTGAACAGTTGCATGCAGGCCCTGTATGTGAATATGTTTTGTTTGGGTATCTATGCTGAGACATGAGATTTATGGGGTGTATGGTAAATTTGGATTTAGTTTTTTTTAATTTTTCATACATGTATTTTCCACCAGATTTTTGAAGATCTTACAAATCCACTCAAGTGTGTACACACATGTAATCATTACATAATCTATGTTCACATACATATGAGATTATCATGGAATTTATTAGATTTTTTTCAGTTTTTTTATTTATGTAAGGTGGACAAATTTCATACATTTGATATATAGTTATTTGGGAGCATAGTGATACTTCTCAGACTACTCTTCCTGCTGCCCATATACCCACCCTTCATCCTCCTTCTTTTCTTATTCTTTCTTGTAATTTTTATAATGATGTTCTTTCAGCTTATTTTATAATCATAAACTTAACCTTAAACTAAGTAAAGAATTTAGCAAATAATAAGAATTTAAAAAAAACACTGTTCCTCAAAAGTAGAAACAAGGGCTGTAACAAGCATTGAAGCTCAAAATGTCAGTTTTGCTCTTATACATTATGCTTGTGCTCTATTAGTTACCACAGATCAGGGAAAAATATATTTGTCTTTTGGGGGCTGGCTTATTTTATTAGTGTAATGGTTTCCAGATGCATCCATTTTGTTGTGAAAGACAGGATTTCATTTGTTTTTATGGCTGAGTAGTATTCCATAGTGTATTTATACCACATTTTATTTATATAGTTGATGGGTTGATTCCATATCTTAACTATTATGAATTGAGCTCCAGTAAACATGAGAGTATGAATAACTCTTTCATATACTGTTTTCATGTCCTTTGGGTAAATTCCCAGGAGTAGGATTGCTGGGTCATCTGATATTATCTGTTTTCAGCTGGCTGAGGTATCTCCATACTGTCTTCCACAATGGCTGTACTAGTTTACATTATCACCAACAATAGTTAGGGTACTTTTTCCCTATATCCTTACCAGCATTTATTATTTGTTGATTTCTTATAAGAGCCATTCAAACAGGAGTGAGTTGAAACCTCATTATGGTTTTGATTTTCATTTCCCTAATGGCTAGTAATCCTGAGCATTTTTTCCTGTGTGTGTTGGCCATTTGAATTAACTCTTCTGAAAAAAATGCCTGTTCAAGTTTTTTGCCAATTTCTTATCTGGATTGTTTTGTTGCTGTTGAGATTTTTGAGCTCTTTATAGATTCTGGATATTAACCCTTTATCAATTGGATACTTTGCAAATATTTTCTCCCATTCTGTTGGTTGACTCTTCATTTTGCTGAGTGTTTTCTTTTGCAGTGCAGAAGCTTCTCAGCTTGATATAATCCAATTTGTCAATTTTGCCTTGGATTGCCTGTGCTTCTGGGATTTTTTCTAAGAAGTCTCTGTCGAAGCCAATGTTTCACAGAGTTTTCCCCTAATAATTTGATGGTGTCAGGTGGTAGACTTACATCCTTGATCCATTTTGAGTTTATTTTTGTATATGATATAAGGTGGAATTTTTATTTTATACTTTTGCATGTGGAGATCCAATTTTCCCAACACCATTTGTTGAAGAGACTGTCCTTTCTCCAGGGGTTGATATTAGCTCCTTTGTCAAAGATTAGTTAGTTGTAGATGTGTGGATTGATTCCTGGGTTTTCTATTCTGTTCTGTTGGTCTACATGTCTATTTTTGTGCCAGTACCAGGCTGTTTTGATTATAACTGCCCTGTAGTCTGTTCTGAAATCTGGTATTGTGATGCCTCCAGCTTTATTTTTGTTGTTTATGATTGCTTTAACTGTTCTGGATCTGTTGTATTTCCATATGAACTTTAGCATCACCTTTTTCTATATCTGAGAATGTCATATGTATTTTGATTGGGATCATATTGAATCTGTAAATTGCTTTTGGTAGTATGGATAATTTGATGATATTGATTATTTCAATCCACAAACACGGAAGATTTTTCCATTTTTTTGGTGTCTTCTTCTATTTCTTTCTTTAATGTTTTGTGATTTTCATTGTAGAGATCTTTTACCTTTGTGGTTAAATTTATTCCCAGGTCTTTAAATTTTTATTTATTTATTTATTATTTATTTATTTAAGGATTTATTTTATTTATTTGAAAGAGCTACAGAGAGAGAGAGGTCTTCCATCTGCTGGTTCACTCCCCAGATGGCCAAAACAACTGGAGCTGTGCCAATCCAAAGCCAGGAACCAGGAGCTTCTTCCGGGTCTCTCATGAGGGCGTAGAGGCCCAAGGACTCGGGCCAACCTCCACTGCTCTCCCAGGCCACAGTAGAGTGCCGGATTGGAATAGGAACAGCCGGGACTAGAACCAGTGCCCATATGGGATGCCGGCGCTTTAGGCCAGGGCTTTAACCTGCTGTGCCACAGTGCAAGCCCCGAGGTATTTAAATTTTTTAGGAAACTGGTTACAAAACTGTTTTCCAAAGTGACCACTGCATTTCACAATCCTACCAGTTATGTGTGAGGAGATTCCGTATCTTCACCAACACTTTATTTGTCATTCCATTTTGATTATTGCCATTCTGTGGGTGGGATGTATCATGAGGGTTTTAGTTTACATATACCTAATAACTTATGATGTGGAGTCAGCATCATTTCATATGTTTTTCAGCCAGTCATATGTCTTAGTTGGTGAAATACCTATTCAGATATTTTCCTTCTTTTTAATAGTGGGTTGTTTTCTGATTGAGTTGTTTATAAATATTCTATATTATTTATCAACTGTGATTTGGGAATTTTTCCAAATGTTTATTAATTTATTTGAAAGTCAGAACAGTAGAAGTGATGGGAGAGAAAAAAAAACACACACACACACACACACACAGAGAGAGAGAGAGAAAGAGAGAGAGAGAATATGAGAATATCTTGTATTTTCTGGTTCATTCCCCTAATGCCTGTAACAGCCAGTGCCTGGGCAGGCCAAAGCCAGGAATCCAGAACTTCTTCTGGGTTTCAAGGGCCCAAGAACTTGGGCAATCTCGTGCTGCTTCCCAGATTCATTAACAAGAAGTTGTATCAGAAGCAAAGTAGCTAGGACTTGAGCCAGGCACTCTACCTAGATGAGATGCCAGCTTCCCAAGGTGCAGCTTAACTTATGGTGCCACAATGCCCACCCTGACTTGGAAATGCTTTCTGCCTATCTGTGGTTTGCTATATATCATTTAAAAAGTATCCATCATAGTAAGAAACTACCAATGTGGAGACATCCCTCGGGCACTGATGGAGCCTGACAGACTACCCACATCCCTCACCACTAGCTGCTGTAGCATTCATGAAAATTCTGGAGCAGTGATCGTGTGTGCATTTTTCATTGTTTAAGTAGATTTTTAGGATTGGAACACATGAAGAGTGTATAATCTATCACATGGCCTCAGGTTTGTAGGAACTTGGAAGACATTTTGTTTTCTTCCATAGTGCGTATTTTGTGGGTATGGGCAATATGACTCTGGGGAGAGGGAGGAGACAGCAAGCCCTAAGAATGGGAAGAAATGGCATTTGCTATCATTAAGTCAAGTGGGATGCAAGTAATTGAATATATGTACATGTGTCTGTATATGTATAAATAAATAAACAGACTTGTAGAAGATGTTTTCAACCTGGAAGAGACAAAACAATAATTAGATATTCCTTCAATAATGACGACACTATATTCAGCAATCAGTAAAACCACATTTGATATCAGTCTGATTCTTCCTGAGAAAATGGTTATATTGTAACCATTGTAGTTGCTGGGATGGTTTTGGTCATTTTCAGATTCTTTTTTTATTTTTTTAATGTATGTTTAAATTATTTATTAATTTAATTTTCCCCAGAAACCTTTTATTTAAGGAATAAAAACTTCATACATTTCATAAGTACAACTTTAGGAACATAGTGATTCTTCCATCCATACCTGCCCTCCACGCACACTCCCACCCCTCCTCCTCCTCCTTCTCATTTTTTTTTTTTTTTTTGACAGGCAGAGTTAGACAATGAGAGAGAGAAAGAGAGAAAGGTCTTCCTTCCGTTGGTTCACCCCCCAAGTGGCCACTATGGCTGGTGCGTTATGCTGATCCGAAGCCAGAAGCCAGGTGCTTCCTCCCAGTCTCCCATGCAGGTGCAGGGCCCAAGCACTTGGGCCATTCTCCACTGCCTTCCTGGGCCACAGCAGAGAGCTGGACTGGAAGAGGAGCAACCGGGACAGAACTGGTGCCCCAACCAGGACTAGAACCTGGAGTACTGGCTCCGCAGGTGGAGGATTAACCTAGTGAGCTGCGGCCCTTCCTTCTCATTTTTTACTAAGATCTATTTTCAATTAACTTTATAAACATATGATTAACTCTGTGTTAAGTAAAGAGTTCAAACAGTATGAAGAAAATAAAAGCTGTTTTTGGTGTTTCTTCAAATTGCTGTTGTTCACCATTGGATGGACAGCTTTTCTTTCTGTACCAGAGAGTTCTTAAGTTTCTATTTATGTCTTTACTTCAAAAATGATTCTGCTTTAGTTGTTTTCTGTAGAAAACTTCTTGAAATATATGTGAAGACCCCTTCATCTGCAGTCTTTGATGTCATTTCCTTTCTCTTTCCTGTATTCCCATTTGGTGGAATGAATCAGTTCCTGCTTGAATTCTGAGTTGAAAATATTTTCTCCACTGCCCAAAAGTATGCACACCATGAAAAATTATTGTACAAGACCATTTGGCACCCCCCCAATCCCAACAATTATTGAGTTAGTGATTACTTATTAAATGCCCAATATGATATTGAGCAGTAGTCCCCAGACCTGTGTGTCCGTTAACATCACTTATAATTAAAATATAAATTATCCAGCTCCATAGGCAGAAACTCTTCTACCATGTGACATATGTTGTTACAGTTCTGGGAGTCACTGAGGCAGGCTGCAATGGCTCAGCAGGCCGACGCCCAAGCTGTCAGTGCATTGTGTAATTGTAACACAGCTGGGAGGATGGGCTTATTGCCAGCCCAACAGCTGTTGGACTTCAGACGTTTAGGCACAGGGCTGTCTATAAACCATTTGTGGGCCACAAATGGTAGGGTCAAGCTGGCCATATTTGGGAAAATCCTATTGTAAGGGGCAAGTGTGGGTGAGATTAAGAGCCACAGGGAAATACAGCAAGACAGATCAAATCTTGTATTATGAGAGAGCCATGGAAGAAAGAGATGAACAGTTGGTCGAGGTGTCTCCTGATTGGGTGACTTGTGACCACATGGGCTAGGCAGCCTGCAGTGACTCAGCCTTGGGTAGACGGTTGAAGTGGGGAGAGGGATGCTGGAGGGCAAATGCACCCCTTAGCAGAGGTTAGCATTTAGGATGCTGAAAGGAACCCCACTGCCTCTGGTTCCCATCCATTCTGTGCTCCTTCTCCAGAGTGTGTGTCACCTGTTTCCATTTCCTCAGGACACTAAAGGTTTTAAAAATGGGTTTATGTAAAAGACTTGCCTCTCTAGCCCTTCCAACATCTTTAGTTGGTTGTTTGTTGGGGGAAAAGTGGTCCCTTATCATGGCTTCATTTGGTATAATGTTCAGTAATGTCCAGTTTTGAGTCTGTCGAATGAGAGGAAGGTGATTTTGAGGCTTCTGTTCTAATTACAACTTTGTCACTTATGGACTCTGTGGCTCCTCACATCACTTCAGCTGTCTGGCCTGCAGTTTCTCCTTATATAAAATAACATAGCTAGTGTAGATCAGTGCTTCTCATCCTGTTGTCAGCAGCATCGGTGCCACCTAGCAACTTGTTTGGAAGGCAAATTTGCGAAATCTGAAAGACACTTGGGTGGGGGACAGCAACGTGTTTGTGTGCAGTGATTCTGATGATTCACAAAAGCTTGAGGACTATAGGACCAGATTAGTAGTGTTTTGTTTTTTGTTTTTTTTTTTTTTTTTTTTTTTTTAAGATTTTTTTTGGATAGATTTACAGAGAGAGAGGGAAAGATACAGAGATCTTCTGTCTTCTGGTTTACTCTCCAGATGGCCACAATGGTCAGGGCTGGGCCAGGCCAAAGCCAGGAGCCAGCAGCTCCAAGTCTCTTGCATGGATGGCAGGGGCCCAAGGACTGGGGCCATCTTCTACTGCTTTCCCAGATGCATTATCAGGGAGCTGGATTGGAAGTGGAGCAGCTGGGACTGAAACTGGTGCCCATATTGGATGCCAGTGTTACAGGCAGCAGCTTAACCCACTCTGTCACAACTCTGACCCCCACCCCCCAGATTACTATTTCTTAGTCTTGACTGCTTATTAAAATCACTCAGGTAGCTTTATAATCTGCCAATTCTGTGATTTATCTCCAAAGATTCTGATTTAAATGTGTTCAGGTAGGGTTAAGACATTGTTATGTGGTCTAATGGACGTCTGGATGCTATCTAAGGTTATTTGAAATGAAGGGTCAGTGTTCCAAGTTATAAATGCACCACTCCAGACCTGTGGCCTTCTTAATCCACTAGATGTTGCCATAATAGAGAAGGAAAGATATTTTCAAAACTGCCTTTGGATGTGTGCAAGGAAGAGGAAAATGTGTTGCTGAGAAGATGTTATTCTGTGATTTATATCTGTGCAATTTGTTAAATTTTATTCAGATATTTAATGTCTATCAATGAAAGGACAAATAAATTGTGATACATACATATAAAACAATATTCCTCAGCCATGGGAAGAATTAAACTATATGTACACAGTGACATAGCTGAATCTCACAATATAATGATGACAATACCACCACAAAACCTGGATGCAACAAAGATACTATTATTTCTTTATTTTTAGATGGAAATTCAAAACAAGTAAAACTAACCTGTGGTGACCAAGGTCAGAAGAGTGATTATTCTTGGGGCATGGGGTGATAGTATTTAGAAGGGAGCACAAGAAAATTCTAAAGTGCTAGAAATGTCTCACCTCTTGACCTATTGATAGTTATGTACACATGTGCTTGTGCACAGGTACCTACAATGTACACACATATATATACTCAACTACGCTCTTGAGTTTGTACATTTTACTGTATGTTGTTACCCTTCAGGAATAAAGGTTTGCCAAAATTGAGATGGAATCCTTAAGGGAAGTTAGTGCACCAGCCCACTTAGCATTTGGTAGACTATTACTTTGTGCCATCTGTGGTCACTAAGAGGTGAACACAGCACTTTGACTTTATGTTGATATTAAATTAAAATGTATTCTTCCATGTATGTGGTCCCAAATAGAGAGGGTAGTATTTATTTTTATTTATTTAAAAGAATTAGAGAGAGAGCTTTCATCTTCTGGTTCATTTGTCAAATGGCCTCAACGGCTGAGGCTGGGCCAGGCTGAAGCCAGAAGCCAGGAGCTTCTTCTGATTCTCCCATGTGGCAGGGGTGGCAAGAGCCCAAGTACTTGGGCCATTGCTGGGAGCTGGATAGGAAGCAGAGCAGGCAGGACACAACTTGTTGCCCGTATGGGATGCTGGTGTCACATGCAGTTGCTCTACCTGCTACACCACAGTGCCAGCCCCTGAAGATTTTTAAAATTTATTTGAAAAGCACAGTGACACAGAAAAGATTCTCCATCTGCTTGTTCACTCCCCAGATCCCTGGAACAGCCAGTCCTGGGCCAGATCGAAGCCAGGAGCCAGGAGCTCCATCTAGGTCTCCCACATGAATGGCAGAGACCCAAGTACTTTAACATTACATGGGTGCATATTTCCACGAAGCTGGATAGGAAGTGGAGACAGGACTTGATTCCAGGTGCTCCGGTGTGGGATGTGGGTGTCCCAAGCTTCAACTGAACTCATTGTGCCGCAACACCACCTCTTTATTTATTAAAGCCTTAGCTTGTTTTGAATATTTTTGTGTATTCAGGGCCCACATTTTGTAGCAATACACTTGGGTGATTGAACCTCTTACAGAAATCCTCTGCTAATTTTTCCCTTACTCCTTTGATCTTATAAATTTAAGAAATGAAACTTCCTGCTCCTATTATCTGTGGCAAAAGACCTCAGTGACAGGAGGTCAAATGCATCCTGACAAATCAAGGTGAGATAAGGAGAATCAGCCTAGCAGAGAGAAGCAAATCCATGTAAATGGTGCTAAGCCACTTACCATCAAAACAAATTTATAGGGCACTCAGGGAAGGAAAAAAATAAAAAGATGAGTTAGGGAAATGGAAACCAGAGTCACTTAGCAGAATGCATAAAAATTCATCCAAAAGGGATAGATGGGAAATTACCATCCATTACTCAGCTATCACGTTAATGCCACAGGCTGGGTAATCTGATTTTAGGGAGTGTGTCTGATTAAGTGCTGTTAATCAAAAGCAAAGATGGCCTGACTGATGCCTCACTATGGAAGGAGTTTGGTGAGGAGTTTGGTTTGGTGAGGACTGATAGATGCTGTCAGTGTCTTACCAGAGTCAGTCTTTTTGAAATGCTGTGCTATGTGCTGTTAATGTTTGATGTACTTCAGTTGGAATTGTGTAGAATGCATAGGGCAGGGTTTCTTTTTCAGATAATTTTTAAGTTCTGCTTTGCAACTGGGTCTATGGATATATTGTGGTGTAGGTCTGAACACTGAAGTATGTCCATCCATTTTCTCATACCAGACTGTTCCAGGCACTACAGAGGGATCATGGAAGGATAAGACATAGTCTCTGTCCTCCACGGGATTTATAATTAGTTGGAGAGACTGAACATGAAAACATAAAAGTTCATTTGGAAAGCCACAGGACATGCAGCTTTTACCTAGTGTATTTCTGAGCTCTACCTTGGCAATCTCAGCTGCTGAGCTTTCCCTGAAACCCATTTCAGCCTTCTCTGGGAGCCACTGAGGTTTTTGTTCAACTCCTTCCTGCTTCTTGTGGCTGTAATGTGTGGGAGCTGAACAGGTGGCAGCAATGGGGCCCATAGCCTTGTAATAGCTGAACATTGGAAGCAACCTAATTGTCCATCAACAGGGCATTAAATAAAAAATGGAAAATTTAAGCAATGCATCAAATATTGCCATAAAAATAGGCTCTTTGTGTGCTGATACAAAACTACTCTACTAGATATTTGTATAGCTGGAAAAAACAAACATACCTTCCACATATCCTTCTAGGTTCACAGTTGAACATACCGCATCCTGCTAGATACCAGAAGCTGACCTATATGGATTATATCAACGAATATCCTTGCCCTTTGGCTTCCAATTAGATTTTTTCAATGGAGATCCCTAGTAGAAAAGCTCCTGGTTGTCTTACTGTGAGGTCACCATGGGCAGACTAGATGGTCGTTTGGTCCTTTATGTACAAATCTGTATTCCATTTCTGTAAGCACATTCTGATCACTCCATCAGGTTGAGGAGTGGGATGGATGCCGTGATGTTACTTGCTCTCCGGAACTATACTGTTCTTTGTGGATTCTCTACACTCTTTGATCCTAGTAGATGGTGCCTTTATTAAAGTATCCAGTTTGGAGCATGCTATCTGTTCCTGGGATCTTAACTGAAATAGAAATTGCTGCCACAAGTGGCTCCAGGAGAAAGACATTCACAATGGAATTTTGAGTCGTGATGACCCATCTGTTTGAAGAACATAGAGGTAACTTGTTTACCAGTAGGAAATAGGACACAGATAGTCTTTGGTCTGTGGCGGCATCATGATCATTCAGATTACTGCTGTATGAATATGAAAAGAGAGCAAAATGTTGGAATATCAAGAACTGTACCCTTGTTTTTATGATGATTATAATAATTATATAGACTTTTACAGATAGCTAGTTTATTTTGACAGTCCTAGAAAGTAAAGGAGAAATAAAACTCTGAGTTTCCAATTGAGACATAAGGAACCAGGAAGCGTGGGTGGCAGCTTTTGAAGGATGAAGCATCTCCTGTAGTCACAGAGCAGATGACACTGTCGTCCAAGCCCAGTTACTAGTGCTGAGCACTGTAGCAACATTTAATTGGGTTGCAACACCATTAAATGCTTAACTTCACTAGGTCATTTCTGCCAAGGTGAGGACACGTGTGGAGGGTAGGACTTGAAACAGAGGTTGAAGCATTTGGACAGATGTGGGTAAGAGAATTTTGAAAATCTGATGTCCCTTGATCTTCTCTAGCTATCCCCACACTGAGAATATCAGTTCTTACTATATAATTGTTCAGTGACTACACATCTCCTGAAAGTTGTCACACAAGCTGATGCCACCCCCGACACATACCTTTCATTGCCACTAGGCTCGGACTGAACGGACCTGTGAGTTCTGAACTGAGTGGTAGTAGCACATGTGCAAAAGACATTCAGGTCAGGACTGTACCAGTCTGTATCAGGGAGCAGATCCTAAGGGTATTTGACTAAGGAGGGAAAAATGTATGATTTGATTGAGCCAAACTCAGAAATGCCTTAGAATTTAATGTGTTGGGTGGGCCACCAAGGAATGACATCAGTCACCTGCTATGTTGGCTAATTGAAGCCTGGACTCATTGGCCTCCAGCCTTGGTCACTCATTGTAGTCTATATATCTGCAGCAGCAGCATCAATTGGGAGCTAGTTGGAACCCCAGGATTTTAGAATCCACTTTCATATAGAAGTTAAAAGAATTTTATCTGAATTTAGAATAGTGATTATCAGAAGCTGGGATAAATGGGGAGAGGAGGAATAGCAGGAAGTTGAAGGGTACCACAACACAGGTAAAATAAAAATGATAGGTTCTGGGGCTGGCATTGTGGTATAGCAGTAAAGCCACCACCTGCAATGCTGGTATCTGATATGGGTACTAGTTTGTGTCCTGGCTGCTCCTCTTCTGATCCAGCTAATGGCCTGGGAAAACATAAGAAGAAAGCCCAAATGCTTGGGCCTCTGCACCCAAGTGGGAGACCCAGAAGAAACTCCTGGCTGTTGGCTTCTGGCTTTGGTCTGGCCCAGCCCTGGCTGTTGTGGCCATTCCCTGTCTCTTTTTCAGTCCCTCTGTAACTCTGACTTTCAGATAAATAAATCTTTTTTTTTTTTTAAAAGAGTAGTAGTTTTACTGTCCCACCATACAATGGGGGGACTAAGTTCATACTAATGCATTATATACTATATAAAGAGCTGGAAGGAGGAACTGGCAGGCTCCAAACATGAAAGGGTGAGAGATGGGATGTTGATTTCCTGATTTGAGCAGTTATACTATATGCATATGGTAAAATATTGCACTGTGCCCCGTAATGGTGTACAAGTATTACACGTCAATCAAAAATGTTTAACAACCTTTAAAAATAATATTTAAAAAAATAGAAGTAGGTGTTTGATGTAGTGATTAAGATACTTCTTGGGATGGAATGGGAGAGGGAGCGGGAGATGGGAGGGGTGCGAGTGGGAGGGAAGTTATAGAGGGGGGAAAGCCACTGTAATCCATAAACTGTACTTTGGAAATTTATATTTACTAAATAAAAGTTAAAAAAAAATTTAAAAAAAGATACTTCTGGCCGGCACCATGGCTTAACAGGCTAATCCTCCGCCTTGCGGCCCCGGCATACCGGGTTCTAGTCCCGGTTGCCCCTCTTCCAGGCCAGCTCTCTGCTGTGGCCCGGGAGTGCAGTGGAGGATGGCCCAAGTGCTTGGGCCTTGCACCCGCATGGGAGACCAGGAGAGGCACCTGGCTCCTGGCTTCGGATCAGCACAATGCGCCGGCCACAGCGGCCATTGGAGGGTGAACCAACGGCAAAAAGGAAGACCTTTCTCTCTGTCTCTCTCTCTCACTATCCACTCTGCCTGTCCAAAAAAAGAAAAGAAAAAGAAAAAGATACTTCTTCGGATGCTTCCATTTCATATAGGAGGGTCTAGGTTTGAGTCTTCACTTTACTGCCTGTTCCAGCTTCCTGCTGATGTGTGCTCTGGTAGGCAGCTGCTTGTGACCCGAGATGTGTGGTCCCTGCCATTCACGTGGGAGACCCAGAGTGAATTCCTAGCTCTTGGCTTTAACTTGATGCAGCTCTAGCTGTTGCAGGCATTTGGGGAATGAGTCAGCAAATGGGAGGTCTCTTTCTGTCTCTCTAAATAGAATCCACTCCAGACCTGCTACATCAAAACCCTGTATTTTAACAAGACTCTGAACTGATTTAAATGTGTGCACATTTAAAGCTTGAGAAAAACCCTTTGAGGCCTTTGATATAACGAGGTTGAAATATCAGTGAGTCTCAAACTGTAGCCCCAAACAATGTCATTGGAATCACCTGACGACTCCTCCAGTAGTCACAGAAATGCATCAGTGGGATGACACCAGCATGCTGGAAAAGCTGGTGACTGGAGCTCAAGAGGCCAGAGATGACCTGCAGGTGTTGCAAATGGATCGATTTTCCTGATCTCATGGGAATATTAAATTCTGGAGGTTTGAGGCCAAATGTCAGTGTTTAACTGTCAAAGGCAGGATAATCACAGTGGCCATGTAAGCCATAGAGACAGTGGGAATCACAACAGTTTGACCCGCAGGCACTTATGTCAATAGCTAAGTGAGCATAGGCTCTCTCGAAATATGTAATCACTACTGACATTATTGATATAAATAACATTCATAAGGATTTTTTTTGACAGGCAGAGTTAGACAGTGAGAGAGAGAGACAGAAAGAAAGGTCTTCCTTTTTCCATTGGTTCACCCCCACAAATGGCAGCCGATCCGAAGCCAGGAGCCAGGTGCCTCCTCCTGGTCTCCCATGCTGGTGCAGGGCCCAAGCACTTGGGCCATCCTCCACTGCCTTCCCAGGCCACAGCAGAGAGCTGGACTGGAAGAGGAGCAACTGGGACAGAACCGGCGGCCCAACCGGGACTAGAATCTGGGGTGCCGGCGCCACAGGCAGAGGATTAGCCTAGTGAGCCATGGTGTCAGCAATAACATATATTGATATAAATTGTTGGACCCTCGCCAGTGAAGGTCCAACGTAGTCACGACACGGTCACTGTTCATCGGTTCTCAAGGAACTTTTACTTGTGGGGGTAAAAGGAAAGCGGGGAGAGGAGAAAAGAAGAGGAGGGGCCGCGCCGGCCCGCCCAGATCCCAATGTCCCTTTATGCTGATATCGTCCAATCAGATGAAAGGGCGTGTATAGTCTCAGGTCGAAAGTTCATCTGTTTCACCTGGTTCTTCCTAGTTGTTTATGCAGAGTCCATTCTGTTTCATCTGTTTCACCTGGCTGTTTTCGTAGGCCTTGTGGTCCACCGATTGCTGCAAACCATGTAGATGAGGTTCTCACAGGTGGCCAGCCTGCGGTTCCCCACAATAAATAACTGATATAAATTCCTGTTGGTGGAAAATTTTGGTGTATAGTTGGAAGACATCTTCATTCAAGGAATCTGGGTCTCTTACTCCAATTCCCACAATCCCTCAAGGAAGAATGTTACAACAGAGGCGAGGTGTTTAGCACAAATCATCCCCTTCCCATTCCTAGGATGAGCCTGCCATTTACTCAGGAAACTATAAGTAATTCAAAGAAAAATAACAAGACCTCCCCCAAGTTATTAGAGGCTTACTCTGAACTGACATCTGTCTCAGGAGACTGTGGTCTACCAGCCACATAACTTATTGTTCAAGACCCAAGTCCATCTTATGGTTGGTCCAGTAGGATCTCAGATCCATATTGTAGTTATAGCCTGTGGGGAAATTAGTTACATGATGGTGCCCAAAGGAAGTAAGGTGGGCGGAATCCAAAGTTGTTTACCACTAAAACTAATTGGCTGTGCAACATCAGGGGAGGTAACAAAACTAGTAACAAGTGTATAGACATATGGCTAGTCCTATAGAAATCCCCCCGTAAAATGACCATTTAAGTGATTGGTTGGTCCTTAGCCCTGCCCCAATGACTCTGCAGTTTTGTGCTATAAAAGGTTCTGTTTCGCATGAAGTAAATGAGTCCTTGCTAGACTTGGCTCCCCGCTGCATCTGATTGTCTCCGGGATCGGGGGGCTGGGGAACGGGCGAGCGGCGCACTTACCTTTCCTCGGACCCAGTCCATCCTTGTACGGGTGGACTAAGACGCAGCATCTATAGCCTAGTTTTAGAATTGATAGTGGGGCTAGATGTACTTTGTAATAGACAGATGCCTTATTTGTTCTCTGATTCATGGATTGGGGGTACAGTGATAGAAACGATCAAGTGACAACACAAGATCTGTACTCTCTTCTGTTCAATATGGTAAACCAAAAACAATTCCCCATCCCTAAGAAAATCACAGAGGTTGGTGCCACTATCAAATGCTTGCAAGATGCACTGGTGCACTCTGTGTCGCCTGTTTGACCATTGTAAAAGTCAGATAGGCTATGGAGTATGTGTATTATTGCGCACTTAAACAGATGATGCCTGTCACGACTGAGATCTAGATTGGATCTTTTCTGGTACAAATCAGCACAGCCTACGTATCCATTTACAGCTGTTGACCTGCAAAATGCTTGTTTTTCCCACTGTCATCATTAACAAAAATCAGAAGCAGTTTGAAGTAGTTTGTTTTTTCAAGGTAGAGCAATAGTGTACCTTCACTTACGTGCCTCCAAACCATGTGACTCTGCTGCTCTCTGTTATTACACAATCCAGAGGGACCAATCATTTTGATAGTGTCTACATGGCCTCAGTCTAATCCATTACAATGATGATAGAATGCTGACTAGAACTGGGGAGTAGGAAGTAACAAGTATCCTTGATGCCTTAAGAAGTCACATTCAGTATGTGGTAAAAGCCCCTAAAAGTTCAGGGATCTGTAATGTGTGATGTTTGAGGGGAGTAACAATCTGAGCATGTCTCTCTCTAAAACAAGAAGCAAGTTGTTAACCTTGAAGTGATACTACATGTGTTGAGCCTTTGGATTTGGATTCAGTGTATGCCACATTTTAGCTTGCTGTTCTCTAGTTAGCTGTGAAGCAGATTATTTTGAGTAGGATCCAGAATAAGAAAGGGTTCTGATGTGGACCAGACTGTGGTGCAAGCTGTCCTGCCACTTGAGCCTTATTACCCGTAAGTCTTAGAGATCCCCTGAAAATGGAATACTGGTGCCTGCTGGTAACTTAGCATTTAAAGCACTTGCTTGTTCTTGGGCCTTGCTGGAGCAAAAACTTCACCATGGACCACCATATGTATGTGATGCAAAGTACTCATTATGAATAAGAGTATGCACTGGACCATAGAATTGTGTGTGCAGCAGAATGCCATTACAAATGAAAATGGGCTCTATGTCATTGGCCCCACACAGTTCTATGAATGAAGTAAACTCTGCAAGCAGGTAGTCTGCTGCTTCAATGCCCACCCTCACCTCATACACATGGCCTTATGTGAATATTCTATGACCACTTGATGGAGCAATGTGGGCCTGGTTTACTGAAGAATCTTATGTATCCTGGCTTTTTTAGTACAGTTTCATTCATGGATGGCCCCAAAAGACCATGGCAGAGAAATCCTCCCAATGGGCAAAACTTTGGACAGCACATCTAATTAGAGCCCACATGACTCATAAATCACACTAAACAGATAGATTCTCTAGGTTGTTCAGGACTTAGAGAAAAGAATATAGGAAAATTGGTATCATAGAGCCGTATATGAAGGGAAATTTCATGACAGGCACAGAGCAGATACTGCTCTTATAGGTGGGCAAGGTCATCTGTCCCTGAGTGTCAGTTATTCTCTTTCCCAGCTACTCTTGTGTTTTCTCAATAAACCTATATACAAAGTGGCCACAGATTCAGGAATGGAGCTAGAACTAAGTTCAACACTGTGAACTTTCCCTCATCTGGCTGCTGTCTCTCCTGAAAGCTTCACCTGCCCATAGCAAAGGCCATCCTGAATCTGTTAAACCATGCTACTCCCAGAGCACTGGCCTGCAGGCTGGAGGCACTGATAGCACTGGACTCCTTTCATTATGGAAACAGCAATAGTTTATCCCCCATAAGATCAGATACATCTTCTTTGTTTCCAGCACTTTTGTCAGAACCATTCTCTTTAGACTTAGAGAGAGAGCCCCAGTCTTCCCCTGAGGAAACATGGTGATGGTTCCAGTGATTCGAGAGCCATGACCTCTATAGGCTCCTCATGGCACTGAGCAAATGGGCTGAGAAGAGGGCCATACCACTGGGCACTGTGATTGCTTAGGTTGTTACCATCCAGTAAGGGACAAAGAGGATGCATCTGGAATGCAGAGATTCACAAGGCACCTGTTTAGTTTTCACTTCCCTACATGTCAGAATCAATGTGAACTGTGAACAGACCACTAGGAACTCAAACCCCACAGAACTAAGTGCTTGGGCTACCCCACAAAAAAGAACACTTCCCACTGAGTTCTCACAGAAAACATGAAATTGGGTCATGTGTTTGACACAACAGCTAAGATGCAGTTGGAGACACCTGCGTCCTATATTCGAGTACCTGGGTTCAAGTCCCTGTTCCATTCCTGAGTGGTGATAACTCAAGTAATTGAGTTCCTGCCACCCACATGGGATTGAGTTACTAGCTCCTGGCATTGGCCTCGTCTGGCCCTGACCATTGTGGGTATTTGGGGAGTGAACCAGTGAAGGTAAGATTTTTCTCTTTTTCTACATTTCAAATAAACAGACATTAAAAGCATGAAATGGATGGCAGAAGAATTCAATCAGTTAAAAACGAAAGCTTTAAAAAATGAAATGATTAAATTATAAAAAGACGGTATCTATAGTTACTAACAGAAACAGACATTCCCGCAGCACAGCTTTCTCAATTTATTTTTTCGCCTTCTTTGTATGCCTACCTTATATGAAGAACACTGCTGGTGGCTAATGGTTTTTGTTTCAGCTGAGAATAAGAATGAATTGACATCACCAGGTGATAATACAGGAGCTGGTGAACATTCATCTTTCTCTTGTGTTGGGGTTGTGAGATTTCAGTTGGGTGAAAGACAGGAGTGGATGCTTGAGTGGAAAGGGGATAGACTGTGCTGATCTTCAGATTCAGTCTGGGCCGGCGCCGTGGCTTAACAGGCTAATCCTCCGCCTTGCGGCGCCGGCACACCGGGTTCTAGTCCCGGTTGGGGTGCCGGATTCTGTCCCTGTTGCTTCTCTTCCAGTCCAGCTCTCTGCTATGGCCCGGGAAGGCAGTGGAGGATGGCCCAAGTGCTTGGGCCCTGCACCTGCATGGGAGATCAGGAGAAGCACCTGGCTCCTGGCTTTGGATCAGCGCGATGCGCCGGCCTCAGCGGCCATTGGAGGGCGAACCAACAGCAAAAAAAGGAAGACCTTTCTCTCTGTCTCTCTCACTAAAAAAAAAAAAAAAAAAAAAAAGATTCAGTCTGTCCTCATCCCAACTCCATGCTCAGGAGGCTGGGAGCTCTAATTTCCTGTGAGTTTGGCCGTTGTGAAGCATCCACCAGGAATTGGAGGGTAGAAGGAAGGAGAGATTAGGGGATTTATTCCCTTATCTTCCTCTACTAAAGGTCACTGAAGGCTGGCAAGCCCTTCAGCTGAAGACCCTGTACACACCCTGCTCTTAAGTTTCTGGGCTCCAGTAACCCTGCCTTCCCTTACTCTTCTAGGCCCAGGCAAAATAGTGGTGCCCATGGTTACTCACTGTGCCATCTTTCAAGTGTTCCCTACACCCTACCCTAACCTAAAAATTGTGCATTTAATAGTTTCTCAAATTATCCAGCTTGAGTTAGCCATCTGCTTCTTGTGAGGTTCTTTATAGGTGCATTATGTGGACATGTTGTGTAAAACAAGAAAATAATAAACAGAAACCAAAAGTCTAATTAAGTAAACTAAACCTTCTCTCCTCATCCTCTCTTTCACTCCTGTCAGCTAAACCAGGGCTTCGGAGGGAATCAGGATCAGAGGCTGAATATTTAACTTTAGAAATCCTGAAGTAGAAGCTTGGGGCTTAGGAGACTCAGACTTAGAAATTCAATTCAGAAGCAATAGAATTGTTATTTGGGGCTTACAACTAATATGAGCACTAATTCAGCTCTGGGTGTTTACCTGCTTTTGACTGGTACATTAGTGTACAGCAGTGTTTCCGGGAGAAATTTGTTTTATGTTCTGAATAACAGACACATAAACTTCAAAAACTGTCCCTCCGGAATGCCTAAACTTAAAAAAGACTGGCCATATCATGTGTTGGCAGTAAGGAGGAGATGGTGGATGCTTGTACATTGCTCCTGGGAAGGTGAAATGGAACAATCGCTTTGGGAAACATGTGGGCAGTTTCTTGAAAAGTTAATCACATACTAACCATATGGCCCAGTCATTCCACTCCTGGTCATTCCCCAGGAGAAATGAAAGTGCAAGGTTGTTCATGGCAGCTTCACTTATAGTAACCCAAAGCTGGGAGGAATCCAAGTGCCCATCAACAAGTGAATTGATTAAAAAAATGTGATATTTCCATATAATAGAAAACTATTCAGCAATATAAAGAAATGACCTCTGGGGCCAGTTTTGTAGTGTAACAAGCTAAGCCACTGTTTGCAGTGCTGACATCTCATATGGGCACAGTTCATGTCCTGGCTGATCCACTGCTGATCCAGCTCCCAGATTGTGCACCTGGAAGGGCAGTGGAGGGTGGCCCAAATACATGGGCTCCTGCACCCACGTGGGCTATCCGGTGAAGCTCCTGGCTCTTGGCTTCAACCTGGCCCAGCCCTGGCCTTTGCAGCCACTTGTCTGTCTATTCTCTCTCTGTGTCTCTGCCTTTCAAATCAACAAATGAATCTTTAAAAGAATATGGATTCTTGATACATGCAATACTATAAAAGAATCTCAAATAATTATGCAAAAGGAAAATGATTCAAAGAGGGAGTACATATTTTATGGTTTCATAGACATACAATTTTAGAAATTGTCTATTGTGACAGCAAGCAGATCAGTGATTGCCTCAGGAAGGAAGGGGAGAGATGGGGGTTGATTATCAAATTGTACATTTTATAACTCAAAATAATTGTACATTTTAAATATGTGCAACTTGTAGTCTGTCACCTGTACCTCAACAAAACTGTTATATTTATAACCCAATTCGGGAAAGATTTTCTGAGTTTGCTTGGATGTGTAACATATGAAATCCAATAGAGAAATAAATTGCTGGAAGCTAGCACAGTTAGGCAGAAGTGATAAGAAGAGAAAGGAAGAAGGATGCTTTTGTGTCACATACTTTACTAGGGTTTTTGTTTTATACTTCATCTCATGTAATTCTCATGACAATGCTGAGAGGGATACTGTTATCTTGACTTTATAAATAAGGGCACCTATCAGAAAGGAGAGTTAACAGGTTCAAGCCAGAGCTGGAATTTAACTTTACTTAAATTCACTTCATGTCCTTCTGTCTACACCATGCCATCTTGTTCACAAAAGTAATTGAGTTGTCTTCATAGGACAAATAAAGACTTCAGTAAAGATTTTTGGCATGGAGATTCCAAAAAAAAACAGAAGTAATTCCAATAATTGTGGCAATAAACAGTATGTTTGAGAGACAGTGGGCAGGCTAGCCTGACAGAGGGAAAGCATCCTTTTAAGAAAAAGACTCAGAAAGACCAAATATTTAGCAGCAGTCAGATTTCTAAGAGCCTTGGACATTAGGATAGAAAGTTAGGACTTGATCCTATAGGCTGTGGATGTTACTGAATGGTGAGATCGGGACAGGAGCAGGGCTGCCATACCCACTGGGCAGAGAACAGTGTCTAGGGTCCAGAATACTTTCAGGAGCCCACACAAATGGTTTGAGCTTAATTTACCTCAAAACCAGTAAAAAATGAGTGCAATAATAATGACTGCATAAACTGAATTCAGTCTGAAATCCAGTTTTATACCTTTGCAGGTGTAAAATACAGTTATGTGTGTGTGCATGTTTTATGGAGGAAGGCGCTCACAGGACAAAAAGTGCATAGGACCAATGAAAGTCATAACGTGACCCTGAATAGAAGTAGGAGGATTCAGGGATGCCTTCCAAGTTTAGAACTGAAAAGTTTCCCCCAAGACTAAATGTGTCCTTGGCTGAGACGGTGAAGCCAAGAGAAGTTGCCGAGGTGCCGATCTGGAGGCTGATGCAGGACACCTTCTGGCATGAAGTCAGGGATTTTGCGAGGGTGGTGGCTTTGGGAAGAGGAGAGTATATTAGAGTTTCTGTCTCATTGGATTAGGAAAAGAGGGCAGAGTATGGGAAACCAACACAGGAATTCTTTATCTTACCACCTGCTGCATGAGCCCACACACATCTTCTTGTAGCCATCACAGCAAGAAAGAGGTTGACAGGGATCTTTCAGCAAAGGCTGTCTTCCTGGGTTCTTTCTGTGTCTTGTGTCATTAATGCCTTTGTTCCACCTCTGGGAAACCCAGCCCCTAAACAATGCCTTTGCTATAAATACTGTTAGGTGCAGTCTCATTTTCTCCCCCTTGGCTTGAGGTTGCCTTAGCCTGCTTCAGTGATGTTACAAGTCGACCTCTTACTAAAATTAACGTATTAAATTGAGGGAGTGGTACAGCCACTTATTTATCTTTCTTATAGGAACATTTTGATGTTCGCTCTTTGCTTTGGACTTTTCCAGTAACATCTGGCACTGAGTGAGAAGTAACTGCCACCTGACTAACTGCAGTCCCTGTTTCTATAGGATGCACTTAGCTTTGGCATTTCACCTTCCTTCATGGAGCCACTGTTCCCTCTTACTTCTCCCCTTTCTTTCTTCCTATTCCATCCATCACTCTTTCCTTCCTGTTTCTATACTCTGTGCGTCTTCTCTTATTTCTCCCTCCCTTCCTCTTTCTACCCTCCTCACTCCTTTCTTCCTTCTTCCTCTCCTTTTCTCCCTTTTCTGATCATGTTTTGGCACTATTTTTTTCTCTTTTTAAAAAAAAAATTTTTTTTTTTTGACAGGCAGAGTTAGACAGTGAGAGAGAGACAGAGAGAAAGGTCTTCCTTTTTCCGTTGGCTCACACCCCAAGTGGCTGCTATGGCTGGTGCACTGCGCCGATCTGAAGCCAGGAGCCAGGCGCTTCCTCCTGGTCTCCCATGCGGGTGCAGGGCCCAAGGACCTGGGCTATCCTCCACTGCACTCCCGGGCCACAGCAGAGAGCTAGACTGGAAGAGGAGCAACCGGGACAGAACCGGTGCCCCGGCACTATTTCTTTATTTGTCTGAGCATGGTCATCATTATGTCTCTTGTATCTGCACTTAAACATATACAGTTATTTCAAATAATCTTGTTATATTTCCCTTATGCTTACAAAATAAACTTGCATTTCCCAAGTAAATCCACAGGTGCATCTCAAGGGCACGTGTGTTGTCTCACAGTTAAGATACCACTTGGGATGCCCTCACCCCTTATCAGATTGCCTAGATTTGAGTCCTCACTTCACTCCTGATTCCAGCTTTCTACTAATGTAGGTTTTTGGGAAGCAATGGTGGTGGCTCAAGTAGTTAGATTCTTGCTGTCCACGTGGGAGATCTGGATTGAGGTCTTGACTTCTGGTTCCTGCCTGGACCAACCCCAGGTGGAATTATGAAGAATATGTGGTATATAATTTAACACTAAACATCTTAATTACTCTGGGAATATTGGTGTGTGTGGCAGGGAGAGCTAACCTTGGCCACTAGGACAAATATACCCAAACTATTGTGCCTCATTAAACTCCTAGAAAAGAACAACTCATAGGCACTTCAACCAATTATCATATCATTGTACCAAGGCTCTGTTTGGTTAGCTATAATGTGGCTTTATTTTTCATTAACTTTGAAATAAATTTAAGTGAATTGCTAATGTCCTGCCTTGAAAAGAAAAAAGATAATCCAATTTGTTCACTTATAAGTGTACTTCAAAAAATTTGTGTGGGAGCATGTGTTTGGCCTAGCCATTAAGATACTGCTATCCTATGTTAGAATGCTTGGATTTGCCACTCTCTACTCCGTACTCCAGTTTTCAGCTAATTCAAGACCCTGGAAGGCAGAGTGGTGAGGGCTTAAGTAATTGGACGCTACTACCTGCATGGGAGACCTGGGGTGAGTTTCCAGGCACCCAGATTTGGCCTGTCCCAGTCCCAGCTGATGCAGACATTTGGGAGGTGAGGCAGGGGAATGGGAGTTGTCTCTGTTTCTCTAATAAATAAATAAATTTTCTTTTAAAAGTTCATGGAAGGGGCCGGCACTGTGGCGCAGCGGGTTAAAGCCCTGACCTGAAGTGCTGGCATCCCATGTGGGCACGGGTTCTAGTCTAGGCTGCTCTTATTCCGATCTGCCTCTCTGCTATGGCCTGGGAAAGCAGTAGAAGATGGCCCAAGTCCTTGGGCCCCTGCACCCACGTGGGAGACCCGGAGCTCCTGGCTCCTGGCTTCGGCTCAGCGCAGCTCTGGCCGTTGCAGCCATCTGTGGAGTGAACCAGAGGATGGATGACCTCTCTCTCTGTCTCTACCTCTCTCTGTAACTTTGTCTTTCAAATAAATAAAATAAATCTTAAAAAAAAGTTCATGGAAAAAGAAATTATAAGTTTATTTCTAAAATGCATTTTTTCACAGTAAGCATTTTCCATGCACTTTTGGAAGATCTCTCAGATACCTATTTTTCAATTCTTTACTATCAGTTTTTTCTTTTCTTCTCTTTTTAGATTTATTTTATTTGCTTAAAAGAATTACAGAGAGAGGCAGAGAGAGAGAGGGCAGGATGGAGGGAGGGAGGGAGATCTTGCCACTGGTTCACTCCCCAAATGGCTACAATGGCCAGAGCTGAGCTGATCCAAAGCCAGGAGCCAGGAGCTTCTTCCAGGTCTCCCATGTGGGTGTGGGGGCCCAAGGTTTTGAGCCACCCTCCAGTGCTTTCCCAGGCATATTAGCAGGGAGCTGGATCTGAAGTGGAGCCACTGGGAACAGAACTGGTGCCCATATGGGATGCCGGCGCCATAGGCCAAGGCTTTAACACACTGCACCACGGCGCCAACCCCTACTATCAGTTTTTCTAAGTCCTTGGGTTTTAGATTTGTTACCTGTATACATGATATAACAAAAACTTTTGGGGCCAATGTTGTATTATACAGGTTAAGTCCCACCTGTGACTCCGGCATCTCATATGGACACTGATTCGAGACCTAGTTATTCCACTTCTGATCCTATTCCCTGCCAATGCACCTGGGAAGGCAGCGGAGGATGGTCCAAGTGCTTGGGCCTCTGCACCCACATTGGAGACCCGGGTAAAGCTTCTGGTTTCTGGTTTTTGCCTGGCTCAGTCCTGGCTGTTATGGCCATTTGGGAAGTGAACCAGTAGTTGGAAGATCGATCTCTCTCTCTCTCTCTCTCTCTCTCTGTCGTCCCTCTCTCTGTGACTCTGCCTTTCAACTAAATAAAAAATGAATCTTAAAAAAAAAAAAAAAACTTTTTCAACTTGACAATCAGTATTTTTAATTGATAAATTTATTTAAATATGTTTGTTGTGACTCCTGATAAATTTAAATTTACCTCCAATTGATGTTTTATCATCCCACTTTTTAAAATACATATTTCCTGGCTGGCGCCGTGGCTCACTTAGCTAATCCTCCACCTGCGGCGCCGGCACTCCGGGTTCTAGTCCCAGTTCTGTCCCCAGTTGCTCTTCTTCCAGTCCAGCTCTCTGCTGTGGCCAGGGAAGGCAGTGGAGGATGGCCCAAGTCCTTGGGCCCTGCACCCACATGGGAGACCAGGAGGAAGCACCTGACTCCTGGCTTCGGATCGGCGTAGCTCCGGCCGTAGCGGCTGTTTAGGGGGTGAACCAACGGAAGGAAGACCTTTCTCTCTGTCTCTCTCACTGTCTAACTCTGCCTGTCAAAAAAAAAAATACATATTTCCTTTTCCCATTATTACTTTCTTCTGGATTATTTGGTTCTAATTTGAATTTTTTCTTCTACTTGGAATTTATATGTAGAAAAAATGTTGTCACTTAAATGTGGCTCAGGAACTGTGGCAGCACACATCTTCTGAGAGCTGGATAGAAAAAAGGACCTCAGGCCCCACCCCAGACTCTCTGACTCAGAATCTGTATTTTAACAAGATCTGCATTTGATTTATCTACATATTAAAGAGTAAGAAGCATTGGTTTAATGAATGCATGTCTCTTGTCTCCTGTGTTTGACAAATGTTAGCCATGCATCATAATCACTGTGTATTTTTTATTACATGTTTAAAAGTTGCAGAAAGTCATTATTTTTACTCTAATTTAGTTTAGCATGGAATTTCATGGTGAGTGTTTGACCTGGTCAGTAAGATGCTGCTTGGGACACTGACATACCATCCTGGGTTCAGAGCCTGGCTCAGCTCCCAATTCTAGCTTCCTATTAATGCACACCCTGGGAGGTAGCAGGTGATGGCTCAAGTAGTTGAGTCCTTGACACTATGTGGGAGACTTGAATTGAGTTCTGGGCTCCTGGCTTTGGTTTCAACTAGACCTAGCCATTGTGGGCATTTGGGTCTAGGACCAATGGCTGGGGGCTCTGTCTGCTTCTCTCTCATATGTCTCTCTGCCTCTCAGACAACAATAACAAAAAAAGAAATTTTTGTGTATTCATAATACCATTATATTAATGTTATTAATTTTAATTCTTTAGTATTATTTAGAATCCAATTAGAAGTCAGATTTCTCCATTGTTTCCAAAATATTTTTTACTGTTGCTTTGTGTGAACTAAGATCCAGTCTCGATCTATACATTGTTTTTGGTCATTATGCTTTCTCCTAAGCCTCTGAATCTAGAACACTCCCCCCCCCCTTTTTTGTTATGACATTGTCTAGTTGTAAAAACCATGCCAATTGGCCGGCGCCACGACTCACTGGATTAATCCTCTGCCTGCGGCGCCGGCAACCAGGGTTCTTGTCCCTGTTTGGGCGCCGGATTCTGTCCCGGTTGCTCCTCTTCCAGTCCAGCTCTCTGCTGTGGCCCCGGAGTGGGGGAGCAGTGGAGGATGAAGTCCCTGGGCCCTGCACCCACCTGGGAGACTGGGAGGAGGTGCCTGGCTCCTGGCTTCGGATCGGCGCAGCGCGCCAGCCATGGCAGCCATTTGGGGAGTGGGCCAATGCAGGGAGGACTTTTCTCTGTCTAACTCTGCCTGTCAAAAAAAAAAAAAAAAAAAAAAAGCCAATTGCTTTGTTCCCAAGTTCTAGATTTGTCTGATTGCTTCCTTGTGGTGTTAACTTATTCTGCCAAACCCTGTATTTCCTATAAACAAGGAGAGCTAAGCACTTGATTTGATTCAGGTTAACTGTTTTGGATGAGACTACATCCTAAACAATGGTGTTTGCTTCCCATTGCTTCACATGGGGATGTACATATTGTCTCAGTCAATTTAATAGTAATGCTAGTATTTGTCACTGGGTTTAGATGAGGTAAGCCTGATGCCTTCATTGCAATGTTTGGTTATTCTTCCTGTGACTCACAAGTAACCTGTGGTGTGACACCTTGTAACTTTGCAAATATTCAGTTCCGCATCAAGATTTCACATAAGGATTTTGGCATACTTCAATAATTCATACTAAACTGTTTTTTTTTTCATTAAGGGTTACAGAATGGTACTTTATAATTCGTTATTTCTTCTGTATGCATTAGCTGTAGTTCTTTGAAAGGGAAAAAGTTTCCCTTTTGGTTGGGTCTCTCCTTTTGGTTGGGTCTCTTAAGAGCAATTCCTACTTCAAAGACAGTATGAAAACTCATTACCTTTTAACCCTTAAAACTTAGTATGCCCACTTGACAAAAACTAGATGATTCTGTATCTCTACTTTCTTCCCCCTGAATTCAAGAGCCCTTGGCTCTCTTCATTTGTCTTAACACTTTATTTTTTTTTTTAATTTTAGCTCCATCTTCTTTTTTTTTCCTCACCCAAATTAGACTTCATTATCACTGATTTTTGGAGGCAGTCTGTGTATTAACAATTACCAGCGTGTTGTCTGCCTGTTTTCTTTCCCTTCCCCACCCCCAGTTTTCTTCTGTCTTCTGTGATCATTTGCCATCTAAGAAATAGCTTTGGTTATTTGTTCAGTAAGAGTCTTTCCATGGAAACAGTCTTAGTCTTTGTTTTTCTGAGAAGGAAAAGAGTTTCACTGAGTATATGGTTCTAGACTGACCACTATTTTTTTTAATTAAGCTTTTATTTAATGAATATAAATTTCCAAAGTACAGCTTATGGATTACAATGGCTTCCCCCTCCCAAAACTTCCCTCCCACCCACAACCCTCCCCTTTCCCGCTCCCTCTCCCCTTCCAATCACATCATGATTCATTTTCAATTCTCTTTATATACAGAAGATCAGTTTAGTATATATTAGGTAACGATTTCAACAGTTTGCCCCCATATAGCAACACAAAGTAAAAAAAAATACTGTTGGAGTACTAGTTATAGCATTAAATAACAGTGTACAGCACATTAAAGACAGAGATCCTACATAATATTTTTTTTAAAAAATTAATTTTCTATGCCATTTCCAATTTTTTTTAACTTTTATTTAATGAATATAAATTTCCAGTGTACAGCTTATGGATTACAATGGCTTCCCCCTCCCATAACTTCCCTCCCACCCGCAACCCTCCCCTCTCCCGCTCCCTCTCCCCTTCCACTCACATCAAGATTCATTTTCAATTCTCTTTATATACAGAAGATCAATTTAGTATAAAGATTTCAACAGTTTGCACCCACATAGAAACACAAAGTGAAACATACTGTTTGAGTACTAGTTACAGCATTAAATCACAATGTATAGCACATTAAGGACAGAGATCCCACATGAGGAGCAAGTGCCCAGTGGCTCCTATTGTTGACCCAACAAATTGACACTCTAGTTTATGGCGCCAGTAACCACCCTAGGCTGTCGTCATGAGTTGCCAAGGTTATGGAAGCCTTCCAAGTTTACCGACTCTGATCATATTTAGACAAGGTCATAAAAGACAGAGTGAGGATAGTAACCAATGATCCTAAGAGTGGCATTTACCAGGTTTGAACAATTATACAGCATTAAGTGGGGAAGAGGACCATCAGTACACACAGGTTGGGAGTAGAGCCATTGGTGGTAGAGTAGAGGTTATGATTACAAAGGAATGAGGCCCAAGTGCACTAGACAGGGCCTAGAACAAAGGACAGAGTCATTATTAGAGGAGCTAAGAAAGGTGCTGTCTAAGCTACAATTAAGTTTTCTGATTGAGAGGCAAATAGAACCTGATAGAAGGGGCTTGATAATAATCTGGTGGGCTTTAGGCCTTGTAAGTTAAGAGGCCCAGACCTATCTATCTCTTCACATGGGGTATATCCTAAGGGAGGTGTGAACCTCCTAGGGGAAGGCACTCTGTTGACTTACATTACTTGGCTGGCCTGGGAAGAGAGCTGGCCAGGTAAAGGCAGGTGGCATCTCTAACAAGAAATTTACAGTTCTACCTGCAATGTTGTTGACCCTACTTGACCATCCCCTCAGCTGCAGTGGTCACCTTGGAAGTTGGGCTGAGTGAAGGGCTTTTCAGCTTAGAGCCAATAAGATCTGTGGCTCTGACCTGGGCATCCTTCGACTCCAGGGCAGGTCCATTTCCAGTGATCCAACTCTTGGCAGAGCTGCCAGGGCTCTTCACAAGCTGACTTCTGCTGAAGCCCAGGCTTACCACATTGAAAGCCACTGCAGTGGACTGGCCTGTTGGGTCTCCTTGAGGGCAGATCACTGTACAGATCAGCCATTCATAGGCCTGCCACCCATTGCTTCTGATGCCTAGCTTTCTTTTCCTCCTGGTTTTTGTTAAAGCAGACCAGAGGATGCAAGTCAAGGGAGCGCCCAAGTCCCATCTCTAATCTTCGGTGGCCTAAACTACAAGTATAGTCACAGGCATGTTCTGTAGCAGTTTTTCTAAGGTAGACAATGCCCATGAGGAAAATTATATTCTCACTTTAAAACTTTCTTTCCCTTTGGTCTGAAAGGGAGGTTTTTTCTACTTACTGTATACTTCGCTGATGGCGAAGTGAATCTAGCTATGAGATTATTATTTAAGTTCTTATTTTGGCTATGCTATTACAGAAAAATGTTAGCCATCTCTTTTATAAGGTCTAAAGATTAAATTGTGCGTCCTACAGATTCCTTCATAATAGAATTAGTTTCCTACCTTGAAGAGAATAGAGAAATGAAAGAACAAGTTGGGCTTAGAATAGAGAAATGAGGGAGCAAGTCCTAGATCGCTTGCTGACAATAGCAATATCACATGAATACTTAGCAAACCGTTTCAACCATTAGATAACAACTTAAGAAAACATTTACCAGAAGGTCCAATGCCTTCTATAAATTTTAAGAATCATGTATTTGAAAACACCTCTTAAATATCTAACATGGTGTAGTTTGTTTAACCAGTAAACTTCAGCACAACCATATAAAATGTTTTTAGTTTCTTTCTACCAACAAGTTTAAAACATATGATACACAGATTCAGGTCACGATTGACCACTATTTTGATCCATCCTCCTGCATCTACAGGGCCCAGGATGGTCTGGAGCTGGCTGCTCAGATCTCAGACTGTCTCTGCTGCCATCCTATGTAGGTTCTCTGACTTCTACATTTCATACTGTTTTATTTTGTTAATGTTGTTATAATTATTTTTATTTGCTGAAATATATTCTCCAATGACTATTTATTTTTAAAAATTCACCTTTTAATTTAAGTTTCAAAAATTAATTTGTTTTATTTATTTGAAAGGTAGAGAGAGAGGGGAGAGTATAAGAGAGAGATCTCTCCCATCTGCTAGTTCACTCCCCAAATGCCTACAGCAGACAGGCCTGGGTCAGGCTTAAGCCAGGAGCCTGGAATTCAATCCATGTCTCCCACATGGGTGGTAGAAACTCAGCTACTTCAGCCTTTGCTTGCTGTCTCCCAAGGTGGGCTAAATTAGCAGGAAGCTGGAGTAGATGCAGCTAGATGTGGACTCAAACCCATGCACTTCAAAATGGAATGTAGGCATCCTAATTGGTGTCTTAATTTCTAGCTCAAACATTGACCCTACCATCTTTATTTTTTAATAATTAAAAAAAATTTTCAGACAAAAAATTGTGTGTTTTTATGGAATCCCATGTAAGATTTAGATACATGTATACATTGCAGAATGTCCTCCAGTGCCTTCTAAAGAAAGGGCACGTGAGGTAAGCTTTTGGAGTCCTGGTATGTCTACAGATGTCTTTATCTTCACCTGCATTTGTAATTCGATACAGAGTTTTGTAGGCATGGTTTCTCAGACATTTTGAAGTGTTTGTTCTCAACCCTTTCATTGTGCTGTTGAGGAGTGAATTTCTTATCAATGTCTTTGTCTGTGACCTGGTTTACTCTTCTGCTTATTTTTGCTTCTCCAAACTTTTATTGGGATATAGCTTTTAGTTCTTTAACGATAATCTTTTTCCTCTTATTTTATGTTTAGTGTTTCTAAAACCAATGTTAATCACTTGATACACATTCTCTTCTAAATCTCTATTATATCCCTGTTTTTAGAGTCCTACATTCTGAATATTTACTGTAGTTTCATTGCCCAGCCCTTCTGTTGAATTTTTAATTTTGTTAGTCATGCTCTGTGTTTTAAGAACTTTTATTGTGCTGAATGTGTCTTTCATAATATCCTGTTTAGTTTTTACCGGTGAAATATCTTCTATCTTGACAAGAATAGTATTGACAGTCTTTAGAAATGTTTTATTCTGTTTCCTGCATTAGTACTCATTTCCTCTGGGTTCTTTTGTGTGTGTACCTCTGCTTTTTCATATTTGAAGCTTTCCACAATCGTCTGGTATTCCTTGATACATAACAAACAACACACCCTAAGAAGGGAGATTGAGAGGGAGTTCAACGATGAAAAGAATTTGCTTGGCTAATTGCTGTTTATTTAGAAAAAAGATTTTTTAAAAAATATTTGAAAGAGTTACAGAGAGAAAGAGAGAGAGAGAGATATCTTCCAGTCACTGGTTCACTCCCCAAATGTCTTCAATGCCCAGGTCTGGGCCAGGTCAAAGCCTGGAGCTTCATCCGGGTCTCTCTTGTGGGTGCAGGGGTCCAAGCACTCTGGCCATCTCCTGCTGCTTTCCCAGGCTATTAGCAGGGAGCTGGATCAGAAGTGGAACAGCCAGGATTCAAACAAGCACCAATATGGGATGTTGCTGCTGCAGGCAGCAGCTTAACCCACTGTACCACGGTGCCGACCCCTTGGCTAATTGTTTTTAAATAAGCATCTGAGTCTTGAGTGTCATCTTCCTTTCAATTTCAAATACAATTTCCTTTATAGGTAAAAACCTCATCACCTTTTTATTTTATCATAAAGCTATATTGTCTGTGGATAAATGTAAATTTAGGCATAACCTCATAGGGATTTTTGACAGTGCTGACTATACGTCCTTGTCTTACGTTTTGGGAGGGCCAACATTTTGCTTTTATATGCTTCTCAGAGCACTAGACTCCATTTTAGAAGGACTGGGATCTATGCACTGGGTTCCTCCTGTGTAGTCAAAGGCTTATGACCTCCCTTTCCTGATCCTCAGTGCCCTCATGTGTAAATTAAGCTCCTTTTCCTCACTGGGCTGTGATGAGGATCCAGTGAAATTTTTTTTTTAATAGTATCTTTCGAATTTTGCTTTCTTTCACCCATGGATTATCAGTTTGAATGTTCTTAAATCTCCCATTCCCTGTCTGCCAAGCAAGATTCTTGCTCTTCAAGATATTATTCTTTTAGAAGAGATGAGCTTCCAGAAGGGGTTTGGAAACAGCTACTACATTTTGACTTTTTTGTTATTGTTTTCATTTCTCTGACCTGCTCGAGGAAGAAGGAAATACTTTCAGTGGCTTGCCCCTAGGTGAGAATTCTGAGGCTCCACATTCAATTGATTCAGTCTCTGGATCCAGTGATCTTTTCAACACAAACATTGTGTGCATGAAGTTGATGTCTCACATCTGATGTCAAGAAAATTGGCTTTAGTCCATTAATTACTGGGGGTGGCCACTGAACTATAAAGGAATAATCTGTGGGTGACTGAGCCTAAAACTAACCTTCTTCAGAACTAGGTTAAGCAGTTTAATTAGGGCTTGGGGGGTGAGTCAGCCAGGAGGAGGCTTGGGCATCCAGGATGAGGAACTTGCGAGGTGTTTGTGGGAGTGTGTGTGTGTGTGTGTGTGTGGCAGGGGTGGGGAGGAGGGAGGAAGGGAGAGTATGTGGCATGGAGAGAAGAGCAAATCCATCTGTGGAGTCTCTGTCTCTCCTCTCCCCCTCTCCTTCTCTCCTCTCTCCATCTTGTCTCTGTCATCTGCTCTTGTTCTCACACACTCTACAACTCTAACTTCTAGGCCTGCTTTGACTTTTTCTTTGTGACGTGTCCTTCTAAGGACTAGCACAGGCTTCAGCCTGAGACACGAAGGGGCAGAGGTCAGAAGAGGACTCGTGGAGCCCTGGTGACCTCCAGCCTGTCCTGCTTTACTAGGAATCTGAACTGAGTCCACAGAAGCTCTATGGGATCTGGACACTTCTGTCATTTCTTCTCACCCATCTTCCTTTTCTCCTGCCCCTGCTTTGGTCTGAGTTCCGAGGACTTCCAGGCCTTTGGGAATTTGAGGAAGCTGCGCTGGCTTTTCAGCTGTGAGAGGTAGACAACAACAACAGCAACAAGAAGATAAGAAGGGAAACATAAGTAGGGAAGCTTAATTTAGTTCCAAGAGGATCATAGGTAGTATCAAAAGCTAACTAGGGGCCGGCGCCATAGCTCACTTGGCTAATCCTCCACCTGTGGCGCTAGCACCCTGGGTTCTAGTCCCGGCTGGGGCACTGGATTCTGTCCCAGTTGCTCCTCTTTAAGTCCAGCTCTCTGCTGTGGCCTGGGAGGGCAGTGGAGGATGGCCCAAGTGCTTAGGCCCTGCACCTGCATGGGAGAGCAGGAGAAGCACCTGCCTCCTGGCTTCGGATCGGCACAACGCACTGGCCATAGCAGCCATTTGGGGGGTGAAACAACAGAAGGAAGACTTTTCTCTCTTTTCTCTTACTGTCTAACTCTGCCTGTCAAAAAAAAAAAAAAATAACTAACTAGTGATTGTTTACCTGCAAAGGAGAAACTTTATGCAGATTTTGCTTCAAAAGCAACCCATAGTCATGACAAGCCCTACTGCTGACATAAACATAGTTCTAGTGATTAAGCACAGGTTTCTACATGGTATTTCATCATCTCTTGCAAGATAATGGCTCAAGGAAGACATAGTGCAGAGATAAGGAAGAAGAAATCAGTTTTTACTGAGCCTTTTCCTATCAGGAAAGGCTGTAGCAATGTTAAAAATAATAAATGATTCAGAGTTCATTGGGTAAATATAGCTGGGTGAGAACAGATGAGTAACGCGGGTGCAGTGGATTGTGTTTCTATGCACAAGGAGATGTTATATGCTCTAACCAGACATTTATTAGACACACGCGGGGAACAAAGCCTTGCTCTAAGGATTGAAGGGAATTACAGCATAAATAAGATGCTGTCAGAGAAATAAAAACATGCTGCTCTTTTATGTATATACAGTTCTTGTGTTCTGTTTATATTCTTGACCATGGAGTAAAACTTCTTTCTGAGATATCTGTATCCACCCTGAAGGATGGGGCTGGGGAAGATAGGTCAGATTTCAGTCCGGAAGCCAGAGCTCAGTTGGCCCTCAAAGCCACATAGGACTGCATAAACCACAGGGTATGGTTGGGTCTAGCTTTGTATTATTTTTGTTTCCATCCTGAACCTTTAGTCAGGTCTCCTTTCAAAATTCTGGCCTAGTTGTCTGAAAACACAGGGTCTTCGGTCCTGGTGGGCCAGATTCTTAGGTCTCCCCCAGACATACAGGGTCAGGAACTCCAGGGTGGGGGCCAGTGTTGTGTTAATAAGTTGTGTTAAGTGATCCTGATGCAGGCTCATGATTAAGAGCTACAGCTTGAGCCTGAGAATTTAGTAAAACAGCACCCTCTGGAGGCCATGTGGTCACAGCAACCGTCGAAAAGAAAAGGAGCTAAATACAGGGGGGAGCAAGTCTAGGTTTCCAAGCCCTGCTGTCCCTTCCTATACTGCCACAGTCAGCTTTGGAGGCTCTGGCTTAATTTAATGAAGGGATATTGCTGTTCTTTTTCTGATAGTTCAGGCTTTCAAGGTGGGTGAATATGGGATTTTCTAAAATCAGAGTTTGCTTTTCTGCTTTTTACAATTGTGTTGTTCTTATAATTCCCTGTTCAAGACCTTCCAGTGATTCTCCAGCAAACACTCCTCTCAGCTTCCTCTTCAATGCCTCCACGGTGTGGTACAGTCCTGTTCTCAGCTGTTCCTCCCCACATGGAAATTTCTTTCTTTCTCCTGTGTTCCTTCCTGTAGCTCATGCTCTCGTTGCTGCCCATGTAACAGGTCTGTTCACAATCATGTCCTCTGTCTACACTGACCTCCTTGAGGCCAACGACCACATCCTAGTCCTTTGTATCCCAGAATTTAGCACAATGCCTGTTAACAGCAGACAACTTGGCAGTGTTATTCCAGCAAAGGGGTGGAAGAATGTAACTCATGGTCTGGCTATGTGGAACCATTTGCTGTTCCTGAAGCCTCCCAACACTGTCTTCTTTCACCAGTGCCTTTCAATCTGAAATGCCCTCATGTCCACCTCTAGACTTTCAAAGTCCCACTCATCCTTTAAGACTCATTCACAGTGGCTGCTTAATAAACATGTAGAAGACGTGGCAGTGACCTGTAAAGTAAGGAATGTGCACAGAGCAGGTGGAGCCATCGCTGGCAAGTTTACTAAGTCACACTTTGCTCCTAGTGCAAAGTGCATATGTGATAAAGCACAGGTAATAACAATGAGATTAGTTGGCCGGCGCTGCAGCTCAATAGGCTAATCCTCTGCTTGCGGCGCTGGCACACCAGGTTCTAGTCCTGGTCAGGGCACCGGATTCTGTCCCGGTTGCTCCTCTTCCAGTCCAACTCTCTGCTGTGGCCTGGGAGTGCAGTGGAGGATGGCCCAAGTCCTTGGGCCCTGCACCTGCATGGGAGACCAGGAGAAGTACCTGGCTCCTGGCTTCGGATCAGCGCGCTGTGCCGGCCGCAGCGGCCATTGGGGGGTGAACCAATGGAAAAGGAAGACCTTTCTCTCTGTCTCTCTCTCTCACTGTCCACTCTGCCTGTTAAAAAAAAATGAGATTAGTCTATATATATATATATATATATATATGTATATATATTATTTTAAGTTTTGAGCGGAGTGGGGATGAGAGAGAGAGAAAGAGAGAGGTGTATTCCATCTTCTGGATAACTCCCCCAAATCCTACAACTACCAGCCTGGCTGCATCAGGCTAAAGCTAGGAGTTGGGAACTCAATCTACATTTCTCATGTGGCTAGCAGGAACCCAAATACCTGTGCCATCACCACTCCCTCCCAGGATCTGTATTAACAGGAAGCCAGAACTAGAGTCAGAGCCAGGTATCAAACCCAGGTACTCTTATACGAAACATAGGCACCTTAACCAGTATCTTAACTACTAGACTAAATTTTTGCCCCTAGTCTATGATGTTCATAGATTATATTGGTTGAGATTTTTTTTTCTTTTTCTTTTTCTTTTTTTTTTTTTTGACCGTTGGTTCACCCCCCCACAATGGCCACTGCGGCCAGTGCACCACGCTGATCCGAAGCCAGGAGCCAGGTGCTTATCCTGGTCTCCCATCCGGGTGCAGGGCCCAACGACTTGGGCCATGCTCCACTGCACTCCCGGGCCACAGCAGAGAGCTGGACTGGAAGAGGAGCAACCGGGACAGAATCCGGCGCCCTGACTTGGACTAGAACCCGGTGTGCTGGCACCGCAGGTGGAGGATTAGCCTATTGAGCCGTGGCGCTGGCCTTGGTTGAGAGCTTATACCATGCCAAGGCTTATACTTCTTTTTTGAAATATTTGTTTATGTATTTGAAAGGCAGAGTCAGAGAGAGAAAGAGTACACACTTCTGTCCACTGGTTCACTCCCCAAATGGCCACAATGACTGGAGCTGGGCTGATCTGAAGCCAGGAGTCAGGAGTTTCTTCTTTTTCTTTTTTATTTGACAAGTGGAGTTATAGACAATGAAAGAGAGACAAAGAGAAAGGTCTTCCTTCCGTTGGTTCACTCCCCAAATGGCCGCTACGGCCAGTGCTGCACTGATCCAAAGCCAGGAGCCAGGTGCTTCCTCCTGGTCTCCCATGTGGGTGCAGGGGCCCAAGCACCTGGGCCATCTTCCACTGCCCTCCTGGGCCACAGCAGAGAGCTGGACTGGAAGAGGAGCAACCGGGACTAGAACCCGGTGCCCATATGGGATGCCAGCGCCACAGGCGGAGGATTAACCAAGTGAGCCACAGCGCCAGCAGGAGCTTCTTCTGAGTCTCCCATAAGGGAGCCCAAGCACTTGAGCCATCTTCTGCTACTTTCCCAGGTGCATTAGCAGGGAGCTGGATCAGAAGTGGAGCAGTTTGGACTCAAACTGGCACCCATATGGGATGCCAGTGCTGTATCTGCTGTGCCATAGCGCTAGACCCAAAGTCTTGTACTTTTTGAAAAAAGATTTATTTATTTGAAGGGCAGAGTGACAGAGGCAGAGAGGGAGACCCAGAGAGAAAGAGAGATATCTTCCATCTGCTTGTTCACTCCTTAAATGCCCACAGAGCAAGGGATGGGCCAGGCTGAAGCCAGGAGCCTGGAACTCCACCTGAGTTTTACACGTGGGTGGCAGGTGCCCAAGTACTTGTTTTCCCAGATGAATTAGCAGGGAGCTGGATTGGAAGCAGAACACCAGGGATTCAAACCATCATTTAACTGGGATACCAGCATTGCAAGTAGCAGCTTAATCTACTGCACCACAACATTGGCCCCTCTTATTTAATTATTAACTTAGCATACGAGAACTGTTTCATTATTTATAAAATTAAAAACGAGGATTACTCAAGATTATACAGCTAGAAATGTCAAAGCCAATATTAAAACCCAGGTCTACTCATCAACTCCAAAGTCAATGCTCTTAACTTGAAGCTTAGCAAATCACTGACAAAGAATGTGGATATAGACAGGGCCGGCTCCATGGCACAGTAGGTTAATTCTCTGCTTGCAACGCCGACATCCCATATGGGCACTGGTTGTAGTCCCGGCTGCTCCTCTCCCATTCCAGCTCTCTGCTATGGCCTGGGAAAGCAGTAGAAGATGGCCCAAGACCTTAGGCCCCTGCACCCACACAGGAGACTGGGAAGAAGCACCTGGCTCCTGGCTTTGGATCGGCGCAGCTTTGGCCGTTGTGGCCATCTGGGGAGTGAACCAATGGAAGGAAGACCTTTCTCTCTATTTCTGCCTCTCACTGTCTAACTCTACCTGTCAAATAAATAAATAAAATCTTTTTTAAAAAAAGAATGTGGATATAGAGATCTTGGCAACACAGAACTGAGAATCTAAATAGACTGGCAAAAAAATTGAACTCATATGCCATTCAATAAATTAATTAGCTTTTTATTAAACACCTACTATGGGATAGGCCTTGTTCTAGGAGCAGGAGGTTATAAGGCATGTATAAGTCAGAGTGGTTCCCGGTCTCAGGGACTTTGCTTTCCAGTGGGAGGTCATGTTTGAGTAGATAAACCTTTGAGCCAAGGCCAGGATGATATAAAGGAGTATACACCTGAAGATGTGGGAGAGTCGTGCCCAGGCAAAGGGCAGAAAGACCAAATGCAAAGGTGTTGAGGCTAGGAAGACTGGTGGAAGAACCAACAACCAGCAACCACTGAGTGGAACTGACCCTAGATCAAGCTTTCTGGGAACATGTTCTGTAAGACTAGGGACAAAACCCAGGATGTAAGTGGCCCAGAACATATAAGTTCCTGAGCTGTGAGTAAATTTGGTATGTTTGATGAACATTCAGAGACTAATACATTCAGAGTGATGGACGGAATGGCAAGTAGTAGGATGCGGTCCCCTCAGGCCAAGGCCATGATAAGACACTTAGATTAAGAGTTTTTTAGGTGCCGGTGCTGTGACATAGAGAGTAAAGCTGCCTCCTGCAGTGCCAGCATCCCATTTGGGTGCTGGTTTGAGTCCCGGCTGTTCCACTTCCTATCCAACGCTCTGCTATGGCTTGGGAAAGCAATGAAAGATGGCCCAAGTGCTTGGCCCCTGCCCCTGTGTGGAGACGCAGAGGAAGCTTCTGGCTCCTGGCTTCAGATCAGCACACCTCTGGCCATTGTGGCCATTTGGGGAGTGAACTAGCAGATGGATAACTAACTCTCTCTCTCTCTCTCTCTCTCTCTCTCTTTCTCTCTGCCTCTGTAACTCTGCCTTTAAAACAAATAAATAAACCTTTAAAAAAAAAGAAAGAATTTTTTAAAGGGGCCAGCTTTGTGACATAGTAGGTAAAGCCACCACCTGCAGTACCAGCATCCCATATTGGTACCAGTTCAAGTCACAGCTGTTCCACTTCCAATCCATCTCCCTACTAATGTGCCTGGGAAGACATTGGAGGATGGCCCAAGTGCTTGGGTCCCTGCGCCCATGTGGGAGACCCAGAAGAAGCTCCTGGCTCCTGTTTTCAGATCAGCCCAGTCCCAGCAGTTGTGGCCATTTGTGGAGTGAACGAACGAATGGAAGACCTCCCTGTCTCTCTCTCCCTCTCTATCTCTGTAACTCTGCCTTTCAAATAAAATAAATGTTTAAATTTTTTAAAAAATATTTATTATATTTATTTGAGAGGCAAAGAGACAAACACAGAGGGACAGAGCTCCCCCATTTGCTAGGTTCCCTTCCCAAATCCTTGCAGCAGCCAATATCTGGGAATCAATCCAAGTTTCCCATTTGGGTGGTAGGAACCAAATTACTTGACCCATCACTGCTGCCTCCCAGGGTCTGTGTTAGCAGGAAGCTGGAATCAGGAGCCAGATCTGGGCATCAATCCCAGGTACTCTGATTTTGGGATGCAGGAATCCTAATCTGAATCTTAACTGCTAGGCCACATGCCTGCTCCTCAGTTTAGGTTTTATTCCAAGGACAATGGAGACCCATTGAATGGGTGAGTAAACCGATGTGTTTTACACATGGTGAAATAATATTGCTTATTTAATGTTCTTAACAAATTATGAGGTAACCAATACTTAAAGAAGGTGCTAAAATGATACCCAGTGGGTCCAAAGGTCACTCAGCAAGAGTATGAGCCAACGCTAAAACCTACACAGACTTTCAAATCCAGTATTTTCCTCTGTGAGCTAGTTGAGCCTAATGATGGAGGTTGTATTTAATTTGTGACTATTCCGAGTACCTGACCAAGGAACTGGTGTGCTTGTGCAGAGGCATGTTTCTTAGTGGCCCAATTTATGCAGCAGAACTGCAGCTAGTCTTGTGGGCTAAGGGAAATAATGATTACTGAAATAAGTGAATTTTACAGAGCACTTACATTATGCCAGGTATCACTCTGAATGTTTTATAAACCAACCAACCAATAAACAAACACAATAGTTTGCAAAGGAATATTAAAGGTGGGGAAAAAAATGTAAAAATCCTGAGGTAAGAATAAACTTGGTGTGTCTGATAAATAAGGAGATCAATGTATTGAGGACAGGTGGGTACTGTCACTATTCCAGTTTTACAGATAAGGAAATGGAGGCATGGAAACATTAAAAATTTCCCAAGATCACACAACCAGTAAGTGGTAAGAACTCTAGAGCCCAAATTTTCAACCCCATAATATGTTGTAATTTATTGAGTGGATGATATGTACAGGAGTTCTTTACAAATTATTTCTGACCTAGTCCTGAAACATGGCCATTAGTGACCTCCTCATGGTAGATAATGGTAGTGCAGAGAATATAAATATTTTCCCCAAGGGTTTTCAGTAAGCTGGCAATCAAATAAAGATGTACGCATGCCCAATCCCATGCTCTTAGGATCTCCAAGAAGTAACCATCCCTTATGTTGGACCAAATAGTAGGCCTATCCCAGCTTTATTGCTCAAATCTGGGGTCAACAGTGGTGTAGATGTCTACTGAAATTCTTGGTTTGGAAAAAAGTAGCTCTGTAGTGGTGCTGAGGACTGTTATGGGATTTAAAGGGCTAGACCTTTCCAGAGGTCATGGCCAAGGATGTGGCTTCAAAAGCCTAATGCTACAAACTCTCCTGCAAGGAAGAGATGGATAGAATATCACCTTCTAGAGAATTACGAAAGTATGAAACATGACTTCAAGGGGTAACTGTCCCTGTACCCATAGCATCAGACTTGTTTGCCAGCCAGTGTTTTGTTTGCCCGATTAACTTTTTTTTTAATAAACAAGAGGAGCAGAGTCCTCATCAGTAGACTGTCCTATGAACAGACTTTCAGATATACCAAGAGTCAGGCATATAGCGACTTTAGTTTTAGACTGAGAATTCCGTGGTCGTTAACTATTTCTTCTATAAATAATTTTCATATTTTAATAATATTAAATGTTTTTATTATTTTCTTCATAAGCAGATCCCTCTAAATATGTGATAAATATAACTGTGTGTTGAAAGGAGTATTTATAATGACTATTACATGTTCATGGGGGAATTTTACTGTAGTATTTGATAACCATGAAATTCATAAAGGAACAATTTTCTGAAATCAGTGCCAAGATTGACATTTTCAACAATAAGGTTAAGTTTTAATAGACCTACTGAAATCTTGGTTAAATTGCTATCTATATTTAAGTAAAATTCACTTAAAATTTCTACTGCTTATTTTTCTAGGGCTTTATAGCCTTAGGAAAAATACTGAAAAGTATCTTTAAAATAGCTTATTTCACTAAATTCATTTAGTTAACATTACCGTTGCTATGAATAAGTCTTACACAGCCAAACCCAAAAACTTCCATGAATAATATCTATAAGCTTGTGTTTGAGGGTTTTTCTGGGTTAAAGAAAGCACCTGTGTCCAAGGGGTTTTATTTATAAGGTATATTTACAAGGTTTTACTATTTCTGTGGATTACTAGTTTAATTAGTCCTGAAGGTGACCCTGCTAAGTGCATCCTAGAAGTGAGAGGAGTTCCTTATCCCAGGGTAGTTCTCAAACAGTGTGGGATGTTTTTCAGTGAACAACTTCTCTAAGTCTTCTGTCCTTTAGGTGGTCAAATTTGGTATTGTGTACCCTCTCCAGGAGGTGGTGAAAGAATGACAGTGGAGAAATTTTATGGATACTCACTCTTATTGGCTCTCTTTTTCACCTGTTTCATTTTCCTCCCTCTCTCACTTCTGTTTGCTGGAATTACCTCACAAATGTGCAAACTGTTTGCAAGCCCTCAATACAAGTTCTGCTTTAGGAAGGCTCAAACTAATACATTAGCTACCAGAACTAACCCTGGAAGCCCTATGAGTGGACTTCTAGAACTCTACTATTCACTGATGGTAACTCCACTATTCACTGGTGGAAAGAGAAGTGATGTTAACTTCTTGTGTGCTGTAGCATCACAATGGCTAATGCTCTTCGTGTGGTGGGTTGGGTTAAAACATAAGTGAAAGGTAAGCATTGAATGATTCAGAAGCTCAGCACTTGAGTGTTATGAGGCAAAGGTAATTATAAAGATGATGGAATTGGCTGGATTTCTGCCTTGGCATCCTGGAGGGAAAAGAACAGAGGTAGGTCAGCCAGCTGGTAACTCAAGGAGGCTATAGAAGCCAGAAGGCTTCCTTGGGAGCTTATAAAGAGAGGCTTGTTTTTTGCAGCTGTAGGGCAGCCTATGCTAACAATCAAGTCCAAGATTTAGTAAGGCAGCAGGGCTGCAAACAGCATGTGAATGGACAGCCTCCACCAGTCTCCTATGCTAAAGTCAGAGCTCCATGACAAAGGCATTGTATGAAAGTGCTTGAGAACTGGAATCCCTCTCTATATTCCTTTGAAGCTTCCTGGCTGGTAGAAGCTATCATTGTCGTTCCTAAAGGAGAACAGCTGCCTCTTTCCTGGAGTCCTTTAAAAGAAGTGGCCATGTCCAAAGATGGTGTTTGTCTCAAGATCTGATGCTGTATTCCCATACTGCAGCTAATTGCCTCCAGACCAGTAATTAAGGCCATGTCTAGGGATCACTCAAGAGGGAGGACTCAGTGCTTGCTATTGTGGAAATAGGTATTTTCCAAAATAATTGCTGTACCTCACTAATAGGTATTGTGTAGAATCAGGGTAGGATGTGTAGGAATGGATCTGAGAGTATCGGGATGGGGAGGGTGGAGTAGCATAGAGTAAAGCTGGATAAGGAACAGTGAAATGATATTGGGGCTCTCTTATGGCTCATGAGTAAATGACCTTGAAAGGAACCATAAAACTGATTCCAATATGCCACTGGGATAGCTACTTGAAACTTAAACAAGATGATGGTCTTTAGCAAACAAGGTGGGGATGTCAGAAGTGACATGAAAGTGGATAGTGGAAGAGGTCAGTAGACTCGGAGAGGGAGAGCATCCCAGAATGGATTTATTGCGTGAAACCAGATAACCCATTTGCTGATTATGTTCTTGAAGAAGCCCAGAAGCTGCTTTACACAAGTGATCATGGAAGTGCTACTAAGGATCCTCTGAATATGGAAAAGTCAGTGGTGCTTGTCCTCTGTAGGTTGGAGTTGACAGTGGTAGGTTTTGTTGCACAACTTATCTTTTGTGCCAAAGAGGATGGTAAGATTCCAGAATAACAGTCACCAGTGGCAGTGCTTAAGCATCAGACTGCTGTAGACACGATTATCATAACTAGCCGCATGACTGGAGTGTCAAGCAAAGCACGTTAACCTGCAGGGATCAATAGTGATGTTTTTTAAAAGATTTCATTTATGTATTTGAGAGGTAGAGTTACAGACAGTGAGAGGGAGAGACAGAGAGAAAGGTCTTCCTTCTGTTGGTTTACTCCCCATATGGCCGCTACGGCCTGTGCATCGTGTTGATCTGAAGCCAGGAGCCAGGTGCTTCCTCCTGGTCTCCCATGCGGGTGCAGGGACCCAAGCACTTGGGCCATCCTCCACTGCCCTCCTGGGCTACAGCAGAGAACTGGATTGGAAGAGGAGCAGCTGGGACTAGAACCCGGCGCCCATATGGGATGCCGGCGCTGCAGGCGAAGGATTAACCAAGTGAGCCAGGGTGCCGGTCCTTGTAGTGATGGTTAATAGAACATGGTATTCTTGGAGGTGAGACAGATGGGTAGCCAGCTAGGGTGACGCTTTATTAATATAATGAGAAAAAAATTAAGAATTCATGAGAAACATGTTGATGTCAGTTACTACTATAAACAATTGCTTTCCAAGTTTTCCTACCTGAGTAATTCTTGGAGCCAGGAAGGGGAGCATGGGTCCATAAAAGGAAGATTTTCCAGCACTTCAGCACACACACAAGCCATCTCCATAGCAACATTAATTAAAATCACCAGTGACTGAGCACTTATTGCCTGCTAGTGACTGGCTATGTAATTTTCAGAATGATCAACCATGTTGACCAGAGAAGTTAGATACTTGTCCAAATTAGTTGGCTGGATGGCCAGACTAGAATCCAGGTGTGGTTATCAACAGGGCACAAAGAATTCCCAATTCTGAACTCCAGAGCAACATAATCCACTGGGTCAAGGAAATTCACCAGGACTCAGTGTTCATCTTTCCTCCTTTTTTCACCCTAAATTTTACGCTTTGTCCCCCTCTATCAGACTTCAACCCTCTTCCACAGGCACCGCTATAGGATTCTGTTTTTAGTGAGGACTGTTTTGTGTGTGTTGTGGTAAGTCCAGCCTGCTGCCTCTGCATAACTTACTTCATGCAGGACACTGGAACCTAAAGAGACAGTAGAGCAGCCTGGCTTCATGGGTGCGAGCTGGAGAGCCATAAGGTTGGAGAGTTGGGTGCAGTTACCACTGTTGGCCACCAGATGGCAGAGGTACTCATGGAAGGAAGGCAGAAGGTGCACTGAACACTGAATACCAGTGAGGCTCCTCAGAGGTTTGAGTCAAAGATGTAAGATTTGCTAGCAGCGTCCTCAGTAGGGAGGGCAAATTGTTCTGGTAAATATAATTCAGACAGGTAGAAAATGGCATTTGCTGGTGGGTTTCATCTACTTTTCTTTTTGACAGGCAGAGTGGACAGTGAGAGAGAGAGAGAAAGGTCTTCCTTTGCCGTTGGTTCACCCTCCAATGGCACACCGCGCTGATCCGAAGGCAGGAGCCAAGTGCCTCCTCCTGGCCTCCCTTGCGGGTGCAGGGCCCAAGCACTTGGGCCATCCTCCACTGCCTTCCCAGGCCACAGCAGAGAGCTGGATTGGAAGAGGAGCAACCGGGACAGAATACAGCACCCCGACCGGGACTAGAACCTGGTGTGCCAGCGCCGCAAGGCAGAGGATTAGCCTATTGAGCCACAGTGCCAGCCTGGTTTCATCTACTTTTAACACAGAACTAGTGCCAGGAAATTGAAATCTAGGAGGGAAAGGGTTGAAGTGGAGAGGAAGAGTGGATCATTGTAAGAGAAAGACTCAAAGGATCAACATGAAAACCCAAGTTCAGTGATATGTGCCTACAGATTTCATTAATAGCTGCTCACAGGTGAACAGCTCTCTGGTCACCTGACAAATCCAGCTGGAAGCCTCAGGACACACCTTATTTCCTAGTGTCCGTGGAACACAGTTGTTATTAGGAGCTTACATTGTGGTGCAGTGGGTTAAGCCCCAGCCTGCGACACTGGCATCCCATATCGGGCAACTGGATTAGGGTCCTGGCTGCTCTGCTTCTGATCTAGTTCCCTGCTAATATGCCCAGGAAGGTCGTAGAGGATGGCCCAAGTTCTTGGGCTCCTGCCATCCATGTGGGAGACCAGAATGGAGTTCCTGGCTCTTGGCTTTGGCCTTCCCCAGCTGTGGCTGTTGCAGCCACTTGGGGAGTGAAGAAGTGGATGAAAGGCCTCTCTCTATCTTTCTCTTTCCCTCTCTATCAATCTGCCTTTCAAACAAATAAATAAATCTTTTAAAAAAATACACAACATAAACAAATGAGCTGGACAACAGACTGGATATGATCTCCAGACTGCATCCAGAACAGGTGATTAGCACTGTACGGTGAGTGTTAAAAAGTGAGTGAAACTCGGAATGTGCTGAGGGTCTAGAAGGGACACCTAAACCTGTATTATGCCCTGGCTCCATTTGATACCCCTAGAACCTTTTATGGATCCTGGGGTAGATGTCGTTTTACAAAAATGATGCCAACCAGTCTTGTGCTTTTCCCAGAGGGTTCATATCACCTCACCCAGAGTTGAGTCTGTGGACTCTCTCCATAAACCTGAGTGGGCCTTTGTGACTACTGTCTCAACTACCAGAGTACAGTGGAAGTGGTTAAATGACTTTTAAGGCAAAATTGTAAATATGATACAGTGTCTGACTGGGTTTCTGTTTCTTAGAACTCTTCACTTTGGAACCCTGAGCCTCAATGGGAGAGAGAAGTCAAGTACTCTGAGGATGCAGTGTTAGACCACATACCACATGAGGTCACACGGTGGCAGAGAGAGAGATGCTGGCTGAATCACACCTGTTCTGCCCTAGCTGTTTAGTCTTCCCAGCCTAGGTGATAGTCATGCAAGTGAATGAGCTTTTGGATGAGTCCAGCCCCAGTTACTGTCTGACTGTAATTGCATGAGAAACCCCAAGTGTGAATTGCCAGAGTAGCCCCATGAGGGCCCAGCACCATGGAGGATAATCATAAAATGATTGCTGTTTTAAGCCTCCAAGTATTGTGGTAACTTGCTATATGGCAATTGGTTACATAAGCAGATCTCTTTTTGGGTTAATGTTTCCAAATGCATACTGTATAGGATTAGAAAGGAACATCAAACCATTAAAAAGTCATACATGGTATGATATACATATGCTTCTTTCTTAGTGTGTTAAATAAGATCTTGTGTTGGATAGCATACCTACAATGTCTTTAAAGTGTTGGTGAGCCGGCACCGTGGCTCAACAGGCTAATCTCCGCCTTGCGGCGCCGGCACACGGGGTTCTAGTCCCAGTCGGGGCACCGATTCTGTCCCAGTTGCCCCTCTTCCAGGCCAGCTCTTTGCTGTGGCCAGGGAGTGCAGTGGAGGATGGCCCAAGTGCTTGGGCCCTACACCCCATGGGAGACCAGGAGAAGCACCTGGCTCCTGCCATCGGATCAGCGCGGTGCGCCGGCCGCAGCGCGCCAGCCAACAGCCGCGGCGGCCATTGGAGGGTGAACCAACGGCAAAGGAAGACCTTTCTCTCTGTCTCTCTCTCTCTCTCACTGTCCACTCTGCCTGTCAAAAAATAAATAAATAAATAAAGTGTTGGTGAACATAAGTGATATTTGGATATATCTGCACGATGAGATATGATATAGAAGTATTTGCTATTTTTTGTCAACAAAGTCACGGGTACTTACCTCACTATTGTGAAGTTCTGCTTTTATTTATGATGAAGGAAAAGCTAGATTTCAGCTAGATAAGAGTGAAAATAAAGCAATAAAAATATAAATACTTTCCTTATCCAAGTTCATGGGCTACTTCTCTGCCACTCTCCGACACCCACCATTGAGTACCAAAGGAAGATGGAGCTTGCAAAAACCTCAGGGGTTATTTACCAAATGGCAGAAAGGAGAGAAGTCAGTGAATCCTTGCCGCAGGACACATGGTGCTTTGGTAGCAATGTGTTTTCCTAAGATTATATTCTGCTGTTTTTCTGGGTCTCTTTTATTCTCTCTTCCTTGGATTTTTCTGCTTTCCTCTTCCTCAGTAGCTTCTTCTGTTGGGTGACCTTTCCTAGTCATGAAATAAGATACAGATCTTTAAATCCAAAGCTGTGACAATCCTGAATGGTGAATATAGCAGGCTCCATAAGATGCCTTGGTAGAATCTTGGTACCTAATCAAAGCTGTATGAGATGGTTTACCAGATATCTCTTTGTCCCTATCCTGGAAATGTTTGGGTACCTAACAGACAGCTGCTGCTATGAAGTCTATAAAGAAAACAAAAAACTCTTTCTCTCTGTCTATGCTTCTCTGTAACTCTGCCTTTCAAATAAATAAATAAATCCTTTTTTAAAAAAGAGGCAACAGAGAAAATTATAGAACTCCATAATTTCTACATTTGGTATCTTGTTATTTCTTTTTTAAAAAATATCTATTGATCGATCAATTGATCTATCTATCTATTTGAGAGGCAGAGTTACAGACAGAGTGAGAGACAGAGAGAAAGGTCCTCCATCCACTGGTTCATTTCCCAGATGGCTGCAATGGACAAAGCTGTGCTGATCCGAAGCCAGGAGCCAGGAGCTTTTTCTGAGTCTCCCACACAGGTGCAGGGGCCCAAGCACTTGGGTCATCTTTCACTGCTTTCCCAGGCCATAGCAGAGAGTTGGATCGGAAGAGGAGCAGCCAGGACTCGAACTGGCAGCCATATGGGACTCCAGAGCCGCAGGCAGAGGCTTAGCCCACGATGCCACAATGTCAGCCCATCTTATTATTTCTTGATAATCACTCTTGAAGATGGATTTTAACACTGAAAAAAAAATACAATAATTTCAAAACGAAGAAAATAAAATTTTGCTGTGTCTGTACCTAAAAACAACAAACAAGAAAAACCCCACAGTTGTGTGTACACTCACTCCTTTCTTGTTTTCTTCCCCACAGTTTCAGATTCCATTTACTGGGTCTCAGTGTTCTCCTTTACATGATGTGATTTTTCACATGAATACTGTACTTAAATAGATCATTAGCCCATGATTGTTCCCACACTCCATTCAGGATGTTCTGAATTTGTTTGTATTAGTTTGTCCTCAGCATGTGAGCCAGGCAGTATTTGCAGTAAAAGCATCTGGCCCCCTGCCCAACCTAATGACTTGAGAATGTTCATTTTATTAAGCTGACTGGCTGTTCTAATGACCCCGAAGCTTTCAGATTTATAGATCTGTGACCCATCCTTACCAAAAGATGACACAAGTTTTATCTCATAGAGTAGTCTCCTCCAAAGTCTACAACTCATCTTCTTTTATACACTCCTCATTTTAGTATTGCTGTTATCCTATCCTGCCTTGCTTTCTGGACTGACTCTTCAGGGCAGAATGAAGAAAGCAGAGCATTAGTTGGTGAGCACTCATCATGTACCAAACTCCCTGCAAGGTGGAGTGGATTCTGTTGATTCTGTTTACAAATAAGGAAGTAATAATTCAAAAAGATGGGCAATGGTTCCAGGTTGCATAGTTAGTAAATAGTGGCACTGAACTTTGTAAAAATAAAAGGAAAATTATGATGAAAGCAATATGAAAAGAACTTTTAAGTTCGAGTTGGGAGGTTGAGGGAGCAGGACTTCGGCACAATTGCAGCTGCTGCCTAGGACTGTGAACTTTAGTAACCTTATGCTCTGACTGTGAGCGTCTGGAACAGTTCAGACAACTGGACAGTTTCGTTGATGCCTATCACAATGCTGTTGGGCTCCGATGTGTAGACATCTCTATATTCTGTGTGTAGATGCTTCATCTTCTATCAGTCACACAGTCTCTGTTTCTTCTCAACGTTCAGTATCCCTGTGAGCTCCTGCTTCTCCTGCCTTATCAGAGCACTGCTTCAGAGCTATCTGAAACTGTGTCTCCCAAACTGCAATTCCTAAGACCTCAACTAAAGTCCTTTTTATTTTTGACAGGTGCTGAATTTCTTTTTTTTTTTAAACTTTTATTTAATGAATATAAATTTCCAGTGTACAGCTTATGGATTACAATGGCTTCCCCCTCCCATAACTTCCCTCCCACCTGCAACCCTCCCCTCTCCCGCTCCCCCTCCCCTTCCACTCACATCAAGATTCATTTTCAATTCTCTTTATATACAGAAGATCAATTTAGTATAAAGATTTCAACAGTTTGCACCCACATAGAAACACAAAGTGAAACATACTGTTTGAGTACTAGTTATAGCATTAAATCAAAATATACAGTACATTAAGGACAGAGATCCCACATGAGGAGCAAGTGCACAGTGGCTCCTGTTGTTGACCCAACAAATTGACACTCTAGTTTATGGTGCCAGTAACCACCCTAGGCTGTCGTCATGAGTTGCCAAGGCTATGGAAGCCTTCCAAGTTCGCCGACTCTGATCATATTTAGACAAGGTCATAAAAGACAGAGTGAGGATAGTAACCAATGATCCTAAGAGTGGCATTTACCGTCAGGTGCTGAATTTCAACTCTGCTCCTTGGCCTTATTTCCAGTCATTTTTTCCTGTAAGCCAGGTCACTATGTGGCAGATTCTGTGGAAAGGTTCTTTAACTTCTCTTTCAGCTTCTGTTTAGTGGACTTTCCCAGTGTGGAGGCCAGAATGATCTTTTTCTGTTCTAGGTCTCATTTTACAGGGCCCCAGAGCCCAGTTCTAGACCCTCTTTCTACCTCTGTGTTTAGGTGGTCTAATTCAGTTCAAAGCTATTTTATAGTGTAGATTTGCCAATGAATCCCAATTTCTATAGTCAGCTCTCTCTCCTGACATCCCAACTCGTACAAGGGCTCTTCCAAAAGATCATGGAAAGCATGTTGTATGAAAGGAACTATGTGTATGGATTTTAATTTTTTTTGCCAGAGTAAATATCATGAGTCTATTTTTTCTATGAATTTATATGTTTTGTCTCATATCATGTCTTCATATAGTTGAATCTAATAGGTTCAAAGAGAGCATTGAGGCCCCTGCTTCCTGCAATGCCTGCGTCACACATGGAAGATATATGAAAGATGACTTGGTCCTCCACCCCTCTCAGCTCTCTGCCCAGAGATGCCTGGCTCTGCCCATTCTGTCTAAAACAAAGCACCCAACGTTACCTTAACCCCCTTAATTTTATTTGCACAGTGTTTGCTTTTAGAAATTAGGTTAGTTTTGCTTTTTGCCTTAATCCTCCCACAATAATGTAAGTTCTCCAAAATCAAGAAGTATTTATTGCTGTATCCCTGCTACCCAGAGGTTCAAGGCAAGTGCCAGAAATGTTTCTTACTCTTAAGTGTTCACTGCCACTTTCCTAATGCAGGCCTCCATTATCTCTCATCTGGCTTGCTGCAAAAGTCTAAATGCTTTCTTTGCCACCAGTTCCAATCATTTTCCAACCGGAAGCCCTCAGGATCTTTCTAAAATTCAGGACTGTTCACCTATTGCCCTTCTGATCCTCTCAGGGAGGTCTCATGTTAGTCTAGACCCTTGATCTCAAGCAGACACCACTCGCTCAGGCAAATGTGAATTTTATGGAATGAGACGCTAAAGAAATAAAGTAAATACATTGCGGGAAGAGCTGAAATGCAGCTCAACTTCGAGAACCAAGGGAACGAGTGATTCCAATGCTGCTGAGAGTCTCTAACGAGCCCCCTCGTCTCCTCCACTGCTGTTCATTTGTATTATTGACTTTGTTCTCTGTCCCTCAGACTGGAGTTTTTCACAAATGAGAAACACAATGGTTCACAAGTTCTAGGTTTTTATTGTGCAGATAACTAGTGACTGTTCCTCTCTGGCTCAAGTTCAGTCAGAAAATTCCAGGTAAGAACTGTCTTTATAACCTGTCTTGGGTTATATACTTAATCTGGAAAAACCATCAATGCTTTTCAAGAAGTTGGGTAAGATAAACATGGAAGTCTTCAGTTGGGGTGGCAGTGAGGGTCAGTTCCCAGACAAATGGGATATTATCTTCAGGAAATAGAGGGGAGGTGGTAGACAGCCCAGTAGCTATCAGAGCTCATTCTCTCCACACCACAGCACTGGCCCCATACCCCATCACAGCTCTTAAAGCAAATCAGATTCCTTGGCATGCTTCAAGAACCTGCCTTTTCTGACCTTGCCTACATATTAGCTATCTGTGGCTCTTCATCTTTCAGTCTGAACACCAGGCATGCTAAGTTTCTATCATGCTTCAATGGCCCTGGGGCCTGTTGGTTTCTTTATTTAGAATTTGTATTAGAGAGTAAATGGGTCTAGTGCTGTGGCATAGCAGGTAAAGCCGCTGCCTGTGGTGCCAGCATCCCATATTAGTGCCTGTTCAAATCCCAGCTGCTTCACTTCCAATCCAGCTACCTGCTAATGTACTTGGGAAAGCAGCAGAGTATGGCTTAAGTCCTTGGGTCCCTGCTCCCGTGTGGGAGATCCAGAAGAAACTCCTGGATCCTTGCTTCATAGGCCCAGCCCTGGCCATTGCAGCCATTTGGGGAGTGAACCAGCTGATGGAAGAGCTCTCTCTCTGTCTCTCCCTTTCTTTCTGTAACTCTGCCTTTCAAATAAAATAAATATTTTTAAAAAGAGCAAATAATTTATGTACAGATTCTTATTTATGAATGTCCAGATAAATCCATCATAAGCTAATAATATTCTAGGCCAAAAATACATTTAATACACCTAACTTACTGAATATAATTTAGCCTGGCCTACCTTAAAATGTGTTCTGAGTGCTTGCTTTGGCCTATTGTCAATGAAAATCATCTAAGACAAAGACTATTTTATTATAAAACATCGAATATCTCATGTAATTTATTGAATAATTGACTGAAAATGAAAAGTAGTGTTCTTAAATTGTGTCCTTTCACACTGTTGTAAAGTAGAATAACGGTAGTAGAGATTTATTTTAACGAATTGGCCTGTGCAATTTTGAGTGCTGTGAATCAAAAATTTACAGAGGATTGGAGAACCAGATAAGAGTTTCAGTTCTGATATGAAGCCATCTGCTAGAAGAATTCTTTTTTCCTCTGGGGCGATCAGTCTTTTTTCTCTAAGGCCTTCAACTGACTGGGTGAGACCCACCCACATGTGGCAGGTCATCTACTTTGCTCAAGGTCTACTGATTTAAATGTTAATCTAAAAATTAGCTTCACAGAAACATGTAGAAGAATGTTTGACCAGATATATGGATACTGTGGTCTCTAGTCAGGTTGACACACAAAATTAACTATTGCAGAATCTTTCCCTCCAACCTCCCAATGCTTCTAATTTCTATCTTTCAGATTTTTGGCTTAGACACTACTTCCTTTGAAAGTTGTAACTAGACCTGACCAATATGCTCTTGCTGTAGAGTCTAACATTTGGTGTGCTAGTTTTAAATATTATGCAGCTAATCAGTAGCACATTGCTATGATTTGGATGTGGTTTGTCCCCTAAAGTTTCATGTGCTGGATGGAGTCTTGGTCCCCATGTAACAGTATTGAGAGGTAGTGTTACCTTTAAGAGTTAGAGCCTAGTGAGAGATAATTAGATTATTGTGAGCACCACACTCAGAAGGGATTAATGCCATTTTGTAAGAGTGGGTTTGGGGGTCCGGTGTTATGGTGCAGCAGGTTATGCAGCTGCCTGCAACACTGTCATTGAATGCCAATTCGAGTCCCAGCTGCTGCACTTCTGATCCAGCTCCCTGCGTATGCACCTGGGAAAGCAGCAAACATCACCCAAGTATTTAAGGCCTCTGCCACCCATGAGAGACCCGGGTGGTGTTTCAGGCTCCTGGTTTTGGCCTGGCTAAGCCCTGGCTGTTGCGGCCATTTGAAGAATGAACCAGTGGGTGGAATCTCTCTCTCTCTCCTTCTCTCTCTGTAAGCCTTTCAAATAAATATAATAAATCATATATATATATAAATATTTATGCAGATGAGTGGGTTAGGTTCCATAGGCCTGATTAGTTAGTATGAGAATGCATTCTTATAAGGCCACTCCATGTGTTTGGCCTTTTCCCCTCCTGTCTCACACCACTCTCACATGTGCTTGTATAGGTGATGCTATCTGCCATGTTAGGATGCAGTGTGAAGCCCCCACCAGATGTGGCTGCCTGATCTTGTATTCTCACCCTCCAAAATTCTGAGCTAAATAGACCTATTTAAACTTCCCAGTCTCAGATATTTTGTTATAGCAACACAAAACAGGCTAGGAATGCACATAGTACCACTAAATTTAACACCTAGTTAGCAAGAATAATTAGTTAAAATAGGAAACGACCAGATGGTGAATATTATCAGTAGCTGAGACATGAATCACAAAGTGGATTTGAGGGCAGGCTTCGTGCTTGCCCTCGCACCAAATTGCTAGTTACAGCTCTGCCTGGGAATTTCATTGTACATAATAATTTCTGATGGCAGAGCTATTAACTTTATTTAGTATGTGTGGGGATGAGGAGGCAGAAAATAAATGCCCTGAAAGCAGGACATTATGGGTAGGATAGAACGTGAACCTACCTTTCTCTATTCCTTTTGCTCAGTAGAGCTTTAGGATTTGAGGTTCAGCCAAAGGTTACAGCATTGCTTACAGGTGGGGACCTTCAAAGATCAATGATATATGCAAGGTGAAAAATGTGTGTCTTTCACTAAGTACAGCCACCTCTAAAACCCTCATTTCCAGGATCTGCAGCCTCAAGGGTCTGAGAGAGAGTGACTCTGAACAGTCTGTGTTGACATGTCCCCACATCTCTTCAAGTGGAGTCTTTTGCTAACATCATACATTAGCCAGAAGTTTTAGCATTAAATGTATTAGCGTATGAAGTACTAACTGTAGAATAGTATGAACTAAAATTTGGCTCCCTATTATGCAATTTACAACATTTAAGTCTTTAGATTTTTTCTCATTATTATCTAACTAAATGCTTCTTTCCAAAGTCCTCACTTAAACTCAGGGTTGCTTGTGGAGCTCAGGGGTCAATCATCATCCATTCCATTTGCCTCTCTCCCATGCTTCCTTCAGAGACCCCCCCAGGTCTCGTTTCCCAGACCCTTGAAGCATATGCTAAGGAGCTGGAGTGGCAGTATCCCAGGGGCTCAGCTTCTTGTCCACCCATCTAATTCTCTTAATTGGTGGCATTTGTGGAGGACTGAGGATCACATGTCTTTCACAGAAGTTCCCACTCGCTCATCTTGCAGCTTAGAGGGCTTCAGACTTCTCATCAGTAGAGAACATACCAATAGTTAACTCAGTTACAGAAGTGTGCTCTCTGAAATACCAGAAACGTTGTCATTGAGTGCGAGCAGGTAAAATGCTGCCTCCCTCCTTTGCTCACCATGTCACTTCAGTCTCTACGCTGCCCAATCATCCAGATGCCCTGAATTTCTCAACTCAGAGACTTTAAGTGGCATTAACTTAACCACCACGGTTTCCACATCAGATACAGAAAGAAATGTCTTCAGCAAGGAAGCCAGTCTGGTATTTAGAGAGATCCTTGGATCCACTTGCCCTTTAGTCTGATATGTTATGGGTTACAGTCAGGCTAATCTGATCACTTCATATTTAGGTGTGAAGGACTTGAAAAGAATGAACTTGTTAGCTGAAGAAATCATGAATGGATAGGGGCTTGAGTGGGAGGTGTCAGCTAAAAGGATGTGCTTGTGAGTCTGAGGCCATCTGTGTGAGAAAATCAGGAGAAGGAAAGGAAAACAATAGACACTAATATGCCTCTCTTGAAATCAAATCCCATGTAAAGCAAGTACTGAGTGTATCAACCTCAGGGAGGGGAAGTGTCCACCGCACAGCCATGCATATTCTTTCCATGGCTACTAACAAATTTGTTGTCTTCCAGGTCTAGAGGTTAGATGTCTAAAAGGTTTCTCCAGGGCCACATTGTTTCCGGAGGTTCTGGAGGATAATGGGTTTCTTTGCTATTTCTAGCTTCTAGAGGCTGTCCCGCTTCCTTGGTTTGTAACTCCATCTTCCAAGCCAGCAGCATTGCATCTTGAAATCTGTGTCCTCTGCTTCCATGATCACATCTTCTTCCCTGATGCTGACCTTTCTTCCCTCCTCTCATAGAAATCATTGTGATGACATCAGACCTACCTTATTAATCCAGGAACATCTCCCAATCTCAAACATTCTTAATTTAGGTGTACCTGCCCTTCCCCTTTTTTCAAGGAAGCTAACATCTTCACAGGCTCCACAGATGACACTGTGGGAGGTTATAACTCAGCCCACCACACCAAGGTTGTGAGGGTTAATTTTTGTTTCCAGTGTGACTTTTGGGTCACATTGTCATGCAGATAAGTGGCTTCAATGACAGTCATCACCTTCCTAGCTTGTGTTTCTCCTATCACATTCCTGGATTATATGGAATGTTGATTGTCTACCCAGGGCCTATCTCAAGGTCTGTGTTCAATACCAAGTCTTATTTTTAACTTAGAAAAGACAGGAAGGAAGTATGAAAGAGTCAATGTTGAGTCACAGGATGTTAGAACTTGAGTGAATCTAAGAGGTTGGGTCATCCAGTCCTCTTCATCTTATATGAGAGGAGGATGAGTTGCAAGAGGCCGTATGACACGAGAAACTGCTACCTTTCTAATTCTCTTTTCATTGTATCCCATGGATTGTGGACTAGACTTGGGAAGCCACTGATTATGTAATCTTATTATTTTGCACCCCTCCCATGATATTGGTTAAATAATGTAATAGTAAAAATAGAAAAAAATAAGAAAAATAAAAGCTAAATTTCCATGAAACTCACTGCTCCAAGGCAACCAATGTACTTGATGTAGAATAGCAACCGAAGTGAGTGTGGAAGGAAAAATCTAGTTTTCCTTGGATTTTTAAGAAATGTGGGGCTGGTGGTGTGGTTTAACAGGTTAAGCTGCTGCCTGCAATGCCAGCATCCCATATGGGCACCAGTTTGAGTCCTGGATGCTCTACTTCTGATCCAGCTCCCAGCTAATGCACCTGGGAAAAGCAATGGAAGATGGGTCAGGTTCCTGGGTCCCTGCCACCCATGCAGGAGACCCAGAAAAAGCTCCTGAATCCTGGCTTTGGCCTGGACCAGCCCTGGCTGTTGTGGCCATTTGGGTAGTGAACCAGCAGATGAGATTCTCTCTCTCTCTCTCTCTAGCTTTCCATCTTTGTAACTCTGCCTTTCAAATAAATAAATCTTTAAACAAAAAGCTTGCTTTTCTTCTAAGCTTATAGAGAATCATTTGTTGAGGGCTCACTGTGTGAGAGGTTGCCTTAAGTCAACAATCAAAGCAAATTAAAGACCAGCTGCCTGCTAATGCTCCTGGGAAAGCAGCAGAGGATGACCCAAGTCCATGGGCCCTTGCACCAACATAGGAAGCCTGAAAGAAGCTCCTGGCTTCGGACTGGCCCAACTCTGGATGTTGCAGTCATTTAGGGAGTGAACCAGTAGATGGAAGACCACACTCTGTCTCTCCCTTTCTCTCTGTAACTCTGCCTTTTAAATCTTTTTTAAAAAAAGATAATCAAAGAAGATTTCATTGACATGCACTATTTACCAGTTGGATTTATCAAACTCCTGAAAATACAGAGAAAGACAACTTTAAATTAAAATTTGAAACACAGGGTTCAACAATGGAGCATAGTGGGTAAAGCTGTTGCCTGCAGTGCTGGCAACATATGGGTGCTGATTGAATCAGCATATGGGTGCTGATTCAAGTCTCAGCTGCTCTCGTTTTGATCCAGTTTCCTGCTAATGTGCCTGGAAAAGCAGTAAAAGATGGCCCAAGTCCTTGGACCCCTGCACCTATATGGGAGACCTGGAAGAAGCGCCAGGCTTCTGGCTTTGGATCAGCCCAGCTCCGACTATTGTGGCCATTTGGGGATTGAACCAGCAGATGGAAGACCTCTCTCTCTGCCTCTGCCTCTCTGTAATTCTGCCTTTCAAATAAATTTTTAAAATATTTGAAATACAATAACTTTCAACTTACAAAGGTAAAAACACTTAATATAATCTGTAACACATAAAAGCTTGTGAAATATAGTTTAAAGTGTATTCATACCCCTTTTAAATTCCTATGGATTGGAATCTATTCTTCTGCTTGACTAGAGTTGTTTAATATGCCAAAATTAGACAAGCCAAAGCACTTAAATGTGGTTAATATATGGGGGTCCAGAATCTGGGCCTAGCTTGATGAAGATGGGAGGAATAAGTGCGAGCGTTCCCACTTGGTTCAACTCTTTGTCATTGGGCTTCATGGTTCCCACAGGCCTTGTTTGCTCATTCATGGTTCATTTCTTTCTGTGTTACTTGTCAAAACAGGTTCTCCCATACCATAAATCAGCCCAGAAGAACAAGTCAGTTTATTCTAGAAACCAAATGAACACTCTCATGTCACTGGTATCTTGTAACTATATTTTGGAACATGGAAATACTTAGGGCAATAAGCTAATTAGAGATGATGTGCATCATTCCACTTGGAGAGTGTAATTTTCACTTCTTGGTAATATTGAAATCATCTGTGTTGAGAAGAGGAGCTAAATAGAGGAGAAAGAAGGCATTGGCAAGGATGTTTCTGAGGTGACTTGGAGGTGGTAGGTGGCAAGTTGGGCTCCTTGAAAACCAAAGTTAATTTTAGTCCATAACCCAACTGTGACCTGCAAACTTCTAAGAGTTTTGAAGAGGGCTAATTGATGGAATCTGCCATTTTGCCATAACTGGGTCAAGCTTTGATCAGCCAAATATTTTGCATATGGATCATTTCCTCAGAAATTGCACAAAGGGCGGTGGCAGCAGTGAGTAGTGTGAGCTTCATAAGCAGTCACAGTTCTCTGGAAGCACTGTAAAATGTTCTCTGTGCAGCCTTTAATTGTAAACCATTGAATACCACCTGAAGGAAAGAAAAGAGGTAGATGTAGGGGAACTGTTTTGGGCGGTACAACCTGCCTGGCCATACTTCAGATAACCAACTAGAAAACAAAACAAAACTAGACTAAACAGAAAGCAAAAACAAAACTAAAACCGAGGTTTTCTACCTAGAGTTTCTACCACTAGGAATGGCTCATTTCATCGTCTTGCCCTTAAGAACTCTCACATATATAATTTGAGTTGAATACATGGGACTCCACAAGCCTTGAAGTTAAGCAAAATGTCTTTCAGACTCAAGATGATAGAAGCCATGCAATTGCTTTGCCTGTGTAGCAGCTGCCTGAAATCCTCCTGATATTTATCCCCTGGCTTCACCCAGGTCATGAGTTTTTCAAAGGGCTGAATCCACAAAGGGCTCATGTGGATGTGCAAAAGATTCTCAGAAATGGAGGCTTATCCATCACCATAACCTTACTTAATTTTTTCTTTGGTTAAACAAGTCACATATTTACTGTTGAAAATGCCAAAAAAAAAAAAAAGTGAAAAATAAATGTAATTTCTTGTAATCGCACCACCCTAAATGTCAGTGGTGTCAGGGAAGAAAAAAGCAATTCCTCAAAGGCAGCAAAACACATGAAGTTTGGAAACTTAAGAAAACAGCACTCAACTCAGGATGGTTTTTGCTTGCCCATTCCCAGGTCATTAGGTAATGCCCAGAATCATTGCTGTTATCACAACTGGATGGGATTGCAGGGTGAAGGGGGAAAGTGGTCTTGGCCAGGGATGCTGTGATTCAACCTACCTCATAAAAGACTGCCCTCTGTGACAAAGAATTAACCTGCCCCAAATTCCCATAGTGCCCAACTTGAGAAACCCTATCTATAAAACTACCAAAAGCATAAGTTTTGCTTCTATTTGTTTCACATCAGTATGAAATGGCAAAGTTTCCAAGAGAGGGAATTGCTCTTCCCACATCAATATACTCTCTCTGGGCCTTTTTCCCACCAAGAGCTATTTTGCTATCTAAGCTTCCAGGTTCTTTCTTGTGTGTAGAGAGAGTGCTTTCATACTCATTTTGATGCCAGTCTGATTAGATGACACACTGTTCGCATTCAGGAAGAGATCAGTCTATGAGAACCAAGTCTCTAGTAACTGTGCAAATAACTAGAGGACTTCAGAAAATTCGTGGGAGAGGAATGGGCATTTGGCATAGTTGTTAAGATGCTGCTTGGAATACCTATGTCCTGTGAGTCCAGCTTGCTGATAATGTGGCTCCTGGGAGGCAGCAGGTGATGTTTAAGTACTTGGGTCCCTGCCACCCCTGTTGAAGACCTGGATTGAGTTCCTGATTCTTGGTTTCAGCCATACTGGCTGTTGTGGGCTTTTTAGGGAGTAAACCAACAGATGGGAAACATCTGTCTGTCTGCCTTTCAAATAAAAGACAAAAGAAGTGTATGGAAAATGGACTTAAAAGATATATTTACTTTGGTGGAAACATAATTTTGAAATCCATTTTCAAAAAAATTTGGAACCCATCCCTAGTTTTTCATAGTATGTAATTTCCATGAACTTTTTGAAATACACTTGTGTTCAATCTTTCTGTGCCTCAGATTTCTCACCTGTAACATGAAAACAATGACAGGATCGATTTAGTTCATACCATTGTTTTCTTGTGTATTGTAGTCCTAGGAAAGCCCTTTGTATACATCTGGCTTGTAATAAATGTTCAGTGAATATTTGCTCTTACACAAATTTTCCCTATAATTATTTTAAGTTCATATTTTTAACTGTCAATACTTACCTTTGGTGTGGACCTCTTTAATACAGTGCTGACCAGGCTTTGTTCTGCAGGTTCCAAAGTCTAAAAGGCATCCATGGAACGGGACTGAGAGGTTGCACGATCTGCATATCACACCTCCAACATCTCCAAGTATAGAGGCAAAAAAATAAGGGACAGATAGGGATGGAAACCAAGGAGAAAGAAAGAAAGAGGAGGAGAGATCTAGAAATAAGTCAGTGATTTTCAGCTTTTAAAAGAAGTATTTTAAAATTTAATTCTAAAAACTTGCATAAATTAAAATTATTTTCATTTCGAGAATTTAATGAGAGAAATTTCAAAGCATGTGCTACATTCATGAATTGGAAACACCCTGAACTTATGAGAGTAATCAGAAATAAAGCCAGGTGGTCTAACCAACTCAGTTAAAATTAAGTCAGTTCTTCAGTGCTTAATTAAATCAAACCAAAGTTATTTCACCAGAAAATTTAATTTTAATTTTAGTCACATATCCACTGTTAAGGCTTCATTTCAATGGCTATGGTGCTGTATTATACTTAGCAGGTTCTTCATGAATATTTGTGGAGTAATGCTTACATGTTAGTTACTTCAGTACTCAAATTTGGTGACTCAAAAGCATTATTCATTTTGGTTATGCAAAAATATTCCAGAGATTCTTGGGACCTAGTCAACATAGGCAAGGTTGGGAGACATTATAAAGAATGGTTTCCATATTCCAACATATATCAGTTTATTTGCACAGTTAAAAAAAATAAACACAGATCCCCTGAGCTGCCATAGAGCTGAGTTAGAATCTATGGGAGGTGTGGCCTGGGAATCTGTATTTATATATTATATGTACATATCTGAGGAAATGTGATTTTGCTATAAATGTCTGTATCAGTGTTTGAGAATCTATGGGAGGTGTGGCCTGGGAATCTGTATTTATATATTATATGTACATATCTGAGGAAATGTGATCTTGCTGTAAATGTCTGTATCAGTGTTTGAGAATCATTGAATCCACTGATTCAGGAATCTACTTTGTAATAACTTCTTGCAGGGAGCCTTGGCCAGTAATGAAAATCTTGTGATCAGTAAAAACAGTTTAGATTGTTGGAAGATTTTGAATTTGAGCTAAAATTTGTTTTAGTGTTTCCATCTTTCAATACATGGCAACCTCTGCCATATCACTCCTGTTTATTGATAACCCCAAAGAAGAGTTTACTAGACATTTTTTATGGTGCATTTTACATCTCCCTCTGCCATATTGGGAGTTACAAGATAAAATGGGAAACCGTCTGGCTGATGAGGCTAAATCAACTATTGACTTCTCTCCACATTTGACCTTATCTGAAGACTCTTGGTAAATTTCATGTTGTTTTTCCTACTAAGTATGACAGACTTGCAATCCATAATCAATGATCACACAACAAATTTTTTGTCAGAAAAAAAAATATGGGGCAGGTGCTATGGATTAAGCCACTACTTGGGACATCTGCTTCCTGCATCTCATATTGGAGTGCCTTGGATGGAGTCTTGCCTCTGCTTCTGATCTGGCTCCTTGCTAATGCACCTGGGGGACAGAAGATGGTAGCCTAAGCATGTGGTCCCCCTGCCACTCACATGGGAGACCTGGGTGGATTTCTGGCTGCTGGCTTTGGCTTGACCTAGCGCTGACTGTTGTGGGCATTTGGGGAGTAAGCAGCAGATGGAAGGTCCCCCTTTCCCTTTCTCTGTCACTCTACCTTTCAAATAAACAGCTTAAAAAAGGAATTGGAAAAAAAAAAAATGAAACAAATGCTAAGGATTCTGCAAAGCAACTTACATGCATTAGCTCAATTATTTACCAAAATATATCTTTCAGGTAGGTCTTGTAGTTGTCCACATTTCAAATAAAACTGAGACCCTAATAATTTGCATAAGTGGCAGAGAAATGTCTGAGGGAATCTAAGCCCTTGTACGTAGTAAGAGCGCTGTGTCCCTGGAGCTGTCTACCTTTCGTATATTCCAAATCTCCTGATCAACCTCTTTCTGCTGGAGATCTTGGCTTTTCCTGGAGCAGTGTCAATTGCTTGTCTGGAGTACTAGAGCTGTGTGCTTCTTCATGTTATCCCTAAGTGATTTTCCTCTTGGATTTGTGACAGCTTAATCTCAGAACTTGCCCTTAGAGCCTCACTCAACCCTCCACCCCCCACCCCAGTGTGAAGAGCTTACAGATATTGAAAGGAGACAGAGTGGGGATGGTGAATGGTGAAAAGGTAGAGAGAACAAAGATCCCTCTAGGGTAATGTGGAACATTTTCTTAACCTAGCTGGGGAAGTAGCCTGAGCTACAAAGCCAAGTGTGATGATGAAAGAGATGTGAAGAATTTAGTTGCTTAGCTGGGAGCAGAGCCGGCCCTGGCGCCAAGGCCATGCAGAAGGCCAGGTGGCTGCAGCTCTTTGCGGCTGATCTGGGAGTATGGTGAAGACAAAGAGCCCTCCCCTCCGCCCTGCAACAGGCTTTTCTTCTGTTTTCTTCAAAAAAAAAAAAAAAAAAAAAGATGAAACTTTTTATCTGTACTCTAAAAGTCACAACCAAATTCGAGGAATGGGAGATAAGACGGCAGAAGAAGCTCACACACAAGAAACATTTTTCTTAAAGGACCTTGTACAAACTTTCCAAAGGGTATAAAACCTCCAGATCACTTCTCTCAACAGCTCTTCCCTGCTGAAGAAGCCCCTCCCAGCCGCTTTCCCAGGAGCTTTCCCTCTGTTCTTTTCAATACTCTTTTGTTTAATCACCTTCTCAGTTTGTTCATGTGCCTCATAGTTCGTCTTAGGTAGAGCAAGTTCCTCGGGTTCGTATTTGTTGTAACGATACCTGCACTTTGTCTAAGGTCCTGGACTGTTTAGCTGGGAAAAGTCTGTTCTAGCTTTTCTCTCTCCCTCAGACCGTCTGTGTTTCTGATTCCATAGCCATTGTCCACTGCTGCCTTCTTCCTAAAACCTTGCCCTGACATTCTTCACTTTATCTGAGGATGACACTATTAACTTTGTTAATAGTGATTATTCAGTTGCCTGAATACTTAGAAATATGTTCTCAGATCCCATTTCCTTTCTTCCAGTCTCTATTTGAAAATGCACTATTGATTTTATTAGTGTACTTACTATATGATATCATCTAATTTTAAAAAGTTTATTTGAAACCAGAGTGATACAGAGAGAGAGAGAGTGCAAGAGAGATATCTTCCATTTGCTGATAAAACAGCTGGGGTTGTGCCAGGCTGCAGCCAGTTGCCAGGAACTCAGTCTGAGTCTCCCTTGTGGGTGGCAGGGACCCAAGCACTTGAGCCACCATCTGCTGCTTCCTGTGGTATACATTAGCAGGAAGCTGCATTGGAAGCCAGGTGGGACTTGAATACAGGCACTCTGATACGGGATGTGGGAGTTCTAAGGGGCAACTTAACCTCCTGGGTCACAACTTCTACCCTGACATAATCCAATTAGATAATTAAGTTTAATATTTCAGGTTAGATGAATAATGAATAATTTTCTTATATTATCAATTTTGAAGTATGCTATTTGTGAGTTTATTATAGGAGAAACAACTAACATATAATTATCTAAATGTGTATTGTAAACCATATAAATATAGAGCTATTGAATATATAGTATAAATCATGATGATGGTGATCTTTTAAGATAACCACTTCTGTCTTCCTGAGATGCAAGCAATAAGTTCCAACAACAAAATTTTTCCTTATGCTGAATTTTCTTCTTTTGCCCTCGCTTCTTTCCTAAAGGTCCAGAAAAATTAATGTAATCCCTGAATCATTTCTTCATGATACCCAAGACACTGAAGGCATTTTCTTGTTATTTTTTCACCTATTCAAATGCTCCCCTCTACGTTCTTTTTAGAAGAGAGGTATAAGAAATTGTAATGCATCGGAGACCCAAGCTGTGCAGTTTCATTTTGTTGTTGTCTTTTCTGCATGGGTTAGTCAGAATTCTACTATGTACTGTACTTAGAAATCAGAGTATGTGGAAACCACCAATTGGTGTTCTGTGGGCCAGACTGAGTTAACTTGAAATTTTGAAAATTGTATTGGTTGATAATGTCTAAAAATTGAGAGAGTTTTTCCCTTAAACCTGAGTTTCTCAATTTTCCCAAAGAATCAGCAAAAGATTTGGCAGTGGTAGACCGTGCTTTTTCCAAGGCAGGAAATATTTGTACCTGAGCCTTCCCTCTTTGTGTGGTAGTTGATGGACTTGCCCCATTTTTATTTTCTGGCTAAACATTTTATGCATTTGAGTTGGAAACTCCAGTATTTGGCACCAAAATTCTCCAGGTCTCAATATTAGAATTTTATCTATCTCTGGGATTCCTTATATATTCTTCCTACTGTCCTGTGGTCTCTGGACTAATAATATCAGCATCACTTGGAAGCTTGTTGGAAACTCAGTCTCAGGCCCTCACCCCAAATGTACTGAATCAGGCTCTTCATTTTAATGAGATTTGCAGGTGATTCCTATGTTGCAATGGTTCGAATGTGGTTGGTCCTCTCTGACACATATGTGAAACCTATCCCTTCTTTGTGGGACACTAATGATAGAGGTGATTAGAGCTCTGCCTATGTGAACAGATTAGTCCATTCATGTGATGGGTTAATGGCTTAGTAGGTTATCAGAATCCTGGGTCTGCCATAGGAGCAAAAGGCAGCGTGGCTAGGTCTCCTTCTAGTGTCCCATCTCTTGCCTGTGCTGCCAGAAAGAAGGTCATCACCAGATGTGACCCCTTAACCTTGGACGAGAACTGTGAGCCCAAAAAACCTCTTTGTAACTTATTCAGGCTATGGTACTGCATTATTAGCAACAGAAAGACTGAAACGTATATTAAATTTGTAAAGTACTACTGCAGAAAGCTGCCTTCTGCTGCTTCCTGTGCCATCTTCTCACTCTGAAAGACTATGTGCTGTCACCGTCTGAGTTCTGCATAGAGCAGCTGTGCTTCTTACTGTCTCATATTTCATTGATAGACTCCACGGTGGTGCTCAAACCTGCCCAGTTGGCAACATTACCATTATGAATATTTACCCAGCTTGAAAGGCTTTTATGAATTCTGTAATGGGAACTGAAATTTCTCTATTACCTGCTTACTTTTTTTAAGTGTAGTCATTTATTTTTATTATATTTGAAAAGCAGACAGACAGATGGAGCGATATTTCCTTTTTCTTGTTCCCTCCCCAAATGTCTACAATAGCCGGGGTGTGGCTAGGTCAAAGCTGGAAGCTCAGAAGTTAATCTGGGTCTCCCACGTGGGTGGTAGGATCTAACCACTTGAGCCATCGCCTACTTCCTTCTCAGGTGTGCGTTATCAGGAAGTTGGAGCTGATGAAGAGTAGCTGGGACTTGAACCAGGTATTCCCATATGGGATGCAGGCAGCCCAAGTGACAACTTAATCTCTGCACCATGTGCCAGCCGCTATATGATTCTTCTGTAAATGAAGGATTTTTGGAGTAGGTGGCAAAGAGAATGTATAAGAGGAAAAGTTTGGGCCTGCACTGTGGTGGTGCCAGCATCTCGTATGGGCATCATTTAGTGTCCTGGCTGCTCCTCTTCCAATCCAGCTCTTTGCTTGTGGCCTGGGAAAACAGGATAAGATAGCCCAGGTGCTTGGACCCTGTACCTGTGTGGGAGACCTGGAAGAAGTTCCTGGCACCTGGCTTCAGCTCAGCTCAGCTCTGGCCATTGCACCCATTTAGGGAGTGAACCAATGGGTGTAAGATCTTTCTATCTCTCCCTCTTTCCATAACTCTCCCTCTCAAATAAATAAAAATTTTTTTTGACAGGCAGAGTGGACAGTGAGAGAGAGAGAGACAGAGAGAAAGGTCTTCCTTTTGCCATTGGTTCACCCTCCAATGGCCGCCGCGGTTGGCGCGCTGCGGCTGGCACACCGCGTTGATCCGATGGCAGGAGCCAGGTGCCTATCCTGGTCTCCCATGGGGTGCAGGGCCCAAGGACTTGGGCCATCCTCCACTGCACTCCCTGGCCACAGCAGAGAGCTGGCCTGGAAGAGGGGCAACCGGGACAGAATCGGTGCCCTGACCGGGACTAGAACCTGGTGTGCCGGCACCGCAAGGCGGAGGATTAGCCTAGTGAGCTATGGCGCCGGCTCAAATAAATAAATTTAAAAAAAATCTTTAAAAAGTCTCCTAAATCTTATTTAAAAAAAAAGCAAAGGAAACTTCCAGGAGGCCCACATCTATGCTCCTTTTGTTCCAGTTAATTTCCTTGGACATATTTATAAGGGCTTCTAGCAATATTAAAAGCAACAACAACATTAGCAATGATAATAGTGATATGTGGTATGCAGGACCACATATGATCTAACAGCTCTGTTTCTTCATCTATAAAGTGAGAAATAATAGAATCAAAGATACAGAGCTGTCATGAGGATTAAATGATTTAATACAAATGAAATGTCTTGGACAGAACCCAGCATTTAGTAAGTGCTCAATAAGTGTTAGTGCCCATTATATTATTAATAATAATAATAATAAGACTATTATTATTATTAATTAGCTGAATGCCTATTCAGGCCTTGTTTAGGCACCCAGAGTATATTAGAGTGAGAAGTTGGTTGGTGCAACAATATGTTTAGAAGGTGACTTCTACAGCATTGCTGTTCAACTTGCCTTATTTAAGGCCACTATCCACTTAGTCATATTGTAATACAGCAAATTCTTTTTATTCGAACCTTGTTAACTTACCACATAATAGGTAGAATAAGATAAAAACACCGACAAAGACAGCCTTTCTCATTCTCAGATTTTCAGTCAAAAAGATAAAAGAAGGGAAGACACATATCACCATTAAACCTTTCCTAGGGAAGTAATAAAGATTTATGTTAACAATTAAAAATATAATTAATTAATTGATTTGTTAGAAAGGCAAAGTCATAGAGAAAAAGGGAGACATATACACAGAGAGAAATCTTCCATTTGCAGATACATTCCCCAGATATCTGCAACAGTCAGGACTGGTCCAGGTCAAAGCCAGGAGCCAGGAACTGGTCTGCAATGTAGGTAGCAGGGACTCAAGTACTTGAGCCATCATCTGCTGTTTTCCTAGGTGCATTAGCAGGAAGTTAGTTCAGAAGCTAAGTAACTGGGACTGAAACAAGGCACTCAGATATGGTCATCCCAAGTGGCATGTGAATATACTCCACCACAACACCTACTCCTGTGTTAGCTATCTTATTAAGTGAAATGACTAGGACAAATTAAGCAAGTGCAAATAAGTTTATCTTGTGAAGGAGGAAAACTAAGGTACCCATTTCTTTACCAAAAAATCACTGTAAAACTTTCCCTAGTTTCAGAACATTTTAAGTTTGTCTTCTTACTATCCAATACTACTCCCTCCTTTCATTTTTCCCCTGAATTACAATTGTGTAATACAAAAATGTGAAGTAAGATAGAGGGTGCTTCCAGAATAATATTCTATCAGAAAACTTAACTATTGACCAAAAGGAAAGTATTCATTTAATTTTGTCCTTAAACTAATTCTTTCACTGAAAAAAATGGCATATTTATAAGGAAAAACATTTTATGATAGTTAACTGTAGTAATACTTACTAAAATGAAAGGAAAGGAATTGTCAGATTGGCTAAAATGTAACATTTCAGCTATTCATACCCATCATTCTTTTTCATGAAGGTACTATGGGGGTTTTCTGAGTCTGACCTTGTGTAAAAAGGATGACAGCAGGTAAAATTTCTGTTGTGGTAAAATCTGTTATAACTGACACCAACAGCCAGTTCCTGATCTACTAGATTCCCAACGGTTTAAACAGTAAAAGTTGCCCTTGACAACAGGAAAATTTTTCACTTGAACATTCTGGTATATATGGAATTTAATCAATCACATTACCCATGAAATTAACAAAATAGGGCTAAATCAGTCAATAGTTAAGCTGACTAACTGTAAGTTGGCTAAAGATATCTATGTTCACTATGCTAGTGATTATTTAGTTGGGATATGCATAGCCATATGGCATATTCTTATTTATTATATAAAGTATTTGGTCTTGATTTGTATATAAAAAAGAAAATCACATAATCCTTAAGCTATAATTGATTTTTAAGAATAATGTTTATTTCTAAATTAATATATAATTACAAATTAATACATACTCTTGAATAAAATAAAAATATTTAGGTTGTTAAAATCTCCTTACCCATGTTTCTGCCAAACCTGGTGTTTTTCTCAAATGTCACCACATTATCAATATGTTGAACATTAAAAAAAAGATTCCCTGTAGTTTATTCAAGGGTATCCTTTTTATTCTGTGCATTTTTATCATACACTTGTATCATTGGAATGTTACCGAAAATCTAGTTCTTGTCAATTGTGTCAAATTAGAATAATAGGAACAAGGTTTGAGTATAAAGAACAGATAAAGTTTAATAACTTATGGTGGATGAAGAGGGAAGCAGACTAAGGGCTTAAGATCTGAACCTCTCAGTAAGGGTGGTCTGGGGCTTCTAGGGAGTGCAAGATAGGGATGTGCTGCTGAGGATGTGACTGATTGCAAGTCAGGACTAGACAGACGCCATGTCTGGCAACGAGATACTGTCTCGAATGTCAGTGTAGCACTTTGAGAAACTTGCTGACGACTTGGCTTTATTATGAGGAGGGCATAACCTGATGTTCTGATGTTCTACACAACCAGTTACAAATTTTATTTGGCTGGGATCTCAAAGAGTTGAGGTATTGTGCTAAGAGTTTCATTGGCCAGGATGAGGCCCACTAAGCCTAGAATGTATGCTTATTCGTATCCCTTTGCACTCTGTTACAATAAATCCAGTCTTCTGGTCATATTGACTGGGGAAGCAGGATAACTTTGCAACTTCACTTGGCTTTCCCCAGGCCAGTTTCTGGAATTCACAAGCAAGCATTATTTATCTGTTGAATTGAACCCTGTAGTTATAAACTTAGTAGTTAGCTTTTGTTCATCATAATATGAAAAGGAAAAGGAAGATGTATTTGGTATGGTTACAGGAATACACATAACAGTACTTTTATCTTAGTTTTAATAAAATAACATCATATCCTATATATTCTTCCTTCCCCTTTGTATTTCTTGTAAAGATATGTTGAAAATCTTTATATGTCAATCATGAAAACTGCTTAATTATTGTGCTCTACAGTATCTGCTATTATGGATACATCGTGATCTATTTAGCCACCCCTTTGTTGATGAGCACATTGTTTTATGATGAGCAACGCTATATGCATGTATACTGTACCACCTTAGACACACATGCAAGTTATTTCTCTGAGATAGATTCCAAAGAGTGAGATACCTTGTCATAGTGTTTATCCCTTCAATATTTCAATAGATAGGATTTAATACATTGGTTAGGACACTCAATTCCCATATGAAGATACCTGATGCCTAGTTCTGGCTCCTGTTTCTAGTTTCCTGCTAATACAGACCATGGAAGGCAGCAGTCTTTTCTTGGTTGTCACCCATGCGGGAGACCTGGATTGAGTTCCTGGCTTCCAGATTTGGCCTTGGCTCAGCCCCAGCCATTATGGGCATTTGGAGAGTGAACCAGCAAAACAGAACTCTCTTGTCTCTCTGTCTTATAAATAAATATATATTTTTAAAATCTTAAGAATTGCTCCTGAATGTAGCTATATCAATTTTCACACCAACCTACAGTGGTTGAGTACTTTTTCTCCCATGCTCTCATTAATGCTGAATATAAGATTTATAAAATAATGTTTATTAATAACTAAAATCTAAATTAAAATAACATTTTGCTAGTTGGCAAAGACGAGAAAATAGAAATGTTACTGAGAAAAAGTGTTCTGAAATTTGCACTTTCAGTCAGTGTGGGGAAATACAAATAAGTATGTATGCGCATTGCTATACATATACTTTTATTAAAACATCTATTTATTTATTTTAAAGGCAGAGTTAGAGAGAGGAAGAGACACACACACATGCACAGAGCGAGAGCTTCTATCTGCTCATTCACTCCCCAGATGGCTGCAATGACCAGGCCAAAGTCAGGGTCCTGGAAATATACCTGGGTCTCCCATGTGGGTAGCATGGTCCCAAGTACTTGAGCCATTTTCTGCTGCTTTCTCAGATACATCAGCAGGGAGCTGGATAGGAAGCACAGCAACTGGGACTTGAATTGGTACTCAAATGGGATGCTGACATCACATGCTTAAGCCACTGCACTGCTAATTTACTATTAGTGCAGGCACATATAACTTTTATCCCAATAGCTGTAGATTTGTAGCCTGCTTTTTGAAAACTTAGCTTCATAGTTTGAGTATTTGTTCTGTCATTAACTCTCTCTCTCTCTATATATATATATATACATATATATATACACATATATGTTTCTGTTATATCCATCCATATAGGCTTATTATGATTTATTTAATAATTTACATTTTCATTATATATATATATATATTTTAAGATTTATTTAATTGAGAGGCAGAGTTACAGAGGGGCAGAGGCAGAGAAAGAGAGAGGTCTTCCATCTGCTGGTTCACTTCCCATATGGCTGCATCAACTAGAGCTGTGCCGATCTGAAGCAAGGAGCCAGGGCTTCTTCTTGGTCTCCCACATGGGTGTAGGGCCCAAGGACTTGGGCCATATTCTACTGCTTTCCCAGGCCATAGCAGAGAGCTGGATTGGAAGTGGAGCAGCCAGGAATCGAACCAGTGCCCATATGGGATGCCACTACTGCAGGCGGAGGCTTTACCCACTACACCACAGCACCAGCCCCTTCATTATATTTTTATTTGTGTTTGACTATTTTTTTAGGATAAATACATCAAAATGGAATTGCTGAGACAACATATCTTTTTTAAGTCTGTGTATACACTGGCAATTTGTTTTCTAGAAAGGTAAAGCCAACTTAGAACTTCAGTGTGTCAAATTCATTTTTAAATCCTCTGGGATTTAGCCCTGTGTGTAGACCATAATAATCTCCTATTAATGCTACTTTTCCTTCCATTCCCTCTTGAAGTTTTCCTTCTGCTAAAATATCTTCACTACAAATATTCCTTTGGCCCTAATGAGCCACTATTAGACATTTCCTTGAATGAAGGTGACATTATACGTTTAGTAATCCACAAACATTGTGTTCATGCAAATACAGGTTCCTAGGTATTAATCATGAACATATTTTTTCTGAATCTGTATTTCCTTTCCTTTAGTCAGAGTGTTTTTCTGATACTCTCTCATTGGTATCTGTAGGAAATAGATTTGGTGAAAGCAAACATTATAGAATGGAAGGCCCTGAAAGTGGCTACTGAACTTCTTGGGGCTTTAGAGTGGACGTTTCCACCTGAGATGCTCTGGGAAAGGTGACTGGATTTATAAATGACATCCCAGATGACACCTACCTACATCAATAGCAGTATCTTTCTGTGATCGCATTGGACATAAGAAGTTCAAGGGCAGGCAACACCAATCTACCATGATTGAAGATGGAATAGTGGTTATCTCTCCGGAGGACTGAGTGAGAAGTGGTGTGAGGAGAAGTTATAGTCTGATGAATATATTTCATGTTTGACTCGAGTGGTGGACACATATGCTTCAGCAAATGTAAAATGTTATTGAGCCATACACCATAGATTTGCTCATTTTATGGAACAATATCTTCCGGTATATATATTTTTGCATTCACCTCCCCCATTAGGGATAAATCAATAGAAGTGTCTTGCTATCAGTTCTTTAGGAATTAGGACTTTACTGAATGACATTAAGTACAGGAGTGATGTTGTTTATTTAATAATTATTTATTCAGTTTCTACTATGATGCAGGCATATTTATTACATTTTTAAAAAATCATTCTAAGGGCCGGCGCTGTGGTGTAGTGGGTAAAGCCACTGCCTGCAGTGCTGGCATCCCATATGGGCTCTAGTTCGAGTTCCAGCTGCTCTATTTCTGGCCCAGCTCTCTGCTATGGCCTGGGAAAACAGTAGAAGATGGCCCAAGTGTTTGGGCCCCTGTACCTGCATGGAAAACCTGGAAGAAGCTGCTGGTTCCTGGCTTCGGATGGGCCCAGCACTGGCCATTGTGGCCATTTGGGGAGTGAACCAGTGGATAGAAGACTCTCTCTCTCTCTCTCTCTCTCTCTCTCTCTCTCTCTCCCCTGCCTCTGCCTCTGCCTCTGCCTCTCTGTAACTCTGTGTTTCAAATAAATTAATTAATTTAAAAAATCATTCTGGTAGAAGACTGAGTGTTAGGCTGGCAAAGGTGAGGCTGGCTTCAAGGAAGGTGTTAGAATGGGGATGCACTAGCTCGGTTGAGAGATAGTAAAGGCTGGAAGCAGAACCGAAGGGATGGCAAAGAGGAACCAGTGAGAGAAACGCTAAGGACTGTATGCTTGTTATCTTAACCCTAGTCATCTCCTCACCTGTGGGTGAGAACATCCTTTAAAAGAGTCTTCTCTGTAATTGCTTCCACCAGACTTAACTCCTTGAATGAGGAAATGCCACCTTGGCTCCTTCAATGTCCAGCAGAGTGTCTGACACATCGTGGGTGCTAGATAAATGTTTGCTGAAGGTCAGGAGAAAGAATCCCAGAGTACTCTGGAGAGTAGGGCACATGAGGATCCGTGACATTGGGTAACAACGGTGACACAGTGAGGTTGGATGAATTCTTTGTGCTGGTACAGGCTGTGGTTCCAAGTGGAGATTTTTTTTTTTTTTTGCAACCCCTGGGGGGGCCCATCAGGAACACGTGGCGGGCCATGCGGGCAGTCTGGGGTCGGGGTCCCACTCAGGATCTCTGTCCGAGGTCGGGCCATGGATCCGGGTCGGGGTCGGGGTCGCAGCCGCCGCCCGGGTCCCACCCCTCGGGTGCCCAGGCCCCACCTCCGCCTACCAGAAGCCGGAGATGTTTTTTTAAAAAAAGTGTTTATGTATTTTAATTGTATTTGAAAGGCAGAGAAAGAGAGAAAAGAGATCTTCCATTCAAAAGCCCATAAAAGCCATGGGTAGGCCCGAAGGCTGAAAGCTGAAGCCAGGAGCTCAGAACTCAGTCCAAGTCTCCCATGTGGGTGGCAGAGACCCAAGCACTTGAGCCATCATCTGTTGCCTCCCAAGGTGTGAATTAGCAGGAGGCTGGATCCTAAGTAGAAGAGCTCAAACTTGAACCAGGCACTTTGATGTGGGATGTGAGTGTCCCAAGTGGTGACTTAACCACTGTACCAAAGGACTGTACCTCTGCTTCCTCAGGTGTTTAAGGCCTGAAGACATGAGCACATCCAGTTTTTTTTTAGGGTTTCATGAGTTGTTTTTCTGCCTTTTAAGTTAGTTTTCCCTTGGAGGTTAGAAGAACAAGTTAGCTTGTCTGTAGGATGCAAAGTTGTGAATGCAATAATGGAATCCAGGCTAGCTGGGCACACAGGGTCTTTAAAGTTGGGTAGGCTGGAGCACCTTGGGAGAGCTCTTTCCAGGCAAATCAGGACACAGTCCTGCCTCTCTGGTAGTCACCTTGGTGGTGGTGGCAATACAGTGGCCCCCAGCAATCTTAACTAGTTACCCCATCATCCTGATCTTCAATGTCTATCTATGATGAAGGGACTAGATTATCATACGCAATTATATTATTATTGTTCTATTGACTTATAAATGATATAATTCTGTTTTTTAAAAGATTTGTTCATTTTATTTGAAAGGCAGAGTTACAGAGAAGACAGAGACAGAGAGACAGAGAGATCGTCCATCCACTGGGTTACTCCACAAATGGCTGCAATGGTCAGGGCTGGGCCAGGCCTAAGCCATGAGCCAAGAGCTTCCAACAGGTCTTCCACGTGGGTGAAGAGGCCCCAGCACTTGGGCCAACCAAACTCCACTGTTTTCCCAAGCCGTTAGCATGCAGCTATATTGGAAGTGGAGCAGCCGGGACCCAAACCAGGCTGGCACTACAGGCGGTGGCTTCATTTGCTATTCTTCAGGGCCAGCCCTGTAGTTCTGTTTTATTCCTCAGGTTGCTATTGAAACTAATGAAGAATTCTAGAATCATAGCTTAGGTAAAACCTTCTTAGTATCAGGAAATGACATTTTATAGTCTAGGAACCTTGATTTCTTATTCACAATAACAGTATATTTGCATATCATATACTGATGTCTGTTGCTGTGGACACATGGATGCATGCATGACATCACAATTTGGAAACTTTTATAAGTTTTTTTTGATAGATATTGTGACAGTGAAGAATATGAGGGAGCATAGTTTTAATTTTATGCCCAAGAGGGTAAGAGCTTATTGTGACAAAAGTGATTTATCTGTGGAATCTTTCTTGTGCTACTCTGATGATGGTGAATGCTGAATTATGTTACTTGGAAACGAAGACAAGACCAGAAACCTACTTGCATTTAGACCTGGAAAATTCTTTTCTCTTTGCAATTTTTTTTAAACTTTTATTTAATGAATATAAATTTCCAGTATACAGCTTATGGATTACAATGGCTTCCCCTTCCCATAATTTCCCTCCCACCCGCAACCCTCCCCTCTCCCGCTCCCTCTCCCCTTCCATTTGCATCAAGATTCATTTTCAATTCTCTTTATATACAGAAGATCAATTTAGTATAAAGATTTCAACAGTTTGCACCCACATAGAAACACAAAGTGAAACATACTGTTTGAGTACTAGTTATAGCATTAAATCAAAATGTACAGTACATTAAGGACAGAGATCCCACATCAGGAGCAAGCGCACAGTGGCTCCTGTTGTTGACCCAACAAATTGACACTCTAGTTTATGGCACCAGTAACCACCCTAGGCTGTCGTCATGAGTTGCCAAGGCTATGGAAGCCTTCCAAGTTTGCTGACTCTGCTCATATTTAGACAAGGTCATAAAAGACAGGGTGAGGATAGTAACCGATGATCCTAAGAGTGGCATTAACCAGGTCTGAACAATTATATAGCATTAAGTGGGGAAGAGGACCATCAGTACACACAGGTTGGGAGTAGAGCCATTGGTGGTAGAGTAGAGGTTATGATTACAAAGGAATGAGGCCCAAGTGCACTAGACAGGGTCTAGAACAAAGGACAGAGTCATTATTAGAGGAGCTAAGAAAGGTGCTGTCTAAGCTATAATTAAGTTTTCTGATTGAGAGGCAAACAGAACCTGATAGAAGGGGCTTGATAATAATCTGTTGGACTTTAGGCCTTGTAAGTTAAGAGGCCCAGACCTATCTATCTCTTCACATGGGGTATATCCTAAGGGAGGTGTGAACCTCCTAGGGGAAGGCACTCTGTTGACTTTCATTACTTGGCTGGCCTGGGAGGAGAGCTGGCCAGGTAAAGGCAGGGGGCATCTCTAACAAGAAATTTACAGTTCTACCTGCAATGTTGCTGACCCTACTTGGCTGTCCCCTCAACTGCAGTGGTCACTTTGGAAGTTGGGCTGAGTGAAGGGCTTTTCAGCTTGGAGCCAATAAGATCTGTGGCTCTGACCTGGGCATCCTTCGACTCCAGGCCAGGTCCATTTCCAGTGATCCAACTCTTGGCAGAGCTTCCAGGGCTCTTCACAAGCTGACTTCTGCTGAAGCCCAGGCTTACCACATTGAAAGCCACTGCAGTGGACTGGCCTGTTGGGTCTCCTTGAGGGCAGATCACTGTACAGATCAGCCATTAATAGGCCTGCCACCCATTGCTTCTGATGCCTAGCTTTCTTTTCCTCCTGGTTTTTGTTAAAGCAGACCAGAGGATGCAAGTCAAGGGAGTGCCCATATCCCATCTCTAATCTTTGGTGGCCTGAACTACAGGTGTATAGTCACAGGCATGTTCTGTAGTAATTTTTCTAAGGTAGACAATGCCCATGAGGAAAATTATATTCTCACTTTGAAACTTTCTTTCCCTTTGGTCTGAAAGGGAGGTTTTTTTTTTTCTACTTACTGTATACTTCGCTGATGGCGAAGTGAATCTAGCTATGAGATTATTATTTAAGTTCTTATTTTGGCTATGCTATTACAGAAAAATGTTAGCGATCTCTTATAAGGTCTAAAGATTAAATTGTGCGTCCTACAGATTCCTTCATAATAGAATTAGTTCCCTACCTTGAAGAGAATAGAGAAATGAAAGAACAAGTTGGGCTTAGAATAGAGAAATGAGGGAGCAAGTCCTAGATCGCTTGCTGACAATAGCAATATTACATGAATACTTAGCAAACCGTTTCAACCATAAGATAACAACTTAAGAAAACATTTACCAGAAGGTCCAATGCCTTGTAGAAATTTTAAGAATCATGTATTTGAAAACACTTCTTAAATATCTAAGATGGTGTAGTTTGTTTAACCAGTAAACTTAAGCACAACCATATAAAATGTTTTTAGTTTCTTTCTACCAACAAGTTTAAAACATATGATACACAGATTCAGGTCACACAAATTAAAATGTATCTTTGATTGATTTTAGCAGCTTAAATTTATGGACAATCTTATCTATAAGCCATTTAAAATAAAACTCTTAATAAAATTTCCCCATGTGGACATACAATATGTACGCACATATGCTATGTTATAGCATAATAGACCAATATCAAAATCCAAAATATCTGGTTGAAATAAGATTCCTTAAAATCATGACATAACATAGACCAAATTTGATCATTGTTACAGGGTGATTATTCAAATCTTTGAAAATAAGCACATATTTAAATAACCCATAGCTCTTAATAAAAATTCAGCTGTTTTTGAACAATTAGAATTTAACAGACATCAAGAGAACATAATAGATTACTTTAACACATTGCTCTAACAGAGCATCAGAGTTTAATTTTATGTCAAAGAGAAATTGAGCTTCCTGTGATCTTTTGCTGTGAGGTTTCCTTCCTTTATCTTCTTTCATATTGATGACCATGTTTCTGTGTTTCTGTGTGTAACACATCTTTAAGCATCTTTTGCAGGGCAGGATGAGTGGCAACAAATTCTTTCAGTTTCTGTTTGCTATGAAAAGTCTTAATTTCACCTTCATTCACAAATGAGAGCTTTGCAGGATATAATATTCTGGGCTGGCAGTTTTTCTCTCTTAGTACCTGGGCTATGTCTCGCCATTCCCTTCTAGCTTGTACGGTTTCTGATGAGAAGTCAGCTGTGAGTCTAATTGGAGATCCTCTGAGAGTAATCTGACGTTTCTCTCTTGCACCTTTTAGAATCTTTTCTTTATGTTTCACTGTGGTGAGTTTGATTACAATGTGTCGTGGTGAGGATCTCTTTTGGTCATGTTTATTAGGGGTTCTATGAGCTTCCTGTACTAGGATGTCTCTGTCCTTCTCCAAACCTGGGAAATTTTCTGCTAGTATCTCACTAAAAATGAGAATCCTTTTAATCCTTCTAATCCTTTCTCCCTCTCCATGCCTTCAGGAACTCCTAGAACCCGAATGTTAGATTTTTTAATAGTATCCTGTAGATTCCCGACAATATTTTTTAGGTTTCTAATTTCTTCTTCTTTTCTTTGGTTTGCCTGTTTCCTTTCCTGTTCTCTGTCTTCTAAGTCTGATATTCTCTCTTCTGCTTTGCCCATTCTGTTTTTAAGGCTCTCTAATGTGTTTGTCATTTGATCTATTGAATTCTTCATTTCATTATGATTTCTCGTCACTATCACCGTTTCTTGTTCTACTAGTTGTTTCATTTCATTTTGATTCCTCCTTAATATTTCATTTTCATGAGAGAGATTTTCTATCTTGTCCATTAAGGATTTCTGTAGTTCAAGAATTTGTTTTTGAGAACTTCTTAATGTTCTTATCAATGTTTTGAGATCCGCTTCTTGCATTTCTTCTATCTCATCATCGTCATAATCTTGAGTTGGGGTGTCTTTTTCATTTGGGGGCATCATAGTGTCTTCCTTGTTCTTGTTACCTCGGTTTTTGCGTTTGTTGTATGGCATGTTGGAGATACTTGGTTTCTTCACTGTGGTGTTTTTTTTTTCTTGTTATACTATGACTCTAGATTAAGTGGACTGTCTGCTTTCGGTGGAGCCTTAGAGGCTTGAGATGGGTGTGGACTGAGAGCTGTGTTTGGTTCCTCAGGGTTGAGGGTGTGTCAAGATGACACTCCCAGGTTAGGCGTGGTAAATCTCTCTCTCTTTCTTTCTTTCTTTCTTTCTTTTTTTTTTTTTTGATTCAAAAGGGAAGTAATTCCACACAGCTGAACATAATTGGAGGTAGTTAGCAGACAAATGATATACCCACAGGAGCCAGAGTTCGGAAGCTCTTTCCCAAGGATCACACAGGGAATCTCTGCTGCCCTTGGTGTGGGCTCCAATTCTCCTGCAGTCTCCCACTGGGTTGCCAAGTTAGATCCTAATCTCCTGTTATTTCACCCCTCCCCCCAGAGTCAGGTTTTTCTGCTTGGCTCAGGGCCGGTGCAGACCTGAGGTCGCCCTGCTTATGACGTATGTCCAAAATGGTGCCTGCTCTTTGTCTTGCTCGCCCTTGAGGGGTGAGCGGAGAGAGAGAAACTCGTGTCCGTTTCGGCCACTTTTTTTTTTTTTTTCCTCTCTCTCTTCTAGTTAGCCTGGTGAACTTTTCCCCACGGAGTGTCAAGCCTCGTTCCCTCTAGTCTCCTCTTTCCGCTTTCCCACTGGTGTCTCGGGCTATGGAGGTTCGGCTCACCTCGCGTTCCAGCGCTGGTGCGTTGAGTCTGCCGCTGGTGTCCCGAACTTGGGCTCCCACGCTCTCCACGCAGGTCCACTGTGAATCACTAGTTCCGGAAGAGTTTCCTCTGCTGTTTCTTCCCCTACTCTTCCTTGACCCTGCAGTATCTCCACTTTTATTAACCTGTGTCTTGCCGAAGAATATCAATGTGCTCCCTTCCTATTCCGCCATCTTGCCACTCTCAGGAGCTTCTTCTCTCTCTTTGCAATTTTTATATAAAAATATATCATGTTGGGGCCAGCACCGTAGCACAGTAGGTTAATCCTCTGCCTGCAGCGTTGGCATCCCATATGGGCACCAGTTTTAGTCCTAGCTGCTCCTCTTCAAGCTCTCTGCTGTGGCCTGGGAAAGCAATGGAAGATGGCCCAAGTCCTTGGGCCCCTGCGCTCAGATGGGAGACCTGGAAAAAGCACCTAGCTCCTGGCTTCAAATCAACACAGCTCTGCATGTTGCGGCCATTTGGGGAGTGAACCAATGGATGGAAGACCTTTCTCTCTGTGTCTCCCTCTCTCTATCTGTAACTCTACCTCTCAAATAAATAAATAAAATCTTTATATATATATATCATGTCTTATAGGCAACTTTGACTTGCGTAACTTAAACAGAAGTCTCCAATTCATCATTTCTTAAGCTCCTATCCTAGAAGACACTTTGTATAAAAAATGTAGCATTGGCAGGGAAGTTCAGAAAAAGTTGTGTATGACATTCTGTGATGGAAAACTAAAAGATACTTTGGAATATTAAAGGTTCTAAGAATTATTTAGGTAAAGAAAATTTGTTTCAATCTGATCTTTTATGAGTTTATCTGACCAGTGGGTATTTTATGCACAGAAGAGAGATGAATTTTGCTGTTAATATGGAAGGCAGAAATTCTGATACTCATGTCTGCTGTATGACATCTAAAAATATTCAGTGGAAAAAATTGAAATATTCCAACAAGTCTTTTAAAAAAATAATGGAAATCCTCTGAGGTTAGGAATAAAAAGGAACTGGAGAATCTGGAGACAAATGTCATGGCCTAAATATTTGTATCCCCTCAGAAATTCATGTTGAAGCCGTAGCCCTAGTGTGGCTATATTTAGATATGGGGCCTTTAAGGGGGTAATTAAGGTAATAAAGATGGGGTCCTGATCTGATGCTATTGATTTCCTTATAAGAAGAGATACCAGGGAGGTCACTCTGTGTGCCACCTCTGTCACCACACTTGCTCTAGGAAAGGCCACGTGAGGACAGCTAAGAATCCAGGAAGCGAGTCCTCACCCAATGTAGAATCAACAGGAACCTGGATCTTGTGCTTCAGAACTCCAAGACTCGGACAAAATATACTTCTGCTGTGAAGTCACCACGTGCTATGGCACTTTGTCAGGGCAACCAGAGCAGACTCATTAGATTCAAGAAAGCCTAAATCCTCACGTGGATTGAAGCTCTTGGGTGATTTGGAGGTTTGGGACACAAGGGATATTAGACACAAAGCCTTGGATCAGTGGGAGACATAGACGTAAGAGAGATAACCTTATATAAAAGCAGGAAACAGGGAGGGTTGCATCCTGAAGAAAAGGAAGAACTGGAAAAAAAGTCAACCCTCAGAAGCAGATAGCACTGTTGGCCAAGGTACTGGATGGAGGACTAAAGAACAGAAATGTCTCTTTCTAAAAAAAACACTTTCAGGGATTTGGCTGAATTTCTCACAGTCCTAAGAAACACAGACTAAGGACTGTAGTTTTTAAAGCAGACTTTAGAATCTTCAGATACATAGAGAAACCACAAATCCTCCTTTCTTCAAAAATGTTCTGGGAAACTTGTTCCTCAAAGATTTCCAAAAATACAATTGAAGCCAATCTAAAACACATGAAGAAATAAGCTACTTTAAAATTAAGTACATTTAGTTTTTGGAAGGAAGGGATATGGGAGGGAAGGAGAGAGAGGAAGAGATCTTTCATCCGTTGGTTCATACCTCAGATGCCTGCAACAGCCAGAGCTGGGCCAATCTGAAGCCAGGGACTGTGAACTCTATCTGGGTCTCTCATACAGATCACAGGGACTCAATTATTTAAGATATCACCTGCTGGGGTGCAGTTGGTAGGAAACTGGATTTAAGCAGTGTTGGGACTCAATCCCAGGCACTCTGAAGGGGGGAGGGTAGGCTGCACCACAACACCTATCCCAAATAAGCTACTTTGAACAACAAACAACAGATCTAGAAATGTTCAAATTTGGCATTATTGGGGATAGAATACAAAATGAGATATTATTGCTTAACCAGATAAAAAGAAGAAATGAAATTTGACAAAGAAATGAGACCACCACACCAAATGTATGAGGAAAAAAGCAAATAGAAGGAGAAATAAGCAAAATTTAAGGTAATGTAGAAGGGTGAAATACAAGCTAAAGTAAGAATTAGTGAAGTAGAGGGGCCAGCATTGTGGTGCCATTGGTTAGGCCATCTCCCGTAATGCCAGCATCCCATGAGAATATGAGTTTCATTCCTGGCTACTCCTCTTCTGATGCTGTCTGCTAATGTGCCTGGAAAAGCAGCAGAAGATGATCCAAGTGCTTTGGCCCCTGCCACCCATGTGGGAGACCTGGATGGAATTGTAGACTCCTGGCTTCTGCTTGGCCCAGCCCCAGCCATCGCAGCCATTTGGAGAATGAATCAGTGGTAGGAAACTCCCCCTACTGGCCTCTCTCTCTGATTCAAATAAATATATTTTTTAAAATAATGAAGTATCAAATATATCTGAACAAGCAGTAATATACATAGAATAGAAAGAAGTATCAGCTGCATAAAATTAAAAATGATCTGGAAAATATGACAGATTAAATGTTAGAGAAACTAGATTAAGAAGGTATAATAGATAATAGTGTTACAAAAATGATAAGTGAACTTTTCTGTAGAAGAGTTAAGGTTGATAATTTGATAAAAGTTATGATTTTTCTAGATAGCTTTCCACTGATGAATGGATAAACAAATTGTAGTGCATCCATACAATCGAATACTACTCAACAATAAAAAATAGCCAACTGTTGATGCACAAAATAAATGGATTGCAACTCCATTATGCTGAATAACAGAAGCCATACCTGAAAAGCCACATATTCTTTGACACCATTTTAATGATGCTTTGGAAAAGTGAAAATTGTAGTGGTTGCCAGGGGTTGAAAGTGAGAGAATGGGTTGACTATAAAAAGACATCATAGGGGTATTTTGGGAAGCAGTCAAATTGTTCTGTATGGCAATCATCAAATACAATGGAATTATGCAGAAAAAAGAGTGAATTTTAGTGATTATAAATTAAAAAGTGAAATTTTAAAAATTAATAAAGGGGCCGGCGCCGTGGCTTAACAGGCTAATCCTCCGCCTTGTGGCGCCGGCACACCAGGTTCTAGTCCCAGTTGGGGCGCCGGATTCTATCCCAGTTGCCCCTCTTCCAGGCCAGCTCTCTGCTATGGCCCGGGAAGGCAGTGGAGGATGGCCCAGGTCCTTAGGCCCTGCACCCCATGGGAGACCAGGAGAAGCACCTGGCTCCTGGCTTCGGATCAGTGAGATGCGCCAGCTGCAGCAGCCATTGGAGGGTGAACCAACGGCAAAAAGGAAGACCTTTCTCTCTGTCTCTCTCTCTCACTGTCCACTCTGCCTGTTGAAAAAAATTAATAAAGGAAAATCCCTGAATACTGGTAGGAAGAGATATTAGGAGTTAAAATAAAATATAATAGGGGGAGTCTACTTTATATTAGGGTTTCAGAGAAGAATCTGATGAAGCAATTTTAAGCTAAGCAATGAAGAAATAGAAGGGAGTTACGAGATCAGTGTGGAGAGATTTCAGGCAGAGGAAATAACTTAGCAAATTTTGCATTTGTGAATTCAACCAACCAGAGGTTGAAAATATTTTGAAAAAAATACTGCATCTGTACTGAACAGGTACAGGCTATTTTTTTATAGTCATTATTCCCTAAATAATGCAATATAGCAACTCTTTATGTAGTGTTTATATTTTCCAAGGTATTTTGAGTAATCTAGAGATGGTTTAGATATATGGGATTATATACATAGGCTATATGCAAGTACAATGCCATTTTATAGAAGGGACTTGAACATTTGTGGATTTTGGTATCTGTAGGGAGTCTTGGAACCAGGACCAAGGGATGACTATATTTGGCAAAGCAAGGGAGTATTTTTGGTTCTCAAAGCTGAGAGAATCCTGCTGTGATTGTAACCCCGAGCATGAGGGCAAAGATGATGAGATATGAGACTTAAGACAGAGAGACCAAGCCTACTTGGAATAACAGACATGTAAAGATTTTTACTTCTATCCAAGAAAAATGTGGCTTTTCTAGCAAGTTGGAGTGATAGGGTGAGGCCAAAATAGTGCTTTAAAAAGCGGGCTGCAGGTTAGAGAATGAATTAGACATGAGCAAGAGTAGCAGTTGAAAGATTTGCTTAGCAAAGTGATGATCTCAGTATCCAGAAAAAAAAAAAAAGTTCTGGGTCACACTGCTTTTGCAGGCTGTAATTAATACACTCCTTGGAAAGAATTAGCTCTAATAAATCCTTCTGCCAGTTTATAATGAATTCCGGTGGGATGAGAACTTGTTTTGGGTAGCTAGTGACCTACATAGATGACTACCAGTCAAGAGTCTGATGACCTTTACTGAGAATGTTCTTTCTTTTTCTATCTAGACTAACAATGAAAAATCAATTCATTTTCTTTTTCTAGAAAATACTCCCACCAGGAGTAAATTTAATTTATCAACAAGAAGCATTTTTCTTGCATGCATTCAAGATTTTCATAACATATGGATAACATATTTATTAAAATAAAGATTTTAGCAACGTTTCTGAATACAAGATTGTGGCCAAAATAGAACTGACTTCCTGAATGTCATTAATAAACCAGTAATAAATTTTCATTTTAAAAGATGTCATTTACAATAGCAATAAAATACTGATTTATGATAAATACATGATATGCAAGATCATTGTGGAGAAATTCTGTAAGTTTATTGAAAATATATTTGTTTCCCAGAGCTCTCATAACAAATTATCATAAACTGGGTGGCTTAAACAACACAAACTTATTTTCTCTCATAGTTCTGGAGGACAAAAGCCCAAAATCAAGATTTTTTTAAAAAAATAATTTGATTATTTATTTGAAAAGGTGAGGGGGGAGAGAGAGAGAGAGAGAGAGAGAGAGAGAGAGAGAGAGAGAATCTCCAATCCATTGGTTCACTCCCGCAAATACCTGCAAGCCAGGAGCCAAGGACTCCATCAGGGTTTGAGCCATAATCTGCTGCCTCATGGAGCATACATTAGCAGGATACTGCAATCAGGAGGGAATCAGGAATGAAGCTAGGGCTTAGAACTTGAATCCAGACATTCTGATATGGGATGTGGGTCTTAACTGCTATGCCAAGTGCCCACCACTAAAATCAAGATGTTGATAGGACCACACACACCTCTGAAGGCTCCCGGGGAGAATCCTTTCTTGCCTCTTCCAGGTTCTGGTGGCTCCAGGTGCTCCATGGCTCTCTGCATCTTCATATAGCCTTCTCTGTCTATGTCTGTGTTGCTTCCTCTTCTGTCTCTTATGGTCCTTTTGTTAGATTTAATACTACCTGAATAATCCAGAATTTTATTATCTTGAGATCACTAATTACACCTCTAATGTAAGTAAGTTTACATCCACAGGTTCTGAGGGTAAGAACAAAAATATCCTGGCTGGCACTGTGGCTCACTTGGTTAATCCTCTGCCTGAGGCGCTGGCATCCCATATGGGCGCCGGGTTCTATTCCCAGTTGCTCCTCTTCCAGTCCAGCTCTCTGCTGTGGCCCAGGAAGGCAGTGGAGGATGGCCCAAGTCCTTGGGCTCCTGCACTGGCATGGGAGACCAGGAGGAAGCACCTGGCTCCTGGCTTCGGATTGGCACAGCACCAGCCTTAGCAGCCATTTGGGGGGTGGACCAATGGAAGGAAGACCTTTCTGTCTCTCTCTCTCTCTCACTGTCTAACTCTACCTACAAAATAAAAAAAAAAAAATACAAAAAAAAATATCTTTTTGGGGCCACCATTCAGCCCACTACCTTCAGTAAAGAACCCAATGAACAGAGAAATGTACTATGTTTATAGTTATAAAGACAAATATTATAAAGATATTAACCCTTGCTAAAATGTTGCAGGGTATATGAGTTACATACATGTGTTGCTTAATGACTGAAACATATTCTGAGAAATGTGTCATTGGGTCATTTCATATTTGTGAAAACATGACAGAAGCACTTACATAAACCTAGATAGTATAGGTCAGTCGCTTGATATGGCTTCTTGAAGCAGAAAGGGATGTGATAAATATGAGATGTGTGAGGCTGCTGCTGGTGTAACATGGCATGCTGTTTAGGATAAAAAGTATGGCATAGTGAATACATAAACCGGTAACATAGTTATTTATGATCATTACTAAGTATTATATACTACTATACATAATTGCATGTACTATACTTTTATACAAATGGCAGCACAGTAGGTTTGTTTACATAGTATCATCTCAATACATGTGAATAATGCCTGTGCTACAGAAATGGCAACTACAATGTCAGTAGGCAATAGAAATTTTTATAATCTCACAGTATCACCATCATGTAGGTGGTCCATTGTTAACTGCAATGTTGTATGGTGCATTTCCCCAGTTTTTCAATGAAACAAAGTGATTTGATTCTAAAAGGAGCAAATATCCAGGGTATTCCTTAAATAAAGAACTAGGTAAGGAGATGTGATCAAATAGAGTATGCACACATATTGAAATCTGATATATGGAAGCAGAGGCATTGCAGATCAGTGGTGACTGGATGGCTTATTAGTAAATTCTCTTGCAGCAATAGGTTATCCATATTGAAAAAACTTCAAATGGAGCCCTGCTCCACATGCTACCCAAATTTCAACCCAGATGTATTAAAGGCTTACAAACTCAAGCCACAACTTCAATATAATTTGAGGACAAATATGAAATTATGATAACAGGGAAGTCAATGGTTTTTATAGCAAGAAACAAAAATTATTTATAATAAAATATAAAAATGATAAATGTGACTGCATTGAAAATAAGAACTTTTTAAAATGAAAAATCACAAAAAGTGGAAGGATGAGTCACAAACTTAGAGAACATATTTTGAATTCATTCAATAATGAATTGTTATCTGGAATATAGAATTTCTGAAGATTTTAAGAAAAAAATGAACAAAATATAGATATACTCTGCCTCAATGTATCATTATATGTTATAAATATTGAGATATATTCTAATATCAAATTGAGCAAAATACATGAGTCTGCATTATGAAAGATTAAAAAAAGCATATAAAAATGTTTTATTAATCACAGAAGTGATATATCATTTTCAACCCAGTAGGCTTGCAAAACTTTTTCTTAGATTTATTTATTTATTGAAAAGACTGAGTTACAGACAGAAAGAGAGAGAGAGAGAGAGAGAGAGATCTCCCATTCACTGGTTCACTCCCCAGATTGTCACAATGGCAGTGCTGGGCCAGGCTAAAGCCAGGAGCCAGGAGTTTTTTTAAGGTCTCCCAGGTGGGTAGCTGGGTCCCAAGGAGTTGGCCCGCCTTCTGCTGCTTTTCCCCAGCCATTAGCAGGGAGTTAGATGGAAAGTGGAACAGCTGGGACATGAACAGGAGCTCATATGGGATGCCAGTGTTGAGATGGTGGCTTAACTCAGTATGCCACAATGCCAGCCCTGTAAAATTTTTAAAATTGTATTTTATTGGGTCTGAAGAGTAACAGAGACTCTGTTGTGTTAGTATATATTGGTATAAGCATTTTGGATAACAAGTTGACTTTACCTAATAAATATCAACTTCAATACACCCTGTGATTCAGCATTTCACAAGAATAGGATTTGGGGTCTAGCAAACCTATTGGACTATGGACATCAGCCATGTACAAGAATGCTTACAGAAGCACAGTTTGTCATGGCTAAGTTGGAAACAACCCGACATCTATCGTTAGGGAAATGGGCACATAAATAATAATGCAATGATACGGTGGAACACTATGAAGCCATGAAGATGAATGAACTACAGCTGTTAACATAAGCATGGAGAACTCTTTTAAATAGAATATATTAGGTAAAATATGAACTCAAACTCTTGAAACTGAGAAATCTCGGAAATAGTCTACTGACCCATTAGAGGTATTAACCAGAACAGGACCAGGTCCTGGGAAAAGTTCCTGCAGCTTCTGGCAGCGAGGTTAAATATGAGGGTACTTCAAAATGTGTGTGGAAAAATAGAATTTAAAGATGTTTATTTTGATATCTATGCCTAGCTTTTCACAATACGTGCTTCTATGACATTTTTCTTTTCTGTTTTTGAAACAGATTTAGTTGAAAGACAGAGGGACAGAGAGAGGAGAGGGTGACAGACTGAGAGGGAGATAAAGAGAGAGATCTTCCATCTGCTGATTCAGTCTCCAAATGGCTGCAATGGCCAGGTTTGGGCCAGACTGAAGCCAGGAGCCTGGAACTGCATTCTGGTCTCCCACATGGGTGTCAGGGGACCATGCACTTGGGCCGTCTCCTGCTGCCTTCCCAGGTTCACTAGCAGGAACCTGGACTGGAAGCCAAACAGCTGGCACTCAAATCAATACTCCATTGCAGGAAACTGGCAATACAAACATCGGCTTAGCCCGCTGCACCACAACACTGATCCCTCCAAGGAAACTTTATAAAGACCCCTTATGGCAGATGGAAATATGTCCTCTGGATCTGTAAGCCAAGAGCATTTTTATAATGAAAATTTGGGGAAGGAAATCATAAGTTGTTTACACTGAACATATATTGGCTATAAATAACGGAGGTAAACTAACACAGAGTGGGGAAGTTTTGGGAAAGGAGTACTGTCATTGAGGAGAAGTACATGTTGCTTTTGGATTGGTTGGAGTTGTATGCAGCAAGTAATGGCTGGCTACCTGGGAGTTTGAGTCAGTAAAACATGGAACATGGAATAGTTTTTCATTGGTTTGGCCCACAACTCCTTCCCTCCATCCTCTACTTGTAATTAATTTAGGACATCCAAAAGTTTTCTCTTACTAGAAGAGAAAAAGCAGATCATATAAATATACATTCAAATTTTATGCAGTTTATGATTTATTGTCACAAAATTGATGAACAAGCAAAACCAAATGATATTTGCTATATCATAAAAGAGGCAAAAGGCAGGGCTCAGGTACAAAATTTAAGGGGATGCCTAAAAACTCATTGATCAAGATAAACCATACTTTAATGCTATTTTTCAAAAATCAATTGGCAATCCACAGCTCTCAGGCCAGCCATTTATTTTTGTACATAAAATTATATAGGACCTAGAGCTGAAGGTTAGAGTGAGACAAGTGAGTCAGTGTTATAAAAGTACAGGGTCAGAATCTTTCTTTATTAAAATATTTATTTTTTATGATATATTTTTCATATTGATTGTGATTAAAATTTAAAATTCATTTGAAAGGCAGAAAGATGAAGAGGGGAAGGAGAGAGAGAGACAGAGAAAGAAAGAGGTCTTCCATCTTTTGTTTCATTCCCCAAATGCCTGCCACAGTCAGTGCTGGACCAGGTTGAAGCCAAGAACCTGGAACTCAGTTCGAGTCTCTGGTATGGGTGGCAGGAACTCAGGTACTTAAGCCATCACCTGGTATCTCCCTGGGTAAATATTAGCAGGATGTTGGAATCTGAGGCAGAGCCAGGATTCAATCCTAGGCACTCTGATATGGAATGTGGGCATCAAAAGTTGTATATGAGCGGTGTACCAGGTGCTTTTCCTTGATTTTTAAACAGTGCATTAAATATGACTTCACTTGATTAAGAGTTTTTGTGTATGTGCTCCCCATAAATTTTGCACCAAATATGAATGCCTCAGTCTAGATGTGGTCTATATTCTTTAGGGTTTACATAATATTTGGAAATCTCAAAATTAAATTAAAAATGAAGCATGTAAAAGAAAAGAGGGCTAAGGGAAGAATTCTGGGGGTGCTCCAAATGGTAGTTCTCTAGAAAAGGAGACATAGCAAGCAAAAGAGGCGAAGAAGGAGAGGCCAGAAAGGTAGGAGGAAAAGTAGACTGTGGCATTTTTCTACAGTGGTAATATTTGCAGGTCTGTTGGATCAAGGCAGTTGCTGCCAAAAATTGCTAGACAACTCTGTTAAGTACACCCCTTTCAATCTCTTAGACCTTGCCTTCATAAATCATGCCTAAGAATAGCCTAGCTGTAAGAAGAAAACCCACTGTGCATTCATGTTCATGAAACATAAATTATTATGTAAAATTTTGAAAAGCTATGTTTTGGAGCAATAAAAAGTTTGGATTTTGTTTTTAACGTTTTATTTTATCATCAACATGGCATACTGAATTCTTTTGAGAGATTATTCTGTCTCTACCTGTCTCCCTATGCCAGTTAGTATATTTTTTTGTGTGCTTCAAGCTTTAGGTAAAGTGCCTTCATTGTGGTCAGTTCTTGTATTTTTCATGTGTTATAATTGGCCCAAAGAGTTGAGTAAAAGTCTTTTCTGACACACTTTGCACAGGAGAAGTGTTAAACTGGAAGTAAAGGGAAGAGATGGAGTATCTCAGATGATTTACAGCAATAGGACAAGCTGACGTGTCCTGGAAGAAGAATTTGTGGTTGGTCTAAGCTGATTAGAGTAGAAATGGTCAAAAACAAGAATTAAAATTTTAAATCTAAAAGAGTGAAAGATGGGGCTGGTGCTGTGTCTTAGGAGGTAAAGCTGCCACCTGCAGTGCTGGCATCCCATATGGGTGCCGGTTTGAGCCCCAGCTGCTCCACTTCCAATCCAGCTCTCTGCTATGGCCTGGGAAAGCAGTGGAAGATGGCCCAAGTCCTTGGGCCCCTCACCCGCTTGGGAGACACGGAAGAAGCTCCTAGCTCCTGGCTTCGGGTCAGCATGGCTCTGGCCATTGCAGCCAACTGAAGAGTGAACTCTCTCTGCCTCTCCTTCTCTCTCCTTTATTCAAATAAATAAATAAATAAATAAATAAATAAATAAATAAATCTTTTTATAAAAAGGAAAAGAATGAAAGGGACATAGGTTCTATATAGTTCTAAGGGCTGCATTCAGACATTGGACAAGCCCGGGCCCCCTTTTTCTTTTTCTTTTCTTCCTTCCTCTCTCTCTTTCTCTCCCCTCCCCCTTTCCTTTTTCTTCAACATTTACTGAGCACCGACTGCAAGTCAAGTGCTGATTCAGGGACAGGGGCTGCTAGGATTGTTTTATTTATTTATTTTTTATTTTTTGGCATGCAGAGTTAGTGAGAGAGAGAGACACACAGAGAGAAAGATCTTCCTTCCGTTGGTTCACCCCCCAAATGGTCACTATGACCAGCTTCCTCCTGGTCTCCCATGCGGGTGCAGGGCCCAAGGACTTGGACCATCCTCCACTGCCTTCCTGGGCCACAGCAGAGAGCTGGACTGGAAGAGGAGCAACCGGGACAGAATCCATTGCCCCATCCGGGACTAGAACCTGGGGTGCCAGCGCCGCAGGTGGAGGATTAGCCTAGTGAGCCGTGGCACCCGCCACTGCTAGGATTGTTAAGACATAACATGGTAGTTTAGGAGTGCTGTCCTTTCATCAATTGTAATGCATGCATTTTTGCATTATATCTTCTGTGATACTGGACTGTATCTTAGAAGCATATCATACTTCAGTTGATACAACTTTTCTTTATTATGCCCTTCAACTAAAAGTGACTTAGATTTGACAAAATTTTGTTGAAGCTGTTTGTCAGTCTGGCTTAATCTGTCCCTTCTTTAACTTGACCTGTCAGTCATATGTTGGTATGGAGCCACCCTCACCATTTCCTCTAAGAATGTGAGATAGGCTGATAGGTGACAGGGTCCCTGCCCCTCTTTTCCTCAAGTTCTTTTTTTTTTTTTTTAAAGATTTATTTTATTTATTTGAAAAACAGAGTTACAGAGAGAAGTAGAGCCAGAGAAAGAGAGAGAGAGAGAGAGGTCTTTCATCCCCTGGTTCACTCCCCAGATGAACTCAATGGCCAGAGCTGAGCTGATCCAAAGATAGGAGCCAGGAACTTTTTCCAGGTCTCCCACGTGGGTGCAGGGGCCCAAGGACTTGGACCGTCTTCTACTGCTTTCCCAGGCCATAGCAGAGAGCTGGTTTGGAAGTGGAGCAGCCGGGACTCAAACCAGTGCCCATATGTGACGCTTGTGCTGCAAGCTGGGGCTTTAACCCACTGCGCCACAGCACTGGCCCCGTTTCCTTAAGTCTTATTACTGCAGTACTTTACATGAACAAACCTTGGCAGAACTCTGGAATTACCATCTGTCTTCATCCTTCCTGGCTGTCTTCTGTATCTTCCAACTGCTTAACCCCAAGTAGTAAATAACATGGACTTCTACTTCTCCTGCAATCTACCGTTTAACTTGATTTAAGATTCATACTGAACTGTAATGATGAATGTTAGTATCTCCTCTATGTGAGGGACTCTGATTTCTTTATAGGTATTACTTCTTAGTACATTAAATGTGAGCCTTAAGAATTTAGCCAAATGTACTTAGAAGACCTGAGTTTATAAGTCTTACAAGCATGAGAGGCTGTATAGGAACATGATTTAAAGTGGGGGAGGGGAGGGGTAAAATTAATGGTTGCAGAAATATGATTCTATTAAATGTGCATTGCATCTCTTGCATTCATTCTCCATAACTCTTAGCATTCTTTTACCCCTTTTATTTTTTAATTTTCCCCCCACCAAGTTCTAGGAGTATTGCTTAGAACTTGGGTTCTAATTCATTAGTTTGTTTAAAACTTGACAATCAGGTTTTTTTTTTTATCTTAGATTTTTCTGACTTATGCCTTCATCCTTTTAAATGACTACTTTTTCCGGTGTCAATATGAAACATTTTCTTCAACTAATCGGAGCTTCTAAGACTGTACATGAATCTTTTCTTTCATTACTGAGGTTATCACTCACATTGGTACCTTACTTGATTTGTTCTGTCCTTTTCTAGTTCCAGCCATTTACTGGACTGAAGAGAGAGACCAGAGTTTATTCTATGTTGGTGGTTTAAATTCTTTTTAGGGAGTGTGTGGATTTCAAGTTCCAGATCAACCAAGATATAGGGAAAGGAAAATATTTCAATTACTGTACTTGTACTTTGGGGGTTCAGAAATCTAGAAGAAGAAAGGGTCTATTCCCCAGGAACAGTTTTTCTTAACAGTTGTGATGCAGTCCAAGGTCAGCTGGAGCAGCAACCCCATTCCCCGTCTGGTAGAGCTGCTTTCATTTGCAGAGAGCTGTGGCAGTCGGGGTCAGTGTGAGTATTTGGAAGGACCCCAGAATCCTTGCTCCTTGTGCCTGTGGCATGCAGTGTACTCCCCAAAGGTTGAGGTTGATTCGTGTTTGCCCCTTACAAGGCCACCAATGACCTATTGTCACCTCCAGCCCTTGCACTAATCTTATAGCCAGATTTTGCTGAGGTCTTTCTTCACTTAATTTCCATATTGCAGGGAAATCCAGGATGATAAGCTTTTTCTTCATCTCGCCATCTTCATGATTTTTAGCAAGGATTCCTTTATTTCCAAATTACCAACATTGCCATAGATGTCCCCTGTTTAAAATATGTATAGGTATAGGTTATTTCAATAGAAAATTTGGATGGAATAAAGAGTGGCTAAATTCAGTCCCCAAGATACCATTTTTAACTGAAAGTCATCTCTGGTTTTATTAAATCTGGGACAACTACCAAATTAACACCCACATGTACTAGTAATGGCTGGCAGGGTAGGGAATCGGGGGCAGAAGATTTGTGCTATATTCTTATTCCATTTCTCAGTTATCATCAAGCAGATGTCTTCCACAAGAACATCAATTTAGTGACCAAGAGTATCTTGGAAAGAGAAAGCCAAGATATTTTCCATAATACTTGGTCTTCGATGTTTCTCATATCTAGAAGTCACCAGATCAGTGAAATGTTCAGTAATGGCCTGCTGCTGTCTGCATTCTGTGGTCGCCTGTGTTACTACTGGGGGGGTCCTTTGGGAATGCAGGTGGATACTTTTTATAAAACCACTGTTCTACTCATCATAAGCCATTTCATATTAACAGGGTTTACCTTCTGGTAGATAGACATTCAAATCAATCCTATTATAAATTAGTTTTCTTCTAAATTGAGATGGTCAACATTCCATTGCACATGTCATTAAACCAGTCTAAGGAATTTGAGAAACATTTCCAAGTTGTAAAAGCAACAATAGAGGCTGGCGCCGCAGCTCAGTAGGCTAATCCTCCGCCTGCAGCACCGGCACACCGGGTTCTAGTCCCAGTTGGGGCGCTGGATTCTGTCCCGGTTGCCCCTCTTCCAGGCCAGCTCTCTGCTATGGCCAGGGAGTGCAGTGGAGGATGGCCCAAGTGCTTGGGCCCTGCACCCCATGGAAGACCAGGAGAAGCACCTGGCTCCTGCCTTCGGATCAGCGCAGTGCGCCGGCCGCGGCGGCCATTGGAGGGTGAACCAACGGCAAAGGAAGACCTTTCTCTCTGTCTCTCTCATTGTCACTGTCCACTCTGCCTGTCAAAAAAAAAAAAAAAAAAAAAGCAACAACAAAGTTTCCTTCTTAAAATTCTAGGAGCACATAAATAGCTTAATCATTTCACATGTAGGTTCTTTTTCCCAGACAAGTTCTGCTTCAGGTTCTGGCTGCATTTCTTCTTAACTCCCACTAACTACCAATGCAAGACAGCGCTCACATTCACTGAGTTAACAGCAAAATTTTCAGAAGCTTAGCATTTGGCCAAAGCCTCAGAACTGTGGCAAGAAAAGAAGTTTTGCCAAAATTTCAGGGATTTCTGAGAGGCATATGGAAGAAAGGATACTTGAGCAGAAAACTCTGCCAATGGTGGAAGTTTGATACAGCATTACTGTGGGATTTGGTACAGGAACACCTAAGAGGTGTAATGCTTAATGTGGAGTGGCCCCAATCTTCCTTGATTGGGAAAATGACCAAGGCGATCTTGTTTTTGTTGCCTATGAAGAAATCAGAAGCTCTCTAAACCCCTAAGTGACTGAACCAATTTAGCCTTAGTTAATAGTGCTTGATACTGGTGCTAAAAGTGATTGTTATCATTCTATAAGTGTTTGCTGAGTGACTACCATGTGCCATCAGTGTGTTAAGATTGAGATCTATGAAGGTCACAAAATCTCCCCATGAATTAGCTAATAATTTAGGGAGAAGATTATAGAGAAAAGAGAAGCTTACAGAATTCTGTAATTATAGCAACTAGATTCTAACTCCATAAATATTGAAATCTTAAAACTTTTATTTAAGGAAATTATAAAAATAAATGAAAGAGAAAAAAGTGCAGCTAAAATGCATTTATCTCTCAATTTCAAAAATTATTAATACCTGGTTAGGCTCTTTTTATCTATAATGCCCTCAACTCCCCATCACTGAAATTATTTTGAAGTAAATCCTATATATTAGACAATTTCCTCTGTAAATATTTTGATATGTATCTTTAGAAAATGAGGACTCTTTTAAAATACCCAAAATTCTATTATCATCACATGTAAACAAATTTATAATAATCTATTAATATTATTATGTAAAATTCATGTTGAACTGATTTCTCTTTTAAAAGTATTCTTGCAATTTTTTTAATTGTAACCCAAATAAGACCCATAGTTTTTTACTAGAAAAGGCTGACTTTTTCCTTTTATTTTTCAGTTTTCCAAAATAATGAGGTATTTTTTGTGGCATTCTCCAAAGGTGATTGATTAGTTTATTTTTCGTGTAATTGGAAAGTCATGGTTTTGTAGACATTTGAAGTACTTTGATTCATTGAAGTTTTTATGCTTAGTGATACTCATTTCTTATTTTAGCCCTGAGGAGAGAACTTCTTTAGATTGACTGCTGAATTCTTTGGATACAATCCAGCTGACTTTCAATAGCTTCCTTGATTTTTCTGAATAACAAGATGTTACAGCTGTCTTTTACATATTCTGTCATAGGTGCAGAACTATTTTTCCGAAGAGCCCTGGGTGCTTTATAGGGAAATAACCAAGCTCATAATATGGGCACCAAGGGAGCTCCTTGCTACTGCATTGGTTACTGGATCTTTGCCTTTTCAGTGGATAGAGTTACAGAATATGTTGGTTTTTGTTGTTGTTAAGAAAAAAAAAACACATTATGAACATTGTGAATTCATATTTATACTTTTAATTGTAGATTATGAATTTTTTTTATCTTCCTCAGTTGTATACCTAGCAATGACTTTCACACAAAATCTCAGTTTTCTGTGACACTGGCCTAATGGAACATTTGATTTAGCTCCAAACAATGTACACAGCCTCCCCAGAAAACAGAAAATTGAGATTACCAACACCAACATGATCCCTGAAAAAGTAGAAGATTTGATTTGCAGCTCTCTTTGGCCTTAGGATATATCAGCAATGTAATATACAGTTACTGTATTTAAAGTTCTTTGTTGTAATTTCTCCTCTCCCCTTCCTTTCTCTGCCTTGCCCTCCCCTGCCTCTTCCCTTCCCTTCTCCTCCTACTCTTCTTCCTCCTTTCTCCTCCTCCTCCTTCTTGCTTTGTCTCTTTCTCTCTCTATCTCTCTCTCTTTATTCTACCAAATATACTACCAAAAATACTTCCTATTACTTTCAAATTCAGACTTTTTATTATTTAATTTTGTTTTAATTTTTATTTAAAATATCTGGACAGTCCTAAAGTCAAACCTACAAAATAGGGAATATTTAGAGAAATCTATGTTCTATTTCTGTCCCCATGTTGCCTTCTTCCCTTATAAATAACCATGTAAATAATGACTTATCTTTCATTGTTTAAAATGTTACATGTCCATAAAATAAATATGCATATTAAAATTATAATAGTGAAAATAAGTAAATATATATATATATAAGTATTTATTTGGACCTTTGAGCCCAGCCCAGCTCCACATAAACACACTGGAGCTGATGACCCACATGAAGCAGAGGATTACCAGCTAAATCCTGCCTAAATCCCTGTTTATAGAATTATGAGGAATAATAAGTCATTGTTTTGAGTAGTTCTATTTTGGGGTTATTTGTTATTCAGGGATAGATAGATGCTACAACAATATATCCTGGAGTTCATGCCATAAAAGTATATAGAGATATTAATATTTATTTTAAGATAATTTTTAAAGCAACTTTAAATTCATGGCAAATTGAGAGGAGTTTATAGAGAGATTCCATGTATCTACTGTCTCTGCACATACATAATCTCTTAACATCTCTTAACAGCCCATACCAGAGTGGCACATTTGTAACAACTGATGAAGCTACATGACACATCATTGTCATCCAAAGCCCACAGTTTGCAATAGCGTTCACTCTCACTCTTGTATGTTCTATGGGTTTGGGCAAATGTATTAGGACAATATCCAACCATTTCAGTATCATACAGAATGGTGTCACTGTGTTACAAATCCTTTGGCATCACCTATTTGTATTTTTCAGAATAGTTTCTTCCACATAGTAATACATATTTATGGTTCCTCCATCTCTTTTCATGGCCTAATAGCTTATATTCTCTTTAGTACTGAATAATATGCCATTGTCTGGATGTACCAAAATTTATTTCTCATTCATTTACCTATTGAAGTGCATCTTAGTTGCTTTCAAGTTTTGGCAATTATGAATCGAGCTGTTCAAATATTGTGTAGATTTTTATATGGTCTTAACTTTTGGTAAAATTTTTTAAAGGTTTATTTATTAATTTGAAAGCCAGAGTTACAAAGAGAGAGGGAAAGACAGAGAGACAGAGACAGAGAATCTTTGACCCGTTTGTTCATTCCCCATATGAACACAATGGCTGGGGCTGTGCCAGGCTGCAACTAGAGCTAGGAGCTTCATCCAGGTCTCCCACTTGGGTGGCAGGGGCCCAAATACTTGGGTCACGTTCACGATTTTTCCCACACTATTAGCAGGGAGCCGGATCTGAAGTGGAGCAGCTGGAACATGAACTGGGGCCCATATAGAATGTATGAGTCACAGGTGGCAATTTTACCCGCTATTCCACACCAGCCCCAAGTTCTGGTAACTTCTTTTGGTAAATACTAAAGAGTGTGATTGCTGGGTTATATGATAAGATGCGTTTTGGTTTGTAAAACACTGTCTTCCAAAGTGTCTCTACCGTTTTGAATTCCCCAACAGCAATGAATGAGAGTTTCTATTGCTCCACATGCTTTCCAGCATTTGCTGTCAGTGTACGAGACATAGGCTGTTCTAATTAGTGTGTTGCAGGATGTCTCACTGTTAATTGGTGTTTCCCTGGTAACATATGATATGAGCATCTTTTCATATGCTTATTTGTCATACATCTTCTTTGGTGAGGGCTTGTTAATTTCATTTTAAAATTGAGTTGTTTTCTTATTGTGGAGATTTAGGAATTGTTTTTCTATTTTGGGTAACAGTCCTTTATCAGATACAGATTTTGAAAGTTTTTTCTCCTAATCTGTGACTCATCTTTTCATTCTTTTCATACTGTCTTTCAAGGAGCAGAAATTTTTAATTTTAAAAAAGTGAAGCATATCAATTCTTTCTTTCATGGCTTGCACATTTGGTGTTAATATTTGTTATTTTAAATGTAGTTCAGAAAATATGAAGGTTTTTGTTTCTTTGAGAGTTACAGTCAGGCTGAAAAAGTTGTTGATATGACCATGGGCTGATTTATCAGAATAATTTACCCCACAAGCAATGTGAGGAAAAAGATACTATCCATATAAGTGGCATAAAAAGATAGCATTTCCTTTGTTTGGTGATCTTGTGGAGATGTTGCCAGAGACCTTGGTCTACTTGTGTATTTGTACATATGACCTTAAGAATAAGATTATACTTCCTCCAAAGTGCCGTAGCATAGTGGTGTCGTTATGATTCATTAAGTGCATATTGTTTATGATTGGCTTTTTAAGGTTCTTATTTACCATGTATGTTAGTTTTAGGTCTTTCATTACAAATGATCATAAATTGAGTGGACAAAAATAGCATAAATTTATTCTCTTGCAGTTCTTGCGGTTGGAAGTCTGAAATCAAGATGTTGGCAGGACCATCCTTTTTCTGAAAGCACTGTGGGAGGGGTGTGATGTGGAGGATCCTTCATTACCTGTCTTCTTGCTCTGGCCATTGACAGGGATCTTTAGCATTCCTTGGCTTGCAGCTGCATCACTCCAAGCTTTACTTCCATCTTCAAGTGCCCTTCTCCCCTAAGTCTGTATTGAAATTTCCTTCTTATTTATAAGGACACCCATCATTGGATTAGGGGTCACTCTAATCCAGAATGTCCTCATCTCAACTTTGTGATATAAGCAAAGACCTTCTTTTTTTTTTTTTAAGATTTATTTATTTATTTGAAAGTCAAAGTTATACAGAGAGACGAGAAGGAGAGAGAGAGAGAGACAGAGAGAGGTGTTCCATCCGTTGGTTCACTCCCCAGATGGTTGCAATGGCCGGAGCTGTGCTGATCCGAAGTCAGGAGTCAGGAGCTTCTTCTGGATCTCTCACATGGGTGCAGGGGCCCAAGGACTTGGGCCATCTTCTACTGCTTTCCCAGGCCATAGCAGAGAGCTGGATTGGAAGTGGAGCAGCATGGCACCCATATGGGATGCCTGTGCTTTAGGTCAGGGCATTAACCCACTGCACCACAGCGCCAGCCCCATCAAAGACCTTCTTTTCTTTCTTTCTTTTTTTTTTTTTTTTTTGACAGGCAGAGTGGACAGTGAGAGAGAGAGACAGAGAGAAAGGTCTTCCTTTTGCCGTTGGTTCACCCTCCAATGGCCACCGCGGCTGGTGCGCTGCGGCAGGTGCACCACGCTGATCCGAAGGCAGGAGCCAGGTGCTTCTCCTGGTCTCCCATGGGGTGCAAGGCCCAAGCACTTGGGCCATCCTCCACTGCACTCCCGGGCCACAGCAGAGAGCTGGCCTGGAAGAGAGGCAACCGGGACAGGATCGGTGCCCCGACCGGGACTAGAACCCGGTGTGCTGGCACCGCAAGGCAGAGAATTAGCCTGTTGAGCCACAGCGCCGGCCCAAAGACCTTATTTTCAAATAAGGTCGTATTTGAGGCACTAAGGGTTACCTTTAATATATCTTTTTGGTGGACACAAATTTACTTCAACCTACATCAATATGTGTGTGTTATCTATACAACAAAGTACCTAGATATGGAGATTAATATGATAACTATTGTGTGGAAATACTTAAAATGTCTATCTCTCCTATGTCAAGGACAGAATCCCCAAGCCATCTGAAGAGTCACAAAATGGCCTTTACTTACACAATAACAGTTTTTTTTTTTTAATTTAAAAATATGGGTGAACAAAAATTTCCTTGGTACCTGATATGCAATACAGATCACTTGGAAGAGTGGGGGAGGTAGATTTGCTTGCATATTAAAGTAACACCTTGACAGTAGGGACTCCATTTTGGAGCACTTGAGACTCCATTCTGGGAAAGTGCCCCCCACACCATAAGACTCTGGTCTGAAACTATTATCTAAAACAGTTAAACAATAGCAGTCTACTACATCACACTTGGTAGAGCATAGAAACCCCCTAGCATGATGGTTCAAGCTTGGAAGTGGATAGGTTGCACCTGGGTTAATGATAAAAATGTAATTTGTCTATGTTCTACATATGATTAAAACCAATACCTGGATTAATGTCAAGATTATAATTGTAATTGTTAAGATTGTAACTGGTATTGTCAAGATTATAATTGATGCTAGTTTCGTATAGGTTTTAGGTCAGCTTGACCCCAGTAACCATGTATCCCCCCCTGTTCCTAGCAACCATGAATTCTCCTCCCGATTTTGTGGTTTTTGCCTTTATAAACCCTGTTGCTTTGGGCTTCAGGGTTGAGAGTTCTTTAGGGCATGAGCCCACTCTCCACCGCCGGCAATAAAGGACCATCAAATTTTATCAATGTGTGGTGCTCCTTTGTTTACTCACTCAGGTACAACAATATGAAATCTGAGAATTTTCTGGAAGGTAAGAGAGAGACTCCACTGCTCTTTTTTCATTCTCTTTGGGATTAGGGAAATCTCTTATGAAGTGAAGCAGCTCCAATCCAGGTGACCTGATGAGAGAAAACATAAGGCATTTTAAATAAAATTACTTTGAAAAGAATGGAAGTATAAATTGGTAATCTAGGAACTGATGTGATTTTAATAGGATTTGGCTTCCCAGAATTATGCCAATGGTTAAATCCCAAAGTTATTGAATATTGTTATAATAATATTTAATATTGTTAGTTGATTAAGGGTGGAGACTTGATCTAATTATGGCATCTGGAATATGGGCCTGGTGGGAGATTGTTAGGTCATTGGCGATTTACCCTTGGAAGGTGGTTCTCATGAGAGGGTTGGTTATGTAATAAGCACATTCCCTATCTATTTCCTGCCTCTCTATGTGATTGGCCCTCTGTGCATGCCTTGCCAGTATCACCCTTCACCAGATGTCGGACTAATGAGGATGCCTGATCTTGGGTTGTGAACCTCCAAACCATAAGCCAAATAAATCTTCCTTCTTAAGTTTCTCCTCTCAGATATTTTAGTTAAAGTCATTGAAAGGTGACTAACACAGGAAGTGATGAGGAGCTGTTTAGACAGAGCATGTAGCTCCTGCTGCAAGCTTCTCAAGCCCTGTATCACCAAGACGTACTGCCTGTAGTTTGGGGAACAGTGACAAGACACAAGAGTGCAGCCAGGATTTTACCTTGTGTGCTTGTGGCTTGGGGAACAGTGACAAGACACGAGAGTGCAGCCAGGATTTTACCTTGTGTCATTGGCACCTAGACTGAATTGCTTTATAATTTAAAAAAAAATTTATTTTCATTTTTTAATTTGAAAGGCAGAGAGAGAGAGAGAGAGAGATCTTTCATCTGTTGATTCACTCCCTAACTGCCCGAAACAACTGCAGCTGGGCCAGGCTGAAACCAGAAGCCAGGAATTCAATTTGAGTCTCAAATGGGCAGCAGGAACCTAATCGAGCCATCACTGCTGCCTCCCAGGCTGCATATTAGCTGGAAGCTGGACTCAGAAATGGAGCTAGGAGTTGAACTTAGACACTATGATACAGAATGTGGTGTCTTAACATCTGTGCCGAATGCTTGCCATTGAATCTTTTTTTTTCTAAACAATTTCCTTTTCTATATAATATTTTCAGTGATAATAATACTCTGAACATGAACTCCTTTAAAACAAGCTTGACCAATTCTGAACTCTTAGGAACTTACTTTTGAAACAAATGTGCATAGCTGAGTCAGCTGAGATGCAGCTGTGTCCTGTATCTAAGTCTGCAAGAGTGTCCCAGCTGCAGGGGACAAGTGTTCTAGCTTGAGTTTTTGTGAAACTGGTATAACAATGACCCCACACAACAGCAAGAAGCCATGACTCTACTGAGATGGTGATTCCTCTTTTACTTCCACCCCTCTCTAGTTTGAGTATGCCTCTTTTCTTTTTTTTTTTAAGATTTACTTGTTTACTTGAAAAACAGAGTTACAGAGAGAGAGAATGAGACACAGACATTTTTCATCCTCTGGTTTACTTTCCAAATGGCTGTGATGGTCAGGGCTGGGCCAGGTTGAAGCCAGAGCAGGAACTCCATTTGGATCTCCCACATGGGTGGCAGGGGCCCAAACACTTGGTTCATCTACCACTGCCTTCCTAGGTGCATTAGCAGGAAGCTGCATCAGGAGTGGAACAACTGGTCTTGAACAAGCACTCATAAGGGATGCCAGTATTGCAGGAAGAGGCTTAACCCACTGTGCTACAGTGCTGGACCCTTATTCTTGACAAAGTGCTTAAAACATTTAAAAATATTGAATTGATTTACATAGGGTCTTCCTAAATGCAGAAGCAGGGTTCAGCTATCAGAATCACCGGAGAAACTTTTAAAAAATGTGGAGATTGGTATTTTTTTATTCGAAAGACAGAGAGAAAGCTCTCCCAACTGCTGGTTTATTCTTCAAATGCCCTGGATTGGTCAGACCTGGGCTGGGGCTAACGGAAGGAGCCCAGGACCCAATCCAGTTCTCCCTCAAGCCTGCGGATTCTCAGAATCTGTATTTCTAAGAAGCTGGAATCAGGAGCTGAAACTGGGAATGGAACCCAGGTATTCTGATACGAGATGTGGGTGCTCTTACCAATACCTTACAACACTATACTAAATACTCACAAAGATTTAGGCTTTAACAGATCTACTGAATTGGAGCTTTTGAGATATGGAGTCTGAGAACCTATATTCAATAAAAGTCCCTGGGGATGATTTTAATGTTCAGCCATGACTAAGGACCAGTAGTGTATAGTGATAATATAAAAAAAAAATTCATTCTAACCTACTGGGAAAGTGGATAGGATCCCAATGCCTAGCATCCTGATCAGTGTTTTCACAAACACTTTCCTTTGACTCTCTTAAAACAAGATCCAGGGCCAGCGCCCCGGCTCGCTAGGCTAATCCTCTGCCTGCGGCACGGTACCCCAGGTTCTGGTCCCGGTTGGGGCGCCGGTTCTGTCCTGGTTGCTTCTCTTCCAGTCCAGCTCTCTGCTGTGGCCCGGGAAGGCAGTGGAGGATGGCCCAAGTGCCTGGGCCTTGCACCTGCATGGGAGACCAGGAGGAAGCACCTGGCTCCTGGCTTCGGATCGGAGCTGCGCACTGGCTGTAGCGGCCATTTGAGGGGAGAACCAACAGAAGGAAGATCTTTCTCTCTGTCTCTCTCTCTCACTGTCTAAATCTGCCTGTCAAACACACACACACACACACACAAAACAAAACAAACAAACAAACAAACAAAAAAACCACAACCAAGATCCACAAATCAGAACTGACAGGTAAGAGATAGGGTTTCTATGCCTTGTGCCTTCTGGTTGAGGATGTGTCTGGGCTTTTTGCTGTTTGGCCATCTTGCCAGCACATCCTAAATTAAATAGAATAGCTACTTCTCCTAGCAGGGCATTAGAATAGCTCCAACTAAGAACTGATCCAGACATAAGCAACTTAATTTATGATGGTATAAAAAGCTTCAGCCTTAGAGTATCTACAATTAAGGAAAATCCAGCAGAGATTGAGGTATGCTAAGATGAATATTCTCCTCTCCTTTCTCTTTCCACAGCAAACTCACACCCACCTCTTCTTTTCATAGATTCTCACAGCCAGAATACTCAGTAAGAAATTATTTGGTCTAGCATGTGGGCTTGTAGGCTTTCTGAATGGATAAAATATTCTGAAGCTGTGATGATTTTTAAAGGATCAAGAGAGCCAAGTGCCCTTTCAAGGTTAGAGGAACTCAAGAAGAAAGAAGAAAGAATCCTTTATACAGAATTTCACGGTGCTCTCCATCCTCTCCCATGTCATTTTGAAACTGTAAAGTGAACTCCGTGAGGGAAACCTGTACCCCACCGCCCATTCCTTAGTCTCCTGAATCAAGGTTAGCTTTAGCTATGAGTGATATAACCCCCCAATTTTCTAATGATTTAAACAACACAGACATTATTTATCTCCCTTGAAACTAAAGCATAGAAGCAAACAGTCTGAGGCTGGCCTGATGAGATCATGGTTTTTCATTTACCCTGTTGCTTTGGTGTTGTCAAAATGTGACTTTTCTTTCATACTCCAACAAATTGGCTTGAGCTTTGGTCTCAGGCACAGTATCTGGCCAACAGGAAGAACAGAGAGAGGAGAAGAGCACATCCCTTTTCTTAAGAATGTACCATTGGCTAGAACTGAGCCATTGTTTATAAAGAAAGCTAGAAAATGTAATGTTTAATCCAGATGTACATGGAGTGCACCAAATTCTGGAGTCCCATTAGTAAGAAATAACTAGAGAATACTAGATAGTGGAGGAGAAATCACTATTTTGAGCCCATCTACGTATAGGAAACCATTATCAGTCTTTTTTGCATAGCCTTCTATATCTATTTATATAGGAATTCTATATACATATATAAGTATATATGCATGTATTCAATCCATCTTCTTTTTGAAAAACAACTGGAGGCCTAAAATTAAATTTGATTTTTATTTGTTTTGTTTTTATTTCATTTTTATTTTATTCCTTTTTTATTTGTTTCTGTAAAATGTATTTAGGAGATCATTCCACATGTGTCTTGTTTTATTTTACTTTATTTGGGAGGGAGAGGAGGAGGAGGAGAGAGAGAGAGACAGACAGACAGAGAGAGAGAGAGAGAGAATTTTCCATCTTCTGTTTTCACTCCCCAAGTGCCCACAATAGCTTTGGCTAGGCCAGGCTGAAGCCCTGAGCCTGGAACTCAGTCTGGGATTCCTACAGGTTGGTAAGGACCCAAGTACTGAAGCTAGCACTTGAACTAATATGCCATGATTAAAATCTTCCTAAAGACCTTTAATTTATATATATATATATATATATATATATATATATATATATATATACTATAGTGGCTATCGTTCTTTGCTCAGGTATGTTAACAAAACTGTAGAGAATATTCCTAGAAAGGGTTGCTGGGCTTAAATTTTGATAGCTATGTTCAGATTGTGTCCAAAGTGTTTGTTCCATATTATCTTTCCTCCAAAAATCTGTGGAAATACCTGTTTCCTAAAATTCTAGCCTTACATTGGGCTACAAACATTTTATTTTTACTTCTCTAGGAGGTAAATTACATGTTTTACCTGTTTGAGAAGGCTTTTTGTTGTTGTTGTTCTATTAACTCTGTTTAGGTTATTTGATAATTTTTCTGTTGGCATGTAGACTTTTTCTTGTTGATTGAATGTGTTTATATATTAAGAAAATCATCTTCATTTCTGGCCTATGTGCTGCAAGCATTTTTCCCTGGGTTGTCACCTGACTTTTAATGTAATTGATGATATTTTTACATGTTAAAATGTATAATTTGTATTTTCAAATGTGTCAGTCAGCTCTTTAACACTTCCCAGGTTTTGTTTAGAAAGATATTGTGCATTCCAATATGATAAAAATAGCCCTCCCACATTTTCTTTTTTTTTTTAACTTTTATTTAATGAATATAAATTTCCAGTATACAGCTTATGGATTACAATGGCTTCCCCTTCCCATAATTTCCCTCCCACCCGCAACCCTCCCCTCTCCCGCTCCCTCTCCCTTTCCATTCACATCAAGATTCATTTTCAATTCTATTAATATACAGAAGATCAATTTAGTATAAATACTTCAACAGTTTGCACCCACATAGAAACACAAAGTGAAGCATACTGTTTGAGTACTAGTTATAGCATTAAATCAAAATGTACAGTACATTAAGGACAGAGATACCACATCAGGAGCAAGCGCACAGTGGCTCCTGTTGTTGACCCAACAAATTGACACTCTAGTTTATGGCGCCAGTAACCACCCTAGGCTGTCGTCATGAGTTGCCAAGGCTATGGAAGCCTTTCAAGTTCCCCGACTCTGATCATATTTAGACAAGGTCATAAAAGACAGAGTGAGGATAGTAACCAATGATCCTAAGAGTGGCCTTTACCAGGTCTGAACAATTATACAGCATTAAGTGGGGAAGAGGACCATCAGTACACACAGGTTGGGAGTAGAGCCATTGGTGGTAGAGTAGAGGTTATGATTACAAAGGAATGAGGCCCAAGTGGACTAGACAGGGTCTAGAACAAAGGACAGAGTCATTATTAGAGGAGCTAAGAAAGGTGCTGTCTAAGCTACAAGTAATTTTTCTGATTGAGAGGCAAATAGAACCTGATAGAAGGGGCTTGATAATAATCTGTTGGACTTTAGGCCTTGTAAGTTAAGAGGCCCAGACCTATCTATCTCTTCACATGGGGTATATCCTAAGGGAGGTGTGAACCTCCTAGGGGAAGGCACTCTGTTGACTTTCATTACTTGGCTGGCCTGGGAGGAGAGCTGGCCAGGTAAAGGCAGGGGGCATCTCTAACAAGAAATTTACAGTTCTGCCTGCAATGTTGCTGACCCTACTTGACCATCCCCTCAACTGCAGTGGTCACTTTGGAAGTTGGGCTGAGTGAAGGGCTTTTCAGCTTGGAGCCAATAAGATCTGTGGCTCTGACCTGGGCATCCTTCGATTCCAGGGCAGGTCCATTTCCAGTGATCCAACTTGGCAGAGCTGCCAGGGCTCTTCGCAAGCTGACTTTTGCTGAAGCCCAGGCTTACCACATTGAAAGCCACTGCAGTGGACTGGCCTGTTGGGTCTCCTTGAGGGCAGATCACTGTACAGATCAGCCATTAATAGGCCTGCCACCCATTGCTTCTGATGCCTAGCTTTCTTTTCCTCCTGGTTTGTGTTAAAGCAGACCAGACGATGCAAGTCAAGGGAGTGCCCGTGTCCCATCTCTAATCTTTGGTGGCCTGAACTACAAGTCTATAGTCACAGGCATGTTCTGTAGTAATTTTTCTAAGGTAGACAATGCCCATGAGGAAAATTATATTCTCACTTTGAAACTTTCTTTCCCTTTGGTCTGAAAGGGAGGTTTTTTTTTTTTTTTTTTCTACTTACTGTATACTTCGCTGATGGCGATGTGAATCTAGCTATGAGATTATTAGTTAAGTTCTTATTTTGGCTATGCTATTGCAGAAAAATGTTAGCCATCTCTTTTATAAGGTCTAAAGATTAAATTGTGCATCCTACAGATTCCTTCATAATAGAATTAGTTCCCTACCTTGAAGAGAATAGAGAAGTGAAAGAACAAGTTGGGCTTAGAATAGAGAAATGAGGGAGCAAGTCCTAGATCACTTGCTGACAATAGCAATATCACATGAATACTTAGCAAACCGTTTCAACCCTTAGATAAGAACTTAAGAAAACATTTACCGGAAGGTCCAATGCCTTCTATAAATTTTAAGAATCATGTATTTGAAAACACGTCTTAAATATCTAACATGGTGTAGATTGTTTAACCAGTAAACTTAAGCACAACCATATAAAATGTTTTTAGTTTCTTTCTACCAACAAGTTTAAAACATATGATACACAGATTCAGGTCATACAAATTAAAATGTATCTTTGATTGATTTTAGCAGCTTAAATTTATGGACAATCTTATCTATAAGCCATTTAAAATAAAACTCTTAATAAAATTTCCCCATGTGGACATACAATATGTACGCACATATAACATAGCATAATAGACCAATATCAAAATCCAAAATATCTGGTTGAAATAAGATTCCTTAAAATCATGACATAACATTGACCAAATCTGATCATTGTTACAAGGTGATTATTCAAGTCTTTGAAAATAAGCACATAGTTAAATAACCCATAGCTCTTCATCTCCTCCCTCTCTTTTTCCACTCTTAGATTTAACAGGGATCACTTTTCAGTTAAAATTTAAACACCTAAGAATAATTGTGTGTTAATTACTGAGTTCAACCAATAGTACTAGAACCACAACAACAACAACAAATACTAAAAAGGATAAAGTATTACATTGTACATCTAAAGTCAGGACAGGAGCTGATCAGTTCATTGTTGCTTATAGTGTCCATTTCACTTAACAGGTTTCCCCTTTGGCGCTCAGTTGTCACTGATCAGGGAAAACAAATGATATTTTTCTCTTTGGGACTGGCTTAATTCACTCAGCATGATGTTTTCCAGATTGCTCCATCTTGTTGCAAATGACTGGGTTTCGTTGTTTCTTACTGCTGTATAGTATTCTATGGAGTACATGTCCCATAATTTCTTTATCCAGTCTACTGTTGATGGGCATTTGGGTTGGTTCCAGGTCTTGGCTATTGTGAATTGAGCTGCAATAAACATTAATGTGCAGATGGCTTTTTTATTTGCCAAATTAATTTCCTTTGGGTAAATTCCAAGGAGTGGGATGGCTGGGTTGTATGGTAGGGTTATGTTCAGGTTTCTGAGGAATCTCCAGACAGACTTCCATAGTGGCTTAACCAGTTTGCATTCCCACCAACAGTGGATTAGTGTCCCTTTTTCCTCACATCCTCTCCAGCATCTGTTGTTGGTAGATTTCTGAATGTGAGCCATTCTAACCGGGGTGAGATGGAACCTCATTGTGGCTTTGATTTGCATTTCTCTGATTGCTAGTGATCTTGAACATTTTTTCATGTGTCTGTTGGCCATTTGGATTTCCTCTTTCGAAAAATGTCTATTGAGGTCCTTGGCCCATCTCTTAAGTGGGTTGTTTGTTTTGTTGTTGTGGATTTTCTTGATTTCTTTGTAGATTCTGGTTATCAATCCTTTATCTGTAGTATAGTTTGCGAATATTTTTTCCCATTCTGTCGGTTGCCTCTTCACTTTCCTGACTGTTTCTTTTGAAGTACAGAAACTTCTCAATTTGATGCAGTCCCAAATGTTAATTTTGGTTTTGACTGCCTGTGCTGTTGGAGTATTTTCCAGGAAGTCTTTGCCTATGCCTATATCTTGCAGGGTTTCTCCAATGCTCTCTAATAATTTGATGGTTTCGGGTCGTAGATTTAAGTCTTTAATCCATGTTGAGTGAATTTTTGTGTAAGGTGATAGGTATGGGTCTTGCTTCAAGCTTCTGCACGTGGAAATCCAATTTTCCCAGCACCATTTATTGAATAGACTGTCCTTATTCCAGGGATTAGATTTGGATCTTTGGTCAAATATAAGTTGGCTGTAGATGTTTGGATTGATTTCTGGTGTTTCTATTCTGTTCCATTGGTCTCTCCATCTGTTTCTGTACCAGTACCATGCTGTTTTGATAACAACTGCCCTGTAGTATGTCCTAAAATCAGGTATTGTGATGCCTCCGGCTTTGTTTTTGTTGTACAGGATTGCTTTGGCTATTCGAGGTCTTCTGTGTCTCCATATGAATTTCAGCATCATTTTTTCCAGATCTGAGAAGAAGGTCTTCGGGATCTTGATGGGTATTGCATTGAATGTATAAATTGCTTTTGGGAGAATAGACATTTTGATGATATTGATTCTTCCAATCCATGAGCATGGAAGATTTCTCCATTTTTTGGTATCCTCTTCTATTTCTTTCTGTAAGGTTTTGTAGTTTTCATCGTAGAGATCTTTAACGTCTTTGGTTAAGTTTATTCCAAGGTATTTGATTGTTTTTGTAGCTATTGTGAATGGCATTGATTTTAGAAGTTCTTCCTCAGCCGTGGCATTGCCTGTGTATACAAAGGCTGTTGATTTTTGTGGATTGATTTTGTATCCTGCTACTTTGCCAAACTCTTCGATGAGTTCCAGCAGTCTCTTAGTAGAGTTCTTTGGGTCCCCTAAATAAAGAATCATATCATCTGCAAAGAGGGATAGTTTGAGTTCGTCCTTCCCGATTTGTATCCCTTTAATTTCTTTTTCTTGCCTAATAGCTCTGGCCAAAACTTCCAGAACTATATTGAATAGCAGTGGTGAGAGAGGGCATCCCTGTCTGGTACCAGATTTCAGTGGAAATGCTTCCAACTTTTCCCCATTCAATAGGATGTTGGCCGTGGGTTTTTCATATATTGCTTTGATTGTATTAAGGAATGTTCCTTCCATACCCAGTTTGCTTAGAGTTTTCATCATGAAAGGGTGTTGTATTTTATCAAATGCTTTCTCTGCATCTATTGAGAGAATCATATGGTTTTTCTTCTGCAGTCTGTTAATGTAGTGTATTACGTTGATTGTTTTGCGAATGTTGAACCATCCCTGCATACCGGGGATGAATCCCACTTGTTCTGGGTGGATGATCTTTCTGATGTGTTGTTGCATTCTATTGGCCAGAATTTTATTGAGGATTTTTGCATCTATGTTCATCAGAGATATTGGTCTGTAATTCTCTTTCAATGTTGCGTCTCTTTCTGGCTTAGGAATTAAGGTGATGGTGGCTTCATAGAAAGAATTTGGGAGGATTCCCTCTTTTTCGATTGCTCTGAATAGTTTGAGAAGAATTGGAGTTAGTTCTTCTCTAAATGTCTGGTAGAACTCAGCAGTGAATCCATCTGGCCCTGGGCTTTTCTTTGTTGGGAGGGCCTTTATTACTGCTTCAATTTCTGTGTCAGTTATTGGTCTGTTTAGGTTTTCTATGTCTTCCTGGCTCAATTTAGGGAGGTTGTATGTGTCCAAGAATCTGTCCATTTCTGATAGATTTCCCTGTTTGCTGGCATACAAGTCCTTGTAGTAATTTCTGATGATTCTTTTTATTTCTGTGGCGTCTGTTGTTATGTTTCCCATTTCATCTCTGATCCTATTGATTTGGGTCTTTTCTCTTCTTTTTTTAGTTAGTTGGGACAATGGGGTGTCAATTTTGTTTATTTTTTCAAAAAACCAGCTCCTCGTTTGGCTGATTTTTTGTAATATTTTTTTGGATTCAATCCTGTTGATTTCTTCTCTGATTTTAATTATTTCTCTTCTCCTACTGGGTTTGGGTTTGGTTTGCTGCAGATTTTCTAGATCCTTGAGATGACTTGAAAGCTCATCTATTTGGTGCCTTTCCAATTTCTTGATGTAGGCACCTATTGATATAAACTTTCCTCTTAACACTGCTTTTGTTGTATCCCATAGGTTTTGGTATGTTGTGCTGTTATCCTCATTTACTTCCAGAAAATTTTCGATTTCTCTTTTAATTTCTTCTATGACCCATTGTTCATTCAGGAGCATGTTGTTCAATCTCCATGTGTTTGCACGTGCTCTAGGGATTCCTGAGTTGCCGATTTCCAATTTCATTCCACTGTGGTCTGAGAAGCTGCATGGTATGATTCTAATTCTTTTGAATTTGCTGAGACTTGCTTTATGGCCTAGTATGTGGTCAATCCTAGAGAGGGTTCCATGTACTGCTGAGAAGAATGTAAAGTCCTTAGATGTAGGATGAAATGTTCTGTAGATATCTGTTAGATCCATTTGGGCAATAGTGTCATTTAAATCTACTGTCTCCTTGTTGATCTTCTGTCCTGTTGATCTGTCTATCTCTGAGAGTGGAGTATTGAAGTCCCCCAGTACTATTGTATTGGGGTCTAAGTCTCCCTTTAAGTCCCTTAACAAGTCTTTTAAATAAGCTGGTGCCCTGTAATTAGGTGCATATACATTGATAATCGTTATATCTTCCTGTTGAATGGATCCCTTAATCATTAAATAGTGCCCCTCTTTGTCTCTCCTAACAGTTTTTGTGGTAAAGTTTATGTTGTCCGATATTAAGATGGCTACGCCCGCTCTCTTTTCATTTCTGTTGGCGTGGTATATCTTTTTCCAGCCTTTCACTCTCAGCCTGTATGGATCATTGTTGGATAGATGGGTTTCTTGTAAGCAGCAAAAGGATGGGTTTTGTTCCTTAACCCAATCAGCCAATCGGTGTCTTTTAACTGGACAGTTCAAGCCATTAACATTTAATGTGACTATTGAGAAGGAGTAACTTTGCCCTGCCATTAGCCAAAGATACTTTCTAATATATGGTTTGAGATTCCTGTGATCTTTTGGTGTGAGGTTTCCTACCTTTACCTTCTTTCATATTGGTGACCGTGTTTCTGTGTTTCTGTATGTAACACATCTTTAAGCATCTTTTGCAGGGCTGGACGAGTGGCGACAAATTCTTTCAATGTCTGTTTGCTGTGAAAGGTCTTGATTTCACCTTCATTTATAAATGAGAGCTTTGCAGGATATAATATTCTGGGCTGGCAGTTTTTCTCTCTTAGCACCTGGGCTATGTCTCGCCATTCTCTCCTAGCTTGTAGGGTTTCTGAAGAGAAGTCAGCTGTGAGTCTAATTGGAGATCCTCTGAGAGTAATCTGGCGTTTCTCTCTTGCACATTTTAGGATCTTTTCTTTATGTTTCACTGTGGTGAGTTTGATTACGACGTGTCGTGGTGAGGATCTCTTTTGGTCATGTTTATTAGGGGTTCTATGAGCTTCCTGTATTAGGATGTCTCTGTCTTTCTCCAAACCTGGGAAATTTTCTGCTAGTATATCACTAAAAAGGCCTTCTAATCCTTTCTCTCTCTCCATGCCTTCAGGTACTCCTAGAACCCGAATGTTGGGTTTTTTGAGAGTATCCTGTAGATTCCTGACAGTATTTTTTAGATTTCTGATTTCTTCTTCTTTTCTTTGATTTGATTGTTTCCTTTCCTGTTCTCTGTCTTCTAAGTCTGATATTCTCTCTTCTGCTTCGCCCATTCTGTTTTTAAGGCTCTCTAATGTGTTTGTCATTTGATCTATTGAATTCTTCATTTCATTATGATTTCTCGTCATTATCACCATTTCTTGTTCCACTAGTTGTTTCATTTCATTTTGATTCCTCCTTAATATTTCATTTTCACGAGAGAGATTTTCTACCTTGTCCATTAAGGATTTCTGTAGTTCAAGAATTTGTTTTTGAGAACTTCTTAATGTTCTTATCAATTTTTTGAGATCTGCTTCTTGTATTTCTTCAATCTCCTCATCTTCATAATCTTGAATTGGGGTGTCTTTTTCATTTGGGGGTGTCATAGTGTCTTCCTTGTTCTTGTTAGCTTGGTTTTTGCGTTTGTTGTTTGGCATGTTGGAGATATTTGGTTTCTTCACTGTGGTGTTTTTTCTTGTTACACTATGGCTCTATATTAAGTGGACTGTCTGCTTTCAGTGGTGCCTTAGAGGCTTGAGATGAGCGTGGACTGAGAGCTGTGTTTGGTTGCTCAGGGCTGAGGGTGTGTCAAAGATGACCACATTTTCTTCTAGTACATTTATACTTTCTTTTTTAAGGCTCAATCTTTTTATCTGTCTAAATTTATTTTGTTATAAAAAGTGAGGAATGAATCCAGTTTTACTTTTTACCAGATGGTTAACCAATTGTACCACCTTATTTTATTGAATAATCCATCTTTATTACCCTGAATTGAAATGCCCCCTTTATCATATTCTAAATTCTCATATATATACTATATAAATATATATATATATGTATATATATATATATATATTTCTGGACTCTCCATTTTAATCCATTGATCCCTATTTTCAAGCACCACTGCAAATAGTTTTAATTACTTGTAGTTTTAGAATGTATTTTCTCATACCATATAATGGTCATTTGTGTTTGTTATTCACCAGATTTTTATTTAATTCCTGAGAATTATTCATTTAAATTTGATGTAATTTTCCTGTCTGTTCTAGCTTTGCTTATTTTTCCAGTAAAAAATCCTGTTGATATTAATGAGTAATTAAGTAGAAAATAGTATTGTTATGATATTGAATCTTTAATATCAAGTAGTATTTGAAAGTTTTCTTTGCATAGCTTTTACATTTTTATTGTTCAATTTGTCACTGAGTATATTTGTTGTTGTTTTATTTGGTTGTTTCTAAATGTCAGAAAAAATAGTTTCACCCATTTTACTGTTTGTAAGTTTTTCAGTGCAGTTTCCTGGGTTTCCTAGATATACAGTCATACCTGCTGCCTAATTACTTAGGCACTTCCTTTCTAATTTTTATTCCTTTTTATTTTACTCTGATCACATTAATTACACTGATGGTAGTTCCAGAACAAAATAAAACACTAGGGGAAGAACCTTTTCCCCTCAGTCTTTTTTTGAAACCAATTATAAAAGAGAAAACACTGACACGGTAGTTATAAGGGGTCCCTGGCACCCACCGACGCTACCTCCTCTCTCTTACCCTTCACACTTAAATCCATTCACTGATCCTGTTGAGCACTTTATTTTGCTGATAAGGAATCAGATCTATAGAGATTAAAAATCCCCCTCCCCCCCATCAAAAATAAACAAAGACACTGTCTAAGGATGGGCATTGTGGTGCAACAGGTCAAATTGCTACTGAAGACTGCTGTATCCTGTAGTGGAGTGCCTGAGTTAAGTCCCAGCTACTCCACTTCCAACCCATCTTTTGCTAATATGCATCCTGGAGGCAGCAGATTATGGCTCAAGTAATTGGTTCTCTATCACCTACATGGGAGACCCAAAAAAATGAAGTCCTAGGCTTCTGGTTGTGGGCTGGCCCAGCCCTAGCTGTTGTGGTCATTTGGGGAGTGAACCAGAGGATAGAATCCCTCTCTTTCTCTTTCTGTCACTCTGCCTTCCAAATAAATAAAAATAATAAGTAAATAAACACTTAAGAAAGTAAAGACATTATCTTTAGGTAAAATTATCACATTATGTGAAAGAAATAAATTCAGTCCTTTTTTTCCCACTTATTCATTGATTCACTCATTTAATAGACCAATACCAAGAATATAACACCATAGACTCATAGCCTTTGGCAGGGATCAGCAAACTGTGGCCTATGGACCAAATTTAGGCTATTCATTTTTTTTAAAGAGTGGACTTTTTCTTTTAAATATTGAAAAGGCAGTTAATCTGCTGGTTCACTCCTCCAATGGATACAATGGCTAGGACTGGGCCAGATTGAAGTCAGGAGCCAGGAGCTTCTTTTGGGTCCCCCACATGGATGCAGGGACTCAAGCACTTGGTCTATTCTCTGTTGCTTTTCCAGGTACATTAGCAGGGAAGTGGAGCAGCCAGGACTTGAACCAGCACCCATATGGGATGCTGGCATTGCAGGCAGCAGGTCAGCCTGGTACGCCAAAGCACCAGCTCTTATTCTGTTTTTATATGGCATACAAGCTAAGAAAAAGAATTTTTTTTATATTTTAAATAATTGGAAAGAAATCAAAGGAAAAATAATTGTTATGGATTGAGTAGTGCTTATTCTCCAAAACTCATGCAGATGTTTAAACTCTGGTCTCTTAATGGTTGAAGGATTAAGGGTGGAATTATGATGTACCTATAGCATCTGAGAGGTGGGTCTGGTGGAAGGTGTTTAAGTCATTGGGGGAATGCCCTCAGAGTGTGGTTCTCATGGGGAGTTCATTACTTGAGTTCAAGTTCTGCCTACTTCTCTCTCTATATTTCGTGGCTCACTATGTGATAGTTCTTTTGCACCTCCCATGAGCAGCCTCCATCAGATACTGGAACATGGAGTCACCTGATCCTGAACTTTAACTTTTAAACTATAAGCTGAAATACATTTTTTCTTTCCCAAGAAGTTCTTCTTGAATATTTTAGTTAAGGTATGGAAAAGTGGAATAATAAAGTATTTCATGATCCCCCCAAATTATCTGAAATTTAGATTTCAGTATCTATTAAGTTTTATTGAAACACAGCTGTGGTCACTTACTTAGATATCATCTGTGGCTGATTTCTTATTATAGCAGCTGATTTCAGTAGTGCTGAAAGAAATCACATGGTCCTGCAGGGCCTATTTACCATCTATCTATGAAACATTTGCCAATGTCAGAGTTATTGAGGGCACCCAGGAATTTAAATAAGTTCTTTTCCTCCATTCTTATGCCTATTAAGTGAGGTAAGCATGTAAATGAATAGAAGCAATGTGAGATGATAATTGACTCAGTGTTTGGAAGAGGACAGTGGAAATAGATATCTAGATGCCCTGGTGGGATCCAGGAATTTTTGATTTCACATGTTGATTCCAAAGGAGAAATAGGCATTGTTCTACAAGAGCAGAGAGAATTCCAAAGGGAGGCCAGACACTGCCCATGGTGTTCACAGAACTAAGCACTGTTCCCAAGAGACCATATAAGATAGTATAGACTCTGAAGTTTCTCTGTTGTTTTTTATCTGAGAAAATTGGATCTAATAGCTTTGGTTTGGGGCCAGCATCATGGCACACTGGATTAAACCACTGTCTGCAATACTGGCATCCCTTATAAGAGTGTTGGCTTGAGTCCTACTTGTTCCTCTTCTAGTTTAGCTTCCTGTTAATGTGCCTCAGAATGCAACAAGTGTTGATTCGAGTACTTGGGACCCTGCCACTCACTTGGGAGGCCCGGATGGAGTTCCTGGCTTCTAGCTTTGGCCTGGTCCAGCCCTGGTCTTTGAGGACATTTGGGGAGTGAACCAGCAGATGGAAGATCTTTCTCTCTCTCTCTCTCTCTCTCTCTCTCTCTCTCTCTGTTGCTCTGCTCAAATAAATACATTTTTTAAAAAAATAACTATGCTTCAGCTTCTACAAAATGTGTTGTGAGAGTAATAAATGCTGGTTAGAAATGTGCCTAACATGCGGTGTGATATACAAGCCAATTATTGTTATTATGGATAGAGAGTGCAGTCAGAGGACAGAGTGGGGGAGAGATGGGATTGGAGACGTGAGGGTTGAATCTTGCAGGATGTGTGACATTTATTTTTTAAAGATTTTTTTTTTTAATTTATGTGAAAGGTAGAGTGACAGAGTAGAAACAGAGAAAGAGATCCTCCATGTGCTGGTTTACTCCCCAAACATCTGCGACTGGGTGTGGCCAAAGCCAGGAGCCTAGAACTCCATCTGGATCTCTCACAGGGCTGGCGGGGGCTCAAGTATTCAGGCCATCCTTCACTGCTTTCTAAGGCATTTTATCAAGGAGCTCAAACCTATCCTCTAATATGGAATGCCAGCATCATAGATGGCAGCTTAACCCACTACACCATGACACTAGCTCTGGGGCCTGTGAGTTAGATGAATTGTTGGTTAGTGATGAGCATCCGTGGCAGAACATCACATTGGTGGCCTCAAACGAACCAGCCCTTCTAGTATTCACATCCTTTAGGTAAATCCCATCTCATATTGAGTCTGGACGTTGTTGTATGATTAGCTTCTGCTAACTGCATGTTGGTAAATGTGATTCAAGCAGAGACTTGGTAGGTACATCGAGGATTATCTTCTTGGAATGTTCCTTAAAATCCTTATTGACTAAGAGGTCTTATTGTCCCACTGGAGACCAAATAGTCAATTAACAGAGATAGAAAGTATAGCAGAGGTTACTAGGAACTGAGCAGAGGGAGAATGGAGTTACTGGTTTATGAGCTCAGAGATTGTGTTGAGGAAAATGAAAAGCTTATAGAAATTCATAGTAGTGATAGTGCCCAACATTGTAAATGTACTTAATTCCACTGAATTATACACCTAAAAATGATTACAATGGTAAGTTTATATTTTATATATATTTTACCACAATAGAACATCATACATATTAACTCTCAGATTAGTTCATTCAGACTCTGCAGCTCTTATCCTCCATTGGTTAAGGATTCTCCTGGGGGGGGGGGGTCACTCACTTGTCTCAGGTGGCTCTTGTTTGCAAGGTTAAGTAGGTTCTCTTGAGAAGAACCCAGGGGCAAAGCAAGGACTCAGGCATGTTCTATTGGTGTAATAGCATCAGCATGAGTTGGGGCTTACATGGAGCAATCAGTGCTGCAATTGAGATGGTTGAAAGGATGTGACATTGGGTCCCAGAAGGTCTTTGGTACATGTATCCTTTTAACAATTCTCAGGCATTTGTAAATAAATGAATTAGGCTATCTCCCTTTATTTGCATACATTTCTATATACTTATAGTTTTATTCTTGTAAATATAAAATCATATTATTCATGTTGTTTGACAACTTGCTTTTCTCCTTGGTATATTTCTAAGTTAGTACTTGTAGACACACTTCAAACTATTTAACCGCTGTAGAGTAGTCTGTTATCTGGAAGTGCTGTGATTTTTTTCATCCCTGTGCAACATGCTTTCATATTCATCAATAACAAAACAACACTTGCTAAGGTAACTAATGATTTTCATATCTTTGAGTCCAGTGAGTTATTTTAGGGAATTCTTATTCATCCCTCCCTTACTGAAATCTTCTTTGATGTGTTTTCTTTGATGTTTGGATCATGATGGGTATATTCTCAGCTTCAAATTACACTTTTCCCAACATGACTTAAAAAGAATTAGCAAATATAATGATAGATTCAAAATCAGATCGTGAAGAAAAATAAGATAGGATTTTTCTTACCATTTTTCAAAAAACATTTTCCCAAGTGGTTTGCTCTTGAATTTTCGGTAAGCAAGAAAAAAAAGTCTAAAAACATTTGACTTGAAGTTTGAAGAAGATATCTGCTAATTATAGCTTGCAAACATGTGCAGCAAAATAACACACATGTGGATTACAGCACTCTGTATTCTTGACTGACACTGAGTGAAATAGGCTATTATTAGTTGGGAATTATGTAGGCAGGACATAAATGGGGAGATTTTAACAATTACGTGAAAAGACATTTTTTTTCCCACCTTTCAATGTCAGCATATTTTAATGTCTTTTGAAAGCCAGTCTTATTTAATTGAAATCATTTCAGGGGATGGAGGAGTATTTATGTTGAGCTGTTATTAACCTGTTTAGTTTGAGGTTCACGCTTGGGACTAAGATCACAAAGTATTACATGTATATTCATTGGAATGCAAAAAGCATAGAGGCACAAAACACAAGCTCAGCCATCTTGGGTGCCTTTGTTAGCTCAGGCTGCTATAAGACAATCCACAGATTGTCCTGAACAATGTTTTTTTCTCACAGTTCTGGAGGCTGGGAAGTCCAAGGTCAAGGTCCTGGTGAGGACCTGTTGCTGGCTGTCTGACAACAGCCTTCTCACTATATCTTCATATGGCAGAAAAAGAAAGATCTTGGTGACTCTCTTCTCACAAGGGCATTGGTCCCATCATGGGGAATCCACTTTTGTGAATTCATCTTAACCTAGTTCCTCTCAAAGGCCTACCTCCTAATATGTCACTTTAGGGGTTGGGCTTCAACACCTAAATTTGGGGGCAACACAACGGTTCATGAGACTGGGATGTGTTTTGCCTCTTATTACCTGTGTGTACTTTGTCATGTCATTCAATCTGAGATTTCTGATCAATAAGGTGAAAGTCATGTTTCTGAATCTCAGCTAGCTGGAACACAAAGATGAGGTGAGACAGGGTTTCTAACACGCTTGGTGATGCCATCTGTTGGAGTAGCTGTTACTAGAACTTCTCTATAAGTGAAAAGGTCAGTCACTTTCAACCCTCCAGTATGATGGTGGTCACTTGTGTTGGAAGGGGATGCTCTCAGCAGGGCTCGGTGGAACCTGAAAGTAGTAACTGTGCCAGCAAAGCAGCCTACTGGGAGAGGAGGCTTGTTAGCACTTGAAGGGACACCCTGACAATAGGGACTCCATTTTAGAGTACCTAAGACTCCATCTTGAGAAAACACCCCCCGCTATGAAACTATGGTCTCAAACTAAGACAATAATAGTATACTACATCCCACCTGGCAGAGCATAGAAATCCCCTAGCATGATTGCTCAAGCTTAAAACAGATAGGATGCACCTGGATTAATGTCAAGATTGTAATTTGTGTATGGTGCTTGAACTAATGTAAAGATTGTAATTGACATTAGTTTCACATATGCTTTAGGTCAGCTGGTAACTATTATTCCTCTAAGTCTAGCAACCATGTATTCCCCCTCTCCTCCTTGTGGTTTTTGCCTTTATAAACCCTGTTGCTTTTGAGCTCCGACATCAAGAGTTCTTTAGGGCATGAGCCCACTCTTGACCACTGGCAATACAGGACTCCAGAGTTTATCAGTGTGTGGCGCCCCTCTGTAAGCACTCACTCAGGCACAATACACTGACTCCACCCACACACTGGCTGGGTTCTGATGAGGACTAGGGAGCTGCTATGCTTGGATACAGTTTAAGTGTAACCTCCACATTTTCTTGTATTGACATTTGATCTCCATGGATCAAATTAGAGGATGGAAACTTAATCCAACTGTGCTATTTAGTGGTTGGGACCTTTGGTAGGTGGACAGCATTAGATTAGCTCATTCATATGGAGCTTTTATGTCTGAAACCTGGTAGTTTTACAAGGGGAGAGAGAGAGAGAGAGAAAGACCAGAAGAAACACACACCTACTCTCTCTCTCTTATCTTCTGGTGCCCTGTTCCACCTCAGGACTTTGCTAGCAGAAGGCCATCACTAGGCCCCCTCAACCATACACCATGGGAGCCATGAGCCCAAATAAACCTGATTTCTTTCTTTTTAAAGAAAGTGTATATTTTTAAAGATTATGATGGGGAGAAAGACAGAAAGACATATCTTCCACCCATAGTCCAATCAATGTAAGAGGGATTAGAGACTGCTGTAATTGATGTAACCTATCATGGCTCATCTGATGAGACTAAATACTTTGCAGCATGAAGTCAGGTCTTTGGTAGCAAGAAAGGAGAGAACTATTGCTAACCAACCATTATCTGCCACACCCTCCCCCAAATTCCCAGCCTCAGTTTTACAGTTGTACCATTTTGTTCCTTGTAGCAAACAATGATCACTGGAACAAATTGACTAGGTTTTCATTTAACATTTTTTAGAAATTTATTTTCACTTTATTTGAAAGGAAGACACACATACATACACACACACAATAGGGGAGGGGAGGAAGAGATCTCCCATCCTGTGGTTCACTCCCCAAATGTTTACAACAGCCAAGGCTTGACTAGGGCAAAGTCAGGAGTCCAACATTCATGTGTCCTGCATGAGTGGTAAGGACCCAACTACTTGAGCCATCATCTGCTACCTCCCAAGGTGCACATTAGCAGGAAGCAAGAATGGAAGCAGAGTAACTGGTACTTGCATCAGGTACTCTGATATGGGATACAGGTATCCCAAGTGGTGTCTTAAACCACTACACCTCATTTTCTAAAAGAGTCTTCCATTGGAAAGAAGTAGGAAGGATATCTGACTTGCATATCATCTAAGTAAAGAGAAAGCCTTGCAGTCCAGATCTTCATCATCTGTGGAGCTATAATATAACAAGACCCTCCAAGTTTGCCTCTCTGCCTCCAGTCTCTCTGTTCCAGTCCATTGCCCTCACTACCAACAGCGTGACTTTCCTAAATTCCAGATATGATAGTTTCATTTTACTTCTTAAAAATTTTCTAGTGGCTTCCATCTCCTGTCACAACATCTAAACTCCTCAACAACACAAACAATGCTCTTCACATTCTTGTCTCACCTACCTCCCCGGTGTCATCCTCAGCCCCCTTTTCTTACCCACCCCAGCTTCATTTTGCCTGAAAGGCACAATCATGCATCCATACATGATTTACCACTCCACTCCTTCTTTCTGGTATGTATCAAGTATCTCCAACAATCAGGTGAATGAGGGGAGCAGACAATATGTAAGTATAAAAAGTTGTACTGATCACTGACCTCAGTGTCTTAGAGAGAATAGGGAATTATGATGAATTATGATGACAGTGGCAGACTGGAGAAAACATGCTTAAATAGACCATTCACTACTCAGCTTCAGCAAATTGTTGCCATGACAGAACATGGGCTCTTCATTTCTAAAAGATTCTGACTACTCCAAAGAAGTCATGAAGCAGTATCTTATGTGAAATATACATTTAGTTTTAGTTTTTTTTTTTCAAAATCTTGTAGGCCATAAAATGAAAACAAAACAGACCAGATAGCATGAGTCATAAGTTTTCCATCTCTCTTTTGATCATGCCCTCCTCAGCACAACCACAGAATTAGATTGAACCATAGGAAACTGCTGAAAGGCAATTTAATAAAGTTCCATCTGATAATTTGATCGTGTGCCCAGTAGGATATAAAACATAGCATATAAAATACATGGGACAAGGTTATCTGAGAATGACTTGAATTTTTTCTTAACTCTTAAGTGCATGATGTCAGACTTCTTAATTTTTCTTAATCAAATTAATTTTGGCCTATGCTTCCTACAATCTGTCCCAAACTGCATTGGCATGAAATATATCATTTATTTTTCAGGGCTTTTGCCCTCTTCTTCTCCCTGTAGATCACATAAAACCCTCTACTTCTATCTATAGGGTTGTAAAAGGACATGGTGGTGGATCTGGGATGCTTCTGGTCCATCAGTGATAGGCAGCTCCTCTGCACCAGGCACACAGTTTCTCTCTCCCACTCAGCATCTGGGACATAGCTGTTGCTTCCAAGGGTGTGGTTTCCAGTAAGAAGTCTGCAGGCAACTACCTTTGGAGTGGTGCATGAGAACAGACAGAAGGTTCTCACAACTGGTGGAACTGCCACCCTCTCTCTTCATTTTCTTGGAGAGGCTATGGGACTCTTTCCACGGTTGGTCCATTGCCTTGTCCTTCAAACTTTCTATTACCTTCCTTCTGAGATGGTCTAGAAATTGCATTTTGAAAAGCTACAGAAGAAGGAAGAGGAAGCTTAATTTTCCAAAGTCATTTCTGACATTTTCCTTTAGTAAAGAAAACAAAATATCATTTAAATTTATTGTTATAACACAACACCAGAATATTAATTAATAATTATGCTATATTTGTTTACACAAAAACTTCCCTGTCTAGACCTTATTATTTTTCCCTGTGCAGCTTACACACTTTGCTGGGTATCTAGTGCTTAATAGGTACCAAAAATTGATCAATGAATGGACCTAAATATGCCAGCTTTACATCATAAAAGAAGTGGGGGAGGAATGGGAGGGAGAGCGAAAGAGTGAAGAGGCTGGAGGAGGAGGAATAGCTGGAGCTGAAGTCTTGACCCTTTCTTCCTATAATATTTATTCTCAAGAAAATGACTACTCAGGCATTTTCATCACATTTTATGATAGAAGAAACAGACACAGTGAATTGTTAAATGAGCTATCTGGGACAATTTGCTTCCAAGCAGCAGAGCTAGGTTTTAAAGGGATATACTTCTGACTCCAAGGTCCTGCTAATCACTACAACTTCACCACTCCTTGACTATCCAAATATTCACAATTAACTTGGTGGTACAAGAGCCTCTGGCTGAAGCTGCCTGCATTTGAAAAATATAAAATAATATAAAAACAACCCTTTTCTTGGGCCTGAAGAAATACAACCCTGAAGTGAAATACAAGAAACTAGAAGCTACGACTTTTTTTTTTTTCAAATTTATTTATTATGTGAAAGGCAGAGTGACAGAGGGAGAGAGACAGAGAGAGCAATAACAGAGGGATAACTTCTATCTGCTGGTTTACTCTCCCAAATGCCTGCAACAGCCGGGGATGGGCCTGGCTGAATCCAAGAACCAGGAACTCTTTCTGGATCTCCCAAGTGGCAGAAATGGAAGTGCTCAAACTACATCATTGATTCCAAGGCACACTGGCAGGGAGTTAAAAGCAGAGTAGCTGATACTGAAACTGGCACTCTGGTATGGGATGCCAGTATTCCAAGTTGTGACTTACCCAGCCACACCAGAATACCTGCTCCAGAAGCTACTTCTGAGAGATGATTTCCATAGTAGCCCAACCTGATTGTGGCCCAGCATGACTGGCATTTTGTCTTATCTCTTTATCTACATGAATTCCTTCTTTAAAATGTTACCTGATCCAGCTAAGACAACTCACCATATCTGAAAGTCTCTGATTAATTTCAATCCAATTATGCAAGGATTTTTCTTTCCTGTGGTACATAGGTTACATTAGGAACTCAAATGAATAGGGAATGAATTGACCTCTTGCAGGAAAGTTAATAGCTTATCACTTCAATGGAACCTAGTCAAGAAGAAATGACTTACTGAACACAGGCTTCTCAATTTATACAACTTACAAACTTGGGCTAGTTATGAAGCAGGTCAGCTAAAATTAATAAAAATTTGGAATTACTGTTTCATGTACAGGAAAGAACATTTGGTTTTTAAATTTGCATCAAGGAAGTATAATTAATTCAGTGTAAAATATTTCCAAGTTGAGTTTCCTCTTCTGCTTTTGTATGTAGAAACTATGTGTTATTGGTTATTAGGGTTATTGATTTTATTTTTTACTTTCTACCTTGCTTATTTTTATTTATTTGAAAGATGAAGCAACAGAGAGAAAGAGAGTTCAGAGTAAGAGAACAAGACAGAGAGGGACAGAGAGGGAGCTTCCGTTTGCTGGTTTACTTCTTAAATGTCTTCTTAAATGGGATTCGGCAACACCCAGGACTGGACCAAGCCAAATCTAGGAGCCAGAACTCCATCTGTGCCTTCCACTTAGAAGGTAGGGACCCAGGCCCCTGAGCCACCACCTGTTGCCACATAGGGTATTCATTAGCAGGAAACTGGATCAAAAGTGGATGAGGGACTCAAACCCAGGCATTTCAATATTGGACGCAGGAATCCCAAGTGGCATCTTAGCCATTGCACCAAATGCCTACCCCAAGGTCGCTAGTTATACTTGTAAAAAAAAAATCACATTTTTAAAAACACAGGCGATTCTCATAAGTAAATTGTTGAGTTTGAATATGACATTAACTTAACAAAATCAGAAATTTGTACAAATCCAAATCAAAAACTCTTAATATCGCTGACTGCCAGAAGATGGGGGGAAATGCAAATGAGCAGACTTTCAACAGATGACAGTAGTAGCTACTGTTGATCATGGGCCAGTGCTTTTGCAACACGTAATGCAAGAGACAGCAATTATTACTCTTACTTTTCAGTTATGTTACAGAGTTTTAGGAGAGTAAGTGACTGGCTCAGAGCCACACAGTTGTAAGTAACAGAACTGAGGCTCAGACTGAGATTGGCTTGGTTGCAGAATCTCTGTTCCTAATTCCAGTTTACACTGCTTTCATTTTAGTGCTTAGATTGATTTAGGCTTGATCTACTCTCATGTTTCTCAAATTTAAGCTCTTCTAATGAAAGCGATTCATGTGGATTATCGGTGCTGACATAAATTATTTTCATTATAAGAAGCTTAAATACATAAAAAACAGATTCCTTGTTTTGTCCCATATTTCTTATGTAGGGATAAATTACAAATAATTTACAAATAAAGACCCAAGCAAATTACAAAACCAATAAAATTTAAATTAGTAGTATCATTAACATGATAGAAGATGCTGTTTTGCTGGGACTAAATTACCCAGTTTAGTCTGAAAAATATCCAGAGCTATCTATTGTAAATAATTAGTGTCCATGGAAGTTGAATGTTGTCATAAATGTAATGTTCAGACTGTTGTTAATAACTACAAGGCAGTGACAAACCTTCAGAAGCCAATTTTAATGAGGAACAATTTATAACTCTGCAAATGATCTTATTTACTTGAAGATAGGATATGCATGCGTTCTGCCTCTTTCAGAATTCTACGTTGAAGAATCTCTAATTGAATTACCAACAGAAAACTGAAAATTTCTCTTTTTGTGTTAGCTACCATTCAAAATTATTCTCAATCTTTAATAAACTGGCTCTGATAGTACCCCAGGAATCTGATTATTTTGGGATCAGCAGGTCTAAACTACTGCCATGCAACAATGTGGTTCCATTCTCTGTCTCTTTTCCTGTTTTGAAAATTTTGTACGCTGGTCAAGGTTAGTGTTAACCGCCATTACTGTTAAGTCCTCTATTTTTTTACAGACTGAACCCAGTAAAGTTCATGCCCCCCTCGTGGCACAGTCTGTCCAGGCTGTTTTTCAAAAGCCTGGTTCCTTTCCATTGTCATCTTCCTTTAGTCTTCAGAGGCTGGTTCATCTGGTGATAGGGAAATAGAGCCAAGATGGTTATGTGGTTTAGATGTGGGAGGTGAGGGGAGAGGCCTGCTTCATAAAGCCTGGCCCATAGGCAAGACTGAAATTCTCACATCCTATTGGCAGAAATCAGTCACCTGGCCACAGCCAAATGCTCAGGAGGCTAGTAAATATAGGCCAGCTGGGAGCTAAAAAGGAAAACAACATGAGGGGTCTTCAACATATTACAAAAAAACTATATGTGGATTTCAAATATTTTTGCACCAAAATAAATATCTTTTAATTCCATTTTTCTATGAACTTTCTGAAATATTCTCCTAAGTGTACAATAGAATATTCTGTTATACAAAACCAATATTTTCTTTAGTTATTATATGAATCAGACCATAAACATGGAAATGAAAAATGAGTCCCCTAATTACGCAGTAGTTACAAGTTTAAGTGTCCATGCTGATGATCAACGTGTGTTTACACTGATGTTTTAGATCACCAAAGAAATGAGAACAGTTAGTGTGAAAACTGTCTTTGAAAACTCAAAGGCCTCTGAGAAAATCTAACATCATGGCTTACAAGCCTTAATTTGAGGAACATCACACTAATGAAATCTCCATTCTAATCCATCTGGAATGCTCCCCATACCTGTTCATTTATCCGTGTTATACTTGGCCTTGGGATTTTGTTGATGCAGTATACCTACCTGGAATGTTCTATTCCAATCTTTTCAGAAATTGATTGAAATACTACTGATTATGGTTAATGTCTTACACATTTATGATAGTTCCTTAGTCTTCATGTTCTCAATAATATTTAGTTTTTCAGAATTCTTAGAACTAAAAATGTAGCCGGCGCCGTGGCTCACTAGGCTAATCCTCCGCCTTGCGGCGCCAGCACACCGGGTTCTAGTCCCGGTCGGGTTGCCGGATTCTGTCCCGGTTGCCCCTCTTCCAGGCCAGCTCTCTGCTGTGGCCAGGGAGTGCAGTGGAGGATGGCCCAAGTCCTTGGGCCCTGCACTCCATGGGAGACCAGGAGAAGCACCTGGCTCCTGCCATCGGATCAGCGTGGTGCGCCGGCCGCGGCGGCCATTGGAGGGTGAACCAACGGCAAAGGAAGACCTTTCTCTCTGTCTCCCTCTCTCACTATCCACTCTGCCTGTCAAAAAAAAAAAGAACTAAAAACATTATTTCATTTCTGAATATATGATTTATTTCATTAGGTGGTTTCCAGACAGAGTCCAGAGAAATTTTTTACCCAACAAAGAAATGAAGAAAATAAGTACAGAATATTGAACTCTTAGGAAAGGTTTAATTAATTTAACCTTCAAAGATTTTTTTGAATGAGAGTGTGTCTTTTCTATTTTAATGTTAAGATGACCTTTATAAAATGATGACTTGAGAAATAGAGGAAACTCTCTTTTTACACCTCTGCCCCAACCCAATGAGGAAACTGAAGTCAGAGAGACAATGTCTCTAAAGCTAAGTCAATACCCAAATGTATGCTCAGCCATCTTTAATACCCTGACATTGGTTTCAAAGTGGAAGTCATAGTTCTAGATACCATAAGCAAACAGGCCAAAGTTTAACAACATGGAAAGATAGTATGTAAATGGGCATCGATAGACAGAAAATTGATTCTGTATCAATACATTCAGATTTCTGAGGTATCTCCAAACTGTCTTCCATAGTGGCTGTACCAGTTTGCATTCCCACCAACAGTGGATTAGGGTACCTTTTCCCCCACATCCTTGCCAGCATTTATTGTTTGTTGATTTCTGTATGAAAGCCATTCTAACTGGGGTGAGGTGAAACCTCATTGTGGTTTTGATTTGCATTTCGTTGAAGGCTAGTGATCCTGAACATTTTTTCATGTGTCTGTTGGCCATTTGGATTTCCTCTTTTGAAAAAATGTCTGTTTAAGTCTTTTGGCCCATCTCTTAACTGGGTTGTTTGTTTTGTTGTTGTGGAGCTTCTTGATCTCTTTGTAGACTCTGGTTATTAATCCTTTATTAGTGCATAGTTTGTAAATAATTTCTCCCATCCTGTTGGTTGCCTCTTCACTTTGCTGAGTGTTTCTTTTGCTGTACAGAAACTTCTCAATTTGATATAATCCCAGATGTTAATTTTGGCTTTGGCTGCCTGTGTCTCCATAGTCTTTTCCAAGAAGCCTTTGCCTGTGCCAATATTCTGCAGTGTTTCTCCCATGTTCTCTAATAATTTGATGGTGTCGTGTCATAGATTTAGATCCTTAATCCATGTTGAGTGGATTTTTGTGTTAGGTATAAGGTAGGGGTCTTGCTTCATACTTCTGCATTTGGAAATCCGGTTTTCCCAGCACCATTTATTGAATAGACTGTCCTTGCTCCAGGAATTGGTTTTAGCTCCTTGATCAAATATAAGTTGGTTATAGATGTTTCGATTGATTTCTGGTGTTTCTATTCTGTTCCATGGGTTTATTCAATCTGTTTTTGTACTGGTACCATGCTGTTTTGATTATAGCTGCCCTGTAGTATGTCTTGAAATCTGGTATTGTGTTGCCTCTGGCTTTGTTTTTCTTGTATCAGATTGCTTTAGCTATGGAGGTCTCCTGTGCCTCCATATGAATTTTAGCATCATTTTTTCTAGATTTGAGAAGAATGTCTTTGGTATGTTAATTGGTATCACATTGAATCTGTAAATTGCTTTTGGAAGAATGAACATTCTGATGATACTGATTCTTCCAATTCATGAACATGGAAGATTTTTCCTTTTTTTTTTTTTTTTTTTTGTATCTTCTTCTATTTCTTTCTTTCTTTTTTTTTTTAAAGTGTTTATTTTTTATTTGACAGATAGAGCTAGACAGAGAGAGACACAGAGAGGAAGATCTTCCTTCTGTTGGTTCACCCCCCAAATGACCGCCAGGAGCCAGGTTAAGTGTGGTTAAGTGGTTAAGACCAGCTTTTTCCTGGTCTCCCGTGTGGGTGCAGGCGCCCAAGCACCTGGGCCATCCTCCACTGCCTTCCCCGGGCCACAGCAGAGAGCTGGACTAAAAGAGGAACAACCGGGACTAGAACCCAGCACTCATATTTCTTTCTTTAAAATTTTGTAATTCTCATCGTAGAGATCTTTGACATCCTTGGTTGAGTTTATTCCAAGGTATTTGATTTTTTTTTTTTTTTTTGGGATTGATCTTAGAAGTTCTTCCTCAGCCATGGCATTGTCTGTGTATACAGTGGCTGTTGATTTTTGTATATTGATTTTATATCCTTCTACTTTACCAAACTCTTCTATGAGCTCCAATAATCTTATTGGAGTTCTTTGGATCCTGTATATAAAGAATCATGTTGTCTGCAAATAGGGATAGTTTGACTTCCTCCTTCCCAATTTGTATCTCTTTGATTTATTTTTCTTGCCTAAAACCATGCAATTTCATAGATTTTAAAGCAGCATTTTCCCAAACATATGTCACAGTAGGACAAATATATGAAAAAATGCAACTTCACTATTAATCAAAAAATGCAAATTATCATAAGAAATATTTTCAGTCATCATATTGGCAATTTTATTCTTAAGCTTGGTACTGGAGATTGGTGAGCAAATAAGAAGTATGTTCTCTCAAGTGCTGATGGTAGAAGTGCTTCTGTTTTCTTTCTGGTTCTCATTTTACAATGTGTAACAAAGGGTTTTTTATTGCAGCCTCCTGCCATATGCATCAGGCTTATTTAAAACAGGGACTGTATTTCTGCCTCCTGAGTATTCATGTTGTCTGTACTACTCATAATTTGATAATATGTTTTTAATTTTATATGGTTATTGAATGGTCACTAAGTATTTGTAATAGTAATAAACACATGTTTAAAAAAGTAAGCATAGTCTTTAACACAGCATTAAGTTCTCTAGGAATATGTATATAAAATGTGGGCTATATACCAAGCATCATCTATAAAGATTTTTATCTTGTTATAAGTTTAGCAAGAAAAAATGTACATTTTCTGTTTACCAATTTAAACATTAGGATAAGCTTTCTAAATATTAGTACATTTAAACAACAACAGCAATTAAAAAGCACATTGAAAATAATTATTTATAACATTAGAAAATGTTATAGTATATATTATCAAATCAAAATGACATTGTATTCCCTTTTTTTAAAAATGAGTAGTTTAGTTGCTTTAGAAAAAATACTGGGACGAGTGTTTGGTTCAGCAGTTAAGATGTCACTTTGGACACCTGCACCGCATATGAGTGTCTTGTTTGAGTCCAAGCTCCACTCCTGATCATGCTTTTTGCTAATGTGCATACTGGGAGTCAGTGGTGATGGACCTGCCATCCTTATGGGAGACCTAGATTGGGTTTCTGGCTCCTGATTTCCACCTGGCCCAGCCCTAGCTTTTGAGGGCACTTGGGAAGTGAACCAGCAGATGGAAAAATATCCCTGTCCCTTTTCTTTCTCTCTCTCTCTCTCTCTCTCTCTCTCTCTTTCTTCCTTTCAAGGAAAGTGAAAGTATACTAGAAAATGCTAAAACAAATGTGAAACACTCATTATTTCATTGTAATGGTCAGATAGCTGATTTTTTAAATGCTTTTCTATACTAAACATGTATTGTTTCTATAATAAAGAAGAGGATAAATGTTCTTTTTGTTTTTGAGATTGATTTGAAAAAGAAACTCTTTGCATTTGATGACTTCTCATCAAATGTCATTGTTTGTTTTAATAAATAATGATGGTTTGATGAAGCAAATGGTTTGATCAAACAAATGAAACATAAAGAACCAATTAGTCATATTTTATGATAGATTGTGGGATGTTTTTCCATTGTGATTTCTGCAGAAAATATGTAGGATATAAAATGATATATTAAAGATTATTAAAGAGTCACACATTATCTGTGTAAGTTGTGGAACCATATCACTTAGAACTGACACTCAAAATAGAATCTATTTTATGTGAAGTTAAACTTCAACCTTGTATATCCCACAAGCAAGAACAGCAACTTAATGCTTTAAAAATCTGCTTGCCTGCATCTCTCTCCCTGCCAGTGCTATTTAAAGATTGGTGTAAGCACACTTATCAATAGGATGTGTGAGTCATTTCAACAATTATGAGAAACAGCATTTCTTTTCTAAAAGATAGGCAGCAGTTTCTTAAACTTTAAGCAAAATGGCATTCATCAAGTGAATGAATGATCTTAGCAGCTGTTTAGAAGCCTTCAAGTCTTTTGTTGCTTGCTTTGGTCAATCCACATTGCTGTAGGTGACAAACAAATCAAGTGATCCAGGAAGCATAAAACGTGGCAATTTTAACATGACTCATTGGATGCACATCATCTAAATTCCCTACAGTGCTTTATAAGGCCCTCCACGTGTGTCAAAAACGTGAAGATAGCTCCCTGTATTCCGCATGGTAGATATTTAAATTTTTTCCTACTCTTATCAAGACATTGCTTCTGTCACCTACCCCTCAACTCATGACTTTAACATTTGCATTATTCAGAAAACTGAAGACACCAGCCAGAAAATGACTACTTTGCTTCATTGAACATGCAAACTTACCCACCTCAGCACCTACCAATCTAGTCTTTCTATGGCTAGTTTCTCTACCTGTGCTCTGAGTCTCACCTTCCTCTGCCTTCTCAGGGACTGTACTCCACTAATGAGCATTCTTACCTCTGTATTCAGCTTCCTGCATCAACCATGGGCATTTCAATAGCCTTCTAAATAGCACACGAGTTGCAATAATAAAACAGCAATTTTCATCTACTGAGCATTTAGTCTGTATTAGGCAAGGTGTTAACAACATTTAAATGTCATCAGGCCTGACAATGGTGTTCTGGAAAAAAAAAAACTTAAAACTTATTTGAGAGCCAGGAAAAGATATAGGAAGAGAGATAGGAAGACACAGAGAGACATACGGATAGAAAGAGAGAGTGAAAGAGAGAGAGAGAGAGAGAGAGAGAACTCACAACAACTGACTTACTCCCCAAATGACTGCAAGGGTCAAGGTTGGGCCAGGGTCAAAGCCAGAAGCCAGTAACTCAATCCTGGTCTCCCACCTGGGTGTCAGGAAGCCAATTATTTGACGCATCACAGCTGCCTTCCAGGGTCTGCATTAACAAGGAGCTGGAACTAGAGTTGGGGATCAAACCCAGCTATCTGATATAGGACTCAGGTATCATATCTGCCATGCAAAGACTTGCCCCTATTAGCTTATTTTTCTCAACTTCTTTTAAGGTCGTTATGTTTTCTATATTATATACATGAGGGAGCTGAAAGCTCAGGAAGGCTAAGCACCATCCACAATTATGCAACCTATTTGGAAAAGCTGGGATTCAAAACAAGTAAGTTTCTTTAAAAATGTGTTATTTATTTGAGTGAAAGAGAAATGTAGGTAGGTAGGTAGGTAGAGAGAGAGAGAGAGAGAGAGAGAAATCTTCCATCCACTGGTTCATTCCACAAATTCCTATAACATCCAGGTCTGGGTCATGCTGAAACCAGGGACAAAGAACTCCATCCAGATCTCCCACATGGGTGACAGAAACCCAAGTAGTTGGTCTATCATCTGCTGCCTGCGAGAACCTACCTTGGAAACAGATGTGGGACTCAATCCCAGGCACTCCAAGATGTGATGTAGTGCCAAGGAGTACCTTAACCTGCTACACTGCAATGCTCACACCAAACCAAACTCTTGATTACAAGACTATATGTTCACTGTTGTGTTAGTACTCCCTGTTTCTCTTGAGCCCAATCAGTATTTCTATACCGCATCATAAACAAGTTTCTGAAAGACATATGCACTTACTATGCCTGTATTACTTCACACACCTCAACACATGCCACCACTGCAGCTGCTCTGAGCAGCATCACCAATTACCTTCTTGTTTCTAAAGCTATAGAGCCTTCAGAGTTCCCTTCATAACTTGTTTGAGCCTTTGAATCTGTTGATAGCATTATTTTTTTGAGAATTTCTAACATTTTTTGTTAACAGTAATTGTATATGTTTATGGGTTGCAGTGCAACATTTGAATACATGTAAACAATATATACCAATCAAACTCTTTCTTTGACATTGCTTTATGTTTGGATCCCTGGAACTCCTCTTCTCTACTTAATCATAAAAGATGAAAAGGTTATTGTGAACTATAATCACCCACCTCTGCAGTGTAATGCCAAGAATGAGTACAGAAAGGGAATGTGTATAGAACAGGAACATGTAGAGAAACATAATTAAAAACATGTACTCTGATTGCAGGCTTCTTGGGCTCCAGCTCAAGCTCTTTGACTAACTACCTCTCTCATCTTAGAAAATTGCTTAAATTCTCTGTGCTGCAATTTTCTCATCTGAAAAAATGAGGATAGGAGCCAGCGTTTTGGCATAGCAGATTAAGCTGCTGCCTGTGACTGTACCAGTGTCCCAGATGAGCACCCAGTAAAGTCCTGGCCACTCTGTTTCCAATGGAGCTCCTTGCTAATGCCCCGGTGAAACAGCAGAAGATGGCTCAAGTGCTTGGGTCCCTGAACCCACGTGGGCAACCAAGATGGAGTTCCAGGCTCCTGGTTTTGGTCTGATCCAGTCCCAGCTGTTGGGACCATTTGAGGAGTGAACCAGAGGATGGAAGATCTTTCTCTCTCTGGCTCTTATTCTCTCCTTCTCTTTCAAATGAATTAATCTTTTGTTAATTTTCATCTTTTAGGTTTTAACATGTTCAGTATAGTTCATAGATACAGCTCTAAGAATATAATAATACTCTCTTTCTCCCTCCTTCCTGTCCTTCCTTGTTCTCCCCTCTCCTTTCTCTCCTTCATTTTTGAGAAATCTTTAATTTAGATTGCAGTTTAGGGCTTAATGCTCCAGTAAATAAAGAGTTCAACAAGTGAACAGAAATGTAGGTAGGGGCTATAAACAATAATCAAATGACTTTTTTTATCCATATATAATAAATTTCAAAGTAATCACAGATCATTAAAACTATAATAGTATAACATTCTTAACCATTAGTTTGACAAAGATATAAAACAATGTTTGACAAAACTGTATTTGGGGCCGGCGCCATGGCTTAACAGGCTAATCCTCCGCCTTGCGGTGCCGGCACACCGGGTTCTAGTCCGGGTTGGGGCGCCGGATTCTATCCTGGTTGCCCATCTTCCAGGCCAGCTCTCTGCTATGGCCCGGGAGGGCAGTGGAGGATGGCCCAAGTCCTTGGGCCCTGCACCCGCATGGGAGACCAGGAGAAGCACCTGGCTCCTGGCTTCGGATCAGCGAGATGCGCCGGCCGCAGCGGCCATTGGAGGGTGAACCAATGGTAAAAAGGAAGACCTTTCTCTCTGTCTCTCTCTCACTATCCACTCTGCCTGTCAAAAAAAAAAAAAAAGTATTTGGAGCCATACTGTCAGACCCAGGCATTTCTTTCTTAGTTTTCTTTCTTTTTCTTTTTCTTTTTTTTTTTTTTTCATAATTTTGGGTCACACAAATAAGGGAAAATGTGGTATTTGTCTTTTTTGGTCCAGCTTACTTCACTCAACGTTATGTCTCCCAGTTGCATCCATTTTTCTGCAAATGGTAGACTTTCATTCTTTAATAGTTGAATAATGTTCCATTGTGTATATATACCACATTTTCTTTATTCATTCATCCGATGATGGACACCTTGGTTGATTCCATATTTTGGCTATTGTGAACAGTGCTACTATGAACATGGTAGTGCAGGTATCTCTTTAATACAATGTGTTCCTGTCTTTTGGGCATATATGCAGAAGTGGGATTGCTGGATCATATGACAAGTCTATTTCTAGTTTTTTAAGCTATCTCACAGTGTTTTCCACAGTAGCTGCACTAATTTACATTCCCTTCAACAATGTGTACGTGTTCTCCTTCTCCACATCCTCACCAGTATTTGTTATTCTCTGTCTTCTGTATTTTAGTTATTCTTACAGGCTGAGATATTTCATTGTGGTTTGATTTGCATTTCCCCAACAGCTAGTGATGTTGCACATGTAAAATATATTTGTTGGCCACTTGTATTTCTTCTTTTGAGGATTTTCTGTTGAGGTCCTTTGCCTATTTCTTGACTGGATTGCTTTTTTTGCTGTTGTTGTTTTTGAGTTTTTCAAGTTGCTGATGCATTCTGAGTATTAATCCTTTTCCAGATAGGTAGTTCACAAAAATTTCTTTTCCATTCTTTCAGATATCTCTTTATTCTGTTAACTGTTTTCTTTGCTGTGCAGAAGCTTCTGAGTTTGATATAATCTCATTTGTTTAGTTTTGGTTTGTTACCTGTGCTCTAGGGTTCTTATCCAAGAAATTACCACCTACCCCAGTGTCTTAGAGTATTTCTCCTAAACTTCCTTCCAGCAACTTTATAGTCTCAGGTCTTAAATTTAAGTCTTTCAAATTATTTCTTATATGGTGAGAGGTATAGATCTAATTTCATTGTTCTGCATATTTACATCCAGTTTTGCCAACCATTTGTTGAAGAGATTATCCTCATTCCAAAGTATGGTTTGAGTACTTTTTTCAAAAGTCAATTGGCTGTATTATGTGGATTAATTTCTAGGCTTTCTAATCTGTTTAATTAAATTATGTGTTGAGTTTTTTAATATAGATTTTTAAATTTATTTGAAAGAGTTACAGAGAGAGAGGGAGAAGTAGAGAGAGAGAGAGAGAGAGAGAGAGAGAGAGAGAGAGAGAGAGACTGCTTCAGGACATATGCCTTTACATGTCTCACAAGCACAGTAGTGGAGTGGTGAGGTGTTGAGAGCATCTTGCTTAGACTCAGATCATGGGGCTCAAATCTTGGCACTGCCACCTAGGACCAAGTACATCTGAGCATTCGTCTCTCTGAGCCTCCACCACATCCTCAACTGTACCATGGAGAAAAGAACCATTATTTTCTTTTTTTTTCTTTTCAACTTTTATTTAATAAATATAAATTTCCAAAGTATAACTTTTGAATTATAGCAGCTTTTCCCCCCATAACCTCCCTCCCACCCGCAACCATCCCATCTCCCACTCCCTCTCCCATCCCCTTCTTCATCATGATTCATTTTCAATTATCTTTATGTAAAGAAGATCAACTTAGTATATACTAAGTAAAGATTTCAACAGACTGCACTCACGCAGACACACAGAGTACAGAGTACTGTTTGAGTAATAATTTTACCATTAATTCGCATTATACAATACATTAAGGGCAGAGGTCCTACATGGGGGACAGGTGCACAGTGACTCCCGTTGTTGATTTAACAATTGACACTCTTATTTATGACATCGGTAATCACCCAAGGCTCTTGTCATGAGCTGCCAAGGCCGTGGAAGCCTCTTGAGTTCACCAACTCTGATCTTATTTCGACAAGGCCATATTCAAAGTGGAAGTTCTCTCCTCCCTTCAGAGAAAGGTTCTGCCTTCTTTGATGGTCCATTCTTTCCACTGGGATCTCATTCACAGAGTTCTTTCATTTAGGTCATTTTTAAATTTTTTTTATTTTTTATTTTATTTTATTTTTTTTTTGCCAGAGTGTCTTGGCTTTCCATGCCTGAGAAGCTCTCATGGGCTTTTTAGCTGGATCCGAATGCTTTAAGGGCTGAAGAATCATTATTTTCTGGAAGTACCATTTCAAGTATTAAATGAAAGGGGACATGGAAAATGTTTGGAACAGTATCTCACATACAGAAAATTCTAAGTGTTTCCTATTATTAGTATTGCAACTCAGCAACTTTATGGAATAGAGACCAAAAAAGTGTCATGGAATATATTTTCTACATTGTCCCACTCTGCCTTCCTTTTGCACCTATTTCTTTACCTCTTATTTTCATTGTGTTTGCAAAATATATATGTCCATATGTGCACATTCACTCACACACATTAATTTCTGATCTGAGCAAAAGCATTTATGTGATAGTTTCCCCTTATCTGTGAAGGATACATTCCAAGACTTCTATCTTAAAATCATGGATAATACTGAACCTGATACTATATTTTACCAAATAAATATATATATATGTGTGTATATATATATGTGTGTATATATATACATATATATACACACACACATATATATATATATATTATAGAGTTTAACTTACAAATTAGGCACCGTAAGAGAGAAACATAATTCATAGTGAAGTAGAACAACTTTCACATTATATTGTAATAAAACTTATGTGAATGTTGTCTTTCTCTGTCTCTCTCTCTCTCTGTCTCTCAAAATATCTGATTATACTGGTCTTTCCTTGCTGTGATAATGTGAGATAACAGAATACCAGTGTTAGGAGATAGGGTGAGGTGAATGATGTGGGCACTGAGTTAGAGTGTTAGGCTACTTTGCAAGGATTGCTTGAACACAAGCACTATGAGCCCTCAATAGTCAATCTAATAACCAACACAGCCAGTAAGTGGGTAACAGGTAGCATATATAGCAAAGATATGCTGAACAAAGGAGTAATTCACATTCCAGGCAAGATGGAGTAGAACTATATGAGATTTCATTATACCATGCAAAACATTAGTAGTGCACTTTAAAATGTAGGAAGCTTTTATTTCTGGAATTTTCCATTTAATATTTTCAGATTATAGTTGAACATGAATATCTGAAACCACAGATAGCCAAACTGTAGATGTGGGGGCACTACCATATTGAAAAGAAACAATATTCCTTCCTTTCAATCCTTACAGTCCTTTATCCACTTGATGTCAGTGAATACAGTGCCTTTACCACATCTCCAAGAACATTTACTCTTGTGCTCCAAAGCAGACCTCTATGTAGCTCTCTGCCTGGCGGGCGCAGAGGTAAGGGGATGTAGCTTTACATCAAGAGGCATGCCCATGATCTATTAGAACTGTTGTCGTGATTTTTTTTAAAGATTTATTTACTTGGGAGACAGAGTTAGAGAGAGAGGGAGAGACAGAGAAAGGTCTCCCATCCTCTGGTTCACTCCACAAATGGCTGCAACACCTGGAGCTGAGACAATCCAAAGCCAGAAGCCAGGAGTTTTTTCTGGATCTCCCATATGAGTGCAGGAGCCCAAGCACTTGGGCCATCTTCCATTGCTTTCCCAGGCCATAAGCAGAGAACTGGATCGGAGGAGGAACAACCAGGACATGAACTGGCACCCATGTGGGTGTCCATACTGCAAGCAGAGGCTTAGCCAACTATGCCACAACACTGACCCCTGTTCTTGTGATTTTTAAAACTGCACAACATATTTCCAATTGTTATTTTCCTTAATATTTTTCTTATTTTAGAAAGACATCATCTTAGGTCTTACCAAAATACCATCTGGAGTTTTTTAGAAGTTTTCTTCTGTTTCCTAATTATTTCTCTTCTCTCAAATTGGTTACTTCTCCATGATCATTTATCTTCATAATAAAGAATACTTTGCACTGTGAGAGCTGTTTTTTTTTTCATTTTGCTTTTCCATGCGCTATTGTAAAGTAGACATTGTGCATTTTCTGAATAAATGTAATGAAACAAAGCCTTCATTTAATTAAAATTGCATCAGGCAATTGTCTTGTGTGCAAAGGACTCTGATTAGAAGAGCACTAAATATAGTGAGCAGTCAATGAGGATAATTAAAAATTTCGGGTCACACTAACATTAGATGGAAGAATTGAGAGCTAGTATACCAGTTATGCAGAGAAGAAAATGAGTGCCAAGATCTACTAGGACATTCCCCAAAGGCCAATTTCTAGCTAGCGGCAAAAAATAAGAACTTACTCTATGCTACAGTGGTGGGCTCCACTCATGGCCTTTATCTCTTCTTTCGCTCTCCTTCCTGTCCCCTTCCTTGTAGTTATAAGAGTTATTAACAGGATTGCAAAGGAAAGCCAAGTGTTAAACATCAGGGTAATTTTTTGTGGTGTCACATTTTATTACATACAAGATGCTAACAATGTTACTCTGTGTGCCACTGAGAGAGAAAAAAATGCTACCAATTACATTTTAATATGCCATCCATCATGGTTTACACTCATATCTCAGTGGTGTTAAAATGTGAATCATGGAGCCAGTGCTGTGGCATAGCAGGTAAAGCTGCTGCCTGCAGTGCTGGCATCCCATACGAGTGCTGGGCGCTGGTTCAAGTGCCGGCTGCTCCACTTCCAATACAGCTCTCTGCTATGGCCTGGGAAAGCAGCGGAGGATGGCCCAGATCTTTGAGCCCCTGCACCCACGTGGAAGACCTGGGAGAATCTCCTGGCTTCAGATAGACGAAGCTCCGGGTGCTGTGGCCATCTGGGGAGTGAACCAGCAGATGGAAGGCTCTCTCTGTCTGCCTCTGCCTCTGCCTCTCTGTAACTCTGCCTTTCAAATAAACAAATAAATAAAATCTTTTTTAAAAATGTGAAACATACATATTTAAGGCCAAGGAAATTTAGTCTCTGTGCTGTTTGTCCTGATTGTGGAGAAAACTTCATTTTAAAAGGACTCTTGAGGCGCGTTGGTGCAAAGGACTTGCATGTCAGCACCTGTCAGGCAGAGCCAGTTACAAGAGGGGTGACCTCCACTGAACTGCCTCCTCAGAAGAGCTTGTACTTTTGTAAAATGAGAACAGTGACTTCTAACTCACCGTGTTGTTGGAGACTTCAAAGCAGATTGCACTTGGGAAGTGCCTGGCAGTGCGTAGATAATGCATGATTATGCCCTTCATTCCTTCTTTCTAATACCAATGCTACACAGAGTCTTTCTATAAAATAGGGCAAAAGTAGCTATCATACTGATGTCAGAAGGTTATATGAGTGTCAACTATGCTAATTACTTGTTTACATATAAATGTATATTTTCTTTTTAAGGAAAAAGATCTTATACAAATAAAGGCATGAATACATCATTGCAGATTACTTTCATCTTCATTATGACAGCTACCTGCCAATCAGCATTAAGTGAGAAAACACAGTTATGTGCTTTATTTTAATATTTCAGTATCCTATTTGTTATGGATCAAAAACTATCAAAAAGAGAAAGAAAGAAGGTGAGAGAGGTTAGAGAGAGTACTTGAATTGAAAAAAAGAAAGAAAAGTCAGATTTTTATAAAATTTACATGAAGTATTTATTATTAACTTTACCATCCAATGTAATTAGTATAAGTTACACCCTAAGAGGGAATGTATGCAGGCAGATTTGTACTCAGTAAACAATAATCAAGAGTGGTATTTCTTAAATCTAGTGAAAATCTAGTGATCATCATAATAGCTGTAGAAAATTTAAAAAATTATGTGGCTTTCTCCTAGGAATTACTGAGTCATAAACTCAGGTGATGAAAGCCAAGAATATATATTTTTATAGAACTCTCAGCGGATTGTGATAATCAGTCTTAGTTGGAAACCACTGATGGCCAAGGTTTTTACCCCCAATATAATAAAATAGCATCTTCTTTAGAACAGATAAATACTGTTTTTAGTGCTGCTCAAAAGCATATGTTTGAATCCTGGGTGATTTCAGAAAGAGGACTCAAAGGCCTCATCATTAATTGCATTGACCTAGAGAAAGACTACATTTACCAGTCTACTTTGCAGCAAGGTGTGGCCATGTACCTGAGTTCTTACCAGCTGGAAGAGAGTGGAAATGCTTGAGATCTTGCCTTTCAAGCAGTGGTTACCAATGGTTTTTGTTCCATGGGCTCTATTGGTAGCCTGGGAAAGTCAATTTAAAAATTTAGGAATTTCCTCTTAAAATAATACTTTATATGCATAAAGTAAAATATTTAGAATTGTTAAGGAAATATTGCAAAACAGACCATTATCAAGTTACTAAAAATAACTTTGTGATATAGTGGTATAGATGTTTACCAACACTTTCAACGGGCAGTTGGCCTAATTATGAATATTAAAGCAGCTTGGGGTGAAGATGATACAGATTGAGAATTACTAATCCAAAAAAATCTAATTTTGGTGCATTTCAAATTTCATACTTTTGGATTGCGTATACTTAACCAATAGTTTACAGAAATATCTCCAAATCTGAAAATCTCTGAAATCTGAAACAATTATAGTCCCAAGTATTTTGCACAAGAGCACTAAAGTTTCTCTGGCTTCTAAGATCCATAGGATTACAAAGTCCTGATCCTCAATGAATATTTATAGAGAAAAAAAAATCCACATATAATGGGTATGGCATTTCAATGAGTTGGAAAGGTAAAGGGAATATTCAGATATTTTTCAATAAAGCATGCCCTTTGGAGTCTTTTGATAAGGCATAAAGAAGTGATATTTCCTTTATTAGACTCCCAGGTACCTAATTTGTTCAGCCATCCATCCATCTAGCAAACACTTTTTATGCTCTATATGCTGAACCCTGTATTGTTATCTAATACATACTTAAAACTTACAAACTTACCAGCTGTTGAACAGTGAGCTAAGACCTATAGAGATAGGGACACAGCACCTCTGCCTTAAGCCTCATCACAGTATTTGCTCAATTGGAATAAGAAAGGAATTAGGATTGAGAAGAACTGGAAAGGGATATTGAGGAACCAGTTGCTTTCTTGCTCGCTATTTCAAAATCTTCCTTTAACTGCCTGATATTTTCTGAGAATATCTAATTCTTTCTTTGAGCAAGCTACTGTCCTGCAATCACCTTGGAGAGGGAACACACAGTAATTCCCAGGGAACTTCCTGGAATAAAGCATTTTCTGTGATTATCATGATTCAAACTGATCAGGTACAAATTTGAAATCATTGGGAAGTCTGTTGCATCCTAAATTTGTGGGTTTCTTTTCTTTAAATCAGATATTCTGATCTTAAGTATACCACCTGGCATTTGCTATGTTTCATGGACTGTTTTAGCTTGGGATGGAGTAGAAATCACATCCTTAAAAACAAATAAGTATTTGAACCAGATTTACTGAAAACCAGTTTTCTAATTCAAATCAGTTGATTGGAAAATAAATCTTGTTGAAATTAAAAAAAAAATGCAGAACTAAAAAAAACCCGAAAGAAAATCCTTCCTGGGAGAATCAATAATCTGTCTTTGGGTTTAGTTCTCTTCTTTCAGGCTTGTATATTCTCTCATGGTATCTGTCCGCATTGTCATTGTGAGGACCCAATGAAATTATGTGTGAGGCTGGGTACTGTTTACTGTTCTATGCAAAAATGAGATGTTACTTCTATTAGGTGATGACCTTTGGAGTTACTTCCTCTGAAAGAGATTAGCTGGTCTTCCTAATTCAGTTTTTATTTACGTGTTCATCTCTTACTTTGGTCTTTTTTAAATTATTTTTATTTATTTATTTATTTTTTCAGGCAGAGTGGATAGTGAGAGAGAGAGAGACAGAGAGAAAGGTCTTCCTTTTTGCTGTTGGTTCACCTCCAATGGCCTCTGCAGCCGGCGCATCTCGCTGATCCGAAGCCAGGAGCCAGGTGCTTCTCCTGGTCTCCCATGCGGGTGCAGGGCCAAAGGACTTGGACCATCCTCCACTGCCTTCCCGGGCCATAGCAGAGAGCTGGCCTGAAAGAGGGGCAACCAGGATAGAATCTGGCGCCCCAATCGGGACTAGAACCTGGTGTGCCGGCGCTGCAAAGCGGAGGATTAGCCTGTTAAGCCATAGTGCCGGCCTACTTTGGTCTTATTTGTTCTTTTTCTTATCCACATGAGACTATAAACCAATGATTTAGAATTCTATTCTAATCCTGTCCACTATTTTCCTTGGTCATTTCATTTGAGGCATAGACTTTCAGGTTTTCCTGTTGACTGGACTTTGTTATCACAAATCCCTAGAGAGAAAGAATTTATGATAAGTGAGAAATTATTTCATATCAGAATGATGTGAAGGCAAATGGCAAAGAAATAAACATTAAATTAGAGTTGCATGGCTGCTTCTGGCCCTATTCCTACCATATTATATTTGATATATTTATAAAGCTATCTCCACATTTTAATGAATAGAAAGTGGCAATGTGTTTACTCACCATTCTATGTTCTCTTCCATACTCCCCCATCTGCCAAATAAATGGTTCTTCAAGTACTAGCATGGTAGGATAAGTGGTATGGCGGGAATGTGTTAGGTAGCTTTCTTGCCATTCTTAAAAATCTTGCTTTATGTTGGCAATCTTGTTGCTGGTTGTAATAGTAATGATAATAATTTAAAACCAATTACTATCATTTTTGAGCTCTTACCACATGCTAGGCATTTGGAATCCATTATCTTCACAATAATTATGGCAGATAGATATAGTTATACACTTTCCAATGCTGATACATGTGTGTATATATATATATATATATAAAACATCATATAACAAACATATCATGTTTTATAAGTAGAGTGGGTTAATTATTTGCATTGAGATTTTGATAGCTTCTTGAGTGAGTACTTTCCTAGTTTTCAAGCCAGCTCTGAATCCTCATAGGAGTCCAGTGAAACAGGCTGGCAGCCAGCATCTTTATTTAGGCAGAGCTTGGGCCTGGTTTAGTTATCTATCTTGCATCTATCTTAGTTTTAGAATGTAACACATAGGAATAAAAATAAAACACAGTACTAAAAATAAAATGGTAAGCCACAGCACAAGCAAACTACAAACAGCCTTCCCAGATTGGATGGGGTTCACTGGAGTTCTTTTTTTTATTTTTTAAAGATTTATTTATTTATTTGAAAGAGAGAGAGAGAGAGAGAGAGAGCTTCCATCTGTTGGTTCACTTCCCAAATGGCCACAATGGCCAGGGTGGAGCCAGGCAGAAGCTAGGAGCTTCTTGCAGGTTTCCCATGTGGACTGGGGCCCAAGCACTTGGATTATCCTCTGCTGCTTTGCCAGGAACCTTAAAAGGGAGCTGGATCAGAAGTGAAACAGCTGGTAACACAAACTGCTGCCCATATGGGATTGCAGTTGGCAGCTTAGCCTGCTTACTGTACAACACAGGACCCTGGAGTTTTTTTTTTTTTTTTTAAAGGTGTCTTAAGTGTGTTCTTGCCTGGTAGTGATAGATAGAATAAAATTATGGCCATTTTTGTTTTCTTTGAACTTAAAATTTTATTCAACCTTTCAAAAGAATAGACCAGAAACCTCACCTGCAAATTAACATCCAGATTCTTCACCAACTGTACTTCATTCTTGGCATACTGTGGGTATCCATGGTCCTCAGGGAGGGTTAATCACTACCCCTGTAGTCCCAGATGAAGGTAGGACTTCTGTAGTGTTGAACTGCACACAAGGTGAGGTTGAAGAGTCACTGAAGAAAAAGGTACTGATTGGGACCACCATGGAGTTCCTAGTATCCACTGAGTTGTTTTATTTTTTTAATTGTATGTGTGTCATAAATACAACATTAGGAACATAGTAATTCTACCCACTGTACCGGCCCTCTCACCCATTCTCCCCTCTCCTTCCTCCCCTCTCTCCTGTTTTATCTGAGAGAGAAATAGAAAAAGAAAGAAAAAAGAATGGAATAAAAAAACTAATAGAACTGTTCCTCAAAAGTCTAGACAAGGGCTGTTCTATGCGATTACTTCTCAAAGGTGATTTTGCTTTTTTCCCCTCTTCCTCTTTTCCCTTCCTTCCTTTTAGAAATGTAATTGTCTTTAAAGAAGAACCCAAGGATAATACATCTTTTGTGAGCTCTTACACATAACTATAACTTATGAGACATAATAATGTCCTCCATTAAATTCACTAAAAGGAAGTGATTCTTAAGAACAAGTTTTACTATTAAGTCTCATGGTAGCACTTTTGGGGGACAGAGGTCCTTCTTGGGAAGTTAGTGCACAGTGACTCTTGTTGTTTATTTAACAAATAACATCCTTATGTATGACGTAAGTGATCTCCCAAGGCTCTTGACATGAGCTGCCTGGCTATGGAAGCCTTTTGGATCCACTAGTTTGTCAAAGCCATAAGCAAAATGGAACTTCTGTCCTCCCTTCAGAGAAAAGTACATCCTTCTTTGGTGGCGCCTTCTTTCCACTGGAGTCTCACCCACAGGAGTCCTTTAAGTAGGACACTTTTTTTGCCAGAGAGTCTTGGTTTTCCATGCCTGAAATGCTCCTCCTGGGCTTTACAGCCAGACCAGACTGCCTTAAGGGCTGATTCTGAGGTTGGAGTGCTACTTAAAGTGATTGTCATTCTATGAATCTGCTGTATGGACTGCTTCCCTTGTTGCAGCCTTCACTCATTTGTTTTTAATTCTATTATTGTTTCCAAACAGTCCTATTTATATGATAACTTTATCACTTGATCCTATCTATATGGCCACTTTTCCACTTAATCCTATCCATTTGTTTTTTTTTTTAAACTTTTATTTAATGAATATAAATTTCCAGTGTACAGCTTATGGATTACAATGGCTTCCCCCTCCCATAACTTCCCTCCCACCCACAACCCTCCCCTCTCCCGCTTCCTCTCCCCTTCCATTCACATCAAGATTCATTTTCAATTCTCTTTATATACAGAAGATCAATTTAGTATAAAGATTTCAACAGTTTGCACCCACATAGAAACACAAAGTGAAACATACTGTTTGAGTACTAGTTATAGCATTAAATCACAATGTACAGCACATTAAGGACAGAGATACCACATGAGGAGCAAGCGCACAGTGGCTCCTGTTGTTGACCCAACAAATTGACACTCTAGTTTATGGCGCCAGTAACCACCCTAGGCTGTCGTCATGAGTTGCCAAGGCTATGGAAGCCTTCCAAGTTTGCCGACTCTGATCATATTTAGACAAGGTCATAAAAGACAGAGTGAGGATAGTAACCAATGATCCTAAGAGTGGCATTTACCAGGTTTGAACAATTATACAGCATTAAGTGGGGAGGAGGACCATCAGTACACACAGGTTGGGAGTAGAGCCATTGGTGGTAGAGTAGAGGTTATGATTACAAAGGAATGAGGCCCAAGTGGACTAGACAGGGTCTAGAAAACAGGACAGAGTCATTATTAGAGGAGCTAAGAAAGGTGCTGTCTAAGCTACAATTAAGTTTTCTGATTGAGAGGCAAATAGAACCTGATAGAAGGGGCTTGATAATAATCTGTTGGGCTTTAGGCCTTGTAAGTTAAGAGGCCCAGACCTATCTATCTCTTCACATGGGGTATATCCTAAGGGAGGCGTGAACCTCCTAGGGGAAGGCACTCTGTTGACTTTCATTACTTGGCTGGCCTGGGAGGAGAGCTGGCCAGGTAAAGGCAGGGGGCATCTCTAACAAGAAATTTACAGTTCTGCCTGCAATGTTGCTGACCCTACTTGACCATCCCCTCAACTGCAGTGGTCACTTTGGAAGTTGGGCTGAGTGAAGGGCTTTTCAGCTTAGAGCCAATAAGATCTGTGGCTCTGACCTGGGCATCCTTCGACTCCAGGGCAGGTCCATTTCCAGTGATCCAACTCTTGGCAGAGCTGCCAGGGCTCTTCACAAGCTGACTTCTGCTGAAGCCCAGGCTTACCACATTGAAAGCCACTGCAGTAGACTGGCCTGTTGGGTCTCCTTGAGGGCAGATCACTGTACAGATCAGCCATTAATAGGCCTGCCACCCATTGCCCTTGATGCCTAGCTTTCTTTTCCTCCTGGTTTGTGTTAAAGCAGACCAGAGGATGCAAGTCAAGGGAGTGCCCATGTCCCATCTCTAATATTCGGTGGCCTGAACTACAAGTCTATAGTCACAGGCATGTTCTGTAGTAGTATTTCTAAGGTAGACAATGCCCATGAGGAAAATTATATTCTCACTTTAAAACTTTCTTTCCCTTTGGTCTGAAAGGGAGGTTTTTTCTACTTACTGTATACTTTGCTGATGGCGAAGTGAATCTAGCTATGAGATTATTATTTAAGTTCTTATTTTGGCTATGCTATTACAGAAAAATGTTAGCCATCTCTTTTATAAGGTCTAAAGATTAAATTGTGCGTCCTACAGATTCCTTCATAATAGAATTAGTTTCCTACCTTGAAGAGAATAGAGAAATGAAAGAACAAGTTGGGCTTAGAATAGAGAAATGAGGGAGCAAGTCCTAGATCGCTCGCTGACAATAGCAATATCACATGAATACTTAGCAAACCGTTTCAACCATTAGATAACAACTTAAGAAAACATTTACCAGAAGGTCCAATGCCTTCTATAAATTTTAAGAATCATGTATTTGAAAACACCTCTTAAATATCTAACATGGTGTAGTTTGTTTAACCAGTAAACTTAAGCACAACCATCTAAAATGTTTTTAGTTTCTTTTTACCAACAAGTTTAAAACATGATACACAGATTCAGGTCACACAAATTAAAATGTATCTTTGATTCATTTTAGCAGCTTAAATTTATGGACAATCTTATCTATAAGCCATTTAAAATAAAACTCTTAATAAAATTTCCTATGTGGACATACAATATGTACACACATATAACATAGCATAATAGACCAATATAGCAATTTTAATAATAGCTTTTAAAATCTTTAACTCTTTTTGTAGATTGCCAATTGATTTGAATTGCTTTTTGTTTTTAGATTACTTTAACACATTGCTTTAACAGAGCATCAGAGTTTAATTCTATGTCAAAGAGAAATTGAGCTTCCTGTGATCTTTTGCTGCGAGGTTTCCTTTCTTTACCTTCTTTCATATTGGTGACCATGTTTCTGTGTTTCTGTGTGTAACACATCTTTAAGCATCTTTTGCAGGGCAGGATGAGTGGAAAAAAAATTCTTTCAGTTTCTGTTTGCTATGAAAAGTCTTAATTTCACCTTCATTCACAAATGAGAGCTTTGCAGGATATAATATTCTGGGCTGGCAGTTTTTCTCTCTTAGTACCTGGGCTATATCTCGCCATTCCCTTCTAGCTTGTAGGGTTTCTGATGAGAAGTCTGCTGTGAGTCTAATTGGAGATCCTCTGAGAGTAATCTGACGATTCTCTCTTGCACCTTTTAGAATCTTTTCTTTATGTTTCACTGTGGTGAGTTTGATTATGACGTGTCGTGGTGAGGATCTCTTTTGGTCATGTTTATTAGGGGTTCTATAAGCTTCCTGTACTAAGATGCCTCTGTCCTTCTCCAAACCTGGGAAATTTTCTGCTGGTATCTCACTGAAAATGCCTTCTAATCCTTTCTTCCTCTCCATGCCTTCAGGAACTCCTAGAACCCAAATATTAGGTTTTTTAATAGTATCCTGTAGATTCCCGACAATATTTTTTAGATTTCTAATTTCTTCTTCTTTTCTTTGGTTTGCCTGTTTCCTTTCCTGTTCTCTGTCTTCTAAGTCTGATATTCTCTCTTCTGCTTCGCCCATTCTGTTTTTAAGGCTCTCTAATGTGTTTGTCATTTGATCTATTGAGTTCTTCATTTCATTGTGGTTTTTTGTCACTATCATAGTTTCATGTTCTACTAGTTGTTTCATTTCATTTTGATTCCTCCTTAATATTTCATTTTCACGAGAGAGATTTTCTATCTTGTCCATTAAGGATTTCTGTAGTTCAAGAATTTGTTTTTGAGAACTTCTTAATGTTCTTATCAATTTTTTGAGATCCGCTTCTTGCATTTCTTCTATCTCATCATCTTCATAATCTTGAATTGGGGTGTCTTTTTCATTTGGGGGCGTCATAGTGTCTTCTTTGTTCTTGTTACCTCGGTTTTTGCGTTTGTTGTATGGCATGTTGGAGATATTTGGTTTCTTCACTGTGGTGTTTTTTCTTGTTACACTATGGCTCTATATTAAGAGGACTGTGGAGCCTTAGAGGCTTGAGATAAGTGTGGACTGAGAGCTGTGTTTGGTTCCTCAGGGTTGAGGGTGTGTCAAAGATGACACTCCCAGGTTAGGCGTGATAAATCTCTCTCTTTTTTTTTTTTTTTTTGATTCAAAAGGGAAGTAATTCCGCACAGCTGAACGTAATTGGAGGTAGTTAGCAGGCGAATGATATACCCACAGGAGCCAGAGATCGGAAGCTCTTTCTCAAGGACCACACAGGGAATCTCTGCTGCCCTCGGTGTGGGCTCCAATTCTCCTGCAGTCTCCCACTGGATTGCCAAGTTAGATGCTAATCTCCTGTTATTTCACCCCTCCCCCCAGAGTCAGGTTTTTCTGCTAGGCTCAGGGCTGGTGCAGACCTGAGGTCGCCCTGCTTATGACGTATGTCCAAAATGGCGCCTGCTCTTTGTCTTGCTCGCCTTTGAGGGGTGAGCAGAGAGAGAGAAACTCGTGTCCGTATCGGTCACTTTTTTTTTTTTTTCCCTCTCTCTCTTCTAGTTAGCCTGGTGAACTTTTCCCCACGGAGTTTCAAGCCTCGTTCCCTCTAGTCTCCTCTTTCCGCTTGCCCGCTGGTGTCTCAGGCTATGGAGGTTCGGCTCACCTCGCGTTCCAGCACTGGTGCGTTGAGTCTGCCGCTGGTGTCCCGAACTTGGGCTCCCACGCTCTCCACGCAGGTCCACTGTGAATCACTAGTTCCGGAAGAGTTTCCTCTGCTGTTTCTTCCCCTACTCTTCCTTGACCCTGCAGTATCTCCACTTTTATTAACCTGTGTGTCTTGCTGAACTATCAATGTGCTCCCTTCCTATTCCGCCATCTTGCCGCTCTCCATTTGATCTTTATAACACTTAAGCTGCTATTTTTTAACAGCCAGCTTAAGGGATTTTGGGGTTCTATGGCAAGTTGTTAAGCTGTACCCTTAGATGTAAGTCCATAGGAAAATATGTAGAACTATACTACTTTGCACTTATGAACTTCATACATTTCACAATTGCAGCTTTAGGATCTTGGTAATTCTTCCCACTGTGCTTGCCCTCCCACCTACACTCCCACCCCACTTCATCTTCCCTTTCTTCTCACTTTTTTTCCTTACTAAGGTCTATTTTAAATTAACTTTATACATATATGATTAACTCTATGTTAAGTATAGTTGTCTTCGAAGCCCCTTCTCTGCTGTGCCATACAAAAGCTGTGTATACAAAAGCTATGGATTTTTGGTGTTGATTTTATATCCTACTACATTTCCAAGCTCTTCTATGAGCTCCAATCATCTCTTAGTGGAGTCTTTTGGATCCCCTATGTATAGGATTATGTCATCTGCAAATAGGGATAATTTGGCTTCCTCCTGCCTGATTTGTTTCCTTTTGCTTTCTTTTTCTTGCCTAATGGCTCCAGCTAAAACTTCCAGGACTATATTGAAGAACAGTGGTGAGAATATGACCCTTTGTCTGGTTCCAGATCTCAGTGGGTTTGCTTCCAACTTTTCCCAGTGCAATAGGACACTGGCTGCAGGTTTGTCATAAATTTCCTTGCATTAGGAAAAGAGATGCATAAATGATGCTTCCTCACATGGGGCACCAAAAATGTTAGGAAAAGAGGCATAGAATAGAGAGGAAGCAGTGTAGGAATTTACAGCCAGACCAAATTTATTCAGAGAAAATAAATTTGTAGAGGTGGGTAACCAGCTGCCAGCATGCATAATGGAACCTGTGGCAGAAGGCCCTAACCCCCAGGGGCTGGGACTTTTTATATTTTAGAAGTGTTAGAGATGAGGTTGTGGGTATGGGGCAGCCAGAGGTGTGAATTTCTGGAACTGGTCTTTCAGGTGGCCATGGAGGGTGGGGTATGAAGGCAGTAGGTCATGAGACCCAACTGAAATTCAAGGGTAATGAATAAATTCCAATATTTATCTTTTGGGAAATGAGCAAGAATGGCTGAGGCTTATGTCTTTGTTCCAGCACCTTGATTGTATTGAGACATGGTCCCAGTTTGCATAAGTTTTCATCATGAAAGACTGTTGTATTTTGTCAAATGCTTTCTCTGCATCTATTGAGATAATCATATGGTTTTTATTCTTCAGTCTTTTAAGTGATGTATCACATTACTTGATTTGTGAATGTTGAACCATCCTTGCATACTAGGAATAAATCCCACTTGGTCCTGGTGGATGATCTTTCTGACATGTTTTTGGATTTGATTGGCTAGTGTTTTGTTGAGGATTTTTTGCATCTGTTCATCAGAGATTGGTATGTAGTTCTCTTTCTCTGTTATATCTTTTTCAGATTTAGAAATTAAGGTGATGCTGGCTTAATAGAAAGAATTTTGGAGGATTCCCTCCCTTTTGATTGTTTTGAATATCTTGAGAATTTCTTTAAATGTCTGGTAGAATTCAGCAGTGAAGCCATCTGATGGTCTTTTTTACTGATTTGAGTTCTGTCTTGGTTATTGTCTGTTTATATTTTCTGTGTCTTCATGGCTCAATTTAGGCAGGTCAGATAAAGAAATTATGAGATATGTACTCTATGGAACACTATACAGCAGTAAAAAAGAATGAAATCCAGTCATTTGCAATAAAATGGAGGAATCTGGAAAAATATGCTGAGTGAAATAAGCCAGTCCAAAAGGGACAAATATCATGTTCTCCCCGATCGATGACAACTAAACGAGCATCTAAAAGGAAACCCGTTGAAGTGAAATGGACACTATGAGAAACAGTGACATGATCAGCCCTTGTCTTGACTGTTGAGGAACAACTTACTATTTTATTCTTTTTAGTATTTGTTGTTGTTGTTGTTGTTCTTTTTGTTCTATTTAATACCACTGGTTGAACTCTGTAATTAATACACAATTATTCTTAGGCATTTAAAATTAATAGAAAAGTGATCTCTGTTAAATATAAGAGTGGGAATAAGAGAGGAAGGAGATATACAGGCCGGCACATGCTCACTCAGACTTACCTCCAATGGTAGAGCTAGAAATGTGCCAGAGGATTCCAATTCAATCTTATCAAGGAGGCATGTACCAATGCCAGCTCACTTGATAAAGTGATAAGTTTAAGTACATAATTGATCAAAAAGATAGGGTAAGTGTTGAAGAGATTTCACAAATAAGACCAGTGTCTGCAAATGATGAAGGATAGAATTAAAAGCGAGAGAATGATCTTGTGGGGGAAGCAGGACACACAGCAGACTCAGAATGGCAAACGCTCTAAACAGCACTCCTGCCTCAGAATCAACCCTTGGGACATTCAGATCTGGCTAAAAGGCCCATGAGAGTCTCACAGGCATGGAAAGCCAAGACACTGTGGCAAAAACAACCTAAATGAACAATCTTGGTGAACAAGACCCCAGCAGAAAGTACGGGCCATCAAAGAAGGAGGAGGAGGCACCTTTCTCCGAAGGGAGGAAGGAACCTTCACTGTGATTTGGCCTTGACTAAACAAGTTCAGAGTTGGTGAACTCAAGGGGCTTCCATAGCCTTGACAGCTCATGGCAAGAGCCTCGGGTGTTTACTGACGTCATAAATAAGAGTGTCAATTGTTAAATCAACAACGGGAGTCACTGGGCACATGCTCCCTGCGTAGGATCTCTGTCCTTAATGTGTTTTACTATGAGAGTTAAAGATAACACTACTAGTGGAACAATACTCTATATCTTGTGTGGTTGTGTGGGTGCAGTCTGTTGAAATCTTTACTTAGTATATACTAAGTTGATCTTTATATAAAGATAATTGAAAATGAAACTTGATGAAGAGTGGGATGGGGGAGGGAGTGGGAGATGGGAGGGCTGCGGGAGAGAGAGAGAGGTTGGAGGGGGAAAACCCACAACAATGCAAAAGTTGCACTTTGTAAATTCATATTTATTAAATAAAAAAATGGAAAAAAAATTAAGCAGGTCATTTGAGTCAAGGAATCTATCCATTTCTTCTAGGTTTCCCATTTTGTTGGCATATAGCTCTTTATAGTAGTTTCTGATGATTCTTTTTATTTCTGTGGTATCTGTTGTTGCATTTCTTTTTTCAACTCTGATTTTATTAATTTGCGTCCTCTCTCTCCTTTTTTTGGTTAGTTGGGCCAATGATACGTCAATTTTATTTATTTTTTCAAAAAACCAGCTCTTCGTTTTGTTGATTTTTTGTAGTTTGATTGGTTTTGAATTTTTTTAATTTCTTCTCTAATTTTAATTCTTTCTTTCTCCTACTGGTTTTGGGTTTTGTTTGCTGTAGGTTCTTGAGATGCATTGATAACTCATTTATTTAGTGCCTTTCCAATTTCTTGATGTAGCCTTCAATTGCTATAAACTTTCCTCTTAACACTGCTTTTGCTGTATCCCATGGGTTTTGATATATTGTATTGCCATCTTCATTTGTTTCCAGAAAAATTTTTTATTTCTTTTTTTGATTTCCTCAATGATGCACTGTTCGTTCAGAAATATGTTGTTCAGTCTCCATGTGTTTGCATATGTTCTGGAGTTTCCTGAGTTGTTGATTACCATCTTCATTCCATTGTAGCCCGAGAAGATGCATGGTATGATTTTGATTTTTTTTGAATTTGCTGAGACTTGCTTTATGGACTAGCATGTGGTCAGTCCTAGAGAAAGTTGTATGCACTGGTGAGACGAATGTGTATTATGTGGATGTAGGGTGGAAAGTTCCATAGATATGTTAGGTCCATTTGGTCTATAGTGTTGATTATCTGTTGTATTCTTGCTGATTTTCTGTCTGGTTGATCAGTGCATTGCTGAAAGTGGGTATTGAAGTCCCCCAATGCTATTGTATTTGAGTCTATGTCTCCCTTTAAGTCCATTAACATTTCTTTTAAATAGCCAGGTGCCCTATAATTAGGTGCATATACATTTATAATAGTTACATCTTCCTGTTGAATTGATCTCTTAATCATTATATAGTGCCCTTATTTGTCTCTTTAAATGGTTTTTGTGTTAAAGTCTATTTTGTCTGATATTAGGATATCTACACCAGCTCTTTTTTGGTTTCTTTTAGCATGGATTATCCTTTTCCATCCTTTCACTTTCAGTCTGCATGCATCTTTGTTGGTGAGATGTTTCTTGTAGGCAGCAAATAGATGGGTTTTGTTTTTTAATCCATTCAGCCAGTCTGTGTCTGTTAACTGGAGAGTTGAAACTATTTATATTCAGAGTGACTATTGTTAAGTAATGACTTTGCCCTGCTGTATTTCTGTTAATAATTCTTTTTACTTTGGGTTTCCTTTGTACTTTTCGTGGGAAATTCTCTGCCTTCTATTTCTTTTCTAGTGATGTTCCTGTGTCTCTGTGTAGCACATCCTTGAGCATTTTTTGTAGGACTGGGAGGTTAGTTATGAATTCTTTCAATTTCTGTTTGTTATGGAAGATCTTTATTTCACCTTCATTCCTAAATGAGAGCTTTGCTGGGTTATGTATTCTTGGTTGACAGGTTTTTTTTCTCTTGAAACTTGGAATATATCTCACCATTCTCTCCTTGCCTATAAGGTTTCTAATGAGAATTCCATCGTGAGTCTAATTGGGGTTCCTCTGAGTGTGATTTGGTGTTTCTGTCATGTACATTTTAGAATTGTTTCTTTATGTTTTACTGTGAAGAGTTTTATTACAATGTATTGTGGTGAAGATCTTTTCTGGTCATGTCTATTAGGAGTTCTGTGCACTTCCTATACTTGGATGTCCCTTTCTTTCTCCAAATTAGGGGAGTTTCTATTATTATTTCATTAAAAATATCTAATCATTTCTCTCTTTCCATGCCTTCAGGAACTCCTAGGACCCATATATTGGGTTGTTTGATAGTATCTTATAGATCTCCAAAAGTGTTTTTAGTTTTCTAATTTCTTCTTCTTTTTTTTGTCTGATTTAAATTTCCAGAAATTTGTTTTCTAGTTCTGATATTCTTTCTTATGTCTCACCTACTCTATTGTTAAGACTTTCCACTGCATTTTTTATTTGTTCTATTGAATTCATTTCTAATATTTCATTCTGAGTTCTCTTTAATATCTCAATTTCATGGGAAAAATTTTCATTTAGTTCATGAATTTGCTTCTGATTGCTTCTAAGTAATCTGGTGATTAATTTTCTTAATTCCATTTCTGGCGTATCCTCAATCTGTCTTCTCCGTCTGCTATTGAAGTGTTGTAGTATTCCTTTGAGGAGGGCTCATAGTGTCTTCCTTATTCTTATTTAAATTTCTTCCTTTGTTTTTCAGCATTTGTGTATTTTTTGTCTTGCTGCTTTTCTCTTTGATTTGTGTTTTTATGGTTTAGTGGAATGTCTATACTTTCAGTGAGTACCAAGAGGTGTGTGCTGGATGTGGCCTGGGTGCTCTGTTCAGTATTCCAGGGTGTAGCAAATTTCCAAGGAAAGGCCCCTGAGGGGCTTTGTAGCTCTCCTCTGGTTAACTGGATGTAGAAGGATGTTCACTTCTGTTGGTGGTACCCACCCTTCTCCTTAAAGCTGTACAATGCCCTGGTGTGTTCAACAGTAGTTCGCACTGCTTAATGAACTGCACCTTTGATCTGTGGAGACTCCTGTGAGCACAGTTCCCTCTGTTACGAGCTGCTATAGGTCAGTGTTGTGAGCCAGTGCAGGGGCCCCACCTACTGGAGTCCAGCTCACTTCTCACTGGTGGTGGGGGCAGGTACGAGCTTCCACTAGATGGGGCATCCCTTTGCCATACAGCCTGCATGGTGGGAGAAGGGATTCTTCTGAATTGTGGCCTTCATTTTTGGGTGAGGGGTGAGGTGAGGTGACCCTGCTATTGTTGGGTGCGCGCCTGGGAGGCAGGGGCAGCAGCCATCTGCCTGTGTCCAAAAATAAAAACAAAGGAGCAAAATGGTTTCTCCCAGCTGGCTGGAAGTCCCTGCAGGCTGGGGGATGGGGAGAGGGAGGTGTGCAACTTCCCTGTTTGTTCCTTCATTATGTTTTTTCCTGTGTGCAACTTCAAAAGCAGTTCACTAAGTTATCCCTCCCACTGCTATCTGCAGCTCCACAGACCCACAGATTCCCGTCTCACCTGGTCCGCCAGGGACTGGTGCTCACCTCCCCGGGTCCGAGCCTCCACTGTTTTTTTGTTTTGTTTTGTTTTTTTCTTATTTGCTCTTTTGGAGAGGACCTGTACCATCTCTGCTGGTCTCACTGGGTTTCCCGCTGTGAATTTCCCAAGGCTTTATCTCAGGCATGTATTTTCTCCCCTTTTAAATATTAATTTTGTCCCGTGTGATTTGGACCATCCTGTTCCTATTCTGCCATCTTGGAACCCCCTCTATTGAGTTACATTTTTCTTTTGCTTTTAGTATTATTTTTAAAATTTTATTTGAGTTATACAAGTTTCATGTATTTTATATGTACAGATGATTTAGGAACATAGTGCTACTTCCTACCCTATCCTCCCTCCTGCTCACGCTCCAACCCTTCTTCTTCCCGCTTCTCCCATTCTCACTCTTAATTTTTACAAAGATCTGCTTTCAGTTTGCTTAATGATTGTAAAGTTAGCCCTACAGTAAGAGTTCAAGAAATAGTATGAAGGAAAAAAACACTGTTCCTCAACAGAAGAGACAAGGGCTGTAAACAATTATCAAATCTCAAAATGTATTGAAGTATATTTTTCACATCACATTCTGGCCTTCAGTCTTGTAGTTCCACAAATGTGATATTACTAGTGTCCAAATTTCCCAGGTAAAGAAACCTGTTATTACTCTCTTAGTTCAAAATAGATACCACGGAAAACCCAGTCTGCTAGGATATTTAGTTGACAATGAGAAATACTACTTACCAAAAGACTCTCTGCTGGTGCAATCTATATTAGAAGCTAACTCTTCATTGGAGGGTTACTTGGTAAACTTGAAAGCAGGGCAGGGGAATTGAATATTTAAAGGCCCAGGATAGGTCAAACTGGGGCCAGGACTCTCATCTTGCCACCAACATGAAATAAGGCAAATTCTTGAGCCAGAGCATTTCCTCCCTCTTGGGTATTTTGTTTCCCTAGAGATAACTTGTTCTTACCAGGTATTGTTGGGTGAACATGGGAAATATTTCTTCTGCCTATGGCACCTCTTCCCAGCATTGCACTGAATAAGAAAGACAGTTAAATAACAAATATTCATAGCTTTTTCAACATACAATGCCATTAACCTAATCCTACATTCACATTAGGAAGTGATCATCTTTCTGAAATAAGATACCAAGTAGTTTTCCTTTATTCATGATGAGAAAATAGAGGCAAGAGTTAAGCTTAGACAAAAAAAGTTGGAGGTAGGGAGCCATCATTTAGTGACTTATTTCTCCAGATAAGAGCTTGCTTATAAAACAAATACTATGATGAAGTTTAAGCCCACCTAGTACTTATAACTTAGTGCACATAAATGAATGATTGCTTTGGTGGTATCTAATGCTTAATTTACAGAAAATCATGATTAAGGACTTTACATCAGAAGCTGCTGAGACATATAAGGTCTCCTCATCTTGCTGATGCTCACACAACTAGTTAAAGACAGAGGTAAAATATATACTTGCTCCTCTTAACTCTCAGTCCAAAGGTTTCTGCACAGTTAAGTACAAATTATCTTTCTCCAGGGGCCTGCACTGTGGCACAGTGGGTTAAAGCCCTGGCCTGAAGCACCAGCATCCCATATGGGCACTGGTTTGAGTCCTGGCTGCTCCTCTTCCGATCCAGCTCTCTGCTATGGCCTGGGAAAGCAGTGGAGGATGGCCCACGTCCTTTGGCCCCTGCACCCGTGTGGGAGACCTGGAAGAAGCTCCTGGCTCCTGGCTTTGGATCGGCGCAGCTCCAGCCATTGGGGTCAATTGGTGAGTAAACCAGCAGATGGAAGACCTCTCTCTCTGTATCTACCTCTCTCTGTAACTCTGTCTTTCAAATAAATAAAATAAATCTTTAAAACAATTACCTTTCTCCAATCATCCAATTGATATGCATCGAAAAAGGAAAGGAATTTTGCTTTGAGAGAGAAGGAAAGAAGGAAGGAGCCCGGCTCCGCAGCTCACTTGGCTAATCCTCCGCCTGCGGCGCCAGCACCCTGGGTTCTAGTCCCGGTTGGGGCGCCAGTTCTGTCCCAGTTTCTCCTCTTCCAGTCCAGCTCTCTGCTGTGGCCTGGGAGTGCAGTGGAGGATGGCCCAAGTGCTTAGGCCCTGCACCCGCAAGGGAGACCAGGAGGAAGCACCTGGCTCCTGGCTTCGGATCAGCGTGGTGCGCCAGCCGTGGTGGCCATTTGGGGGGTGAACCAACAGAAAAAAGGAAGACGTTTCTCTATGTCTCTCTCTCTCACTGTCTAACTCTGTCTGTAAAAAAAAAAAAAAAAAAAAAAAAGAGGGAAGTAGTCTTGATTGAGAACAAGACATTGATAGGGAAAGTGTATATAAGTGGAATCCTGATGGAAACCCAGAGGGTACAAGAAAGGACAATGGACATCTCCATTTCTGCAATTTTCCTAGAGTTATTTGGCAGGCCCGGTGCTGGATTCTTTGTAGGGTTTTGATCTACTACTTCAACTATGTTGACTTTTGTAAAGCATAAACCGTCTGCTGATTTTTGTCGTTACCAAGTATATGAAGGAAAAGCAGAGCTGTGGAAAGATGGGGTGAATAAGACCTGCAGATGTTGGTTAATGGAATCTTATCTAAATGTAAGAATCTGATTTTGTCTCATTCTGCATTTACTGAGCACCTGTGATAAGACAGGCACAAAGGGCACAAAGATGAATAATACATGGACCCTGCTCTCAAGAACTCAGAAAATAATAAAGGACAATGGATCATTACTGTGCTGCATATTATATCCGATGATTCAGTTGCATTTAAAGTATAGTGAAACAGAAGAATGCAAATCTATTGGAAGTGAGCAAGGAAGGTTTTATGGAGGTGATTTATGAACTTGGATTTTGAGGGTTGAATAGGGCAGTACAAATTAAAGGACAAGATCAAGATGTTGGGGCATCAAAATTTACCACTTCATTGTAATAAAATGCTGTTGCCAGTAGTAGTCTTATGTTAGGCATTTTTCTTTCTTTTTTTTTTTTTTTTTTGACAGGCAGAGTGGACAGTGAGAGACAGAGAGAAAGGTCTTCCTTTTGCCGTTGGTTCACCCTCCAATGGCCGCCACGGTAGCGTGCTGCGGCCGGCGCACCGCGCTGATCCGATGGCAGGAGCCAGGTGCTTCTCCTGGTCTCCCATGGGGTGCAGGGCCCAAGCACTTGGGCCATCCTCTACTGCATTCCCTGGCCATAGCAGAGAGCTGGCCTGGAAGAGGGGCAACCGGGACAGGATCGGTGCCCCGACCGGGACTAGAACCCGGTGTGCCGGCGCCGCAAGGCGGAGGATTAGCCTAGTGAGCCGCGGCGCCGGCTAGGCATTTTTCTAAAATCATCTCTGCATATCGAGTCTAACCTCTTTATCTTGGAATTCTCGAGCTTTTACTCATTCATAAATTTGTCATCACTTATTGAACATCTACTATGTGCCAGTTGCTAGAGATAAAAGACACGTTAAAGGAGCCATTTTTCATGAAAGAACTCACAGTATAGTACTGAAAGTCTGAATCTTAGCATCAGATATCACCCAGACAGCTTTCAAAATGTGAGTATTATGAGTTTAAACTCTCTACTTCCACCGAGAAACCACTGGTATAGTGAGACTGACATGTGTGAGCAGATGTTTAGGTTTGGTGTTCTGTGGTGGAAGAGGCTGTAGGGTTGTGGGAATAGCAAGGCAGGCACTCAATCCAGCTTGAGGCTGGGAAGAGGATTCACAAAGAATCTTGTGTGAGTCAAGCCAAGCAGGGTATTGAGTTCAATGTTCCAGGAAGATAAGAGCATCTGGGCAAATACTCAGATGTTTCCTTTTTTTTTTTATTTTTTATTTTTTATTTATTTTTTTAATTTTCATCTGTCATCCTCCTCATTTCCCATCACCATTGGTAACATGACCTTAACACATACCCCCTGCACTAATTTGAACATGGATTGGGTTCCCAACTGATGCAGACATTTAAACCCCAAAGTCTTATGTTAATAGTTAGTGGATTTGTTGTGAATGGTTGATGGCTTCAGGGTGGAGGCTTGGTCCAGTTATGGTATCTGGAAGGTGGGCCCAGTAGGAGGTCCTCAAGTGACTAGTAGTTGAAGGACAGTTCTTGAGGGCAGTTCTCATGAGAGGGTTTGCTATATGAGCCTTCAGCCCAGGCATTCTCTTCTCTACTTGCTGGCTCACTATGTGATCCTCCTTCTGCATACATTCTGCCATCCACCACCTTCATCAGACGCCAGACCAATGGGGCCTTCTGGACTTGGACTGTGAACCTCCAAAATGTGAGCTGAAATAGACCTTCCTTCTTTAGTAGTTAAAGTAATGAAAAGTTGACTAATGCAACCCCCATCTTACTGCACCCATGGCTTAATGAACTGTGTGTTGTAGCTTTTTTTAACCCACTTACCATTCCTAACTTCATCATGTATGTCTCTGCTATTATGAATTTATTAATGCATTCCCCTTTGCTGAAATTCCCATCATATATAGCTCTAATAAGATCTTATTCACCCTTAGAGGTCTACCTCTATTTGTACACTTTAAACCAGGAGTCAGAAAATTATGGTCTATGAGGCAAAGCTGGCTCACTATGCTTTCATAAACAAAATTTTATTGGAAAATAGCCAGGATCATTAACTTAAGTACTCTCTATGGTTACTTTCACAGCTAAAATGAGTTGTTTCAGTGATACATGGTTTTCAAAACTGTGTGTACTTGAGATAATAGCTAGTTGACCCCTTTGTACTTCAGTTTCCTTATGAGAAGCCTGGTAATATTGTAAAAGCTGCAGCATGTGTTTATACTTAGTAACTGAGATGCTGTGTATTTAATGAATGTTGTGATGTGCCACCCTGATCCCTCTTCAGAATGACATTTTATTCCCTAAGTAGTCAAAAGATAATGCTTAGCTGTCAGCCTCCTGATTTGTTGGGAAGAAACTTTACCTGTGGTCACAGCTTTTTTCTTGGGCATCCTCCATTTGAGAACTAATTACCTTGAAGTGTAAATAGACCTGACTCCTGAACCTCAACTTGGGTCTACTCCACAGCATCATCTTAGCACCAAGGCTCCCAACAATCAGGCAACCCAGGCTTTTTCTGTACTCACTCATGCCTCGCTCCCCATCCTTCCACAGAGCACTCCCTAGTAAATGACCTGCACAGTCAACTTCTCAGGGCCTGCATCTGAGTCTTCACCTGTTGATAGTAGCTATCAGGATTGTGGACACTAAGATGGGAACAACAAGGATTCTATTGCCAGTAGGTGGAAAACAGAAAGCCCAAGCATCTGTGCAATTGTTAACACTTTCAACAGTGTGGCCTGGATGGGATGAAATGTTCTAGCTGCTGCCATGTGTCAGGTATTTAAGAAATAAGGGTACAATAGTAATCTCAAGGACAGTGGAGCTGGTTGGCAATTGATGCTTTTTGAGAAAAGGTATCAAAGCATTGAGGTTTATTAATCAGCAATTAAATAATCAGGCTTGATAGCTGAAGGGCTTGCCTGCAAACATACCAAAAGGCTTTCATCTCTTGGATTGGGAATAGAAGTTCTGATGTGAGGATAAAGGCTAAATTTAATTGTAACAGTAGCTGAAATAGGTCTGCTATTCAAAGATTGCAAAACATGGATGCTATGAGCCGGTGTCTTGGTGTAGCAGGTAAAGCCACCACCTGTAACTCCTGGCATCTCATATGGCACCAGTTCAAGTCCCAGCTTTTCTACTTCTGATCCAACTCCCTGCTAATGTGCCTGGGAAAGTAGCAGAAGATGGCCAAAGTCCTTGGGCCCCAGCAACCCACGTGGGAGACCTAGAATAAGTTCCTGGCTCTTTTTTTTTTTAAACTTTTATTTAATGAATATAAATTTCCAAAGTACAGCTTACGGGTTACAATGGCTTCCCCCTCCCAAAACTTCCCTCCCACCCACAACCCTCCCCTTTCCCGCTCCCTCTCCCCTTCCAATCACATCATGATTCATTTTCAATTCTCTTTATATACAGAAGATCAGTTTAGTATATATTAGGTAACGATTTCAACAGTTTGCCCCCATATAGCAACACAAAGTGAAAAAAAATACTGTTGGAGTACTAGTTATAGCATTAAATAAGAGTGTACAGCACATTAAAGACAGAGATCCTACATAATATTTTTTAAAGATTAATTAATTTTCTATGCCATTTCCAATTTAACACCAGTTCCTGGCTCTTGATTTTGGATTGGCCTAGCTCCAGCCATTGTGGCCATTTAGGAAGTGAACCAGTAGATGGAAGATTGACCTCTCTCTCTCTCTCTCTCTCTCTCTCTGACTTTCAAATAAATGCATAAATCTTAAAAATGGATTCTAGAGACAAAGGATAAGTACTTCTATGTTGATGTACCATGCACCCTCCCAGGAATCTTGAATTTCCAGATTACCCTGGACCCTCATGCATGGTCCACTCCTCTTCTCTAATGAGGGATAAGTTTCTCTCTCTCTCTCTCTCTCTCTCTGACACACACACACACACACACGCACATTAGTGCAGTGGTCTCTTGTTTAAAAATATCGTGTACTCACTTCAGAATTTTCCCCATTTTCCTTCCCAACCACCAGGCCAACAACTAGGGTTAACAGAATAACTCTGCCAAAGATATGTAGAAATTTCTAAGAAAGGCAAATAAATATGCCCCTGTTGTAAAATTTCAGTACAAGCCAATTGGGAAAATATTCATTGGAATGGATTCTGAGATTGCCTCCAATGTAGGTGGAAGATAAATTTGGATACAAGAGAGTCTGTGGTGTGAAACTCTCTTCCACCACACAGGATGTAATCACACCCTGGCAGGGACCTGAGAGAAGGTGTGAGCATACTGCTGATTGGCTCCTAGAAGCATGGAGAAACCAACGCCTCATACAAAGTGATGACAAAATTGCTGTGACAGACAGTATTACACAATGGAGATAGAGAAGAGTATGTTTGGCATCTTTTCTTTGCCCAATTTGATAGTAAATGATAAGTGCAGCAATCTTGGCCTATTTTATTATTGATTTATTCTGAAAATCTCCAGGTCAGTCAAGAGGATGCACATCTGTGTCAATACTAATCCTCTAAGATTGACCCACAGGGCACTAGAAAAGAATTCCAGAGGCACTTTGACACTTCCATCTAGAATGTGCTGAACCTCAAATAGTTACAGTTCTTGTGTATCCCTCACCTATCACTGTCAAAACCCCAGTTGAAACAATATCTCTGTACCCAACTGAGTTGTCCAGATCTGTGGCTGACTTTCAAGAGACCCATTGTGTGGGCAGCTCGTATATTTGTAACTGGCTGTGAGATTGATTCCCTTATCTCCGAGGACAAGCGAGGAGAAGGCAAGGAGGCAGCTAGCTACCCTCTCCCACTCCCTGTGGTAATAAATTTCAGAACTATTCTCCAAAAACAAGAAGTGATTTTTGCTTAGGAAGCAATCTCTGAGCTTTCATTTTTGGCTTCCGTCTATATTATCTATTGATTTGTAGGCTCCAGCATATTGGCTATTGTATTACATGTTCCATTTTAAAAAATCAGCAATGTATATTGTTTTGATTCTACTTGGACTTCCCTTGTCTATGTGAACATTGTTCTTTGGGAGCATTCAGCTGAGAGCGCCTGCTTTTAGATTAGTGGACTGACCTTTACCTATATGGGAATTACTTGCTGATCATTTAGCTTTTTTGTTTGTATCTTTTTTCCCCCAGAAACCTTTTATTTAAGGAATACAAACTTTATACATTTCATAAATGCAACTGTAAAACATATTTCATACTATTTTTGAACTGTTTACATAGTATAGAGTTAATCATATGTGTATAAAGTTAATTGAAGTGAAATTGACACTTTGAAGTGCAATGACTTGGAACAGCTGTTGTCTCACTTCTTTAATTTACCTTTTAGGTGCTCTTATTTATCACAGATCATGGAGAACATATGGTATTTGTCCTTTGGGACTGGCTTATTTCACTCAGTATGATGTTTTCCAGTTTCATCCATTTTGTTGCAAATGACCAGGCTTCCTTTTTTTTTACTGCTATGTAGTATTCCATGGAGAATATATCCCATAATTTCTTTATCCAGTCTTGAGTTGACAGGCATTTGAGTTGATTCTATATCTTTGCTATTGTGAATTGAGCTGAAATAAACATAGGGGTACAGATAGTTTTCATTCATTTCCAGAAATTTTTTTTATTTCTCTTGATTTCTTAAATGACCCAATGTTCATTCAGGAGCTTGTTCAGTTTCCATGTATTTGCATATGTTCTAGAGATTCTTGAGCTGTTGATTTCCAGCTTCATTCCATTGTGGTCACAGAAGATGCATGGTATGATTTTGATTTTTTTTTTTAATTTGCTGAGAGTTGCTTTATGGCCTAGCATGTGGTCCATCCTAGAGAAAGTTCCAAGCACTGATGAAAAGCATGTGTATTCTGCAACTGTAGGATGAAAAGTTCTGTAGATATCTGCCTCACTAAGTCTGTTAAGGCTGTCCACCAGATTTTTAATTGATCTATTGAATTCTTCATTTCCAATATTTTATTTTGATTTTTATTTTTTAAAATATCTATTTATTTATTTGAAAGTCAGAGTTACACAGAGAGAGAAGGAGAGGCAGAGAGAGAAAGAGAGAGAGAGATCTTCCATCTGCTGGTTCATTCCTCAATTGACTGCAATGGCAAGAGCTGCACCAATCCTAAGCCAGGAGCCTGGAGCTTCTTTCGGGTCTCCCACATGGGTGCAGGGATCCAAGGAGTTGGGCCATCCTCTACTGCTTTCCCAGGCCATAGCAGAGAGCTGGGTTGGAAGTGGAGTAGCCAAGTCTCAAACCAGCACCTATATGGGATGCCGGCACTGCTCTGCCACAGCACCGGCCCCTGACTTTTCTTTAAAATCTCAAGTTTATGGGAAAAATTTGCATTCATGTCATGCATTGATTTTTTTAATTTGTAGATTTTCTTCTGATTACTTCTAAGTAGTCCTCTGATCAATTTTTGAATTCCATTTTCAGCATTTCTTCAATTTCTTCATCTTCACATTCTAGTATTGAAGAGTTGTGTTCTTTTGGGGGCACCATGTTGTCTTCCTTATTCTTGTTTCTTGAATTGCTACATTTATTTTTAGGCATTTCTGGAGATACTGGTTTTTTTCTCCCTGTGTTAGCTTTTATCTTTGGACTATACCTCTGTAGCTTAGTGCAGTGCCTTCTCTTTCAGTGAATACCCAGAGGTGTGCGCTGGGTATAGCCAGAGTTTTGTTCAGTGCTCCAGGGTGAAGGGAGTGTACAAGGTGACACCCAGGTTGGGCATGGTAAATCCCCCCCTTTTTTTTTTAATTAGAGGGGAGAATTTGATCAGCTCTTTTGGTGTAGTCTCACACTCACCTCCTTTCCTCCAAGGAGACCAATGGCCAGGTGCTAGCCCCAGTGGGTACAGTATTCATCTGAGTTGCTGCAAGAACCATACAAAGGATCTGTGCATTCCTCAGTGAGAACATGGATCACGTAGCAGTGACCCTTACCAGGGAATCAGGGAGCCCTGAGCATGTAGAGTCACCTGCAGTGACTGCTCAGAGAGCTGGCCATACCGAACTCCCTCCCATGCAGCCACAGTGTTTTCACAGTTCCAGCATACAAGTCTTCCATATCCAGGAACACCCAGCACCCTGTCAATGCTCCCAGCCAGACTCAGGTGTCTCCTCTCAGGTGGTTGCTGTGCACACCACCACAAGCTGGAGCAGCTGTTACATATGTCCAAAATGGTGCCCGCCCTCTCTCAGCTAGTTATAGGATGCCAGTGCTATGTGTTCAGAGAGAGAGAAATGTGCCCCTTTTCTCTTATAAGTTGGCTAGTATACTGTCCCCCACAGGGCTCCAATCCAGACTCAGGCCAGGCTCTTTCCATAGCTTTATCACCAGTGACTTGGGCTGTTGCAGTCTGGTCTCACCTCACTCTCCAGAGCTGGTGCTGAGGCTCTCAGCTGCTGGGGTCCTGAGTTGTGTGAGTCCACAGCCTCCATGTAGATCTACAACATTCCTCTAATTTCTGTGGTGCTTCATTTGCAGTTTTCTCCCTAAGTCTCTCCTGAGATTGCACTTTCTCCACTTTTTTTTTTTTTTTTTTGACAGGCAGAGTGGACAGTGAGAGAGAGAGACAGAGAGAAAGGTTTTCCTTTTGCCGTTGGTTCACCCTCCAATGGCCGCCGCGGTAGCGCGCTGCGGCCGGCGCACCGCGCTGTTCCGATGGCAGGAGCCAGGTGCTTATCCTGGTCTCCCATGGGGTGCAGGACCCAAGGACTTGGGCCATCCTCCACTGCACTCCCTAGCCACAGCAGAGAGCTGGCCTGGAAGAGGGGCAACCGGGACAGGATCGGTGCCCCAACCGGGACTAGAACCCGGTGTGCCGGCGCCGCAAGGCGGAGGATTAGCCTGTTGAGCCACGGCGCCGGCCTCTCCACTTTTTTTATCTTCCCCTAGATGAGAGCAGTAAGCTCTCTCTATTCTACCATCTTGGAATCTCCTGGTCATTTGTTTTTAAACTCTGTGGCCTTCTGTCATCCCAATTTTCCATGGCCAGAATAGATGTTCATTCTGGTTACAATTTAAGAGGAATTAGGAATGCTCCCTCATTTTTTTTATACTGGTTCCTTAAAAACATTGTCCCAAATGATGCCAGAAATTCTGCTATAATAAAACAGTGCTGTAATACTATAATTGAGGTCCAAACTACTCTAACACAATGCTGCTTTAGTAAAAGATTCTAGAGTTAACTGAGAGAGCCTGCTGTAGGGATTGAAGCTGGCCTTCAATCCCATTATAGTAATTTGAGCTATCACAGAGTGTTCTGTTATCTACTTTCAGTGTTTGGTAATCCGGCTCTTTGTATTACAAGTTGTTTTTCATTCAATGCATAAGAATCTAATATATTCCCTATTTCTTGTCAAAGGAGTGGAAACCATTTGTATAGCAAAAAGCAGGAAGACCATGAATAAAAGAATAAATGGAGGAATGAATATCAGTTTGGAATTGAAACAGTTTTATCAAACAGAAAATCAACTCTGGTAGTGAAAAGAACCTTCCACTACTTGCCAAAGGTCGGTGGGTTTTAGAGAATTTGTATTTTTATCTTGGAGATGGCATTTAATGTTTGTTTACCTAAATCACTTCTTTTATAAAGTGAAATGTATTATGCCTACCCCGCCTGGCTCTCTGAGTATATATGAGGCTTAAATTTATATTTCTGAGAAAGGTTTTCTTTGAAACATGGTGCTCTTGGAAACACTTGGTTGTTGTTATGGTGTTATAAGCATTTCTATAATCCTGCTTTATATGATAGAGTAGGTAGAATGGAATTCACATTTATGAGTCATTCCAAGAAGTAGAAGAGCTTCCACTTGACTGCTTTGTCCAGTAGCAATCCTGACTCTATTATTTTTGTGCTGAAGATACCATAATCAACCAGACTCCTTGGGGGCCATAGGACCAAGGAGGTGGTTGGTACAGATCACGTCTGCATATGATGTATAGTAACTCTTGAACTTACTGTTGGTTACTTCTCTGTTGAGCAATACTTCTTTATAACCACAACATTCTGCAGTTCAGGGAAGACAGTGTCAGGTAAATACAGCCTTCTCCACTCACTTTATTTTTTCCTACATCAATATCCATAGTTAGCCTTTCACTGCCAAAACTAATCCACCATTATACATACTCTTTCAAATAAGTACTTTATTTTTTAGCCAAGAATGAATTAAGGCATGGTCCTGGACATCCTGACCTGTGTGTGTGTGTGTGTGTGCTTGTTTTCAAATTTAGTAAGCAAAGGTAATCATATGGAGGACCGGCTCTGTAGCATACTGGGTAATGGACCACCTGTGGCACTGGCAGCCCGTATGGACACCAGTTCATGTCCCGGCTGCTCTAATTCCGATCCAGTCCTTGTTAACGCACCTGGGAAAGCAGTGGAAGATGTCCCAGGTCTCTGGGCCCCTGCAACTCACATTGGAGACCAAAAAGAAGCTCCTGGCTCCTGGTTTCAGACCAACCCAGCTCCAGCCGATGTGAATCAGCATATGGAAGATTCTCTCTCTCTCCCTCTCTCCCTCTCTCCCTCTCTCTGTAACTCTGCCTTTCAAATAAATAAAAATAAATCTTTATTTAAAAAGTAATCATATGACCAAATAATGAAAATAGCAATGATGTGAAAATTTTCTGTTATTTCAAACACTATGCTGAAATTATATGTGTATTATTTCACCTAATTTTAATAGTGAAATAGAGTAGATATTTGCATTCCCATTTTGAGAAAATGAGGTTTAAGATGAAACCACCTGACAAGGTTGCATGATCACAAATGGCAGATCCAGGATTCAACCAGCATTGTCTGATTCTGAATCCCAGGCTCTTAATTGCTTTGCTCTCCAATCCTAACCTTAAGGGCATCTACTTTGAAGGAGATGTACTGAGTACAACAATAGAAGGATGAATAAATTAGTATTCCTGTCCTGCCAGCTGGACCTCCATTTAACATTTGGATGAGCATTATAAAAGCTTTTATTAAGAGGCACATAAGAACAAAACTAAATGAATACTATGGCTTTATCATAGAAATAATAAATTCTGCAATTTCAAGGGAAATGCTATTTTTAAGAATTTATTTATTTATTTATTTGAAAGTAAGAGTTACAGAGAGAGAACGAGAGAGAGAGAACGAGAGAGAGAGAGAGAGAGAGAGAGAGAGAGAGAGATCTTCCATCTGCTTCTTCACTCCCCAACCGGTCACAATGGCTGGAGCTGGGCTGATCTGAAGCCAGGAGCCAGGAGATTTCTTCTGGGTCTCCTACATGGGTGGCAGGAGCCCAAGCACTTGAGCCATCTTCTGATTCCTTTCCCAGGCCATTACCAGGGAGCTAGATTGGAAGTGGAGCAACTGGGATGTGAATGGTGTTGGTATGGGATACTTGCATTGCTGGCAGTGGCTTTATCTGCTGCTATGCTCAAACACTGGTCCCAAAATACTATTTTAAGTGACGAAAATGATAACAGAATGCATGGTATATCTTGATTTCTGCAAGGCATCAGTCTCATAAAATCTTTGAGGGAGCAATATAAAAATATCATGCAAATGATAACTCTTGGAGAATTCAGAGCTGATCGACTCCCCCTATCAAAATATGTGGGCTGAAAGTCAAGATCAGGATGGAATGAAATCTCTACAAGTGAGCTGTTGGGCTCTGTCTCAGCCCCTGGACTCTTTTAACAATGCCTTTGGTCATTAATTTCTTTAGCACAGAGCACATCTGTGAATGGAATAAAGCTTTCACATAGGAAAGTCACATACCTGACATAGGATTTGAAACTAGCAAGGTGATCATCACTAAAGATAAAGTAAAGTTTTGGATTTAGGCTCAAGAATTCATTTAAATTTGCATAGAATTTATATAATAGCAGTTTGTATAAGAAAAAAATCATTGAACAATACAGTTGTTCAAATAACATGGTATGGCTACTAATGGAGCAGATGTAGCATTAGACTGCATTAACAGAAGCATGTTGTCATAATAAGGAAGACAAGTCCTGTTAATTCAGCACGGGTTGTGCTTAAAAAAAAAAAAAAATCCAACATTTCCAGGTGTCTTCCTTTAAATGAGATACTGACCAAGCAATGATAGTCAGCAGAGACAACATTCATTGAGGATCTATTTTATGTGCTAGGCAATTTCACATATAAGTCATCCAAATCTCATACTTGCAACAATTAAAATCCAAAGAGGTTAAGAAGTTGGATGTGATGAAACTGGTATTCCAACTCCAGTTGCCGTAACATCCAGGTTTATGGCCATGTCACTACATCAGGCCCTGGAGAGCACTAAACACTGAAGGGAATGATCTGCAGGTGATGAGTGGGGAAGAAGTGACCTAACATCTATGAGGCATTTACTATTTACTAGATATTTTATGTACATAGTTGTAGTTAATACAACAAATTAGTGAAATAGGTAATATCAACATACCCATTTTAATGAGAAAACTGAGGTTCAAAGTACAAATAACTGACCTGAGATAACCCCAATAAATTTTGGGATCAGGATCAACTACTCATCTGATTCTATGAACACGTTCTGCCATTATTTTCTGAACATAGTGCCTACGTTAATTTTGCCCTGTCTGTAAATTTGTATTTTAATTTATCTAGTTTGTCTTTAAATATTACATTTGGAAACTTAAACTCAATTATTTAAGTAGAAAACTAAACAAAACCATAAATGAGAAACCATCTCTGCCAATTTTATAAAAAGGCAAGCTAGTGCCCCTTGCCATGAATAGAAAAGAATCACACACATAAATATGTTATACACAAAACAACATTATTCTAGCCAGAGACTGTTGCCTACAGAAGACTCCAACTCTGAATCTTCAGTCTTAAATAGGGAAATTAACAAGGTTACAGAGCTGTCAAAGACGTTTTAGTACCCTAACTGAGCCAGTGTCCTTGATTTAAGTATTTAAATATTTAAATGGAAATAATGTTTACCATATGATTATATATAATTCCATGTGGCTTAATGTGTAGTCTGTAAGATAGCTAAAATCATCTCCCAAACCACCTAAAGTCATCTTACAATCCACTATTCATAGCCAATCATTTCTTTTTTTTTAAGAAAATATTTATTTGAAAGGCAGAGGGAGAGACAGAGAGAAAAAGATCTCCTATCTGTTTGTTCATTTCCCAAATGGCCACAATAGCCAGGGCTGGGCCAGACTGAAGCCAGGAGCCAGGAGCTTTTTCTAGGTCTCTCACATGGGTGCAGGGGCACTAGTACTTAGGCCATCCTCCGCTGCTTTCCCAAGTGCATTGGCATGGAGCTGGATTGGAAGTGGAGCAGACAGGACTCGAAGTGGCATCCACATGGTATGCCAGCATCATAGGCAGTGGTTTTACCTGCTCTGCCACAGCACTAGACCCCACAGCCAATCATTTCTTTTTTTTTTCTTTTTTTTTTTTTTTTTTTGACAGGCAGAGTGGATAGTGAGAGAGAGAGAGAGACAGAGATAAAGGTCTTCCTTTTTTGCCGTTGGTTCACCCTCCAATGGCCGCCGCGGCTGGCGCGCTGCGGCCGGCGCACCGCGCTGATCCGAAGGCAGGAGCCAGGTGCTTTTCCTGGTCTCCCATGGGGTGCAGGGCCCAAGGACTTGGGCCATCCTCCACTGCACTCCCTGGCCACAGCAGAGAGCTGGCCTGGAAGAGGGGCAACCGGGACAGAATCCGGCGCCCCGACCGGGACTAGAACCTGGTGTGCCGGCGCCGCAAGGCGGAGGATTAGCGTAGTGAGCCGCGGTGCCGGCCAATTTCTTTTTTATTATTATTATTTGATAGGTAGAGTTATAGACAGTGAGAGAGAGAGACAGAGAGAAAGGTCTTCCTTCCATTGGTTCACTACCCAAATGGCTGCTACGGCTGGCGTGCTGCGCCGATCCAAAGCCCAGAACCAGGTGCTTCTCCTGGTCTCCCATGCGGGTGCAGGGGCCCAAGCACTTGGGCCATCCCCCTCTGCCCTCCCGGGCCACAGCAGAGAGCTGGACTGGAAGAGGAGCAACTAGGACTAGAACCTGGTGCCCATATGGGATGCTGGCGCTGTAGGCAAAGGATTAATCAAGTGAGCCATGGCGCCGGCCCCCACAGCCAATCATTTCTAATATACTATGTACCATTATTCTTAGTGCTCTTGAAGAATGGTGGGAGGATGAGTATGGTGGCAGATAGAAGACTTCGGGCAATCATCATTTTCGAATCCTGGAAGACATATTCAAACAAAGCCCCGGCCGGCGCCGTGGCTCAACAGGCTAATCCTCCGCCTTGCGGCGCTGGCACACCGGGTTCTAGTCCCAGTTGGGGCGCCGGATTCTGTCCCGGTTGCCCCTCTTCCAGGCCAGCCCTCTGCTATGGCCTGGGAGTGCAGTGGAGGATGGCCCAAGTGCTTTAACCCTGTACCCCATGGGAGACCAGGAGAAGCACCTGGCTCCTGCCTTCGGATCAGCGTGGTATGCCGGCCGCAGCGCGCCGGCCGCAGCGCGCCAGCCGCGGCGGCCATTGGAGGGTGAGCCAATGGCAAAAGGAAGACCTTTCTCTCTGTCTCTCTCTCTCTCTGTCCACTCTGCCTGTCAAAAAAATAAAAATTAAAAAAAAAAAAAAGCCCCTATCCCTACTGCATTGATGCAGACTTTATCAGGTCCAAGTTTCTCTCCCTCAGTTCGCAGGTCCTATGCCTTCATTTTGATAATTACAAGTCAGCTCCTCACTAAAGACTAACTCACTAAATTAAAGGAATGGCACAAGGTTAAGGCAGTCTTCATGAGATCTGGAATCACATATACTCAGAATTCAATTATCACTTCTAAAGTTAACATTCCCAATGCTAGACTATTTTGAGAGCTTCACAGTAACTCCAAGCCTTGATCAAACAAAGTTAATATTTGACCTACCATGAAGCCCAGACAGACTACAGCCCACTTTGCCATCACAAAAGAATATCCTAACCTCTTATCACTGACCAATCAGAGGAAGCCCACAAGCACTGTGGGCCAACCAGAAACCCAGACACAAGCTGATCACACATTGTACAACTCCAACTTTAATGTATCAGACTCACCACCTTTAATGCCTTGAGGAGTTTGGGAACTGAGGAATAGTCACTGAACTCCTTACTCTGTGCATTGCAAATAAACTCCTACTTTCTTCCATCACTCTAGTGCCACTAACTGGCTTATTGCGCATCAGGTAATCAAAACTAGATTTATCAGGGTTCTACAACAATATAATAAAAATACTGACTTATTCTTTTTTGCTGAAGAATGTCAAACTAGGACAAATTATGTGACATTTTGAAATACAGCTTTCAGCTGTATTTCAGCTGTATAATATATAATATAAATATTAAAACTAAGAAAATTGTTATTGCTCAAAGAGCTGAGTTCTCTGCCCCAGAAAATTAATCATCTTCCAAGAGTAATATCAAATAAATGAATTTATTGGTTGAAGGATTAGAGTCAATTTAAGACCCTTTAATATTTTGAGATCCTTTCGACTCTGTACTTCTCTAAGACTATGTTACTTCTAGTAACTCAAAGATTTGCGAGGGGCTGGCGCTGTGGTGCAGTGGGTTAATGCCCTGGCCTAAAGCACCAGCATTCCATATGGGCACCAGTTTGAGACCCGGCTGCTCCATTTCCCATCCAGCTCTCTGCTGTGGCCTGGGAAAGCAGTAGAAGATGGCCCAAATCCTTGGGCCCCTGCACCTGTGTGGGAGACCCGGAAGAAGCTCCTAACTCCTGGCTTCAGATCAGTGTAACTCCAGCCGTTGTGGCCAATGGGGGAGTGAACCATTGGATGGAAGGCCTCTCTCTCTCTCTCTCTCTCTCTGCCTCTCTTCTCTCTGTGTAACTCTGACCTTCAAATAAATGAATAAATCTTTTTTAAAAAAAGATTTGTGAATATTTAAGACCCTGTAACTGAAGATCTAACTCCAGACAAAAGTTTTTCAACCTCAAATCTCTGCACTACTAATACTTCGGGCTGGATAACTCTTGGTTGAGGGGATGGTGTTGTGCATCACAGATGTTAAGCAGCATCCTGGTCTCTACTCACTAGGTACTAGTTATTTTATTGAGTTGTGACAACCAAAAATAATTTCAGATATTGTCAGTGTCTCCTCGGGACCAAAACCACTCTTAATTATGAATCACTGCCCTGGACCCACTTTTCTCTCTGCTTCTCTTCCAAGGCAGGAATCAGCCTGCCTTTCCTCTGAGGCGGGAATCAGCAAGATGTTTCTTTCATTTTTCAAATATTTTTGCTTATTTATTTTATTTGAAAGGCAGAGGAGGAAGAGCGATATGGAGAAGGGGGGCTGGTATATATATATATATGCATATATATGCATGTATATATATGTGTGTGTGTGTATATATATATATATATATATATATATATATATATGGAGAGCGAGAGAGAGATCTTCTATCAACTAATTCACTTCTCAAATGCCCACAACAGCTGGGGCTGGGCCAGGTTGAAGCAAGGACCTGGGAACTCAATCTGGATTTCCAACGTGGGTTGCAGGGACCCAGCTACTGGACCCATCACTGTTGTCTCGCAGAGTATACATTAGCAGGAAGCTGGAACCAGGAATAGAGCTAGGATTGGAACTCAAGAACTCTGATGTGCGATGTCAGCATCCCAAGTAGCACACATGCCACATCACCACTCCCCAGGTCAATAACTTTGAATCAAGATATCTGTACACTATATTCTCATTTGTCCAGGGAACCACCCTTTCTCCACTGTTTTTGTTTTGTTTGTTTGTTTGGACAGGCAGAGTGGATAGTGAGAGAAGAGACAGAGAGAAAGGTCTTCCTTTTTGCCGTTGGTTCACCCTCCAATGGCCGCTGCGGCCGGCGCATCTCGCTGATCCGAAGCCAGGAGCCAGGTACTTCTCCTGGTCTCCCATGCGGGTGCAGGGCCCAAGGACCTGGGCCATCCTCCACTGCCCTCCCGGGCCATAGCAGAGAGCTGGCCTGGAAGAGGGGCAACCGGGACAGAATCCGGCGCCCCAACCGGGACTAGAACCTGGTGTGCCGGCGCCACAAGGCAGAGGATTAGCCTGTTAAGCCACGGCGCCGGCCTCTTTCCCCACTGTTAGCTCCTGTGCTTCAATCCTCAGCCACCCATTCCTGATTAAGAGGTGGAATGTGTGAGCCAGGTCAGGGTATCACATTTCATTCTGCCCCACCTGTAATGATTTTTTATTTTTTGGACTGGGCATATGGTCCAACAAGGGCAAATAAGGTGACAATCTTTTTGTTCTTGTTTTTCCTGGAACTGTTGAGAAGGCCCGGAACAATAGTTGTTTCATTTTTCCTTCAGTAGAACTCGAGATAGTATAAAATCACCATTCTTTGTGACCATGAAGAGAGAGATGCCAGAGAAAATGGCCACGTGGAGAGATGAAAAGAGAGAAGAGAGGGAAGAAAGAGGGGAAAAGAAGGAAGAGGGAAGGAGAAGGGCACAGGGAGAGAGAAGCCAGTGCTGGAGACATTGACTGAACCTGCAACAAACCTGTGCTGCCAGAAGACAATGTTGATCACAGCTATTTATCTGAGACAGCATATTCACATTACCATTTGGCCCAAGAGTTTGGGTTAATTTTCTATTACTTATGGCTCCTAGTGCATACTTAGACATTCCTAAAACCCAGTTATGTGTTCTCAGCCGCATAGCATTTTGTAGTATGATATACACCATGACAATATTAATGCTCTGGGGGGGGGGGATTATGAATGATTCTCACCACAAAGAATTCTGGAAATACAAACTTATAAAAGCAACGACAAAAATTCCATATCAGAATTGTTTTTTCCATTCTATTAGTGCTAGAATTTTGGTCACAAATGTAATTATTGGCTTTTGATTTTATATGGAAACTTTGCATAAATGGTAAATTTCTTCACTTATACATAATAATAAAATAATTCCTTTAGCAATATGAGAGTACTTTAAAAAGTTCATGGAAAAATGAAATTAGAAATGTTTATTTTAGTGCAAAAAATTTTGGAAATCCATGAAAAGTTTTTGTGTAATGTTCATTTTCCATGAACTTTTTGAAGACTCCTTGTATTCAGAAAGGAAGAGAATTTTGACATTCATCTTTAGATTTCCTTGTGACTTTATATTTTTTCAAATACTGTGAGAATTCTTCAAAATTCTTTCTTTAAAAACATTGTTTTGCCATTTAACTTTAATTTCAATTGGTCTTTACTCTCTATATGAAATTTATACCTATTCAAAGTGGGCATCAGTTATGTAGCCTCAAGAATGCTGATAATGTTTGTTTTCTGCTAAGGTAGAGTGCAAGTTAGCATATTTTTAGAAGTGTGGAATCTGGGAACATGCATGCTCTAATCATGTCAACCACCATGTGTTGTTTACAGGGGTAAACATCTGTCCACTGTCATCTCAAACCAATTGGGCTGTGATTGACATCCTTGAACAAATCAACCCTTCTCTGTGGTCTCAGGAACTATCCACCTAATAGGATTCATTTTCACCTCTAGGTCTTAGTTGTCAATATAGTGTGTTAGAGATGAGTAAATTCTAGTTAAAAGCAGAAAAATTAATTACTAGTTCCACAAAATGTATAAAATTATGTCAGTGGCTTCCCTACCTACCTCAATATTTATCATCCTAGAGTACCAGGATGCCAAGGGGGATTTTTGAACACATTCAAGTTCAATATTCCAATTTAAATTATATTTCTCTTTTTTTTTAACAACTAAGACCTAGAGGTGAAAATTAATCCTATTTCTTTTTTTAGGATTTTGTAGTTCTCATTGTAGAGATCTTTAACGTCTTTGGTTGAGTTTATTCCAAGGTATTTGATTGTTTTCGTAGCTATTGTGAATGGGATCAATCTTAGCAGTTCTTTCTCAGCTGTGGCATTGCCTGTGTATACAAAATCTGTTGATTTTTGTGTGTTGATTTTATATCCTGCTACTTTGCCAAACTCTTCTATGAGTTCCAATAGTCTCTTAGTAGAGTTCTTTGGATCCCCTAAATAAAGAATCATATCATCTGCAAAGAGGGATATTTTGACTTCCTCCTTTCCAATTTGTATCCCTTTAATTTACTTTTCTTGCCTAATGGCTTTGGCTAAAACTTCCAGTACTGTATTGAATAGCAGTGGTGAGAGTGAGCATCCCTGTCTGGTACCAGATCTCAGTGGAAATGCTTCCAACTTTTCCCCATTCAATAGGATGATGGCCATGGGTTTTTCATAAATTGCTTTGATTGTATTGAGGAATGTTCCTTCTATACCCAATTTGCTTAGAGTTTTCATCATGAAAGGGTGTTGTATTTTATCGAATGCTTTCTCTGCATCTATTGAGATAATCATATGGTTTTTCTTCTGCAGTTTGTTAATGTGGTGTTTCACATTGATTGATTTGCAAATATTGAACCATCCTTGCATACCAGGAATAAATCCCACTTGGTCTGGGTGGATGATCTTTCTGATGTGTTGTTGCATTCTATTGGCCAGAATTTTATTGAGGATTTTTGCATCTATGTTAATCAGGGAAATTGGTCTGTAATTCTCTTTCTCTGCTGCATCTTTTTCAGGATTAGGAATTAAGGTGATGCTGGCTTCATAGAAAGAATTTGGGAGGATTCCCTCTCTTTCGATTGTTCTGAATAGTTTGAGAAGAATTGGAGTTAGTTCTTCTTTAAATGTCTGGTAGCATTCAGCAGTGTATCCATCTGGTCCTGGGCTTTTCTTTGTTGGGAGGGCCTTTATTACTGATTCAATTTCTGTCTTAGTTATGGGACTGTTTAGGTTTTCTTTGTCTTCCTGGTTCAATTTAGGTAGGTTGTATGTGTCCAGGAATCTATCCATTTCTGGTAAATTTCCCTGTTTGCTGTCCTACAACTCTTTGTAGTAATTTCTGATAAATTCTTTTTATTTCTGTGGTGTCTGTTGTTACATTCCCTTTTTCATCTCTGATTTTATGATATGGGTCTTTTCTTTTTTAGTTAGTTGGGCCAATGGGGTGTCAATTTTGTTTATTTTTTCAAAAAAAAACAGCTCCTTGTTTGGCTGATTTTTTGTACTTTTTTTTATTCAATTCTGTGGTTTTCTTCTCTGATTTTAATTATTTCCCTACTCCTACTAGTTTTGGGTCTTGTTTGCTGCAGTTTTTCTAGATCCTTGAGATGCATTGAAAGCTCATTTATTTGGTGCCTTTCTAACTTCTTGATGTAGGCACCTATTGCTATAAACTTTCCTCTTAACCCTGCTTTTGCTGTATCCCATAAGTTTTGATATGTTGTGTTGTTATCCTCATTTACTTCCAGAAAGTTTTTGATTTTTCTTTTGATTTCTTCTATGACCCAGTGTTCATTCAGGAGCATGTTGTTCAGTCTCCATGTGTTTGCATATGCTCTAGGGATTCCTGAGTTGCTAATTATTAGCTTCATTCCACTGTGGTCTGAGAAGCTGCATGGTATGCTTAAAATTCTTTTGAATTTGCTGAGACTTGCTTTATGGCCTAGTATGTGGTCAATCCTAGAGTAGGTTCCATGTACTACTGAGAAGAATGTAAATTCTTTAAGTGTAGGATGAAAAGTTCTGTAGATATCTGTTAGATCCATTTGGGCAATAGTGTCGATTAAATCTGCTGTTTCCTGGTTGATCTTCTGTCCGGTTGATCTGTCTATTTCTGAAAGTGGAATATTGAAGTCCCCCAGTACTATTGTATTGGAGTCTAAGTCTCCCTTTAAGTTCCTTAACATATATTTTAAATAAACCAGTGCCCTGTAATTAGGTGCATATATGTTTATAATAGTTACATCTTCCTGTTGAATTGATCCTTTAATCATTATATAGTGCCCCTCTTTGTCTCTCTTAACAGTTTTGTGTTAAAGTCTATTTTGTCTGATATTAGGATAGCTACACCAGCTCTTTTTTGGTTTCTGTTGACATGGAATATCTTTTTCCAATCTTTCACTTTCAGTCTGCATGCATCTTTGCTGGAAAGATGTGTTTCTTGTAAGCAGCAAATAGATGGGTTTTGTTTTTTAATCCCTTCAGCCAGTCTATGCCTTTTAACTGGAGAGTTGAGGCCAGTAATGTTCAATGTGACTATTGATAAGTAGTAACTTTGCCCTGCCATTTTCCCAAAGATATTTCTAATATATGCTTTGAACTTCCTATGATCTTTTACTGGGAAGTTTTCTTCCTTTACCTTCTTTTGTATTGATGGCAGTGTTTCTGTGTTTCTGTGTGTAACACATCTTTCAGCATCTTTTGCAGGGCTGGACAAGTGGTGACAAATTCTTTCAATTTCTGTTTGCTATGAAAGGTCTTTATTTCACCTTCATTCACAAATGAGAGCTTTGCAGGATATAATATTCTGGGCTGGCAGATTTTTTTCTCTTAGTACTTGGGCTATATCTTGCCCTTCCCTCCTAGCCTGTGGGGTTTCTGATGAGAAGTTTGCTGTGAGTCTAATTGGAGATCCTCTGAGAGTAATCTGACATTTCTCTCTTGTACATTTTAGAATCTTTATGTTTCACTGTGATGAGTTTGATTACAATCTGTATGGTGAGGATCTCTTCTGGTCATGTTTATTGGGGGTTCTATGTGCTTCCTGTACTTTGATGTCTCTTTGCTTCTCCAAACCCGGGAAGTTCTCTGCTAGTATCTCACTAAAAGGCCTTCTAATCCTTTCTCTCTCTCCATGCCTTCAGGAACTCCTAGAACCCGGATGTTGGGTTTTTTAATAGTATCCTGTAGATTCCCAACAATATTTTTTAGATTTCTAATTTCCTCTTCTTTTCTTTGGTTTGCCTGTTTCCTTTCCTGTTCTCTGTCTTCTAAGTCTGATATTCTCTCTTCTATCTCACTGATTCTGTTTTTAAGGCTCTCAATTGCATTTGTCATTTGTTTTATTGAATCTTCATTTCATTTTGATTTCTCTTCAATATCTCAGTTTCATGTTCTACTAAATTCCTCATTTCATTTTGATTCCTCCTTAAGATTTCATTTTCACGAGAGAGATTTTCTGTCCTGTCCTGTATGGATTTCTGTAGTTCATGCATTTGTTTTTGATAACTTCTAAATGTTCTTATCAAATTTTTTAAAATCTGTATGTTGCATTTCTTCTATCTCATCATCTTCATAATCTTGTATTGGAGTGTCATGTTCATTTGGGAGTGTCATGTCTTCCTTATTCTTGTTTCCTCGGTTTCTGTGTTTGTTGTTTGGCATTGTGGAGGTATTCTTTGGTTTCTTCCTCTTATTTTTTTTTTTCACTGTGGTGGCTTTTCTCATTATAGTATAACCCTAGATTAAGTTGACTGTCTGCTTTTGATGAATCTCTAGAGGCTTGTAGTGGGTGTGGCCAGAGAGCTCTGTTCAGTTCTTCAGGATTAAGGGTGTGCCAAGAGTGAAACACCCAGGTTTGGTGTGGTAAATCTTCTCTCTCTTTCTCTCTCTCTCTTTTTTTATTTATTCAGAAGGGAAGTAATTCCTCTCAGCTGAGCTCTTCTCAATGGCAATCAGTGCCTGAGCACTAGCCCCAGTGGGTATAATATTTGTCTGCTCTGTCCCAAGGATCACACAAAGGATATGTGTAAGCTCAGTGTAAGCTCAGATTCCCCTGCAATGTCCCTCACCAGGTTGCCAAGGTTACCAAATTTGGGGTGTCTCCCACGGAGACTACTCACATCTCAGCCACACCATGAGTTCTACCACACACCCTCTTTTTTTTTTTTTCACAGTCCCAGTTCATAAGCTCCACACATTCACTAGGTCTTAATCTCCTGTTACTTCTCTCCACCAGAGTCAGTTTTTTCTGCTTGGCTGAGGGCGGGCACAGCCCTGAGCTGGTGCAGCTGTTATGTATGTCCAAAATGGCACCTGCTCTATTGTTTTCCCTGCCTTTGTAAGGTGAGTGGAGAGAGAGAATTGTGTCCATACCAGTCCCTTTTATTTTTTTTCTCTCCTCTAGTTAGGCTGGTGAACTTTACCCCACAGGGCTTCGAGCCTCGTTCCCTCTAGGCTCTTCCTCCTGCTTTCCCACCAGTGTCTCAGTCTACCGCAGTTTCACCTCACCTCCCTTTCCAGCGCTGGTGTGTAGACTCGGCAGCTGAGGTCCCGAGCCATGGTGCCCGTGCCCTCCACATAGGTCCACCGTGTCCCACTAATTCTGGAAGAGTTTCCTCTGCATTTTTTCCCCTAACTCTTCCCTGAGACTACAGTATCTCCACTTTTATTAAACTATCTTTTCACAGACTATCAATGTGCTCCCTCCCTATTCCGCCATCTTGGAGCTTCTCCTCCCTGCTTTTTTTTTTTTTTTCTAAATTATCTTTCTTAAGCTAATATTAACATTCCACAAAGCTTTAATAGAAGTTGTCCAACTTGACATAAATTGCATGGGCTAACAAAAATGTTATATCTGCTTTTGATTTGAATTGTATGAATTCAATGTGATTACACTAGATAGTTCATGATGACAGATTATGTGTGGTTGGTAGCTATTTGGTCTTTAATGAATAAGTAGGAAAATCATTCATTTAACTGATTTGTCAAGTGCCTATTTTGTACTAGTTTCCTTGGGAGAGAAATGTTTAAAACTTAAAATCTAAGCAGGAGAAATAAGAAAATGAGTCACTGGACATAAAGAGTATGGAACTGGTGATAGCATGTGACCTCTCACCTTAAAGATGAGGAAACTGGAGTCTGAAGAGGTAGAATTATTTTTCCAAGGTTTCATTGGTTAGAGGCTGAGCTAGAATGGGGACTCAAATACAGAGTCTGTCTATTGCTTGTCCTCAGATAGTAAAAGTATAGTGTCTTTGTAATTAATGTTAGGGCAGAAATATGACCTAAGTAGCACCAGGGCAATAGTATTTGTCTTGAGCTTGCTGTCATGGTGGAAAAGTAGCCTAAGATGAACTCCATTAAGGAGCCATCTGATTCTAGGGATCGGTAATATGAGTAGATGATGGAGACAGCTGCTTGCATAGTACTAAAAACCTTCAGCCAGGGAAAAATTATCTCCTTGTACTTGTCTGGCATAAAACATAATTTAAGCTGCAGTTTAACTCTCTCATTTTGAAGTTTTTCTTTCTTCATTAAAAATTCAGATAAAAACATGTATTTGCCCAAATGAAATTGCTGTTCTATACATTAGAGGTAACTTTTCTCTAGCTTAATTTTCCCTTCTGCAAACATGTAGAACTGTTTATTATCATTGGTCTTTTCCAGATTCACACTTTCCTAAAAGAACCACAAGGTGCTAATGGTAATGATATATCTGGACATTGAGACAGTGGGCTTTTTTTTTTTTAAAGATTTATTTATTTATTCAAAAGTCAGAGTTACACAGAGAGAAGAGAGGCAGAGAGAGAGAGAGAAATAGTTCACTCCTCAATTGGCCACAATGACCGGAATGATGCCGATCCGAAGCCAGGAGCCAGGAGCTTCTTCTGGGTCTCCCATGCGGGTGCAGGGGCCCAAGGACTTGAGCCATCTTCTACTGCTTCCCCAGGCCACATCAGAGAGCCAGATCAGAAGTGGAGCAGCCGGGTCTCAAACCGGTGCCCATATGGGATGCCGGCGCTTCAGGCCAGGGTGTTAACCTGCTGTGCCACAGCACCAGCCCTGATAGTAGGCTTTTTTTATTATTATTATTTATTTTTAATTTTTTAATTTTTTTTTTGACAGGCAGAGTGGACAGTGAGCAAGAGAGACAGAGAGAAAGGTCTTCCTTTTTTCTGTTGGTTCACCCCCTAATGGCCACTGCGGCTGGCACGCTGCGGCCCGTGCACCACGCTGATCCGAAGGCAGGAGCCAGGTGCTTCTCCTGGTCTCCCATGCGGGTGCAGGGCCCAAGCACTTGGGCCATCCTCCACTGCACTCCCGGGTCACAGCAGAGAGCTGGCCTGGAAGAGGGGCAACTGGGACAGAATCCAGCGCCCAGACCGGAACTAGAACCCAGTGTGCTGGTGTCGCAGGCGGAGGATTAGCCTGTTGAGCCGCAGCACTGGCCAGGCTTTTAAAAACTGTATAAATGAACACCTATCAATTTTACAAAAGCAATAAGATAGATAATTAAAAATAGCAGACTATCTAAAAGAAGTAATGTTTAAAAATAGTAGTCTGTATTATTATTAACAAGTATCATTTCATTGTCACTTAAATGCATTTTTGCATTTCTTATTTAAAATTTGATATTTTATATATGATAATGTACCATTCTCCAAACATGCTAAGGAAGTGCTATGGTACTACCATGAAAGCTATTAATCCCCACTCCTAGAAGTTGCAGAGAGAAAGATTAGTGTAAGTTCCATATGGGCAGAGAACAGTATCTGTTTCACACAGAGTCACATGCACAATATTTAGCATAGTGCCTATTAAAATGCAGATGTTCAATACATGCTTGCTGATTGAACAGATGAACACTACATAGAGGGACTCATGTCATATTCCCATAAAATTTGACAATTAGAGTTTGTATTCCTTTTGCTTCTTTGGGCTGTCTCCCTCCTCTTTTCTACCTGTCATGGATCTGCATTGCTCAAGCTCTTCGTTCTGCCTTCGGCACACTTGGACCATTTCACACTGAACCTGTTTCATTTTCCCAGGCACTCCCCTGGCCTAAATCTCATGTGAACCACCCACTGCACCCTAAGCTTCACCCAGGAAATATTTACACTTCTGCTGTCTCTTAGGTATTAAGTTTGACAGTTAATTTGATTAGTAAAGTCATTCCTCTATTGTCATCTCACAGAAGTGAGATACCAGAAACATGACTACTGCCACACAGGTAAAGTAATTTAGGGGGTCCAAGTGTGCTCCTCTGATGGATAGACAAGCCTGTGTTCTCACTAAAATACTGAAAATTGAGCTTATCATGATTTGCTATCCCTCAAGGCTTCCCACTCAGGAGAACACAGTTTTAAAAAGAATGCATTTATCCCATCTCAAATTTTTCCCCCCTAAAGCATAACGAGCTTGTCAGAGTTTCCATGGTGAACACGGGGCACCATGGAAACTGATAGATTTAGCTGCACAAAAAGAATAAATAAAATAGGCAAGCATTTATTTCACAGTGCAATGACAACTGCTCTCCTAGGTATGAGAGAAGTGGTTTCTCATTTAACCTGCTTGCCCTTCAATCTCTGTGCCTCATGAAAAACATGTTTGATTCTACTGACCTATGCCAACTGGATTGTTCTTCTCAAGATCCAAAGAAGGCCACTGCACCAAGATCCATTATTCCATTTGGTTTCACTATAGACTAGATTCATGGATCACCAGGAACTGTTGGAGAACCATGAACAATATAAAAGTTGTAGATGACTATGACCCACAACACAGTGACCAAGTGAGTTATGGCAAAATTGACTGGACAATTCCTCACAGTCAACTGTGTTAAGACAACGTTGGAGGATAACTGGAGTCAAGACCGAGGTCCATCCTATATGAACTAGGTAGGCAAACCAACCTCCATGAACCCCAGTTTCTCCATGAACGCCAGTTTCTCCATCTGTGAAGTGGTTAACCTACCACCTTCTCTTCCTGTTTCATATGGTTGTTATTATGCACAAAATGAGATTGTAGAAAAGAAAGCTTTTTTAAATAGGTTCTTTCTAGCAGGAGGGATTGATTAACTGCAGGTCCAATTACACTAATTGTACAAAATCTCAAAACTCATCATGCTATGGACAGTCCCTTGCCTCAGGCAATTATATGTTTAGAAATCCTGATTTCACCCAATAACTGGAGAATTTGGGGAACATTTAGCTCCATCTGAAATAGGAAAAAAATGTGATATTGAGAAACAGAGCATTATATTTAAAATTTTTCATAATAAAATATCGGAAAACTAAATAAATGAAAAAATTTGCCTTAAGTTCTAGTCTCATTGAATTGCTCACCATTAGCAAACCCACTATAGCCTTTTGGTTTTTAGCACTAAAACACAGGCAATATAGTCATCTTTCACAATTCAGTATTCCTATAGTGAGCACCTGATATTGACCAGGCATTGTGTAAAGGAGATATACAGAAAGGGAGGAGAGAGGAAGACAAGGTTCTTTGGGAGACACAATCTTCTGGAGGAGACAGACAAACAAACAATTATAGCTCTGTGAAGTTAGAGGAGGATCATCTAACACCAGGGAGAGAGCGGAGGTGTAGAGATTTCCTTGTTGAAGTTCAGGGTGTAGTGGGTGATTCAATTGAGGTTTTTAGCCAGAGGAGTGGCTGGGAAAATGAGACAGGTGTGGCGTGAAAAGGTCAAAGTGGGCTACAGGCAAAGTGAAGAGCTGGAGCAAAGCAGATCCATGGCATGTAGGAAAGAAACAGCCCAAAGAAGGAGCCAGCAGCTACCTCAGGAAGACTTGCTGCCCAAGAAGGGCTCTCTTCGCCTGAAGGAGGTGACGGTGGATGTAGGGCACTGAAGGTGCTGGGGTTATGTTTTGAAGATAATTTTGAGAGCTTTGTACTCCTTTTGCTATACTTTGAAAAAGATTCATTCCTCCTCCCATCCCAACTCATACAGATGTTTAAGACCTAAAGTCATTGATTGATGGTACTTAGAGTGGAGGCTTGATCCAATTGTGGTGCTTGGGGGTGGGGCTTTTAGAATGTGATTGGATTGGATTGGGTTTCTAACTTTACAGGAAGAGATTGTTCTCCCTGTTCCTCTGCTTCCTGGGAGACCCCGGGATTCTTCCTTCACACAAGCCCTGCCATTGGCAGCCTCTGCCTCATCAGATGCCAGACCAGGGGTGCCCCTGATCTTGGGCTGTGAACCCCCAAAACCATGAAATGAAATTACATTTCTTCCTTTGTAATTCCTCTCAGTTGTTTGTTTTAGTAATGAAAGGCTTACTAAAACATCTTTCTTTATTCAAAACTCATAGCCTGAAGAACATTTTATAGGGGATATGAGGATGAGACTTAAAATTGCAAGAGGAACAGCAAGTTGAAAGGGTCACCAAATCTGCCAGGAGAGAACTGGCTGGAATAGTACAAGACTCCCTGACTAGCTGAGCTGGGCTGCCAGGCAACACTGCACCTGGGGTTTGGGATCCTGAACTCAGGTGTCTTCAACTGAACTGGAGCTGGTGCTGGAGCTGTATATTGCTCAAAAGAGCTAGCACTTGCCTAAGGAGTCCTAATACCATGCATGGAGTCCTGCAGCCATTCCTGTGTTTAAGATTAAGTTTATCTAAAATTACATGCTTGTAAAGCAAATAGTAACAATGTTTATAAACATCAAACTCAAATTCTGTAGCAATTCCACTATCTCAGCACAGCTATATTCTTCATTTAGTGCATATTTTTAATTCTAGTCAGTATGCTATAACTTTTTATTTCTGGAAGTGTGGTTTACCAAGCTGTAGTGGGGGCCCCAACCTCTGTAGGTTCATCTGGACTCCAAAGTTGTTATTTTTATGCTGAAGCCAGTGTTTTGGTTCTTGTGTCTATCCACAAGCAATTACAATACCACTTTTTCTCATACTTAAAAATAAGTGAATCTCTTTGTTTTGCTTCTAGTTCTGGTTCATTCTCCAAATGTGTGCAGTAGCCAGGGCTGGGTCAGGCTGAAGCCAAGAGCCTGGAATTCAATGCAGGTCTCTCAGACAGATGGCAGGGACCCAGGTACTTGAACCATCGCTGCTACCTCCCAGGGTGTGCAGTAGCAGGAAGCTGGATTGGAAGTGCAGATGGGAGTTGAACCCAGGCACTCAGAAATAAGATGGAGACATCCCAAATCAGTGGCTTAGCTACTGTGCCAAATGCCTGTGCTAGGGGTTTTAATAACTGCATATTAGTCTGCTAGGTAGATATATTCTGATTCACAAAACTAGTCTCAGTTGTGGGATATTTAGGTTGCTTTCATTAAACAAACTGAGTAGCTGTATCTACTTTAGAGAGTGTATACATGTGTTTTCTCCACGTTTCTTTTTTTAATTTTTTTTTAACTTTTATTTAGTAAATATAAATTTCCAAAATACAGTTTATGGATTACAATGGCTCCCCCCCCCATAACTTCCCTCCCACTCGCACCCCTCCCATCTCCCGCTCCCTCTCCCATTCCATTCACATCAAGATTCATTTTCAATTATCTTTATATACAGAAGATCGATTTAGTATATATTAAGTAAAGCTTTCATCAGTTTGCACCCACACAGAACATAAAGTGTAAAACACTGTTTGAGTACTAGTTATAGGATTAATTCACACTGGACAACACATTAAGGACAGAGATCCCACATGAGGAGTAAGTACACAGTGACTCCTGCTGTTGACTTAACAAATTGACACTCTTGTTTATGGCGTCAGTAATGTCCCTAGGCTCTAGTCATGAGTTGCCAAGGCTATGGAAGCCTTTTGAGTTCACCGACTTCAATCTTATTCAGACAAGGTCATAGTCAAAGTGGAAGTTCTCTCCTCCCTTCAGAGAAAGGTACCTCCTTCTTTGATAGCCCCATTCTTTCTACTGGGATCTCACTCGCAGCGATCTTTCATTTAGGTCCTCTTTTTTTTTTTTTTTTTTTTTGCTAGAGTGTCTTGGCTTTCCATGCCTAAATACTCTCATAGGCTCTTCAGCCAGATCCGAATGCCTTAAGGGCTGATTCTGAGACCAGAGTGCTGTTTAGGACATCTGCCATTCTATGAGTCTGCTGTGTATCACGCTTCCCATGTTGGATTGTTCTCTCCCTTTTTTATTCTATTTTGTCCTGACTGTTGATGTACAATTTAATACCTTATCCCTTTTAGTATTTTTTTGTTCTACTTAATACAATTGGTTGAACTCTGTAATTAACACACAATTATTCTTAGGTGTTTAAATTTAACTGAAAAGTGATCCCTGTTAAATATAAGAGTGGGAATAAGAGAGGGAGGAGATGTACAGTCTGGGACATGCTCAATCGGACTTGCCCCAAATGGTGGAGTTAGAAATGTGTCAGGGGATTCCAATACAATCCCATCAAGGTGGCAGGTACCAATGCCATCTCACTAGTCCAAGTGATCAATTTCAGTTCACAATTGATCATAATGATAGGTCTAAGGGTCAAAGGGAGCACACAAACAAGACTAGTGTCTACTAATACTAACTGATAGAATTAAAAAAGGGAGAGAACGATTCTCCACATTTCTTTCTGAGCTTTGAGTGCATACAAGCCCAGGTGAACAGAATGTCTTCATTGTCCTGGCTGTTGGGACTGTGAGGAAGGAATGTAGTCTGCAGAGTCAGGAGAAAGTAGACTGGAGAAGGGGCTGAAGTCTGTGAGAGGTAAGAGTGTAAAAACCTCAGCTTCAGGGAATCCTAATTCAAAGTCCTTGTGGGGATAACCAACCACCTCCTTGAGCCTGGAGCTTTGGATTTCTTGGATAGCCAGACTTCCAGAAAATGCTGCAGGAAGGCAGCATGAGTTGGTCACCAGAGACTTTGGGATGGGACAAGTGAAGGAACCAAAAAGGGAATGAATTACTTACATAAGCCAGCTGTGTGTCATAAAAGCAACAATTCAGAGACCGTCTGCTCACGCACTGCAATGAGACCCTCACCCTTTATGGAGGAGTCATGGTAGGTATTTATCTCAGGTTATTGCTCTGCTTACAGAAAAACAAGTCATTCATTTATTTAACAAATATGTATGGAACATCAAGCACTGTTCTAGGCATAAAACGTGCTCCATTCTCTTACAGTTCTTTTGTTGCTGGTGTGTGTGTGTGTGTGTGTATGTGTGTTGGGGGAAAGGAAGCAGGAATAAATGAATAAAGGCAAAATGAATAAGGATGAATAGGGTACAGTGGCAGAAGCGAAACAGATTAATGAAATAAAAATGTAATTTGGTGGCCTTAGAGGTTATTCCAAAGAGCTGGCTTTGAGGTAACCGAGTGATGGGAAGAGAGCAATGTTGAGTCACAGGAAACTTCAGGAAATCTGTTGGTTTTCCTGCAGGAACTTAGTAAGGGAGCCAGGAGCAGTTTTTGTAGAGGGGAATCTGAGCTAGAAGCAGCAACCCAGTCTCAGCTCCATTTCCACAAAGGAGATCGATGAAGATGCCGAGACCCACCTGCCTTGTCCCTAGTCTCAACTGAATCCAGGCCTCCACACCAAGCGATCATTCCCAGTGATGTAAGAATTTAATTTTCTCTCCTTGAACAACTGGAAGCAAATCAAAGAGAGTCATTTATTTTAAGCATGAGAAAAACTAACATTGGAATTGTTTGTGGACAGGCACAAAACACTGGCTTTAAGGTAAAAAGAACAGCTTTAGGGTCCAAATGAATCCCCAGTTCATTTCCATTAAAGTTGGGAAAGCTACTCTCCCAGAACCTCAGGTGGGGACGGAGACATATTCCGCAGCCCCCAAGAGCTGAAAATGAAACTGGTCTGCCCCAGCTGACTTTCCTGGATGCTGCAGGTGGAAGAAATAAGTGACCCCTAAGAGTTTAGGGGGCAGAAAAGACGGGCAGACACAACTCTACAGGTGCCAATTAAAGAAAGGTAGACGAGGTTGATTTTGATAACTCAAAGAGTTAACACATCACAAACTAACGCAGAGGTGGGGAGAAAACCACACCCCACGGGAGCGAGGAGCCAACTCGCTGAAGGAAAATCCTATTGGCATTGAGGCGGCAGGGAGCCAGCCCCTGGGCGCGGCCTGCAGGGGGCAGGCGATCGCCGGGGGAAGCGGGGGCAGTACGAGGCCGGAGTGCGCGCCGGCTCCGCAGCCACCCGCAGCCGCAGGGAACCCCGGCCGCGCCTCTGCCCGGTGCGCCCTGCTCGGCCCGCGGACCCCGCGCTGCCTTGCGCTGCCGACATGTGTGCCGCCCGGATGCCGCCGCTGGCGCACATCTTCCGAGGGACTTTCGTCCACTCCACCTGGACCTGCCCCATGGAGGTGCTACGGGATCACCTCCTCGGCGTGAGTGACAGCGGCAAAGTAAGTGGACACGGGGTCTTGTGTCCCCGGACGCGCGGGCAGAAAGGTGGAGGGAACCTGGCGCTTTGCAGAGCGAGCGCCGTGGCCCCGGAGTTGAACTTGAATGTTTGGCTGTTGGAGAATGTAGGGAACCCTGGCGCCAGGCTCCTGGGCTGATGGGTGTATGGAGCTCCCAAAGCCGGCAGCAGCGAGGGTTTCCACACCACTCCTGGTCTGACAGCCCCCCTACCCCAAATTTTGAGAGAGATTCCTAACAAACCAGAACATGACTTCATTCATCTTGGTGTCTCTGGCGCTTGGCACAGTGCCTGGCACAGGATAGCGCTCCATACATTTGGTTGAATGTACTGTGAAAGAACTAAACGGAATATTTAAACCATGCTGTTTAGTCCATTCCACACATAGATTAACAATTGCTTTTGTTTATCTGATCATTCAACAGACAATGTACTGATGATTCAGGCTCGACAACTTGTAATATTAGAAAGGATGGTCCCGAGAAATTCTCTGTCTCTATTTCCCTCTCTCTCTGTGTCTCTCTCTCACACACGTTTGCATCAAAACGAACAGTTCCATTTTAAGGTTCAAAATGTCTTCTATGAGTGTGTCCTCTACACTTTTCTTCTCACCAGGTTTTCGAAAAACCGTACAGGTGACTGATGACTCGTGTGCACTGCTTCATACACACGGATGGTGACTGTATTGACAATAGTCTGGACAGTTTGATAGTAGAGCCATTTGATTTCTAAAAGAAAAAAATGAATAAAATAAATACGGCTATGGGGTATTTTGAGCTTTTTCCCACTGCCATTGTTAGGTAGGAAGTCAGTTATGAGCTTGTGTGTGTGTAACAGGCCTAAAGAGAAGACATCTATGTCCAGCATATGCATCTACATCTCAAAGTCATCCTGATAATGTTTCAAGGGCAGCCTGGCCCTGGAATCCTGCCCTGCCCCTTTCTACCTGATAACCTGCCAGGTGGAGGTCCCCACCCCTTCTGCCTGACAATCTTCCACAATCTCCCAGGTGCAGTCCAGTATCTGCATCTAAAACACCCTGCTCCCTTCCTCCAGTATGATAACATTTGCATGCATAAAGTCCTTTGTTTCAGACCTTCAAGAGAAGTTTTTCTATTTACATCCAAATAGTCCTTTGTTCCAAGAGGAGCAGAGATGGGGAAGCAAGACCCATCTCCTTAAAAAACCCCAGCCTCAATGGACTTTGCGCTCAGCTCTCTGCATCTTTGCTGAGCCGCCCGCCTGGCCTGGTCAAGTGTAATCTCTTCACTCAACATGTAACCTCCCTCCCTCCTCCTCCAAAGTCTCTCAGGCTCTGTCTGGAGAGGTGCCCATCCGTCCTTACAGATGTCCCTTCCTAATAAACCTTGCTATTTTACCTCCACTACTCTCTGTCTCACGCCTGAATTCTTTCTTGCGCGAAGACAAGAACCCTGCAATTTCTCCGGTAACACCATGTGGTTAGCAAAAGCCCTGTATTTGTAACTTCTCTAGTGAAAGGTAACTATCCTTAATGAAAGCTGCTCTCCAAGCAGTCACAGTTTTATAACACATTTCTTATATTTAGGAGTAACTATGCTCTGTTTTCCTGTGGTGCTTAAAAATACTCTTTCTGCATATTCAAGGAGCCTGTTGTCATGTTTCCAAGGTGATTGAAAACTCTGAGATCACCTGAATGTGAACTCCAATAAAACCCCAAGACTGATGAACAATTTCTTGGGGATTTGGCCCACAAGTTTCAGGAAGCAAAGGAGCAGGAGCTGCAGATGGTGGACTAATTGTGGTGTCAGTGCAGCTCTCAGGTTTCGTTTTAAAATTAATTTCCCAAATCCAGACTTTTAAGGGTAGCAGGCAAGGTGGTGGATTTGGGGACCTGCTTTGACAATGGAAAAAAGTAAGAAAAGGAAGTAATTTATCTTTAAAAAAAAAAAAAAAAAGAAAGCCTTTTCTGGAGGTTTGTAGAAGAAGAATGAAAGAGTGACTTGAATTTGCAATTAGGAGTTGAGTCAGAGAATCTATTCCTAAATAAGGAACATACTGAGATTATAAAGCTAGAAAATGTGCCCTTCCCTCACCAGGTGGGATTAACTTGGAGTTGAATACAAAGACTGCTAACTGAGTGGTTCTGAGACACAATACAAAACTTCTCATCAAGGAGTTAGTGACTGAGGCTCCCCGCCTGACTGGATTTAAAGGGAGGGCGTGCATATGCTTTTGAAGATGTTATTTCCCCGATTTTGAAATGGAGACTGTCTCATCTTAAGGGCTGATGGGATATTTTAGTTAGTCACTTGTTCATTTAAAAAGTTTCATAGTTCACTGGGAGGTAGGGATGCTGATTGCCTGGCCTGATCAGTTCACACTGTCCATTTGTTGAAATGTTTTGCTAGGCCCCATAAAGGTGTATAGATATAACATGTTAATAAAAAAATTTAGAAAAATAAAATAAAGAAAAATTAAATAACACACTAAGAATGTTTCAAGGCTCAGAAAAAATAAAATCTCCTTGAAGTAAGTAAATATGCCAAATCATCACAATCATAATTTTACAGATCTTCTAATGCTGTCCTCCCGCTTGGGATGAGTCAGAGGTATCTAGGGATGCTTGTTAAAATGCTGATTCCTGGGCATCATTCTCAGAGAATCTGAATCTATCAGCCCGGGACGGGCCCTAGGAAGTAGAATTCTGACAGGCATTCAAGGATATTGCAACACAGGCAGTGGGTGGATTTGGGTAACTGGTTTGTCAGTTGTTTGAGATGTCAGAAGCCCAGTTCTCCATCTCAAGCCTGGATCTGGGGCAGCGTCTCAGAGACAGAGGGCACAGCTTCCTCTGTCATTCTCCTCCTCTTTTCCAGACCTCATCCTTAATTTTGTGTAACTTCATTTAGGCCTATAGAATGGTAATGATGAAGTGCCCACTTAATTTTAACTCCCTAAATGAAAGCTAATTCAAGATTAGATGAGTTAAAAATTCACTAGCCAATATTTTGGCATTAGGCAACTTTTAATTCAGAATTGGTTTTCTACCCCAGTGGCAGGCAGCTTTTTAATATAAAGACTCCAATATGTGTACCTTATTTGCAAATGTTTATTTATCTTGAGATGCTGCGTTGTCAAACATTACTAAGTTACCTGATTCTTCCACATGTACCAGAGCCAGATTGGCTTAAATACACCTCAAGATGCCTTGGGACTCTTAGTACACACTGACTCAGAAGCAAGAGTGAGGAAGAGAATGATTTTGGAAGTAGCACCCTGGTCTTAGAGACCAGGTCTTAGAGACCTGGGCTCAGATTGGAGTTTCTGCTAATTACCTACTTTAGACTGTGTGTGAGCCTCAATGTCCTCATTTATACAATTAATTTCATTTTGCTAAGAGTTAAATGTGTTAATGTATGAAAATGCCTGGTACTTAGTGGATCCTTAACATGTATCATGTTCCTTTTATCACTTTCATTTCCTGTCTGCATAACAAATCCTTAACCTCATGCTCACTGAAGCATTTTTGCAGGTTTCCACACGGTGGCACCCATGCAGACCAAGTGATAGAAAAGGATGCTATGGCCTGGGAAGAGTCCTGTAGGTAGGGAGGAGTGGTCATCAGTTTTAGTTCTGCATTCTCACTATTATGTAATTGATACCCTGAGACACAAAGACACATCTAGCATGAAAAGTCTGAGGTCTTCTGCTGCTAGGTTCTCTGGCACTTTCTTTTTCATATCACTCTTAGTCTCCACAATGTCATTATTGCATTTTACAGATGAAATTGGGACTTGAGAAATCATGCATGCCTCAGCTTGGTGGTAGTGTAATTGGATTTTGAAATAGGGATTGAAGGCCACATTATCTTTGCTATAACAAGCTTCTTTTCTAAGGCACAGTCCTTGACCTCAAAGAACTTCCACCTGAGCAAAGGAGCTAAGCCTTGCTGCTATAATAATGTGCATTGGTTCCCGAGACACATTGGCCTTACTGCTGGAGATGAATTGATGAACAAAGCATAAAAACTCTGCCCTTGTGAGGTTGATAATCTAGTGATTCATTGACAACATCTGCCATGCCTTATCAGAACTTGGATTAATCTAGAGGTGGAGAAAGCTTTCCCAAGTGTGAAGTGATATTTATTTGTGACCTGAGGGATATGTAGACATTAAGTAAGTAAGGCAGATGGGAGTGGAAGCAGAGAAAAATCTTGCAGCTTGGGTGGATAGAATGCACAAAGATCCTGTGGTGCAAAGGAATGAGAGGGTCACGGTGGTTAGAGTTCAGAAGTTGAGGAAAAGGATAACAAAGTAAGGCAGGAAAAGGCAGATGGGACAAGATGGTGGAGTAAATGGGGAGGTGTGGAGGGATTATGCCATAATCACATTTCACAATTTTTAAAAAGATTTATTCTATTTATTTGAAAGACAGAGTGATAGAAAGATAGGCAGGAAGAGAGAAAGAGATCCTCCAACCTCTAGTTCAAATGGCTACAATGACCAAAGTTGAGCCAGGTCAAGCCAGGAGGCTGGAACTCCATCTGGGTTTCTCACATGGGTGACAGGGGCCCAAGTACTTGACTCATCTTTCACTGCCTTGTCAGGTGCATTATCAGGGAGCTGGATTAGAAGCAAAGCAGCCAGGACTTGAACCAGGTACTTAACCAGGTTTCAATCAAACCAAGCTTAAATGCTGCAGCACAATGTCAACCCCCTTATCTTGCAACTTTTGAAGATCATTCTGTCTTCTGGATAAGTAATGCTTTGGAAGTGAGTTGAATCTAGGGAAGGAGGTTGGAGAGGGGTCTGTTGCATTAGTTCAGATGAAGTGGTATGTGGTTTAGATGAGAGAAGCAGTGTAGTATATTAAAGACAGAAATTCTCCAGAGTACCTCTGTTACTTACGGCCTATGTGATTTTTTTTTTCAAATTATATTTATTTGAAAAACAATGTGACAGAGAGAGAAGGAGAGAGATACCCTTCTGTCTGCTGGTTCATTCTCCAGTGCCTGCAATGACCAAGACTGGGCCAGGCCAAAGCCAGGAGATAGGAGCTCCATTTGGGTTTAATGCATAGATGGCAGGTACTCAAGAACTTGAGCCATCACCTGCTGCATCCCAGGGGCATTAACAGGCAGCTGGATTAGAAGAAGAGGTGGGACTCATTCTCAGGCACTCTGTGATGGGATGTGTGCAACATAAGTGATGGTGTAACCTGCGTTCCACCATACCCATACCATAGCTTTTGTGAATTTGATCAACTACTTAACACTGCTATTTCCACGTTTCATTATGTATATAATAACTGTAATCTACCTCATAGGATTATTTGAAGGATTCAATGAATTAATAAGTGTAATATATATAATAATGCTTGTTGGGGCCGGTGCTGTGGTGTAGTGGATAAAGCCACCGCCTGCGGTGCCGGCATCCCATATGGGTGCCGGTTGAAGCGCCAGCTGCTCCTCTTCCGATACAGCTCTCTGCTATGGCCTGGAAAAGCAGTAGAGGATGGCCCAAGTCCTTGGGCCCCTGCATTCATGTGGGAGTCCCAGAAGAAGCTCCTGGCTCCTGGCTTTGGATCGGCGAAGCTCCAGCCATTGTGGCCATTTGGGGAGTGAACCAGCGGATGGAAGACCTCTCTCTATGTCTCTACCTCTCCCTGTAACTTCGATGTCTTCTTCAGCCAGTCATTTATTCAGCTCACAGGCACACCATGGGAAAATATAGTCATGGCATGCCACCTGCCTTTACCTAGCCAGCTCTCCTCCCAGGCCAGCCAAGTAATGAAAGTCAACAGAGTGCCTTCCCCTAGGAGGTTCACACCTCCCTTAGGATGTACCCCATGTGAAGAGATAGATAGAATCTGGGCCTCTTAACTTATAAGGCCTAAAGCCCAACAGATTATTATCAAGCCCCTTCTGTCAGGTTCTATTTGCCTCTAAATCAGAAAACTTAATTGTAGCTTAGACAGCACCTTTCTTAGCTCCTCTAATAATGACTCTGTCCTGTTTTCTAGACCCTGTCTAGCGCACATGGGCCTCATTCCTTCATAATCATAACCTCTACTCTACCTCCAATGGCTCTACTCCCAACCTGTGTGTACTGATAGTCCTCTTCCCCACTTAATGCTGTATAATTGTTCAGACATGGTTAATGCCACTCTTAGGATCATTGGTTACTATCCTCACCCTGTCTTTTATGTCCTTATCTAAATATGATCAGAGTCGGGGAACTTGGAAGGCTTCCATAGCCTTGGCAACTCATGACGAGAGCCTAGGGTGGTTACTGGCGCCATAAACTAGAGTGTCAATTTGTTGGGTCAACAACAGGAGTCACTGTGCACTTGCTCTTCATGTGGGATCTCTGTCCTTAATGTGCTATACATTGTGATTTAATGCTATAACTAGTACTCAAACAGTATGTTTCACTTTGTGTTTCTATGTGGGTGCAAACTGTTGAAATCTTTACTTAATATATACTAAATTGATCTTCTGTATATAAAGAGAATTGAAAATGAATCTTGATGTGAATGGAAGGGGAGAGGGAGCGGGAGAGGGGAGGGTTGCGGATGGGAGGGAAGTTATGGGAGGGGGAAGCCATTGTAATCCATAAGCTGTACATTGGAAATTTATATTCATTAAATAAAAGTTAAAAAAAGAAAATACAGTCATGGCAATCCTATTCCCATTTACCATATACTTACTTTCCCACTTTCTGGTGGCTAAACACAGCCAATGGTGACATTCTGGCTCAAAGAAAGTCTACTCAGAAGGTTCTGGGATGTGGGAAGACAGGCCCTTTTTTGGAAGCTTTCAAATGAGGATCTGGAGCTGCTGCTACTACTGTTTGGGACTATGAAAAAAGCTCAAGAGAATTTCAGGGACACCAGCCCAATCTCTGACACTGAACAGTTTAACTGCTCCTTTCAAACTTCTTGTCTTGGGACTGGTGCTGTGGAGTAGCAGATAAAGCCGCCACCTAAAGTGCCGGCATCCTATTTGGGTTCTGGTTCAAGTCCTGGCTGCTCCACTTCCAATCCAGCTCTCTGCTATGGCCTGGGAAAGCAGTAGAAGATGACCCAAGTCCTTGGGCCCCTGCACCTGTGTGGAGGACCCAGAAGAAGCTCCTGGCTCCTGGCTTTGGATCAGCCCAGCTCCAGATGTTGTGGCCATTTGGGGAGTGAACCAGCAGATGGAAGACTTTCTCTCTCTCCCCCTCCATCCCTCCCTCTCTCCCTTTTTCCCTCTTTCCCTCTCCCCCTTTCTCTCCCTCTCTCTCATTCTCTCCTCTTCTGCCTCTCTGTAACTCTCTGCCTTTCAAATAAATGAATAAATCTTTAAAAAGTCAGACATTGTCTTTATTTGCTAAATCTGTGATAGTTGTACACGATGTCCATTGTAGTTCAGTGGACCCCTGTTACCACACTATCTGCAAAGGTCATATTTTTCAAAGAACTATAAGCTACCTTCACTTTCTTCTCTTTCTGTCTTTTCATTATTGGCCAAAAATGTCAGGATGTTTTCAAGCACCCATATCAGTAGTCAGCCTGGCCAGTTTTCCTCTGGGACGTCTTTGTACTCTTTTCCATGGCATAGGCCTCTGCTCAGCCCTTCATTATCTCTTGGCTAAAATATTGGGGCAGCCTTCTCTCTTGTCTCCTCATTCTAATATTTCCTCCACATTATCGACAGTTATTTTCTTGGAGCAAGACTAGTGCCATGTATCTTCTCTTCTATAGCCTCTAAAGTCCAATTTTCCCTGGAAGGCAGTCCAGGCATGGCATTATTTGGACCCAACCTCTTTTCTCGTCCTTTGCCCTGCTCGAGCTGCCTGGCACATGGGAGTAAGGTTACCATTTCTGGTTCACACCATGATGTGTCCCTGAGTCTAGGGATGATCCGTGCAAATTTCCTACTCTTTTCCAGTACATTATGGCTTCACATTGTTGACACCAATCTCTCAGCCTAGAATAGCTCCCCTTTTTATATCCCATTTTCCTTTCTACTTCTTTCAAAATGAAATCCTGCTATTTCTTCAAAACCTGTATGTGTCCGTTTCTCCAAAGCTTCCCTGGTCATCATCCTACAACTCTGCACTTAACTTGGACAAATTTCCCATTATATCTGAACCTCGTCACCCTCATTCACTAAATATGGACAGCAATTTTATTCTGATAGCATTGTGAGGCCAATGAGACAGTGTATGTAAAGTCCTTGGCATATAATACTTGCTCAGTAAATGTTTGCCTTGTGTTCATTCTTTTCTTTCATTGCAATCATTATTTCATTTTATTTTTGTTTTTCCTTGTACTCAGCTTTACAGAATGTTCTCATTGAATTGATTTAATGTTGGTTGGCAAAAGGAAAGTGGACTGGAGAGAAAGTAACAGTTATTCGGTCACATTGTGCGTCACATACACTGTTAGATCTTTTGCACATCAACAATCCTGAGATTGCAGTCTTTGCTCTACACATGAGAAAAGTGGAGGCTGAGACAGTTTGTGCCCTACTGACCATAAATGTTGGGAAGTCCAGTACTGGGTCCTTTGGAAGACTTATTTCTTTTCTTTCCACTTGGCAAGGATCCCTGGAGTAATTGAATGATGCAGACAGTCCTTCCTTCCCAGATAAGAACTGAGTATTTATGATATCCCAGAGACTGTTCTTCTTCTGCAGCTTCAACTGTGAACAAGACAAAGCCACTGCCCTCACAGCACATTCTCTTGGTTTAAAAAAGGAATCTTCCAGGCGTTCAGTTTTTAAGTGAGCATCTTACCTCTAAGTTCGTAATAGTCAATGCCTTTATTCCTTGTGATCACATGATACTGTGCATGGATGCTGACTCCAGTCATTCGTCTGGCATTACTATCCTGTTTTGTCTAGGCTGGAAAGGGCCTTCTACAAGGACAATTCAGTGGCTGCCCATCACACTGTGCTCAGTTTTAGAGCAACTCATACATACCACTGTGGTCACACTGAACTCAATATTTATGTTCCTCTTTAAGGAGGACAACACTAAGAAAATAAAGCAAAATATACATTCTCAATTGGTCACCCAAATACAATGATAAATTTTGTTTTAAGATTTATTTATTTATTTGAAAGACAGAGTTACAGGGACAGGGGAGAGACAGAGAAAGAGAGCGAGAGAGAATGAAAATCTTCTATCCACTGGTTTACTCCCCAAATTTCTGCAATGGCCAGGGCTGGGCCAGGCCAAATCCAGGAGCCAGAAGCTTCTTCCAGGCCTCCTACATGGGAGGCAAGGGCCTAAGCACTTGGGCCTTCTTTTCCAGGTACATTAGCAAAAAACTAGATTGGAAGTAGAGCAGCTGGGATTCAAACTGGAACCCATATGGGATGCTGGCACCACAAGCTGCTACATTACAATGTCAGCCCCTAATGGTAATTTCGTAAAGTAAGAGCTCCATGGTACATTGAAAATATCATTTAAAAAGCTGGGGCCTGGGGCTGGCATTGTGGTACAGTGGGTTAAGCTATTTCTTCTGATATCACATATCAGAGTGCCAGTTCAAGTCCTTTAAAATCCCAGCTACCCTGCTTCCAATCCAGCTTCCTGCTAATGTGCCTAGGAAGGCAGTGGATGGTGGCCCAATTGCTTGAGCTCCTGCCATCTGAGAGAAGCCCAGGATGGAGTTCCTGGTTCATGGATTCAGCATGGTCCAGCCCTAGCTGTTGCAACCAATTAGAGAGTAGACTTCTTTCTTTCTCTCTTGTTCTCTCTTTCTTACTCTGTCTTTCAAATAAATAAGTTATCTTTTAAAAAAAAAAAAGTTGGTACAATAAAATATTAGTAGCACATCTCATATTAAGCAGTTATGAATTTAAATATTATAACATGGTTAGAAGGGAACAAACTGTGTATTAGTCATCTTCTAACTTTGTATTTGGTTTCTTCCCTGTGACAGTGGATTACAAAACAATAGACAAAAGGCCTTTGATGATGAGATGGGTCCCTGCCTCCCAAGTGGGGACCTGAATTGAGTTGTCAGCTCTTGGCTTCAGCCTGGCCCAGCCCCAGCTGTTTTAGGCATTTGGGAGTGAATTAGCTGATGGAAGACCTCTGTTTCTCTGCTTTTCAAGTAAATAAAAAATAAATTTCAAAAGCTATTTTATTTTAGAATTTGTATTTTTTTTAAGATTTTTATTTATTTATTTGAGAGGTAGAGTTACAGACAGAGAGATGGGGAGACAGAGAGAAATATCTTCATCTGCTGGTCCATATGGCTGCAACCTCCAGAGCTGGGCCATTCTGAAACCAGGAGCCAGGAGCTTCTTCCAGGTTTCCCACACGGATTTAGGGGCCCAAGGACTTGGACCATCTTCCACTGCTTTTCCAGGCCATAGCAGAGAGCTGGATCAGAAGAGGAGAAGCCAGGACTAGAACATGTGACCATATGGGATGCTGGCACCACAGGAAGAGGTTTAGCCCACTATACCACAGTGCTGGCCCAATAGAATTTGTATTTTTTTTCCTTAATTGTGATAAAACATACATAACATAAAATTCATAATTTTGAAGTACACAATTCAGTGTCATTAAATGTATTCACATGGTATGCAATCCCCACCTTGACCTCCATCTAGTTCTAGAATATGTTCATCATCCAAAGAAAAATATATTACCTATTAAGTGGATATTTCGTATCACCACCTTCCCTCTACTAGCAACCATGAGTCTACTATCTCTATAGATTTGCCTATTCTGGATGTTTCACACAAATGGGCACAGGTTATGAATGAACTTTTGTGTTTGTTTTTCCACTTTTCGTTTTGTTAGGTTCCTGCATTCTGTGGCAAATGTCAATATGCATTCTTTTATATGGTTGAATACTATTCCATTTCATGGTTTTTCCACATTTTATTTATCCATTTATCAGCTAATGGAAATTTGAATTGTTTCTGCCCTTTAGCTATTGTCAACAATCTGCTTTAAACATTTCCTGCCCAGGTTTTTAAAACCAACTTATTTTTAAGATCTTTTTAAGGTTCTTTGTTGCCTAACCATAGGATAAATCAAGGCCTGGTTCAAGTTGAAGTGGGTTGCTGACTGTTTACCCAGCCTTCCATATTGTTTAGTACTTTTGTGTCTTTGTCCATGCTCCTTCACTTTCCATCTGTTGGATGAATGCATCTTTCAAGATTCAATTCAAGTGTCACCTCCACAATGAGGCCATTGCTAACACGACTCCCATCCTTTTGTTGACAGACAGGACTGACTCTTGGCTTCTTTGTGCCCCAATTTCTACTCTGTGGCTCAAACTTGATCTCAGGAGTCTCCCCTATAGCCTAATATTGAAGGCAGGACTATAGCTATTTCAACTTTGTATTTGGAGCACAACATGTAGTAACACTCTGATGAATTCTTTTTGTAATGTATAATGCCTAGATTTTTTTCACCACAAGTTAACCTGACCAGAAAAGTTCATTTTTAGGAGTTAGCTAAATGTATAGTCATATAAGAATGTCTTCATGGGGCCAGCATTGTAGTGCAGTGGGTTAAACTACGGCTTGTGACACCAGCATCTCATGACGGAGAGATGGTTGGAATCACAGCTGCCCTGCTTCCCATTCAAATCCCTACTAATGTGCTTGGTAAAGGCAGTGGAAGATGACCCCAGTACTTCAGCTCCTGTCACCCATGTGGGAGTCTGTGATGGGGTTCCTAAATCCTGCCGGTAGCCAGGCCCAGTCCTGGCCATTGAGATCATTTGGGGAGTGAACCAGTGGATGGAAGATCTCTCTCCTTCTCTCTCTCTCTCTCCCTCTCCCCCTCTCTCTTTCCCTCCCTCTCCCCCTCTCCCTCTCTCCATCTCCCCCTCTCCCCCTCTCTTCCTGCCCCTCTCCCCCTCTCCCTCTCTCCCCCTCTCCTCCTCTCCCCCCTCCCCCTCTCTCCCTCTCTCCTTCCCTTCCTTCCTCCTTCCCTGTCTTTCTCTCTCATTCTGCCTTTCAAATAAATAAATATCTTTTAAAAAAATCTTCAAAACAACCAATTGTTTGAATAAGAACTCTGGATTTTTCTAATCTAGATGCTTGATAACAGTGTGTTTGGCCACTTAGAGTTGTAATTAGTTTCATGTTCTGGTGAATAATTAAGGACCCTGGAAGAGTAGATTTTAATTAGAACTCTCAGACCTCATAAAGTTCTCAAATTCCTTTAATTTGGACTCTATTAAAGACTTGGAATAATGTAGATTATAAAGGCCTGCTTATTCCCTTTGGTTTTCTATTATGGTTTGTTAAGTGTTTGCTTCTTCATAAGATGGTAATTTACTTGAAATGTTACTTGTAAATTGCCACTTACAATTTACACTCCTGGAACATGGCAGACCTTCCATAAACAATAGCTCTTTATTATCCACTTCCTGTTCCTCCCAGTGCTTTATATGGTGCTTTTGCACAAAATTGGCATTTATTAAATGCTTTTGAATGAAAGAATGAATAAAAAGGACTGCTCTTCTCTGAATGGTGTAGATAAGAAATAGTTAATCAACCTTCACAGCTGGTTATAGTCAATGTGCTTGAAGGAATAACACAAAAAGTGCTATTGTTAATGCTTTCCACACAGTGGGGCAGATTTTTCCCCCTGCTACTAGTTAAGCTAGAGGTTGTTTTCTTCTTGCATGTGGAGGAGAGTGGTCTCATGCAATTGTTAACCATTTTTTGAAGTGCGGAACACAGAAGGAAGCTATTCCAGATCCCTAGCTCAGTGGGATCACTTCTTGAACATCCTCACCTTCCAGGAGAGCACGAATTCAATGACCCTCTGCATCTAGTATACTTGGAACTCTTATGAGCTAATAATGGCTGATGAAGAGGGAGGATTTCAAAGTGTTAGGATAAAATGGTGGGTAAAAGAGATACAGTTTCTACATCATTTGCATTTAGAGTCAGTTATCAAATGAGCATGAATAAGAATGAAATTTATAAAAAATTAAAAATGCAGAATGTACTGGAGATGTAAGTTCAGAGGATTCTGCTTATGGCCTGGGAAAGCAGTGGGAATATGGCCCAAGTGCTTGGACTCCTGCATCCAGGTGGGAGACCTGGAAGAAGCTCCTGGCTCCTAACTCCTGGCTTCGGATCGGCTCAGCTCCAGCTGTTGTGACCATTTGGGAAGTGAACCAGTGGATTCAGGACCTTTCTCTGTCCCTCCCTCTTTCTCTCTGTAACTCTACCTCTCAAATAAATAAAATATTGAAAAAGAAAAAATTCCAGAGGATTTGGCTTATTTTGAGGAGATGCTTCAAGAATGCATTCCTTAGGAAGTGACATTTGAGCTGAGTCTGAAGGTAAATGAGAGAGGGAGGGAAAAGCATGTACAAAGACCCAGGGAGAGGAGGAAGCAGGAACCACGTGACAATGGTTGGAGAAGCAGGAGGTGGTAGAAATAGATGAGACCAGAGAGAGAAACAAAAGCCACACTCTGTGTCCTTGCAGGTCTTTAACTTTATTCCAAAGGCTGTCATAAGCCAATGAAAATGTTAGGATAATAGATCAGATTTGCCTTTTAAATGTATATGAAAAATAATTGCCTGTGAGTGGGGTATATGGCTTAGGAGTTAAGATGCACAATCCCATATCGGAGTACCTATTTTTGATACTGGTGCTGGCTCCTGTCTCCAGCTTCTGCTAATACACACCTGGGAAGCCGTGGTAATGGCTCATGTGGTTGGGTTCCTGCTGCCCACATGGGAGACCTGGATTGAGTTTCCCACTCTCAACTTCAGTCTGGCCATGCTCTACCATTGAGGACATTTGGCAAGTGAACCAGTGGATGGGAGCTCTCTCTCTCTCTCTCTCTGTCATATGCCTCTCAAATAAAATTTAAAAAGTGATTATAAAGTGGTCAGTAGACTGAAGCAGGGCAAGAGTAGTTGAGAAGCTAAGTTAGAAGGTGATCGCAGTGGACCATGAAGCAAATAGAGAGGTGGAAATAGTGATGGAGAGAATCAGGTGGGTCCCTGAGAAAATAAGGAGGCAAAGCCAGTCAGATTTGGTGACCAGTGGATAGGAAGGGAGAAGGATAAGCTTCCCCTGGGTTTGGGGGTTGCAGGCCTGGATGGATATGGTGGCTGTCAAGGAATTTGAAAGCAGAAGAGGTGCAGCCAGGAAGGGAGGATTCAGAGGGCTGTTTTAGCTATGCTGAACTGAGATACTTTTGTGATATCCACTTAGAGATGTCAAGTTGGTGTTGATTTGCAGGTATGGGGCTCAGAAGAGACATGATATGAGAGAGAGAGAGATCAGGCATCTTCCAAAAGTTCATGGAAAATGGAATAAAAATTATTTTGGCACAATTTTTTTAAATTCATGCATAGTTGTTTTTTTCATAATATACATTTTCTATGACCTTTTTGAAGATCCCTGTATATAAAAGTTGGAGAAAGGATCTGGAGAAGAGGACAGGAACTGGATTGAGTTTAGTGATTGCATTTGGAGTAAAAAGGAATGAGTGGACTGAGTGGAAGACCTGAGGGTCAGAGGAAGACCACAAGGGATATTGTCATGGGAGGCAAGGGATGGGGATGCTTGAAGGTGGAGGGAGCTGGGTAGATGACCCATGTTCCTAAGAAGAAGAAGTAACAGAAACATTAGGAAAATGTCCAATGGATTGAGGTATTTGTTGACCCTAGAAAGCTTATTTTGTTGGCAAAAGAAGGTAGCAATCAGCTTGAGTGAGGTTTTAGAATAGGTGAAAGGTAAAGAAATGAAGCCAGTAATTATAGACAACCTTTCTCAGCTAATAAGTGTGTAATTTTTACTTATTACATGAGAAGAGTGATGGAGTGCCTCCAACAGTAGTGTTAACACTTGTTTTATTCTCCCAGTGCTTAAGTTATTGGAAGACTTATACACAAGGCTTTGCACTTGAAGTGCTCTGAGGTCTGAATGTTCTGGTTGTCATCAATGTGACTTCAGTATACACATTCAAGCTGTGGTTTCAGAATTTACTTGGGCTCATATTCTTGTATTCATAGGAAGTTTCCCAGCATTCCCATATTGCATAATGATTTACTTTTCTCCAAATATATTTAAAAAGTTAGGCAGGCATGCTGCTTTTACAGTCACAAGTACTTCATTTGAATGGGTGTTAGGGCATTGACAAATGTATATATGACAGAGTTTAAAATTAGTTGCAGCCCTTAATCATTTTACTAATGTATCTCCAAAATCTATTTTAGCATTTCACAAACTTTTATATGCAATCGATGTTTTTTGAAGTCGGGAAGCCTGTAGTGAAATCCTTCATTTTATTAAGGCCAAACAGATATGGCTTTCTCTTTCTACAAATTGGAGATTGCTTGAAACTGAAATCAATGTAGCAAGTACGACTATCGAAGTAGATAGTTGCTGTAATCAGAAATGCCTGTAGGCCCCAGGAAAGCATTTCTGGATTTCTCCCTTCTCTAAGGGAGCAAGAACAATTTCACTCCTTCCTCCCTCCTTTCTGAGAGAATGACTGTACAAAGAAGGTTTAATCCAGCTGAGAAAAATAGCACATAAATGACTCACATTACAAATGGAAATGACCATATTTCTAGGTATGAATGGAGGCTTGTATCATCATTTTTTTCCCTCTGTGCAGACAATCAAGTGGGGAAAAGGAAAAAATAAAGCATGATTTATGAATTGAAATTAGAATAAGGGAAAGTATCCTTGTTATTCAGACAGGGTAGTATAGAAAGTATAGCAAGGGGCCGGCGCCGAGGCTCAATAGGCTAATCCTCTGCCTGCGGCACCGGCATACCAGGTTCTAGTCCAGGTTGGGGCACTGGATTCTGTCCTGGTTGCTCCTCTTCCAGGCCAGCTCTCTGCTGTGGCCCGGGAGTGCAGTGGAGGATGGCCCAAGTGCTTGGGCCCTTCACCCACATGGGAGACCAGAAGAAGTACCTGGCTCCTGGCTTCGGATCAGCGCCGTGTGCCAGCCGCAGTGTGCCGGCCGCAGTGCGCCGGCTGCAGCGGCCACTGGGGGGTGAACCAACGGAAAAGGAAGATCTTTCTCTGTCTCTCTCACTGTCCACTCTGCCTGTCAAAAAATTTTAAAAAAAAAGTATAGCAAGGAAATGATGTAGCAATGACAATATAAACACATAGGCATCAAATTTACATTTTCTAGGTCTTTTACTTCCCCATCTTTTTGTCTATACCCATAATGTCTGTCCTTACTCCCTCTCTCCCCTGTGCACACCTAACCCCTAACCTACTCCCCCCCAAAAATTCCTTTCTACACTGATTTCTTTTTTCTCTGATTTCTCTCTTTTCAGCTCAGTCTGCAATACCAGTTTGGCTTTTAGAAACACATCACTCTGTATTCTTGATTTCTTGTAGGCTTGTAAACTATTTCCTCCACAAGAAAGTAAATTTTTTTTTTCAAAAAAAAATTTCAGAATCAGACTTACATAGAGAGAGGAAGAGACAGAAAGGGAGAGGAAGAGAGAGAATTCTTCCATTCACTGGTTCACTCTCCAAAGGGGCTGAGCCAAGCAGAAGCCAGGAACCTGGAACTTCATTCAGGTCTCCCACATGGTTGGCAGGGGCCCAAGTACACTGACTCATCTATGGCTGGTTTCTTAGGCACATTAGCATGGAGCTGGGTTGGAATTGGAGCAGCCAGGTCTCAAACTGGCACCTATATGGGATGCTGGTGTTGCCTTAACCCACTGTGCCACAATGCCAACCAGAAGGTCAACTCCTAGCCATTTGATGGGCAAATGGTGTCCTTTTAAATAATATCCAACTTTTTGTCAGTTCATTCTTTAAATTTTTTAAAATGTTGAATTGTGAACTTATTTGTTTTTATTTGCAAGGTGGGGAGACTGAAACAGAGACAGACATATAGACAGAGATCTTCCATCCAGTGGTTCACTCCCCAAGTACACACAACAACTGCGAGTGGACCAGATTGAAGCCAGGAGCTCAGAACTCCTTAGGGCCCTCATGTGGGTGGCAGGGATACGATCACTTGAGTTATCACCTGCTGAGGTCCAGAGTGTGCATTAGCAGGAAGGTGGGGTTGGGAGTGGAACTGGGACTTGAATCTAAGCATCTGATATGGGATATGGGCATCCTAAGTGGCATCTTAACCTCTAGGCCAAATACTCACTGCTTCCATGAACTTTCTGAAGTGCTCTAGTGTGTGCCAGGCACTGCTCTGAGTCTTACACATATTTTGATTCATTTCGTTGTCACAGGACTGCTGTCCCATTTTGCAGGTGAGGAAACTGAATTATTGATAGTTTGAGTTCAAGGTAACACAGCTAGTAATTAGAAGTTAGGACTTAGACCACACAATTTCATTCTAAAGTCTGTACTTTTAGCAGTTCTGCTATGGAAGAAATTAAATGCTCAATTGGTTCTCAAATGTTTGTGGATTCACACAAAAGCATTAGGATACCGTCACTGAACTCTATGGTTTTTGTTTTCTTTGGCTTTTTGTCTTGAAAAGGCAAACTCCTAAGGGATACTGGCAGTTTGTCAGTGAAGTTTCTAAAGAAATTATGTGTCCTTTACAGATCACCAAATTACTAATTTTTTTTTCTTTTAAAATTTTTATTAATTTACTTTAGAGACAGAGAGAATCAAAAAAGAGCTCCCATTTGTTGGTTTGCTCCCCGAAAGCCTGCAACTCAATCTAGGTCTTCCTGGTGGGTGACAGAAAGAAAAATACTTCAGCCATCACCTGCTGCCTCCCAGGCTGCACATTAGGAGGAAGCTGGCATGAGTCAGAAGCTGGAACCAGAAGTTGAACTCGGGTACTGCAATGTGGGATGTGGATGTGCTGACCTGCACCTTAATTGCTAGGTCAAATGTCTGCCCCCAAATAGCTAATTTTTAATCAGTTGCCAGTGATATCATTTCTGTTGTGTGTCAGGGCTTTAAAAGCAGGTGAGGTAGGCATTGCCCTTTGGAAGTGGGGAAAGTAAACTATCGTTGGTGCATGGTAGTGTCTTTATACAGGAGAAGAATGTGCAAGGCCAGTAACTGGGCTTGTTCTGTGCTTCTTTTAATAGCTCCAACAGTTGAGTATGTTGATCTAAGCAGGAAATTCAATAAAGCTCACAGTATATTTATCAGGTGAAACCTAATGCTAAGGCTATAATTGAACCATCATTAATGGAACCTACACCAACAAGAAGGAGGAAGTACCAAGTCACATGGAATATTTGTTGCTGGAGTCAGATTGTATTTTTTAAGACAATTCTTTTGGAAACAGAGCCATGATCTGACCTAATTTGGCTGTTCTTGGTGCATGCTTTCTAAATGGCTTCCATCATGTCTTTGCATGTTCATATTAACTTTGTCAAAGGCATTATCAGTTAAACCACAGTGTGAGTGCCCTGTTGACTCATTTAAGCAACTCACCTGCATCACAGGTATGAAATTCTGTTTGGAAGAAACAAACTGGATTAACCTTTGGCTTTTCTGCTGTCATCAAACTCTCTATGTGGTCAACCTGATTTATTAAAAAAAAAAAAAAAGGCTAATGGGTTGACAGAATTAGAAATTATAAAACATTTGGTCTTCTGAGGGGGGTGCACTGGGCTGGCTTTGTAATTAATGTGACAGAGGAAAAATGGAAACAAAGATGTTTCCAATCTCACTGTGTATGTTAGGCAAAAAAAATCTTAAAAAATGAAAGCTCCACTATGAGCACAACAAATGGGCCCTTGGTCTGAACTTCCAGAGGAGGTGTCTTATTATTCCAGGCATCTGTATCCCTCTGACCAAAGAGGCTGAGGCAAACTGCAGTAGAACAAAGGGGACATAAGGATTTCCCTCCTTTAAAATTAGGAGCTACCACAACAAAGAGCATTTCTTGGTTGCCATAAAAGTACAATAGGAAAGTTGGATTAGACCTACAAACTTGACTAATGAATGCAGCACTCATGAATATGCATGACTACGAACTAATATACAGTGTTCTTAATTATCCCTACACTCCTGGACTGAACTGACTGCAGTAGCTTCTGGGGGTATCACTACATATTAATTTTAAAGAATACTGGTGAGAAACAAGGACTCTCCTAGTACCATACAACAGCATGAAGCAGGGATGGTAGCTAAAGACCATGAGAAAAATAAGGCTGTCTTCATACCAGGACAGATTTTCCTTAGTACATGACACTGGATTTTTGTGGAATTGCATATAAAAGAGATTTTAAAAATTATATGATGTAGAAAAAATATTTGACCACAAGTGGGGATAGTTAAGCTACAGAAGGGATTACATAATTGAAGGGATAGTGTGATCATGGGCTGGTCAGTGTCCTTGTTTGTCTGTCTTCCCCATATAAAAAAATGGGTAAGGGGAGGCTTCCTCACTAGCTACTTCAATTTTTATTTCAGTTGATCTCTTTCTTTGTGTTTTAAGAAATCCTTTCCTACCATGAGGAAATCAACAAAATCTTCAAGTCCTTTATTGAGTGCTTACCGTGTGTGGGGCCATGACTAATGATAGGGGTTAAGAAGATGAAGGTGCAATGTTGACTCTTGAGTGAGACCAGTGAATTATACCTGCCTATCTGTAACACAGCATAACTGTGATAGGTGATCAAAGGGCAACGTACTTGAAAAAGGGATTGCGCTTGAAAGTGTTTTGCCAACCTTAAAGATAGAAATAACAAAAACAAAAAGTAACATTGCATGTATACTCCCTCCATTAATTACCTCCCTTACTGCTATGAAGAATTATTAGTTTTATTTTAAAAGTGAGAAACCGCCGGCGCCGTGGCTCAACAGGCTAATCCTCTGCCTTGAGGCGCCGGCACCCCGGGTTCTAGTCCCGGTTGCCCCTCTTCCAGGCCAGCTCTCTGCTGTGGCCCGGGAAGGCAGTGGAGGATGGCCCAAGTGCTTGGGCCCTGCACCCGCATGGGAGACCATGGGAAGCACCTGGCTCCTGGCTTCAGATCAGCGAGATGCGCTGGCCGCAGTGGCCATTGGAGAGTGAACCAACGGCAAAAAGGAAGACCTTTTTCTCTGTCTCTCTCTCTCTCACTATCCACTCTGCCTGTCAAAAAAAAAAAAAAAAAAAAAAAGTGGGAAACCAAGCCTTAAATAAGTTGAGTAGGTTGTTCAAGGAATTGCAAAGTGGCCAAAGCAGGATACAATCCCAAATGTTTGTGGTCTTGAGCCTGTACACTTTGATTTTTTTTTTTTTTTTTTTTTTACAGGCAGAGTGGACAGTGAGAGAGAGAGAGACAGAGAGAAAGGTCTTCCTTTTTGCCGTTGGTTCACCCTCCAATGGCAGGAGCCAGGTGCTTCTCCTGGTCTCCCATGGGGTGCAGGGCCCAAGCACTTGGGCCATCCTCCACTGCACTCCCGGGCCACAGCAGAGAGCTGGCCTGGAAGAGGGGCAACCGGGACAGAATCCGGCGCCCCAACCGGGACTAGAACCTGGTGTGCCAGCGCCGCAAGGCGGAGGATTAGCCTATTGAGCCGCGGCGCCGGCCAACACTTTGAATTTTCAAAGAGCTGACTCAGAGTTGACCTCCGCACCTCTTCCTCATTAGGTTATGGAAGGATTAAAGGTAGGGTTTGCCTTAGGATCTCCTTTCTGTCACATGTGCCCTGCCAGGATATGCCCTGCCCAAATTTGTTTAGGGATTGCTGACTCCTGAGCAGTGGAATGGCGTGGGATATGATGGGGTCGGGCGTATGTGCACAAAGCTCGGCCTTGCCTAGGTTTTCTTCATCCAGTGTTAGTTTCCTGTGTTTAAGCATAGCCTTTGTCAGCAGCTTCCTCTATCTTGAAACTGCCTCATCTCTTTCTGATTTTCTTCCTTCCTTCCTTCCAACCTTCTGGCAAACATTTATTTGGCTGCCCTTGTGTGCCTCACACTCCATTTTGGTACTAGAAAGACCAAGGGAAGGAGCATTACTGTCTGTTGAGGCAGTTAGACTTCAGTGGGGAGCCCATCTCCTAGCTGTGGATTATAACGCACGGAGATAAGGGCTCCTTTGGTTTCCTATGACTACAGCTCAAATTACCACAATCTTAATAGCTTAAACGACACACATTTCTCTCACATTGCTGGAGTTCAGAAGTCTGAAGTCAGTTTCACTTAGTGAAATTCAAGGTGTCAGTAGGGCTACACTCCCTCTGCAGGCTCTCATGGAGAATCTCTGTCCTGCCTTTTCTGGTTTCTGAAGCTATGTTCCCGGCACCCTTTGTTCTGGGACGCTCAGTACAGAGCCCTCAGTGCAGCATTCTGCTTCCAGCATCGCTTTGCCTGCTTCTTCTGTGTCACATCTCCCTGACACCCTCTTCCAAGGACACCTGTGATTACATTTATCCCCCCCGCCCCCAATAATCTGGGATAATCTTCTCATATCACTGTTCTTGAGAAAAGTTCTCTTTTGCCACTTAAATTTACATAGACAGGTTCCAGGAATTAAGAGCTGCTTATATTTGGGGGCCATTACGCAGCCTGATCCAGTACCATTGGCAAATGCAGGCAAGCAGTGCTGGAAGGACACCCTAGTTAGCCTGAGGGGCCAGGTCAAGAAGGTCTCCAGAGAAAAAGGATGGCTCCCCAGCTGAATGCTTCAGGTTAGGAGGGAGTTAGCCTCCATGTCGTTACTGCCCGATCCGGCCTCTCTGACTTCACCTTTTATCTTTCCTTTCCTGGCTCCTCAACACCTTCTAGACTTGTTAACTCATCCCTCAAATCCAGACTTCCCCATCAGTCCTTCTCACCTGATCTTCTGTTCTTACTCACATGGAGCTCATGTTCACCTCTGCACAGATCACTCCTATCTGAACACCTTGCAGAACTTCAGTCCGACAGCTACACCTGCTGCTGGATGGCTCTGTCTGCAAACTCTGCCCCCCACACCATCTCCTTTCCATTCTCCAAACCAGTATCTCCTTTGGCTTCCATAGCTCTATCCATTTGTCCTTATTCTCTCTTCAAGACTTAGTATTTATATATTTGGGTTGAGACTCTCTTATGTGAAATGCTGGGGGTAAGAAGTGCTTTAGATTTCAAATTTTGGAATATTTGTGTATACATAATGAGATAGGAATGGGATACAAGTCTAAACATGAAACTTACTTATATTCACATACATATAGCTTTTTTAGTGCACCTGTTTTTTGACTGGGACCTGTCATGTGAGATCAGAAACAATTTCCCATTTGTGTCATCACATTGGTGCTAAAAGTTTTGGCAGTTTGGAGTATTTCACATTTTAGATTTTTGGATTAGGGATGCTTAACAAAGATCCATACAAAGAAAAGATTCATGGAAAATGCGTAGTATGGAAAACTATACATGGGTTTTAAATTTTTTTTGTAACCAAATAGATTTATCATTTATTTGTTCATTTATTTTGTTTTATTTGAAAGGAAGAGGCAGAAGAGAGAAAGAGACAGATGATGAGAGATCTTCCACCCACTGGTTCATACCCCAAATACCCACAACTGCTGAAGCACACTGAAGCCAGGATTCAGGAACTCAATCTTAAGTCTCCCATGTGGGTGGCAGGAAGCCATCATCTGCCACCTCCCAGGGTATACAATAGCAAGAAGCTGGATCGGAATCAGAGCCAATACTCAAACTCAGCACTGATGAGGGATATGGGCATCTCAAACAGCAACTTAAGAACACCAAATACCCATCCTGGATTTACCTTTTGCTTGCATTTTCCATGAGCTTTTTGAAGTGCCCTCATTACACACACACACACACACACAGCCTCAACACTTCTCTCCAGTTATATGCCATGTTATAGGGTTCCTTGCTCAACGTTCTGTCCAGTGACACCTTTTTCGTTCTCTGTGTTCCTCTCTGCACTGGCTGTCACCTCTATACAGATTAACCAGCATGATGACCAGCTAAGAGTTCTCCCTGTCTATAAGCTTTCTGCCCAACTTATCTTAGAATCACTGCTCCAGGGCTGGCACTGTGGTGTAGCAGGTAAGGCCGCTGCCTGCAATGCTGGCATCCCATATAGGCGCTGGTTCAAGTCCTGGCTGCTCCACTTCTGATCCAGCTCTGATCCATCCATCCACTGATTCGCTATCAGTGGATGCTATGGCCAGGGAAAGCAGTAGAAGATGGCCCAAGTCCTTGGGCCTCTGCACCCATGTGCAAGACCCGGAAGAAGCTCCTGTCTCCTGGCTTTGGATCGGCGCAGCTCCAGCTATTGCAGCCAATTGAAGAGTGAACCAGCAGATGGAAGACTTCTCTCTCTCTCTCTCTCTCTCTCTCTCTCTCTCTCTCTCTGCCTCTCCTTCTCTCTCTGTGTAACTCTTTCAAATAAATAAATCTTTAAAAAAAAAAAAAAAAAAAAAAAGAACCACTGCTCCATTCATTTCCAGAGGTGACTCTTGCTTTAAAACTTCTAGACAGAGGCCAGTGCTGTGGTACAGTGGTTTAAAGCCCTGGCCTGCAGTGCCTGCATCCTATATGGGCACCAGTTGAAGTCTGGGCTGTTCCACTTCCAATCCAGCTCCCTGCTAGTGTGCCTGGGAAAGCAGAGGAGGATGGCCCAGGTCTTTGCGTCCCTGCACCCACATGGGAGACCCAGAAAAACTCCCGGCTCCTGGCTTTGGATCAGCTTCATTGCGGCCATTTGGGGAGCGAATCAGTGGATGGAAGACCTCTCTTTCACTCTCTCTCTCCCTCTCCATGTCTCTGTCTCTCTTTGTCTCTCTCTCTGTCTCTCTCCCTATAACTGTCTTTCAAATAAATAAAATAAATTTTTAGAAAAGAAAAAAACTTCTAGACAACAAATCCTAAACTCCTTAGTGTGATAGTTCAAGGCTCTGCAGAATCTAGGCCTTATATCACGTTCATGTATTCATTTACCACATGTTCATTTGAATTTCTCATGTACCTAGACTGAGCCAAGCACTGGGAATACTACAGTGAGTAAAAATAGGTGTCTCTACCCTTGTGGAATTTGCCATCTAATGGGAAGATTTCAATAAAATGATAAGTATGAGCAAATGTAAAATTGCCACTACAATAAAACAACAGCTCACATTTGTATTATTTCTGCCATGTTCAGCACCATGCTGAGGATTTTACATATGTTGTCTCATTTAATCCCCACAGTCACGATTGTTACTTCCACTTTATGGACAAGAAATAAACACTCAGAGTTAAGTGACTTGCCCGAATTCACACAGCTAGAATGGTTTTAAGCCAGACGGGCTGTTTCCAGATTTGTGCACAGAACCACAGTCTATTCTCTTAAGGGAGAAGTAGCTGGTGCTGTGACAAGTGTTAATGGAAGTGGGAGTATGAATTGGGGTTGAGGTTGGAGAATTTGACCTAGTCAGGAGGGGCTTCCTTAGGAAGGAACGGCTAAACTGGAACAGGAAGGAAGAGTTGAGGCAACCTGGGCAGGAGGAAAGGAAAGCTGTTCCATCTAGAGGCAAGGGCATTTGCTAAGGCCTTGGCTGGTAGGGGCAGGGGCTTTATGGGGGTGTGAAGTGGGACCAATGTGTTGCAACAGAGGGAGGGGAAGGGATTGGGATTAGGCAAGGGAGGGAGGTAGACACCAAATAACCAAGGACTCTGTAGGCTGTGTTATGAAGTTTTTTTCTTTATCCTGAATGCAGTGGGAAACTGTTGATTTTTATGCAGGATGTCAAAAGAGATGTGTCAAGGGTTTCTGGATTGTGCCTGAATTATGTGGTGTCATTCCGTAGAACAGGAAGCTCTGAAAAGCAGTTTGCTTCAGGAAAGTTGTGGATTTTGCTTTAGATGGGTTGGCTTTGAGGTTCCTTGTGGGAAACACAAATGACAAATTTAGAAAAATGCCAGATATATGATCCTGGAGTTCATAGGAGAAGTCTGAGCTGAGCAGATGGTGCCCTACTGAATGTTTCTTTAACATGACAGGTAGAAGGAAGCAGCTCTTGTTTAATCAGTCGTTTGCAAATGAAACATGAACCTGTTGAAGCACTTCTCTGCTGCTGAAGAGAACTTTACGGCTGGTTTGTGATGTCTGCATTATTATTTTGCAGCACATTTGAATGTGGTGTGAAAATCAGGAAGAATGGGTGGATTAATTTTAGATTCCTTCCCTACTTTCTGCTTTTCACAATAATGCCATTGGGCAATCATTTGTCTTTCAATGTTAGGAACTAAGTTTTGAACATTGTGATTTGAATCTATTAAAAAGAAAATTGGCAAAAAAAAAATCCAAAAATTTGTGTTAGTTTCATAGACAAAAATGTAACCTCAGTGTTCAGGTCCAAACAGGTTGTACTTGTTAGCTATTGTTGCATAACAACTAACCCCAAAATTTAGGGGCTTAAAACAACATAAACATAGGGGATGATGCCCTGGCGTGGTGGGTACAACCACTGCCTACAGTACCAGCATCCCATACGGGTGCCAGTTTGAGTCCTGACTGCTCCACTTTCGATCCAACTCTCTGCTATGGCCTGGGAAAGCAATGGAGGATGGCCCAAGTCCTTGGGCCTCTGCAACAGTGTGGGACACCTGGAAGAAGCTCCAGGCTCCTGGCCAGGTCAGCCCAGCTCCGGTGGTTGCAGCCATTTGTGGAATGAACCAGCAGACAGAAGAACTCTCTCACTTCCTCTGTCTCTGTCTTTATCTTTCTGCCTCTATGTGACTCTGCCTTTCAAATAAATAAATAAATCTTTTTAAAAATAGATATGTATTATTTTCATGAAATCCCTGTGAGTCAGGAATTTTTGGAGCAGTTTATTTGAGTGTTTCAGGCTCAGGATTTCTCATGAGGTCTCAGTCAAGATGTCAGGTCAGGTTGTAATCATCTGAAGGTTTGACTGGGGTGAAGGATCCACTTTCAAAGGTTATGTTGATCAATACAGCTGTGAGCTGGTGTGGGCTGCTGGCAGGAATCCCATAAGAGCTTGTCTGAATGTCCTCACCCTGACCACAAGCTGGTCCCAGAACTACAACCCAAGAGAGAAAGAGCCAGGTGAAAGTTGTTCTTTCATATGCTAGGCTTAGAAGCCACGCAGAAGCAAACTTCGAAGTCACTAGGTAGTGTGAGTTCTTCATTCTGTGCTTATCACTGTGTTTGTGCAAAGCTGAGGGTGGGAACTATGCTTCATCTTTTAAAACAAGGACTATTGAGGAATTTGTGGACATATTTTAAAACCACTACATTGTGTTTAGAATCTGAGCTGTGGTTGAAGCCTCCCCTCTCACCCTGTGTAGGAATTAACTTCTGCTACAGCATCCCTGACAGATGGTCCCTCAGCTTCTGCTTGACACTCTCAACTCTGAGGAGTTCACTGCAATGCTGAGTCAGGGATTCTGTTTATACCCTGTTTTAATTATTAGAAGCTTCTTCTATTCATGCTACTGAAAGCTCCATTGCTAGATAGTCCATTATTGTCTGCATTATTATCTGTTGTTCTACAATGACACTTTTATGTGATGCCTTTTCCAATTTTTGCTGTGATGATAATCTTCTTGACTTCTCTCTGCTCTGTACAAAATGTTGTCAGTTCCACTCAGAACTTTTCTCATGATTCAGTTTCAGGGTTCTTCCACATTCTGATCATCTTCTTATAAAAACATTCCAATCAGTCTGTCCCTCCCAAGCTGAAGCCAGAGGACTAGTTCCGTAGCCCAAGATAAGGACAAAAGACAACAAGGCATTCTTCATTTCGCATATGGTGCAGGCTGAAGAAAACGACCATGCAAGCTGCAGTCATACAAACTGATCTTAATAATCAGTGGGAGGAAGATTATACTTACTCAATGGCCTTTTAAACACTTGTTAAAACATTAAAAACTTTCAGATTTAAAGACAAGATAGGAAAACGTGTTTATTGAGTATACTGTAACTTAAAACATTAGAAACATAGAGAATTAAAATGTTTTCATTGCAAACAAATAAACACACCAAGAGTAGTTTGTACAGTCTTCTCTATCTTCACATCATGTAACTAATACTAGAGAGGGAGCGCCTTTTCTTTGCCATGGCAAATTGTTATCCTGCTTTATAAACTTGAGTCAGTTTCCAATTTTATATGTTTTAAGCTCTCAATGTTGTGAAATACCTCTGAGATATTTTTGTGAGAGTTCCTGTAATGTGATCATTTTGCTAATGTCACTTCTTTAATCAGTACCCCAGTGTAGGTTGATAATGTCACATTAGCCAAGTTCTTCTGCCTGTAGACCTAGAGTCTCAGAAGCAGTGGCAAGATGACCATGGTAAGCTATTTCTTCTGTAACTCCATTTATGTCAGATTCAAATTTTACTTTCTGTGCTATCATGTATCATTTATTTGCTTACCTTTCATATTTATTGGCCAATTCAATCTTTTGATTTTCCATTATTGTAAAATGCCACCTCAGTTTATTACTGGGAGACAAATAAGCAACATGATTAAATGCTAGAATGTCTGTGTGTGAACTGACAGACACTCAGTTACCAATCACCAGATACTTGGGGAGAAGAGAAGTAATTGGTCGATTATGATGCTCATCTGTTACAGATGTAGTGATCTGGGTAGTGCAGAGCTACAAGCCAAGTTTGTGCTGTGTGCAATCTCTCACACTTAATATTCCACTGGTAACTAGTATTTGAACCTCTTTGTTAAGTGACTGATGTTATCTAATGAAACCATGTTAATGAAAATTTATTTCAAAACCACACAAGTGAGATCTGCTTGAATTATTACAAAGTTGACTTTGGTTGGAATCCATTTTTATGGTAACTATCCTACACTTCCTCTTATCAAGTCTCATTTGTTATCTTGTGAATCTGAATCTTATAAAGTGTAACTGTAGGATTTTACTTATATTCCTATTAAGTTCTCTCTTAGTAGATTTAGTTTGTGGCCGTCTATTAAAAACTAGATTGTGCTATCTAGGAAACAAACTGTCCCTTCCAAATTGTTGTCCTTTCTACATCTAAGCTGTTAACAAGCACATGACTAGAACAGAGCTCAGTGACATGTTTCTAGAGCTCTTCAAAAGCTCTCCAGCCATACTTACCTCATCCTATTAATCAACCATTGAGCAGCAATATTCCGCCAGATAGGAGTTTCTCCAACTCTGCTGTTATTCAGCCTGCCTTTTTTTGAACTTGTCCAATAAAATTATCTGGTGCCATCAGATGCCTTTCTGGAATCAGTGCACACACATGTCAGCACTTGTTACCTCTTGAAAGATCACTCTGGTTACCTTATCAGAGATGAACACTGCTGATAATAACTACTTTTCATTTCCAGAGAACTTTTGCAGTGCACGGAGTATTTTAAGCATTCCATTTAAAGATGTTTATTTTTAAAGGGTAAAAAGACATGGCAGGTAACATTGCCAGATTTTTAAATGGTAATTCAGAAAGGGTAAGGGAGTTTCATAGAGCTCGTAAATCATGCAGTTTTGATGCTTCTGTAAATACAGAATGTTTTGGGGGCCGGCGCTGTGGTGTAGCAGGTAAAGCTGTCACCTGCGGTGCCAACATCCCATATGGGTGCCGGTTGAAGCACCAGCTGCTCCTCTTCCGATCCAGCTCTCTGCTGTGGCCTAGGAAAGCAGTAGAAGATGGCCCAGGTCCTTGGTCCCCTGCACTCAACATGCGAGGCCCAGAAGACGCTCCTGGCTCCCGGCTTCAGATTGGCACAGCTCCAGCCATTGCAGCCATCTGGGGAGTGAGCCAGCAGATGGAGGACCTCTCTCTCTCTCTCTCTGCTTCTCTCTCTGTGTAACTCTGACTTTCAAATAAGTAAATAAATCTTTAACAAAGAAAAGAATGTTTTTACCTCAAACAATCTCAGATGAAGGCAAGAAAAAAGGGGATTTCTATGGTGTTTTCCCCCTTTGTTGACTTACTAGAATGGGCATCCTTGTAACCCTGTCTTCTAGGGTCTGTCTGAATTTTCCAGGTCTGCTCTCACAGGTTGAGTTCCTTAAAAAGCAGAAGCTTGAGGTCTCACAGTTCTGGAGGCAGAAAGATTAGTTTCTTCTAAAGAATATGAGGGAAGAGTCTGCTCCAGGCCTCTCTCTTTGGCTTGTAGATAACCTTCCTCTATGTCTCCTCATACCTTCTCTCTGTGTCAGAAAGATACCAAGCATATTGGATTTAGGTGCACGCTAAGGAGCTCACTTTAAATAGATTTCCTCTGTAATGACCTTATCTCCAAATAAAGTCTGTTCTGAATTACTGGAGGGTTAAAACTTGAACATGTGAATTTGGTTTTGGTAGGGGTACACAAATCAATCCATGAAAGGTTTGTTTTTTGTTTTGTTTTCTTTTCCTTTTATTTAAGGTATACAAACTTTATACATTTCATAAATACAATTATAATTATAGGGACATAGGGATAGTGATTCTTCCTACCATACCCCATTCCCACCTCCTCTCCCACTCTTCTTCCTCCTCCCTCTCCTATTCCCATTCTTACTTTTTTACTGAGATCTATTTTCAATTAACTTTACACACAGATTAACTGTGTACTAAGTAAAGATTTCAACAAAGCTTATGAAAAAACAAAACTGTTCCTAAACAGTTTTTTTATTTCTCTTTTGATTTTTTCTGTGACCCACTGTTCATTCGGGTGCATACTGTTTAGTCTCTGTGTGTTTGCATATGTTCTAGAGATGCTGGAGTTGTTGATTTGCAGCTTTATTCCATTGTGATCAGAGAAGATACATGGTATGATTTCGATTCCTTCAATTTGCTGAGACTTGCTTTATGGCCTGGATTGTGATCTATTCTAGGGAAATTTCCATGCACTGGTGAGAAGAATATATATTCAGCACCTGTAGGATGAAAAGTTCTGTAGATTTCCGTTAGGTCCATTTGGTCTATAGTGTCTATTATCTCTGTTGTTCCCCTGCTGATTTCTCTCTGGTTTATCTGTTCATTGCTGAACATGGGGTACTGAAGTCCCCCGTTCTAATTGTATGGGAGTCTATGTCTTCCTTTAGATCCATCTACATTTCTTTTAAGTAGCTAGGTGCCCTGTGATTAGGTGCATATACATCTATTATAGTTACATCTTCCTGTTTAATTGATCCCTTAATCATTACATAGTGCCCTTCTTTGTCTCTTTTAATAGTTTTGTGATAAAGTCTATTTTGTCTGCTAGTAGGATGGCTACGCAAGCTCTTTTTTGGTTTCTGTTAGCATGGAATATCTCTTTCCATCCTTCACTTTTAGTCTGCATCTATCTTTGTTGATGAGATATGTTTCTTGTAGGCAGCAAATAGATGGGTTTTGTTTTTAATCTATTCTGCCAGTCTGTATCTTTTAACTGGAAAGTTGAAGCCATTTGGATTCAAGGTTACTATTGATATGTAATGACTTTGCCCTGCCATTTTCCCATAAATATTCCTGTTGTTTACTTTGGATTTCTTTTGCGCTTTTACTGGGAGATTTTCTGCCTTCACTTTCATTCATAGTGATGACTGTCTTTCTGTGTTTCTGGGTGTAGCATACCCTCAAGTGTCTTTTGTAAGGCTGGATGGCTGGTGACAAATTCTTTCAATTTCTGTTTGTTATGGAAGATCTTTATTTCACCTTCATTCATAAATGAAAGTTTTGCAGGGTACAGTATTCTGGGTTGACAGGTTTTTTTATCTTAGAATTGGAATATATCTCGCCATTCTCTTCTAGCATGGAGGGTTTTTGTTGAGACGTCTGCTGTGAATCTAATTGGAGATCCTCTGAAAGTAATCTGGGGTTTCTCTCGTGCACATTTTAAAATCTTGTCTTTACGTTCTACTGTGGAGAGTTTGAATACAATGTGTCATGGTGAGGTTCTTTTCTGATCATGTCTATTAGGAGTTCTATGTACTTTCTGTACTTGGACATCCCTTTCTCCAAATGAGAGAAGTTTCCTCTAGTTATTTCATTAAAAGGGCCTTATAATCCATTCTGTCTTTCCCTGCCTTCAGGAATGCCTAAGACCCATATGTTGAGTTGTTTGATAGTATTTCATAGATCTCTGACACTGTTTTTTAAAGTTTTTTCATTTCATCTTATTTCTGGGGGGTATGACTGTAAAATTTCTGGAGATTTGTCTTATTCTTTTTTAAGATTTATTTATTTGAAAGTAAGAATTACACAGAGAGAGGAGAGGCAGAGAGAGAGAGAGAGAGAAAGAGAGAGAGAGAGAGAGGTCTTTCATCTAATGGTTCACTCCCAATTAGCCACAATGGCCAGAGCTGCACCAATCCGAAGCCAGGAGCTTCTTCCAGGTCTCCCACGTGAGTGCTGGGGCTCAAACACTTGGGCCATCTTTTACTGCTTTCCTAGGCCATAGCAGAGAGCTGGATGGAAAGTAGAGCAGATGGCTCTCAAACCAGCACACATATGGGATGCCGGCATTTCAGGCCAGGGTGTTAACCCACTGCGCCACAGTGCCTGCCCCGAGGAATTTGTCTTCTAACTCAGATATTCTTTATTCTGCTTCACCGTGTCTGTTGCTAAGGCTTTCCATCAAATTTTTTATTTGTTCTATTAAATTCTTCATATCTAAGATTTCATTTTGATTTCTCTTTAAGATTTCAATTTCATGGTAGAAATTTTCTTTCATGTCATGTACAGATTTCATTAGTTCATGGATTAGCTTCTGATTACTTCTAAGTAATCCTATGATCAATTTTTTGAATTCCATTTCTGGCATTTCTTCAATCTCCTCATCTTCACATTCTAGTATTAAAGTGTTGTGTTCTTTAGTGATGCCATGTTGTCTTCCTTACTCTTGTTTCTTGAATTGCTGCATTTATTATTCAGCATTTGTGGAGATAATTGTTGGCTTCTTTTTGTTTTGTTTTGTTTTTCCCTCTGATGTCTTTTATCTTTGGACTATGCCTCTGTGGCTTAGTGCAGTATCTGCTTTCTCAGTGAATACCCAGAGGCGTGTGGTTGGTGTGGCCAGGGAGCTTTATTCAGTGCCCCAGGGTGAAGGGAGTGTCCAAGTTAACACGCAGGTTGGGCATGTTAAATCTCCTCTTTTTAAAATCAGAGTGGAGGTTTGTTTTGTTCTGTTGGTATAGTCTCACACTCACCTCCTGTCCTCAAAGCAGACCAGTGCCTGGGCGCTAGCCCTAGTGGGTACAATATTCATCTGCACTGCCTCAAGAACCACACAAAAGATCCATGCAGTCCTTGGTATAAGCACAGATTTTGCAGCAAGACTCTCAGCAGGGAATCAGGGAGCCTCAAGCATGTGAAGCCTTCCACAATGACTGCCCAAAAACCCAGGCGCACCCTGCACCCTCCCATGCAGCCAGTGTTTTCACAATCCTGGCACACAAGGGTCCTACAGTCATGAGCACCCAATCTCCAGTCAATTCTTCCAGCCAGACTCGGGCATCTCTGCTAGGCTGGTTGCTTGGTGTATGGACACAAGCTAGCACAGCTGTTACCTATGTCCTAAATGGCCTCCACCCCCCACCCCCCTCTCTCTCTCAGCTTCTTACAGGCTGCTGGTGCAGGGTGGTCAGGGAGAGAGAAACATGCTCCCTTTTTTTCTCCTCTAGTTTGGCAGGTACACTGCCCCCTACAGGGCTCCAAGTCAAACTCATGCCAGGCTCTTCCTGCAGCTTTATTACCAGTGGCTTGGGCTTCTGCAGTCTGGTCTCACCTCACTCTCCAAAGCTGGTGCTGAGGTTCTCAGCTGCAGGGGTCCTGAGTTGTGTGTGTCTACACCCTCCACGTAGGTCCACAGTGTCCCTCTAATTTGTGTGGAGTTTCCTTGGCCATTTTCTCCCTAACTCTTCCCTGAGACTGCGCTCTCTCTACTTTTTAGAAACTATCTTTCCCTGGACTAAAGCAGTAAGGTCTCTCTCTATTCTGCTATCTTGGATCTAGGCATATTTCTTATTTTTATAAGTGACCTAAGGAATAGTGAGTTTTGTAGTGAGTTTTTCTTGGATAGCTGCAGGAATAGCACAGGTAACTCATATAGCCTTACGCACATTCCCCAGTGTTAACATTTTACACAATTTATTTCATTCTTCCTTACTCTCTACAGATACAATGAATGTATATAGACACAATATTTTTCAGAACTATTAAGAAAAAGTTATTCCAGTCAAAATATTTCAATATGTACTTGCAAAAATTGTGGATATTTTCTTACATAATCAACTGCAATCATTTGGACCAAGAGATTAACACAGATAGACACTTTCCAACATTTCCCAAAGGCCCAATAATGTCCTTGTTGGCTATTCCCCCTTGTAGATCAGAATTATTCTAGAATCACTAGTTACATTTACTTGTACCATTTCTATAGTTGCCTTCTACCTGTAACAGGTGCTTAGTTCTGGATAGTTCTCTGTGCTTTACAACCTGGGTAACTTTCAAGAATACAAAGCAATTTTAAGAATAAGAATGTCCTGGGGCTGGTACTGTGGCGTAGTGGGTAAAGCTACTGCCTGTAGTGCTTGCCTCCTATATGAGTGCTGGTTCGAGTCCTGGCTGCTCCACTTCCAATCCAGCTCTCTGCTGTGGCCTGGGAAAGCAGTAGAAGATGGCACAAGACCTTGGGACCCTGCACCCACGTGGGAGACCTGGAAGAAGCTCCTGGCTCCTGGCTTCAGATTGGCACAGTTCTCTGGCCATTGCAGCCATCTGGGGAATGAACAAGTGGATGGAAGACCTCTCTCTCTCTCTCTCTCTCTCTCTCTCTCTGTAGTTCTGCCTTTTAAATAAATAAATCTTTAAAAAATAATTTAAAAAAGAATGTCCTTCAATTTGTCTCTTGTTTTCTCATGAATAGATTCAGGTTGTGTGTCTTGAGCAGGAATATTACAGAAGTAATGGCATGTTCTTCTCAGTGCATCACATTGGAGGTACTTGATACTGATTAGTCTCATTATTGGTGATCTTAAATTTGGCCACTTGGTTAAAGGAATGTTTACCAGATTTCTCCACTGCAAAGTTACTGCTTTTTCTCTGAAAAATAAATTTTATGGAGACATACTTTGAAAATTATAAAATATTCTGTTCCATTGCAAATTTTCACCCACCAATTTTAACATTCATTGATGACTTGTACATGAATCATTTATTATTTTATAGTTACCAAATGCTCATTTTAAAATTCTATTATTTCTTCCACATATATCAGAGTTCTGCTGTAAGGAAGAACTGTTCCTGTTTACTCACTCACTTACTCATTAATTCATCTGTGTGGATTTAGATACCATTTTTATTCATTGGATTTTAATGTTGCTATCATTATTTATTTTAATTCTCAAAATGGTCCAGATTTGGCTAGTGAGAGTTTGTTCAGGGTAGCTCCTGGGTCATTTTGACCACCCTGCAACTATATTTTGAACATTTCCTTACCTTTGGCACAAAATTTTGTTCAGATTCATCTGGTATTTTCATTGTCCCAGCCCCAGAATGACCTCTGTAGTTACCTGGTTCTTTTTAGAAAAGAATGGCATCTAGGAACCAAGACTGGAGCAGTAGGGGTACTGATTGCAGCTGAGTGTCCTTGGTTCTAGATTCTGGCAGCAGTTATGTCTAGGAAATGTGTGTTATACTGTGTGTGTGTGCATATAATATTATATACTTAAATTATGAACTAGGAGTTGGTTACAACCCAACATCTCCAATTCAATTCAGATACCACAGTTCTGATACCTTCACCATTTCTGTATTGGTAATTCCCTTCTGAGAAGGATAAATCTCATGTCTACAATATATTGATGTACTTGCTTATTTTCACTGAATATATGCGATCTGCTGACCCAAGTGGCTGTCTCCGCAGTCACAGCCCCACCCTCTCTACCTTCTTCCTGGACTCTCCACTTCTCCGGTACCAGTTTGCTGGCCCTGAGACCTTTCCTAGCCTTGGTTGCCAAAAGTCAGTCCCTTAGGCCCATATTTCTCTACATTACTGGTTCTACCACACCCTCCTGCCTGGGCTGCTTTAAGGGAAGGAGGAAAAAAAGGAATGGTATCAAGGATTATTATATCAAGAAAATAGGAAGGGAACTGGGAAATACCTTATTTGTTATTACATGATTTTTTAAAAAATACAAATCATAGTGCTAAACAGCCCTTAGCCTATAGGCAGATCATGGGTCAAATCAGATTTACTCTCTACCAGCTGTATTACTTTGGGTGAGGCACTTAATATCTCTGTGTCTCAGTTTACTCATGTGTAAAACAGGGTTAGTAATAGTTTCTCACAGCATCCTTATGAACTTTATACAAGTTAATGCATGTAAACTGTGTAGGATAGTGTCTAGCACATAATAAATGCATTAAGGTATTTTTATTATTAGCACATGTACTATCATTTTGGAATATGTTGTTTTATTTTCTAGTAAAATGTTGTTAAAAATAAGTGACTCATTAGTGGTAGCTTCTGTAGAGAGAAGAAGAATGACTAAAGGTACTCCCTCCCAAACCTGCCCCTTGAAAATGAGTTCCTTTACTCAGATTTGACTGTCTATACCTTATATCACTGGGTGTATATTAAGTTCCTATTACAGATCTTGATTCTTTGAACTTACCATTTTTTTTCCTCAGGATTTTATTTTATTTATTTATTTTTTTATTTTTGACAGGCAGAGTGGACAGTGAGAGAGAGAGAGACAAAGAGAAAGGTCTTCCTTTGCCGTTGGTTCACCCTCCAATGGCCGCCGCGGTTGGCGCGCTGTGACCGGCACATCGCGCTAATCCGATGGCAGGAGCCAGGTGCTTCTCCTGGTCTCCCATGGGGTGCAGGGCCCAAGCACTTGGGCCATCCTCCACTGCACTCCCTGGCCACAGCAGAGAGCTGGCCTGGAAGAGGGGCAACAGGGACAGAATCTGGTGCCCTGACCGGGACTAGAACCTGGTGTGCCGGCGCCGCAAGGCGGAGGATTAGCCTAGTGAGCCGCGGCGCCGGCCAGGATTTTATTTTTTTAGAGCAGTTTCAGTTTCATGGCAAAACTGAGAGGGAGGCAGACATTTTCCATATACCCCTTGCCTGCACACATGCACCGCCTCCCCCATTGTCAACATCAGAGTGGCATGTTTGTTACAACTGATGAACCTCCCTTATCAGTCAAGCCCACAGTCTACATCAGGGTGCTCACATGGTGCTGTACATTATGGTTGTGTATGAATATAATGGTATAAATCCTCCCTTGTAGGGCAGAGTATTTTCACTGCCCTAAAAGTCCACTGAGCTCTAATCATTCTTCCCCCCTCCAACTTCTGAGAAACACTGACTTTTTTGTTGTTGTCTCCATAGTTTCGTCTTTTCCAGACTCTCATATTGTTGGAAACATACAATGTGCAGCCATGAAAGATTGACTTCTTTCACTGAATAATCTGCATTTAATTTTCCTTCATGTCTTTTGATGGCTTGATAGCTTCATTCTTTTAGTGCTCAGTGATATCCCATTGCAGGAATGTACCACAGCTTATTTATCCATTGCCTACTGAAATGTATCTTGATTTCTCCCTGATTTTTTTTTAAATCAATCCTGATTTCTCCCTGATATTTTTTTTAAATCAGCCAATTACAGAAAGTTTTAAAAAATGTTTTCTTAAAAGCAGATTTATAACAAGGAAAATTATATAAAAAGAGATGTGTTATTTCTACAGTAAAATGGGACTTGGTAAGCAAGTGGAATCGGTACTCTTCCAAGGACACTTGGTCAGGCCTTACAGTTTTGTTATTAACAATTGAAAACCAGACATAAAGATAAAGCTTCATAGAAATGCTAGTGTAAGCCTCTGGGATGGTTTTCAAGTAACATGATTTTAATTTCCTTGCATCATTTTAGGAGTCTGCATCAGCAATTGGCAACTATCACCCCCAGGCCAAATCCAGCCCACTGCTGAATATTATATGGCCTGTGAGACAACTGTAGAGAGTTTTTAAAAATGTTTTCTAAAATCAGATTTATAACAAGGAAAGTTATATAAAATGCAAATTTTAGTTTCTAAGTGTAATGTTTTCTTGGAATATAGTCACACCTATTTGGTTATAAATTGTCTCTGGTTGCTTTTGCACTACCATGGCAGAGTTAAGTGGTACAAAAGAGGCTATATGGCCCCCAAAACCTAAAATATGAGCTATCTGGCCCTTTTGAGAAACTTTCTTGAACTTTGGTTTATACTATCAGGGAAGCAGTTACAGAGATGTGGAACCATCTCTAGAAATATAGATCTGCTCTGGCAGATACTCCCTGCTTTCTCTGTACTCTGGGCACATCCCATAATCTGGTGAAGGAGAATGTTGAACTAAAAGATCTAAGTCCCTAATGCTACTGCTTGGTGCTTTTATTACATTATTTGCTCCATCCTACCTTTATAGGTTGCTTTTAAAAAAAAGAGACAATCTCTGGCCTGCGCCATGGCTCACTATGCTAATCCTCCGCCTTGCGGCGCTGGCACACCGGGTTCTAGTCCCGGTCGGGGCGCCGATCCTGTCCCGGTTGCCCCTCTTCCAGGCCAACTCTATGCTGTGGCCCGGGAGTGCAGTGGAGGATGGCCCAAGTGCTTGGGTCCTGCACCCCGTGGGAGACCAGGAGAAGCACCTGGCTCCTGCCATCGGATCAGCGCGGTGCGCCGGCCGCAGCGCGCCAGCCGCGGCGGCCATTGGAGGGTGAACCAACGGCAAAGGAAGACCTTTCTCTCTGTCTCCCTCTCTCACTGTTTGCTCTGCCTGTCAAAAAAAAAAAAAAAAAAAAAGAGAGAGAGAGACAATCTCACTTCATCTTTCTTTTCCATCAATCTACTTGACTTGGATTGAGCTCATATGGCAATTTTAATTACTGCCCAAAAGCTTCAGAAATCTTTGAAATGTTGTATTTTTATCTGCTTTTTTTCTCCCAACACAGTGACTTGACAGTGGATTTTCTGTGATGGGTTGAGATACGTGTTACCTTATTTCATTGGATAGTGAGTTATTTCATAATGACCCAAAGAGCAATTTACTGTGTTCCATAGCAACATGTCTCTTGCCCAGATTTGCCGTCTGGTGTTTGAAGCCTCTACCTTGAAGAGATCTGTTTCATTGGCTGACAGTCATTACTCATCCACTTTTGGCGTCAGTATTCCTGACATTCTCATTATTGCTCATCCTAAATAGTCCCAGTTTCAAGTCAGAAAGCACTTGGGGTTGTTTTGCTCAACAGAAGGGCCTCAATTTCCTCATCTAGAAAACAAGGGATTTAGATGAGAAGGTCCCTGCCAGCTGGAACCATCTATGATTTTATGAAATGTGTTTTTTAATGATCGTGTATATGCTTGGCAGCCCACCTAGATTGTGGGCCTGTGAAGAAGGCTGTGGGTCAAAACAGGCACTCAATAGTGAATGAGTGCATGGCCACATAAACCCAGGGAACCCTGGGAAAAAAAAGCCATTGCCCTATGAAGCAAATATCAACCTTATTTTATAATTTGCCACATTCATTTTTATTTTAAAAAATATTTATTTATTTGAAAGGCAGAATGGTTGAGTGGAGATAGATAGGTAGAGGTAGGGGTAGGGAGAGGGAGAGGAGGGAGAAGGAGAGGAAAGGGAGAGGGAGAGGGAGAGGTCTTCTATCTTCTATCTGCTGGTTCACTCCCCATATGGCTGCAACAGCTGAAGCCAGGAACCAGGAACTCCATCTGGATTTTTGGATGGCAGTTCCCAAGTACTTGGGGGCATGATTTGTATACCAATGAAATTAGCAGTGAGTTGGATCAGAAGCAGAGAAGCCAGAACTTGAACCCACACTCCAATATGGGCTGCCATTGTTACAGGTGGCAGCTTAACCCACAACGCTGACCCTGCTACCTTTGTTTTCCAAAGTATTTTTTAGGGCTTTCCTTTTTTTTTTTTTTTTGACAGGCAGAGTGGACAGTGAGAGAGAGAGAGAGAGACAGAGAGAGACAGAGAGAGACAGAGAGAAAGGTCTTCCTTTTTGCTGTTGTTTCACCCTCCAATGGCCACTGCGCCAGTGCACCCCGCTGATCCGAAGCCAGGAGCCAGGTGCTTCTCCTGGTCTCCCATGGGGTGCAGGGCCCAAGGACTTGGGCCATCCTCCACTGCACTCCCTGGCCACAGCAGAGAGCTGGCCTGGAAGAGGGGCAACTGGGACAGAATCTGGCGCCCCGACCGGGACTAGAACCCGGTGTGCCGGCGCCGCAAGGTGGAAGATTAGTAGGGCTTTCCTTAAAATAAATCTGAAGGCTGAATCATCACCTAAAACTTTTGGCAACCTCCTTGATCTGATTAACCATTACTGTTTCTTCTTGTCCTTTTCCTATATCCCCACTGGCAGGATATAGGAAAAGGCAGCGGAGGATGGCCCAAAACATGCCAAGCACTGTCCCAGCTTGGGTCCCTTACACTAAATAATCCCCCTGCATGGAATGCTCTTCCCAGAATATTTAATTGGTTCACTCCCTCCCCCTTGTACATCTGTGCTCAAACATCATCTCTCATAAAGACCATCATACCCTACATTTTAATCCATCCATTTACCTCCATTTATTTTTTATCATAGCACTTCTGCCATATCCAATGCATCTTATAGATGTCTATTGATTTCTTGTTTCCAGTCTCAGAAATAATGTTACTTGCACAGGGGATACTCAAAGTATTTTCTGAGTGAATATATGAACAATAACTAGAGAAAAATCCATTCAGTAGTTGATTTGTGGGGTGCGCATTTGGATTGGAAGTTAAGATGCAGGTTAAGATGCCCATGTCCCACATCAGAGTGCCTGGGTTTGATAACTAGCTCTGGCTGTTGATTTCGACTTCTTGCTAATGTAAAATGTAAGCCCTAGGAGACAGGGGAAGTGGTTCAAGTACTTGGACCCCTGCCACCCATAAGGGAAACCTGTATGGAGTTCCTGGCTCCCATATTTGGCCTGGACCAGTCCCAGTTGTTGTGAGCATTTAGGGAGTGAACCAGAAGTGCCAGTACTTTCCCTTGCTTGCTCGCTCTCTCTCTCTCTCTCTCTCTCTCTCTCTCTCTCTCTCTCTGCCTTTCAAATAAATACATATTTAAAAGTACTTGATTTATGAAAGTTTCAATATTATTTATAGTGACTCCTGTCTATAACATCTTGTAGCATTTTGCCTTGATGTCTCTGCGTCTGTCCCTATTACTCCTTCTGTCCCTTCCTCCCCAACACTGGAGACTGATCAGGTGCCATATCCTACCTATCATTGTTAACATTCTCCCTGTTCTTTGAAATCTTCATCTACCAGCCCCCCATCTCTTCATCTGAGAGTGCCCATTGCACTCTCTCACCATCCCCTCCCTCATCTAATTCATTCTTTCCCCAACTATAAGCTCGACAAGTAGAAGCTATACTGAATGTATTTCTATTCTGAATACATTACATTTTCATAAACATTTTAAATGAAATTATTTTGACTAGAATAAGATACTTGTTAAGAATTTTAAATCTAAAATGATATAATGATAAAAGTGGAATGATTCCCAGTTTTTTGCATAAAGAGAGAGTCAGTATTCAGGCACAGTAGCCCTTTAATACAAGCGTGTGCACACATGCACACACACACATACACATACAGAGCATACTCTTATCACAAATGTGAATACACCATGCATATTATCTAGCACCCTGTGTTTTAGAAGTCTGAACATTGTACCAAGGACAATCTTCTACTGGGTGAATATAAATTGTCACTTGTATTTACTACACTGTTTAGTTGTATTTAACCAGTCCCTTACTGAGTGTCTTTGGGATTGCTTGCAATTTTTCCCGATGGCATGTGCGTGATGTACACTTTAGGGATAGATGAGGTGAGAGGCTTGGAGAGTAGACAGATTTAAAATCATCATTGTGAAATGAGTATAATGGAAAGGTACTCTCATACTTTTATGCTAATATGCTTGCTCCCTAAAAGAATCTTGAAAAAATTTGTAAGTTTCTGTACTTTTAAAAGCTAGTATGTATAATTTTATTAAATTTTAATGTTAAAAGCTCACAATTTGTGGAAAATTTTAAATATACATGTTAAAACTAAGCCATGCCATTATTTTTCAAAATATTTCTGGTTAAATTAAAACACATTGATTTGACATGCATCTTACTCTGCCTTTTAAAACCATGGACTAGCTCTACTTTAATTCTATGAAACACTACATAGTTCTTTTTTTTCTCTTCTTCTTTAGTTACAAATTCTGTTTTACTTGCTCAGTTTTTATTATTGGAATGTAATTTTATACTTAAAAGTCTTTTTCTGTTGAAAAAAAAATTTTAATTGAGGGGTAGAGACACAGACAGACAGAGAGGGAAAGAGAGCTTCTATTGGCTGTTCACACCAAATACCATCAAAAGCCCTTGGGTGGAAACAAAGCCAGGAGCGGGAACTTGATCAAGGTCTCCCAAGAGGTGGCAGGAGCTAAATTATTTGAGCCATCACCACTGCCTCCCAGAGTCTGCATTAATAGGAAGCTACAGTCAGGAACCTGAGATAGGAATTGAACCCACACACTCTGATGTGGTAAGTAGGCATATTAATCACTAGGCTAAATGTCTGCTCCATAGAAATCATTCATTGATTAACATTTGCATTATCATAATTGTACATAAGTTGAAACACTTAAAATTTCCTAAGAACATAAAGTAATTAAAGATAATTTGATTAAAGAAAATTTGAAGGTAATTTTTAAATGTAAAATAGATGGGCTGGGCCGGTACCACGGCTCAATAGGCTAATCCTCCGCCTTGCGGTGCCGGCACACCGGGTTCTAGTCCAGGTCGGGGCACCGGATTCTGTCCTGGTTGCCCCTCTTCCAGGCCAGCTCTCTGCTGTGGCCCGGGAGTGCAGTGGAGGATAGCCCAAGTCCTTGGGCCCTGCACCCGCATGGGAGACCAGGAGAAGCACCTGGCTCCTGGCTTCGGATCAGCCAGGTGCGCTGGCCACAGCACGCCGGCTGCGGCGGACATTGGAGGGTGAACCAACGGTAAAGGAGGACCTTTCTCTCTGTCTCTCTTGCTCACTGTCCACTCTGCCTGTCAAAAAAAAAAAAAAAATAGATGGGCTGTTATTTTCTCCCATTGGATTATATATATGAATGTGTGCTGTTTGTTGAATAAAATTGGGGCAGCATCATTTCTGTCTTATTTTTTATTTTTATATATGTGAGCGCTAAGAAAAATTTTCAAATAAATCAAGTAGATAGAAATGAAGAGTTTTGGGGCCAGCACTGCGGTGCAGCGGGTTAAAGCCCTGGCCTGAAGCGCCGACATCCCATATGGGTACCAGTTCCAGTCCTGGCTGCTCCTCCTCTTGTGGTGCCAGCATCCCACATGGGCACAGGTTCTAGTCCTGGCTGCTCCTGTTCTGATCCAGCTCTCTGCTAAGGCCTGGGATAGCAGTAGAAGATGACCCAAGTCCTTGGGTCCCTGCACCCTTGTGAGAGACCAGGAAGAAACTCCTGGCTACTCGCTTCAGACTGGCCCAGCTCTGACCATTGCGGCCACCTGGGGAGTGAGCCAGTAGATGGAAGACCTCTCTCTCTGTCTCTGCCTCTCTCTGTAACTCTGTCTTTCAAATAAGTAAAATAAATCTTAAACAAAAAAGAAATGAAGAGTTTTGCTATAGCCACACCTTTTAGTGTTTTGAACTCTTGCTGAAATATTTCATAAAAAATTGTATATTCATCTAAAACTAAAAATATCCCTAATGATTTGTCAGTTGATAAGCAATCAATCTTTGATTAGTTTCATTGGCAATAAAGATTATAGTGCTAAAGAAATGTCATAGGGTGCCAGGCACAGACATTTGTAGGAACACATTTGAGCCTGGTGCCAATGATTTCCCTTGTCCATGTTGTGTGCCTTACTCCAACACTGCTTGGCTTTTCAAGTACATTTTGGTTAGGTTCAGTCAGTGGTGAAGTTTTAGGACACATTGGTTAACTAAAAGACAATGGAAATATAAATTAATAGATGGAGGACTGGGAAAAGATAGAAGAAAGTAAAGGGAGGGCTCATTAGGGTAGTAGTAGTTGCAGTGGCAAACTGGGAGGTGGTTCAGATGTGTGGAACAGTGGTTTGTATTATGAAACAGTTGTAGGTCATGAATCCATCCAAGATATGGTCTTGGGTTGGTGTCTGAAGTGAAGCAGAACAAATCATTGAAGATGAGTTCACATAAATAGTGGCTGTGGTCTTCAGAAGGGTTGAAATCGTAATGGACAGAGGCGAAACTTGTGGGAAGAGTGAGGATTAGGTAAGGGTCAACATATTTGAAGAACAGGCGAAAGGCTAATAAGAGAGAACATCAGTGAGAGGGGAAAGATGGTCATGAAACTGGAAGACGAGAAGCTTGAAAAACAGATTTGTTTGTCTACAAGAAGCTGGAGGAAATTGATTTATACATGACCATGAAGAGTACAGAAGATACCAAATTGCTTGACCCTGACATGTGAGAATGTTACAGGAGTTCAGACTAGGTTCTTTGTCTCATGGTGATGTAGACAATAAAGGAGGGTAAACAAAGCAAGGGAAAGTAGATTTTATTCAGAAACAGACTCCTGCTTGCCAGGAGGGTTCCCCAAGTGAGAGGTCCATCAAGGACTGGGTATTGGGAGTAAATCAATTGATCAGTTCTTCTACTTAGTTTCCATATTTTAGAGTCTGCTTTGTCTTATCTATAGCAGTAACTGCATAGCAGTTATGGTTCTTGACTAGTTCAAATATTACCATGTCGACCACTTGGGAGATGTGACAGTTGAGAAATATTATTTACCTGACCAATTAAAGTAGGTTATTCCTACCTGATCAGTTGCTCAGCACTCGAGACATGCTGCCTTGTAGTGTGTTCTGGTATGAAGGCAGAACCTTGTTTCTCATATGGTTGCCTAAGGGCAGGGGACCCATTGCATTCCCTATCAATCTTTTTCTTTTCGTGAGCAATGCCTTTTGTCTAATCAGCAGATGGCAGCTTTAACCATCAATAAGAAATAAGGAATCTGATTCCTTATTCCCACAGGGACATTTCCTAGCTACCTATTAACCCTTCTAACTCTTCACAAGAACATACTATTTTGAGAAGTATAGCATAAGCCATGTACTGAGGAGAGAGCACTGTTAAAAAGGGAGAAATGAGCACAGTTATTGAAGACACAGGGGAATTTATTACCTACAGAGAGACAGGAAGGCGAGGTCATAGTGCAGGACTTTGGAAGTGTGGTGTGGTAGGAGCCTTTACAGGGGCAAGGATGTCCTAGACTGGCCTTTATGATGATAATGATAGAAATCAAGATCCCTAGTTTGGGCCAGCGCAGTGGCTTAACAGGCTAATCCTCCGCCTTGCGGCGCCGGCACACCGGAGTCCCAGTTGGGGCGCCGGATTCTATCCTGGTTGCCCCTCTTCCAGGCCAGCTCTCTGCTATGGCCCGGGAAGGCAGTGGAGGATGGCCCAAGTGCTTGGGCCCTGCACCCGCATGGGAGACCAGGAGAAGCACCTGGCTCCTGGCTTCGGATCAGCGAGATGAGCCGGCCGCAGCGGCCATTGGAGGGTGAACCAACAGCAAAAAGGAAGAACTTTCTCTCTGTCTCTCTCTCTCTGCCACTCTGCCTGGCAAAAAAAAAAAAAAAAAAAAGATCCCTAGTTTGTACAGGAAGAAGACGTGAATTCATGTTTGAGCGTTGACTGAAGAGAGTGTAAAGGAGGATAGATAATTTTATTCCAGGAGTCTTTGAAGAGTTCAGCCCTTGCCTGATGAATAACCACCTGCTGTAAATTGGTAGCTCTGTCTCACTTGTTAGAATAATGGAGGCTTACCTGCTGCTGACATGCTGAGTTACTAATAGTTTTGATTTTTATTGTCAGTTTTTTGGGGGATTTTTTGCATCTGTATTATTAAATAACTAATGCCATTGGCTTGTCATTTTCTCCTTTTGCATCTCTGTATTTGTATATGTATATGTGCATTGTAGGTTCTGAAAGCAGGATCATGCTAGCTTGTGGGAATAGAGAGGTTCCACTTTTCTACATACTCCAGAGCCCTTTACCTAGCACATAATTTCATATCTTTGCTATGAAATTCTCTGAGATCCAATGTAGTAGATATATGCACATATTGAGCACCTGAAATGTGGGTACTGCAACTGGGGAAATGGATTTTAAAATTTTATCTGTAATTTTCATTAAATTGATCTATCATTACATTTATAAATTAATACTCATTTCAGTTTTAGAAAGCTTTTAAGTGTGTTTGGAACCATCTGGATATGTGAGTGTATGTTTTGCAAATTATATACAATCTAAATATACAGAAGTATTTTGGATGAAAGTTTTGCAATTGAAATATTTTTAAATGCAACATGAAATTTGAAAGATTAAATATCCAAAAGAAGATAAAACTAATTTTTATATTGATTTCATGATAGAATGATAATCTTTTATGTAGATTGAAACATATTAAAACTAATGTTACCTGTTCCTTTTTATACTTTTGGTATTGCTTAGAAAATTTAAAATTGCATGCATGGCTCACATTTGTGACAGGGCCTTATATTTCTGCTAGCACTGTTCTAAACCATAAACTTCCCTAAAGTTGAAAACTCTGTTTCTTCCAGATTTATGGGCTGTTCAGTTTTTCTGTCTCTTCTTAATAAAGCTTGTTAATTTATATTTCACTCAAAAATTTTACTTCAAATATTACTTCAAATTTTACTTCAAATGTATAAATATAGAACTTTGTAGATATTATCTTTAATTATTCATGAGGTTCACAGTAAATCAGCTTTGAGATATACATTCTGTTTTATGGGTTTTGATGAATTATGTATCTGATGTTTATCGATTGCTTTTTTTTGAAGTTTATTGAGTCTAACATATTTTTAGAATTAGCCAGTTACTATTTTTTAATTTAAGAATTTAAGAATTGTATTTTTAATTTCTCTTCTGATCAAAATTTCATTTTTTTACAAAAGAGTATACCAATGAATAAAAATGTCAGCATTTATTTCCTTATAACACAAATTATTTTTCCTGCGGTATATTGCCTTTTAATTAATTAGACACATTTTAATCTACCAAGGTTTTTTCAACATGTTCCAGGAAACTTTTTTCTTACAGTATTACATTTATTTAAAAATAAAACAGAATATTTCCTGCATATAAATTTCATTCTTTCATTCCTTTCTTGCTTTATAGAGAGAGCAATCACACTGTACTTTAAAAAGTCAATAACAGAAACAACACTTAACGTGTTCCAGGTATGTGCTAGCCTCATCACCAGAATGATCATATTTAGTGCTCACCATTGACCTGTGAAGCCTGCACTCTTATTACCCGAGTTTGCACCTGGGGAAACCAGGCCACAAATGATGAACACACCCATATAGTGGTCCAGCTGTCGACCTTGATCTTCAGTCTTCATAAGCCTAACTTGAGAGATCACCCTCTTATCTACCCCACTAATGTGTCTCTTACACATTTTTCTAATAAGAAAAACATAATAATAAAGCTCTTCCTATAACATCATGACATCAACATAGTTTATACCATGACTCAGTTGCCAGGTATTTATCATGTGCAGATACATTTAGTGTTAATAAATTGTCTATGCTATCACTATCACTGTCCTCTGGATTTGGGTTTCCCATAGCAAGATCTTTTATTCATCTGAGGAGAAGTATACTTTCTAAAAACAATTGTTTCCCTTCATCATTTTCGATGACAGGGGAAGAATAGATGCCATTAGGCTATTTTTAATACATTATATCTTCAGACTGGGATTTTTGGAGCATCACTTATATAAATGTAAGTGACAGAAAAGGAGAATTTGCACGGTTTATTTTGAATGACCAAAGGCAAATCTGTCTTCCTGTCTCTACACTCAATCCCATTTGATATTAAATAACTTTTCAAATGAACTCAACTGCAATATCAGCTCTTTAAAAAAATGTAGGTATTTAATGACAATGTTCCATTACTATGTGATTCTTTTCTTTCTTTCTTTTAAAGATAGTGTTTTTAGAAGAAGCATCTCAACAAGAAAGGCTGGCCAAGGAATGGTGCTTCAAGCCGTGTGAAATAAGAGAACTGAGTCACCAGTAAGTCATCACCAACTTCTTCCTTATTGCTGGGTGCCATTAATGAGACTTAAATGATAGGGAAACTGCCTTGGGAGACAGACAGTGTCACAAGAAGTCGGGGGATGGAAACTGCCATCATTATTTCATTTCTTCAGCAGGTATTTGTGCAGCCTACTATGTGTAGCACTAGAATCTAGAGGTGGAAAAGATATTCAAGGTCCTTGTTCTCATGAGATTGGCAGCTCATGGGTTATACAGACAATCAACAAGTCTACAGATACATACACGTGACAGTGATAGACTGAAATCTTCTATAAAGGAAGTCAGAGGGAGAGCTGTGGCACAGATGAGCTATTGGGAAGTGGGAGGGGAGAGATTTGTGGAGCAGTTACTCAGGGAATAAGGAAGACCTATTCTAGAAGTGTATTTGAGCTGCTATTTTAGTGGTTTTTAATATTTGCCTAAAGGATGTTTCCTGTGATTGGCCCACTGTCTTCATAGCCTGGTTGGTAAAATTGGTACCATTTTCATTCTGGAAATACATTTTTATAGCAAACTTTTATTTAATAAATTTCAAAAGTACTACTTTTGGATTATAATGGTTCTTCCCCCCATAACCACCCTCCCACCCGCAAACCATCCCATCATTTGGAAATTGACTTTAGGGTAATGTAGTGAGAGGAGCATTGAGCTGGGGATTAAAACACCCAGTTTGAACCCTAATCCTACAACTTTATTGCTGTTGGGTGTAAAGAATGCCATTTCTGTTCCTTGAGTTCATTTGGCTATGAAGCTCATGTCTGGTCACAGCCCAAAGAGGCAGGATGACTGTTTCTGAAGTTGCATTCACTTGCAGCAGGTTCTCACCTTCTCCTTCCTCCCCTCTTCCCAGCAAGATGTTGTTTATTTTACAGCCTTGCATTTCTGGTTCAAAGGGCCAGGCCTGAGGTCCTCAGATCCATGGGAGCATGATGTCCCGTCAGGGCAGGTTGACAAGGATGACCTCGGTGTGCAAACAGACTGGGCATTGCAGGCCTGTCTGTAATCTTACATTGTGAATGTGAGTGCATGTTCTGATAGATGTATTTAGGGTATGCATTGTTCACTTTTGCCAGATTATGATATGACTTGCCCAATACTGCAGGTTTTGGATATGAAGTTGATGATTTTACCTGGGGGAACCGAGATTTTCTAAGGAAATTCTGATGGGGATTAAGTAAGGTGGAGAGAGGAAAGCTGAAGTCAGAGGGAGGAAGAGAAACTTCCCTTCTGCTGCTTCCTCCAGACCTTCTCTGCTTTGCCTGAAACTTGGCTTTTGATAGCTGTGATTTAGCCATAAGTGGTGCTGTGGGTGAATGGAGAACAGAGTTCTAATCCCAGCTGGGCCTCTAACACATTGCAAGTCTGAAAATGACCTTGCCATTCTTAAACTGCCGTGTGCTCTCGCTGCAAAGTGAGTAAGTGAGCCCTGTGACCTCCGATCTCACATGCAGCTCCCACAGCTTATGGCATCTGCACGTACTGATAGCTGTGATAAATCCTGCACTATAACCTTGATGATGTGAAGTTTTCTGTTTAGAGGCATTTTACAATGTGTCCTATCTCCTAAAAGGGGTTGCAGCTTTTCTGGGTGAAAGTTGCATGGCAGGTTCAATAAACCTCTGCCCTCTGTTGCCTCTGAAGACTTTGTACCTGAGTTATCTCCTTTGCTTTCATTTCTGCTGCTGGTTGAGCAGTGACTTGCTATCTTCCACCTCCTAACTTTCACTAGCGATTTGGAATGGAACATTCCACCTGCCCATGGTTTCTATAACACCCGTCTCTCAGGTCATCACTTTCTCCCCAGCACCTATGCTAGAGACACAATGAGTATTTTTTAAATGAAAGACCTAATCTCTCTGTAATCAAGGGTCTCCTAGTCATTGCACTGGTGTCCAGGGTCTTTCCTGAGGCTACACATCTTTGACCCTTATGGTTTTGCCCTGTTCCTTCTTGAAACTCTCCCTTCCTTACTGTCCTTGATGAGTTATGCCCTGGGTACCCTCATCCTCCTAACAGTCTGCCAAGACCAGTCATGACCTTCTCTTCCTTGAAGTTACTCCTTCTTTCTTCTCCACAAATCTCTAGTATAACTATTTTGTAGGGTTGTTTACATTGAGAAGACTCTCAAATCTGAATCCCATCTTTAATTCCCATATGACCTCTTATCCCACATCTCCACTTACTCCTTGGACACATGAATATCACACTTTAATACTAAGCTTAGAATGACATCACATAGAACCCCTCCAAAACAGACTTTCCTTCTAAATTCTCTGTAGTTTATGTCATATGTTCAGCTCACTGTTCAAAACCTTGCACTGACTCATTTCTCTCCTTCCCTTCCTAGATCTAATAAAAGATTGAGTTCTTTATCTCACATTCATACTTTCCCTTTCTGTTCTATAATTTTTATTCAGAATCTCATGTTTGGGAGGTTGCAGGAGTCTCCCAACACGTGCACACCACCACCAGATTCATCATCCTAAACCCAAGATGCAATATGTCACAGCCTGCCAACTAAAACAAGAAACAGAAACAAATATTCTCTCAATCCCCTCCTCCTTGGCTACAAAATACCCTATGTGTGTTAAATCAGTGAATCAAGTAATTAAGACCCTCTTTAACAAAAACTTTCCTGTTGTTTTCTTCAGAAAACTTTCTATATACTGAAATGCATAAATCTCAGGTATATAATTTGATATGTTTTCAGATACACACACACACACACACCCCTATTTAATTGAAACACCAATCAAAATGGAACATGCTTATCTTAGAAAGTTCCCTTGAGTTTCTTCTGGTAACTCCCTAGCCTCTGATTTCTGTCACATGGATGACTTTTGCCTGTTTTTGGATGTCACATAAATAGAATGACACAATGTATAGCCATATTCTTTGTGTCTGGATTCTCCCATTCAACAGCATCTTTTTGAGATTCATCTATATTGTTACATGCATCGGTAGTTTAGTCTTTTTAATGCTTAGTAGTATTACATTGTACCATAGGTTTTTAAAAATTTCTGTTTTCTGTGATGGGTATTTAAGTGATTTCTACTTTAAGGCTCATATAAATAAAGCTGCTGTAAAGATTTTTGTGCAACCTTTTTTAAAAAAAAATGTATGTCTTGTTTTACTTGTGTAAATATTCAGGAGTGAGATGATGGTTCCTTAAGACCCTTTATGTTTAGTCAGATTTTCTCCCTCTCTCTCTCTCTCTTTTTCTCTCTCTCTCTCACACACACACACACACGTGCATGCTGTCAGTCAAGTGTTTGAGGACAAGAATTTGCTACAAGAAGTTGCCTTATTCTTCTTTGGACTCCCCACAGGCTTAGCAGAGTTCCTTAAATGTAGCAAGATACTTGGGAAATACCTATTACTTGATGGCACAGTTCAGCCACATGAAGAAGTCACACTGCCTTTTCATTGTATGCAATGAGGAAAGCAAAAGCAAAGAACTGTCATGTCCTGGAGAGCACAGTGACTGACTCTGAACACCTATTCATGCTCCCTCTCCGTGTTCCACTTGCACCATAGGCCTGCTTAACACTGCCTCCCTGCCACACTTACAAGGTGTCACTGCACTTCACTTCCATAGGGAATTGTCACCCTGAAGTATAGTCACCAAGAGTACTGAGCCTACAGACAATGTACCTGGCTTGGACTTTCAGCTCCAGAGCTGACTAATGATTTCTTTTTTCCAAGCAACTTAAGTGTCTGAAACTTTACCTTACCTTACCCTGTATAAATGAAGGTAACAATACTCGCTTGTTTCAAAAGTTTCACCAGCAACATTTATTGATGCTTTCCATTATCTAGGCAATAGTCTTTTTTTTTTTTACAGAGTTAGAGAGAGAGAGAGAGACAGAGAGAAAGGTCTTCCTTTTCCGTTGGTTCACTCCCCAAATGGCTGTTACAGCCAGCACGCTGCGCCAATCCGAAGCCAGGAGCCAGGTGCTTCCTCCTGGTCTTTCATGTGGGTGCAGGGCCCAAGCACTTGGGCCATCCTTCACTGCCTTCCCCGGGCCACAGCAGAGAGCTGGCCTGGAAGAGGGGCAACTGGGACAGAATCCGGCGCCCCAACCAGGACTAGAACCTGGAGTGCCGGCGCCGCAGGCAGAGGATTAGCCAAGTGAGCCACGGTGCTGGCCTTAGGCAATATTCTTAAACTAACTGGTCCTCAGAGTACCCCCTTGTGCTACTACCATCTCCACAGACAGAGAAAATAACATGTGGAATATCCATCTGCTGGTGTATGGGCTTCATGTCCAGGCAGTCTGAGCCCAGAGTGTATACCCTCCAGCTCTGTGATAATCTGTCTCCCTCTGCTGAGATAGTACACATAGAATGCAGTACCCAGGTCCTAGTATGTGTACTTATTCTGTAAACCCTAACTGCTGTCACTGTCATGCTCATGCTCACCATCATCACCATTCCTAGCTCTGTTTTTAAAACAAAACATTGAGGGCTGCCCATAACTTTATTTGCCTTACATTTGGCAACATGGGGAGTCTTGCCAGTATCTACTTTCAAGTTCAAATTCTTTATGTGATGTAATATTTTCTCAGGCTGATGGCAGTGGTGGTGCACATCATTGTTCAGCATATGTCTATTTGGATAAGGTTAGGCACTTAAGAGACCCTAGTGAATTAAATTAGTTCTTTACAAAAGCTTTAAGTGTTTGCTAGTAATGAGCTATCTCAATTCTGTGAATAATGTCTCTGAAGACTTAAAAATGTCTTTCCAGAACTTGGTAGTATAGGAATTAGTAGAAATGAGGATATTAATTGGTGGATCAGAATAGCAGAAGGAGTGATCGAAACATCGAGAGATGCTTGTCACAGCATCACTACTGCCTCTTCACCTGGGTGTATACCACTGACCCATTTGTGTTCCTGTCTCCTAAGACTGAGTGTCTGTACCCAGCTGCTTCTGTTTCAGAACTCGGTCCCTTCAGCAGAGGGAGAGAACTGAGTTTCTTGCCAAGGTCAAGATGGCTGTTGAATCTAAAACTGCAGCCAACCTGTTTCTCACCTTCTGCCTGCCTTAGTGACTTGTGTGTACCTTCCTCAGCCTGGCTCTGAAGACTCCCCAGTCCCCAATCCCATCTTTGTTCTCTGTCCTACAGCCACTGATTCAGAGAATGAAGTCATTGGAGTAAGTCATAGCTTCCCTGTTTCTTAGGCCACAACAGCCTTGCTCCTACCCAGTGCTGTATTTTCCACCCCTCACCATGTTTAGTTAGCCTCACAGCCACCATATAAACTTAGGAGCTGTACCCTTCCTAGCAGAGCTTTATTTTGGTTTCCTGACCCCTAAATACCAGGAGAATTTAGTTATTTGGTTGCATCAGCTTTAATCCTGTGTGAGATGAACAATAAATCATTGTCAAGAGACAATGTGATTTAAAGACATGGAAAATTACTAAAGATGTTATTAACTACTTCTCTCCTCATCTTAATTTCCAGTGAGTTCTTCATGCCTGGGCTGGTTGACACTCACATCCATGCCCCTCAGTATTTGTTTGCTGGAAGTAACGTAGATCTACCACTTTTGGAGTGGTTGGCCAAGTACACATTTCCTTCAGAACACAGGTTCAGGAACATCGACTTTGCTGAAGAAGTCTACACCAGAGTTGTTGTAAGTATCCCGTGCATGAGTATTGAGTTATGGTTGGTCATCTATAGCAATCTGTCTTGAGACAGATTTCAGTTATAAATTATAGGTACTTAAGACTAGGAAAGACCAAAGAGAATTTTCTACTCCTTTGTGACCATCTCACTTACATAGCTAGTCAGTGGTAAAGAGAATTTGAATCCAAGTTCCTTAATACTCATTCTGGTTGGCTCTATGTTACTCTCTTTTTCTTATTGTGTTTTACATTATCAAAAAATTTGACTTAAATGCATATGTGTGTTTCCTGCTCCTGCCAATTCATAATTCTGTTCTTAGGACCATATGGATTAGATAGAGACCTTTGGAAAGTTGTGTGACTCACTTTTCCCATCTGTAAAAAATACAAATAATGATCATACCTACTTCCTAGAAGTAGTATGGGAATTCAGGTTAATATTTGTGAGGTTCTTAAAATGGTGTCTAACACATGGTAAGAACTATATAGTTTTTAAAAAAAAATACCCAAGGAAATCTAAAATTAAAATAATCAATTACTTTTGGAAAGATAGCTTGTTGTTTTTGTAGCTCTAAAGGGAAAGATAAAAGGATAGTCCCTTATCACAGAGCACACGGGACTGGCGAGCGTTAACACCACTAGAGGGAACTCTGGGGCTAATTCAGTCATTGAACAGTAGTTCCAGTGTATTGCCAAGTGAACCAAGTCACTTCAAGAAGTTCGTGGAAAATGGAATTAAAAGATGAGTTTAGTTTGATGTGAAAAATGTGGAGTTCTAACCTTTTTTTAGAATATGAATTTTCCTCAACATTTTGAAGACTCCTTGAATGCATGGATTTCAAAATTATTTTACATCAAAATAAACATATTTTAATTCTATATTCTCTGAACTTTTTGAAGTCCCCTCATATTTTGAAGATTCTGAAAATGTTCTCCCTTCTGCTTTCAAGGAAATTACTTCCTTTTTATCTGTTCTAAGCCTATCCCCTGAACCAGAATACACGTAGCAACCAGAAGCAACTTCTAGAACAGTGAAATCAAAACTACAAATGCCTTTTGGTTTGGCCATTGCCTGCTGTTGTTCAGCACATATGGTCTAAACACTGCTGGGTTTTTGTGGGGTCCACTGAGGATTTTTCTCCTAAGGTCTTAACTATTTGGTGGGACAATATTTCAGGCCTCCTGGTTATTGGCCTAGTAAGCCTGCCAGTTTGCCTTGTCTTGCATCATTCCACCCTTAGACTAAAAGCAAGCACAAACATTTACACACTTGCCTCACTTAATTATAAATTCAGTGTAATTGTGGAACCCACGTATTTAACTTGCATCCACATGACACCAGAAAAACTGAGGACAAAAGTTATGAATGAAACTGCTGCTGCAATGTGTTAATGAACTGTGCTAACCGTACTAAATCTTTATCCTCAAAACTTATTTATACCTTGCATTGGTCTGAAGGGGATTTGAGTTGGTTAAAATTGCATAATCTGTAATAAAATAAAATAAAATAACTGAAAAGGAAAAAAAAAAGATGGGAGAAAAAAAAAAAAGAAGCAAACCCATGCCATTGAGTATGCACCTGTTAGGGTTAGTCACAAATTTGGCTTTAAGTCTTCTAGTCTAGTGCCTGACCCAGGGAGGTAAATAATTAAATTTACACTCTGCATATGATAAAAGAACACATTTGTTAAGATAAAGCCTATCTAGTCCCCATATCAAAACTTAAGAAAATTAGTCTCAATATTTCTTAATGTGGATAGATGCTGTTTTCTCAAAACATGTGAGTCTACTTCAGAAAATTCATGACAAAATAGAATAAAAAGATAAGTTATGTTGGTGCGAAATTTTTAATTCCATGTGTAGGGTTTTTCATAATAAGCATTTCTGTGAACACTTTGAAGTACCTTCTTACATTATGAAGATGCTACAGTATCAGAAAGTTCAAATGTTTTTTTTTGTTGTTGTTGTTCAGAGAGATACAGTGTCAAGGACTGAATATACTTCAGGCAATACTCCATAAACATTATTTCTTACACCAGAGATTTAAGCATTTGATGTCAATAAATACAAACTAGGTTTTATTTCTAACAAGCATTTGCAATGCATATATCACATGTTTCCGGTTATTTGCAAGCCCACACATTTTGACACATGGATGAGCCAATGGTTAACATCTGTTTCATAGAGATGAACCTGTCTCTAAGCTGAAGGATTTCTGAGATAATGCAAAGGGATATGAAGGAAGTACACATGAGTAAAACTAAAAATTCTTTTGTTTTCTATTTCCTCCCCCAGGAAACAGGTATAGATGTACTTCAGCAAACTCACACCATACATTGTGGCAGAGATAATTTAATCTGCCAATAATTTAATACATATTTTAGTAAATATCTCTTAAGTGAAACCTAGAATATCTCCAGTTAACCACTGCAAACTGCATGAGAGATTTTAATTTCAAATGGAACTGAAATAAGCTTAAAAAGTCTAGAAAGTTCAAGAATCTTCCCAAATTATAGTTAAGGAACAGGAGAGTAAGTATACTAAGACAACCAGTTGCAAGTATTCTCCTGGATAACAGAATGAATGGTTATCTTATGGAGTTGTCAATCACTGGGCAGATGAATAAGGAATCCAACCAATTCCAAAGACATATGGTGAGTCAGACCACCTATTTTAGCTACTGGAAATCACCCAACCTATTAAAAGTCCATTGCTACTGGCCTAGAAGTTCATGGTCATCTTAACTTTGGAATCCATTTTGAGCTCACAAAGCTTGATCTCAAAGCACTTTCTGTCAAAAATTGTAGGTCAGGGAAAGGTTGAGAAACAGCCAGAAGTTTGCTGATGTCCTTGACAGACTTATTTACAAATTAGAAAACTCCGTATTTGTTATTAGTTCTCTCTAACACTTGTGAGGAACTAGAGTAGGATAGTGGCTTGGGGGAAACCCAAACAGAAAGAATGAAGAAAGAAAGTAGCTCACTTTAGAGTAAAATTTTTAATCCAAACTCTTTTTTTTTTCTAGCTATGTAAGTAACAAATGTTTAGCTGGGGTATTTAAATAAATGAATTCAAATAAAAGCAAACAGGAGTAGTTTCTGGATTCCTTCCCCTCTCTCTCCCTTCCATCTTCTTACCTTCTTTTTTCTTTTCTCTGTGGGCTCTTGCTGTCCTCTTCTTTGACTATAATTTGGGAAGATTCTTGAACTTTCTTAACTTTTTGGTTCATTCCATTACAATTTGAAACCACAATTTCCCAAGCAGTTAAACTTCTCCTCTAATCCACACATTCCCTCGCTCAGTCTTGACCTCCAGAATGGGATTAAATTCCCAGCCTCTGTGTGGTGCTTCCATTATATTCATTGCTAGATGACCACATTTTTGTTTCATCTTCAAGCCAAGATTGTAGGCAGGTGCTTATTAATTTTGAGAGTTTAGAAAAACTTGGATTATGTTTATGTTTTAAGTGACTTGAACTGGCATTCCAGTACAGGATGGGAGCATTTGAAACTAAAGCTAAAGCCACCACAACACAATACCTGCCCCTAGTTTCATTTTTAACATCTGTACTTTAATGATGAGCTTAACTTTTTCTTTTACTACTGGGATCCCTGTTTTTGAATGCATTCTTCATTTTGTTAGGACACAAGTTGTGACAATCCTTTCCAATAAACTTGGGTGACAAACATTACAAATCCTTGAATTACATAAAGGTTTATTTTCCTCTTACTCTTGAATGGTATTCTATTTGAAAGGATTTGCCTACCAGCATTGAATAAGCAGATGATAATCTGATTCTCATTCCTTTTCCACTAATTTGCTGGCCTTCAGCATATTTTTGTTTATTCTTCATATTCTGAAATTTCAATTGTACATTAATTTTCCAGTTCATTTTCTTGATTACATAGACTTCTGCATTCTCTCCAATCCATTTTTCTTTTGATGTTTTCTGGAAAAATATTGAAACTTCTGGATCTATTTTTGTGTTGCTGAAGTCCATCCTTAGAGAAAGCCATGGCCCAATTTTGGAAAGCATTAATTCAGTCTTACTGTTACAGTAGCCTGTTCCCTTTTTCAAGGAGACAATATCTTGTTCATATAAAGAAGCCACTTGTATATGTCTCTTATTTTAGTAATTCTGCTTCCTCACGTGTTCATTCAATAAGCACTTAGCTCACGCAGGGGTCCAGATACTTCTCTAATTGCTGGAGATTAAATCTGATGTCTCTGTCATGGTGAGAGCTTTTCTATGGGACTTGCCATGTTAAGGGAAATTGTGAGAGCATCTGTGTTTATAGTTTAGGATCTAAACACCCTCTACAGGTAGCTAAATGTACTTTATTTTATGTGCAAAATTTCTTAAGATTTGGACAGGTTGATGTAAAACTTCAGATACAAATGCTCTTGACCTTTGGGATTAGTTAACATCATTGTTCAACAATTGACTAAAAAGCTGAGTAGAGCTGCAGGCTAAGGCTGGACATGCACTTCCCTGTTATTTTAACTCAAAACCTCGTCTCTCCTGCTGACATCTGAGCTTCTGACTGCTGTTCCAGTCAAGCCTTTATATTTCACAAAGGAGGAAATGGATGCTGAGAAAGTAGTTTTCTCAGGTCTTATAGCTAAAAATGGGAAAAAAGCAAGAAAGAATCCCAATCAGGGAATTTTCCTCTGCACTTACAGAATCTTCTGCTAAAGACTGAACCGTAAGTAGTCAGGTCAACCAGGCCTTCTCCCAGGGGCTCCAGTAGGTCAGACATTACCAATCCAGTCTTCTTCCTTGAAGATCCTCCCATGTCCTGTCAGTCTCTTGTTTCCTTCTTGTTGGTACTTGGCATTCCCTTATCCTCTGTCATGTTTAGTCCCTATTCCCTGAATCCAGGAATTCCTTTTCTTTATCTCTCTCATTTCGCCACAGCACATCTACTAGGAGCTTCCTAAAACAGAGTTTATGGAGGGTAAAATTTTCACATCTTTCAAATGCACTCCACCTTCACATATCTTTACTCTGTGTATTCTCTATTCTGCCTTCACATACCTCTGTTTGTGTCTGTTCACACTTGATTGGTAATTTACCAGGGTATAAAACTCTACCTTAAAAATACTTCGCCAGGGGCCAGCGCTGTGGCGCAATGGGTTAACGCCCTGGCTTGAAGCACCAGCATCCCATATGGGCGCCAGTTCAGGACCCGGCTGCTCCATTTCAATCAGCTCTCTGCTATGGCCTGGGAGGGCGGTGGAGGATGGCCCAAGTGCTTGGGTCTCTGCACCCACGTAGGAGACCCGGAGGAAGCCCCTGGCTTCGGATGGGCACAGCTCCGGCCGTTGTGGCCAACTGGGGAGTGAACCAACAGATGGAAGACTCTCTCTCTGCCTCTCCTCTCTCTGTGTAACTCTTTAAATAAATAAATATTTTTAAAAAATAATAAATAACTTCGCCAGAATTTTGAAGGTGTTCTGCCTCCAGCATGTTGGTAAAAAAGCAAAAAATCCAGCACCATTGTGATTTCTGTCATTTGTCTATGACTGGTTTTCTTTTCCTGGGAGCTTTTGGTGTCTTTTCTTTACTCAAAGACTTAATATCTCACAGTTATATGGATTTCTTTGCATTCTGTTTTTACTTGCTGTGCTGAGAATTCTGTGAAAATTTTTAGTTTGGAGACTAATATCATATCTCAGGTAATTTTGTTACCTCTATTTAAACAAAAAAAAATTTTAAATTCTAATTCTAAATATTGTACCTCCCAGATTAAGCCAATTTTCTTATAATTTTACCCCTAACTTCCAACTTTCTTTTTTTCTGAGAGATTCTGTACTGATTTAATCCATTTAACAGCTTCTAAACTTCACTTTTAATATTTTTACTTTTGGAGAGCTCTTGTTCTCCAATTTTCATAGCATTCTGTCCTTGCTTTGTGGATGCAATGTCCTATTTTATTTCGTTGAGGATGTTAATCCCAGTTCTTTTTTATAAACTGAGCTTCCTTTTGACTTTGTACATTATGTGTCCTTTAAGGTTTTTCCAGATTCTCCCTCCACTCTCCACCTGTCTGCATTTTAAGGTTGTTTTCCTCTAGTGTCTGTTAAAGCTTCAACGTCCATTCATCTTTAAATGTGATATTCTGAGATGCTGATTGGAAGATCTGGGAAGAGGCAGCTCCTGTGACTTGGTGAACTTTATTATAGGATGGACAGTGAAGCCACTGAACAGCCCTTACAGTTGTGGGTTCCCAACTTCGCTCTGAGGACAGCTGTCTTCTAGAGCCTTTGATTTTCTTGAGGAATGAGTGCCCCAGTCTCCTACCAGCAGTGGTAAGGGCAGTGCACATGGCCTTCTGAGGAACGGGTCAGCTGGATCTCCAATGAAACCTCTTCTTCACCTTGACTTTCTGGGCTTGCCCCTCTAAACAGTAACTAGTTTTTACAAATATCTCCTACAAGGACTAGGTTGGGAATGATCAGTTGATTGCAACAGGGAAAAGCAAGAATCTTGTAGGGTTTATCCTCTGTACACAGACTTCCAGATAATCCCCCATCAGCACCTGCTTGCTTCTCTTTCTCTTTCCAAATTGCTCTTGGGCTCTTCTTCATGTTTTTTGTCTTCCAAAAAGATGTTGACATGTTTCCTTGCTCATATCTCCTCTCAAGTTCTCCTTTTAGGTTAATAAATTCTCTACTGTTATGCTAGTGGAATTTGCTAAGGAAAGGAGATAGATATACATGATCTGTTCAGTTAGACTAGAAATCTGCCTGAATGATTTTACACAGCAATAGATATAAAAATATTATTACATACTCCAAGATGCAATAAAATTTGGATATCCTGAAATAGTCCTAGGAATAAAGAATTAATTAGTATCACATTTTATGAATTCTGGAACCCAGAACTGTGTGAATCTAGGAAATCAAAAGTATCAAGTTCTCCTCCAGCTAACACTTTCAGAATATAAATACTTTTGCCATTTACTTAACTACATTCCATATCAAGATGGCATACCTTTAAATAAAAACATTTTAAAATTAAAAACTAGAACTCTATTTTCATCCGTACATGCCATGTGACTTTGAGCACACACGATTCAGAGTTTTTGTGATTTATTTTTAGAGGAGAACACTAAAGAATGGAACAACCACAGCCTGTTACTTTGGAACAATTCACACTGACTCATCTCTGCTCCTTGCGGAAATTACAGGTGAGCAGATGAAAACAGGGTTCATGGGCACATCAAGCTAAGAGAGCTAGACCATGCCTGGCACCAACTCATACTTGTGGGCAGTCTTGCCTTTTCATTGCTAGAATTGCATTTTTTTTACAGGTAATTAAGTGTGTATAACCATGGTCCAGGAATGTTCTTTATTGTTTAAGTACTTTGATTAGTTGCTTATGATTTCTGGTTTAAAAAGGTTGTACTGGGATCTGAATTTTGTATATTAATTTAGGATTTTATAGGACAAGCTTACTAATCCTAGCCTTGGCAACAGTTATTATTTCCAAATCAACAGATGCATTTTGGCTATTGGCTAGACCCGGAACACTATGCTAGATGCTGGGAACACAATGAAACAGAAAATAGTTTCTGCCCTTGGGGAACCAGACAGAATACCTACACACATTGATTAATAACTCTGGTAACATTTGTGATACTGTTACTAGACATCTAGCACTGTGCAAGTCACTCTATATGGATTGGCTTAGCAGCTAACAGCCTTCTTTTTTTAAGATTTTATTTATTTATTTGCCAAGTAGAGTCACAGACAATGAGAAAGAGACAGAGGGAGACAGAGAGAAAGGTCTTTCTTCTGTTGGTTCATTCCCTAAATGGCCGCAATGGCCCGAGCTGTGCCGATCCGAAGCCAGGAGCCAGCTACTTCCTCCTGGTCTCCCATGTGATTGCAGGGGCCCAAGCACCTGGGCCTTCCTCTACTGCCTTCCAAGGCCACAGCAAAGAGCTGGACTGGAAGAGGAGCAACCAGGACTAGAACCGGCTCCCATATGGGATGCCGGCGCCACAGGTGGAGGATTAACCTAGTGCGCCACGGTGCCAGCCCCATCTAACAGCCTTCTAAGATAGTTATTGATGTCCTCATGTTACAGATGGATGAAATGATCACAGAGATCATGACAAAGTTGCACGGATACTAAAGAGAGCTGAGACTGGGTTTAGGTTGGTAATTCTAAAACTTGTACCCAGCACAGTGTGTGGCACATTACAGGAGCTCAGTACAAGCTGTTGACTGATACACTGATACCATTGCTTGATGGCTAAGGTAGTTTATACCAAAGGCCTTGATGTGTGATGCTAAAAGTTAGCATTATAGTTTTCAGAGGAGGATAAGAAGAATCAAGGCCAGGTCATCTGGGAAGATATCATGGAGAGGACCTTTATTCTGGGCTTTGGGGGGAAGATAAAATCAGGAGAGAGTAACATATCTTCTAGACACAGGAAATTACATGAGCAGAGGGCTGGAGAAAGGAGTATCTATGGTGGATATGGCAACAGGAAGCAGAACAGTTTAACTGGAGGAGGGGTTCCAATCCATGGTGGGCTGGGAGGGGGGGCTGGGCAGATGGGATGGTTCTGATTTTGGAGGAGCTTGAATGTGTGCATCAAAGACTCAAAGAAGGTTTGAATCAGGTGAGTGAAATAATGAAGGTGATATTTTAAGCAATACTAATCTAATGGCCTGATATTAAAATAAATTACAGAGAAAAGAGAGAGACAGAAATACTTTAGAAAGATTCTTATGACTGGGTGGTAACATTACAAAAATAATCACATTGCCCTAGGTAGTTTCAGCCTCTCAGTGGAAATAAGAGTTCTTGCTAGGAAGGACTATGTTTTCCAGGGCTGAGAGCTGCTAGTAGTACTCAGCAAAAATGCCTCCCATATAATGATAGTGGCATTGCTACCCTTTTACATACAGTACTGCATATATTCCTCGTACCCTGCACATAGTAGAAGACCCTGGGCACATATAGGTCTCAACAGTGAATATCCTTCATCCCTGGAGTAATCAGAGACATAAGGAATCCAACCCAAGTCTATTGAAACCCAGGAGCCATGTTCTACACCCTGCTGTGTTTTGTGTAAGAAAGGGCCATCACAGAAAGAGAGAGACTCAATCCAAGGGGTGATGATAGAGTAGAAGGATGGAGACTGTGATTCAGTTGGGTTTGGGGGTGGGGGTAGAGAAGAGAGAAGGAGAAGGAACAGAGTATAGCTATGTCAAGGACTGATCAAGTGTTTTCCTGAAGTCTGTGACTGTCCCTCCTTTACCAAGTGCTCAGATGAGAGCAAAGCTATTTATGACTTTAGGAAACATACTGGCCAAAAGGACAACAGAGAAAGAGGACAATAGGCCAATATCCCTGATGAACATAGATGCAAAAATCCTCAACAAAATACTAACTAATCAAATCCAACAACACATCAGAAAGATCATTCACCCAGACCAAGTGGGATTTATCCCTGGTATGCAGGGATGGTTCAACATTCACAAATCAATAAATGTGATATATCACATTGACAAACTGAAGAACAGAAGCCATATGGTTATCTCAATAGTTGCAGAGAAAGCATTTGATAAAATACAACATCCTTTCATGATGAAAACTTTACGTAAATTGGGTAAAGAAGGAACATTCCTCAACACAATCAAGGCAATTTATGACAAACCCATGGCCAGCATCGTACTGAATGAGGAAAAGTTGGAAGCAACCCAACTAAGATCTGGAATCAGACAAAGATGCCCACTCTCACCATTGCTATTTAATGTAGTCCTAGAAGTTTTAGCCAGAGCTATTAGACAAGAAAAAGAAATCAAAGAGATACAAATTCGAAAGGAGGAAGTCAAACTATCCCATTTGCAGATGACATGATTCTATACATAGGAGATACAAAAGACTCTACTGAGACACTATTGGAACTCACAGAAGAGTTTGGCAAAGTAGCAGGATATAAAAATCAACACACAAAAATCAATAACCTTTGCATACACAGATAATGTATGGCTGAGAAAGAACTTTAAAGATCAATTTCACTCACAATAGCTCCAAAAAGAATAAAATACCTTGGAATGAATTTAGCCAAGGATATCAAAGATCTCTACAATGAAAATTATAAAACACTAAAGAAAGAAATAGAAGAAGGCATTAAAAAATGGAAAAATCTTCCATGTTTATGGATTGGAAGAATCAACATCAACAAAATGTCCGTGCTACCAAAAGCGACTTACAGATTCAATGCAATCCCAATCCAACCACATTCTTCACAGATCTAGAAAATGATGCTAAAATTCAGATGGGAACATAGGAGACCCCAAATAGCTAAAGCAATCCTGTACAACAAAAACAAAGCTGAAGGCATCACAATACCTGATTTTAAGACATGGTACAGGGCAGTTATAGCCAAAACAGCCTGTACTGGCATAAAAACAGATGGGTGGGCCAGTGGAACAGAATGGAAATTACAGAAATCAATCCCATGCATCTACAATTAGCTTATCTTCCACAAAGGAGCTAAAATCAATCCCTGGAGCAAAGACTGTCTCTTCAACAAATGGTGTTGTGAAAACTGGATCTCCACATGCAGAAGAAGTATGAAACTAGACCCCTACCTTACACCTGATACAAAAATCCACTCAAAGTGAATCAAAGACCTAAATCTATGACTCAATACCATTAAATTACTAGAGAACATTGAGGAAACCCTGCAAGACATTGGCATAGGCATAGACTCCATGGAAAAGACCCCAGAAGCATAGGCTACTAAAGCCAAAATTGACAAATGGGATTACATCAAGCTGAAGAACTTCTGCACTGCAAAATAAACACTCAGCAAAGTGAAGAAGAAACTGACAGAATGGGAGAAATTATTTGTAAACTATGCAACAGATAAAGGATTAACATCCAGAATCTATAAAGAGCTTAAGAAATTCAACAATAAAAAAACAAACATTCCAGTTAAGAAATGGGCAAAGGATTTAAACAGGCATCTTCCAAGAAAAGAATTTCAAATGGCCAACAGACACTTGAAAAAATGCTCAGGATCACTAGCCATCAGGGAAATACAAATCAAAACCACAAGGAGGTTTCACCTCACTCCAGTTAGAAATCAACAAACAACAAATGCTGGTGAGGATGTGGGAAAAAAAGGTACTCTAATCCACTGTTGGTGGAATGTAAACTGGTACAGCCACTGTGGAAGACAGTATATTGATACCTCAGAAATTAGAATACAGACCCACGTTATGATGCAACCACCCCACCCCTGGGAATTTACTCAAACCACAAGAAATCAGCATATGAAAGAGTGATCTGTACCCTCCCTGTTCATTGCAGTACAAATCATAGTAACTAAGATACGAAGTCAGCCCAGATGTATATCAACTTTTGACTGGATAAAGAAATTATGGTATATACACTATGGAGTACTACTCATCTGTTAAAAAAAAAAATGAAATCCTATCTTTTACAATAATATGGACACAACTGGAAACTTTATATTTAGTAAAATAAATCAGTCCCCAAACGACAGATATGTTATGTTTTCTCTGTTCCGAGGTAATAGAGTACCAAAAATGTAGTGCATTGGAGTGAAAAGAGCATTTTGAGATTTGATGATTGTTTACAGCCCTTGACTCTTCTGTTGAAGAACAGTGTTTTCTTCTTCATACTGTTTGTTGAACTCTTTTACTTAGTGTACGGTTAACTTTATGATTATTAAGTAAACTGAAAATAAATCTTTGTAAAAATCAAGAGTGGGAATGTGAGAGGGAAGAAGAAAAAGGGTTGGAACATGGTGGGAAGGGAGGGTAGGGTGGGAAGTATCACTGTGATCCTAAATCTATAATATGAAATACATGAAACTTGTATAACTTTAATAAAATTTTAAAAAGAAAAAGAAAAGAAAACATTCTGACTAGCAAAGGGAAAAGTGGAGTAATGAGTAAAACCCTCTCAATTATTACCTGGCCAGCCTAGGAGTGGGATGGAGGAGGTGGTGGGTTAAAATTTTGAATGACAGAAGTTTCACTATGTGCCGAATTTAATGGTGTTTTGTTGTTGCCTTTGTTCTTAAGTGGTAGGATAGTGGGCAATCTTTTCTACTCTCACTTAGGTTTTTCATAAGGATTTGAGTTTCAAAATGCCTGTTAAAAGGTCACAAAAGGTACTGTTTAAGAAAGAAATGCATCTTTAAATTGTTTTATTTTTTCACAGATAAATTTGGGCAGAGGGCATTTGTGGGCAAAGTATGCATGGATTTGAATGACACTGTTCCAGAATACAAAGAAACTACTGAGGAATCCATCAAGGAAACAGAGAGGTAACACCCTCATTTGTCATGATTTGCCTTGAGGATGGGTACCTTTGCAGCAGCACTCAGGGAATCTGGGATAGAAAGAGGAAACAAGATGCTGTTGTAATGCAGTTGGGAAAGGTATGTAGTGATTCACCATTCTATTTAATGAAATGGGTCCAATAGTCTACAGTAAAATTGCTCAGTTGTTAATCATAATGATTTACAAAGAGCATTTCTCTGCAGTGCACATTTGATGCCCATTGAAATCTCCATGAGTATCTTGTCTTCTGTAAGGAAACTGAATCTGACATAGGCTAAGCGACTTGCTTATGGTCATGCAGCTCTTAAGTGATGGAGCCAGGACTGAAAACCAGGCTCTGTGACTTTAAATCCAGAGTTCTTTCTACCATGGCATAGAGCCCACCTCATGTTTAATGGGGAGCAAGAGAAAGAAACAGTGTGCAAAAATGTTTGCTGTGATACACACACACACACACACACACATATATATATATATATATATCTTAAAATGTGGTAAAAGTGAGGAGTCAGCTATAAAATAAAATATTTTACAAAAAAACCTGAAATAATGAATTATACAGATTTATGAAAGAATCTCACTTAAAAAAAGATTTTTTAAAATAGTGGAGGATTAGCATTGTGGCATAGCAGGTAAAGCTGGTAAACCATCCCATATGGGTGCCAGTTGAGACCCTGCTGTTCCACTTCTGATCCAGCTCTCTGCTGTGGCCTGAAAAAATAGTGGAAGATGGCCCATGTCCTTATGCTACCGGGGAATGGCAGGGTTCTTGTCTTCGCACAAGAAAGAATTCAGGCATGAGACAGAGAGTAGTGGAAAGTAAAATAGCAAGGTTTATTAGGGTAGGGACATCCGTAAGATGAGATTTGGTGGTTGTTTACAGCCTTTGACTCTTCTGTTGAAGAACAGTGTTTTCTTCTTCATACTGTTTGTTGAACACTTTTACTTAGTGTAGGGTTAACTTTATGACTATTAAGTAAACTGAAAATAAATCTATGTAAAAATTAAGAGTGGGAATGTGAGAGGGAGGAAGAAGAAGGGTTGGAGCATGGTGGGGAGGGAGGGTACCTCTCCAGACAGAACCTGAGAGAAAGTGCCTGGTCTACATTTGGGGTGGGGGGACATTAAGGAGATGGGTCTTTGTCTTCTCACATCTCCTTCTCCTGAAACAAAAGACTTTTTGGATGTAAATACGAAAAATTCCTATCTGAGTTTTCCCCTGAAGTTATCAGACAGGAGGAAGCCTGGCTGGGCTGCCCTGGGTTAGAGGAAGGATGAGCAGGACCCCCTGGAGGCAGGATCTGGAGCAGGATATTGAAATACAGATATATTGAAATGCAGATACTAGGTTGCACCTGGAAGATTATCAGGCAGAAGGGACAGGGACCCCCACCTGGCAGGCTATCAGGCAGGAGGGGCAGGGCATGATGTAGATAAGGTTATTGGGATGACCTTGAGATGCATATTCTGGACATAGCCCTTTGTCACACACACAGAAGCTCATATCTGACTTCCTACCTAACACTTGGACCCCTGTTCCCACGTGGGAGACCTGGCTCCAGGCTTGGGATGGGCTCAGCTCTGGCCATTGTGGCCATTTAGGGAGTGAACCAATGGATGGAAGACCTCTCTCTCTGCCTCTTCCTCTCTGTAGCTCTGTTTTTCTTTCTTTCTTTTTTTTTTTTTTAAGATTTATTTATTTATTTGAAAGAGTTACACAGAGAGAGGAGAGGTAGAAAGAGAGAGGGAGAGGTCTCCCATCTGATGGTTCACTCCCCCAATGGGCTGCAATGGGTGGAGCTGTGCTGATCCCAAGCCAGGAGCCAAGAGCTTCTTCCAGGTCTCCCATGCAGGTGCAGGGGCCCAAGGACTTGGGCCATCTTCTACTGCTTTCCCAGGCCATAGCAGAGAGCTGGATTGGAAGAGGAGCAGCCGGGACTAGAACCGGCACCCATATGGGATGTGGCGCTTCAAGCCAGGGCGTTAACCCGCTGTACCCCAGCGCTGGCCCCTGTAGCTCTGTTTTTCAAATAAATAAATAACTCTTTAAAGAAAAATAGCAAATAGTATGTACTCTCTCAGAACAAAACTTGGAGAAGAGTGAAAAGGAAAAATGTTCTCTGAAATTAAACCACTGGAAGTTCCTAGGATAGGAATTTTACTCGATACCTAAGGTGTTTGTTCAAGGTGGTATATGTCTCCATTACTAGTATTTTGTACTACTGTGGCAAGAAAAAAGTTGTTCTAGATAATCTAGATTGTTTATAACATGCTCACATAGAGAACATGAGTGCACCCTCTCCAAAAACGTGGCCTGAAAGGGCAGCTTCCCGAGGTGAGGTGCAGACAGACAGGAGGAAAGGCCCTGGCTTCTTTCCTGGCCTTGGTTCCATGTCTGTGTACTCCCAGAGCATGGGGCCATCACATAGGTTCTGAGGATTTCTGTGGTGATGTAGAAGCTAGTGAGTGGCCCTGCCCTGCCGCTGCTGCCAGATGTAGAGCAGGGTTCAGCAGAGGCTGCTGATTGCCTGCTCTGGGGAGATGGCCACCCCAAAAAGTGGGGTGCTGATGCAGACAGAATGATAAAACATAGGTGTGGACTGGGCGGATACAACACAGACCCATGTGCAGACTTGCAGCTGAATATTCATACCAGCTTACACACAGAAGCCATATGTGAAGCAAGGTCACTGTGCCCCAGTATCAATCCCAGGGGAGGACTCTAAACACCTCACCAATACACGTCCCCCAGTGTCAGTCCACTTGCATGCACCCAGGGAGACAGAACACTCACATGACAAGTTACATGAAACAAGTTTATTCCTCAGAGATATGCAGCAAAGAGCAATGGAAGCCCAGGATTCTTGGTGAGCTGGTTCCTGTGGCTCAGCGAAGTTGTCCAGGACGGGCCAACTGTCATCTGTGCATGCCCCATGTCCTACGGCAGCCGACAGAAAGAACTCTGAACTTAGAGTACTAAACCCTGGCTCTGCCGCTGAAAAGCTGTGTGACTGTGAATAACTATTTAGCCTAATTCACATTCAGTGTTCTTATCATGAAAGACAGATGCCACTTGGACATGTCTATGAGGACTACTAGTGCACTGCGAAGAAATACTCTTTGTAAATCATTGGAGGTTAGCAACTGTTCGAGCAAATTCCACCTTGAGTTTCATTTCTAAAATGTTGCAGGATATCTATTCTGGGAGGAATGGAGCCCAGGCTGATCTGGCTAGTTCTTCCTTGTTTCAGGATGTTGCATTTCCAGTACATTCTACAGTTATTCTGAGAACTACAAGGGAAAAAGGGGAGATCTGGGTCACCAAGGGCATCTTGAAACATGTCTTGCATCAAACAGTACAAACAATTTAAATGTCCATCAACTGGTGAAAGGTTAAATACAATGTGATATACAATGGATTTAGCCCTAAAAAGAATGAAATACTGCTGTATGCTACCACATGGATGAACTTCACAAAAATTAAACTAAGAGTAAGCAACCAAACATGGAAGTCCTTGTACTGTACGATTCTATTTAACTGAGATGTATAGAAAAGAAAAATCCATAGAACAGACAGTTGAATTAGAGATAGCCTGGAGATAGTGGTGGGAATAGTTGTTAACTGTATATGTGCCCCAAATATGATCTGAGGAACGAAAACATTAAAAAGTGTATTGGGATAATGGTTGTGCAACACAGCAAATTTATTAAAATTAGCAAATTGTACACTTCAGAGAGATTAATTTTCTTGTTTGTAAATTATACTTCAATAAAATAGTTTTCAAAAAAAATAAGTCTGTGGGATGTATGTTCCTGTATATTTGTGTTTTCTAGCATACATCCCCTTTAGATAAGTGTTAAGTAGACAGTGGTTATGCTTTGAAAAGTTTGCAAGGAACTTTTTTTTTTTTAATGAACACTTTATCAAGTATAAATAGCTGTGGAGACACTTTCAAAGACTTCAACTACCTAGGATTTTCTCCTGTGGTATACTAGAGCTTCTTCTAGCCATCTTTCCTGTCCCCTAATATCATTTATTGCAGCTAAAAAAAAAAAAAAAAAAAAAGGATTGGGAGTGGGGCCAGTGTTGCAGCACAGCAGGTTAAGCTGCCACCTTTGATGCCGGCCTCCCCTAGCAGAGTGCCAGTTGGAGTCTCCTGGTTTCTCTGCTTCTAATCCAGCTCTCTGGTGATGCACCTGGGGAAGCAGTAGAAGATGGCCCAAGTGCTTAGGTCCTTGGCCCCCATGTGGGAGACCTGATGGCATTCCTGACTCCTGCCTTTGATCTGGCCCAGCCCTGGTTGTAATGGCCATTTTGGGAAGTGAACCATTGAATGAAAGGTCTTTCTCTCTCGCAAATAATTCTGTAAAATAATTGACTGAGAAGCTCAAGATGTATTAACACACTCTGGAGTCTCCCAGTGCTGTATAGTCAAAGTGAAAGATGAACTGATGCATTAAATCATGCTCTCCATTTGCCTAGTCACTGTGTGCATTTATCCAATTTGATGAAATTGATCTGTTCCTACAAAAAATTTTTGCATGGCATGCTATTTTTGTTTATCATTATAGTTTAATGCCTCCAAGAATTTGACACAGGTATCCTAGGATAAATCCTGTAAAATGAAGGATTCTTTTTTAAATTAAATGATTTTGCCCTCTCTCTGCATTATAGATAGGGCTTCTCTTGTAGATTGGATTTGCTTATCAGTATATGTGACCTATTCATTAAATTGCTTTTGCTTGGGTTGGGGTTCATAATATTATTTGATATCATGAGTATTCATTAGGTCATTTTTCATATAACATTGAAATATTCTGATCATTTAAGTACTTTTCTTACATTTTTACATGATTTATACAGAATACCTTGAGGATTTTGAGAGAGCAAGAGAAAGAGAGACAAAATTGCCATCTACTGGTTCACTTGTCAAGTGCTTACAATGGCCAGAATGAGCTAGGCTGAAGTCAGGAGCCTGGAACTAATCTAGGTCTCCCACATGGGTGATAGGAACCTAATTACTTGAGCCATCACCACTGCCTCCCAGGGTCTGCATTAGCAAGAAGCTGGACTCAGGAACCAGAGCTGGATATAGAACCCAGATACTCTGATGCGGGATGCGGTTGTTTTAACTGGCATTTTAACCACTAAGTTAAACACCCACCCCACACCTTCACAATTTAACAGGTACTTTAATGTATTATATTTAACATCGGAGAGATATAGGAGAAATAATTTAGATATAAATCTTTCACAAGACCAAACCTTTCCTGTTGCAAGGTTTTGAAGTCCAACTTTTTTCCCCCATCCCCAGTCCTCCTTTGTCTCCTCTGTAAGGGTTCGGAGAGTGAGAAGATGGTGGGGCTGCTGCACACTCATGAAGAGAAGGAAAGTACCCACCTTCCCGTTAGCATTAGGATATACCTGGCCTTTTTTTTTTTTTTTTTTTTTTTTTTGTGGTAATAGTTGTGGCAATAGTTCATTGCATTTTATTCCAAAAACAAAGGAATGCCAGAAAGCAGGAAACTATAGCTAGAAAGCCTTCCCAGTCAGGGCAGAAGTAGCCATTTCATGGGTTTCAGAGTTGTCACCAACCCCACAAGCAGAACTTCTAAGATCAACCATTTGCCCTTACTTACTCCTCTGCCTTACTCTAATACCCATCCCTCATAGGACTCTGCCTTTGAAAATAAATGGTGATGCCACATGAATGAGTAGCTTGCACTTTAGAATAATTAGAAGTAGAGAGGCCCATGGCTTCTAAATGCTTCCAGGTGCTTTAGGCTCCATGACTGTAATATCCACGGAGCATAACATATTGCAACATTCCCCTAAACACAGCTAGAGCTAGTAGAACAGCTTGATTGCTGTGGGAATACTTGTAAACAGCCCAACTGATGCTAGATGATAGCATGGCATTTCTCTGTGATTTTGCTCTCCATCTTTGGCTGCAAATGAGAAAGCAAAGTAATTACTACTTGTTAATCTTTAATTAGTGTTAGATGAAACATGTGCAGCTTAGAAATGTCTGCATGGAAATTAGGACATGTAAGGATCATGTTTCTACCCTTTGTAAACATTTATTAGAAATGCTTAAATTTCCTAACTCCCTTTTGTTTCTTTCTTACAGATTTGTGTCAGAGATGCTTCAAAGGAATGTAAGTATATCTGTTAAGAGCTTGCATTTGGATTGCATTTGGATTGGTTGTAGCATTCATTATTAAGTGTGATAGCAATTATTCTCTGTATACTGACTTATCTCATGTATGAAGAACTATTTTTCTAGAGCCTTAAATTGCTTTAAGAGTGGATCTATCAACTCAGCTTAGCAAGGTCATCCACTTTTTAGATTTTGAAATATTTAAATGACTAATAATTGTATATGTTAAAGGCATCCCATGTAATGATTTGATATATATATGTGTGTATATATATGTATATATGTGTGTGTGTGTATATATATATACACATGCATACATTGTTTCATGGTTATCAACATCAAACTAATTAACACATCCATCAGAACTCATACTATACATTAGACCCCAGAACTTGTGCATCTTATAACCGGCAATTTGCAGCTTTTGATCAACATCTCCTCATATAATCTAGCAGTCTCCCTTCTGGGCATGTAGCCAAGGAAATGAAATTGTTATCTTGATGAGATTCCTGCACCCCAATGTTCACTGCAGCACTAAAGCCAAGATGTGGAAATAAACTAAGTGCCCACCGGTGAATGAATGAATAAAGAAAATGCATGTATATACACACCAAGTGGGATATTATTCAGCCATAAAAAAGAAAATCCTGCCATTTGTAATAACTTGGCTGAATCTGGAGGACATTATGCTAAGTGAAATAAGCCAAACACAGAAGCACAAAAAGTATGTGATCTCACTTCTCTATGGAATCAAAAATACCAGACTTACAAAAACAGAGGTCAGGCATTTTTTGTTTCCCATTGCAATATGGTACAACTCTATACCTAGTCCTCTGTGTTTTATTTGGAACTCAGTTTGAAATCAGATATATGTAAATACGACATTTGTTTTACTTTTATTATTGCATGCACTTTCTTGGCCCCAAGACTCCTTGCCTGTAGGCAGCAAGAAACCTGAATTAAGTCACACAAGGTAAACTTGGTCCTAAATTCACTAAGTTTTCAGTTGATCTATGAAAATCAGTTATTGCCCAGTGTGGAGTCAGCGTTTTCAAGGTAGCTTTCCTCAGTGATTTTCCTCCCTCTCCACTAGGACCTTTTAAATCCCAAGACTGTCTCTGGGGCAAGGGGAGAAGTCTGCATGGATGTGGAGTCTGAAAGCTGTAGGACTGTTGGGTGGCTGCCTCACCCATGGCTCTGCTCCTTGAGCTGCTGCCCTGTGATCTGGTCTGAAACGCAGGCAGTGCCCAGCGCTGATATCCAGGCCAGTGACTGGCTGCCCTGGTCTACATTCGTACAGTTCATCAGAATCCCGCAGGCTCATGGCAAGGTCTTCCCGTTTGCAGTGCCCTTTTGGGGAACCCATGGGGGCAGTGCTCTTCCCTGCCTCCACCCCCAGCAGGCTGGACTGTGACTGCATTACATAATCTCTTAGAGTAGCATTGCTGACCCTTTCCCTCCCTTCTGAGGTCTGAACAAAAACACACTAAACCTCAGAAGTCTTTGCATCTCATGTGGGAAGACTTAGTGGAATTTTGTAGTTCCTTATGCTCACCACCCCTCCATGAGTCCTCCTCTCCTGCCTGGCTACCCACTGAAGGTGACACAGATCTGATTCTGCAATGACGTAATTCTCAGCCCGTGCCAGTACCTCCACGAGATGCAGAAAGGGGAGCAGGCCACCCCTCCCTTCTGACCGCCCCAGCATTCTCCTTTAAACTTCTCCTCTGCTTCCAAGTCTCTTCATATAGGCCGCTCAGTCTAGGCTTCATATAAGCTTTGATGTAGAGAGAGGAGTATCTGTCACTTGGGACTGCTTCTTTGGTGGAACTTAGTGTTGTAAGATATACTCTCCCTTATTCTCAGCTGTGAGCTGCTTCCATGAAATCCGGCATTTCTGCTGATTTTAGAATAGGGGTTGCCCCTCCAAACCATCCTGCTATGTGAAATGCATTTTGGGATATGCTACACATTCATGATATCCATAGTTTCATTATCAACTGTTTTTGGTTATCTCCAGTATCCTAGAGTGAAGCCCATAGTGACACCACGTTTTTCCCTTTCCTGCTCTGAGACTTTGTTGGTTGAACTTGGCAATATCGCTAAGACCCATGATTTGCACATTCAGGTGGGTATAATGCTTTGTTTGTGTCTGTATCTAGACCTACAATGTTTCTCTGTACCCTAAATCATAATCTCCAAGTCTTCTGCTGAGTAATGTCTAATTATTCTACTGAGATCTCTGACATGGTATTACAGGACTGGAAGGCCCTTAAAAATGTCACCTAATTCAGTTCTTCAGTTTTGCAGATTAAAAATCTGAAGTTCCTTTTACCTTCAATGTTCTCTGATCAATCTTTAAGAGATGAAGGCATCTTCATAAGTAATAATACTATTGACAGTTTATTTTTTTTAAGATTTATTTATTTATTTGAAAGTCAGAGTTACACAGAGAGGGGAAAGGCAGGGAGAGAGAGGTCTTCCATCTGATGGTTTACTCCCCAGATGACCGCTACGGCCGGAGCTGTGCCGATCCAAAGCCAGGAGCCAGGAGCCTCCTCCGGGTCTCCCACGTGGGTGCAGGGGCCCAAGGACTTGGGCCATCTTCCACTGCTTTCCCAGGCTATAGCAGAGAGCTTGATTGGAAGAGGAGCAGCCGGGACTAGAACCGGCACCCATATGGGATGCCGGCACTTCAGGCCAGGGCGTTAACCCGCTGCTCCACAACGCCGGCCCCAACAATTTATCTGTAGTATACACCTAATATATCTCTTTTCCCATTTCTCTTTAATTTATTACTTTCTTGGTACTTCATATCTTCATTCTGAGAGGAACCAGCTATTATTTGAAAAACAAAAAACTCTAATTTCCACCTTACAGGAATGCATTTAAAAGCCTCTTTGTTCTGAGTTTCTTAATTTAAAATTAGGAACAAAAAAGTACATCTTACTTTGTCATTAAATCGTTGCAATTTAGGAATAAAAAAATTTAAAGCTTACAGCTGGGTTAAAATTGGGAGCTCCCCTTCCCCCACCTAAGCTTAATTGCACAGTGTATTAAATTTCTCCTCCTAAGAGCTGGCTATCTTATATGAACAGGCAAGCTGAGACAAAAGCAACACATTGATTCTTCACTATGTTATAGAGGTGGTTTTTAAAGCTTAGGGCTCATTAACTATTCTAATACTCCTCATTATTATGTTTCCCCTTTGGTCTATGAAATTTGAATTCTCTCCTGGAGATCAAATTCAAAACTTAAAAAATGTTTGTACTTTGGAAATAGGATACTTTTGTCCCTCAAAAAATGAAATAAAAAATTAAAAATATATGAAAAATACAATAGAAAGCACACACAGCAAAATCAAGTCTACACTTGCGAGGCAGATAGGTGTGGATCTCTGTGTATTTACCCATATTTATCAACAGGAGATGAGTCATCTAGGCGTCCTTTCTCTTCCTGAGTGCATGCATTTCATCAGTGGTCTAGAATAGAGCTCATTGTTTCAGTGGATCACCTGTTTTTTAGAATATTACTGTTTTTTTTTTATTTATTTGTCTATGCATAAGAGTATTCTATCTTATGGAGAGAGAAAAATGGCATTGAAGTTCTTAGAAGTATTCTTTTGTTCATGCATTGTTTCCCATAATATATACTCATACCAATTGACTTGAAAAGTTTTTGTTTAGGCAAGGGATAAGTATGATTATTCTTAAGTGATACGCACACACACACACACACACCCCACACAATAGATGTGGGGGTGGGTGCTTAGTGTCCTAGTTAGGACACCACTGGGATGCTCGCTTCCCAATCAGAGTGGGTTGGAGTGTTTGCTCAGCTTCTGATTATGGCTTCCTGCTAATGCACACCTTGGGAAGTAGCAGACTATGGCTCAAGTACTTGGGTCTTTGCAACCATGTGGGACACCTGAATTGAGTTCCATTATTTCTTTTCTTGCAGAGCCACATCAGTGAAAATCGTGATGAAATTGAAGCTGTGAAAAATTTATACCCCAGTTATAAAAACTACACAGATGTGTATGATAAAAACAAACTTTTGACAAATAAGGTAAATTGTATATGATTATATAATCTATATAAAACAGGGCATATATACCTAATTTTTAAATTTCAGTAATAATCTTCAGATTCTATGACATTACATGCATTTCTCAAAGTAGAAAATAGCCCAGAGTGTGTGTGTCTTTGTGTGTGTGTATCCTCCCAGGGTAAGTGTGTGAGTGTGTGCATGTGTGTTTGTGTCAGTGTCCTTAGTACTGTACTTAAGTTTCATCCCAGTCACTAAGCCTGAAGGCTCCATTGAGGGCGGGAATGTCCTTCAGCCCAAGAACATTTTGACAGTACCATGTGAATGGGCATCCCCTTGAGTCAGCAGATACATTTCTAAGGATCCATTCTATAAGGAATGTGAGTAGAGCTGTTATTTACATAAGAAAAATACCATCCATAGGAAATTAGTTAAATTATACAGCATATACAATTAGAATTGTACCCAGCATTCACAAAGAATGAGGTGTAGCATGCTTACCAGAAGAGTGTGCAGTATTTTTTTAAGTGCACCCTATTTATTAGTGAATGTGACACTCAAAGACTATAAAGATTCATTTCCAAAGGATTTAAAAAACACAAAAGTCATTCAGAAAATTTAAACCATTATATCTAAGTTCTGAAGAAATGTATTTACATAATTATTTGTGCAGTATTGTTTAATGTGTGTGTATATATATGTATAGGGCATGCTCACTTAGGAAAAAGTATTCTGGAAAACACAAATTGAATATTGAAAATGACTCTTCCTAAGGGAGAAAGCAGAACTCTATTTTTATTCTGAATATGCTGAGAGTGCTGAAAGTGAATATGTATTACTTTTATAATTGATTAAAATTAATGTGAGTGAATAGAGACCTCATTACTATAATGTACCCTTTGCCCTTGGTCTTCAATGAAATGTACATAGTGCATGGAAAGTTCACTACAGCAAAAATTTCTTAGGGACTATGTGAATGGAAATATTAATGTAGCTGATTTGAAAGGTTAATACTCCGCATGAATCCTGTAAATGGTACATCGTAATTTTCATCTCTGTATACATATATTTCCATATAATTAATATATTAACCTTCAATTTGTGTGTTAATTTTATTTGTGCAAAAGTTGGGAAAGTTTTATTCCCAAAAGAGAAAGGTATTTAGATACAGGCTTTGTATTGAGGGAAAGGGTATTTATAAAGGGTAAAGTCTTATTCAAGAAAACCCAGAAATGTTATCAAGATTAAAAATTTAGCAGCCTTTCATATGCATGCAGTGCGTGCTCTATTGGATCAGCTTTACCTTCTGAACTAATGGTAATACAATCTTATACTTACTAATTTTCATGAAAATGTAAACTTGGATTTATTGTGTTGTATATGTCAAGACCATTGTTGCCTATTCTGTTAAAAGTAGGAGCAAGAATAAAGAACAACTCTTGACAGGTTCACTGTCATATCTTCCATGTATACTGAAAAGAGAAGCTTACTAGAAAATTGTAATTAGAATGAGAATAAGCACAACCCCACCAAGAGGTCACCATGCAGATTCAGAAAAGAAAGTAAACTTGACAGATTCACAAGATCTTCAAACTAAAAGGATATCCTATGCTGTAGAAATACCTACACTAAGCTTCATTATTTTATGGAGCAACAGAAAGAAGAAAAGCAAAATACACAAATTTATTGAGACTTTGGTAAAATGATGTTTTTAAAAGACTTTTCTGATATATAACTTGCACCCAGAAATCTTGTTCATACAGCTCACCATGAATGGTCTTGTAAAGATGGTGATAGCCAAGTCACACCTTTTATCTTTCTGGGATATCTCGTTGCAAATATGAGCTTAACTGTTTGTAAGTGGTAAACCCCATGTCGGATGCTCTTCTCTCTAGACAGTGATGGCGCATGGCTGCTACCTCTCTCCAGAGGAACTCAACACATTCAGCGAACGAGGAGCATCAATCTCACATTGTCCCAATTCTAATTTATCGTAAGTAGGCAATAATTGTTTGGTTGATTGTGAATGTTTTTTATTGCAGATTAACTGCCAGATACCTCTATTTTCAGAGGCATTTTTTCCAGGGTTTCTCTTTTATACTTATTAACACCAGAAGTGGCCGGTTTCCCTAGGTCGTTTTTCTTTTTTTTTTTTTTTTTTTTTAGTTTTTTTTTGACAGGCAGAGTGGACAATGAGAGAGAGAGAGAGACAGAGAGAAAGGTCTTCCTTTTTGCTGTTGGTTCACCCTCCAATGGCCACCGCGGCTGGCGCGCTGCGGCCGGTGCACCGCGCTGATCCGATGGCAGGAGCCAGGTGCTTCTCCTGGTCTCCCATGGGGTGCAGGGCCCAAGCACTTGGACCATCCTCCACTGCACTCCCTGGCCACAGCAGAGAGCTGGCCTGGAAGAGGGGCAACCAGGACAGAATCCGGCGCCCCGACCGGGACTAGAACCCGGTGTGCCGGCGCCGCAAGGTGGAGGATTAGCCTATTGAGCCACAGCGCCGGCCCCCTAGGTCCTTTTTCACCAAGAGAGTAATGAATTATAGTTCAAAGATATGAAATAGGGATAGTAAAGCAAAGCTTATTAAGGTACGTCCTGAGGGAGGAACAGGCTAGTCAAGAAACCACATAGCACACTTTCTTCCTCGTTTAAGGCTTTTAATCCCTAAGGTATAAGCAGTATTGACTGGTGACATGACCATGATGCCCATGATGGGCATTTTTGATTGATATCTGAGAGCAGCATATCTTTGGGCCCTCTGTGCATTTGGTTATAGGCTAGACACTTCTGTTTGGCTTAATTCTCATTATATCAGGATACTTCAGCCACACGTTAAACTGCAAAGTGAACAGTCTTGGGTGGGTCCTGGCAGAGAGCAAGGTCTTGGTTTCACACCCAAAAGAGGGTTTTGTGGTCCCTTCCTAGTCACCTATATCTAGTTGTCTGCCTGAAGGTTATTGATTGGAACTACATAGAATTTTGTGATGTCATGGAGAAAATAAAAGCATTTTAAAAAAAGACATTCTTTGCAGAGTATGTATTTGAAGAGCACCATATCCCCCCAAATCTGTGAGTTTGCACAAAATAAAGGACAATAAGAAATATACCAGAAAGGGTCTAAAACAAATAACATTCATAACTATGGACAAGGACTGAAAGAATGTTTGTGGCAGCCAGATGTTCCAGGAAGAAGGTACTGGCTCTTGTGATTGTGCTCTGGTGTTGGAAGGAAGTACAGTGCTGTTTTAGAAGCCAGTGCCCCATGACTTATCTCACACTGCTAGATCTGATGGGGTGCCAGCTCCCATAGGGGAGTCCTAATGTTATTTCCATGAATACAAAAGCTTTTAAATTTATGGTTCAGTTTTTAATTTATGGATCTATAATTGTATCAGATGAAAATTATGGCCTGTAATCTGTAGAAGACAAGCCCGTCAATATAACACATTGTATTTAATATCAGAAAATTCATAGATCCTATGGAGCCAGTCCCTGGATGCTAGGTTAAAAACCTGTGCTTACAGGCCGGCGCCGCGGCTCACTAGGCTAATCCTCCGCCTTGCGGCGCCGGCACACCGGGTTCTAGTCCCGGTCGGGGCACCGATCCTGTCCCGGTTGCCCCTCTTCCAGGCCAGCTCTCTGCTGTGGCCAGGGAAGGCAGTGGAGGATGGCCCAAGTGCTTGGGCCCTGCACCCCATGGGAGACCAGGAGAAGCACCTGGCTCCTGCCATCGGATCAGCGCGGTGCACCGGCCGCAGCGCGCCAGCCGCGGTGGCCATTGGAGGGTGAACCAACGGCAAAAAGGAAGACCTTTCTCTCTGTCTCTCTCTCTCACTGTCCACTCTGCCTGTCAAAAATTTAAAAAAAAAAAAAAACACCTGTGCTTACACAAGGCGTTATCTGGGAAGAAGTCACAGAAAGTATCTTAAGGGAAGCAAGACAAAGAAGGGGAGGAAATTAATTAAGACTCACGTGTTGCTACTGTGTGCTCCAGGAGTCCACCCCTTCTGAACAACTGAGGAAGCCAGTGTACAAGACAGACCTCAATGTTACCCTGCCCAAGGAACAAGGGGGCTGGGGTGGTTATACCCCAACACTCATCAGTTTGTAGTGGAGGCTGCTGGGGAAGCAGAAGCCCTGATTCCCTGGAACTTCTGGCCCTCCTCAAAGAAGGGCAGAGAAGGCTTGAGCAGCCTGTGGGCCCAAAGTCAGGGACTTGGCGATTCACAAAGTTGCATGTCAGCGGGAGCATGGGAAGGGCATCTAGAGCCACTGTGATGTATTTCTGGGTATTTTTAGAGTCCCCAGAAGCTCTGAGTTTTCAGATATAAAATGATCACACAGGACAGGGAATTCTGCCTACATATAGCTTAGCAATCCTAAGTATGTTCTACTTTATCCAAAGAGGACTTACTATCTCTTGGGTGAGTTGTACAGCATTCTCTAAATTAAAATCTAATCCAGGGAGCCAGTGCTGTGACACAGTGGGTAAAGCCGCTGCCTGCAGTGCCAGCATCACATATGGGTCCCTGCTGCTGCACTTTTCGATCCAGCTCTCTGCTATGGCCTGGGAAAGCAGTGGAAGATGGTCCAAGTCCTTGGGCCCCTACACCCACATGGGAGACCCGGAGGAAGCTCCTGGCTCCTGCCTTTGGTTCAGCACAGCTCCAGCCATTGCAGTCATCTGGAGAGTGAACTAGCAGATGGAAGACACCTCTCTCTCTCTCTCTCTCTTTCTCTCCGCCTCTCTGTAACTTTGCCTTTCAAATGAACAGATAAATCTTTTTAAAAAAATCTAATCCAGTTGCAAATTGAGGTTGGAAGTTAAATTTCTTTTTTTAAAAGATTTATTTATTTATTTATTTAAAAGACTGAGTTACAGAGAGGCAGAGAGAAAGAGAGAGAGGTCTTCCATCCACTCGTTCACTCCCCAGATGGCTGCAACAGCCAGAGCTACACTGATCCAAAGCCAGGAGCCAGGAGGTTCTTGGTTCTCCCACTTAAGTTCAGGGGCCCAAGAACTTGGGCCATCTTCTACTGCTTTCCCAGGCCATAGCACTGGAACCAGCACCCATATGGGATGATGGCACAGCAGGTGGCGGCTTTACTCACATCCTAGAAGTTAAATTTCTTACGAACACATATCTGTTAAAGTGGTCACTGCTTGTGTTTCTTGACTAGCATTCAGAGATTTACTGTTTGTGTATTGGGGTTTTGGAAATTATAGTTGTTTGTGTCTTGGAGCAAACCTCTTTGACCTTTGCATCTTCTTGGACTTCTAAAATCCAAGTTAGTTTTCCTTTGTCTTTTTAGACAGGCAGCACAGCCATCAAGCTTAGGGTCGTGAGATTTGGAATTCAGCCTAGGAGGCGTCTGTCCTGGTCACTGCTGGTCTCAGAAGCAGTCCTTGAACTGTCAGGTCCTAATCCACCAGCCTGCACCCGCTGTTCTAGGTGTACCCTCATCTTTGATTTTGCAAGTGTAGTCAAGGAAAGGAGTGATATCTTTCCTCGCCTATCACAAGAATCATGACCAGTCCTCTAGAACAAAAGATAGATTAATAAGAAAAAGGCATAATGAATTTATTTGATTAAAGTTTTACATGCAAGGGAGGCTTTAGAACAAAGACACAGAGAAAAGAGATATCTCCCTATTTGTATGCTGAGTTTCGATGAAGCTTGGACGACCATGTAGAAATGTAACTGGACAAAGGATGAAATCTATTGTTGATAGACTGAGTAAGGGCACCCTGTAAGGCCTTTCTGTCCTGAATTCTCTTGGCCTTTCCATGTAGCATTTGTACCCTCTGGGTATCCCTTCTGAAATGGGAGTCTTGGGCTTTCCTCTCAGACAAGTTAGGTCCCAGAATTTGTTTATGGCCAGCTCTAGGGAAGAAAGGCAGGGGGATATCAGTATATATCTTTGGGCTTTATGTCTTGCTTTGGTACCAATGAGGGGTTCTGATGTCTATGAGCTGCCTTGGGAAGAGAAATTCTAGTTTTTATGGCTTGCCTTGAGGTGCAGGGTTTAGGGCAAGGAGGAGGAATGGGAACAGGAATGGGAGGATATGCAGGTCAGAGAGACCTGCTTCTGAGCCCAAAGTGCCATACTTTTAGGATGATTTTTCTTAACACAAATCACTGGTCATTTAGGATAACAGATTATTCCAAATATGGAGGAAAGACAATGCTTTATAATTTCCACTTCCTAATACCAAAGGATGGATTGGTTTAAAAGCTGTTCAAGCCAAATAAGGCTCTTATGCAAATTGCAAGGTTTAATTGCTCATTTATTTTTCTATCCAAATGATACCATGCTTTCCCTTCTGGCTCCTGCTCCATTGTAGCCTCCTGAGACAAACGTGGGCCAAGGATTACAATTTTTATGATCAGTTTTATTCCCAAGTCTTGGATGGTCTGATTCGATGTTTGTGTTGGTATTGGAGCTGATGAGATAGGAAATATAATTTTCATTGTTACTAGTGCCCTTCTCTTTTAAAAAAAAAAAATTTTTAAAGTCAGAGTTACAGGGAGAAGGAAAGACAAAGAGAGATTTTCCGTTCACTGATTCAGTCCCCAGATAGCCACAGTGGCCACTGGTAGGTCAGGCCAAAGCCAGGAGCATCTTCCAGGTCCCCATGTGGCTGGCAGGAGCCCAAACACTTGGCCCATCTTCTGCTGCTTTTCCCCGGCCATTAGCAGGGAGATGGGTCAGAAGTGGAACAGCCAGGACACGAACTGGCATGCATATGGGATGCCAGTGTTGCAGGCTGCAGCATTACCTACTGTGCCACAACAGTGGCCCCGCTGGTGCCCTTCTTTTGATAGAAGCACATGGATCTCCTCATTCTGACATCTCCTTTCTCCACAGGCTCAGCAGTGGCTTTCTAAATGTGCTCGAAGTCCTGAAACATGAAGTGAAGATAGGGCTGGGAACAGGTCAGTGGTCCACCTTTTGGAATTCCTGCAAAGTTGTCAATGTGTGCATCCATTTCTTAATGTGACCCATGTGCAGGTTCTAGGCTTTTTTAGGAAACAGTTTTGTTACCTGGTAGTGAGTCTTCATTATAGGTAATAAACAAAATAGTGCTGTTGCAAGCAGTAAGAGATGATATGCAAAGGGAGAAGTGTTCATAGGACTAACCACCTGAAAGCCATGATCCCTTGTTAATGCTCATATGTTGGAAAAGATCATTCCTTCTAAACTGTAGGAGAGTTTGTTTTGAAAAAGCCCTTGATTGTTACTCCTTTTGTTTTATCCTTCCGGCTAGGTTTTAATGGTTTAGATTTGTACGTTTTCAGTAATTTTGTCATCAAAAATACTGTTTCAGAAAAGAATTATTTGACCTTGCCAAAGTGATCACAAATCAAATCTGTGCTAGCATCGAGAACTCTGAGAGATGCTAAGAAGTGGCTTTGCTTTCAGACAGTGTTTAGCCAAATGAGACTCTGCGATCCCATGGGCAGTTGATGTTTGCTAGGCTGAAGGACGTCCTAGGTGGCTGATGAATTAGTGTTGCCTCCTTTCTTCATGGTCCATTGTAACTGTCTTCCCTGGATGTGCGTGGCATTGCTCGCTTTGAAGCAAGTGTGAGTCAAATGTCCAGGCGTCTCCTGTGAGCCTTTCTTTTTATTACTGTGTGTGATGGAGCTGAATTTTTTTTTTTTTAATGGGCTTAGGTCATGAGAGCTTCTTTTCTGTTCTTGGTGCATTTGTCTTCCTGATATTTAAGAGCACTAGATGGTGTGTCTCCTGACACACACGACTTTGATAATTTTCTGAAATAACTCTCAGAATGTCACAATGACACATTTTATTCCAAAGTATAAATTATAAGAAATACAATAATATATATAATACTTTCATTAATGTTTTAAAAAGTTATGTTATGTTGGAGGGTTTTTACTCAGTTTTACATGAATCAAAGTGAGTAAGATTTTTGAAAATCTAATTTAAAATCTGGAATCATTGAGAATGTGGTAATATCTTGATACATCATAGGTGTTAAGGCAGGAAACCAGTTTCTTTTTTTTTTTTTCATTTATTAAACTTTCATTTAATGAATACAAATTTCCAAAGTACAGCTTATGGGTTACAATGGCTTCCCCCCTCCCATAACTTCCCTCCCACCCACAACCCTCCCCTTTCCCGCTCCCTCTCCCCTTCCATTCACATGAAGATTCATTTTCAATTCTCTTTATATACAGAAGATCAGTTTAGTATATATTAGGTAAAGATTTCAACAGTTTGCCCCCATATCGCAACACAAAATGAAAAAAATACTGTTGGAGTACTAGTTATAGCATTAAATAACAGTGTACAGCACATTAAAGACAGAGATCCTACATAATATTTTTTTTTAAAAATTAATTAATTTTCTATGCAATTTCCAATTTAACACCAGGGTTTTTTTTTTTTTTTTTTTTTTTCATTTCCAATTATCTTTATATACAGAAGGTCGATTCAGTATATAATTAGTAAAGATCTCATCAGTTTGTACCCACACAGAAACACAAAGTGTAAAAATACTGTTTCAGTACTAGTTATAGCATCACTGCACATTAGACAACACATTAAGGACAGATCCCACATGGGATGTAAGTACACAGTGACTCCTGTTGCTGACTTAACAATTTGACACTCCTGTTCATGGCGTCAGTAATCTCCCTAGGCTCTAGCCATGAGTTGCCAGGGCTATAGAAGCCTTTAGAGTTCGCTGACTTTGGTCATATTCCGATAGGGTCATAGTCAAAGTGGAAATTCTCTCCTCCCTTCAGAGAAAGGTACCTCCTTCTTTGATGGCCCCGTACTTTCCACTGGGATCTCACTAACAGAGATCTTTCATTTAGGTCTTCTTTTTTTTTTCTTTTCCATGGTATCTTGGCTTTCCATGCCTACAATACTCTCATGGGCTCTTCAGCCAGATCTGAATGCCTTAAGGGCTGATTCTGAGGCCAGAGTAGGAAACCAGTTTCTTTAGCTTTACAGAGAAGTGTTGCAGGATAAGAAAATAAAATGGACATACTGTAATCAGCTAATATGATAAATTTGACATTAAAAACTGGTTAATATTATTTTCAAATTTTCTAGGATTTTGGTCTCCATGGTTTAAATTCATTACATAATTTCCAATTCTTGATTTTGGATTATATAACACTCTCCTAAAGAAAAATCTCTAGCTATTACTCATTAATCGTAAGACCTTGAGAAAATCACTGAATTTTTTTTAAGGCTTCGTTTTCTGATTACTGCTATGACAATAACAGCAGCATTACAATAGTTAGCTTACAGGCTTGTGTTAAGAGAAAATACGTGCAAAGTGGTTAGTACAGTGCCTGGTACATAGTACCAGTTGATAAGATTGGCCTAAGAAGAAAAGAGCAAGATTGGTGTGTTGACTAAATGTTTGATCACATATGACATATAAGCGTATTAATTTATAGAATGCTCTTTCATTTTTTCTTTTTCTTTTTTTCTGTTTCTGTTTCATTTTTTATAGTTTTCAATATAGCAGCTGCCCTATGCCCTGCTATTCCCAAACATGACTTGTATTTATCAATTTTCCCTTCATTTGTGAACTTAAAATGAGTATTTAACCTCGTACTATGGATTCATAGCTGGTCCAAGAGCACTTTATTTTCCTTGTCTTCAACAAATGTGGGCAGATCTTGACCCACTCTGGTATGAAGTAGGAGAAACCCACATGAAACTTACCAAAAACATTGCAAAACAAAAGACAGAAAAATCAAAAAGAGTAGCAGTGTGAGCAAACATCTCAAATAATGTACTGTAGAATACAGAAGAAAGGTTCAGAACATTCCCATCATCCTTGGAGTACAAAAAGACATGGCACTATGGAGAGACCCAAAATTATGATGGAAATAGAAATTTTATAAATGAAAGAAAAAACTGAAAAAAAAAATCAGGGTAAAAGACATATAGACTCTTGTACACTGCTGGAAAGATAATAAATAATACAAGCATTGAAGAACTGTTATTTTTTTTTTTTTATTCTGAACTCTGTAGCTCAGTAAAATTTTCCTTTTGGAGGATATTGAAAATTAGTTTTCTTTTAAAAATTTTTATTGATACAAGGAGAAGCAGTTTCCTGTATTTCCTTTTTTTTTTTTTTTTTTTTTAACTTATTTGAAAGGCAGAGCTACAGAGAGAGGTAGAGGTAGAGACAGCAGTCTTCCATCCACTGGTTCACTCCCCAAGTGGCTGTAATGATCAGGGATGGGCCAGGCCGAAGCCAGAGCCAGGAGCTTTATCAGGGTCTCCCACATGGGTACAGGGCCCGAAGCACTTGAGCTGTCTTCCACTGCTTTCCCAGGCACACTGGCAAGGAGCTGGATTGGAAGTAGAGCAGCCAAAACTGGTGCCCATATGGGAAGCCAGCGTTGCAGGCAGTGGCTTAACCCATTACGTCATGACATGTTAACCCCTCATAGTACAGTTCTAAGATAACCATATTTCTCTCCTTCCCTCAATCTCTCTCTTTCCTTCCTTTCTTTTTTTTCTTTAAGTTTTATAAAAACATAAAAAATATAGATCTACATAGGACCCAACAATGCCATTCTTAGGTGTCTACCCTAAAGAAATGAACATATATGTTTGCCAAAGGAGTTGTACAAGAATATTTCTAGAGTTTTATTCATAATAGTCCCAAACTACTGGGGACCAATCCAAATAGTTGTCAGTAGGAGGATGTATAAGCAAACTGTTGTACATTCATATAATGGAATACTACTCAGCAATAGGAAGGGAAAAAGGAAGGAAGGAAGGGAGGGAGGGAGGGAGGGAGGGAGGGAGGAAAGGGGGTGGCACAGAGTGGAGGGAAGGGGGAAGGAAGGAAGAGAAAGAAAGAAAATACATTACTGATATATGCAAAATATGGATAAATCTCAAAAATTATTTTTCTAAGTTAAAAAAAATCTATGTGAAAAATGGCATGCTCTCTCTCATTTCATATGCCTGAAGCCTAAATAGTTAACTAAGTAGAAAGTAGATGATCAACTGGAAAAGGCCATGAGACAACTTGCTGAAGTGATGGAAAAGTTTGATATCCTGCTCTTTAGAGGTTGCTAAATCTATATATTATTGCTCATATTCATGAAACTGAATAAAGTTCTGTGCATTTTATGCTATCTTAATCATAATTTAAAAATGACAAATCATATAGGAAACTATAAGAAATAGAATTACTGTTGCAGAAAATCAAGTCAGTGACATGGAGAACAAAGTCGACCAAGTGTTTGCAGATGACCCATGGGGAGGGCAGAAAGCCTAGCACCAACCCAGAGGGCTCTCTGATGGAGGACCCAGAACACATGGAACAGAAACAGCAGTCTGAGCCCTGATGGACTGCTGAATTTAAGAGCTAACTGTAGAAACTGCTTTGCCTGCTCTCCACTAAATCGTGAACACGAATATGTTGTGGCAAAATATTTTAATTGGAAGAATTCCAAAAAGAAAAAAATACTTCCTAAAGCACATGGAGGAAAAGCCAATTATCAACAAAACAATTAAAAGCAAGTTTACTTTCAAATGTTTTTCTTATCCCACAAAATACCAAAAGGCAAGGAAGAATTTAGAGGCGATGTGGTTGTTAGTCAAGAATATTTTGTCTAGACAAATTTTCCTGCATGTGGGAAGTCAACAAAATTCTCAGATATACAAAGGCTGGGAAAATATTCTCCCTATGAAAAAATTACTTGAAAACCCACACCATCCAGTGAGCATTAAGGCAAAATGAAGAGCTATCATAGAGGGAAGTTATGGTTCAATAGGATGTCAGGAAAAGCTCAAATCAGTTAAAATCAAAATACAATCAAAGATTCCAAAGCAGTCTAAAAATGAAAGCCAAAGCCAAATTATAGACAGGATGTACCATGTTAAATGTTTTGTGTGTGTGTATTTTTTTTAACTGTCAGAATTACAACACAGAGCAGGAAGGTATTTTCCTTCAGGCTCGGAAGAGCCTCCTGGGATCTAAATACATGATACTTATTTTTGAGACTGAGTGTCAGAACCTTAACAAAAATCAGTAAGCTATAGTTTAAGTTGAAAGTTGAAAGAATAACAGAATTTGGAAAATGGGAGCAAAATCTCAATTCTTTGTCTCAGAAAAAAAGGAGACTTTGTATTTCATATTTATCTTTGCAATATGAAAATATTAAAGATGATTACTTGAACAATTTTAAGGTCAGGCTACCTCCTATGTAAAATATGAAAAGAACACACAAAGGAAACATAGCAAATAAGCAAAAACCAGTAATCTGAAGGGAAAATGTTTATATAAATGAGACTTGCACATTCATTAAACACAACATACATGGAGCCAATGTGTCTCACTTTTCCCTGACAGTTCCCTATCCTAACTTATTTGTTCCATGACACCAAAGCACAATTCTTTGATCCCCTGATAGATTCCAATCCAGTGATTCAATGTTTTCTCAAAAACCATTATTCTCTGCCTGATTTACCCATTTTAGAGGCCAGGGTACATCACTATAATCATTCCCTTGAAAACATCTTTGCTTTTCAAATCCTTCTCATTTTCCTTGCATTCGCTTTGCAAAAACCCAACCCTAGGTTATTTCCGTGATTCCCCATCTCAATGCCTGCAGCTGAACATCTGGAAGTAGCTGGAAGCCATCCTCCAGTGGGGGCTTCATTTTTTTAAGAAATCTTTTATTTAATGAATACAAATTTCATAAGTACAGCTTTAGGAATACAGTGGTTCTTCCCCCCATACCTGCCATCCCACCCCCACTCCCATCCCATCTCCTACTCCCTCTCCCATCTCATTCTTCATTAAGATTCATTTTTAATTATCTTTATGTACAGAAGACCAACTCTATACTAAGTAAAGATTTCAGCGGTTTGTACCCATACAGACACACAAAGTATAAAGTACTGTTTGAAGACTAGTTTTACCATTAATTCTCATAGTAGAACTCATTAAGGATGGAGGTCCTACATGGGGAGCAAGTGCACAGTGACTCCTGTTGTTGATTTAACAATTGACACTCTTATTTATGGCGTCAGGGATCACCCGAGGCTCTTACCATGAGCTGCCAAGACTATGGAAGCCTTTTGAGTCCACAAACTCCATCAGTATTTAGATAAGGCCATAAGCAAAGTGGAAGTTCTTTCCTCCTTTCAGAGAAAAGTACATCCTTTGATGGAGGGGCTTAATTTTAAGTTTTGTCCTCAAATCTCAAAGGGCCCTCAGCATTGATGATATAGATAACTATATTCCTCTAATAAGTATATGTGTCTTTATTCCAGGACAGCCTTTTCTTATTTCTCCTTGAACTTTCTTTTTTTTTTTTTTTTGGACAGGCAGAGTGGACAGTGAGAGAGAGAGAGAGACAGAGAGAAAGGTCTTCCTTTTTGCCGTTGGTTCACCCTCCAATAGCTGCCGCTGTTGGCGCGCTGCGGCCGGCGCACCGCGCTGATCCGATGACAGGAGCCAAGGGCTTCTCCTGGTCTCCCATGGGGTGCAGGACCCAAGCACTTGGGCCATCCTCCACTGCACTCCCTGGCCACAGCAGAGAGCTGGCCTGGAAGAGGGGCAACCGGGACAGAATCCGGTGCCCTGACTGGGACTAGAACCCGGTGTGCTGGCGCCGCAAGGCGGAGGATTAGCCTAGTGAGCCGCGGCGCCGGCTCTTTGAACTTTCTACCCTAGTTCATACCCTACCGACTTCCAGAAGACAGGTTCCTCTCGTAAGTTCATTGAGAAGACAAAAACAGGAGCAGGGATTCAGTACAGTGGTTAAGATGCCACTTGGGATGCCTGCATCCCATGTTGGAGTGTCTTGATTCTGGTTCCAGCCCCACTCCCTGTTCCATCTTCCTACTGATGTGCAACCTAGGAGCAGCAGGTGATGATGCAAGTGGTTGGGTCCCATCCTCCCATATGAGAGACCAAATTGAGTTCCTGGCTCTCATCTTTGACCTGGCCCAGTCCAGGGTGCTTGGGTGCATTTGGGAATGACCTAAAAGATGGGAGCTATCTCTCCATTTCAAATGAACAAAATAAATAATAATTTTTTTAAAAAAGAAAATAGAAATAGAAATTCTTCCTTCAACCAAATTCTCAACTTCCTGCCTCTGCTGGCATTTTTTCTTCTTTCTTTCTGCTACAGCTAAAAAGCCAAAACCAACCAGGCAAAAGAAACCCTTTTCCAATCCAAGGCAAAAGAGCAGGACATTCTGAAGTGTGTTGTCTACCTTTCGCTCTCACAGGATCTTGAGAAATAAAACTATGCTGTGTCATCACCTCTTGACTCCTGGGCCATTCCAACCAGCACACTAGCATCACTAGTGTCTTCTGAGCTTTTAGAGAAACAGAACCTTTCTCTCTCTCTTTCTTTAAAGATTTATTTATTTATTTGAAAGGCACAGTTACAGAGAGGCAGAGGCAGAGAGAGAGAGAGAGAGAGAGAGAGAGAGGTCTTTCATCGGCTGGTTCACTCCCCAGATGGCCACAATGGCTGGAGCTGTGCTGATCCGAAGCCAGGAGCCAGGAGCTTCTTCTGGGTCCCCCATGTGGGTGCAGGGGCCCAAGCACTTGGGCCATCCTCTACTGCTTTCCTAGGCCACAGCAGAGAGCTGGATCTGAAGTGGAGCAGCCAGGTCTTGAACCAGCGCCCATATAGGATGCCGGCACTTCAGGCCAGGGTGTTAACCCCCTGAGCCACAGTGCTGGCCCCTAACTCACAGATTTTTACATCCAGTGCATCTTTTCCTGTGACTTCCAAACTTGCATTTTCAACTGCTTACACTCTCCCTTTTAGGCCTTTCTAGAAGGAATGTCTACACTTCATTGTATCCCAAACCACATTTAAGCCTGGTTCCTTTCAGAGAATTCAGTTTCTCAAACTAGAAACTTAAGATGCTATCTCTATGTTCCTCTTTTTCCCTCCCCTCTCCCCCATGTTTAAGCTGGGATAATGTCCACCCTTGTGTCTCCTTTAAAAAATATATTTAAATATTTATTCATTTGAAAGACATAGTGACAGAGAGAGGGAGGGAAGGAGAGACCACGATCTAACATCTGCTGGTTCATTCCCCATATCCCCCAAATACCTGCAATAGCCAGGGCTGGGCTAGGCAAAAGTCAGGAGCCTAGAACTCCATCCGATCTCCCACATGGCTGGCAGGGAGGCAACAACTTGAGCCGTCATTTGCTGCCTCTCAAGATACACATTAGCACAAAGCTGGAAAGGAACTGGAGTAGCTGGGACTCAAACCAGGCACTCTGATATGGGATGCAGGCATCCTAAGCGGAGGCTTAACCTGCTGCTTTACAACACTCACCCTCATGGCTTCTTAACATCTGAAACCATTCTGTTTGTCCATAGCAGCCACCACCACCAGATGATGCAAGCTGACGTCACTTCTTGCTGAACTACTACCTCAGCTTCTTAACAGGTCTCATATGTATCCAGGACCCTTCAATCCACTCTTTTCTTAAAAAAAAAAAATCACAACGAGGATCTGATCATTTCATCCTCCTGTGCTTACCACCCTTCAGAGGGATCTGAATATGCAATCCTTGCTATATGGGCCACAAATCTCTGTGTGGTGTAACACCCGTCTCCCATTCCTCTGTCCTCCCTACGTTGGCATTCCCTTAAACCTCTCCATGAACCACAGCTGCCTCTTACAAAGACATTTGTATATTCTGTGCTTCTGCTTGCCATGCCCTTTAGGCTTCTCTTTCTATGGCTATATTCTTCTCATTCCTGCCTTAGTTTAAATGTAATTACCTTGAAGTGGCCTTCCCTCACCATCCTGTGAAAAGGGGCCCTTGATTTTCATTTTCCCGTCACTAAACTGAACACAATTCATTGTCAATGCATGTTGTGTATTTGTCTCTTTTCTTTCTCCTCCACTCATGTGGAGCTCATGTGAGAAGCACACAATTTATATTTATGAGCATATAAATAAATTGAGCACATAGCAGGTGCTCAGAAAATGTTCAATAAATGAATGATTGAGAAATGAACATATACATATAAATCACTCACTTTTTTTTTATTTCCCTTTATCTTGTCCTCTGGCTCAATTTTTCACTCCTGCATAGCATATTTATCTCTTGTAAATAACAATGTCCTCAGGTTGACTCTGATAAGCAAGTAATGATGCCATTCTTTATCATGATGTTAGGAGGGGAAGGGAGAGTTGAGAACTAGGTTTTCTGGGGAAACGTATCCATTCGTTTTCTCCTTTCATCCACACGATTTCCACCCTTTGATCCTTATTCTCTAGTACTTAGGTTATGTAATTGCAATTTCTCAGCAACTGTAAAGATAGGTGATGTTGTTTTGAGATAATTGAGGCTCATTTGCACTCAATAACTGACCAAAGGTCAACAAAGCAAAACTACTGGTCCATACTTTAAAACCAAGTCTGAGGGCTGGCACTGTGGTGTAGTGGGTAAAGCTACTGCTTGCCATGCCAGCATCCCATATGGGCTCCAGTTCAAGTCCTGGCTGCTCCACTTCTGATCCAGCTCCCTGCTAATGGCCTGGGAAAGCAGCAGAAGATGGCTCAAGTGCTTGGGCCCCTAAAACCTATATGGGAGACTTGAAATATCTCCTGACCTCTGGCTTTGGCCTGACCCAGCCCCAACCATTGTGGCCATTTGGGAGAGTGAACCAGCAAATGAAAGACCTCTCTTTCTGTCTTTCCTTCTCTCTCTCTCTTAACTCTGACTTTCAAATAAACAAATAAATCTCTTTTTTATTTATTTATTTGACAGGTAAAGTTATAGACAGTGAGAGAGAGAGAGACAGAGAGAAAGGTCTTCCTTCCGTTGGTTCACTCCCCAAATGGCCGCTACGGCCGGGGCTGTACCGGCCCGAAGCCAGGAGCCAGGTGCTTCTTCCTGGTCTCCCATGCGGGTGCAGGCACCCAAGCACTTGGGCCATCCTCCACTGCCTTCCCGGGCCACGGCAGAGAGCTGGACTGGAAGAGGAGCAATCGCGACTAGAACCCAGTGCCCATATGGTATGCTGGTACCGCAGGCAGAGGATTAATCAAGTGAGCCGTGGCGCCAGCCCACAAATAAATCTTTTTTTAAAAAAGTCTACAAAATGTGGATATTCATTATTTCTCTGTTCAACAACATTGCCTCTTGTTATAAAGTAGCAACTCCCCTGCAATAAATGTATCCTGCATGATAGAGGAGGCTACCACAACAACACAGGAGGGCCAATATCAGCAAGTTACTATCACAGTGGAACCTCCTGGCCAGAAAAGCTTGATTTGTACACAGATGGTCCTGTATTAGTCAGAGTTACTCAGAAAGAACTGATAGGATAGATATAGATATAGGTATAGATATGAATGTAGAGATAGATATGAGGGTATTTCAAAACACTTGTGGAAAAATACAATTAAAAATTTATTTTGGTGCAAAATTCTTTTCAATTCATTCATAGTTTTTTTCCATAGTATACATTTTCCACAAATTCTTTAAAGTACCCTCATATGGGAGTAGACATGTGTATGTGTGTATGTGTGTGTGTGTCTATGTGTGTGAAACAGAGAGAGAGGTTTGAGAAGGAATTTATTGTGAAATTGACTTGCCATGATTATGAACCTAGGAAGTTCCATGACAGGCCATCTGCTGGGTAGCTTGGCTGAGTCTAACTCTGAGGGCCTCAGAAGCAGCTGATTGGTATAACTTTCAGTTCAAAGCCAAAGGCCTAAGAATGTTGGGGTCCACAGGTGTAAGTCTTGAAGCCCAAAAGCAGGAGAGCTGGGAGTTCTGATGTCCAAGGTTAGTATGAGGGTACCCTAAAATGTTCATGGAAAATGAAATACATAAGTTTCTTTTCATGCAAAAAATTCTGAAATCCATACATATGAGTAGAAGAGGAGAGCATCCCAGTTTCAGAAGGGAGAGGGAGAGAGATTGACCTCCTTGCCTACTTGTCTTTTCTCTGTTTTTATCTGGGACCCTAGTCCATTGGATGGTACCCACCCATGTTGAGGGTTACTCTCCTGTTAGTGCACTGAAACCCATACACCAGTCTTCTCTAAAGACACGCTCAAAATAATGCGTTAGCAGTTCCCTAAGTATTCCTTAATCTAGCCATTGTGGAGACTGACTAAATCCTGCAATTTGTGTGGTCCAGGATTCATTGTTTGATCAGCATGTTCTTTTCCTTATTTTATAAGGCTACATTGGTAGCCAGAAGAATATAGGATGATTAAGTCAATGATATACTAAGGCATCTCTCAAATACTTTTCAGCAAATTGTATACTATTGTTTCCTAATCGACCCTTATTCTTTCTACAGGTTAATTTTGATTAGATATTGAGGAAAATCTGCTTTTGGTGATTTTTACAAAACATTTTAATAGCTGAAAATATTTATATCTTGTATATTCACACTAAGCTAATTGTGTTGCTTTGGCTTTTCTGTTTATGTCTCATCTTTATCCATATATCATGAGATATATTTAGTCCCTACCTGTTTTCCTACCACAGTTTTTATTTTGATTTTACATTTAGTATTTTATTTGTTTTAGCAGAAAAGAAGAAAGCAGTAGACAAAATATTTGAAAACTTACGTGTGTTGTTTATTCATACATTCAATTTGTGTTCTGGGTTTCATGCTGTGGTTAAAGTGAAGGTTTAGTGACTGGTTACTGTCTGTTAACACAGACTCATAACTAATGATAGATATACAACCCTTCAGGAATTAGGTGATTTCTGGTTAGAAAGCATTTTTCTAAAATAATTCCATATCAGTTTGCTCAAGGACATGGAAGATAGTTGAACATAAAATGGAGCTGCAATCTAAAATTAGTATTAAACAAGCAATTGCGTTTAATTTTTGTGGTATATATAGGTACTAGCAATTACCTTTGTTTACCTACAAATGGCAGAAGGAATCCTTAAAATATGAAGTATATTTTATTAGCTACAAATATATTTTCCACTAGTAAAACATGTTAACTTACTTGACATTCACTTTTAGAAGCCCATTTAATAACATCTATTTTTTTTTCTGTCAAAGGTAGTAATTCTAATTGCATGATGACTAGGGACTTTATTTAAGTGACTAAAAATCTCATTCCTCATTTAATGATGCCAACAAACATATATATTTTCTACATGAGAATTTCTCATTTATTATTCTAATTCCTGAAAACATGTAAGTTCATTCTTCCTGAACAGTTATCATAAAGAAGTGGCTTTTTAATTTCCCAAAGCTCTCATCTGTATTAAAGTTAGAAGTTTTTAGAGTATAGAACTGTGAGCTTATTTTATTTTATTTTTTTAAGATTTATTTTCTTTATTTGAAAGACAGAGTTATAGAGAGAGGTAGAGACAGAGAGAGAGGTCTTCCATCCGCTGGTTCACTCCCCAGATGGCCGCAATGGCAGGAACTGCACCAACCCGAAGCCAGGAGCCAGCCAGGAGCTTCTTCTGGGTCTCCCACATGGGTGCAGGGTCCCAAAGTCTTGGGCCATCTTCTACTGCCATCCCAAGCCATAGCAGAGAGCTGGTGCCCATATGGGATGCCTGTGCTTCAGGCCAGGGCTTTAACCCCCTCCATCACAGCGCCAGCCCCGGTGAGCTTATTTTAAACCACATGTTATGTGATCTAAATTTTCTTTATAACTATGCAGAGATGAGAGTCCATAAAATACTCAGAGATGAGAGTTTCTCCTCTAAGCTTTATTAACCATTTGAGTTTGTACAGGGTTGAATTGTGGGCCTCAAAAGATGGCTACCTGAATCTGGAATGTGATGCTTTTTGGAATACAGGTCTTTGTAGATGTAATTCAAGAATCTCTAAGTGAGATCATTCTGAAATAGGATAGTCCTAACTCTAATGACCACCAATGTCCTTAAAAGAGACAGAAGAGGGGAGATGCATAAAGACACAGAGGGAAGAGGCATCTATCTGAAGACAACGGTGGAGATTGGAGTTAACTGCCACCAGCCAAGGAAAGCCAGGAGCCATCGGCAGCTGCAAAAGCAAGGGACGATTCTTCCCCCAGAGCTTTTGTAGGGATCATGACCCTTCAAACACTTGGATTTCAGAATTCTGATTTCCAAAATGTGAGAGAAGACATTTCTGCTGTTTAAAGCTTCAAAAGGCTGGGCATATTGGTGCAGCAGTTTAAGATGCCACTTGGTATGCCCACATCCCGTACTGGAGTGCCCATTTCAGTCTTGGCTACTTCTCTTCCAACTCAGTTTCCTTATAATGTGCCTGGGAAGACCTGGAAGACTTGTTCCATCTGGGCTACTGGATTTTACCTGGCCCAGTCCTCCTAGCTGTTATAGGCATTTGGGGGAGTGAAGCAGTAGATGAAAGATTCTCTCTCTCTGTCTCTCTCTGTCTCTCTGTCTCTGTCTCCACCTTTTCTTCTTTCTCTGTCACTCTTTCAAATAAATACATATATAAGTTTATAAAAATAAAAAAGTCACAAAATTTGTGATTTGTTTCAGTGACACTATGAAACAAGTCCAGCTATACATTTGATACTAAATACAGATTTTGAATTATTTTAAATGTTATCCTGTGGCTATGCTGTGTGTTTATAAATAAGAACTTTTCTTTAAGTGTATGAAAGACTAAGTATTTGTCACCAAAAACAAAAAGGGTAATTGAAAAAATTGATTATTCCATTTGCCTCATAAAATTCCTGTTTTGGCTTTATTTTACCTACCATAGATATAGCTGGTGGTTATTCATCTTCCATGCTTGATGCAATCAGAAGAGCAGTGATGGTTTCTAATATCCTTTTAATTAATAAGGTAAATGAGAAAAGTCTCACCCTCAAAGAAGTCTTCAGACTAGCTACTCTTGGAGGAAGCCAAGGTAATGACTGTTTTCTTTCTCTCTCAATGTGCAACCATGCCAATCTATGTGGATCAGTACACAGAGTATTATTGTGCAAATGGCACACATGGATGCAGTGTGAAGGCACGTGAGGGTGGTATCAAGGAAATCCAGTATCCATGACTCATATCTTATGTAACATAACTAAGAAATACATACTCAGAAAGTATATATTCAGGCACATGGTGCAGGACTTTTTGTTGTTTTTTGACAAACTCACTGTTTTTGGCAGAATAAACATCAGATATGCAATTATCATGTGAATCACTTCAATAGATGTTCACATTGGTCACAAGCTTATGAATTCTTTAAAATGATGCATTCTTCTATTGAGTCAAGTAACTTGTTCTCTGTTGAACAGAGTGATAACAATAATAGCAAAATTAATAGCCAAGACTCTTACTGAGTTCTTACCATGTGATAAACACTATGTAGCACACTTTACATGTTATTTGATTCCCACAACCACTGTTTTCAATTCCATTTTACTAACAAGGAGCCTGAATGAAGGTTACACAGCTATCAAGTTACACTGTATTATGATTTGAATACAGAAAATATGACACAAATAGAGGTTCTTCCTTTCTGTCCCGCATTTACCTTTCTGCATAAATCCCTGCCTAGGCCATGTGTTTGGTTTATATGTTTAAATACACCAGTGATTCAAACCTGTTTAAAAGAAGAAAGATGTAAAAATATAGCTGGTTGATCTGGAAATCCTGCTTCGCAGCTTTTCCTGGTTTTCATATATAACTGTATTTTCATGAAAAAAAAATAGAAATTGGTAATTGTATGGCTTTAAGTCACTTTAGAATTATAGTGCAATCTGAATGGATGATAGTAAAAAATAGCATGAGACCATATGCAACTGGTGAGAAAGTAAAGTAAGATACAGATACATCTACATATATGGGTGTAGATTTGTTATAGGTATCCTGGGTCTTAGAAATAGAGGGTGTTTGAAGCCAAGAATATCCTGGGAAGAAAAATTTGGAGTGTTTTGGGCTTTGATGAACACCATAAAGGACATTTCAAGAAGAACAAGTAGCAGTTATGTTCTTTACATTCCCTGAAGTCTTAGGGTTTCATTTTCTACAATTCTGTGTGTGACGCCCCCTCTCGCCTCTACACAGCCACCATTGTATTTACACATCTGAATGTAAATTCAAGTAGCTGTTCTACCATCAATTTTCATGGTGAAAACAAGTGGCATTTAAATAGTGCTTTTTGTATTCTAGGCTCTCTGTGAATTGTTCATCAGGATGCTGTTTCTGATCAAGCCAGCATGGGGTGCCTACAAAGTCATTTCAACCTTGCTGTGTAGCTCTTAAATCTATTTCTGGGCCCACTGGGCTTACCACTGTGGAATTTCTTCTCCTTAACTAATATCTCTGCTATAGTCTAAGTGAAATGAGATGAATGGATTCGTGTTTAAAATGTGGCCTTTTCATTTTCCCTCAGAAAGATCAAGATACGTAGAAATCAGCTACACAGAGCCAACATTTGCTCTGAAAACAGCAAAACTGCTGTTCGTGAAATTCATTTGAGTCACTTTGACCCCAGGAGGGCCCATTTGTAACCATTTGGATTTACATCAGTTTACAAATTCATTGAAAGCAATTGTATTTTTGGGGGGCATTTATTCCTGAACTCTTCAGGCTCTAACAAATAGCCCAATAAGTTTATAGACCTTCCAACTTGCCTGGATCCTGGGAAATAAGTGTACCTGATGATCTGGCTAATTTTATGCTGAATATAGACATTAAACTCATGCTTGTCCTGCTTCTTTGTCAAGGGTAAGAAGTAGAGTGTGATCAGTGAAGGAGGAGAGAATTTCCAGTCATTTTCTATGACATTCAATCCTCTCCCATTAGTAAAAATCACCTAACAGCTTTTAACATTTCCTAAAATTTTCATATCCCTGTCTTGCTATGAGAATTCTTTAACTAAAAAAAAAAAAAACAAAAACAAAAACCTTGTTCTTTTCTGAGAATAAAAGAGTTGCCCCTTAAATCATCTTTTAAGAATAAGTAAGGTTTCTAAGTCAGTTATTAGAAAACAGCCATGTCTTCTGGATACCTATGCATAGGAATAAAATGCTTCAGATAGTGCCCTACAAGGATAATTCTTCCAGTATTTCCACATTGGACTATACCCTGACAGTGACAGAATACAACACACACACATAAGAACTGGAATACCTAGTGTTGCACCCAAGTTAGCCTTCCTTTCATGTAGGCTGCCGCTTACAGCCTCATTGTATACCTTGTTTAGGGTACAGGTTTTAAGGAGCTTTAGACTCAACATTTTCATTGACCAGGAAAGCCAACTGCCCCCAACTTCCACAACTAAATCATAAGAATGAGACATGCTCTTCCTTGACATCCAGTAATCACGAATTATAGTTATGAGATTAGTCAAGTCCATAGCCGTTATTGACCTACGCCTATTTTAGAAAACCATTCTTCTGCAGCCACCTTTGAGGTTGCATAGATTGATCTTTTTTCCAAAAACATTGAGATTCTTGAGTTATGAGTGCCTGTTACTGAGAAGTGAGCTTTTTTTTCTGTTGAAAGATTTTAACTAAATAATTTATAGTTGATATTGATGAATATGCAAAAGAGTAGTTTTCTTATTTATTTGAAATTCACTTCAATACCATCCATTTCAGCTCTTCATGGAACAAAAAAGACAAGAAAAGAAGTTGAAGTATTAGGAGCAGAATAGGAGGGAAAAAGAAAAAAAGGTGTTATGTCAATCATCATGTTTGTGAGAGTGAGAAAAAAAATGCATAGACCATCTGGACTATGTAGTACAAGGACAGAGCTGAAGTAGACAGCATCAGAACTATGATCATGGTGATGAAGGGAACTGTTTTTATTCTCAGATTATGCTTTGCTGTGCTTACTGTGCTTTCTATAAGCAGAAGTCTTATAATCTCTCAGGATCAGAGCATATTTCTGCCTCACCGTAAAGATACTAATTTTTTTTCTAGTGGCATACATGTTGGCAGATTCTGTCCTTGCAAACTGAGACCTTAGTATGGTCTGGTTGTTTGCAATACTGACTGTTGATCTACTTGTTCCCCTTTGTAGCCCTGGGGCTGGATAATGAGATTGGAAACTTTGAAGTGGGCAAGGAATTTGATGCCCTCTTGATCAACCCCAAAGCATCTGACTCTCCCATCGACTTGTTTTATGGGGATTTTGTTGGTGATATTTCTGAGGTAAGAATAAGAGAATTAATCTAAAGGTACATGTGTTATGAAGTAGTCATAATCACTTCCTTATAGAAAACAAAACCAAAACTAAAACATTTTAATGGAATACAAGAGAATCTTAAAAGGAAGCGAGGTCTCTTTAGTAATGATAATAAAAAATACTCATATTTTGAATGTATTTGTCTATTTGAATGTATTTGGCTATAAATAGCCATAATATAACTAGCACATATTTAACACTTGCTACATAGTAGGTAGGCATGGGATTAAAGCACTTTCATATATAATTTTATTTAATTTCAGGACCACTCTTAAAAGAGCTATTAATATTGCCATTACTATTAATATTTCCATGATAATTACAGGGACATTGAAACTTAAGGAATGTTAAGTGTTTTGCCTAAAGACTTATGGCTAGTATTTAGCAGATGGAGTTTGGATTCAAATGCAGGACTTTTTGACTACTGGAGGCTGGGCTCTTGACCATTATGCTATATTGACTTTCTTAATTTTATAAGAAAATTAATTTTGTTCCTCTTATTAGAAAATGTTTTCCTATGTATAAAATAAACTAATTCATCTTACTTTAATAATATTTATCCTTAGGTCAAGGCTGAGGTCCCTATAACAAAAGAGAGATTAACAACAGAGAAGCATACAAGTTTATTTAATAAAGTTTTATGTAACACAAGGGGCTTCATACAATAATGAAAATATTAAGAAATGGATAAACCTGAATAGTTTTTAAAAATTTATTTATAGGGCTAGCATTGTGGTGCAGCGGTTAAGCCACCAGCTGCAACGCCAGCATCCCATATGAGCACTTGTTCAGGTTCTGACTGCTCGCTTCTCATCCAGATGCCTGCTGATGCACCTGGGAGAGCAGCCGAACATGTCTTAAGTACTTGGGCCCCTGCCACACATGTGAAAATCTGGTTGGAGTTCCAGGCTCCTGGCTTCTGTCTGCCCCAGCCCTGGGTGTTGCTGCCATTTGGGGAGTGAGCCAGCAGATAGAAGTTCGTTCTGTCTCTCTCTCTGTCTTTGTCTCTCCCACTGTGTCTGTGACTCTTTTTCTTTTTCTTTTTTTTTTAAAGATTTATTTATTTATTTGAAAGTCAAGAGTTACACAGAGAGAAGAGAGGCAGAGAGAGAAAGAGAGAGAAGAGATCTTCCATCCACTGGTTCACTCCCCAGAATTGGCCGCAACAGCCAGAGCTGTGCCGATCTGAAGCCAGGAGCCAGGAGCTTCCTCCAGGTCTCCCATGCAGGTGCAGTGGCCTAAGGACATGGGCCATCTTCTACTGCTTTCCCAGGCCATAGCAGAGAGCTGGATTGGAAGTGGAGCAGCCGGGACTCGAACTGGCACCCATATGGAATGCCAGCACTGCAGGCAGCAGCTTTACCCGTTATGCCACAGCGCTGGCCCCAACTCTTTCAAATAAATTTAAAATATCTATTTTAAAAAACTAAAAATAAAAAAGTTATTTGAGAGGCAGGCAGACAGATTCAGTTTCCATCCTCTGGTTCACTCACCAAATGCCTGTGGCCCCAGCTGAAGTTAGGAACTGGAAATTCATTCCCCATGGGTGGCAGGAATTCAAGCACCTGAGCCATCAGCACTGTCTTCCAGGGTCTGCACCAGAGCTGGGTATTGAACCCAAGCACTCTGATCTAGGATCAGCTCTTGGTTGCAATGTTCATAATTTGGTGAACTGTTCAGATTTACTTTAAGCTCAAATAGAAGGGAATGCAATTGCTAGTGATGTTCTTATTATAAGACTTCAGTAAAGTGTTTTTTATATGTGGAAATGTGGAGAGAAAAGATTTCCATGGATAGGTATTTTGAGCTAATCAATGTAAAACTTAGGGAACTAAAAATGAACCCTTGAGTGTATTTTTATGAGGGAGCAAAAGTGAGATAGTGAACAAATGTTGGAAAATCATTTCTGATTTTGTTGGAAAAGCATAGGATATGGGTGTCTTAGCTAACTTGCTTAGTTAGCCAAATCTACCCCACTTGAGTATTTTTAGGGTGGGTTTGATCAAGAGTGAAGCATCATGGAGCAATAGAGTAGCACAAGAGCATAACTGATGGTCATGGCCAGGGGGAGGCTAGCAAGACCTGTTTTCTCAGTCTCCTCTGTGACCCTTTGTCCTCAGAGATAAGGATGCTTTCCCTCCAGGTATATGAAGGGCACCTCTCACATGAGAGTCCTGTGTCTGCTTCAGGGAAGAAGAGTGAAGAGGAAGGTCATAGTGAAATTCATAGTGATTTTAGGGTAGCCTATTATGACTCCATCATTATTTTCATATTATTCTTTTACTTTTATTAAAGTGAACTTCTGGGAATAGGACTCGGACTTGTTCATGTAGATTCTAAGACATTCTTCTTACATAATATACCTCTTGAAATAATTGAATTGTTTTATTAAATTAATTTGATTTGTATAATACTTTACCTCTGAAGATTTCAAGGTTATATACCAAAAAGTTTTAGGTAATAAATAAACATTTGTTACTTGCCAGTAGTTTATTTCTTTGTTTTTGTTTTTTAAGCAAAAGACCACTTCATTTTAATTAATAGAAGTTGATTTTGCCATTGAGAAATAAATTTCAGTTTCTGGGCTTTGACAATCAGGATTGTCTATGAATGTTATTTTCGAAGTGTACAAAATAATGATTCTCATTACTTTTTTATTTTTCATTTTAGGCTGTTATCCAGAAATTTCTCTATCTAGGTAGGTAAATGTATGATCCCTATACTAAATAAAATCTTTGTCCTTTTCTTGGATATATCTCTCTGTATTAATTGTATTATATATTACCATTACAGTGATAATTTGCTTTGGTTGATTTTTTAACACTCCTAAGCATCACTTTTTAAAGGTACTACCTGAAAAACACATGACCCTCTAGGAAGTCCTAAGTTGAGGAATGGAAAGCCAAATGGGAAGAAATCTTTATGTATGAAGACTTAGGTACAGAATTCAGACTGTAATCCTGAAATTCACCATGGCACCTTCTGTTGATACAACCGGCCTTTCTAGACTATAAACAATCCAAGAGAAAAAAATGGCAGCATTTTCTGTTTCCTCTCTGAGAAGTGAATTTTTTAAAGTTAAATTGCTCTTGAAGTCACTTAAAATCATTAATGACACAAAAGTACTTTGTAAATGATTCCTTGATTTTTCTTTCAGGAGATGATCGAAATATTGAGGAGGTTTACGTGGGCGGAAAGCAAGTGGTCCCATTTTCCAGCTCAGTGTAAGACCCTCTGGCATCTGTGAAGATCTTCTGGGATAATCTGGTTCCATATCTGTCTTGTGCTCAAGAGGAGGTAGAAAGTCAAGAAATAAATCTTTGCTTTGGGGATGACGATCTCTTAGCTACAGTATTCACCTGACTAACTGTTCAAAGGAAGTTACATTAATTCCCAGCTCTTGGTTGCAATGTTCATAATTTGGTGAACTGTTCAGATTTACTTTAAGCTCAAATAGGAGGGAATGCAATTGCTAGTGATGTTCTTATTATAAGACTTCAGTAAAGTGTTTTTTATATGTGGAAATGTGGAGAGAAAAGATTTCCATGGATAGGTATTTTGAGCTAATCAATGTAAAACTTAGGGAACTAAAAATGAACCCTTGAGTGTATTTTTATGAGGGAGCAAAAGTGAGATAGTGAACAAATGTTGGAAAATCATTTCTGATTTTGTTGGAAAAGCATATACTGAGCATACCCATTTATAAAGAGCACTCGTTGAATTTTAAAACGTGTTTCCAGATTGACTTTGTATTTTGGAAACTTGCAGTTAATGGAATTTGCATTTCAGAGACGTGTTATTGTTGTATTTTGCCTTCTTTTGGGATGAATGTCAGAAACTGAATGCTTATGCTTTCTTAATATAGTTCTGTGCTTAAAAGTGTTTGACAGAAGTTGGGTATTAAAGATTTAAATTCTCTTAGGAATTTTATTTGTAGAACTACATGGCATAAATAGTTGTATTTTTGTGTACTTTGAAATCACCCTGACTTGTATCTGTGTGATGTTGTAATTGCTCTGTTTTACTAGAAAAGAAACAAACTCCGTACTCCACTGTTGTGTGGACTGGAGTCTTTATAAACCAGGCCAACAACTGGGCACCTGGGACCTGTTGACAGTATCGGAAAGGCCTCCTCTGCAATGGCTTGTTGCACTCAAACACTGTGCCATAGTTGCTGCAAACTTCACACTCAGATATCCATCTGCTAGAATTTTAAATGAGGGATAAATTTTGTTTAAAAAAATCATTAAAAATCTTTAAACTGTATATTGAAAGCACCCTATTTTCTAATTTTATCCAACTGTTTAATGCTTTGTAATTTTCAGGATATTAGAATTTTAATATAATGAAAAATAGATGTCCCACTTAATGTTACATTAATAGCACTTAATCTGTACTAGCCATCTAGAAACACTAAATAAAGCAGAGTGTTCTGTGCTTCCCAATATAGTGTCCTTTCTCATAATCTTGAATTAAAACTGAATTTTGACCTTATTATAAATCCTTAAAAAGTATTCGTGTGAATATGATTTAAATCTTACTCTTCTTATTAAATTCTAAATACTATAAATGAACAAGGAAATGGAACAGATTTTTCTTAATATATACTTAATATATATTTCCTAATATATATTTGTCCCTAGAGTTTAGCTATGAGTCTTTGATACTACCTTATAGTAAAAACTTTATGTAATCTAGCTAATTCAATATTTATATAACTAAATGCACAATTCATCTCCTGTAGTATAAATTTTCACATATTCATTTTGACCACATATTCAATTTGACCTCTCCCTTACCCCAAGTAGAAACACTTTTAGATTTGATTATAGATACACTATACCTAAAGATGGAGCAAATTTTTGTCTTTTTTTTTTTTTAACAAAACAAAAGAGTTTATTTTGTGGGATATTGAGTAACTTGGTAAACCCCATTTTCAGTCTTGGTATGAATTTCCAGTGTTTCTATTTCGTGATCCATGCCAAAGATGACCTGCCAAATTTTTCCCCATTTCTCTCCAGTGCTGGCATATGTCTTCTATTCTCTCTCAGCTCCTGTGAAAAGAATTCAGTTAAATGGTGTCTAACCCCAATGAGTAGGCTTGGAATTTATATGAGATGCGTAAGACCCAATAATAGGCAGTAGATGCTTTTAGCCTTTGAAAGATCCCACAATTTTACCTTCCTTAAGGATATATATTTTAATGTTGAACTTCAATTTTCATTTAGATTTAGGATTTACATGCAGTAAATATAAATAGGTGTAGCCATCAGAACCAAGAAGAATGGCCATGTACAACCATTCAGTCAAACATTAAATTTAGCCTTGATAGTATGTTAAGACGTGAATATGTTTTCTAGTGAAAATAGAATGTGTTGAAATGTTTACATGTACTTGATCTCTCTGCATCCTTTATAACTTATGTGTTTTATTTCTTTGAGTGCAGTGTTCCTAATGTTACATATGCTTTTTCCAGTGCTACAGGCATTAGTCACACATGGGGCCAGATGTTCTGCACTTTGAAATGTTGCCTTTGCCTAATGTAGGTTGATGTTCTAACTTGTGGAGAGGCACCACGCCAAGCCAATCCTATCTGTCGCTGTGTGTCTGAACACTTTGCTCTCTGACAGGAACAAGGAGATTAAAACTTCCCATCAGATTCCGCTCCAAACCCTGCACCAGTTGCCTCATGTTCCGTAATATTTTCACCAGAATACACTTTAAAAGGTAAAAAATGTAGTCTCAAGAATCAAATAATATAAATATGCAAACTAATTATCTAAGGTAAATTCCTTTTCCGTAAGAGAGGGAAACATGAGAAATGAAAGATTAGGATGGACAAGGCTGTTGTGATCCTCATGAACTGAGACCAAGGAGTCTCTGCTCCTTTGTTTATCCTCCCAGCTTCTCTAATTGAATTGCCAAAAGTTTTAGATTCCAAGAGATTGTCTTGGAAGAAGCTCCCTTCTCACCTGGAGGAAGTCCTTGTCAGTGCCCTGAGCTTTGAATCACCTGGAATCTCTCTCTTACTTCAGGAGAATTCTGAAGTTTAAAGAAGAAGGGTAGGAAATATGCCTCTTTATGCTTAGCTGATTTTGAGGGTGCTCTTGAATACCCTAGTTGGCAACTGCACCTGACATCGTAGAGAGGAAACACAATTGGTGTGAGATGTAGCAATGTATTTTGAATCTTCACTCCCTACCAGACTCTTCCTATTTTTAATCTTTTCACCTCAAAACCAGGCATATGGGAAAATTTAAAGACAAGCTGGAAGGCACAGTGTATAAATTCTGCCCTGTGCTATGTGTGGAAGGTGTCCAGAATTGAATGCTTCTGGAACCTACTGGATATCTTTCCATTGTTGTCTTTTTTTTTTTTTTTTAGTTGATAATGCTTCTGGGCCTTCACACGTTTAAAAAGAGTATTCTGAGTTATTATAGGGTGGGCTGAGAGTGTGTCATGGGCAATGCCTTGACATTACTTTTTAGTTCTGTGCATTGGTAAGAGTTTTTAAGGTTTTTATTTTTCAGAACGCATAAAGGACACTTTTGCTATTTTAGATCTCTTAGGTATGACTTTGGACCTTCACATCTTATAATGTCTCTAAGTACATTAAAGAAGTATGCAAATAAATGACATTAAAAAGAAGTGTTGAATGACATGAGAAGCAGCACTTGTGAAAGGCCACTATTAGAAAGCCTAGCATTGTTCTCCATGCAGGGTCTCCTTCCCTCCCACAAGCCCTTAGCGTGCAAGGTGGGGAGTTGAAGGGATGGTTTCTAGTGACATGCTAAATTCAAACAGGCCAATGATGAAATTCAGTATAAATTCGAGAGGACTTTCATAGCCCAAGGGATTCGCATGGCTTGAGTATCAAATGTTATTTTTGGCTCATCTGTTATGTGCCTCTAATTGATTTGCCATTTCCTACCCCAAAGCCTGTCAGAAAGCATTCTTTAGAGAAAACTGCCTTGCATTATTGTTAAACTCCTGATGGCTGCTCCTAAGAATATACGTGTTGTGTTCATGGGGACATTTTTTCCAATATTGTTCTGATTTGCTTATTGTTATTGTGCTGAGTGCGCTTCTTTGTGCTTCAGACAAAAATAAATGAGATTTTGTGTTTATGTTATTTTTCTGTGTGAGCTCTCTGTTCAGTTTTGTTGTGAGTTCTATCAGTCTGATAGAAAGAAATTACAACACTTTTCTTCTTTTGACATGAATTTTTGAAAGACAGAAAAGAATATTTATCTGTGGGTCAACATGTAACAACATATACAGTGACTATGATAGTCACTATGGTATATGTAGTTTTTTTAAAAGAAAACTAGGGTATAATGTTCATAGCTTTAGAATCAGTTTGCTGGGCCTGGTGTTGTGGCATAATGAGTTACGCTGCCACCTCCGCCACTGGCATCTCATATAAATGCTGGTTCTAGTCCCAGCTACTCCACTTCCAACCAAGCTTCCTAATAATGTGGCTGGGAAAGCAGTGAAAGATGGCCCAAATCTTTGGGCCCTGCACCATATGGGAGACTGGATGGAATTCTAGGCTCCTGGCTGTGGTTTGGCCTAGCCCCAGCCATTGCAACCATTTGGGGAGTAAATCAGTGGATGGAAGATCTCTTTCTCTCTCTCTTTATCTCTCTCTCTATTCCACTCTCTGTAGCTCTGCCTTTCAAATAAATAAATAATAAGTAAATCTTTTTTTAAAAAAATAAGGACCAGTTTGCTCTTGCTTTCCATTTCAGCCTAGTTTATATTTTTAAACCCATAACCCAAAGTAAGAAACGTACTTTACATTAAGAATCAGTTCACACGTATATATGTATGTTTAAAGTAATGCACTATAATACTTTACCATAAAATAATACTTTACCTGTCCTGAGCTATTTTTGGTAGCATTTTATTCAGTTCCATTTTATTTCATTTTTATGCTGCTGCTGATTCTTCCCATTGGTTCCTTGCCCTCTAGTGAATCAGCACCTGCGGTTCAGAAGCAGTGTTCCAGTATCTTTCAGTTCGGTTGGAGTCTAAGCTTAGCCACTCCCTAGCGGAATGGAGGACACATTACTTTAGCTCTCCGTGGCTTTAAGTCTCTTTTTTTCCTTTGTGACATAGGATGACATGAATGTCTGCCTTACGCTTATCCTCGAGGATTAAATAAAATGATACATAAACAGCACTTAAGATAGCACCTGGAACACACGAATGCAGGGAAGAGAAATAAAAGTGATTTAAAAATATTTTATCAGGGGGCCGGCGCCATGGCGCAGTAGGTTAATCTTCCGGCTGAAGTGCTGGCATCCCATATGGGTGCCGGTTCTAGTCCCAGCTGCTCCGCTTCCAATCTAGCTCTCTGCTATAGCCTGGGAAAGCAGTTGAAGATGGCCCAAGCGCTTGGACACCTGCACCCGCATGGGAGATCAGGAGGAACCACCTAGCTTCTGGCTTTGGATCAGCACAGCTCCGGCCGTTGCAGCCATCTGGGGAGTGAACCAATGGAAGGAAGACCTTTCTTTCTGTCTCTCTCTCTCTCACTGTCTGTAACTCTACCTATGAAATAAATAAATAAAATCTTTAAAAAAATTTTATCAGTTTTTTTAAGGATCTAAATCAAATGATGTTAAGGATCCCTCTGTACATAAAAGCATTCTATATCTGATGTTTACTGCATGTTTATTAGTGTTATTTATAACATTTAGAGTAGTAGATTTGGTCTGTAGATTCACACCCACTGTCTGAGCAACTTGCAGGATAAGTCCTGGATGACCTTAGTGATGCAGCACCCTGTCCCCAACCCCTCACTTGTTCTCAGAGTAACTGTGGAATGTACTGGAAATGTAGCATTCTGAGATAAACGGAACCTGCTCAGAACAGCTGAGATCCTGTTACTATCCGGTGCACTGCCGTACTTTAGCCCATTGAGTCCGGTTTCACTCCAATATAAAACCCAGGATGGAGTGTGCTTCTGGGGTCCCTCAGCTGTGGTGCAATGCAGGATGCAAGCAGACGAGACTCCATCAACCCTGGGCAGCTGTCCGGAGCCTTGGGCTGCTTCACCATGAATCCTAGGCTTCTATTTTCTGTTGCTGTCTGTGAGTGGTAAGAGTTGCTTCACTAAGCTTGTGTGATTGCTCTGTCTCCCCAGACATGCAAATGGTAGAAACTGTAGCCCAAGATGCAGTGGGCACAGTGGACCTGTTTCATACCACTTAATAAATAAACACTTTTTTTTTTTCTCTGCTAAAGAGCAACTTAGTCAAAATGCCCAGAAGAGAAATCTCACATGCATAATTTATAATAATGAGTGCCTAATTAGCATATTGTGGATACAAGATTCTGCAATGAGTAATTATTAGACATGTGCAAATTATTACACAGTACTCAACTGAGGATTTAAATAAGATTTGGACATAAATATTTGCCTGTAACAAAACAGGACTTGGGATACAGTGTTTTAAGACTCCATGAAAAGGCCACTCAGTAGAACAACCCAACCCAGAAGCAGCTGTCATCAACAGGAGCAGGTTTTTGGGGTTTTTTGTTTGTTTCTTTCTTTTGATCTTGCATTAAAATAAGATAAAAAGAAAGTATTCTCTGTCCTTTAAAGTGATAGGACAGTATTTTAGAGTTAGTTTTTTGCTAATTCAGACTTAACCCTCTTTTGGTTCCACCCTGCCTACATTGCAACTGTACAATTACATTGATGATACATTTTGAATTTTTCGTGTTCCTAAAGTTGATGGATGTATAATGTACCAGAGAGATGAAAGCGTTCTCTATAGCAAAAACTTTGATAAGAAATTCCTCAGTGATAACTCATAAAATAAATATTTGTAAATATCTTTCTCCCCAGTACAAAAAGTGATATATATATGTGTGTGTGTGTGTGTGTGTGTCCATACATACACACACACACACACACATATATATATATATATATGAATGGACACATGCCATGGAATTTCACAGACCACTTGGGCTCTCCTATATTGCTGCGATTCCGCCCTGCCTCATTGAGCATAAGCAAACTTTTTTTTTCCCCGTCTGTTGAAAAGAGAATCCAAAGTCATGAACAATCATATCAGACATAAAGAAAATAAAAGCTCTGGAAAAGTATCAGTCAGATGGCAAGAGGTTCTCAAACACTTACCTGAACATTAGAATTTGTTACTTCCCTGGGAAGTTGACTTCTGTCCTTTTAATCTTGAACAATCTCCAGATCAAACTTTTATTGAACTGCTGTCAAAGCCACTCCCCATTAATGAATAACCCAGAGAAGAGTTCTGTTCTTGTGTTTCTTTTTAAAAAATTTTCTAAACTTCCTATCCTGGAGCACTTGAGAGACTTTAAAACAACCTTGGTAGTTTTATTTCTTTGTTCTTTTCCTTTTTTTCATTTAGCCGAAGTTGGTTTCATCCCCACCTGAGGGAGGGAAAAATGCAGGATGGCTTTGTGCTTGTAGAGCACTTTGTAAACCTTGACTGAAGCACATAAACAGATAAAGGCCTGAGAGGCTTTTGTTATTTCAAAGGAAAAATTAAGAGGCTCAGAGTAACCGGTACACAAGCTTCTTTCAATTTGTGAACATTTTATTCTTAGCAAAACTATTAAAGATGAATTGGGCTTGGCATCTTACATATTTTGAACTAATTTATATAACCACAACAAGCCTTCCAGCATTATTAATATGTCCTGGCATAACACAGTGGCACATTGCGCATCCAGTAACACCTCATGGTAGTGACTCAGAAAAGAGAAATTAGGAGGTTTAGGTAGTTTGTTTAAGATTAGTAATATATTTTAATGTCATTTGGGACAATTTTAAAGATGCATTATTGTAATTTATGGGGAAAATCGTCATAGAGAAACTTATACAAAATCTTCATGTTCTCTATGAAATTACTGCTCTGATTGAAAAAGAAGTCGGTATAAATGCAGTAAAAATCACCATTTGATGTTGATGGTGGTACTGCAGACCTTGAACATGTACAATTTATTCCAAAATAAATTATAATTCATCACTTCAGTTGCCCTGAAATGTACTTGGCTGTTCTCCTAAGGTTTTCATGCCTTGATAAGCTGTTATGCTTAAAAATAATTTGTTGCACTTTTTAAAAATAGAAATTCATACATACAGAAAGTACAAAATAATTGCTTATGAAATCACATTCAATCATATTCAATCATAAAGTTGGTTAATTTTAACTAATACCCACTCAGGCAGCATTTCATCGAATGCACACTAGATACCGGCACAGGTCAGCTTTGAGGGTTAAAACAGCATTCATCTCATGGAGGAACTCAGAGTCTCGGATAGTCAGTGAGTAAAAATATGTAGATAAGCTAATGTATTAGGTTTATGAGAGATGCACAGAAATCTAGGGGTGGCCGGCGCCGTGGCTTAACAGGCTAATCCTCTGCCTTGCGGCGCCGGCACACCCGGTTCTAGTCCCGGTTGGGGCGCTGGATTCTATCTGGGTTGCCCCTCTTCCAGGCCAGCTCTCTGCTATGGCCCGGGGAGGCAGTGGAGGATGGCCCAAGTGCTTGGGCCCTGCACCCCCATGGGAGACCAGGAGAAGCACCTGGCTCCTGGCTTCGGATCAGCGCGATGCGCCGGCCGTAGCAGCCATTGGAGGGTGAACCAACGGCAAAAAGGAAGACCTTTCTCTCACTATCCACTCTGCCTGTCAAAAAAATAGAAAAAAAGAAATCTAGGGGGTGCTTAAAGAGGAAGGGGTGAGTTGAGCCCGTGATGTGTAGGGGTTACAGAGTCTATAAGATGGTGGTGAATATTCCGCAGAAGAAGTGAACTGGCATCTGAGCTTGGAAAAATAGTGACTTATTTTTCATATAAAGACTTATAAAAAATATTGCAAGTAGAACTTTCAGCAGAGCAATAGCAGGTTGTCACAAAGATGAGAATGAGTTGGGCTAATCCAGTTATTCTAAGATTCACCAAGGATTTTAGTTCAAAATGAGTTTCCGGGCATTCTCTCTGGAGTCTCTGATTCAGAATTAGATTTTTTGGACTGACACCCAAAAATCTGTATTAAGTTGAATATTCCTTATCCAAAATGTTTGGGACCAGAAGTGGTTTTGGATTTCAGATTTTGGAATATGTGCAAATATATAATGATATATCTTGGGGGTGAGCCCCAAGTCTAAACACAGAAATATGTATGCTTCATAGGGATCTTTTGTTTTTTAAAGTTCCACTGTTGCTGAGTCTTAGTTTATTGCCTCTCTCATAGTGTTTTTATGTTATATTTATTTATTTGAAAGATAGAGTAACAGAGAGAGAGAGAGAGATTGTTTTTCTCTCTGCTGGGTCACTCCCCAAATGCCCACAGCAGCTGGGACTGGGTCAGGCTGTAGTCAGTAGCCCAGAGCTTCATCTTAGTCTCCCATGTGGATGGCAGGGACCTAAGTACTTGGGACATCACCTGCTGGCTCCCAGGGTGCATTAGAAGGAAGCTAGGATCAGAAATAGAGTGGGAACTCAAACTCAGGCACTCCAATGTGATGTGGGTGTCCTATGTGGCATCTTAATTACTGCACCAAATGCCCACCCCTCATACACACCCTATACACACAGCTGAAAGTAACTTTATACAGTAGTTTCCGTGTGACTATGACTTGTTGTCACATGACATCAGGTGTGGAATTTTCAACTTGAAGGCATCATAACTGACGCTCGAGATGTTTCAAACTTTGGAGCATTCAGATTAGGGATGGTCATGAGACTGAGGCTGATGGAAGAAAACACAGGGGAAACACTGCAAGACATTGGTGTAGGGGACGACATCTTGGGCAAGACCCCCAGAGCACAGGCAACAAAAGCAAAACTAAAATGGGACTGTATCAAAATCAGAAGCTTTTGCACAGCAAAGAAAATGATCAATAGAGTGAAGAGGCGTCCAACAGAATGGGGAAAAAATATTTGCAAACCACCTACCAAAATCTGTAGATGCTGAAGTCTCATATAAAGTGATGCTATATTTCCATATAATCTACACATATCCCTCAGTATACTTGAAATCATCTCTAGATTACTCCCAACATCCAGGACAATGCAAATGCTATATAAATAGTTGTTATACTGTGTTGTCTAGGGGATAATGATTAGAAAACAGTCTAGATCTGATCAGTATAGGCACATTTTCCCCCAAATGTTTTCCATCCATGATTGGCTGCCCCATGGATCCAAGGGGCTGGCTGTATGTCAGAAGTGAATCCGACTGGAAGAGAGCGAGAAGAACCACTCCCCTCCATCAAAGACAGATGACCAAGTATGAGGGAGAAAGCACAAGATATTTGGTTGGCAGCTCTGATGCTCAGTGAGCTAAGGAAAAAAAATGGTCTGGGGCTGGCATTGTGGCGCAGTGGGTTAAGCTCTACCTGTATTTTTGGCATGCCATATGAGCACCAGTTCAAGTTCCAGTTGCTCCTTTTCCAATCCAGCTCCCTGCTAATGCACCTGGGAAAGCAGCAGATTGTGGCTCAAGCTCCTGGACCTCTGCCATCCATGTGGGAGTCCCAGATGAAGTTCCTGATTCCTGGATTTGGCCTGGCTCAGCCCTGGCCACTGAGGCCATATGGGGAGTAAACCAGCAGATGGAAGATTCTCTCTAATTTTGCCTTTCAAATAAATAAATAAGTCTTAAAAACAGAAAGAAAATGATCACTATATATAATATCAATATATATACACAACATATATATGTGTATATATGACTTGTCACATATGACTTGTCACATATATATATATATATATATATATACATACATACATCCAACAATTTAGCTGAAGCAGTGTTTAAATTCTAGCTCTTCCCAAGTGGTGCATGCTCCACATGCAGCCCTGAGAAGAGCTCCAGGGTGTCAGAACATTTCTGGACATCGCCTGGCTCTTCAGCTCCCTGAAGGAGGAGGGCTATGCTGTGAGGCCTCTGGGTGCAGGCTCCCTGCAGGTTTGACTCGTTTACGGCAGGCAACCCCTGGACATCAACATCCAGAGCAGAATATCAGGCTGTATTTTCCTCTCTAAGAATAGTTTTATTAACTCTTTTTGGTTTAATTGTTATGTAACTGATGCTACATTTGTTCTTATTGCCTAAGACTGTACTTTTCGAATATGGTTGGTTTTAATATAATCTTTATGAACACAGTATTTCCTCCAGAACTGGAATGGATAAATACTTTCTTTTGATTGAAATAAAAAATCTGGGCCGGCGTCGTGGCTCACTTGGCTAATCTTCCGCCTGTGGCGCCGGCACCCCGGGTTCTAGTCCCAGTAGGGGCGCCGGATTCTGTCCCGGCTGCCCCTCTTCCAGTCCAGCTCTCTGCTGTGGCCCGGGAAGGCAGTGGAGGATGGCCCAAGTGCTTGGGCCCTGCACCCGCATGGGAGACCAGGAGGAGGCACCTGGCTCCTGCTTTCAGATCTGTGGCCTTTTGGGAGGTGAACCAATGGAAAAAGGAAGACCTTTCTCTCTGTCTCTCTCTCACTAACTCTGCCTGTCAAAACAAAAATGAAATAAAAATCCTATATATTGAAACTATCATTAAATTTGAAATGACTGAGTGAGGTATTTAAAATAAGAAAGGTCCTATACTGTGAGTTTTTGTTAGAAATCTGTAAAACTTGCTTAATAATAACATCAGTAAGTTTTATCAGCTTTAAAAACAATGCAAAACATAAAAGCCATATAATTAACATTAGGGGAGTTAATATTTTGCAAATATTTATTTCTTTTGTAATTTTTTACCTTAATTCTATTTAGAATATTCTTTTATGTTTAAACATTTCTAAATTTTGTGTATTCCAAATGCTTACTTGGGGAAAAAACTCCCCCTTCCTGGAATTTTGATTCAGGATCCAAATAAAATGATTGTGTTTCCTGTGGGCACTGGTTCCATAGGACATTTGGGTTCAGGGGCTGAGTTGCTCATTGGAGTGTTTTGAAAAATCACTGGGCCAGATGAGTAAGCAGATTCCACCTGCAAATAAGAGGCAAAAAGGCAGAGAGACCCACAGATTGTGGGTATGTTCAGAACGGGGGGATGCTATGTAGCAGGCATTGCTCCTGGTCATTTGCACCATTTCTCTCATCCTCACAACAGGATCCTTTATCCTTTATCCCTCTGTTCTCCTGGGCTTGATAGCTAGGACAGTGAACTACCCTGACAACAGACAGATTAACAGGGAAAAAGGCAAACACAGTTACTAATATTTAATAGTCTGTACCCAGGGCCACCACAGGAAAAAACCCTGAATACCCACAAAAGGTAAGATTTGAGTTTTTATAGAATCTTTATATGGAAAGGGGAGGGGACATGTCAGCCACTTGCTGGAAAGTAAGTGGATTTTTAGGAAAATACAATAGGCTTTTAGAAGAATAGATGGGAAATGTAATAGTGTGGGAAAGGGAAGATGTATTTTCTTACCCATTGCTAGGTTTATGGATGTGATATCTGTAAAAAAAGATTCACAAAAGAAAAGCATATCAATCTATTTAGTATCAAGTTTTAGATGGCATGGGAGGACCCATATAAACGTGTGTGTGTGTGTGTGTGTTGTTTTGTCTTCTGCTAGGCTTGAGGTAGAAGTGGAGAATCATGACTCACAGGGTCTGACATGAGGTAATAAATGCAGGGGACCTTAGCAAGGTCGATTTGTTCAGATTCCGATGGCTTCAGGGATTGGAGGGTGCCTCTGGAATGGGGATCTTAGGACTACTTCAAGGAAGTTCAGAGAATTCTGTGGCTTTCGGGGACACAGAATAGGAAGAGGTCAAAGAGCCACTTCCCTGCGTCTGAGGTTTTTTTTGTTCCAAGGTGCTGCACTTGGGAGGATGCATAGAGAAGTCCATCAGTATTTGAACAAAGTTTGTCTTGGCATGGTGTCAGCTTCTACTCTCTTCTCCCATGAAAAAGTCAGCTTTCCCTGGCTGATCAAACTCCTGGGAAAGGGATGAGTGACAACTGCGTTCCTTTTGCAGGATCTGTCTTGAGGCAGATAAGGAGAGTTCAGAGAAAGCCTCTCCTAGTATTTGCTGTTTTTTAAGTGCCTTCAGCTCAAAACAGTTCTTTAACCAAGAGGCATACTTTAAGGTGTCATATTCTTACCATCCCGTGTTCCTTATTGGACAGGTAAGGACAGTGAGGCCCAGAAAGGTAACACAGTAAGTGGGAGATTCAACTTAAACCACAAACCCAAGTTTTACACCCCACTCCACTGTGTGCCTGGTGATGAGTCCCAGCAGGCATCATTCAGCTACAGACCTCAGAGAGAGGAACAAAGTCAAGGCATTTTACTCACCAAGAACTTTATGCTAATTTGGGATTATCCATTTACATCATCTTAACTATCTTTATATAAAGTTCAAATGATTTTTTAAATCATCATAAAAAGAAATTGAAGAAAAGTTTACAACATGGGGGAAATACAACTGCTAACTCAGGTAAAATAATTTTCTTAATCTCTAAAATCTAAAATCACAAGAAAATGTCAAATTATTAAAAATTGGTCAAAGGATATGAAAAACTTATCTATGGAAGAGGTAATACAATTCACTCAATAAGACAAGATGTTCATCTCTAATACTGCTAGGACACATTTAAGTTAAAATCATAATGAGCTACCAGTTTTTGTCCATCAGCTTGTCCAACCCCTAAAACAATAATCTCATATTTGGAAGAAACAAGTAGCCTCATGGGTTACTAGTGAGATGGTAAATTAGAACAATCCGTGAAAGGGGAAGTTTGGTAACTACTGTGAAAAATAAGGATACCCATGCTCTGTGACTCTAGAGTTCTGTGTTGAAGATTTTATTCTACTACAACATAAGACTATTTTATGTAACTGTAATAGCAAAAGATTTGGAACTACTTAAAAGTTCATCATCAGGTTACCAATTAAATATTAGGTAGTACTCTGGAGCAGTTTAGAATTTCCCAAGCAGTTGCCTTGAGAGTGGGAAGGAAACCCAGCATCCCCTTTTGTATTTGAACCTTTCAAATTTTGTGTTGGCTATATATTGCTTACCAAAAATAAATGCATATAGTTTAATATTTAAAATTTATTTGTTAGTTATTAGAAAGACATAGACAGAGGCAAACAGAAATCTTCCGTCCACTGGGTCACTCCTCAAATACCCACAATAGCCACGTCTTAGCTGGGCTGAGGCCTTCATATCAATCAAGGAACTCAATGCAGATCTCCCATGTGGTTCGCAGGAACCTAACCACTTGAACCTTCCCCACTGTCTCCCCACTGTGTGCATTAGAAAGAAGCTGGAATCGGGAACAGAGCTGAGATAGAAATGACAGAAACCCAAGTACTGTGAAATAGGATGCAGGCATCCCAAGCAGCCCACCATATATGTAATATCTCTATATATGCTCAGCATATACTATATATATATAAATTTATAAACTATATATTATATAAATTTTATATATATATATATAAATTATACATATAATTATATATATACAAAGGAAACAAATTGAGATGGTAACAATAGCCAGCACTTAGCCTGGTGCTTATTCTATGTGCTATGCATTGTTCCAAGAGATGTATTGCATCAACTCATTTAAGGAGTGGCATTTTCATTTTTTTTTTTTTTTTTTTTGACAGGCAGAGTTAGATAGAGAGAAAGAGAGAGAGAGAGAGAGAGGTCTTCCTTCCGTTGGTTCACCCCCGAAATGGCCGCTACGGCCGACGCTGCGCGGATCCGGAGCCAGGAGCCAGGAGCCAGGTGCTTCCTCCTGGTCTCTCACGTGGGTGCAGGACCCAAGCACCTGGACCATCCTCCACTGCATTCCCGGGCCACATCAGAGACCTGGATCGACGACCTTGGCTGGATCCCCGTGGCTCCCATAGACCAGCGCCCGGACCCGGGAGGGCTCGGCCGACGCCCCGTAGCGAGAGGCTGCAGCCCTGTGGCAGTCAGAAGCCGAGAGCAGCACCCGCCGCAGCCTGGCCGGGGTCAGCGCCTGGGACAGCGCGCTGCAGACCCACATGTCCGGCCAACACTGAAGCTGACGTCCCCGCCACGTCCGGCATCTTCATTTGACAAAGGAGAACACTGAGGTCCACAGAAGTTCAGTAATGGGGTTGGATTCTTCTTCAAATAAAGGACATTAGTAGACAATTGGCAGGATTTGAATCAGGTTTGTAAATTATATCAGGAATCTAAAAGTCCTCATTGGAAAGGGCCAGAGAGTAAATATTTTAGACTTGTAGAGGCAGCAAGGACAGAAATGAAAAATTAAATTCTCTAGACGGTGAAATTCGGAATTTTATATAACTTTGGTGTAAAATGGTTCACAACTATTTAAAGACATTTTAGCTAGTGCACCCTACAGAAATAGATAATAGGCAGGACTGACCCTCCGACCAGTTTGTCAATCGCTGGGCCAGAGAACAGTATTGATAGTTGGGGCCGGCGCCATGGCTTAACAGGCTAATCCTCCGCCTAGCGGCGCCGGCACACCAGGTTCTAGTCCTGGTCTGTCGGGGTGCTGGATACTATCCCGGTTGCCCCTCTTCCAGGCCAGCTCTCTGCTATGGCCCGGGAGTGCAGTGAGGATGGCCCAAGTCCTTGGGCCCTGCACCTGCAAGGGAGACCAGGAGAAGCACCTGGCTCCTGGCTTTGGATCAGCACGGTGCGCCGGCCACAGCGGCCATTGGAAGGTGAACCAACGGCAAAAGGAAGACCTTTCTCTCTGTCTCTCTCTCACTATCCACTCTGCCTGTCAAAAAAAAAAAAAAAAAAAAAAAATCAAGACCTGCTAAACGATAGTTGGACTCTGGTTATGTAAGAGGCTGTCCCTGATTTCAGAAAACACACTTGAATGTATTTTGGAGATAAAACTGCCTCCTGTTTCCAATTTGTCCCTGCCCAATGGTTGTCCGGTCTCTGCCTGTGTACCTCTACTGAGGAGCAATTCATTTTACACATCTCATTTCAATACAGGACAAAAAAGATCATTAGAAAATTATTTATCAGATAAAGAACATGTAGTTCTATGTGAGCTAAATGTTAGAATAAATACATTTATTTCATAGTGAAGGAAATTGGTCTTTTGGTACAGAATACAAAATTGGCATTTTTCAGGTGCAAGGTGAGATTGAAAGTAGGCCAACAAGGTGGAGATAATGCTTAACCGGTGCACCACCTAGTGGCCATGGCTTCAACAGACAACTCTGAAACAACCAAAGTCTCCCTCCAAGATGGAAAAATGAGAGGAAAAAGGAAGTTGAATTAACTTTATTTTGACATGTAGCATAATAGAAATTCATATTTGGAAGATGAGCCTTCTTGCAGAAAACTGGATATTGATTTTCCTATGTAGTAAAAATAATTTCTTAGGCTGAATGCAGATTCCATAATAGATCAATCATTATGAAAATTATATTTTCATTTTAAACAATATCCTTGCCTTAATGTCCATAGTGAAGACAATATGATGAAGAAAAAATGAAAAAAGAGCAGGCATTTGGCCTAGTAGTTAAGCTATGGATTGGGATTCCTGCATCCCATATCAAAGAGCCTTGTTTCAAGTTCCAGCTCCACTTTCAACCCAGCTTTCTGCCAATGCACAGCATTTGAGACAGCAAGTGATGGCCCAAGTAGTTGGGTCTCTGTCACCCTTGGGGGAGAACTGGATTGAGTTCCTGACTCCTGCTGGCTTTCGTCTACCCAACCTCAGCTTTTGCAGGCATTTGAAGAGCGAACCAGCAGATGGGATCTCTCTCTCTATTTCCCTCTCTCTTTCTCTCAAATAAAAAAGAATAAATAAATATTTTTAAAAGGGACAGGTGATATTTTTTTAATAAAAGAAGAAAGAAAAAATTAAATTACAAAATTCCAAATGATTTGCTTGCATCGCCTCAGTTCCTAGAAGTTGAAAAGCAAAGATTTATCTATCCATCACAATTGAATCTAGTTTGTGAAAATACTGCAAAATAATGAATTCCCATGAGCAGATTACATGTGGCCTAGGAGTTTAGAAGACTATTCAAGCTCTTACGTACTCGTCAAATATGAAATTCAACAGCACTGCTTATTGTTTTGTCAGTTATTTTAGATTATTGTGGATATGTGCATTATTCAAACAATACAGCTTTCTCTAGCTTATGTAAACCAACTATCAATTATAGGACATTACCTCCTCTTCCAGGATTAGATAATCAAATGAAATCAACTGTGGAGAAATTGGATAAAAGGATCCCCTGAGGGATGTGAAGACTCAAGTCTTGGAAACCAAGAACCTCAGGTTTGGAAGGGTACTTTCAAGATCATCTTGTCTGTCCAGCTGTCTGAAAATTGAATCTCTTCATCAACAATGAATATACAACCTCATATGAGCCAGAAAGTGATGGGGAACTCAAGGCTATGCTTCAAGACTGGACTGCCAAGTTGAACAATCTCTAAGCAGCCAACATTGTTCTTTCAGCCTTTCACTCCCCAGTCTCCCACTGGTGCCCCTTACAAGATCAAGTCTAACTCATCTGCTCATGACTGTCTTCACACGTTTAAAGATAACTACCATGTTCCACTAAAGAATTCATCCAGATGAAGTATTTTCAGTTCTTCATATCTTACTGTTTTTCATTTCTTCAGCATTGAGAACTTGTCCTTACGAATAATATCCAAATAGTCTATTAACCTATTTAAATATGGTGCCATCAATTAAATAAAGTCTTAGGTTTGGCCAGTGAAGAAAGGGGGCAGGTATCAACTTCTTCATTCTAGACCAATTTTTCTTAAAGTGTGTTCCTCAGAACACAGAACCTGGGAAATGCTTCATGGAAAAAAAAAATTGTAGCCAGGGGCCAGTGTTGTGGTGCAGCAAGTTAAATTATTACCTGTGATGCAACATCCATGTGGGTAACTTTTAAGTGCACTGACTGTTTCACTTCTGATCCAACTTGCTGCTAATTCGCTTGGGAAAGCAGCAAAAGATGGCCCAGGTTCTCAGGCCCATGTACCCATGAGGCAATCCCAGATGGAGTCCCAGGCTCCTGCCTTTGGCCTGACTTAGCCCCAGCTGTTGCAGCCATTTGGAGAGTTAACCAGCAGATGAAAAATTTCTTTCTCTCTCTCTCTCTCCCTCTCTGTCTCTCTTTTTTCCCCTCCTCTCCTCTTTCGCTGTAACTCTGCCTCTCAAATAAATAAATAAATCTTTAAAAAAAATTGTAGCCAAAAAATTTGGAAATTACTGTATCCTGTATCCATATTCCCTTTTGCTTGATGATTTGCTATTTATATTAGCATATTGTTGATGCTGAATTCTTTAGCAGCCCTGGAAAGTAGTCTTTGGCCTCACAACTTCATATAGCTTTGTTCATCCATTATTTCCAAAATTATTATGCCACAGAACCATTCTCCAATTATTTTTTCTCATCTAAACCTTTTCATATTCCACTAATATTTTGGGAATTTCAGAAATTCTTTTCTACATACAGCACTTCAATCCATGATTCCTTTTTGGTATTTAGTCCTATGACACTATGGACTCATGTTGAGCTTCTTTATCTTCTCAACCTTTCATTCTTTCTCACCTTGCTCTACTAAATCACATGACTTCTCCTTATCATTTTTCATTAGTGTTTTTAGACTCAGCTGTTGGAACGCTTCCCTATCTCCATTGAATTGTATATTGCCAAAGCAGCCCATCCTTTCAACTTGTTGAAGTTTTTGGATCCAGAGTTTTCTCTGCCCACCAGCTGTACATAATTTTCAAGTTTGATGAGCTTGCCTCCTTTCTTCCATCTCAGGCCGACGCTAGACTCTTCTTTGCCTTATTTAATCCTTAGAACAACTTTGCTAGTAGTTGGTAGTGACTGAGAGTCAGGCAATGTTAGTCTCATTTTACAGGTGGTTGAGCTTGTCATTCAAAGATGGTGCCCATTGAACCATGACTCCAGGTAATCACGCCTACTGCCTGTGCAGTTCTCTTGCACTTTAAAATGAGGCTGGGCCTTTGGCTTGCTTTAGCCAGCAGGAGACAGCAAAGGTGATGCTGTGCTGGCACTGGACCTGAATCTTAATAAGGCTTTTTGGGAGCCCTAAGCCATGGCTTTAAGAAGTTTAGATGCAGAGACTTATTGAAGAGGCTGTGTGAATAAACACATGGAGATGAAGAAGATTTATTTGGAGATAAAGGGGGTGGGGTAGGGGGAGGAGGGAGAGAAAGATTCAATTTTTCCAGTATCTTCACTGTGCCCATATGGGATGCTGGTGTTGCGGGTGGTGACTTAACTCATTACACCACAACGCTGGCCCCTATGATCACATAGCCATATACGATCCTCTGTATATGCCCATTTAACAGTAGGGATAATGTAGAACAATACTTCATATCTGTGATTTTGGAGGAAGAGGTAGATAGAACCAGGGATCTTTTGCTCTACCTAGACAGACCACTGTTAGAAATATGATATTCAGACCGGCGCCGTGGCTTAACAGGCTAATTCTCCGCCTTGCAGCACCGGCACACCGGGTTCTAGTCCCAGTCGGGGCGCCGGATTCTATCCTGGTTGCCCCTCTTCCAGGCCAGCTCTCTGCTATGGCCCGGGAAGGCAGTGGAGGATGGCCCAAGTGCTTGGGCCCTGCACCCGCACGGGAGACCAGGAGAAGCACCTGGCTCCTGGCTTTGGATCAGCACGATGCGCCGGCCGCAGCGGCCATTGGAGGGTGAACCAGCGGCAAAAAGGAAGACCTTTCTCTCTCTTTCTCTCACTATCCACTCTGCCTGTCAAAAAAAAAAAAAAAAAAGAAAGAAAGAAAGAAAAGAAAGAAATATGATATTCAATTATCTAGGTTAAACATGACTTATTGTCTTTTGAGTCGGATTTTTTTAAAAAATATTTTTATTTATTTGAGAGTCAGAATCATTGAAAGATAGAGAGGGAGGGAGGGAGGGAGGGGGGAGAGAGAGAGCACTTCCAATATGCAAGTCAAATCATTCAGGTAGTAGATAAAACTAATGTCCTGTTTAAGAAATAACTGGCACCATCATAATGCTAAATAATGATGAGAATGAGACAGATTAGAAAAGATTTTGTGGGTAAAAATGAAAATCAGAGTACATCTGAATATTTTATTCAACTGTTATTTGGCCCCATGCTAAACTCAGAAAGTGAATAAAGCATATTAAATTGATTCATCTGCAGATTTCAGAGTGTATGACTAGATCCGTACATTCCAGAAAATCATTAACAGCACCACTCAATCTAATTATATGAATTTTGCAGGCATCCTGCTGTGACAATAATTGAAAACAATGTCAACTATTTTGATTTCCTAAAATTACTGTATCTTCAGGCCAATGAAAATGTTTTCACGTTTCTAATTCATAGAATCTTTTTTCTTGCCATGAAGAGAAGTTTGATATTGTAGTGGAAATTGTTCATTACATTTCAAGGAGTGATAATCCTTGGAAAGGATTTGTCTATAAAGGGTGGGTGGGAGGAAGAGTACCTGATACAACTATGTTTCAAAACTTTGAAGATAGATCTGGGTTTGCCTGCAGACATAGAAAGAAATTTATAACTTCTGAAACAAAAAGAGGTTATGACAAATTAAGTTTCTTTGTTATAAGCAAGAGAAACTGAGTCAGGTTACTTTAACGATAGCTGTTTTAAAAATCATCACAGGGGCCAGCATTTGGGGTAGAGGATAATAAGATTATTTGAGACTCCTGCATCCCGTATCTGAGTTCCTGGGTTCAAATCCTGACTCTGCTTCCGATTTCAGTTTCTTGCTAATGCAGACTCTGGGAGGGGAGGCAGCAGGTGATGGCTCAAGTAACTGGGTCCCTGACATCCACATGGGAGACCTGGATTAAGCTCCAGGCTTCCCAGCTTTCTAGCTTCTGTTCTCCCAAGCCATTGTGGGCAACTGGAGAGTTAGCCAGTGGAAGGAATTTCTTTCTCTCTCTCTCTCTCTCTATATATATATATATATGTGTGTGTGTGTGTGTGTGTGTGTGTGTGTGTGAAATAATTTTTTAAAAACAGATTATAGGGGCTGGCATTGTGGTGTAGTGGGTAAAACTGCTTTCTGTGATGCCGGCATCCCATATGGGCACCAGTTCGTGTCCATTTCTGATCCAGTTCCACTTCTGATCCAGCTCCCTGCTAATGTACCTGAAAAAGCAGTGGAGAATGGCCCAAGTGCTTGGGCCCCTGTCACCCATGTGAGAGACCTAGAAGAAGCACCTGGCTCCTGGCTTCAGCCTGGCCCAGCACTGGGTGTTATGGCCATCTGGGGAGTGAACAAGTGGATGGAAGATCTCTCTCTGTGTCTATCTCTCTGTAACTCTGACTTTCAAATAAATAATTAAAAAAAAAATAAAGGTTATAAGAATAGTTGACTCAGAGCCCTATTGACCCCACTAGACCTACAGGTCATCACCATTATCAAGCACTAGCATGGAGAATGCATTAACTGCCCATCAACTTTGCTCCCTGAGCATCTGATTGGTCAGCCTGCTAAGGAATTCATCCTAAGTTTCTTTCATAAGAGCTATGTACCACATCCCCCTGGCACTGCACAGACTTCAGAATTCTTGCAAATAAAACAAAGGATTTGGTTGTGAGGACAATCTGAATTAAATTTCTTTAGAAATTTTTCTTTGAAAACTTGATTATTTCTGGTGTCTGGTCAAAATTCATCCTGGGAAGACTGGAGAGGCCAGGCTGGCCAAAATTAAACCTACAGTGCAGGCAATTCTGAGGATCACAGTTCCTTTCACGATCTAAAACAACATTTTTGTTCCTCACATCAACGTCCTGCCTCAGTTTTCTTCTCTACCCAAGCTTGTCCCATTATTTCACCTAAATACTCAGCATCCCTCACTAACTCTACCTCTCCCCACCCCAACTGTTACCATCCCACCTCCTTCCACTTTCTGTTGCATCTTGCTCCCCAGGCCACATGAGAGACCCACCCTAGTGTTTGAAGAAGGAAGAATAAGGAGGGGAAGAGGCAAGGTGAGGCCATCTGCAGAGGAAAGACTTTGTTATTACTGGCAAGGCTGCAGCAGGAGTGATACTTATTCTGGTACCCAGGCATGGTTAGAAATCCAAATGCATTTGCAATACAAACTGGCCAAAGGTGGGCCCTGTGTGGTCTGCTAGCTCTAGACTGCTAGCTCAAAGCCTGCCAGCACCAAATTCACATTTTTACACATCCCAATGCTTTAAATATAGTCCTAAGAAGCATATGTGTGGTCATTTAGAGCCTGCCTGTTTTGTATATCCCACAAAACTTTACCTAACATCTGCTGGCCGTATGTTAGACAAATCCTGTAGCTGTTAAGAACTGCACAGAGCTGCTGCCCCCTGAGCCAGCGGTACCCCATCTTGCTGCCATTGCTTAGACAAGCTCTCCCCTCCCCCTAGGGTGCCTTTGCCCTCTTCCTCTTCCGGGTGCCATCCTTATGCCCTTCACTGTCTCTGAAGGTCTCCTGGTGTGAAGGGCCTCCAGTCTCATACAATTCTGTCTCGACATGGCCCAATATGCTTGTTGTGCAACACTGACATCTTGTCCTTTCTTTCATCAGCCCTGAAATTCTCAAACTAGCCACAGTACATTATCTTATCCCCGATTCAGGACCAAATTTCAGCTAAATCATGGGTTCAATTGGCTGCTGTGGACGAATTTGGAAACAGCCCTCAGGATTTGGTACTGTGACCAGTTGTGTCAGTGTCCTAGAACTGTGGGTGCTTGGGATGTGGAACTATCAGTACTAATACTGGGAAAGGCCTTGGGCACATCACCGTGAGTTGATCATCCCCAGAAATAACTATTTCTGTGAGAAATACATTCCACACCTGAAGAGCTAGTTTCAAGTCAATTTAGTGAATACAACTTTTGGAAGCAGCCCACTGGACAGTACCTGCACTCACTTCATTCACCTGCCCCTTTTCAGTGGGGCAGACACTGATCTCTCAACATGATTTTCTGACAGCTTGAACTGGATATCTTCATGCTCATAGTTCACAGAGAACAAACCCAGGATGCCAAGGCTTGTCAAGACGATAGTTATGACTTGGCTAAAACTCAAAGGAAGATTTTATAGTGGTCTAAGAAAGGAGCCAAGAAAGAGTTACAGTATTTCTTTAGAAATTTTTCTTTGAAAACTTGATTATTTCTGGTGTCTGGTCAAAATTCATCCTGGGAAGACTGGAGAGGCCAGGCTGGCCAAAAGCCCAGTTGTCAAGGCAGCTGCCCTTGAAGTCTTGTGGGAAATTTTATCACCAACAAGATGCCAAGGTCAGCCCTGCAGGTGGGAAAGGCTTATGGTTGAAAATCACTGACAAAAACAATGAACCCAACTCAAAGCTCTTTGAGTTATGCACATAAATTTTGTGAAGCTCTCAGCAATTTCTGAATCTGTTTTCTTGGCAGCAGCAGAAAAACAACAGTAGCAGTAAAACTCTGTGGGAGTGGAATTACTCCCCAAATTTCAGTTTTCAAAAACACCTTGCTTGATGTGCTTTTGTTAAAAACTAAATTTATTGTTTATTTAATTGCAAGGCAGAGAAACAGAGGGAGATACAGAGACAGACAGACAGTGGTCTTCCATTTGCTGATTCATTCCTCAAATTCCTGCAATGGCTGTCCCAGACGAAAGCTAGGAGCCAAGAATTCAGTCAAGTCTCCCATGTAAGTAGCAGGGACCCAACCCCTTGAGCACCTCCTAGGGTGCAAACTAGTGGCAAACTAGAATTGGAAATGGAGCGAGCACTCAAACCCAAGCACTCCAATGTGGAATGTGGGTGTCCCATGTAGAATTTTAACTGCTACTGAAATGCTTAGCCCTTATTATGCTGTTAACAGACCTTCACCTCAGTCTATGGAAAAAAAAAGCATATTATGATGTTTGTGTTTGTTTGTGTTTTCCCTAAAAACAGGGTCCAGAAAAGAACCTGGGTGTGGCTTGTTTATTTGGGAGGTGGATACAGGAAACAGGATTGACAGACTGGAAAATGAGGAAAGAGAGGAAAGAAAAGTGCATTATCAAGATTACTGCCATGAGCAGTGTGAGCTCAGTTCTATTAGAAACACTAAAAAGCAAAAAAACGCCTTTGAGTCAGGAGCTTAGGAGCAGCTTGGCTGGGCAGTTCTGGCTCAGGGTCTTTCATGAAGTTGTGCTTGGATGCCAGCTGGAGCTGTAAGAAGCTAGAAACTTGTCTGGGGCTGGAGGATTTTCTCAAAGGTGACTCACTCTGTGGCCTACAAATTAGCATTGGCCTTGAGCAGTAGGTCTCAGTTTCTCTCTGTGAGAACCTCTCTACATGGCTGCTGGCTTCCCCCAAAGTAAGTGACCTAAGAAAACGGAACACAGTAGGCATTTCCTGAGGTAGCCTGGGAAGTCCCAGTCTGTCACTTCTTCCGTATGCTATTAATTGCACAGACCAGCCCTGGTTAAGTGTGGAAGAGACGACGTGAAGACATAAATTTCAGGATGACAAAATTATTGGTAGTAACCATGGAGGATGGCTTTCCTTTAGCCTGTTTTCTATTAATATTGTTGAGAGGATGAAAGGAGATACTGCGTACAACATTATGAATACATTGCCTGATATAGTGAGCGCTCAACAAATATTAGTTATCACTATTGTTATGAGCTTCTCTCTTCTACCCAGCAGAAGACCATCTTCATAGCAGCTGAATACTAATTTACAAACATTACAGAAAGAGCTGGAGGCTACTCTGTATCCATGTAGTAAAAAATTTAAGTTTTGAATAACAAGCTTTATCTGAAACTTGAGAGCTCTCTTAGCTGGAGAGCTGTGGTATAGTCATATAGTCATCTCTGCATCCAACATAAACCACCCTTGTTAGCTATACACATCCTCTTGTGAACACCTCCCCCCACTCACCCAACCCACATTACTCTTGTCATGCTAAGAAATGGTCCCTTGAGAGCTTCTGGGGATTGTAGGGACTCACCTGTGTCCATCACACTAAGGTTGTGTGTTTCCTGTGGGTCTTAATTCCTCCCACCCAACCCTTATACTCCTGAATTTTTCTGATTCCTCTTAAATCCTCAACTGAGCGGTGTGTTATTGCATTCTCCCTTTCCCCGTCTGGTGAAGCAGTGATGGATGAATAAATCCAATGTCCTTGGCATGAGAAAAATGCATTGTCCAATTGCTAGAGCTGCAAAATATCTCCCATTTGTACTTTGGAGACTAACTTGATGCCACTACTGTTTTATTGTTGCTTTTCCTCTCCAACTGTTGTTGAGGACTCATTTTGCTTTCTTGATATTCAACCATGGTTGTGTTTGTTTTGACATCTAGTAAAAGCCTTTAAAGCAATGGTTCTCAGTCTTAGATACTCATTATAATTGCCTAAGAGTTTTATAGAACTCTAACATCCCACCTGCACATCAGATCAGTTGCATAAGTATCTCTTGCCATGGAATTCAGGCATCAGCATTTTTTTAAGTTTCTTATGTTGATTATAATGTGTAGCCAAGTTTGAACACAGTGACTCTCAAACTTTCTAACCTTAGAACTTCTTGCCTTTCTTAAAACTTATTGGGGCTAGCATAGTGGGTAAAGCTGCCACCAGCAACACCAGTATCCCATGAGTGCCAGTTCATGTCCTGGCTGTTCCACTTCCAATCCAACTTCTTTGTAATGGCCTAGGAAAAGCAGAACAAGATGGCCCAATTATTGGGGACCCTTCCACCCACATGGAAGACCTGGAAAAAGTTCCTGGCCCCTGATTTTGGCCTGGGCCATCTGGGGAGTGAACTGGTGGATGGAAGATCTCTCTCTCTCTCTCTCTCTCTCTTTTGCCCCCCCCCCCCCGCCGTAACTCTGACTTTCAAATAAATAATTAAATCTTAAAAAAAACTTATTGAGGACTCTAGAGTTTTAATTTTTGTGAATTATATCTAGATATTTGAAGTACTAGAAATTAAAATAGAAAGTGTTGAATTACTAATTCACTTAAACGTAATAACAATAATTCCATTATATGTTAATATAAATAATATTTTTATTAAAATAGCTACAGGAGTATTTAGTCCTTGATTAAAATACTCTTTATTTTTTAAAGATTTATTTTATGTATTTGAAAGAGTTACAGAGAGAGGTAGAGTCAGAGAGAGAGAAAGAGAGAGAGAGAGAGAGATATCTTCCATCACTGCTTCACTCCCCAAATGACCACAACGGCCGATTTGAAGCCAGGAGCCAGGAGCTTCCTCCGGGTCTCCCATGCAGGTGCAGGGACCCAAAGACTTGGGCCATTTGCTACTATTTTCCCAGGCCATAGCAGAGAGCTGGATCAGAAGTGGAGCAGCTGGATCTTGAACTGGCATTCATATGGGGCGGGTGTGCTTCAGGGTGGGGCTTTAACCCGCTGCACCACAGTGCTGGCCCCGATTGAAATACTCTTGCCACCCAGCTCCAACTCCTGACTCCATCTTACCTCCAGTGTGTGCCTTGGGAGGCAGCTGTGATGGCTCAAGTAATTAGGTTCTTGCCATCTACACAGGAGAGCTGGATTGAGTTCCCACTTAACCCGGGGTCACTGAGGGCATCTGGGGAGTAAACCAGTGAATGTGGGCTCTGTATTGTCTGCCTGTCAGTCCCTCTGTCTCATTCTCTCTCAAATCAGTTTTTTAAAGATTTATTTTATTTATTTTGAAAGGTAGAGTTACAGAGAGAGAGGAAGAGAGAGGTCCTCCATCCACTGGTTCACTCCTCAAATGGCCACAACAATCAGGGCTGGGCCAGGCCAACCCAGGAGCTTCCTCTGAGTCCCACGTGGGTGCAGGGGCCCAAGGATCTGTGCCATCCTCTGCTGCTTTCCCAGGTGCATTATCAGGGAGCTGGATCAGAAGTGGAGCAGCCAGGACGAAAACCAGCACCCATATGGGATGCCAGTGCTGTAGGCGGCAGCTTAACCTGCTGCGCCAGATTGCCTGCCCCACAAGTCAATTTTTAAAAATTAAAAGAAAAACAGATATACTTTTGAAAATAAAAAAAGAATAGCGGCACTTAAAATTTATGTGAGTGGCAAAAAGACAGTAATAAGACAGAGAGAGTTCCCTTCTGCTGGTTCATTTCCCAAATGCCTGCAATGGCCAGGGCTGCACCAGGGCTGAAGCCAAAAACTGGGATTATAATCTGTGTCTCCCACACGGTGGCAGGAACCCAGCTACAGGAGCCATCACTGCTGTGTCGCAGGCCCTGCCTTGGCAGGATGCTGGAGTCAGGAACTGCCCTAAGGCACTTTGATGGGGAATATGGCATTTTTTGTTAATTTGACAGAGTTATAGACAGAGAGAAAGGTCTTCCTTCCGTTGGTTCACTCCCCAAATGGCCGCCACAGCCAGCGATGCACCGATCTGAAGCCAGGTGCCAGGTGCTTCCTCCTGGTCTCCCATGTGGGTGCAGGGACCCAAGCACTTGGGCCATCCTCCACTGCCTTCCCAGGCCACAGCAGAGAGCTGGCCTGGAAGAGGGACAGCCGGGACTAGAACCCGGCACCCATATGGGATGCTGGCGCCGCAGGCGGAGGATTAACCAAGTGAACCAAGACGCCGGCCAGGAATATGGCATCTTAACCACTAAGCTAAATGCCTGCCCCTGCGGGTGGTGTTCTAAAGCTATTTAATGTCTATTCTAATTTTAAAATGGTTGGATTTTCATATTTCCTTTGCATTCAAATAGGTTGAGGGTTCAATCTGTCCTGGGGGAGGGTCTCCGGAGATTCTGTATGTTCATGACGAGAGTAAAGAAGGCAAATTTTTGTATTAGAATGAAGACAGTTTTGATTTGGGGGATTTCCCTGTGAGTCCCCAGGCTGCACTTTGGAAACTGTAGCTCTAGAAGACTACAGGTAAATTAGGTAAGAGTCCCGCCACCATCACATCTCCTTTTATTTTTTAATTATTTGAGAGCCAGAGTTACAGACAGAGAAAGGTTGCAGGTGCCCAAGCAGGTGAGCTGGATCCGAGCCGGCGCTGCAGGCGGAGGCTTAGCCAACTACACCACAGCGGCAGCTCAGGACCCTTCCGTTTCTCCTTTCCAAGGCCTTCTGTGCTCCGCGCCCTTACTACTGTTGGCCTCTAGAGGGAGCCAGAGGCCCTTTACGCCAACACCAGCAAGCACGCTGGTGCCCTGGTCAGGTAAGTACTACTCCAGGAAGTACTAGGTTAGGGCAGGGAGCCCTTGGTAAAAAGGAGTTAAGGTCTTGACTACTTGTTTTCCTCCTCCTTCACCTCTCTCTTTTTAAAAAAAATATTTATTTATTTGAAAGGCGGAATTACAGAGAGGCAGAGAGAGAGGTCTTCCATCCGCTGGTTCTCTCCTCCAACGGCCACAACGGCTGGAGCTTCTTCCTAGTGCAGCAGCCGGGTCTCAAACAAGCGCCCGTCCTGGGGTGCTGGTATCCAAGGCGGTGGCTTTACCCGCTAGGCCACAGCGCAGGCCCCCTCTGTCTTGCCTCCCCCTCTCCTTTAAAAACTTGTGAGGCTCTTGGTATTTCTGTGAAGAGAGCTTCCCCCTAGTACTCCAGTTGGTAAAATAAAAGACAGCTGGAGGCCAGAGTAGAGCCCGGAACATGGTTCCCACCCTTCACACTCCCGAAACGTACCCGCACTGTTTCAGGTGCAGCTGCCCGTAGCACTACCACAAAAACGTTGGCTTCGGCAGGTGAGACTCATGAGTCAGGCGCCTCAGAAGATTCTAACCTCGGCGCTCTGAGGACGGTGCTCTGAGGAACGGCGCCTGAAGACGCCGTGCGTGCCGCCCGAGCCGTCGAGCCCGCGGCCTCCTCACAGTTTCAGGTCAGTGTCCCGCCGACTGGCGCGCTCTGTGGGTCCCTCGGCGATGGGGTCCGTGTCTGCGAGGGGCTCTCATTCGGTGAGGCTGGAGCCCGCTGGGACGCAGCATCTGACTTCCCAGCGCTCAGCACGCCGCAGGGCGCTTCCACCTGTGCTGACAGCATCATGTGATTGTTGTCCTTTATCCTAGCCATGGCTGTGCTCTTCCATGGCTGCTTCGTTTTCAGATATCAAACCAGCTACTAGTCATGAGGAAAACCACACTTAGTGATTAGTATATAATCCTTTGTATATAGTGCTGGTTTACAGTTTGCTAGCGTTTTGTTGAGGATTGCGTATGTCTTCAATATAAATATTTGCTGAATGAGTGTATACAGATGTAAATGAAGGGTATTTTGAGAAGGAAATTTGCACATGCTTTTTGAAAATTCAAGGACATCAGATTGAGTATCCTTGAAGAGTCTGACAAGACACATAGCAGGATCACCCTGTGGAAAGCTGATAGTTATGTTGAAACAGAAAAGACACTGATTGGCATCAAAAGACAGGGATAACAGCCTGATTTTGCTAATTTCCAGGTTATAGAAATTGTGTGGCTGTTTTGACAGACTCTGCTTCTTCATGTACCTACTGGAATGGAGGGAAAGACTGAGGAAGAGATGTTTGAGTTAGTAACCTTGTACATAACTTGTAGCTCCAATAATGCAGATTTAAAGAGAACATTTTACATGTGTTTGTAATTCTCATTTAATGTCTCTGGAATTATGGGGTGAAAGTATATAAATTATTTCAACATAGAGTCTATGTATAGGAGCACAAAAAAGAAAATAATTAATCCTCTTTAAAGGATTGTAATCAATAGGAGTTTGATGATTACAGAAGACAAATTAGGGAGAGGGGTTTTCCTGTATTTATCCTAGTATGTTTTATGTTAATGAGTTTTTGTTTTAAATTCTTCAAGAGATTTTTAGACCACCACTGCGGCTCAATAGGCTAATCCTCTGCCGGTGCTGTCCCGGTTGCTCTTCCAGTCCAGCTCTCTGCTGTGGCCCGGGAAGGCAGTGGAGGATGGCCCAAGTGCTTGGGTCCCTGCACCCACATGGGAGACCAGGAGGAAGTACCTGGCTCCTGGCTTCGGATCAGCGTGGTGCGCCAGCGCACTAGCAGCCATTGGGCGGTGAACCAATGGAAAGGAAGACCTTTCTCTTTGTCTCTCTCTCTCACTGTCCACTCTGCCTGTAAAAAAAAGATTTTTAGTTGCTTCTCATGGAATTTTTAAAATTTATTTGAGAGGTAGAGTTACAGACAGTGAGAGGGAGAGACAGAGAGAAAGGTTTCCATCCACTGGTTCACTCCCCAAATGGCCGCAAGGGTTGGAGCTTCGCTGATCCAAAGCCAGGAGCCAGGTGCTTCTTCCTGGTGTCCCCTGTGGGTGCAGGGGCCCAAGGACTTGGGCCATCTTCCACTGCTTTCCCAGGCCATAGCAGAGAGCTGGATCAGAAGAGGAGCAGCCGAGACTCAAACCAGCTCCCACATCGGATGCCGGAGCTTCAGGCAGAGAATTAACCTACTACTGCGCCAGGGTTTCCCCCCTCCCTGCTTTTTTTGGGTGACATGGAATCTACAGTGAACTCCATAGTGTGTTCTTATCTTGCTAAAGAAATCTAAATTTTCTGGACTGAGTATCTGACTGAAATTAATTTGAGCAGAAAGTAAGACCTATAATTTTAGATGCCTTTAGATATAATAGTCTGTGGATAGAGGATAGACTGGGTCTATTGAAAGTCGTCTCTCTCAAATTGTACTTGTTATGTCACCACTATTCCAGCAGATGGCACACTTTTTAAGTTAAGTGCCTTCATACATAAGATTTCATATTTTTTTTTTCTTTTTAAATGTTTTATTTATATGAGAGAGAGAGAGAAAGAGAAAGTGAATTCCAATCTTCTGATTTCACTCCCCATATGTCCACCATGGCTGGGGCTGAGCTAGGGCCAAAGCCAGGAACCAGGAATTCAAGGTGTCCCATGTAGGTGGCAGGAACCCAATTTCTTGAACTAACATGGCTGCCTCCCAGGGTCTGCGTTAGCAAACAGCTAGAATCAGTTATCGGATTCGGGGATGGATTGAACCCAGTGACTCAAGCATGGGGTGTGGGATACTAACCAGTATGTTAACTGTTAGGACAGATTCCCACCCTCATGTTCTTTTTCATGGGCTTTAATTTTTGTGTTTATCACCACCATAAGTTTCATAGGGAGTATGAAGCATAAATTATGCAAAATAAGTTCAATATTTAAATTATAAACAATAAGCAGTCAGTGGACACTTTTCCCAAGAGAACGAATATGGGTCATAATGAACATTTGGCCGGAAGGATGCTGCCACAAAAGCTGTGTTCAAACATGAAGGTTAAGGGTTAAAGCTGCGGCAGCCACCCAGAAAACCTACACCAAAACAAGTGCTTTTGGAATATCTAGGCTCAACTGAAGATTGCTTTGACTTAGTTCAAATAATATCTTAATTTTTTGGCATTTAAAAATCTTCCCACAGATAAATGATGAGCAAAGTATCGATTATGACTGTGTGTAGACATCATGGTGGAGTAAGTAGATCATTAGACCCAACTTTGATTTTTATCTCCTGCTCTGTACTAGTCTTTAATCACTTCCCTTCTCTGGGTCTCGCTGTGCTCAAGCATAAAATAGTGTCATTTGCCTACTTCACAGGTTGTTGAGCTAATCAAGTGAGAAAATAAATATAAAGAAGCCTTTTAAAGTAATCAGCTGTGTTCATGTAAGTTGTGTTTTAGAACAAGAAACACTTGGTCTTGGAACTTTCTCTAAGGCCACAGTATGAGGGAGTAGCACAGCCCTGTTTCTTAGAGGAGGGCCACTTCACTCAAAGCTTTCAAATAAGAAGCATTTGTCAGGGCAGGTGTTTGGCCCACAGGTTAAGATGCCCACATTCCTTATTAGGGTACCTGGGTTTGATTCCTGGCTCCAGCTTCAGATTCCAGCTTCCTGCTAATGCAGACACTGGTAGGCAGCAATGAAGGCGGGAGTAATTGGGTTCCTGCCACCCATGTAGGAACTGGCCCTCAAATTACAGCAGAAATCTACATCTCATATTATAATAAAATCTCATTTTATTCAACAAATATGTAATAAATCCTACTCTGTGCCTGCCATTGAGGTTAGTTAGGCACAGGGGATACTTGCATGAAAAAACCAGACATGATCTCTCTTCTGTGGGCGCTTCTATTGATGCAAGGAGCAATAGTAACTGGATTTTGTTTGTTTGCTCATCTAATTGGATACGGATGAACTTTAGGGAAGTTTGAATTTTCTCCACTTACGCATTTACTTAGAAATGATGAGGACATTTCTGGGCCCTTAAGTAAAGATACCAATTTTGGTTTGTAAAGCTCATCTCACTTTTGAGCAAAATTTCATTAACGAGGCAAAGTTTCATTAACAAATAAAATTAAAAATTCATTAACAAGTCAGTTTTGTTCCCAGTCAATATTAGTCACTGAGCACTTACTGCAGAGAATCTAAGAGGTGGATGCTAAATACTAAAAATGCCTTCTGGTTTTCCAAACTTTTTTTTTTTTGACAGGCAGAGTGGACAGTGAGAGAGAGACAGAAAGGTCTTCCTTTTTGCTGTTGGTTCACCCTCCAATGGCTGCTGCGGCCAGTGCATCGCGCTGATCTGAAGCCAGGAGCCAGGTGCTTCTTCTGGTCTCCCATGCGGGTGCAGGGCCCAAGCACTTGGGCCATCCTCCACTGCCTTCCCGGGCCATAGCAGAGAGCTGGCCTGGAAGAGGGGCAACCGGGATAGAATCTGGCGCCCCAACCGGGACTAGAACCCGGTGTGCCAGTGCCGCAAGGCGGAGGATTAGCTGTTAAGCCACAGCGCTGGCCTAAACTTTTTTCTGAAAATCAGATCCTTGAGAACAAAGGGCCTTAAATAAACATGTAATAATATTTGCTGTTTGGGCCGGCGCCACGGCTCAAAAGGCTAATCCTCGTCTTGCGGCGCCGGCACACCGGGTTCTAGTCCCGGTCTGTGCGCTGGATTCTGTCCCGGTTGCCCCTCTTCCAGGCCAGCTCTCTGCTATGGCCCAGGAGTGCAGTGGAGGATGGCCCAAGTCCTTGGGCCCTGTACCCCATGGGAGACCAGGAGAAGCACCTGGCTCCTGCCTCCAGATCAGTGCGGTGCGCCGGCCGCAGCGGCCATTGGAGGGTGAACCAACAGCAAAGGAAGACCTTTCTCTCTGTCTCTCTCTCTCATTGTCCACTCTGCCTGTCAAAATAAATAAATAAAATAAATATTTGCTGTTTGCACAGTGTTTTTAGTTCACAAAATAGTTTTCAGATGTAATCTCACTTATGATGTTCTACAATCCCATGCATGGGTGCTCTTTCCATTTGCAGTTGAGGAAACTAAGGTTCAGAGACAGTGGATAGCCTGCTCAGAGTTGAGGCACCACTGAGACTCAAACACACATTTTTCTGGATCCAGATCTCAAGACCACATCTTTCCCCTCTTCAGAAAGTGAAAGTATCATCTGACTTTTTGAGGTTTTAGCTCCTTTTTAGGTGTGCCCTAAGTCAGATTGTCAAGAAAGACAGTTTAGTTACTAAAATGATGTGAGCAAACTTTGGAATATTTTTTCCTCTAAATTTGTCCAAGTTCCTCAGTCCTAAAGATCTAAAGGTTAATAAAATCAGCAATTACCACCACTGGTACAGACTATACCCAAAGTCTATTTCCAGTCTTCCCGTCATCTCTAACCCAGTAATACTACAGAAATGCATCAATATAAGCAGAACAGGGATGGGAATGTTTCCCCAACACTTCCTAAATGAAGCTCTGCTTAGGTATAAGAACTTTTAACACAGATTCGGACTTAAACTCTATTTAAAGAAAGAGATAATACTACTAAATGAGGTAGCCCATAAAGATCTGAAAGCAAGGAAGAGCACAGATTATCCATTAAAATAAAATGTTAAGGAAACTCTAGTCCAAAAGGTCAGGGGTGGCTACTCGTGGGAAAACACCTGAGCTGGTTTAGAATGTGAGGCAGGGGAGCAGGCACTTGGTTCAATGCCTGGGACACTCATATCCCGTAACGGAGTGTGTAATTTAAATGCCAGCTACTCTGCTTCTGATTCTACTTCCTGCTAACACACACCCTGGGAGGCAGCAGGTGATGCCTCAAGTAGTGGTGTCCCTAATACCCAAATGGGAGACCCAAATGGAGTTCCAGTCTTCTGGCTTCAGCCCTGGCTATTGTAAGCATTTGAGTAGTGAACCAGAGGGATGAGACAGCTCTGTCTTTCAAATAAAATTTTTAAAAAATTAGAATGTGAGGCAAAGTTAGACATTCACCTGCCAAAGATGGCTGTACTGTTGGGTGAGTAATCTGCATTTTTGTAATTCTGAGTGATGCAGTTTATCTTCATGCACCTGCTGGTTACCAGCTGTAAGTAAGCAATGCTCCGTGTGGACCTTGGTTGGCCTTTCAGTCTATGCAAGGTAGAAATTGGACTGCAAGGAAGAAAGTAAAAGAATAGAAAGAAGAAAGAGAACAGAAAGGTGTAGAGTTGTTGGTACACACAGCACTCCTAGGATCCATCTGTGTCATGGTTTTCCCTCCCAGGGTTAAACTGAGATGAGATTAAAAATTTTCTAAGTCCTCATCTTTTTTGCTTTCTGTCAGATTCTTTCGCATATCATAGGCCCACAACAAACATTTATGAGCCCAGGGTAAAAATACGAAGAAGGTCCATATACCTTATGTCTACATATCTAAAATTCATAAACTTAAAATGTATAAACCCACTGAGCAACTGGGAACTGTTGTATCTTGACAAATGTATGTTTATAATGATGTAGAGAGTCAGGTTTGAGTTTAGAACAAATCAGACTATAAACAAGGCTGGAACATAATGGCATAGAAAGAGTTGTGTCCTGATTCCCCAGGGCACTTTTCTCCTCTTCCCACTCCTGAACTCTGTCCTGAAGGAACCATGAGGGGCCTCAGGCAAGTGCTATGGCTGTGCCAGGCTGCCCATCTGAGCTCTGTCCACCCCACACAGCAGCCGGGCCTTGATTGCCCTTTATAAATGTTGGGGTTTTCACACCAGCAATGTAATCTCTTCCCCAAAGTTTGGGCTTGGGAACAAAGTCTGCAGAGGCCCTATAAGTGTCCTCAAGTCATTTGGCCAAAGTGAGGAAAGCATTGCTGAATTGCAAGTGAGCGCTTCCCTTTGGCCCAATGGATTCCTCACTCCATAAAATGGCCAGGGCTTGGGCAGAGCCAAAGCCAGAGCAAAAGCCTCTAAGTGGTGTGTCCCAGGGCACTGCAGGGGGACTCTCCTTGCCTGGATCTAAGAATGCTATGGCTCTGTCCTGGTTTCTGCTCAATTTTCTAATTATACAAAATGCATCGAATGTTCTCTTTCAAATAGCCTTGGAGATAGGGGCTGATGTACTGCCCTTCCCCCACCCCAGTATGCTACCCTCTGTTTCAGATAAACTTAGATAATAAAGCATTTACTAAATGAAATCCAATTCACCAGCATTCTGTGTGATCAGACATCACCTAATGAATTGTACATTTTATTGTCATTGTTTGATTTTGGCTGGTAGATAAGCACAAGAACCTTTCAGTCTTCATTTTCAGCCACCACTCTTGCTTTCTCTGATCTCGTTAGTAAACCTTTAGGCTCACTTCCTCATTGGGTTAATGTAAACTTAATTCCATGGTTTCTCTGTAGTTCATCATTGTTAGATACTTCCATGTTATTGATCATACTGATAGGTCTAAGAGTAAAGGGATCATATAAACAAGACTAGTGTCTGCTAATACTAACTGATAGAATTAAATAGGAGAGAACGAATCAACATGGGAAGTGGGATACACAGCAGACTCATAGAATGGCAGATGTCCTAAACAGCACTCTGGCCTCAGAATCAGCCCTTAAGGCATTCAGATCCAGCTGAAAAGCCCATGAGAGTATTTCAGGCATGGGAAGCCAAGACACTGTGGCAAAAAAAAACAAAAAACAACAAAACAAAAACAAAAACAAACAAAAAAACCTAAATGAAAGATCTCTGTGAGTGAGATCCCAGTAGAAAGAATGGGCCATCAAAGAAGGAGGTACCTTTCTCTGAAGGGAGGAGAGAACTTCCACTTTGATTATGGCCCTAATGATGGTATCTGTGGACTCAGAAGGCTTCCATAGCCTTGGCAACTCATGACTAGAGCCTAGGGACATTACTGACGCCATAAACAAGAGTGTCAATTTGTTAAGTCAACAACAGGAGTCACTGTGCACTTATTCCTCATGTAGGATCTCTATCCTTAATGTGCGGTACATTGTGATTTAATGCTACAACTAGTACTCAAACAGTATTTTTCACTTTGTGTTTCTGTGTGGGTGCAAACTGTTGAAATCTTTACTTAATATATACTAAACTGATCTTCCGCATATAAAGAGAATTGAAAATGAATCTTGATGTGAATGGAATGGGAGAGGGAGCGGGATTTGGGAGGGTTGCGGTTGGGAGGGAAGTTATGCGGTGGGGAAGCCATTGTAATCCATAAGCTGTACTTTGGAAATTTATGTTTGCTAAATAAAAGTTAAAAAAAAAAAAAAGATTCAAAGAATTCCATCACTTCGTGCTCAGGAAAAAAAAAAAAAAACCACATTGAGAAATAGTAGTACACTTCTATTTTCCCAACTGTTATTTAAGCTGTTTAAAACAGAGCTTGTTGATTTGTGCATCGAGACAGTTGGTCTTTGCATCCCCTGGGCAATTAGTGAGACTTGGGTTGGCTTTGGCTCCATGGCTGGTGGCTTCTATCTTCTACCCTAACGTGTCATCAGAATGTTACCCTTTTCTAAAGTGCCTAAATTTTAAGAGGTTAGGAAGCCTTGCAGAAGTTATTTTTCTCTGTAGGTGCAGATATATGTATTTAGGATCACTCTAAACTACTAATAGAAACAATATTGGCATTTCCTCCTCCAATTCGGCAGCTTATTTGCTAACCACACTCTACAGAACTGCCTTTCCCTCCTTCTCTCACTTCCTCTCAGTTCTACGTGTCCTTCACTCATCAGATGTTTATGAAGTCTCCTTGTTCAAGGCTTCATGGCCACCTTCTCCATGAAACCTTCCTTGGCCACTCTGGTTCACTATGGGCTCTCACTCTCCCTCTTTGGAACTCATAATTTGTTTCATTCCCACTTTTTATTTGTGCTCACAGCTTTGTTATTGCAGTTTTGTTTTGATGTCTGCCCAACAAGATTATAAGATCCTTGAAAGAAAATGCTACTCCTGGGTCATATTGTGGTGCAGTGGGTTAAAATGTGGCTTAGGAAGTTGGTATTGAAGTGTAACTTTGAGTTCTACCTCCTCCACTTCTGATCTTTACTCTCTGCTAATGTACCAGCCAAGGCAGCAGAAGATGGCACAGACACATGGGTCCCTGGCACCCATGTGGGGGACCATGATGGGGTTCCTAGCTCCTGGCTCAGACCTGATTGCTGTGACCATTTTGGGAGTGAACTAGTGGATGGAAGATTTTCTCTCTCTCTCTCTCTCTCTCCCTTTCTCCCTCTCTCCCTCTCTCTCCTCCCTCCCCTCTCCCTCCTCCCCTGCCCTCCACTTCTTTCTCTCTCTCCCTCCCTCCCTCCCTCTCCTCCTCCCCTTGTTGGTCTGCTTTTCAAGTAAATAAATCTTCAAAACACAAAAAAGGAAGAAAATACTCGTTATACATTTTTGTATTTCTCACTCCACCTACTGGAATGCATGTAGCATCTATATAAAATGTGTTGACTAAGTAATCGTGACTGATAAATATAATTTATTGAGCACAGTGCTAAAGCACAGTCTGTGGGATCCAACATACTACTCTGAATCCCAATGTGATAACCAGGTGATCCTGGGCAATGGCCTTAACTGTTTCCTCATCTGCATGGTAGAGATCCATTGGCATTCTGCATGGGATTACCTGAACACGGTATGAGATAAAACTGAAGGTAATACCAAGAGAGTTCTTATTCAAAAAATGATAGTTAATAATGACAATAATCCTAATATCCCAGGCACAGTGATAAACCCTCTACATATAGTACTGATTTCACACTTTACAATACTATAAGATATGTTATGATGTCTACTCTATAGGTATGTCTACTCTACAGGATGAAGAAAGATATTTCATTGAAGGTCACAGAACAGGATTTAAATTCAGACAATCTGACTGCAGAGCCAACCTCATTAACCTGCACATGGTGCCAAGCAGTAAAGAAAGCAGAATCAGGAAGTAACGGGCCGGTCCCCTTCAAGGTACCCATTGAACAATGTGCTGGTAATGCATGAGGTATGTTTGGAAAGGAACCCTGCTCTAATGTCAAATTGGGTTCAGATTTGCCTGAGTATTTGGGTCTCCTAGTATGGAAGGTTGCCTGTAGTCAATGTCAGTGAGGTTTTTAGCTAAACCTGGAGTGGAGAGGGCAGTGTTCCCTGGGGCCTGACTTGAGGGACAAGGGTAGGGAACAGAGCTTAGCATTTGATTGTATACGTCTAAACCCTAGAGGGAAAGAAGCTGCAGACAGATGATGAAGCAGCTGTTTTCATGAAGGCCCCTGGGACACAGAGGTATAAGCAGCCTGGCAGGAGGCCCAGTAACTGGATGTGGCCCAGAGTGGGCGAGTGGTGCTCTCCCAACTGCATAGGCCTGGCTAGGCTACAGTGCAAGCTGGAAAGGGAACTGTACCACCTGGGCGTCTCCAACACTGGGCATAGCCCCAGAGCGTACTCATGTGTTTACTGAGGGCTTAGGCAGGGCTGGGGGCAGAAAAGGACCCCAAAGTGGCTTTCTGGGGCAGAGCAGGAATGGAAAAACTTGAAAGCATCAAGCACCTGTGAGGTACTTCCTGGGATTCATACTGAGAGTGGTCCCACATTGAAACCAAACCCCTGTAATGTACATGCAGGACCCAGCCTCTATTCTGTCTCCCTTAGACTAAGGTGTGCTTTCCTATCCTGTATCAAAAGGAATTCACTGAACTGAGAGAATTGTACAGCTAACCCTACAAGGTTCTAATTACCAGACTCAAGAAATCATTTGCTTCTCCAATAGAGAAAACCTTGTTGGCCAGTACTGTCCAGAAGAGTTTGTTTACGGGAATTCCAGGTCTGGGGCAGAAAGTAACTACTCCATACTTCCCCACCAGATCAACTGGAGCCAACCTGGCTATCATAAATTTCCCAAAGAGCACAGCATCACTGACCACCTGAAGAAAGCTCATGAGCATCATTGATTGGCCAACCAAGAAGTTGGATACAAGCTGATCAAGTACCTCTCAATCCCAATTCCACTGTATCCCTAATTCCTCAGGGAACCTGGGAACTAAGCAGTAGCTGCCCAGTTCTTTGCTCTGCACTTTGCCCTATACAACCTACTTTCTTCCACCACCCCGATGCCAGTGATTGGCTTTCTGCACATTGGGGGAGTGGATCTGGTTTGGGGGTTCTATAGCAACACCCCCAACTAGTTCTGGATGTTGTTTGGCACCACCATGATGCAGATGAATACCACACAGTGCCAATCCAGGTTACACTCAGCCATGGGCTCGATTGTGTCCCTGTGGGGCCCCAATTCATGTGTTGAAGTCCCAACTCCCAGTACTTCAGAATTTGGAAATAAGGCCTAAACAGAACTGATTAAGGTAAAATGAGACTGTTAGGGTGGGATCCTGATCCAGTATGATCAGTGTCATTATAAGAAGCCATCAGGGGAGCTTGTGAACTGAGGATAGCCTTGTGAAGAGACAGCAAACCAGTGGCCATCTGAAAGTGGTGGTGGTGGGGGTGAACAAGTCTGAGCGCCAGCCCTCTAAGGAAACCAATGCTGCTGGCGCCTTGATCTTGACCTTCCAGGCTTCAGAACTGTGAGAAAATAACTGTGTTATTTAAGCCATCCACACTGTGATATTCTATTATAGAAGCCCTAGTGAAATACTGTGCTACCCCTAAGAAGCTCTCTATTCTGTCCCAAGGCTGGTGACACCCAGGGCAACTTGTGCTGAACCCACATTTAACTCCCATCATATGTATTTGAGTCAGGTAAAATATGTCACTCATCTTAGAGAGGAGGGAATCAAGGTTCAGAAAAGATAATTGTCCACGGCCACACAGCTCAGTGAACGAGCTTAGGTTCAAATTCAGTTCTTTGTGGCTCTGAAATTCAGCATGCATTTGACACTGCCTATCAACAATCGATGTGTTTTACTCACATGCTCATCACTCATCACTCACAGGATGGGTGCATCCATATTGCTCTGAGAAAACAAAGAAAACTGGTTCTTCATGTATGAAATAAGCACAGTTAGCTGTGAGGTAACATGAAATCCAGGCATCTTAATGGCTAGACTAAATACCTGTCTCCTAAATACTAGTTTTTTTTAAGAACTTGTCATTTTATCTATGCTAAAAATAATTACTGAATAAAATATTGCAAAGATCCTCCCATCCTTATCCCAAAAAGTGATAAGTAAGGTTATGAACAAGGAAACCACAGCAGGATGTTCTTAACATTTTCAGGTGTGCTTCTAAAAGCAATGCTATAGTCCTCTTTGTAACATGAAAAACCAAACAACTCCTGAGCAATGAATTTAGAGGGTGATACAACATTCCAGATAGAGAGAGAGGTTTCTGTATTCTACCATGCCTCTTGCAATTGCTGATTAGTAAGGTAGCTATAATATCTTGTTTTTTCTTATATATTATTTATCAATTAGTATGAAGAATAATAAATTCAGCTAAGTTACTTTGTGTTGCTATCCTCAATTTTCCTTGGAGACAGAGAGGGTTCAAGTAACTTAGTGACTTTAATGAATAGCTTTGTTCTTTTTATCAGTAATTAATTTCAGGGTTTTTTTCAGTTATTAATTTCTAACTCCTGGGGAAATTTCAAGGAGCTTTCAATTACAATGTACGTTTCTATTTGATTTGCAAATGGAAGATACATGCATCCTACTATCTGCTATTATTATAAACACAGCTTTGACTCTGAACAATCCACTGCTGATTAGAGGTTTTCAGCGTGAAGCATTGGTCTCGGCTCTAAAGTTTAACAAATAACACAATACATAATTCTCTGGCACGTCCAGCCCTTTCATGTCATGCAGTCGAAGATCCCTCTTCTCACTTGACAAGCAAACAGAAAGCATACTATAATCAACGGAGCAGCCTGTGATTAACTTGGCACAGAACTGTCCCCGAACTCTCTACACATTCTGTAGTGGTTCTTAGATAAAATATGGCAAGGCATGTTTCTCCAATGGAGAGGATATCTCCAATGAAGAACATCTGAAGTTTCTCATTTTTTTAGGCTATCATCAATAGAGTCAGCCCAGAGCCCAGCCAACACTGTCTTGCCTATGTTATTTTAACAAGGAAAACATTTGTGAGGACCTAGCCTTTATAATGTAGTTGGGACCAGTAGGTTGATTAATTGAGCAAAAATGCGGACAGCCTATTCATCTCATCTGGAAACGTGGCACCTTCCAACCATGTCTGCGGCATCAGCAGGTGTAGCAGCAGGGTCCTATCAGAAGAATGCAAAAAGAATTTGGGCTTTTTTTTTTCTTCCATGTTATGGGGACAACAATCAGCAGAGAAGAAGCTTACCTTTGGGATTCTTGTGGAACACTCTTTGTTAGACAATATCCTTGGGTTCTTGAGTGATTTTATTTATTTCCTTTTTGTTTAAAGAAATGCCTTTCTTTGACTTCCCTGTGTTCCTGAGCATTAATATACTTGAAAAAATGTTGCAAAAATTAAAGTTGATAACAGCTCTGAACTGAGGGCACCTCTGCAAGTCTTGCTCTCTGATTGCAGTAGATGTTGATGTTCAAATTGCAATAGGAGGGATTGAGCAATGTCTCAGCTGCCTTCTCATGACTAGCATTATCAGCCATCTGGTGCCCCTGTATAGCCAGAGGTCTGAGGGAGTTAATAATATGCAAAGCCCTTGGACAATTCCAGTGAAAAGACTGATCAGTATGACTCCATTCCAAACTACTTTGTTCTGATGTCAGTATTTTCATTATTAGCCCCACTGCCATAGTGATGGTTTTCTGGCTAATTCTTTCTCCTCTGGGGAAACTTTATCACATGGATTAATCAGGTGACTAAATAAAGAGAGGAATCCTGCTCAGAGAAAACCTATACAGGTCAATCCCATCCCCCAAAAGAAAGGGATAATTAATATGAGAGCACTTCAAAAAGTTCATGGAAAGCAGTACTAAAAGATAAGGTAATTCTGGTACAAAATTTTTTAATTCCCCAAGCATTTTTTAGAAATAATTTGCCTTTTCCACAATTTTCTGCCTTGTAGGCATAGATCTTAAGTGGTTTTTTTTTCTTTTTTTTTTTTTTTTTTTTGGTACTAATACAAGCTGATCTTTTAATTTTTTTTTTCCATGAGCTTTATGAAGTACTCTCATATGTCTAGGGTATCACCAGATTAGTTGAATTCCGAAATCTTACGCAATTTTGAATGGTTTGGGAGCTGTGCGCCATGCCCTTCAGAGCTCCTGTTGAGCACGGTGGGACTTATTTGTCCACCTTATCCTAGGAAGGATGTCAGCTCACAGTGCTCAGAGTTGGCTAACCCAGAGTCACACCCTTTCTGGGGCAGTCAGCATCCAGTGATTTGTCCAGGCAAGATTTAAAGGTCCAGCTTTCCCCTCCCAACTCAGAACAACTGTTTCTTCCCACAGTCACCCAAAGCCTTGATTGTAGAAGGTCTCTGCACTGCTATCTCTGGCCAGTGCTGCTTTCTCCCCCCCACCCCCTTCCCCTTCCTTTTCTTTCCACGGGTTTTGATCTCAAGAACACACTCTAATAACCTAATTTGCATGCTAATTCCTATCACAGGGTCTGTTTCCCTGGGAAACCCAGACGTAATATCTTGTTTCTTTTCTTTCTGTTATATATGCTGGTGTTTTCTTGCAATTGGAATTAGCCTTTGGAGAATGTATTGAATATATATATATATATATTTTAATGTATTGACCAAGGTATGTTTTCTCCTTACTGACAAGTTCTGAAGGCCTGCTATATAGTGTATACCTCACAGCACATCTAATTTATTTAGGATTTAATAGAAGCTAACCAAATGGAAAAAATTGCAAGGTAGAGGAGGTGGTGATATGAAGTAATAAATATTATCTGGGGCTGACTAGTAACCTTGGAGAACTTCAGGTGAGTTAAGTTCATGTGGACTTAGTATTTCCCACAGGGAGCTACTAAAAAGTATGCATTTTATTTTTCTTTTGATATATTTGGGAGTTGGGAAGCTGACTTCTCAAAAAGAAAATCACTAAAGTAGAAAGAGTTTGTTAATTTTGAAGTTCCTTATTTCAAGATATTTTTCAAGAGTTTGTTTATTACTCTGTATGTAGATTTTTTGTTTGCCTTTTGGTTCCTGTTTAACCAATCTGAAGTTAGAATTGCTTGAAAAAATGCTTACTAAGGGGACTGGTTCAGCACAGTTAACACATTATTTGGGGCTGGCACTGCGGCTCACTGGGCTAATCCTCCATCTGTGACGCCATCACCCCAGGTTCTAGTCCCGGTTGGGGCGCCAGTTCTGTCCCGGTTGCTCCTCTTCCAGGCCAGCTCTCTGCTGTGGCCTGGGAAGGCAGTGGAAGATGGTCCAAGTGCTTGGGCCCTGCACCCGCATGGGAGACCAGGAGGAAGCACCTGGCTCCTGGCTTCCGATCGGCGCAGCGCGCAGCCGCAAAGCACCGGCCATAGTGGCCGCTTGGGGGGTGAACCAACTGACAAAGGAAGACCTTTCTCTCTGTCTCTCTCTCTCATTGTCTAGCACTGCCTGGCAAAAAATAAAAATAAAAAAACATTATTTGGGAGACCTGCATTCCATAGTCTTTGCTCCCTTTCTTTTTTTTCTTTTTTTTTGACAGGCAGAGTGGACAGTGAGAGAGAGACAGAGAGAAAGGTCTTCCTTTGCTGTTGGTTCATCCTCCAATGGCCGCCGCGGCTGGCGCGCTGTGGCCGGCACATCGCGCTGATCCGATGGCAGGAGCCAGGTGCTTGTCCTGGTCTCCCATGGGGTGCAGGACCCAAGCACTTGGGCCATCCTCCACTGCACTCCCTGGCCACAGCAGAGATCTGGCCTGGAAGGGGGGCAACCGGGACAGGATCGGCGCCCCTACTGGGACTAGAACCCGGTGTGCCGGCGCCGCAAGGCGGAGGATTAGCCTAGTGAGCCGCGGCGCCTTCTCTTTGCTCCCTTTCTGACTGCAACTTTCTGCTAACGTGCACCCCGGGAGTCAGTGGGTGATGGCTCACGTACTTGAGTCATTGACATCTACATAAGAGACCCGGATGGAGATTGAGATCCAGGCTCTCAATTTTGGCCTGACCCAGCCTCTGCTGTTGTAGGCATTTGGGAATTGAATGAGCAGATTGAAGATTCTCTCTCTCTCTATTTCAAATAAAATGAAAATAAATAATTTAAAGACCTCTTACTAGGAAGTGTGTTATTATCAAATAAAGACTTAGAGATAACTTGAACCATAGTTAGTTGAGGCCACCCTGCCCCTTAAAATCTAGAGGAGATAGGCTCAAAACTCTAACCCATGACTTGTGGAGAGCCCAAGGCATTCCTCAACAATTCTATACATTTCCACAAGGCTTACATTCCAATGGGCAGCTGTGGCTCCAAGCTCCTAGTCTGTACTTTTGAAGTTTAGTGGTCATCTCTTTATTGCCTTTTGGTTTTCTTTATTTGGTACAACGTCAATACAATATAGAATCCAGTTTGTCTTCTTTCTTCTTCCCTCCTCTTTTCTTTCTTCTTTCCCTCCTCCCCTCTACTTTCTCTCCTCCCTCCTTCTCTTCCTCCTCCTCTCTCTCTCTCTTTCTCTCCCCCACTTATACATAAACATTCACATTCATACAGCATCCTGTTATATAGCTGACTTTACTAGAGTTTTTGGAAGGCGAAAGTTATTTTACATAGAATATAAAAAACAAAAATACAGAGGCAGGCATTGTGGCACAGCAGACTGAGCCATCTCTTGGGATGTTTGCATCCCACATCCAAGTGCTGGTTTGAATCCTCACTACTCCACTTCTGAACCAGATTCCTGGTTTTATGTCTGGGAAGGCAGCGGAAGATGGTGCATGTGCTTGGGGACCTGCCATCCATGTGGGAGACCCGGATGGAGTCCCTGGCTAATGTAGCCATTTGAGGAGTGAACCAGCAGATGGAAGATCTCCGTCTTTCCCTCTTGCTCTTTCACTCTGCCTTTCAAATAAATAAATGTATCTTTAAATAAAAAGAATAGGTAATTTTAAGAAATCAAGAATACAGTGTCCATCACACTGTCCTTAAAATACAAGACTTTCAGTCATTTTTCTGTAACAATTCAGGCTCCAGCCTCCCTGTCTTCATTTCCGCCTTCTTTGCCCATTCTCTTCTAAGAGAAGAAAAACCCTTCTTCTTTTCTTATAGAAAATAATTTGGCCCTTTCATTGCTTTTTAGCCAGTGAGAACAAGCCCAATTCAAATTGGTTTACACAAGAGAAATAAGGAGTCTTACAACTCAACAGTGCGGGGCTGGATCTTGTTTGGGTACAAAGAAGCTCTGCTGCAACAACTGATCCATAGTTTAGTGCATAAATTATATCTGGAAAATTTCATTTTTTAAATTTCCTGCAAAATTGCAGGCAAATGTCCATGTGATTTTTTTAGTAAAATAATCAAGCCTTTTAAATTTGGGTTCCTAATATACTGAGTCCTTGTGATATTATATTACATTCACACATATTTTTATTCCCAGTTTTTGGCTCATAGCTCCTTCTCCTAGGCAAGCCATTGAAATGAGAATTTCTCTTCCCCAAGGCAGGTGGTATACTCTCATATTTCCCCCAGCTTTCTGTCTTGGAGCTGGCCATAAAAAGGAATTCTCTGATCTATCTTATCTGAGAGTAAATCTTAAGATCTCATTTAAGAAGGGGTCCTACCCCATACCCAAGAGGAAGGAATGCTGCTGAGAGAGCCCAAGAAGCATCTTGGACAGACAGGCCTTGCTGGATTTCCCAGCACACTCTACCAGCATGTGATCATATCCTTTCTGTAGGATTACATTTTCATACACTTGTCAGTGCTTCGATCATGTCTATGCAATAAAGTCTCTATAAAACCCAGACAGGGAACTTCCAGAGAGCTGAATATGTGGAGACTGCTGAAGGGTGGGGTCCAGAAAGGGTATAGAAGCTCTGCACCCTTTCCCCACAGCTTGCCCTGTACAGTTCTTCACCTGTATCGCTCATTTTTTTTTTTTTTTTGGAGGAGAATCTTTATTATTTATGTGCAGGAAACTCGACACCATACATTTATCTCAGGTTTGTGGTGAGCTCTTTATCCTTGGCCTTTTTCTGCTTGGCAATGGGAGCCACAGATTTGGGCTCCAGAATGTTGCCTCCCCGGTGGTGGCAGATTTCTTTATATCTGTCATCACAGATGATCCTGATGGCTTCCACCAGCTTAGCCAGAGCCCCTTTGTCTTGCAAGTTCGTCAGTGTGAACGTGTCAGTGGTGCAGGTCTTCCTGTGGACCAGGCACTCTAGCTTTGCCTTTCCCTTGATAATGCAGTGGGGAACCCCCTTCTTACAACAGGGGGTAGGCAAGGTGGCAATCAAATCGATGGAATTCAAGTCATGTGCAGTCACCACCAGTTGAGCCTTCTTATTCTTCACCAGTCTGTTGACAGGGTTGACTCCTGCTCAGAGGCCAGGCATTCTCTTGGTGGGGACATACCCTCTGCCAGCTGCTGTGTTCTTGGCCCAAGTCAACAGTTTCTGCTTCTCTTGTTACATCCCTGGTTTGTACTTGTGGGTCAGCTTCAGCAGTTGAGTGACTGGCGGTCCAAGATCTGAGTGAACTGGCTGCTGGCAGGAGGCACTTTCAGCTGCTTATATGGGATGGCCCTCTGTGGCTGCAGCCAGATGTGGCAGGTTCATTTGCCAAAATGGGTAAGATCCCTGTTAGGTTGGATGTCCTGTCCAGTGCTGAAGGTCCCAGGCCTTTTCTCAAATAAGTAATTTACCACCTCCTTGACTTCCTGCTTCTTCACAGCAGGAGGGGCCTGGGCCACCTTCATTCTCTTGTCCATCTTTCCTTTTGGCAGCTTGGGCAGCTGGAGGAGAGCCGCATGTATCTTTTGTAAATACTTGAATTTACAGGTGAATATAAGTAAATGTTCCCTGAGTTCTGTGAGCTGCTTGAGCAATGAATCAAACCTGAGAAAAGGCTTGTGGGAAGCCCGATTTACAGCAGGCGGGTTAGAAGCACAGATGAAACAACCTGGGACTTGAGGTTGACAGGTGGAGTGGAGGAGGGCAGACTTGGGGATTGAGCCTGTGGGGTCTGATGCGATCTCCAGGTAGATAATGCTGCTACTGAGTTGGGTTAGAGGATACCTAGGTGGCACCTGCTGCTGTGGAACTGATGGTGTCAACAATGGTGTCAGAAATGATATGTGTGGTGAGAACAAGGTAAAATAATTGAGTTGGAGTGGTTTTTCCTCTGTAGTGATGAGTTCTTATTATCCAGAAATGAAAAAATAGCCTAGCTGAGGTAACCAGGATAGGAAACCCAATAAAGGTTTGGGCTCAAGTCCTAGTTGGTGTTAATATAGGTGTGCTTGTCAGAAATCTCTTCCAGAACTGGCAATATATAGATCCCTCAGGGAAATATACATATATGTATATAATTTATAAATATATACATATATCCCTCAGGGAAAGTATATGTGTGTAATTTTATATATTATTATTTATTTGAAAGGCAGAGTTACAGAGAGAGCGAGAGAGATCAGATCTTCCCTCTAATGTTTCAAGTGGCTGCAATGACTGGGGCTGAGCCAGGCCAAAGCCAGGAAGCCCTGGCTATTTCTGCCATTTGGGAAGAGAACCAGTAGAAGGAAGATTCATTCATTCTCTCTCTCTTTCCCTCTCTCCCCCTTCGTAATTCTGCCTTTCAAATAAATAAATAAGTTGTAAAAACAAGAGAGAGACTTAGAATTGGAAGATCGATGTTCAATTCCTGGTCTCATCCTTTATGAACTGTGTGACTCTTGGGCAAGTCACTTACCTGTGCCTGAGCTTTAGTTCTGCATTGATGAAGTAATGGTAATGCTGGAGGAGGTTCCCGTCTGTCAGAGCTGCTCTGAGAAACAGACATGACATGCTCAGAAGGTGTCTGGGAATGGTACAACCTCCTCATCATCTGGTCTCCCCTGTCCCTCACCTTTGATATCATTAATCACATTCTTTCAGTGCCTCTTTTGAACTGACCTTCTTAGACAATCTCCTGAATAGATGTGTTGCTTTATAATTGTTTCTAAGAATAAGTGATTACTAGGATTAGGTCCAGAAGTATCTTCCATTTTGCCAATACATCAGAACACCTTGCCTGAATTTCATCTTACATCTTCCAGAAGCTATCTTTATATAACTTCATCTTACCTTCTTGGATCTTTTGCAGTTTAATCTTCTAATTCACTCTACTTACAATGTTGTTATTCTTTGAAATCTCACAGCTACTTCTGTCAACCCAAGCAAAGACAGAGCTTCCTGATTTCTCTCTTTATCTGTCTTAATTGTTGTATGTTTCTTTGGCTGTACAAGATGAATAAGGAATAATTGTTGATAGTACAGAGAAAGGAGTCATTCTCTTCTTGAAAGAGGGATTCTTATATAAAGAAAAGCTTATTGTTTCTGATAAGTTACTAGGGAAGAATAATGAAAGAGGTTTAATGAGAATTGTTAAAATATTTGAGAGATTATCTAGTAACTTGAGGTTCATGTATAGAATGTCTACCAGATGAAAGCATTATTTTAGAAGCATTACATGTGTTTCTTATTTAATTTAATCCTCATCACCAATTCATTAGTTAGCTATTGTTTTCTGCCTTTTACACGTTTAAACTGTGTAAGTATTAGGCTATCTAAAATCACAGTAGGTACCAAGGAAAAGCAATATTCAGATAAAAATGCATCTAAGGGGTCAGTGGGTAAAGCCGTCACCTGCAGTGCCAGCATCCCATATGGGCGTCGGTTCGAGTCCCAGCTACTCCATTTCTGATCCAGCTCCCTGCTAATGTGCCTAGAAAGGCAGCAAAAGATGGTCCAAGCCCTTGAGGTCCTGCACCCATGTGGGAGACCAGAGGGAGCTCCTGGCTCCTGGCTCCTGGCTTCAGACTGGCCCAGCTCTAGCCAGTCATTGCTGCTATTTGGGGAGTGAGCCAGCAGATGGAAGATTCTCTCCCCCTCCCCTACACTGTACCTCTGCCTTTAAAATAAATAAATAAATTTTTTAAAAAAATGCATCTAAATCCAAAGCCTATGCTTTTCCCGTGAGATGGTTTTCCATGTCATTTTGTGCAAGTTTGCTAGGTCCCCACCCAGGTACAGATGAAAGTTACAGTGTTGGTAACAGAATACTAAGTCACTAGCCACATGGTTCATGTTCAGGATTCATGTAGTTCCCCTCAATTAGGTGCAAATTAAGGAAGAAGGAAGGGAAGACAAGAAGGGAAGAAGGTGGAGAGAGAAATGGTCCTTTTTCTTTTTTTGCTGAGGATGGTTCAAGAATAATATTAACTTTTAAAACGTCCAGCTTACATTGCTTGAACAGAAAGTCCCATTACTGTTTAAGAAGATATGCCAGAAAATGGGTTATTCAGTGGAGGGCTAGACCACCAAGCAATTAATAGTATTAATTTTAATGAAAATTACAGAGCCTAAGGTCTCCATAAGATAAATAATTGAAACCTTCTAGGATATAGGGAGCTGGACTAAAAAACCTTTTGGGAAACTAATTTTGTAATATAATTACAACTTTCAATATTAATTTAAACAGAATCAAGTTGGAAACTTTGGGAAAACTAAGTATGTCCTTAAGGGGATATCAGTTTTATTAGTTTGCAAACTCAAACTATAGTGCTGTAATCATGCTAACATGAAAATGACTAAAATTATTGACATTTTATATATATATATATATATGCACACATATAGGCACTGATTTTATTAACTACTGTAATGCTAGAAATACACACATAGATATAATTAAAAGTAGATAAGAGGGCCTTTGGTCTTTCCTCATGTTCTTGAAAAAGCAGACCTTGTTACTATGAACTCAAAGATGACCCTTTTCCTAGACTCCGAGGTGCCATGGAGGTATTTCTAGGTCAGGCAATGACTCACAGTGACTGTCCAAACACCCCACTATTCTTTTTTTTTTTTTTTTTTTTTTTTGACAGGCAGAGTGGATAGTGAGAGAGAGAGAGACAGAGAGAAAGGTCTTCCTTTTTGCTGTTGGTTCACCCTCCAATGGCCGCTGTGGCCGGCACATTGCGCTGATCCGAAGGCAGGAGCCAGGTGCTTCTCCTGGTCTCCCATGTGGGTGCAGGGCCCAAGGACTTGGGCCATCCTCCACTGCCTTCCCGGGCCATAGCAGAGAGCTGGCCTGGAAGAGGGGCCACCGGGATAGAATCCGGCGCCCCAACCGGGACTAGAACCCGGTGTGCCGGCGCCGCAAGGCAGAGGATTAGCCTGTTAAGCCACTGCACCGGCCCAAACACCCCACTATTCTAGCAGCTACCTGCATCTCCTTGCACAGCCCTACTGTTGAGTCATGGCGGCCACCACTATATTTCTGGCATCTTTTTTTTGTCTATCTCATCTCTGGTTCTCCGTATCTGTTACTGAAGATTATTAAAATATAGCACACAAAGATCAAAATCCAGGTTTGAAGCATAAAAGCATTTTATTCAAATATTAAAAATGAGGTCAATAGTACTTCATATTGGAAAAAAATAGAATGTCATAAACACAAGCCAGGATGTCACAAGTCATAATTTACATGGAGCTCCACCACCCTAAGAGAATCAACTTGAAACAACAGTCATAGTAAAGACAATGACAAAAAATAACAGGTCAGATGTCTGAATTTAAAAAGAAAAAGCTAGAAATATTCAGAGGAGTCAGTGGAAAAGACAAAGGGCAAAGGTCACAAAGTCTGGTATCATAACTGCTTATCTTTTGTGTTTTATACAGTAAGCACTTTTCCTACAATATCTAGGCTTTTTGCTTGCTTAAAAAAGATTGGTTGATTGCTGAATGTTACTGTGGAAAGGAGATGTCAGTTATTTGAAAGGCCCTAAGAATAAAATCTCACATGCTTAATTCAAGATGTTTCTAATATGTTACAAGTACAATACAATAAACTTATACCATGTTCTTTTGGCATTGCTTGGCAATGCTGATCTATCATCCAGAATCTTTTTCAGTATAAGATAGCAAATCACTAACACAAAAGGAAGGATGATATAAGTTAGAGATGAGCCATAACCACAAATCTAAATGTCAGATTTTCAGTCAATGACAAAGCTAACAATGATCTGAAACTACTCATACTTATATATCACATTTTTCTTTCAATAAAAAATCATATTTGTGATGAGGTTCTCTGATCAGCAAATAAATAAGTAATTACCCAAGCAATGAATGCCTCTCAAATTGTGCATTGTAAATGTAAAACCATTTTGCAGAACTTAGACCCATAGACAACATGGTAACATATACTGTTTAAAATAAAGAACACAGGCAGGTGCAAAGACATGATTTGGGATGCCCTCCCCCCATGTCAGAGGGCCTCATTTCAAGTCCTGACCTTTTTTGTGTAGTCCAGCTTTCTATTAATGTGCACCCTGGGAGGTGGGTGCCGGTGGTAGTTCAAGTACTTGAGTCCCTGCCACCTATATGGGAGACCTGGATTGAGTTTTGGGCTCTAACTCTGGCCTGGCCTAGCCATGGCTGTTATAGGCATTTGGAAAGTGAACCAGCAGATGGGAGATCTCTGTGTGCCTATTTGTCTCTTTGTCTCTCTATTTCTCTCTCTGTCTCTGTCTCTGTCTCCCTCTCCCTCTCCCTCCCTCCCTCCTTCCCTCTCTCTGACTCTCTGCCATGGTGCACATTAGCAGGAAGCAGGAATTGGAGTGAAGTGGTGACTGGAACCCAGGTACTCCGATATGGAATGCTTGCATCCCAAGCAGCATGTTAACGGCATCAAATGCTTTGCCCCATACTTAAATCTTTAAAGCCACAGCTTTAAAATCTCAAGATTCCAGGTGATTTTCTAAGATAAAGAAGGCAGAATCTGATTTCCCATACAATAGAGAGCATTCACGAACACCTTAGACATACTTTCAACAATTCCATAGAGACACCTATAACAATTAGAAACAGAGGAAAAAAAAATTTTTTTTTGACAGGCAGAGTGGACAGTGAGAGAGAGAGACAGAGAGAAAGGTTTTCCTTTTTGCCATTGGTTCACTCTCCAATGGCCGCTGCAGCCGGCGCATCTCGCTGATCCGAAGCCAGGAGCCAGGTGCTTCTCCTGGTCTCCCATGTGGGTACAGGGCCCAAGAACTTGGGCCATCCTCCACTGCCTTCCCGGGCCACAGCAGAGAGCTGGCCTGGAAGAGGGGCAACCGGGATAGAATCCGGCGCCCCAACCGGGACTAGAACCCAGTGTGCCGGTGCCGCAAGGCGGAGGATTAGCCTGTTAAGCCACGGTGCTGGCCGGAAAAAATATTTCTAACTTGACTGCTTTAAAATAACTCCCAGTGAAATATCTTAAAATGTCCTAGAAAAACAAGGTCTTTTTTTTTAAAGATTTATTTTATCTATTTGAAAAACAGAGTTACAGAGAGAGGTAGAGACAGAGAGAGGTAGAGAAAGAGAGAGGTCTTCCATCCACTGATTCACTCCCCAGGTGGCCACAACGATCCAAAGCCAGGAGTCAGAAGCTTCTTCCGGGTCTCCCAAGTGGGTGCAGGGGCCCAAGCACTTGAGCCATCTTCTACTGCTTTCCTAGGCCATAGCAGAGAGCTGGATGGGACTAGAACTGGTCCCATATGGGATGCGGGCGCTTCAGGCCAGGACTTTAACCTGCTGTGCCACAGCACCAGCCTCAAGGTTTTTCTTTTTAGTTCTTCATAAAAATAATTGCATAGGTATTGTTCAAGGCCAAGTGAACTTTGAATCTTGGCCCAGATCAAACACTAAGATATGTGATCCTATTTTATTGGCTTCTTTAGCGTTTTCTGAATTTCCTGCAAGGAAATTCACTTTTATAATAAGGTAAGGCATTAATAAAGTTTAGTTCAGATCCAACATTTACTTGTGGCCAATAGAAAGGAGAAGGTAAACTTGTGGTTTTGTTTCTTATAAAAGTGCTATCCTGTGAGTCTGAACATGGCTTTAGGAACTGTCTCTAATGTTTAATAGCAAACATTACAGATGACCTAAGTGACCATTATTACTTCTCCTCCTACTGAGTGCTGAAGGATGTGTGCACTTACAAAGTTTTCTTCTGCATGGAGGTTAAAAACCAAATTATCCAAGAGTTTCACAAACAACGTGAAGGCTGCTTTAAATAAATTTGAAGCTGAGTTTGCTCTGGATAGCATTAAGCCTTCTAAGGCTGTTGCAGGGGGCAAGCCATCGGGCCTAGCAAAGCAAGCAAGGGGGAGCTTCTCAAGTGAAAATGGTTATTTTGGGGAGTGTAAAGAGAATCAATGCATTCTCATAAAAAAATTGGAGAGACCAAAGCTACATAAGGCAGGAGGCTTGGAATTTACTATCAGCTCTCCTATTTACAAGCACTGTGATCTGGGCCATTGGCTTAGCTTCTCTGAGCCATCTATACAATCGCAATGATAATAATACCTAATTGGAGGGTTATTGAAAGGATTAAACTAGGTCAGTCACTCTGGACATCCGCTAGCGTATGGAAAGTATGCCAACAAGGGCTAACTCGGAGAAACCTATACCTGTCTTTGCTGATATGACAGTGACATTAAAAGAACTGGGGCAGCACTGTGGTCTAGTAGGGTAAAGCTGCCACCTGCAGTGTCGGCATCCCATATGGGCACCAGTTGGAGTCCGTGCTGCTCCACTTCTGATCCAGCTCTCTGCTATGGACTGGGGTAGCAGTAGAGGATGGCCCAAGTCCTTGGGTCCCTGCACCCATGTGGGAGACCCAGAGGAGACTCCTGGCTCCAGGCTTCAGATCAGCACAGCTCTGGCCATTGCAGCCATTTGGGGAGTGAACCAGGGGATAGAAGACCTCTCTCTCTGCCTCTGCCTCTCTGTAACTCTGTCTTTCAAATAAATAAATCTTAAAAAAAAAAAAAGTGAAGAGCTGAGGCTGAATGTTTTTAACATATTTACCTTGTAGGTAGACTTAAGTTGGATACATCAAGTTCCCTTACTTTGTGCAGTGAGTCTTATTTAAACATTCGAATAAGGGTGGGTGTTGTAATACAGTGGGTTAAGCCACAGCCTGGTACACTGGCATCCCATATCAGAATGACTGGTTTGAGTCTCAGCTATTTTGCTGCTGGTCCAGTTTCTGCTAATGCATTCTGGGAGGCAGCAGGTGATGGCTCAAGTGCTTGAGTCCCTGCCACCTATGTGGAAGATCCAGATGGAATTTTTGGTTCCTGGATTCAGCCTGGTCCAGTCCTGGCTGTTGAAGGCATTTGGGAAGTGAACCTGTAGATGGGAGATATAGCTCTCTCCTATTTCTCTCTCTTTGTCTCTCTCTCCCTCCCCTCCTTTCAAAGAAATTAAAAAAAAAAATCTTCGAAGTTTCTATTAGGATCTTCTATTATTAGGACTCTAAAATGAGGCCACCTAATAAGTTGATCAACATCGGACAAAATGTTTGTACTTAATGTACTTGTCTTAGTTTTGGCTTTTGTAGCAAAACATCGTAGACTGGATACCTGCTCAGTTCCAGAGACTGGGAAGTCCAAGACCAAGGTACCAGCAGATTTAGTGTCTGCTGAGGGCCCATCTTCTGGCTCATAGATGGTACCTCTTGATGTGTGCTCAATAGTGGCAAGGGACAAGGTGCTCTCTGATGTCTCTATGGGACTAATTCCATTCATGAGGACTCCACTCACAATCTGATCACCTGTGCATGCCATCACACAGGGGATTAGATTTCAACATATGAATTTGGAAGGAACACATTCAGACCTTAGCAACTGTAGATATTTCTCTCTCTTTTTTTTTAAAGACTTATTTATTTATCTGAAAGTCAGAGTTACACAGAGAAAGGAAGAGACAGAGATCTTCCATCTTCTGGTTCACTCCCCCAAATGGCTGCAACAGCTGGGGCTGGGCCAGGCCAAAGCTAGGAGTCAGGAGCTTCTTATGGATCTCCCATGTGGGTGGCAGGGGCCTGAGCACTTGGGCCATCCTCTGCTGCTTTCTCAGGCACATTAGCAGGGAGCTGGATCAGAAGTGGAGCAGCCAGGTCTCGAACCGGTGTTCATGTGGGATGCCAGCATCACAGGTGTCTGCTTTACTTGCTATGCCACAACTGTAGCCCCATAGATGATATTTCTAGAAGGAAAAATCACATTCCATTGGGGGATAACTCTGTTTATAATATTAATGATAAACAGTTCCTGAATGTCCAGTTGGAATCAGAGCCCTACTAACCACCTTGCCAACTTTCTCACTGAATCTTCTCTACCACCTTATGCAGCAGGTTCCATTTTAATCCTGGAGCAACCTCAGGCTGAGAGAGGTTAAATAACTTGCTCACAACAGGGCAGTGGTAGACCATGCACTGCAACCTCTCTCACTGCCATTCTGCTCTCTGGGGTCCTGATCCATGGCTTGTGAATGGCACACAGCTTTTCAGAAAAGTGGAAAATACTTCTCTCATCTTTCTCTGATTGCTGTCCCATTCCCCCTTTTTTGTTTTATTTTAGTTTTGATTGACATATAATATTTATGGGGTACAATATGTCATTGTTATAGGTATACACATTATATAATGATAAAAATCAGTGTAAGTAGCCCCTTTTACACACATTGAAGTCTTTGCCAAGTAAACCAGCCAAGATGAGACTAGCTATTTAATTGGGGGAGTGAAACTGTTAGCTTTTTTTTTTAATGGTGTAGGGGGAGCCCCCACCCCCACTGAGAACAGGAAGAAAAATTCACCTGCAGTTTCTGTCGGTTATGGGCAGAAACTACCACTGTGACCCCAGAAGCGAAGGCAGAGCTTTTGGAAGACATTGAAAACACAAAATCTTCCTAGGAACCCAGGGAGCATTTGAGCCTTCAAGAGGTGTCACTGTTTTGTTTGGTTTTGTTTTCCCTCTCTCTTCTAACCTGTTTGTCGCTGGGAGATGACATAGTTTTGGTTTGGTTTGTAAGCTGTCGCCAGGGAGTAGAGCAAGACTTCATGTAATAAACAAGAGCAACTGCCAGAGCTCCCAGCGTGCTCTCTGAAGCCCGACTGCCAAGGGAACGCGGCTTTGTGACAGCCAGGGTCCTGCAGTGGACGCTGAAGAGAGACACACAGGAGGGCAACCGGTGGGGCACTCATAAGCTCACCAAGGGGAAGAGTGTAGCCTCCCATTGATGAGTTGTGTAGGCTCATAAAACTCCTGTAGCTTCCAGGAATAAGTAAAAATCCCTGGTGTGTGTGGGTGTGTGGGTGTGTGCATGACGGCAAGCCCAGTTCCCTACAGAAAAGATCTCAAGCTTTCAGTAAATTCCCAACAGTCCACGACCCTCACAGCAGAAATCACACTCAGCAGAAGCACATGCCAAACCTTCTAGAAAAGAATACCAAGCTCACCGCTTTTATTTCTGGAGCCTCTGAGCTGAGGCTGTCAGCCCACTGTCTTCACACAAAACCCCGAGGCACTTAAGAGACCACAAGGGGGAAAAATAATTCAACCCCTTTTCTAATCTAAACCTAATCCTCCTTAAACCTCTCCGTGCCCGGCTACCAGGAATCCTGCCAGGGCCAAATGATAGCCTGTTTATTCAGCTCAGGCCTCAGCCTGCTGAGCCTGAGCCACAGAAATCAAAGGGATCGTCCAGCCGCCACCTGCTGACAAATGGGTAAACAAAGGGGCAGTCAGGACTCGGCGGCCTGGGGTGCAGCTCCTCAGGAGCAGATTGAGACTTGCACAAATGCTGTGCCAAGTCGTGCAGGAGCGTGGGCACAGCCATTCCCTGTGCACCCTCGGTGCCTGGCTCCCTGCTCAAACCACAAGGGGGTGCCTGTGACACAGCCCTCAAAGGATGTGTGAACCAGTTGGTGAGGTCTGGGTTGGTAGAGCGTTTTCCAGTCTTCTCTGGGTGATGTAGACTCAGAAGAAATAGTCTGAGCCGTATTTTACCAGTGCGGTCATTTTGATCTGTTTTGTATTGATTTATAGGAGATTCTGGGGAAAGAGGTGGGGGGGAGTTCTATTGCTCAACCTAGACTATTTGACAAGTATCCTTTAATTGTCAAATTTGGTAAATCCTTCAGTGGCAGGGGTTAAAATGAAATAAGTCTTCTTGATTCTGAGAGGCAGCAAACTGGCTTTGTTTCCAGTCTTCCCTGCTTCCTTTCTCTGAACAAATGCTGCCTTATAACTTCGTATGTGTGGCTGACGACACCATCCTCTCGGTATGAAAACCGTGAGAAAAGAGGCTGACTTATTCAGTGCCTTTGCGTGCCTCACCACGTGCTGGGCACCTTGTGGACAGCATCTTGCTGGAGTCCACTTCAACCGCTTGAGCAGACACTCATCCTTGTCCACTCTCAGGTGGGGACAGTGAGGTAAAATCAGCAGAAAGTTCCCCAATGGCAACTTGCCTCAGTTTACCCAGATTATAAATGCTGGGCTCAGAACTGTAACACAGTCAGTAGCACTAAGCCTGAATTAACTCAATGTGTAATGTTGCCTCTAATGTTTAGTGAACAGAGTTGTGTGTGTGTGTGTGTGGGGAGAGTGGTGGTGTAAATAAGCTATAATAATTTTTACATCTTTAAAATTAATATATTCAATAGACAAAATCTGAAAGTAAAGCGTAAGAAGAAAATCAAAATCACCCATCACTGTTCCACTCCAAAACCGCCACTGTTAGTAATACACTCATGTTTGAGCACGTTTCCGCCCAGTCTATTTTTATGCATAATTTTTCGTTGCAATATTAAAAATAACTGTGATTGTGCATATTTTATTTGTTTTTGTCACTTCATGTGGCAAAGTAATATGATAATGTTTTTCATATTCCAAATTCTCTATCATGTTTACTGGCTAATTCATAGGCTGCTAAGTGGAATCATTCAGCCCGACAAACATCTATCTCAGAACTCATGTTAGGAAAAGCCAAGACTCTGACAAAAACAAAAAAAAGTATCCTACATGGAGGATCTCTGAGACCTCAGAGGGAAGAAAGGGTCATCAAGGAAGGAAACACTCTTCTCTGAAGGGAGGAGAGAACATCTAATTTGCTTATGGCCGTGTCCAAATACCGATGGAGTCTATGGCCACAAAAGCCTTCCATAGCCTTGGAAGCCCATGGCAAGAGCCTCGGGTGATCACTGACATCATAAAAAAAGAGTGTTAATTGTTAAAGGAACAACAGTAGTCACTGTGCACTTGCTCCCCATGTAGGACCTCCGTTCCTATTGAATTGTAATATGAGAATTGACTGCAAATTCTCTCCCCAAACTGTACTCTATATGTTGTGTGTGTGTGCATGGGTGTAAATTGTTAAAGTCTATTATTAGCATGGAGTTTGTCCTCTGTATATAAAGTCATACTAAAAATGAACCATAATGAAGAAGGAGATGGGAGAGAGAATGGGAGGTGGGATGGGAGCTCGGGGTGGTGGTGGAGTATGGGGGAAAGAGCCACCATATTCCTAAAGTTGTATCTATGTAAGAATGCATTCATTAAATACATTTTTAAAAAAAAGAACCCATGTTAGGCCCTGGGAATGCTCTGTGGTGTAAAATTCTGCTCTGTTCTTCGAGGAAGTAGCAGTCTTGTGTCTAGCAAAGAAGGTGATGAGGTGACCCTGTAGTTGCAATATTAGGTGGCACTACTGAACATAGCAATATTCCAGGCACCATTCACATGGGTGGACTCACCAAATCCACATAGCAACCTTGTGAGTAGGGACAATCACTCTGCTCTTTTTCATAGATGTCAAGACTGAGGCACATTTTGCTCACCAGCTGGCATTGCCAGGTATGGTAGGTTGAATAATAGCTCCCTAAAGATGTCAACATCCTAACCCCAAGAACCTGTGACTACTACCTTACGTGGAAATGATCTGTAAGGCTAAATGGCATAATGGGATGTTAACTTATTGACTTATGTGGAAATAGAGACTTTGCCGATGTGGTTAAGGATCTTGAGGTGGTTAAGATTATTTTGGGTGATATGGATGGGCTAAATGTCGTTTCAGGGTCCTTGTAAGTGGGAGACAACAATGCCAGAGTCAGGGAAGGAAATGTGATGGTGAGAAAGAGGGAGGGAGGAAGGGAGTGGCGGGGCGGGGGTGGGGGGAGAAGCTTAGACCGCCAGCTGAGGAATGCAGATGGTAGACCCAGGGAAAAGCCAGGAGACAGATTCTCCCCTGGATCCTCCAGCAGGAACCCAGCCCTGTCAACACTTTCATTTGGGGACTGTTGACCTCCAGAGCCATACAGTAATAAATTTGGATTGCTTTAAACTGCTGAATTTGTTACAACAGCAACAGAAAACAAATTACATGAGGATTCAAACCTAAGTAGCTTGATGTCAGTGTCATCCTTTCTAAGGACAGTTGAACATGAGATCATTACTGTGCCTGGGGTGCTCTGTAGGTCTAGATAAAGGACACTTTGCAGAGTTGGGGAGGAGAAATAGCATCAGGGAGACGATAGCCTGACTCTGAAGCTGGTGGGAGTTCTGTAAGCCAAGGCAGGAGGGACGAGGAAATGAATTCCATGGGAAGATGTATAGGATACTACAAGTGGAAAAAAATTGCTCAACATTATGTATAGGTGTTTTTCCATTTCTACTGTTATAAATATATACATGAATGCATTACTATTTATAATCCTGTACACTGATGATAAATCCCATAATTACCTGGGGAGTGGGTTTCTGGGGAAATTTAACAGAAGGTCTCAATTTTTATTTGTCAGTTGTCCTATTTTTCAAAATTTCACCAGATGTTTATTTTGAATTTAAATTTTTTTGAAAAATATACTTAATGTACCATTTTTTTCAATTGGGGAAATAATATGCATTATTAGAATACAAATCTTTACACATAAAGTTTTATGTTTCTGATTTCCTTAGTATGGAAAATCGCTAGGGGTAGAATTGCTGATCCAATGGATAGAAATATTTGGAAAAAACTTTACACACATATATATGTAATTTTGTTAAGGTTTTTGTGGTTTTATTGTATCCTGATTCATTGAAACATCTGAACAAGTCAATACCTGGGCAGTATTACTTCTTTGGGTTACTGGAGCAACTTGTCAGTAGATTTAAAAAGAAATAAGGAAAACCTTTTATTACTTAGGCTTTCCAAGGCATGTGCTGATACAACACAAACTTCTCCTGTCAGATGCAACTAGTCTAGAGTCCAAACGTCATGCACAACACTTTGGGGACAGCAGTGTACTGCTCCTACTCTCAACACAGCCTCACTCATTTGTGTATAATATTTGGAGCATCTGGAGGACTGTGAATAGTATCAGGAAGAGGAGAGAAGAGGAAACAGCACTGGGTGCCTGGCTGGGTGGAGGTCAGTCAACGTGGTGCAGGGCAAGCCTGAGTATGTCATTGGTGCAAACCCAAGCATGGTTGATGTTCTTTAATAGGAGCATCTGGTGGAAAACCATGATAGGGTCTTCATCAGCTGTAAGCTGGCTCACAACCATGCTGAAGATGCTGCTATCTGGTGTGGGCTGATGGTCCTGATGTGCTGTGCTGAATTTTCTGGGAAGGAAGGCTAGACAACTTCACCACAGTGGCAGCTTTTCCTTAGCAACTGCTCTCCTTCCCACATAAGGCATGATATACCAATGCAAATTTTGCCTAGCTGGGTTCTGTTATTATCAAGTAACTAGTAGTATTGTTGAAGAAAGCTGGATCTAGTTTGTTCCCAAATCAGCTTGTCTTCCATTCTGGAGTGACCTAGCCTTGTTGAGGCCCTAGAGGCTAGCCACCATGGCAACAGTGGCAGCAGCGACCCAGTGTGCTCTGCAATTGACTGTCTCTTATTGCCTACCTTCCCTCACCCCAAAAATATACATTTTAAAAAACCAGAGGGGCAGGCATTTGGTGCAGTGGTTAAACTGCTTCTTGGGACAGCCATATTCCATATCAGATGCACTCCCAGTTCCAGCTTCCTGCTAAGGCACATCCAGGGAGACAGCAGGTGATGGCTGAAGTACTTGGGATCTGCCACCCACACTGGGGACCTGGATTGAGTTCCCAGCTCCCAGGCATTTGGGGAGTGAACTAGCAGATGGGAAGCCTCTCTTTCCCCGTCTCTCAAATAAAACAAGTTAATAAGAAAGACAGGTTACACATTTTGAAGCAATATTGCAACACCACAGAGATGGTACAGAGTATATTGAAATGCAATGTGTGTGAGAGGAAAGAGGATGTTCAACCTCCCATGTAAAGGCTGACACACAGCACTGTTGCCAGCGCTGCCATAACCAGGCACAGACTGGATGCCTTGAACAGCTTACTTTCCCAGAACTCCAGAGTCTCTTTTCCTTGGCTTGTTGATGGCCTCTTCCCGCTGTGTCTTCACGTGGTGTTCTCTCTGAACGCGTTTGTGCCCCATTTCCTCTTCCTATAAGCACCCTACTCCTATTGGATTAGAGCCCACCCCAATGACCCCATTCTAAATTAACGCCTATGATTTAGAGGAAACACATTCATTCCACAGCACACAGAAAAGAATGCTCCAGAAAAAATGTTCTATACCAATGAAGAGAATTTCTGTTCTCAGTGAGAAGGAAACTTTGTGATATTTCAATATTTCTTATAATAGAACAACACTAAAGAATGAACAAGATGGTTATGCTGGCTACAGGGTCCTTCTTTATTTCTCTCCCTGCTCCAGTACCTTTTGTCCTGGTCAGCTGGGCTGTATAGACCCACTCTGACTTTTTCTTTGGAGGCTTTAACCAAAAATCTGCTCTAAGAAAACTGAATCATTTTTTCCTAGTTCCTGTCCTGCTCCTACTTTATTTCTGCAATCTGTCTCCAAAGACAGCACAAGGAGGGAGAATATAAATTACAAATAGGAAAAAAAAAAACGGGATCTATTCCCCTCCCAGCAGAAGCCCCACTGTAGCCTCCGTGTGTCCTCCATCTCTCAGGGATTCACAATTCTTCCCTCTTGGAGGGGGAAGAGGGAGCTTAGGGGGACCATGAGATTTCTCTTAAGGTAATAAGATAGTATCAATAAGGAGGCTTATCTAAATCAGGAATGGGAAAGCTATTTCTATGAAGATTCGGATAGTAGACATGTTAAATGTCACAGACCATAATATCTCTGTTATGAGGGTTCAGTTTTGCCCTGTGGCACCAAAGCAGCCATATACAAACATTTAAAAAAAAATCACCATTAGCATGTTCCAAAAGACTTTACAGTTTTACTTAGAGTTTTGCTCTATGGGCAATAATTTGTCAACCACTGGTCTAAAGCCATAATCCAAGAAAATTAATAATGCTTATTATTTTAAACATATATATATATGTGTGTATGTGTGTGTGTGTGTGTGTAGTGAGCCCAGACTGATAGCCTGTGGGTTATACTCATTTCATTATTATTTTTAATTAATTATGTATTTCTTTTTTTAAAAAGACCTATTTATTTATTTGAAAGGCAAGGGGAAAGAGAGAGATCTTTCATCTGTTGGTTCACTCCACAAATGCCTGCAACTGCAAAGTCTGGACCAGGCCAGAGCCAGGAGCCAGGAGCCAGGAGCTCCATCCTAGTCTCTCATGTGGGAGACAGGATCCCAAGCACTTAAGCCTTCATCTTCTTCCTTCTCACACACATTAGCAGGAAGCTGGATTAGTAACAGAGCAGCCAGCACTCAGACAATTGTTCCCATATGGGGTGCTGCTGTCCCAAGCAACAGCTTAACCCTCTGCACCACAATGTTGGCCCATTAATTCTGTATTTCTGAGTATAAATCACAGTCTGGTTCTTTTCCAGCACTTTTTTTTTTTATGATAAAGAGGAAAGACCTGGGGAGAATTCTTGGCTCCTGGCTTTGACGTGGCTCAGCTACGGCTATTACAGACAGTAGGGAGTAAGCCACTAAATGAAAGATCTCTTTTTGCCTATGTCTCTCTGCTTTTCTGCCAAATGAATAAATACCATGAACACTCACTTCAATGTCTCCAGCATCTCTCTCTAGATGAGGTGAGAATAGAATTCCTCAGCCACGGAGATTAGCTTAAGAGAGAGATTGTAGCCATATGAGAACAAGAGGACTATTTCTGCGGAACTTGAACCTAAAGTGGAATACCATAGCTAGAAAAGCATGAAATTGTTTTATCAAGGAGACAAGTAATTGGTTCCTACCACTGTGCTATATGGAATTGCTTTTCATCCAAATATGCTTGGTGTGACAAGGGGATTAATACGAAATAACATTAGATGGACCAGCATTGTGGCATGTCACCAGCGTCCCATATGGGTGCCAGTTAGAGTCCCCTTGACTCTCGATTCAGCTCTCTACTAATGGACCTGGGAAAACAGTGGAGGACAACCCAAGTGCTTGGGTCCCCTGCATCCATGTGGGAGACCCAGGTGAAACTCCTGGCTCCTGGCTTTGGTCGGGCCCAGCCCTGGCTGTTGGGGCCATCTTGGGAGTGAATCAGCAGATAGAAGACTTCTCTAACTCACTCACTCACTCTCTCTTTCTCTCTCTCTCTCTCTTCTACCTACATGGAAGACCCAGAAGATGCTCCTGGCTCTTGGCTTCGACCTGGCCTAGCCCTGGCCATTGCAGTCATCAGGGGAGAGAACCAGCAGATGGAAGTTCTCTGTTTCTCTCTACAGCAAGGGTTCTCAATCTCAGCACTTAATGACCTTTGTGCTGGATAACTCTTTTTGTGGGGGCTGATAGGCACTTTGTGGGAGGTTTAATAGCATCCTCGAACTCTACTCACTAGACATTGCATAACAGTAATAGCTCTCATGCTATAGCAGACCAAAATGTTTCCTGATATTGCTCGTGTCAGAGATATGAGTCAGTTTTCTGAAGCTGCTGTCACAAATCATGATGAAGCTAGTAGCTTAAAGCAACATACATATATTCTACATTTCGGCATGTTGGAAGTCTGAAATGAGTCTTATGGAACTAAAATCAAGGTGTTAGTATGGCTGGTTCCTTCTTGCTTCTCTGAGAGTCCATTTCCTTGCCTTTTTTCAGCTTCTAAGTGGCCACCTATATTCCTTGGCCCATGGCCCTTTCTACAATCTTCAAAGTGTGTTAATCCAAGGGCTGACACTGTGTTGTATAAGGTTAAGCCTCTACCTACAGTGCTGGCATCCATATGGACACCAATTGAAGACCTGTCTTCTCCAATTCTGATCCATTCCTTCCACCTCTGCACCTGGAAATGCAGCAGAAGATGGCCCAAGTACTTGGGTCCCTGCAACCCATGTAGGAGACCTGAAGACGCTCCTGGCACTTGGCTTCAGCGTGTCCCAGCCTTGGCTGTTGTGGCCATCTGGGGAGTGAACCAGCAGATGGAAGATATTCTCTCTCTCTCTCTCTCTCTCTCTCTCTCTCTGCCTTTCAAATAAATCTTTAAAAACAAACAAACCGCAAAAACAAAATGTATCACTCTAGGCTCTGTCGTCAGATCACCTTCTCTTCCACTCTGATGCTGCCTTCCTCTTTGTAAGGACTGTTGCGATTACATTGGATGTACTTGTATAATCTGGCCATCTCAAGGTCCTTAACTTATTGCAGGGGGTCTTTTGACAGATAAGGTTACACTCATGAATATGTTTAGGGGTTCATTGTTCAGCCAAGCCCAGAAGCAAAATTATCCCAGATTGAGAACTTTTGCTCTGGAAGAATGAGGTCAAATGACCAGCTCCCCTTTGTCTATCATTTGTGTGATAGGAGTTTCCTCATGAGTAAAAGGGGCTACTAGAGTGCTTACACTTACCCCATGGGGCTGTGATGAGAAATTATATAAAGCACACTTAAATACAGCAGTTCCTAAAATTCTTGTCATATAGTGCCCAGAACATTCCCGTTTACAAATGAAGACACTGGGGCATAGAGAGAGATTCAAGACCTCACCAAGCTCACACAGTGACAGTGACAGAGGTGGGATTTGAAACAGGCAGCTTCGGTCCAGAGTTTCCTTCCTAAATGTTATCCCACACCACCTTCAAAGATCCACTCCTTCTCTCAAATCAAGTTATTTCTTACAAAGACTAGGGTTCCCTTCACATTTACTCCCTGGGAATAGGATTATGCAGAGTGAAAGGACAGGAAATTATTTCAAATCATGCCTTTACATATTTAAATTCTCTGATACTTTAAACAACTTAGAGTTCTAGGAATAGCTAAAGAGCAAAATATAAGAACTGCCTTGTGGAATGTGGTTTGGATCTTTCATTTTTTTTCTTCCTCCTTCTCTCTCTTGAGTCCCATTGGAGAACCTTAGATCTCTGGGGCTGAGACTGGAGGATCTGTATTTTAACAGGTTCTCCTGGCAATTCTTCTCTATTCCAAAGTTTGAGATCATTGCTTGCTGTATTTCTAATCTCAGCTCCAATCCATCAGGGAGCTGTATTCTCCATCATGAAAAAAATCTCCATCTTAATGACAGCTACAAGGGGCTTCCTTTATTAGCTAAAGGGAGTACAGAGACTCAATTCTCTGTGGTTGCCAATTATTGCGAGGTAATTCCTACCATTTTTTCTCTCCCTCTAAGGGGCAATTTAGCAGCAAATGACTCGCTGTTAACCAACTGAAAGAGTAGTAACAAAATTAACAACCAGCTAAGTTTGCTTTGGGTAAGTAGAAAATTGGTTGTCTATATGGTGGAATGTTAAGTTTGGAGACTCATCTTTTCAAATATCTCCCCCACCAGTCTTCCAAGGAGGGCATTTATTTGGTTTATCTTCTAAATTCTAGATATATTAACCAGGAGGAGTAAGTTATACATTAAGCTGTTATGATTCAGTAACTGCTTTAAGAGGATTACAAAATTTGCTATCAAGTAACTTGGCAAATAACCAAATAATGAGATTTAGAACAGGTAAATCTAGATGGGTTTGAAATGGCTGGAGAAAGCCAAGAACACGGAGTGTTATCTTGAGCTGTTATAATGGGCATTCTGGACAAGCACATCTTCTTTTATTATTGTACTTTGTGCCTCTTAAGCTTCTTCTAAAGATGGCATCACAGTTTTTCTGTAAGGAACCAGAGAGTAAATATCTTGGGTTCTTATGCCATAGAGGCTCTATTGCAACCACACTGCCTTAGTTGTATGAACACTGCCATAGATAATCTGTAAACAAATGAGTGTTTCTGTGTTTCAATAAAGCTTTAGTTATAAACCTTGAAATTCAAATTTTATACAGTTTTCACATGTGCCAAATTCTGTTTCATGTTTTATTTGTCCTGTAACCATTTAAAAATCTAAAAATCGTCCTTTGTTTGAGATGCATATAAAAACAGATAGTAGGCTGGTTGGATCACCATTTGGTGACTCTTGTTCTAAAGCAAATACCACTTGTTATTTTATTTTATTTTTTAAAATAGTTATCTATCTGAAAGAGTTGGGGCAGGGGGAGAAATTGAGAGAGATTGAGAGAGAAAGGTCTTCCGTCTGCTGGTTCACTATTGAGATGGCCACAACAGCCAGGGCAGGTCCAGGCTGAAGCCAGGAGCCAGGAGCTTCTTCTGGGTTTCCCACGTGGGTGCAGGGCCCCAAGCACTTTGGCTATCTACTGCTGCTTTCCCACACCATTAGCAGGGAGCTGGAATCAGAAGTGGAGAAGCTGGGAATCAAATCAGTACCCATATGGAATGTTGGCATCATAGATCACCCCACACCCCTTGCTATTTTAAATGCATCTCCCCTGCCATCCCGCTTCCCCATGTTTGCTCCTGCTGTTCCTTCTACTTGAATGTTATTTTCCCATTCTTATGTACCATCACCTAGTTCAATTACTACCTCTTTTTCTTTTTAAGATTTATTTATTTATGTGAGAGTCAGAGTTACACAGAGAGGAGAGGCAGAGAGAGGGAGAGAGGTCTTCCATCCTGTGGTTCATTCCCCAGATTGCTGCAATGGCTGGAGCTACACCGATCTGAAGCCAGGAGCCAGGAGCTTCTTCCAGGTCTCCCACACAGGTGCAGGGGCCTAAGGACCTGGACCATCTTCCACTGCCTTCCCAAGACATAGCAGAGAGCTGGATTGGAATAGGGGCAGCTGGAACTAGAACCTGGTGCCCATATGGGATTCCAGTGCTTCAGGCCAGGGTGTTAACCCACTGCACCACAGCACCTGCCCCTACTACCTCTCTTCTATGCTTATTTATTTAAATGTTATTTATTTGAGAGAGCAATAAACTTGAATAAAGTTGACTAATTCAGCAAGCAATCTGATGTCACCTTGCTCCTCTTAATCACTGTCTTATATGTTAGATTCTTCTTAGGTATTCTCCTTGCATTTCACTTCACTAAAATAGAGAAATGTTGGTTAATGATTTCCTTCTTTGAGGAATAAAATTCTCAAAACTGGATTTCTATCTTTCTAGCAGCCTATTTTTGGTGAACTAGTATAGAAAAGTCTGTGACGCAGGTCAGCATTAATAGAATCTCTCTTATTCTTCATTCCTCTCTAATTTAAGGGGAAAAAAATAGGACTTTCTGTTAGCCTTTTAAGGGGTATCACCTTCATGAAAGACCTTTTCCTTCAGCACTTCTGTTTGAATAAATTTAACAGCTACAGCTTGCAGTTTCCAAAGAGGAAAATAAATAAGAGGAAACAACTCCAGTCAGCACTAGGAAGATGCCAATCATGGAAGTATCAGCCCATTGCTGGACAAGTCCTGGAGAACAAAGTACCTAACAGATATGCAGACCTTTCCATAGGAAGTTCCTAGCAACCAAATGCTGGCAATCCTCCAGGAAGCACAGTTGAGATTCCCAAGGAATCAAGATACCACAAAGGTTATAAGCACAAGTGCACTTGAGTCTAGTTTTGAAAAACTTCACATTGTTAACCTGGGAGAAATAATCTCCTTGAGTCTTAATTTTCTCATCTGTGAAGATGAGGTAGTAGGGATAGTACTAATATCTGTTTCATAGACAATATAGGGTGAGTAACCCTTATTCCAAATCTTCAGGACAGGAAATGTTTCATATTTCATATTTATTTGATTTTAGAATATTTGCATATACTTAAAGAGAGATAATGGGGATGGTACCCAAGTCTACATGTGAAGTTCATTTATGTTTCATAGACCAATGATAATTTTATATAATATTTTTACCATGACACATGACAAGATGTCATGTGTGGGGCCGGCGCCGCGGCTCAATAGGCTAATCCTCCGCCTTGCGGCACCGGCACACCAGGTTCTAGTCCCGGTTGGGGCGCCGGATTCTGTCCCGGTTGCCCCTCTTCCAGGCCAGCTCTCTGCTGTGGCCAGGGAGGGCAGTGGAGGATGGCCCAAGTGCTTGGGCCCTGCACCCCATGGGAGACCAGGAGAAGCACCTGGCTCCTGGCTTCGGATCAGTGTGATGCGCTGGCCGCAGCGCGCCAGCCACGGCAGCCATTGGAGGGTGAACCAACGGCAAAGGAAGACCTTTCTCTCTGTCTCTCTCTCTCACTGTCCACTCTGCCTGTCAAAAAATAAATTAAAAAAAAAAAGATGTCATGTGTGGAATTTTGCACTTGTAATGTCATATGAGTGCCCAAAAATTTCAAATTTGTGGACATTTCAGAACTTGGACTTTTGGGTCAGGGATGTTCAGCCTGTATTTGTGTAAAGCGCTGACACATGTTAGCATGCAATATTATCAAAGTGCAAGCTATTAGATGGCATATGAAGGCCTTGATGATGGCTTTAATTTACTGCCTTTGCTTTTAATCACCTCCACCATTCTGTCCCTCTTAACAATATCTCTCTTACCCAGTATAACCGCCCCTTCATTAGCTTTTGAGTTTGCTATATGGAAGCCAAAACTAAATTGGCAGGAATAAAAGTAACAATACCCAAAGCACATATAAGTGTACCTTTTAAAGCCAGTACAAAATAAAAAAATGTTTTCGGAGAAGGGAAATTTTATATTACCAAAATCTGTATCATTTATTCCATATTCTAACCCAACTCATCTATATTCTTTTATAATCCATTACAAGAAAATCTAGTTAGGGTCATTATCATCCCTTAGTTCCTCTCATTCCCCACTTCTGCCTCCTTGAAGCATTTCCTATTGCAAGGTAATTTTGCTGATTATTGAGACATTATTATTGTGCTGCTTCTACTGTGACCTCTTCATTTCTGAAATCACCCCCTTGTTTCAAAGATGATACTCTATTATGAATACTGATTTCCCTCTACTCTTATATCAGCCAAGGCCCATAGCCCTAGGATCTGAAATGTGAAAAACTAGAATGAGTAATAACATCATTAGTGGAAAATAGCATACTAGTCCCAGTCGGAGCGCCGGGTTCTGTCCCAGTTGCTCCTCTTCCAGTCCAGCTCTCTGCTGTGGCCTGGGAGTGCAGTGGAGGATGATCCAAGTGCTTGGGCCCTGCACCTGCATGGGAGACCAGGAGGAAGCACTTGGCTCCTGGCTTTGGATCAGTGCAGTGTGCCGGCCGCAATGGCCATTTTGGGGGGTGAACCAATGGAAGGAAGACCTTTCTCTCTGTCTCTCTCTCTCTGTCACTGTCTAACTCTGCCTGTAAAAAAAAAAAAAAAAAAAAAAAAAAAAAAAAAAAAAAGCATACAGTAACATCCACTGTAATATTCATTTTGATAATGACACTCAACACTTACTTACCATGCTTTCTATCACTCTCCTTTCAAAACTTGTTTAATGTTTACTTATTTAATTTTTTTTAAAGGCAGAGTGATAGATGTGAGAAGGTGGGAATCTTCCATCTGCTGGTTTACTCCCCAAATAGCCAGGGTTGGGATAGGCCAAAATCAGGAGCCAGGATTTCCATCCAAGTCTTCCATGTGGGTGGCAGAGAACCAAGTACTTAAGCCATCATCTGCTGCCTCCCAGGGTGTGCATAAGCAGGAAGCAGGATCAGAAGCAGAGGTGGAACTTGAACCCAGGCACCCAGATATGGAATGTAGGTATCCCAAGCAATGGCTCAACTTGCTACACCACAAGGCCAACTGTACTATCACTCTTTTTTTTAGATTTATTTATTTATTTTAAAGGCAGAGTTACAGAGAGGCAGAGAGGGTGGGAAAAGAGAGAGAGAGAGAGAGGTCTTCCATCCACTGGTTCACACCCCAAATGGCCTCAATGGCTGAAGCTGGGCCGATCCGAAGCGAGGATCCTGGAGCTTCTTCCAAGTATGCTGTGTGGGTACAGGGACCTAAGGTCTTGGGCCATCTGCCACTGTTTTCCCAGGCCATAGCAGAAAGCTGGATTGGAAGTGGAGCAGCCAGTACTTGAACCAGCGCCCATATAATACTGGCACTGCAGGTGGTGGTTTTACCTGCTACACCATAGCACCAGCCCCCCTACTATCACTCTTACTTTCAAAGAAGTCTCTATCTACTTGATATTATATATGTTTGATTTTTTTCTTATATTAATGATTGTGGAATATGATACTTTATACCCTTTATCGTTGGTATTATGTTTTGATGGATTAAGACCAGTGAGAGTTCATTAGTTACCTATGCTGGTACAGCGAATTCATTGGAGAACCATGAATCCAGAATCTAGATTTTGATGCCTTAGAGGCCTCAGTTTTATGCAGTTTTGAGCTTGTGGTAGAACTAGAGGCCTTTGCCTTTCCAACTAACATTTAATACCAGTAGGCCCTTGCATGGTTACCATAGTCCTTTTGCTTAACTCTGCCCTGTCCTGAAGAGCTATGCCTTGGTCTATCCTGTCACCTTCTCCTGCAAAATTTCTGTTCAAGCCTTCATTCTTTCCCTCACCCCACAGAAATCTAATTCCAACCTCAACCTCAGCCTAAACTATGATCTTCACAGTAACCTATGGGATCCCTGCCAGATCTCGAAGCCCCTCTGCAGTCCTTATCCTAATGGATTCTGTTTTGTCTGAGATAACTGAGCATGACCACGTCCTCAGAATTCTTTTCTCCCTATATTTTGCCAGGTCCTTGACCTGTGACTGTTCTTCCTAATGTTCGTTTTTGCCAATGAAGATTTATTGAGCACTTAAAGGTGGCCAACATCATGTTAAATACTTTACATTAGTAACTCTAAGGTCACCTTTTCTATCTTGTGAGAATCATCTTTCTCTAATTCATTCTTTGGGAGGTGGATATGTGTCATGTTCTGCTCCTGACTTAATCTGCACTGCTGCCTACTTCCCCAAAGTACCAGGTGTTAAATCAGAGTACGGATAGTTCTCACTGTCTGGGTTCCAAAATTTGTAAATCATTTATTTGTAGATTTTTTTTTATTTTGGGAGGAAACATGGGAAATGTAAGCCAGGACTTTACAATGACACACAACAAATTATTTATTTATTTATTTATTTTCTTTTTGACAGGCAGAGTGGATAGTGAGAGAGATAGAGAGAAAAGTCTTCCTTTTTGCCGCTGGTTCACCCTCCAATGGCCGCTGCGGCCGGCTCACCGCACTGATCCGAAGCCAGGAGCCAGGTGCTTCTCCTGGTCTCCCATGCGGGTGCAGGGCCCAAGGACTTGGGCCATCCTCCACTGCCTTCCCGGGCCATAGCAGAGAGCTGGCCTGGAAGAGGGGCAACCGGGACAGAATCCAGCGCCCCAACCGGGACTAGAACCCGGTGTGCCGGTGCCGCAAGACGGAGGATTAACCTGTTAAGCCACGGCGCCAGCCCAAATAATTTCATTCAAAACAAAGTTTAGGGACCTGCGCTATGGTGTAGCAGGTAAAGTCACAGCCTGCAGTGCCGGCATCCTAAATGGCTGCTAGTTTGAGACCAGGCTGCTCCACTTCCAATCCAGCTCCCTGCTAATGCTCCTGGGAAAGCAGTAGAAGATGATCCAAGTCCTTGGTCCCTACATCCACCTGGGAGACCCAGAAGAAGCTCCTGGCTCCTGAATTTAGATTGGCACATCTCTGGCTGTTGTGGCGAACTGGGGAGTGAACCAACAGGTGGAAGACATCTCTTTCTCTCTGCCTATCTGTAATTCTGCCCTTCAAATAAATAAATAAATAAATAATCTTAAAATTAAGCATGATGTTACAGATCCCAAATAGCTTCTCTGTATACTCATTTAGCAAGATTTGAGGAATGTATCAAGGGTTTTTATATGTTAAGATGTTAGCCTTCATTGCATTTTGCTGGAGTCATCATCATCATCATCAACAACAACAACAAAAAAAACTCTAAAGAAAAACGTACTTTCTCAATGTGGGGGTTGTGGCACAGTAGGTGAAACCACTGCTTGGGATGCTGCATCCAATGTAAGTGCCAGTTTGAGCCTGAGCTACTCCACTTCTGATCCAGCTCATTGTTAATATCCCTGTGAACTAAGGGGGAGTTGGCCCAAGTGCTTGGAACCCTGCCACACATGGGAGACCCTGATGGAGTTCCCAGCTCCTGACTTTGGCCTGGCCCAGCCCTGACTGTTGTAGGTGTTTTGAGAGTGAGCCAGCAGATGGAAGATCTCTCCCTGGCTCTCCCTCTCGCCTGTCACTGTGCCTTTCAAATAATAAATAAATCTTCAAGAAAAAAAAACAAAACTTAAAAAAAAAAAAAAAAAAACTTGCGGCCAGCGCTGTGGCATAGCAGGTAAAGCTGCTGCCTGCAGTGCCAGCATCCCATATGGGTGCCGGTTCGAGTCCCAGCTGCTCCACTTCCAATCCAGCTTTCTGCTATGGCTTGGGAAAGCAGTAGAAGATGGCCTAAGTGCTTAGGCCCCTGTACCTGTATGGGAGACCCAGAAGAAGCTCCTGGGTCCTGGCTCCTGGCTACAGATTGGCACAACTCTGGCCATTGCGGCCAATTGGGGAGTGAACCAGCGGATGGAAGACCTCTCTCTCTCTGCCTCTCCTTCTCTCTCTGTGTAAACTCTGTCAAATAAATAAATAAATCTTTAAAAAAAAAAAAAACTCTTTCTTAATGTAAAGCCTCTCTACTTTCCCCTAACTCTTGTCCTCTGAATTTTTATTTATTTGCTTATTGACACTTATTTTAAAGGCAAAGAAACAGGGGCAATAGGGAAAGACAATGATTTTCTGTCTACTGTTTCACTTCCCAAATGCCTGCAACAGCCAGGCCTGGGCTAGGTTGAAGCCAGGAGCCAGGTAGTCAAACCAGGTCTTCTATGTACCCACATGGCAGGGTGTCAGGGACCCAAGTACTTGAGCCATCATCTGCTGCCTCCCAGGATGTGCATTGGCAGGAGGCTGGAAGAGGAATGGCAACAAAGACTCAAAGTCAGGCACTCTGATATAAGAGGCAGGTATCTTAAGCAGCATCCTAACAGTAAAGCCAAATGTTTGCCCTACCTGTATCCTTCAACAATGATTCCAAAACATTCCCCAGATTGGATAAGCATCTGTTCCCTTGGAAGACAAGAAGTAATTACTCCATCAGAGAAATAGCATATGATGGAGAAGCTGTTTTTTACAAAAAGATTTATTTATTTACTTGAAAGAATTACAGAGAGGAGAGGCATAGTCAGAAAGAGGTTTTCCATCCACCGGTTCACTCCCCAACTGACCACAACAGCTGAGCTGCACTGATCTGAAGCCAGGACCCAGGAGCTTCTTCTGGGTCTCCCACGTGGGTGCAGGGGACCAAGGACTTGGGCCATCTTCTACTGCTTTCCCAGGCCATAGCAGAGAGCTCGATCCATAGTGGAGCAGCCAGGACTCGAACCAGAGCCCAGATGAGATGCCAGCACTAGAGGCGGCAGCTTTACCCACTGCACCACAGCGCTGGCCTTGGAGAAGCCAGTTTTGACCTGAGTCTCCTCTTCTTTCAGCTTTTCCACCTTGTCTTTCGTTACAAAGGGATTGTTTTTGCTCTGAGCAAGCTCTAGAGAGATCGCTAACATGAGAGAAAATAACTTGCCTCTCTTTAGGATTCCAGTGAAATGCAGGTCTCCTTGCTTTGCTGTATATGAATATTTTTTCACCAGTAGCATTATGCAAAGCCACATAAGGATTGAGTGTCAATATTATTCAAAGCCCCTTGTTCTTTATTTGCCAAGCTTTTTTAAAAAAAGATTTACTTTATTTATTTGAAAGACAGAGTTAGAGAGAGAGGGGTGGAGCCAGAGAGAGAGAGAGGTCTTCCATTCTGTTGGTTCACATTCTGTTGTGGTCACAACAGCGAGAGCTGAACTGATCCAAAGCCAGGAGCCAGGAGCCTCCTCCAGGTCTCCCAGGCAGGTAAAGGGGTCCAAGAGCTAGGGCCATCTTCAATTGCTTTCCCAGGCCACAGCAGAGAGCTGGAATGGTAGTGGAGCAGCCAGGACTCGAACCAGCACCCATATGGGATGCCGGTGCTGCAGGCTGGGGCTTTAACCCGCTGAGCCACAGCACCGGCCCCTTGCCAGGCTCTTTTACAACTGTTCCCCCAAATCCAACTGTGATGGATGCTTTACTTCGTGTGGTGTGACAGCACAGACTAAAGGCCCACATTATGTTTTCTTCTTTTCCTTTAACATTCCTTTCACTCTGAGTTAATGATCTCTCTCCTTTCACATTTGAATCCACCTCAGCTCTTCTTTTTCTTAAATAATCGTAAAGCACCCAGGAGTTTGCTCCATTGATCATTTGTCTTTGGGCTTCTTTGTCATCTATAGATTGAGGCTGGAAGCAATATGGTCTTAGTAAAATTCACTGTGCATTGCTACAACACCCTGTACATGACTGAACAGTCTACTCATTAAATCATAACCCCCTTTGGCTGAACTTGTTCAAAGAGTAAAACAAATGCTTCATCTAGTTGTAAACCTGTGATTCCTCAGCCAGGCATTTTTTAGTCACGTTTATAATCCCTGTTTATCAACCTTAAAAAATTAATTTCAGTATTGTATTTCATTTAATCTACTGCCCTCTTTATAAATAGCAACAATAACACTGGAAGACAGCTTTTCTTGGGTTTGTTTATTGGAACACATTTAATAGCCCATTTTCTTGTTTACTGTTGGGGCTCAAGCACAGTCAAATCATCATTAATTAAAACACACAAGGCACCCACAGCAGCATAAATAAAACAGAGTAGAGAACACAGGCTCATCTTAGTGTCTTGCTAGGCAGGTTAGCCTAAAAGGAAAGGCATGCTCTCTCTTAAAAATCCCAAAAGAGCTTTCTCCACTCAGCTAAAAGCAATGAAATATGAGGCCACGGATTTTCCAGGAAAAAGGTCTTGGTTCCAGCATCTCTGAGGGTTAACTTTATGATGAAAGAAAGATTACCCTCTGCCATTTGTCAGTGAATCTCGTCTCTGTTCTACAGCAAAGCCTCAGAACAGAGAGGCAGACTAGAGGAAATCGAGAGACTAAAATGTACTGGGAGTTGTTTCCCAAGTTGATTTTTCGTTTGTCTTCATCAGAAGATTTCAAGACCGGGCCATTTAGTAGACATCTCAGTGACAGCTGGCAGGAAGACCAGTAATCTAGGGTTGGAGATACCTGGAGAAGGAATGTTGTGGGGCTTGAGTGCGAAATGAGAGAGCTCTGGGTGCCGGAGTGGAGGGTCTTTGAGCAGAAAGATGAAGAACATGGTGCTGACAAGGAAGGCTAGTGGGTTCCAGCCCCTGGGGAGGGCACATCTGAGCCCATCCTTTTCCTGGCATAGTCTTCAGAGAAGAATAGGAGCCCAGGTGGTGCTATCAAGAGAGTAAAAAGTGGGGCCAGCCATCTGCAGCACCGGCATCCATATGGGCATGATTCAAGACCTGGCTACTCCACTTCTGATCCAGCTTCCAGCTAATGTGCCTGGGAAGACAGCAGAGGGTGGCCCAAGTTCTCGGGCCCCTGCAGCCATGTGGGAGACCTGGAAGAAGCTCCTGGCTCCTGGCTTTGACCTGGCCCAGCCATGGCCCTTGCGGTCATTTGGGGAGTGAAGCAGCAGATGGATGATCCTCTCTTTCTTTACCTCTCTCTATATTATCTGACTAATAGTAGATAAATAAATCTTAAAAAAAAATTCACTTTTTTTTAAAAGATTTATTTATTTATTTGAAAATCAGAGTTACACAAAGAGAGAAAGAGAGGCAGAGAGAGAGAGAGAGAGAGAGAGAGAGAGAGAGAGAGAGAGAAAGGTCTTCCATCCACTGATTCACTCCCCAATTGGCCACAACAGTTGGAGCTGCACTGATCCGAAGCCAGGAGCCAAGAGCTTCTTCTGGGTCTCCCATGGGGGTGCAGGGGCCCAAGGGCTTGAGCCATCTGCTTTCCCAGGCCATAGCCGAGAGCTGGATGGGAAATGGAACAGCCAGGACTTGAACTGGCGCCCAAATGGGATGCCGGCACTGCAGGTGGCAGCTTTACCAGCTACGCCACAGCACCTGCCCCAGTCACTTGCAAGGTGCTTCTTACATTGTTGGGGTTCATCACTGAGAAAAGACATTTGCCAGTAAAGCAAACTGTGTGGGAAAAAACAGAGTAGTCAAACCACAGCTCTTGTGGCTCCATTCAAATCACTCGCCAGAAGTTCATTTGTTGGGTGTGATTTTCTGGTTTCAACAGAGGTCCCCCCACGGAACTGCAGTCGGGATATTGGGGCGGCCAAGGTTTGCAGTTTTCGAGTTCGTAGACTAGCAATGAGGTAGCTACAGCCGCGGTGGCACTCATGGGCACAGACCATTCCCTGTGTTGCTCTCCCTCTCTGAAGAGTGTTGACTTGATCAATCCTGAAGCAAATGCCAAGACATTGTCAGGTTGTAGACTTGAATTTTAACTCAGAACTGATCCATTAATAAACTGGACACAAAAGGAAAACTCTTGTTGGTAGATGGTGTTGGAAAGTCGAAACAAAGATTTGGGGGCCAGGAAGAGAGCCTCATGGTGACACACAGGAGGCCAGCGAATGCCCTGACAAAACCAGGAGAGCTTCTCTTCATGGAAGACAGTTAAGGCGCTGAGCAACCATCCATCTCCTCTTCTGGGTTTCCAAGATGGTCAGGCAGGTAAGGACCTGAGCACTAGCTACAGCAGAGGCTTCATTTTACAGGCGAGGAAACCTGCAGATCCTAGAGGTAAAAGGATTTGCTGTGGCCACAACAAACAAACCCAGAAGCATCCTGAGATTCTCCCAAGGCCCAGTTCACTTCTCTCTGGTCTGGGGAACCATTTTGCAGACTTCTAAAATAATTTTTGGGGGCTGGTGCTGTGGTACAGTAGGTTAATCCTCCTCCTGCAGCGCCGGCGTCCCTTATGGGCGCCAGTTCTAGTCCTGGCTGCTCCTCTTCTGATCCAGCTCTGCTATGGCCTGGGAAAGTGGTGGAAGATGGCCCAAGTCCTTGGGCCCCTACATCTATGTGGGAAACCCAAAGAAGCTCCTGGCTCCTAGCTTTGTATTGGCTCAGCTCTGGCCTTTGCAGCCATTTGGGGAGTGAACCAATGGATGGAAGATCTCTCTCTCTCTCTCCCTCTCCCTCTCACTGTCTGTAATTCTACCTCTCAAATAAATAAATAAAATCTTTTAAAAAATAAATAAAATAATTTTTTGAGGGATAACGTGTTTTTTCAATATATGCATGCATTATGGAGTGATTAAATCAAGATGATTAGCAAGGTACCATTTATTTTCTAATGATCAAGAAGAGGGAAAAATATAAAGATTGTCTTCTCTCTGTTCCTATAATTACATTTCATTTACAAGAAGTGAGGACAGGACTAAAATCCTTAACCAGAATGAAGTAAAAATTTTAGATTTATAACAAAAATACTTCTTGATTATTGACTGAAATATTTCTTTTAAATAAAATCTTCTATTATTTTTAGAGGCTGGTCAGACATGGAACATAAACCTTTAAAATGATCTTGGCTCTCCTCTACTCCCTCATAAATTACTTTTTCTCATTCCCACACCCCCTGATATTTTTCAATTCTGGCAATATTACCTTTGAATCCACACAAATGGATTTTTAAAAATCCTCTACACATATTGAAATGTTATTGAGGCCGGCGCCGTGGCTTAACAGGCTAATCCTCCGCCTTGCGGCGCCGGCACACCGGGTTCTAGTCCCGGTTGGGGCGCTGGATTCTGTCCCGGTTGCCCCTCTTCCAGGCCAGCTCTCTGATATGGCCCAGGAAGGCAGTGGAGGATGGCCCAAGTCCTTGGGCCCTGCACCCGCATGGGAGACCAGGAGAAGCACCTGGCTCCTGCCTTTGGATCAGCGCGATGAGCCGGCCGCAGCGGCCATTGGAGGGTGAACCAACGGCAAAAAGGAAGACCTTTCTCTCTGTCTCTCTCTCTCTCACTATCCATTCTGCCTGTCAAAAAAAAAAAAATGCTATTGAAACTAAAATTTGAATAGCTCATCAATTTGTTTCCATAGAAAAAGACAAATCTGAATTAAAGAACAGTTTGAAAGAAATTAAGCTGATATAGCAACAAAAGACCTAAGGATCAAAATATGATGTTGGGGTTGGATAAGAATTAGCTGTAATCAGCACAGGAATTATTTTGAATTTTTCCACAGGAATTGGCAAAGTTTGTTTGCAGTAGGAACACAGTCTTTAAAATTATTGCCACGCTACTGTCATGCTTAACAAACACAAAGTAGTCCAGCCTCCACCAACTCTGGGCTTAGACTTTGGAAGACTTATGGACTCTAAAGAAACAACTTAATTTCAAGAATATGAAAAAGAGGGCAGGTGTTTGACACGGTGCCCCCATACCATCTTAGGGTGCCTGAGTTTAAGTCCTGCTTCTGCTTCTGATCTGTCTTCCTGACAATGCCCACCCTGGGAGACAGCAGATGAAGACTTAGGTATTTGGTCCCAGATACCCACATGGGAACCTGGCTCGCATTTCGGATTCTTATCTTCAGCCTAGCCCAGCCCTGAATGTTGCAGGTATTTGGGGAGTGAACCAGCAGATGAAATATTTCTCTCTTTGCCTTTCAAAAAATATATGAGTATAAGGTTTTATTTTTTTATTATTTGACAGAGTTATAGACAGTGAGAGAGAGAGACAGAAAGGTCTCCCTTCCGTTGGATCACTCCCCAAATGGCCGCTACGGCCAGCGCTGTGCCGATCTGAAGCCAGGAGCCAGGTGCTTCCTCCTGGTCTCCCATGTGGGTGCAGGACCCAAGGACCTGGGCCATCCTCCACTGCCTTCCTGGGCCACAGCAGAGAACTGGACTGGAAGAGGAGCAACCGAGATTAGAACCCGGCGCCCATATGGGATACCGGCACTGCAGGCAGAGGATTAACCCAGTGAGCCATGGCACCGGCCCTGAGGTTTTATTTTTTAATCAACCATTTATTGAAGCATTTGAAAATGAAAAAGCACATAAAACAATTATTTGTTAAATGCATCAAATATTGGGGGCTCTAATTCACAATTGCTTTGATCTGGATAGAGCTTTCCATTCGTTGTCACTTCTAAAATTCTTGTCAAAATTGTCATCATCTTGCAGGCTTGACTCATTTTTAGCTTTATCAGAGCAGGCTGTTCTGATCTGTCAGTTATAATTGTTCTGATTTATCTGTTTCAGTTGCAGTTCTGCCAGCTGCATAGCCCACCAGGCCTCCTCCCCCAGGTACCCCACCTGTCACAGCTGGATTTGATTTGCTGAGATGTCCAGCCATCATTGGCTAGTCATAGAGCAGCTGTTGTTCCAGAAGAGGCCAGACTGATGTTAACTTGGCCTTTCCTTCTTTTAAGGTTATTATATGAACTGATGCAATTTCTTTGAGCTGAAAAATGGAAGTAGTAGATAAATTTGTTTTGTCACAGGAATTTTGAAATTTATGCGTAGTTTCTTCATGGCATCCATTTTCCATGAACTTTTTTTAAAAGCCTCTCATAGATTGGTAACTTTTTATTGAATATAATAACTAGTAACACAGTAGTGGACCATGAAGTGTATTTTACTAACTTTATCAGCTAGCTTCCCAAATTTGGGGTGCATTGTCACTGTCACATCCTCTAGAGTAAATCTGTTCTACTTGTTTAACAACAGAGGGGTGGACATCTGGGAGGCACTCAACTGTTTTTTGTTTTGGTTCTTGTTGCTGATTTAGTCATCCAAAAAAAACTAATCAAATGATGAGGGTTTTTTTTTGTTTTGTTTTGTTTTTTTTTTTTTGGACAGGCAGAGTTAGACAGTGAGAGAGAGAGACAGAGAGAAAGGTCTTCCTTCTGTTGGTTCACCCCCCAAATGGCCGCCACGGCCAGCGCGCTGCACCAATCTGAAGCCAGGAGCCAGGTGCTTCCTCCTGGTCTCCATGTGGGTGCAGGGCCCAAGCACTTGGGCCATCCTCCACTGCCTTCTCGGGCCACCGCAGAGAGCTGGACTGGAAGAGGAGCAACCGGGACAGAATCCGGTGCCCCAACCGGGACTAGAACCTGGAGTGCTGGCGCCGCAGGCAGAGGATTAGCCTAGTGGGCCATGGCACCAGCAAATGATGAGTTTTTATTACAAGTAGGATGATAGGCTTAAAAGATATTTTCACTGGTTTTTGAAATAAATCAATTCCTGATGTAAACACACACATATACATACACATACCCACACACATTATGATTAACCAGATGCTGTAAAGAGTGTTGAGGAATACCCAAAGGAACACATAAAGTCAGTTTTTGATTCCAGGAGCATCCAAGACACATAACTGTTTTCTTAAACTTAGATGAGGTTGTAAACTTGCTTGACCCATTAGTGAGCTGGACCATGAGGCAACGGCACAGTAGAACCTCATCTATAACTCCCGTGGCACTGTGGTATGGTCAGACATCCCTCCTCTATCTGGTATCTATGCTGCTGGAAAGTCTATGGGAGTCTTAACCACTAGGTCAAACACCTGCATGTCAAACAGAATTGTCTTTAAGGCCCAAACTTAGAAGTAGCTTACATTCATTCCACCCACAGTTTGCTGGTCCGATTGACACATGGGCTGACTTTAAGGAAATCTGGAATTGTGTTGGGAAAGAGAACTAGGGTGATGTTAGAGGAAGATAAATGGTTCATGACACTTGCTGAAGTAAGTAAGGCAGATTGTATTCAGGACTGTTACAGTGGGGATAAGAGACTATTGCAGTGGAGTATCACCACAGCAGATAAAGAGCAGACTCAGTTCTGAATCCAATAAGGAAAGATGAGAATTTACAGGCAACAGCAGGGGGAAATGAAAAACATTTACCAGGAGGAAACACCAGACATAAGGCTAACTCACCTAATGGAGTTGTTGCTGAAGGCAGGCCAGGATGATCAAATATTACCTGGGAGATGATAAATGATGAGGAATTTGGTCAGCTACTGAAGTTATCAGCTATCATGGATGGAGAATTATAGCTAAAGTAGCTTAGCAGGATTCTTGCTAAAAATTGGGCTCTGAAGGACAGGTCCAAAGACTTAGTAGAAAAAAAAAAAAAACAGATCAAAGGGGCTGACTAGAGTTTGATCAAAGACAGGATCTTTGTTGGCAGTAAGCACTTAGCACTGTTTCTGCTACACTTGCAGTTATCAGTTTTTTCCCTGAATATTTCCAAGTACACATCAACATTAAAAATGCATGACGGGGCCAGCACTGTGGTGTAGTGAGTAAAGCCGCCGCCTGCAGTGCCAGCATCCCATGCGGGTACCAGTTCTAGTCCTGGCTGCTCCACTTCCAATCCATCTCTCTGCTGTGGCCTGGGAAAGCAGTAGAAGATGGTCCAAATCCTTGGGCCGCTGTACCTATGTGGGAGACCCAGAAGAGGCTCCTGGCTTCGAATCAGATCAACCTAACTCTGGCCTTTGCAGCCATTTGGGGAGTGAATCAGCAGATGGAAGACTGACTCTGTGTCTGTCTCTGTCTCTCTCTGCCTCTGTAACTTTGCCTTTCAAATAAATAAATATTTAAAAAATGCATGACAACATTGCTCACAATTATGAGAAACTAAATATTTTTATGATCATCCCAGCAATTCTCAAGGAAATCTATTCATTTATTGATTGTGTTATAGCAAGGAATTCACATCAGTAGAGTTTTTTCTGTTATTAATAGTATTAATAGCGTTTTCATAACTTTGTTATAAAATTCGTATAAAAACATCTGAATTTTTGGCAACATATTGTTCAGTCTGCATCATATTATACCTAAATCCTCGGTCACAATTTGAGACCTTGTTGTCATTCATTGAATTGTGTCCCCCAGAAATCTATGTTCAAGTCCTAACTTCCCCTAACTATGAAAGTTACATTATTTGGAATAGAGTTTTGGAGATGTAATGAACTTAAGATGAGTCATACTGGATGAGGGTTGATTCTAAATCCAGTGAGTGTTGTCCTAATAAGACAAAGAAAGAAAAAAAAAACAGCAAAATTTGGATACCAAGACCCACAGACACACTGGAAGAAGGCATAAAGATGGAAGCAGAGGCTGAAGCAATGGTGCTACAAGCTAAGGAATGTCAGGTTTGCTGATTATCTGGAGAAGTTAAGAGAGAAGCATGGAGTAGATTCTCCCTCAGAGCTTCAGGAGACACCAACTCTGGATACCTTGTTTCTAAACCACTTGCCTCCAGAATTGTGAGAGAATAAATTTCAGTTGTTTTAAGGGACCAAGTTTATGGTAACTTTTTATGGTAGCTCTAAAAAAAAGCGTGCATTTCATTTATAATGAATCATTAAGAGAGAGCTGCTGTGCTTAGGCTACTACTCTGTGCCAGCCTCTTAGGAATTGGTGGGGTAATGATGATATAAGGAGCTTTCAAGCTAGTGAAGATGAAAGACATGTAAATAGATACTTTGGGGGCTGGAGTGGCAGCATAGACTAAGCTGCTGCCTGCAATGTCAGCATCCCATATGGGTACCAGTTTGGGTCCTGGATGCTCCACTTCCAATCCAGCTCCCTGCTACTGTGCCTGGGAAAGCAGGGGAGGATGGCCCAAGTCCTTGGGCCCCTGTACCTGTGTGGGAGACCCAGAAGAAGCTGCTGGCTTTGGCCTGGCCTAGCTCCAGCTGTTTTAAAGGACTGAACCAATGGATGTAAAGTATCTCTCTGTAACTCTACCTTTCACATATGACATCTTTAAAAAAACTAGACACTTTGAATTCTACTGTGGGAATAACAGTCTTGCCTTTTAGCATCCCCTACTCAAAGAGAGAATACATGAATAGCAAAGATGATGTTTTATATTGCTATTTTTATTCTTCCACCAACAGTCAAAACATCCACTTCAATTCAATAAATACTTGTTGCTTAACTGTAATCTTTTCAGACATTAAGTATGTTACTGACATTATACAAACTATGGTACAGGAAACATCCCTTTTTTATCCTGAAGTCGTAAAGGGAGGATTATTGATGTTTTAGTGTTTGTTAAAAATGTTATGATTATGTTGCTGTAAGCTACAGAGTGTATAATAGTCTAATTCTTTCTTACATGGAAAAAGAGGGAAAATGAAAAGTAGTTTTTCATGGCACAGGTTGGTTTCTGATGCCAAACATTTGTTTTGTGTTGACATGGGATGTCCAACTCAGGATATCACTGTTTTAGTCTGTTCTAGCAATTAGAACAAAATATCATAGACTAGGTAGCTTTTTAATGTCAGAAATTTATTTCTCACAGTTCTGGAGAAATTATCAGCCTAACTTTCCTGAAGAGGAACTGTTGGTTTCAATTCTTGTGAAGCTTATAAAGGACTAGATAAAATGAACTCAATGAATCTCATTGACTTTCTTTTGGTAGTACAGGTAGAAAATGCTATGTTAAATTTTTCATGTTCGAATATTTATGTGCTGTGATGCATTCCCCAGGAGAGAAAAGAGACAGAATTTTTAAACAAGTTGCCCTGGTTTGGTACATAAAGTCAAATCTAGTTCAACTAAATTCATGGGCATGTAGGGAACTCAGCTGTAATTCAGTCAAATGACAGTGAAATTCACTGTAGTCCATGTAACACAAATCCTCCTAGAGGTGCTATAAATCTAAATTAAAAGATGGCCCAGCATATAGAAAATACTAAGATCAAAAGTCACTAAGAGTAATTGAGCCAGTAAGGTTACTGTTAGCAGGCAGCCAGATTAGTTGCCCAGCAACTCATCCTGGTCTCCCATACATAGTCACCTAATGTCATTACATGGTATGTGGTGATTCAGTCTACTTTGTATGCACTTGGTCACCGTGTGACCACTTCCCGAAGTCAACTACTCTCTGCAGCAGGAACCTCAAGGATCTTATAGAGAGCTTGCACAAGTCTGCCTCTCCCCTAATTCCACTCATCTCAGGCCACAACCAGTGACCTGTTATTTCAGTGCAGTCATGTTAAGTATTAATTGGAGGGACTTCACTTCCAGACTTCATTTCAATGGTTACAGCCCTTTTACTTCTGTCAGAGGGAGATGAACTTGGCTTTGTTGTCTCTTTCACTCTTTTACAGCTCAGTCTTTCTTAACTTGACTGATATGGCTTGGTCTAGTTGGGGACAGTGAAGGTGAAATAGCAAAGAAAGTGTGTAAACGGCTTTGAGCGTCAGCATCTACTCTGGATGAGTATTGTGCTGATGTCTTTGGATGTTACTTCATCCAACTGGTCCAAAACATCATGAAGTTGTCTTGCCTATTGAGCAAAAAGTCATTAACTGCTCAAGCCTATGCATATATTAGAACAGGTGTATCTTATTTCAAGGTCGTTTATTTTTTTTCTTCTAGAGTTCTCTTTGAGACACTATTACCCAATGATACTCAAGTTCTTCAGTTAAGGTCAACTCTATCTCATGCTAGTCCTGATCCCCAGGTCCTGGGGGAATCATGAGGGAGACTTCTCAAATGACTTTGTCCCATACCTCTTGAGACTAAAATCCATTCCAATAATTCTTTTGTATTTCTTAATATATGCTCATGTGACCCTGGGTTGCATTTCGATAAATGAAGCCATGGCTTTGGTGATAACTGAACATTTGTATGCATCTTTTGATTATGTGCTTACGTGAAATTAAATGGGTGCCAACTGTTTTTAAAATGCTTTTGATCAAGATTCTGAAGTTGTTCCCGGGACTCTGACAGTGGGTATTCTGGAAACTGATTTTCTTGTCCTAGATTCTTGTTCAACCTTTCTAGACAGTTCAAAAAATATAGTACAAAAATGATTGTTTATTCTCATTACCTTTTCTTTTTCTTTTTCCAGAGTGGGAGAAGTATGGCTATATCTTTAAATAGCTTTTCTTCAAGGATGTGAAAAGGGTAGCAATGAACAAATATGTAAGGTGGGTGGAGTAACTCATTTGAGTTTTATTGTTGAGTTTCACTGAAGTCCAAGGAACAATGTGATTAAGTGTTTACTTTTCAAAAGGATTTTCCAGGTTAAATATCTGAGCTATATATGTAAGGAACTGTAAGATTAAAATTGAAATGAGTTGCTCTTATGTTAGCATTTTGCAAAACATACTCATGTGGTCCCATGGCTAGAAAACAATGAACAAAAGAGGTTTTTTTTTTTTTTTTTTTTTTTTGACAGATAGAGTTAGACAGTGAGAGAGAGAGACAGAGAGAAAGGTCTTCCTTCCATTGGTTCACCTCCCAAATGGCCTCTATGGCCGGAGTTACGCCGATCTGAAGCCAGGAGCCAGGTGCTTCCTCCTGGTCTCCCACATGGGTGCAGGGGCCCAAATACTTGGGCCATCCTCCACTGCCTTCCCGGGCCACAGCAGAGAGCTGAACTGGAAGAGGAGCAACCGGGACTAGAACCTGGCATCTATATGGGATGCCGGCACCCCAGGTGGAGGATTAACCAAGTGAGCCACGGCACTGGCCCCTGAACACAAGAGTTCTAATGAAATAATATGTTCCTGCAGTTGGAAGTGGGGATAATATTTAAATGTAGAAAGTTATAGTTACACCAGTTCAACTAAATGAGCCTCTAGATTTTCTAAGCTAGCCTCTCTTTTTATTGCATGGGCCCAGTCTGTGGAAGACCAGAAGAATATTATAAACAAGTATTTTTGAATCTGTCTGATTAGCAGAAGCATTTAAGGGAGAGCTGTCAAAAACACAGATTTTCCCTTGTAGTCCAATTCAGGGAAATGAACTGAGACCAAGTATGTTTGCCTTTATTTCCAGTTGATTTTGATGACGCACAGGTTTGAGGATTTCTTTACTAAAAGATTTAGGCTACCTTTTCATCCTCAGGCATGATTTAGGCAAAACTCATCTATTTTCAGTGTGTGGATCATAAGGATTAGAAGAATGTCAAATTGATTCTGAGACATCTCTCCAGCAATAGCAAGCAGGCATACTGGTTCAGGGAGAAAGTATACAAATATATCAGAAAAGGGATCACTGGGTAATAAAGTGATGTCCTAAATTATATTTCAGACTAAAATTTGTTCTATTTTAGCCTTGGAAATGACAGAAATGGCTTGGTTTCTCTCCATCACACAGAGTAGTGTACTGACAATTTGGCTAGGGTTATGAGAAAACAAAGGACTTAACAACGCTGAGATATTACTATGGAAGACAATATCCTTGAAACACATTTCTTGGCTTGCAGACACATGTGTCATGCTTTGTGGCCTTGGTTTATGATTGAGAGAAGTAGGAGAGGGATATGAGGACAAAACAAACCAACAAGGCTACACAAGATTACTTTTTAAAGGTCCAATCAGAAGACCATGCTTAGGAGCCACCAACTCACTCCTTCAATCCATGGAACTATTGATGCTGCCTCTAACAAGAGGAGAAAAGCTACTGGTTTTCTTCTAATGTTGACTCAACAGAAACAGCAGATTTTGTAATGGAATAACTCATTTTCTCTTTATTTATTTATTTATTTGAAATTGAAAGTCAGAGTTAAACAGAGAGAGAGAGAGAGAGAGTGAGAGAGAGAGAGAGAGAAAGAGAGGTCTTCCTTCCATTGGTTCACTCCCCAACTGGCCACATCGGCCAGAGCTGCACCAATCCAAAGCCAGGAGCTTCTTCCAGGTCTCCCACGTGGGTGCAGGGGCCCAAGCACGTGGGCCATTTTCTACTGCTTTCCCAGGCCATAGCGGAGAGCTGGATTGGAAGTGGAGTAGCCAGGTCTTGAACCGGCACCCAAATGGAATGCCGGCACTTCAGGCCAGGGCGTTAACCTGCTGCACCACAGCACCAGCCCCTATTTATTTATTTGAAAGGCAGAGTTACAGAGGGAGAAAGAGAGATCTTTCATCCACTTGTTCACTCCCAGATAGCTGCAACAGCTAGGGCTGGGCCAGCCAGAAGCCAGGGGCCAGGGGCTTCTCCTGAGTCTTCCATTTGGGTAACAGGGACCCAAGCACTTGGGCCATCTTCTGCTGTTTTCCCCAGGCCATTAGCAGGGAGCTGGATCAGAAGTGGAGCAGCTGCAACTCGAACAGACATCCATATGGGATGCAAGCATCCCACAAGCCACAATACTGGCCCCTTATTTTCTCTCTTAAAAAAATTATTCATTTTGCCTTGACTAAACAAGTTCAGAGCTGGTGAACTCAAGGGGCTTCCATAGCCTAGGCAGCTCATAGCAAGAGTCTCGGGTGATTGCTGACGTCATAAATAAGAGTGCCAATTGTTAAATCAACAACGGAGTCACTGGGTACATGCTCCCCACGTAGTATCTCTGTCCTTAATGTGTTTTACTATGAAACTTAAGAACAGCACTACTAGTCGAACAATACCCTATACCTTGTGCGGTTGTGTGAGTGCAGCCTGTTGAAATCCTTGCTTAGTTGATCTTCAGTATATGAAAATAATTGAAAATGAAACTCGATGAAGGGCGGGATGGGAGAGGGAGTGGGAGAGGGGAGGGCTTCGGGAGGGAGGGAGGTTTGGGGGGGAGCCACAACAATACAAAAGTTGCACTTTGTAAATTCACATTTATTAAATTAAAAAAAAAACTTCAAATCATAAAATAAAAAAGAAAATTCATTTTAAAAAATTTATTTGAAAAGTTGTGCCAGCCCAAAGCCAGGAGCCAGAAACTCCATCCTGATCTCTTACATGGGTGGGAGGGACCCAAGTAGTTGAGCCATCACTGGAATAGGGAGTAGAAGCTGGAATAGGAAGCTAGGCACTTCAAGATACAGGCAACAGCACCTGTTGGCCAAACATCTGACCCCTTGTAAACATCTAAGTATCTTCACAGAAGACCATATATATCCTGCATTTTCAGGGATGTAGACATTCCAGCTTTCCATTGATAACAAAATGACTGAGTATAACACTCCACAGATCAGAATCTGGCCTCTTATATAGCTTCAAATAAAGCCTTTTTGCAGGAGTGGGCACTGGCCCAATGGTTAAACTGCTTGTGATGTTCAGCATTCTACAGCAAGTATCTGGGCTCATGTCCTACCTCTACTCCAGATTCCAGCTTCCTGTTAATGTGCACACTGGGAAGCAGCTCAAGTAACTGGGTCCCTGCCACTCACAGGGAGATCAGGTGATAGAATTCCCAGCCCTGGGCTTTGCCCTTGCCCTGCCCTGGGCATTGCAGGCATTTAGTGAATGAACCAGTGGATGAGAGCTCTCTGTCTCTTTCTGTCAAGGAAGAAGAATGAAGAAGGAGGTAGGGGGGAAGAGAAGAAAAGTTGTTTTAAAAAAATCATTTTGAAGAGGTTCAGCTGTGTAAAAGTGGTTACATGTAACTTGTATCAAGTCCTCAGAATGAGTTTAACACTACTCAATATATTACACACAACATTTTAATCCTTAAGGTCTGATAGATGAAGACACTTAAATACTCAAGAGGCTTTTCCATAGTCATACAGTTTTTGAATCATACTTTAAATCCAATATCTAACCACCATCCATTCTATTGCTTTCTCACCCTAGAATGAAAAATTTCCTATCTCATTAGTTACAAATTTTAGAATGTGTGTTGTCACTGAGAGAAGAGGCTTCAACTAGTGACCTATGCACCTAATAATAGCCAGCATTAATTCTGAAATTCTAACCACCCATCCTCATAAAACTCAAATACATTCACGTTCTCAATTCTAGAATCAGCAGGGCCAATACAGTAATTCAGAGGATTCTTCTTGTCCATCATACTTGTTCATGATCTCTTTGAAAGCTAAAACCACATGCCTTACTTACCCTGATCATACAGAGCATGCCAAGGCCATTGGGAAATGTTCAGTGTCAAAGACAAGAATTTGTTTGCTGCTCTTAGTTCTCTCAGTTCCAAGAACGAGAGGAATAAATTCTTGTCTTTGACACTGAGCTTCTGCTTATGGCTTCTTGGAAGATGACATAGCCTTCCACAGATGCAAACTAGAACAACTTTAGCAGGTCTGTTTCATTTGGTTTCTACTACAAACATAAACTCAATTTTAAAATGCAGTCTTTGACTTTTAGCTTTACAAATGCATGCTATAAACAAGTAATTGTACTGTGGAATTTGAAATGCAATAATTCAGCACCGAGTGTTTTGTTCAAACCAACCTGGGGGCTTCTGTACAATGGCTGCACCTCTTCAGCAAATCTGGTTAACTATGGCACTTGTCCAGGATCTTTAAAGATGCCTTTCTTGGGAGACCAAGCTATGCTATGTAATAGGGTAGTCAATAGGGACATTTGACTAGTTAGCACTTAAAAACGTGTTTAGTCTTAGCTATGTTCCAAGCAATAGAAGATAGGGGGAAAAAATGTAAAATAGTTTAAAATATTTTTATAGCTACATCTGAAATATTTTTGAAATACTGGCTTAATCAAGATATCTTTTTTTAATTTGTATTTATTTTTTACTTATTTATTTTTGATAGGCAGAGTGGACAGTGAGAGAGAGAGAGACAGAAAGGTCTTCCTTTGCTGTTGGTTCACCCTCCAATGGCCACCGCGGCTGGCGCGCTGCGGCCGGCGTACCACGTTGATCCGATGGCAGGAGCCAGGTGCTTCTCCTGGTCTCCCATGGGGTGCAAGGCCCAAGGACTTGGGCCATCCTCCACTGCACTCCCGGGCCAGAGCAGAGAGCTGGCCTGGAAGAGGGGCAACCAGGACAGAATCCGGCGCCCTGACCGGGACTAGAACCTGGTGTGCCGGCGCCGCAAGGCGGAGGATTAGCTTGTTGAGCCGCGGCGCTGGCCAATCAAGATATCTTAATTTTACTAATTTATTACTTTTAAAAATGTGACCATTAGAAGCTTTAAAATTACATATTGGCTTGCATTATCTATTGGATAGCAGTGGTGTAGGGAATTTAAAGTACCAGCTGTTGGCACAAAGCCATGGGTAGACAGTATTTTTAAGAATTACGGCTTTTCAATTTTGACAAATTGTAGATTGTATAGAATATTTAGTCATTTTTCATAATTTTAAATTTTTAGTTTATCAGTATGGGGATTAAATGAACCATTTCCTTCTGATCCTTATAGTTCAGTAGGAATCCAAAAAAAAATGCCTTCGCAGGGTTTTAATTAGAATTGTTAGAAAAATTTCTCTAGCTTGGACAAGAATAGAGATGTATTGGTCAGCATTTAGTTAGATTAAAGCATTCAATTGCTTCTCGGCCTTTTGGCTAAGATCAAGTGTAGATTAAAGTATTCAGGATGTTTCTGGCCTGAAGAGAGTGGTAATACTTTCTGATTACCTGTTTCTTACATTCATGAGGTGGCTTTATTTTGTAGTTGTAAAACAACCCACTTATATATCTGGACTACTTCAAAGCTACGGAAGAATGGATCAGATGTTATCAACTCTTCTAGAAATTTCATAAAAATTATTAAAAAGCACAAATGAAATAAGCTGACTTCAGGACTGGAATGCTGCACCTTTCATGTGCTCTCAGTATTTCCTAGGAGTTAATTCACACCATTTCTAGGTTTTGTATGAGCACATTTTGTAAAACCTAAACCAGACCTTGTTTAATTCTGTTAATTTGTTCTTGGCAGGTGTTACATAAAACAAATTGTGTTTAAGAACCATAGAGTTAAAAAACAAATTAAAATCGTGACTTTAAAATGGAAAACTTTGCATTCATACTGTTCTTCATATTCTTTTTAAAGCCATGAAAAATCCATTTTAAGAAAACTTTCATCAAAGCCGGAGTTCAGAATTGTCATTACAGAAGACAGTTCTCATTTAGGGGATCAAAAAAAAGGCATACTTATTCCGTTGATCTTTTTAACTTCACCCTGAATCTTTACTAATGTAATCCTTATTTACTTATTTTGAGAAACAGAGAAAGAGAGACAGAAAGAGCTTCCATTTACTGGTTTACTCCACAAATTCCTGCAATGGCCTGAATTGGGCCAGGCTTGGGATAAGCTGGGGATCAGAATATTCAATCCTGGTCTCCCACATGGGTGGCAGAAACCCAACTTCTCATGTTATTACCTCTGTGTCCCGTGTCATCCTTTACTTAGAATTGAGTTACATAGTAATTGCACTGTACTATAAAAAATAGGCACTGCAGTTATATGTTAAGTAGGATGTTTACTATGTTAGCATCTCATTTTATCAAGTAGAAACTGCTACCCTTTAATCCATGTTAAAAGCCTTGCTTTTAATAAAAAAAATCCACATATGTCTATCACTTGGGTGCTAAAAGGCCATGCCCAAATACACATATTTTGAATACCTGTAGATTGCACTTGATTCTAAAAGGTACCATTGCTGTGTTCATTAAAACCTCTGAATCTTCATGTTACATTATTTTCGTCACCTAATATAATGTAGTCACCAATAAAGCTGGTTAGGCTGCCTCAGATATGCAAAACAATGTAATTTCCATGTCAACCAAATAAAAAAGCTTCAGTATAGCTAAAAATGAAACTAGTTTAAACATGGGTGATTTGGGCAGACATTTAGATAACACAGACACTAAAGACTAATGGATGGGATGGGTGGGTAGCCATTATTTAAATACTGCAAGTTTCCACTACAGGATTTTTACAATAGCAATTAATGTAAAACTTAACTAGTATTTTTGGTATGGGGGTGTCAGAAACCTTGAGGGTAAATCTGGCATGTAGGGGATCCTTAGGGGATATCAGCAGACTGAAGAAATATTTTTCTCATAGGGTGGGCAGGGAACCAGAATACCTGGATGCATGGGAGAATCGTATGAGAGTGCACAAGTTATAGTGCTAGAGAGAAAACCTGAACTTTGTTTTGCATGATATTCCAATTTCCATGTTTGAACACATTTTTAGTGATGGAAAGGGACAAAAGGGCAGCAGCATATTGCCTCTCAAGGACCAGCTAAGTTTGTCATGAATTATACAAACAGGATCAATCTGAGAAATACAAATCTAGGTTAGATTTTAAGTATATTTTTCTGGCTGATCCTTGAGCCCTAGGGATAAGTGCCTAAGCAAATGTTATTTTCAACTAAAATTCAAGAATATATTAGGGATATTTTCTATTAGACAGATTACTCTAATTCCCAAACAGTAGCTTTAGTTACATTATTGATCATTTCCCACACACACAACCTTGAGTGTAGTCAGTCAAAAATCAGGACGAAGTGTATTAAACTCCTTTGTATTGTCATGTATATACACTTAAGACTAACTGTACAAAACATAAGAAAGCTTTGTGAAATTTCATCTTTCTGATCATTAATGGCTGCTTTATTCATATAAACTCATTCAAGTAGTTTAAGCTATGTAATCTTACTGCTAATCAACCAGCAAAAAACTGTTAATGTACATGGGCAAAAAATCAGTCTAAGAACTGCAAACAGACAAGAGTGTAATCTTCGTACATATACAAATGTTTGCCTGATATGGAAGACATCAACTTTTCAAGTTTTGAGTTATAAAAATGTTTACTTCCAGAGTACAGGATGTGGGTCAGAATCAAGAAAGCTTTGTTTCTCAATGTGTACTAGTAAGTTATTTTTGAACCATGTCAATCTATACCAATCACTCCCAATTTTAACAGTACGCCTCCCATCTTGACATTAGACATCAGCCCATTTTTCATCACTGCTAGGAGCCTCATTTAATGAGGGTACTGGCAGAAAGTAAAGCCTGTGAAGTATGATTCTTAACACTTGAAAGTCTGAAGGTTACAAATCTTTAACTTCTATTATCTTAAGTTCTGGAAATCATTATCCTAAGATGAATAGCAAATACTTTATCTTCACATTCCTAAAGTATGTAGTTACCACCCTCATTTAACAGTTGAAGCAGTCCACTGAAGACTTAACACTTGTGTATAGTAACTTGGTCCAGGGTCCAAGATCTTAATCATGCCCAACAACTCAAAGAAACCTTTCCTTTGTAAATGAATCCACACAGCAGCAAGCCCATCTTACATCAAATATTAAGATTCTAGTTTTACATTTGTGGGGCCCACATAGGATTAGATTTGCAAAAGACTTGGCAAGTTACATAGCTATTTCATGTCATCATGGGTGTCCTAGGAAAAACCTGAGAGTTGTCGAATGTACAGGTTTAAGTGGTTATGTAATGGCAAACAAGGTATATTCTTTACACTTGATCTTAGCCAAAAGGCCGAGAAGCTATACAAGGTATATTCTTAAAATGTTTAAGTTAACTTGGTGTAAATCCCAGAAAGCCCACGTTCCAAACCAAAACACTCAGGCTTGAAGGCAGGAGTCTGGGTTTAATGGAGTCTTCCTAGATGCCTTACATATTTATCTTCTCCTCAGTGTACTTTGCTGACAATCATGTCAATGACATGACAATCTTATCTGAATGTTTCTTATAAAAAAGGGATTATGGAAACAGTAGTTATAAATCTTCATAGGGTGATGGAACCAGAGGGCTCATTCTTTTTCATATCTCACATTACTATTCCAATATTTATGGAGCAAATTTCTGATAGAGGTAGCACTGAGGGGATAGAAGTTTCATTACTTTCTAACTGTAATCCCCCAATATTGTTCTTGTCTTTCTCAGCACACAGAAAATGTACCAGTCTGTCCTCACTTGAAGATAAAGTGGCAACACAAAAAGCAATGTGACAAAGTGAGCCAGGATTAACAGCCCAAACTCCATTACTGAGAAGCAATGATTTTGCTCTTGGTTTCCATTACTGTGCAATGTCAGCATGTATGTTACTTTTTGTTCTTTCTTACCTGGTATGACACCTGCACAGACCAGGTCTATAGACCATGGTCTATAATAGCGCCAAAACTCAAAACAAGTAGAACTTAACATTTTGCAGATGAAAAGTCATGTTTTTTGACAATTTTTGTAAAAAAAAAAAACAAAAACAAAAACAAAAAAACTCATCTATATTGATGCACAACATGGAAAAGTGAAATACCCTAGTAATCAACCTTCATTTCCTTCTTTTAAAGACTGTTTTGATCCTCAAGATGTCTAATTCTTCAAACATGTACCACATTTACAAATGTTTTGAATACTTCATCTTATGGTCCTCACTTGAACAAATCAAGTTCAGGGAAGGCAACAAAAATAAATCTTCACTATAGCTATGTACAGTCTACATACACAGCTAGAAACTGGACATGAGACACTTTCTTCTTTAGGATTCTAACTATAGCTTAAAAACCCAATGAACAAATGAAGTTTCCCTCTGTACATGGCTTTTATTATTTACATAATACAATAGAGCATCAATGCTGAATAGCATGATTATGTGCAATACATAAATATGAACTATCTGTACACATCTGTAGATCTAACTCAGAACTAAGATACATAAAATTGAAAGCAAAATTGAACGCTTTAAGAATAAAAACTAGGACTGAACACTGCAATAAATCAGAAGTAGTGCCTTGTGTACATACTTAACTATTTACAGATGAAAACAGGCATTACCACAACACTAATCTAACTATACTCATTTATATATAAAAAACACAAGTTTCATACAGCACAAAAAACCTTCCATTGTAACACAGAAGTGGTATTACCAGACAAGCATCAGTGAAGTATACTGCCTTTTCTAGTTGTTATTGTACAATGCTGTAGATAATGCAGCCCATGCAATACACCCAAGAACACTAGAGTCCTACACCCAAGTACAATTAATATGATAAAGCAGCCCTCTGCAAGTGGTGCTGGATACCACTAAGAAGTCTATTGCAGCCATGTTGGTTATGATTTTCCATGCAGAAGGGTACAGTTACATTAAGAACTGAAGTCTTTAAAAAAGCTTTAAACATTCTTTCTTGAACCAAAACATTCAACAAAAGATGCACGTAAAAATTAACTGTTCAGATACCTTTGCAACTTAAAAAAATTCAGATGCATGTTACTCAATAGAGCTGCTGTATGTGAGAACCAAACAGTTTTAATTTCTTCTTGTAATTAAATTAATCCTACTGCAGTTCAGTGCTACACATTTTTAGCAATGAGAAGAATGCAGACATCTTCTAGTGCGAGCCAGCACAATAAGCTTCAAAGAGTATCTCAAGACCCTGCTATTGGCTGATGTTTTACTTGTAAGCACTTGCGATGTTTACCTTTTACAGAATGTCTTATTTGACAGCTTTTAGAAGACCAATTTAACCGGGCTTACATATGGCACCAAATACAGGTTTCACAGAAAGCAAAGTCTGATCCTCTTGTTTTCTTCCTGCTTTCAAAGAACATGTGGAAATTAAGAGGGTGAAGTAGAACTATGGTAGAAGTAGACTGCCAGTCCTTTTCTGGTGTACCATTTTTTAAAAAATACAGGCACATAACACTAGCCAAAGATTATACCTTGATTACATTCCCAAAAGGCAGATATGCTGCAAACATGCAGAGATTTTGTTAATGTTGTTTGGCACACGGGAACTAAATTTTGTCCCTATTATCTGTGTGTATCATTTTGCTGTGTAGATTTTCATCCAATTCTATTCAAGGGAGGGCATACACATTTTGTAGGGCTGTATCTATCCAATTCTGCCTGCAACAAACACCCAAACATCCTAAAATATTAATTATAAGACAGACAAGTGTAAAGTAAAACTCTGGAGAACATCAAAGAAAAATGGCCATGCATCTGCTCTTTAATGTTTTCCTACGATATATTAAAATAAAAACAAAGTTTCAGTCTCTTCACAAGTAGTAATTTATATTCTCTGGATTTTTTCAGCCACAACAACTGGATTCTCTTTCCTGATTTTTGCTGCAGCTTCTGCTTTATAATCATAAGGACAGTTGTGCTTGTCAGAATAACGGTGAAGTCCACAAAACAAATTCCCACATCGGCAGTCAAACCCTGTACAAAAAAAAGGAAGCAGTCACTTGGGAACTTGTAGTTGAAAAGACAAAAAAAACAACTTTAGTAAAAAAAGGTACCATATTGTCATTGACTTACAACATGACACAGTCATTTTTTGACAGTCTATCACTTTATAAAGAGCTCTAACTGCCTCTGACAGGGTGAGCTAGTTAAAGAAATATGCTTGGTTTCCTCAATGGGACAACAGAATTGTAAAGGAACAGTGACTGGTAAACCAAAAAACATCGAGCAAACAAAATGTGTTATCTGCCAGCTAACTCCACCAGATGCTCTCCTTCTATCATCTCCTATAGATGTATTACACAGGGAAGAATTTACACAGGCTCTGGAGTTAGGCTGACCTGGATTCCAAAGAGTCCATGAAAACTATGGCGAGACAACCATAAAGCTCTGAGATTTAAAGGAAACAAGTGGAAGAAAACAAAATCAAAAAAACCTACAACACTGTGTGCCTAGCTCAAAGTAGGCATTTATTGTTATCTTAAGAGTTCAGCTTGGGGCCAAGTGCTGTGGCGCAGCGGGTAAACACCCTGGGGCCTGAAGTGCTGCCATCCCATATGGGCCCCGGTTCAAGTCCTAGCTGCTCCACTTCCCATCCAGCTCTCTGCTATGGCCTGCGAAAGCAGAAGATGGCCCAACTCCTTGGGCCCCTGGCTTTGGATCGGCAAAGCTCCAACTGCTGCGGCCAATTGGGGAGTGAACCAGCGGATGGAAGCTTGCTCTCTCTGCCTCTCCAATAAATAAATAAATCTTTAAAAACAAAAAGAGTTCAGCTTTTTTTCTCCTAGGAAAACAAACAGGGATAATTTTTATGAACTTAAAAAAAAATGAAACCCAATGTCTCCTCATGCCTCAATTATCTCCCACCTCCCCATTCCTATCCCCTTCTGGAAATTTTCCGTTCTTGAAGGTCAGGTTTTTAAAAATGTTATTTGAAAAGCAGGAGGGGTTGGCCGGTGCGTTGGCTCAACAGGCTAATCCTCCGCCTTGCGGCGCCGGCACACCAGATTCTAGTCCCAGTTGGGACGCCAGATTTTGTCCCGGTTGCCCCTATTCCAGGCCAGCTCTGTGCTATGGCCCGAGAGTGCAGTGGAGGATGGCCCAAGTGCTTGGGCCCTGCACCCCATGGGAGACCTGGCTCCTGCCTTTGGATCAGTGCGGTGCGCCGGCCAATGGAGGGTGAACCAACGGCAAAGGAAGACCTTTCTCTCTGTCTCTCTCACAATCCACTGTCAAAAAAAAAAAAAAAAAAAAAGCATACACACACACACACACACACACAACCCTACCTGTTGGTTGACTCTCCAAATGCCACCACCAACAGCCTATGTTGTGCTAGGAGCCCTAGAACTACATCTGGGTTTTCTCACATGAGTGGCAGGAACCCAAGCCACTGCCTGCTGCTTGCCAAAGTGTGCATAAGCAGAAAACTGGAAGGGAAGTAGAGCTGGGACTTGAACCCAGCACTCTGCTACAAGACATGGGTAGCCCAAGTGTGATTTCAACTGCTGCAACACCAGTTTTGTTTTTTAAACATGTTAAACCAACTAGTCCCTTAAGGAGTGAATGACCAAGAGTTCCCTGCTAACTGCAAGCAGTAAAATATACACCTGTGCTGTGGCAAAGTGGGCTAAGCCTCCACCTGCAGCGCAAGTGCATATCCCAGCTGCTTCTCTTTTGATCCAGCTTTCTGCTTGTGGCCTGGGAAAGCAGTTGAGGGTAACAAAAGTACTTGGGTCCTTGCACCCTTGTGGTAGACCTGGAGGAAGCTCCTGGCTCCACATCGGCCCAGCTCCAACCACTGTGGCCATCTGGGGAGCGAATCAGTAGATGGAAGACCTCTGTCTCTCCCTCTGCCTCTTAAAGAAACACTATAAATCAGTCAGTCAATGTATATATACAAACACACGCACAGTCTTAAGGGATCTGTTAATACCTGTAAGGCCAACTTTCTTTCTACACATGAAACATCTGTTCTTCTTTGGTTTGGGTAACTCAGGAGCTTTTTCTTCAGTTTGAGAAGTACTGGGCTGAGAAACTGATGGACTGGGCTGAGTGACAACTGAAAAACAGAGTAAAAATTATAAATTTGTCAAGAGTTCACTGGCTGATAATTTTAGTAAAAACAGAAAATACTGAAAAGATTCCTACTAAGAGTATCTAAATGTTTCTTAAAAGAACTTTAAATACAATCTTCCTTTTTAATGTCAGAACTTAACTGCTTGAGCATTCCTGCCAATCACCATACCACTACTCTTAAATTTTGTAAAATGATCACATTCCTTTAAAGTCACTCTTAACAACCAGAACAAAAGACCTAGATATAGATAAAATTGTTATACGTAGAAAACTATTCTTAAACCTTCTTTTGAAAGATTACTTACAGTATTTATGAAGGATTTCCAAGAAAGAGCATTTCTTTACAATTTTAGTTTTGCTTTGTTAGATTTTAGATAGCAAGAATGATCTACAGAAAGCTGTACTTTTCTTTTTCCCAACTAAAAGGGCTCTAACTTATTCCCACCTCTAAGTTTTCTGACAATAGAAATCTGCCACAATGAATAAAACACTGCAGAGGACTGCATTAAAACCTGTATTACCACTAGTTCTTTAAAGCAAGATACCAAAATTTATTTCTACTTATGTTCAGTTACATTTAAATTTTAATAACTCAAACTGTAGTAGCAAATTTATGTATGCAGTACTGAAATTACTTCAACAATATGCCAACACCAATGCTATTAGCATATATCCAAGCTTCCAGAGCAAGCTGATTAGTTTAATGTCAACTTACTCTCAGCTCTCCTCAAATTTCTCATTCATCTGCAGTAGCAGTATATCCACACAGGGCTCAACAGCCTAACATTAGAGTGCCAGAAGAATATTCCATATACTGCTTAAGCCTAATAATCTACTATACTATGACAACATTAACAAAATGACTAGTGGTTCCTGAAACATAGCGGAAAAGAGAAAAATGAGACAATGAAGGCAAACAGCAGTGAACCTCTTCTGTTTATCAAGTAATAAATGCAGAGACTAGGTAGTACAGTCTAGGCAGAGCAGGTACAGACCTAACTCAAAAGTTCTTATTCCAAGGTCTGAGTAGTTTTATATATACTTAATAAAGCATCACAAACACACACTAACTTGGAGTTTGTTTCTCCCAGAAGGATGAACTCATTTCAAAATACGAAGCACAATTAAGGTCACCCCAAACTTAATAATTTGACCCTAAACTATGTAAAATCGATAAACTTGCCTACAATGTAGTTAGCAAGAGCAGGTGTTCAAAGAAGATTGCATAACCTCCTCCCCTCTGCACAAAGTTTCAGATTGCATTCAGTTACCATTTTACCAAGGAAGAGTGGTTTTATAAACTACATGTATACCAGTGTGTGTAGATCCTTATTCTGGAGCCTATCCAGCAGAGATAATTCAGCAAATCAGTTTTATTACAACATTACAGCATGTCTGATTGTACTGTATTAAAATCTCCAGCCAATGAAAATCAAAATGCCCCTCCACAGTGAGTTAACTTCCACATAACAAAATAGGGATCCTGCACTTCGTCCTTCAATTTTTAGTGTTCAGTGAATGAGCACTTTCTACAACACTGACAGTATCGAGACTGAAGTCCTTTTTTATTACAAAATTTTTCCTTATGATCTTACAAATTTATGTTTATTAAATTTTTCAGTCTCCAGAATACAAATTGGGCTTATGTGCTGGCATGAAGGTAATGGGAATAGGCAAAGAAAGAGAACATGACTAGTTTATACTTCAATATACTTTAAAGACAGTATTTCTTTGCTTGGCCTGTACACTATACAGTTCTCCCTCCACTTTTGTCCTTCAATGGGAAGGAAGGAATCCCACCAACCCTCTCTCAAACTACCAAATTCAAAACTGAACTAGTATTAAATGAAAAGCGTACCTGGCTCTGACACCTCTGTTTTCGGGGTAGTTATTTTGTCCTCTCTTGAAATGCTCATTTCTGTCATTTGCTGAGTTACAGGCAAGGCAGCCACAGGCACATTTCTATTTGAGTTCAAGCAAACAATTATTTTTAAAGATGTTAAGGGTACTTCTTTTGAGGTAATGAGTTGTCAGTTCAACCTTATATCATTTATTTTTTCCAACATGATCAAATGAAACTAGATAATTGAATTCTAAGATATCAGATGTCCAGTTTAAGTGGCTGAGAAGTTTGACATATGGCTTAACAACCAAAGGCTACACATTTGTATAGGTTAGTGTGTTCTATTGTAACAAACTAGACATGTTAGCTGTGCCTGTGATTTAAAGGCAAAAGGAATACCTATATCAGAATATCTTGTGTGACATAATATGGTCTGCAGAGATTCTTCTCTGCAGTTCTTACACTTCAATTACAAGGAAATAAAAGCACAGCATTTTTAACAGTGTCCCTGAGAGGGTTATGAAATATGGTGTAATATAGATCTTTACTCAACAACCTAAGAGTCACTGGACATTAGAATCCTTGACTGCAATACCCACAAAGCCAAGGACATAGTACACTAACATCTTCATTATTGATGCACATTGTAGACACCTCTATGTCCTCTCTGTAATGCTCATTCTTACCTTGATTTTTCAGATGTGCTACCAGCAGCACTTTCACAGTTGTTTAAGCTAGCGTCTGCTCTTTGTACAGATGCAGAATCTGAGGTAGGACTGTTGGAACCACTAGCTGTCCCTATTTAAAAAAAAGACTCATAAGATATATATCAACACTACCAAAAACTCACTTAGTATGAACAGTTAATAAGTAACAAATACTTGCATTTAATAAGTTTAGTGATTTAAGCACACTGTGCAACCATCCTATACTTAGAACCGAGTATCTGCACCAAAAAAAAAAAAAATATATATATATATATATATATAAAACACACACACACACACATATATACGTTATATCCAGTGAACACAAGTATGAAACAAAACTTCAAAAAGGAAAACTGAAAGAGCTGGAAGATGCTTGCAGATAGTCATTTATTTCTGATGCAGTTATGTCAACTTGGGATGTTGCTTTAATTTCAGGCACTTGTCAGCTCTTCTCTCTGTGGCTTTCAGCGCTTTCAGTCTCGGTCCCCAATTCTTTGTTCTATACTTTTCTGTCCACCAGTTTCTTCAACTGTGTTTTTTCTTGGAAACAACTTACCCATTGGGCTCATTCTGCCACTATTCTGCTGTCTCTGAAGATGCTCTTTGTAGCAAACAGAACACATTCCATTTGTCCTAGGATTCCCATAAAAGCCACATCCTGTGCTACACAGCATAGGCCCCGGAGTCTGGTTAGTCTCCTGAGCCATATTTTCCTGCTATAAACAAAACAAAATTTCAGAAATTAGCATGCCACCAAAATAAAATTAGTATAATGCAACCACCAGTGTACCTTTGTTATTTCTAAATACCAAGTCTGTTTCTAACAAAAACCCAAACTGTGTTAAACATTAAAAAGAATGAGCAGAAAAAAATGAGTAAAGATTATTATATATTTTGTTGCCTATTTATAAAAGAAAAGGGCATGAAATGGATTGTTTTATAACAACTAAATTCTATCATTAAATAAGTTTGTCTGCTAGATATCAGGGTTATGTTTTAACCAATTTTGGAAACGCATTATCTTTAAGTCACGTTTTTCTCTCCTGCACTATATGCAGACCACTTCAGAAGATATTATTTCATTGGCTAAAAACATTAAGTAGAATTTTCAAATTGAAAAAACCCTACAATAACAACAATCACTGATTCTTTGATATTTATCAGTGGTTCTTTAAACTGGCTGAATACTGCATTCGACCTATGGCTTTCTTAAACTAAAATCTGAACTTGCTAACCTTAGTAATTTGATAATTCTTTAACACTGAAAAGGGAACTGGCAGCCCTTCTTGCTACTACCTAGGCACCAACTCACAAAGTTCTAAGAACTTAGGGATCACCTGCTTATGAAAATTCCTTTATGCTCTACCTTTGAGGTATTAAAATCTGTTTAAGAGTGCTTTAAAGTAATTGTGCCCAGAAAAACTGCAAGGCACAAAGATTATCAACCATAGATTTCTCAGCCTAAGGCTGTATTTATTGTTTGTCTTACTCATAACCAGAAAATAAAAACTTTGCAAGCTCAATATAGTAAAGTTAAGCAACATAAATACATGACCTTTAGTAATTGTTAATATTTAATGCTATATTACCAGGAAGAACTTTATACAGCAAGCATATCCTTTTCCAAAAAGTCTTGTTCAAATTGATAGAAATATAGTTAAGGCTGTACTAAAATTTAGTTTCCCCTTGGGTAAAAGAAAATAACCATTATTTAAGAACTCACAGAAAGCATATTAGAGCATGGTATATGGTCACTGTCATTTTTCCAACCACTACACAATAAAATATACTTTAGTAATCTCTAAAAGTGCTTTAACAAATATTAACTACCCAAATTATAAGAGGGAAGGGGACTAATCAATTTTGACCATGCCAGAATGGCCCCAAACTTTTAAATGACAAAAGTCTTTACATTTGTTAGCAAAATAACACCATATAAATACCACAGCAGTCCGTGTACAATGTACTAAATTTATTAAGGTACAAAAGAAGTGTTGAAATCTATGTACAGTTTCTCTCCTAACAAGCATTTTCCATTATCTTTTCTGAAACCCAATCCAGTTTGCATGGAGAGTGACCAAGATCCATAACTGACTTTGAACAACACTAATTTAGTAGATGCTGTCTCTTTAAATAGTAAGTGGAATTTAGCTGACTCATTTTGGAGCAAGGTAGTGTAAACATTTCAACATTACTTATGAAGTTTATTAATAAATATTTCCAGCTGGGTTTTTAGAAACTTTTCTATTGCAGGGGCAAAAAACAAAAGAAAAATGACTCAAATGAATTTATATCTATTTGCATTCGGAGCACAAGCAAAGTATGTGCCCTATGCAAAAAGTTGGATGATTCTTTAAGCCAATCATTTATTCACTTTCTTTACTAACCTCCAGATTCTCCAATATTGTCTTTTAAAAAGCAAAATGGTCTAATTTAAGAACAATCAATCCACATTAATGTAAATCTGATTCTTAAAATGTTTTATGTAAATACAATGCGGTCGAGATTCATTTAATGATCTCACCCATTCTGACATTTAAAAAACAAAAAGCCATCCTTCAATTATAATTAACCCTCAATTACCACTATCACTTCTATCAGTCTTCCCATCTTTTAGATTTTTTTTCCCCCCAAGAAAGTCAGCTTTTAAATGCCATCACATGTGCACGGCTTGCCTTAATATTTCTCAGAAGCTTAGGTCACATGGGAGGGCGCTTCAGCCTGTCACAAGGCTGCAATGTGACAGCCTGAGCTGGATGGAGGCTCTCACATAAAGCCTAGTCAACAGGGGCCTCTGAAATCAGCTTCTATTTATATCCCAGAGCCTGCCAACTCCTACACAACCCCTAGAACTAAGGATGTAGCATTCATGTATCTAATATAAGAAAACAAAACAAAAATTGCAATGCAATTAAGGCTGCTACATTTTTTAACCTAAGGTAGGGAGGATTTGAGAGCAATCTCAAATGCAATCTAGAAGCTGCAAGCATCATTAATCACTCATGAAGCCAAAATGGCCAGTGTTGTTTATGAAAAACTAGGCATATTGGAGAAGACGTCAAACTACAGAGAATCTTCACATTTATGGACAATTTGGAGGGTAGAGGGAGATGCCAGTGTTTGCCATTAGGTACTGCATTTCTCTTTGTCAATACTTTAGAAAAATTACATTATTTACTACCTTTAAATTTATTGTTAAAAGCGTTGGCATTCCTGTGTCAGCTCCATCAAGAGCTGGAGTATATTTCCCAACAGTTTGTGCCTTCCCCCAATTCATGGCTCAAAAACCAAAAACATCGAAACAAAAAGCTAAAAACAAAAAACCTTGTGTGCAAAAAAATGCTCCGGACTCAAATCTGAATAAAGGGCTTTTACATGGATGGAATGTAGTTATTTCTGCTGCACCTCATGTTATAAAATGGCAACAATGCCCACTCACCTGGGAGTTGAAACCTGAGTTCTAGTCTTTGCCACTAAGCCAGTGACCTTGGGCAAGTTCCTGCTCTCCAGATCTCGGTTTTTTTCTTTACCAAACGGAGAGTGACTTCTATAAGGTTTCTTCCCAGGCTTTACTATCGAGCTTCAGAAAGTAGGGGGAACTAACTACAAGAAACCCTTACATTTTGAGGGGTTATTTCACGAAAAAATTTCAAAAGATAAAACTGCAATATTTTTCCCAATTCTAAAATCCTACTTTTTAGGTTCTCTTAAAAATGAGTAAAATAAGCTTCATCTAGATTGTCGAAGTCTGTGAGCTACCTGAATGACCTATATACCCCTTGGTCTTAAATATCCCCTTAGGCAGTACTGTTAGGAGGCAATCAATCAATAAAGGTAGTAAACCGACCTTTTCCCCCAAAACACAGCTGCACGGAGTGCGTGAAAAAAGAGCGAAAACAAACAAAAAACCGCGTTCCTGAGCCCTACTGCACGGAACAAAGAGGAAGGTGCTCCACTTCCTCCATGAAAGGGATCTTGGGAGGGAGAAGCGCAGCGAGACCCGGAAAACGAAGACCCCCACCACGGAGAAGCCCCGGCCCCACGTCCCAACGGATTTACAGCAAGTTCAGGTACCCCCGGTCTCCCCATTCCCCTCCCAGCGAAAGGCCTCAGTCCAGACAGCCCAGCAGGGCCTTCTCCGAAAACCACTGAGTCATGCCTAACAGCAGCTCTGCAGGCCGGGCCGGCCCCTCACCCCGGAGGCCCCGCGCGACCCCCGACCCCAAACGGCTCGTCGGACGACGAGGAGGCCTGGGGGGGTGCAGCGGGAAGCCGGCCGGGGGCGCGGTTGGCGCCCTGGGCCTCTTTGTTCCCCCGGGTTCGGCCGCCCAGGCCAGGCGCCGCGGCGAGCGGGGCCCCGGAGCTCGGCCCTGCGGCGGCCGCACGCCGGGCATTGTTCCCCTGACCCTGCCTGTGCCAAGCGAGCCGGGGGCGCTGGGAGCCGGGCCTCGGGCCACGACGACAGGATGCCGCCTCCGCCTTTGTGCTTCCTGAGGGAGCAGGCGGCGGGCTCCCCTCCCCCGGACGCCGCCATCCGCCGCCCGCCCCGGCATCGCCCGAGGCCCGCGCTGGCGTCCGGGCCCCCTCGCCTGCTGCTCGCCGGCCCCACACGAGGAGCCCGGCGCCGGCCCCCAGCGCCGCACCACTCACCTCGCGGGGGGTCCGAACGCAGAAGCCGGGCTCGCGCGCGACGCCGGCGCGGTGAGGCCGGCTCGAGGCCTCCGGGACAGGGAGCCTTCCGGGTTGCTCTGGAGCCGCCGCCGCGGGCCGGGAGCGGGTTGGAGCCGCAGGCGGAGGTGGCGCCGCCGCGGGATCCTCCTTTGTTCCTGCAGCAGCGCCGAGCGTGGCCGGGACTCGCCGGAGCTCGGGAAGTGGGAGGAGGGAGGCGAGGGGGGGCCGAGGAGGAGGCGGAGGGAGGACCACAGGCCGCGGCGGCGATCGCTGCTCACGGCGCTCGCCTGTCGTCGCCTCACGCCTCCCCGGGAGACCGGCTGGGCCGACGGAGGGGGCGAGCGCAGCGAGGGGGCGGGCGCCGAGGGGGCCCGCGGAGGGCGCTGCCTGTCGCTCACCGCCACCGCCCGCGAGGCTGCGCGGCTGCCGGCAGCGAGCGAGCCCACGGACGACGTGCACGCCGCTGTGCTGTCCGGCCGACGGACTGGCTCTATCCGCCCGGCGGCCGGGCGGTGCGGGAGCGAGGGGGCGGGGCCTGTGCGTCAGTGCCAACCCCGGCGGCGGCGGGGAGCGCGCTGACGTCGCGGCCCGAGGCCCGGCCCCGGCCCGCGGCCTCCAGTCACGGCCAGCGGCAGGCGGGGCGCGCCGCCCGCACGCTCAGCGAGCCGAGTCACCGACCCGGCGGCCGGCCCCTGGGTGGAGCTGGAGGCAGCCAGGCCTGTGGTGGATGCGTTGCTATTTTTAACCCGATTGTCCTCCCTCAGCCTCCCTCCTTCCGATTTTCTCACTCGGGCCCGCTTTTCGCCGTCGGAGTTCTCACGCTTTTGTCTTGGTTCCCGGTCAGGCGGTTTCCCCCCCTCCCCCAGAGGCGTTAGTTAGAAGGATTCGTTTCCAGAAAAGGAACTGCCTCGTGGCTTCTGGGACTTGTGTTTGTGAGGCCAACTCCACTCCTTCCACCCACCCCCCACCCTCCACCCCCGTCTTTTCGGTTCCAAAGTCCAGGCTGAGCTGTGCGCGGCCGCCGGCGGGAAGCAGCGGGCCAGGCGGCGCCCGCTGTCGCGCTCACCCAAGGTCACGGGTGGCTGTGCCGCCAGGAAGCCCTCGGCTGACTGCTGCCAGCCCTGGGCCCGGCGTCGCTGTTCTGAACACACTGTCTCGGCCTGCCTGTAAAATCCCTGGAAATGGACTATTCCAGCAAGGCGACGTGAACTGGGAAAGCACCGAATGTTCTGCCCAGGAGGTGCAGCGAGAGGACAAACAAGCTAGGCCCGAAGCCGAGATCAGCTGGGAGGTGAAGCAGGAGGAGACCCGCAGGAGGAAGTTCAAGGGGGGAGAGGTGAGGCAGGCGACTCAGAAAGGAGGCACAGGGCCCGACTTGTAGGAGAGGGTGAGCGAGCTCGGAGCTCAGAAACTTGTCAAGGCAAAAACAAAAGAAAAAGCCGTGCTTCCAATCGACCCCTCCAAGTGACTTCAGCTCCACGCGAACAAAATTACCAAGTCAGAAGGGACTTAAGGAAATTGAGTAAGCAATGGTCTGACGAATACACAGGAACAATGTTTAGGGCTTGTTTTAGCCGCCATTAGAATGGCGTGAGAGGTACCCTCATTGTTTCCCCAAAATTGCTAATCAGAAAAAAAAATCACCTGGGGTGATTAGTTAACGATTCCTGGGCCTTTTCCTGGGTGTGGTTTTAGTCAGTTTGGGAGTGGAACTCAGAAATCTGTGTTTTTAAGTTGTGCTTCAGGTGACTTATATTTATAGTTTTGTAGATTAAGGCGAACTCTGCCCTGGTGCCTTGTGCCAATATTGCCAATCAAACAGATCTTTACCACAGTAAGCAGAGTACCTGGAACAAAACAACGTTTGTTTTTAGTATTTCAGGAATATTGCTATAGTCAATTAATGTATTAGGGTTTTAAGTAATTTGGTTCATTAGCCCCAAGACTATCGGGATTTAGCTCCTTAAATTAGTAGGTAAATTGGTAAAAACATTGCAGTTACCACTTAAAGGCCATTTTCGATGCCAGGTATTTTGCATTAGTGTTTCATTTGGTCCTCACAGCAGTTCGCTGAGAAGGGTAGTATCATGTCCTTTTCTACAGATAGGGGAATGATGACTAGAGAGGCTTGCATGGAACAGGGGAGGGCAGGAGGAAGCAATGGAAGGGATTGTTACTGAGGACAACAATAACAGACTCCTCGCCCCCAGTCCCCAGAATTTCATGTGTAAAAAGTGAAACAAGATAATTCCTTAAGAAGTATAATTGAAAACAAACCTAAGAGTATTACGCTAAGGTTATGGTTGAATAATATATCCCATAATATTTATGTAGCATCTTCTGAGTATTCATCTTTAGCAGTTTTGTTTAGGAGACTGTCAAATCAAGAATGGTGCTGATTTTGAAAACCACATGTAGTGAGATTCCCTTTCAACAACTCTTTTCTAGCCGTTCTCAAAGTGAGCCAATTATGGTGTTTGAAAAGTGTGCCTAGTGGGAGGTCCTTAGAACAACAGGATGTGACCTTGGAGAGTAGTTCTCAAAGAGAATAGGCTACATAAGCTTTTGGTTCCCAGCTCAGCAGCATGAGCATCACCTGGGAAGTTGGTAGAAACAAATTCCCAGGCCCTCACACCAAATCGATGGAATCACAAACTTTGGGTTTGGCATAGGCATGTGGGTTTCATTTAACAAGTCCTCCAGGTGATTATGGTTCACATTCCCATTTAAACTGTTGACCTACCCTTACCTGCCAACAGGTGGCCACTCATTTCTTTCAGGTGGTTCACACCATGTGAAGGTGGGTGGGTGTTGTGGCACAGTCGGTTAAGCCTCTGCTTCGGACACACGCATCCCATATCAAAATGCCCAAGATCAACTTCCACCTTCACTTCCAATACAGCTTCCTGCTAATGTGCATGCTGGGAGGCAGCAGGTGACAGCCCACTCAAATGTGAGGTCCAGATGGAGAGCCTGGCCTGGTGCCAGCTATTGCACGCATTTGAGGAGTGATCCAGCAGATGGAAAAATCTCTGTCACTCCCTCTCTGTCACTCTGCCTTTCACATAAATAAATATCTTCTTTAGAATTATTTGTTTATTTTGAAAATATCACAGAGAAAGAGCAACAAAGAGGCCGGCGCCGTGGCTTAACAGGCTAATCCTCCGCCTTGCGGCGCCGGCACACCGGGTTCTAGCCCCGGTTGGGGCACCGGATTCTATCCCGGTTGCCCCTCTTCCAGGCCAGCTCTCTGCTATGGCCCGGGAAGGCAGTGGAGGATGGCCCAAGTCCCTGGGCCCTGCACCCGCATGGGAGACCAGGAGAAGCACCTGGCTCCTGGCTTCAGATCAGCGTGATGCGCCAGCTGCAGCGGCCATTGGAGGGTGAACCAGCGGCAAAAAGGAAGACCTTTCTCTCTGTCTCTCTCTCTCACTATCCACTCTGCCTGTCAAAAAAATTAAAAAAAAAAAAAAAAAGAGCAACAAAGAGAAAGGGACCTTTTATCTGCTGGTTCATTCCCCAGATGGCTCCAATAGCAGGCATTGAGTCATGCTGAAGCCAGGAGCCAGGAGCTTCATCTGGGTCTTTCACATGGGAGGCAGAGACCCAAGCACTTGGACCATATTCTTCTGCTTTCCCAGGCCATTAGCAGGGAGTTGGATTGGAAGTGGAACAGCCAGGACATGAATCGGTACCCATATGGGGTGTCATTGTCGCAGGTGGCAGCTTTATTCAATGTGCCACGACATTAGCCCTCAAATAAATCAATTTTTTAAAAAGAAAAAAAAAATTCTCATCTTACTAGTGTAACATATTAAAGAAAGCATTTCTCAGAGGTTTTTGTTTTTATTTTCTGGTGTTGTAAATTTTCAGTTGCTCTCTAAAGACAGACTGAACACAACAGGATGTTTCTAATATAAGATGCAAAAGGCTTCACTGTATAGTCATCAGTAAAGGTCAGCTTTGGCCTGAAACCAGCCTCTAAAAGAGATAACAGGAAAATGTGGATGTGCTTGGCACGTTGCATTACCAGTGTTCAAAAATACCTTTTGTAGAATCTCACTACATGAGACGTACCAAGTCGCTGGCACTAATCCACTTCCTAAATACTCCTTGAAAATAATGCTAACCCTTAATATTTTCTATTCATTTCCCGTAAAAGATATTTTGCACGTTCACTACTTTTCAGGCACCCACTGAATTGGGTGCTGGAATATACATTGATGAGAAAAATGCTCTCTCTTCATTGGTATAATATGAAGTAGAAGGGAAAGATAATGTAACACAAATAAGTGGGCACTTCAAAAAGTTCATGGAAATAAAAGATAAGTTTATTTTAGTACAAAAACTGTTGAAATTCATGCATAGCTTTTTTTTAAAGTTTTTTTTTTTTTTGAAAGAGTTACACAGAGAGAAAAGAAGAGGCAGAGAGAGAGAGAGAGAGAAATCTTCCGTCTACTGGTTCACTCCCCAGTTGGCCGCAACGGCTGGAGCTGAGCTGTTCTGAATCCAGGAACCAGGAGCTTCTTCCTGGTCTCCCACAAGGGTGCAGGGACCTGAGGACTTGGGCCATCTTCTACTGCTTTCCCAGGTCATAGCAGGGAGCTGGATTGGAAGTGAAGCAGCCAGAACTTGAATGGGTGCCCATATGGGATGCTGGCACTGCAGGCAGCAGCTTTACCCGCTTTGCCACAGAGCCGGCCCTACATAGTTTTTTCATAATACATATTTCCAGGAACTTTCTGACGACCCCTCATATACATGATTTTCTAAATATTTTGCACCAAAATAAACTTATCTTTTAATTCCATTTTCCACAAACTTTGGAGTACTCTCACATATAATTATGGACTGGTATTTTTTTTTTAAGATTTATTTTTTTAAGAGGGAGAAACAAATCTTCTATGTTCTGGTTCACTCCCCAAATGGCTGCATTGGCCAGGGCTGGGCCAGGCTGAAGCCAGGAGCCAGGAGCTTCTTCTGGGCTTTCCATGTGAGTGCAGGAGCACAAGGATTTGGGCTTTCTTCCTCTGCTTTCTCAGGTGCATTAGCAGGGGAGCAGCATCAGAAGTGGAGCAATCAGGACTCAAACCTGTGCCCATATAGGATGCTGAGATTAGAGGCAGCAGCTTAATCCACTATGCCATAATTCCAGCACCAAGATTGGTAAATATTTAGAAGGAAAAGTACCAATACTGTGGGATAATATAACTAATTATAATGAAACCTGAAAACTCACCCAGGTCTGAGTTCCAACCATCCCCATTGCCAGTGGGGCCAGGATTATGTCCTTAAAGTAGATAACCTGTAGTAAAGTGGCATGTCATATGAGAAGGTCCCAGCGGTTTGTATTCACTTGAGAACTCAGGTTAACAGCATTGCAGGCTCACTTACATTTTTCTTTGTAACTAGGAAAGGGTCAGAAACAGAATTGATGATTAGAGAAGAGCAAATATAATTAAATGTCTGAAAAAGTAGAAACTGACATCCCTTAAAAATAGCCATATAAATTATCAGTCCATGTGAAATATAAAAGACCTGGAGTTATTCTATCCTGACGTGTAACTTTCCATTATGGAGACAAGAATTGCTTCTATGGCATTATTATAGTACCCTGTCATGGGTAACTATTCATTTTCTCTGTACTTGAGAAGAGCTTGGTAGAGCACAAAAATCTTTGCTGGAGTTTTAAAACCTTTTGGGCGTCTGTCATTTGATATTTACATAGTGCCTTTCCTCCCTTTCCTTTACCAACCCCTTCTCAAATTATGAAGAACAAGGTAAAGAGACTCATTAAAAAAAAAAAAAAAAACAAAAAAAAACAACATTTTATTTGAAAGGCAGAGAGAGAGAGAGAGAGAGAATCTCTCATCGGTTGATTCATTCCTAAATGCCTGCAATAGCCAGGGCTGAGCTAGGCTTAAGCCAGGAGCCCAAACTCCATCTGGGTCTCAAACGTGTGTAGCAGAACCAAATTATTTGAGTCATTACTTCCTGCCTCCCAGGGATTGCATTAGCAGGCCACTAGAATTGGGAGCAAAGCTGAGACTTGAACCCTGACGCTTTAATAATGGCATACAGGCATCCGAAACTACATCTTAATCACTATGCCAAGCACCTGCCCCAAGAAAATCCGTTTTTAAAAATAATTTTCAAAATTGTCAGCTAAAAGGACTAAATATTTGATTGAAAGTAAATAAGCTCATTGAAAATTAAACATACAACTAATAGTTATTTAATTAAAATGTTTTCCTTATTAATAATTAAAAAGTTAAAATATCATTAAGTCCAATAATGGAAAGGACCTGACTCAACAAGGGGTTTGCTGTATTTTTCCCCTAAGAAATTAATAAAGCAAGTAGCATTTTCTTTATTTTGCAGTCTTCTTCATAATTTCAGACATTTTCACTGAAACCAGCTTGATCAAAGAATATTCAAATAAATGGCATGGATGTTTTACTAGATTAGAGAATACTTTCTTGGTGTAGTCCAGATACTGCCAACATAGCTATAAACAATTTTTGAGACTATTTAAAAGAATAAAAGTCTTTATACAAATCAGAAACTTAAAATGAAGAGAACTGGTGATTTAACAGCTATATATCATCTGCTGTGGATGTTACCTTTTAAGAAACAAGGTACTTTGGTCTGAAGAAGCCTCTGAAAGCTGTGTGACTAAACAAACAAAATGGGCGAGAAGGTAAGTATGGATTCTGAATCTCAGCAGTGAGCTCTGGGATTGCCTTAGAAACAGCTTTGGGGCATATCAGAACCTAGGTTCACAGATGGTGGGATGGGCCAGGAACAGAGTCAATAACAGGATCAGTGATTCAGCCAGAGCCCAGTAACTGGGATGGTAAAAAGCTCAGGCAACGGGCAATTGACTCTAAGGCTTTGGCTATCATTCAATTGGAAAAGGTCACAAAAAGTAGGTGGATACCATCCAGGGAGGTAAGGATTAAGGCAGAGGACTGGCAAGGGAGAAGTGGGTAGCGTAGGCCTTTGTCCTGGGGTAATGCAAGTTCTAAGCAGAGAGCTAGGGCAAGTATTTTATTTTTATGCAGTGTTTCTCCACTTAAAATGTATATTAAAATGCATTAATTTGGTAAATTCTCACAATAGTCCACTGAGATAAAATATTGTTAGCTCTCTTTTTGCAGGTTAAGTCCACTTACTGAAACTCAAGGCAAGGTGTGTGTTCTGTCCATTGTCATACATCTAGTAAGAGTACAGCCTTCCTCATGGTTCAGTGTTCCACTGCTCCCCTGAAGCAATTCTCCCCTTTAATATGTGTCACGATTAAATTTTCTCTATGATATTAAGACACCCTTATCTTCTATATCACTTGTCTTACCTAACACTATGACTTAACTTTCATGCTCCCAGAAGCTAAAAGGCAACTCTGTATAAGTCTCTTCTGCTGGCTCCAACTTTTCTAACTTCTAAATGTTGGCATTCTTTAGGTATAGCTCCAGAGCACTCTTTGTTTCTCTCAAAATGCTTTCTCCCACTTCTGTGTATTTACATACTATTTATACTCATTCCTTGGCTTCAAAATGTTTGTTTTATGAATTTTTTATTTACAAAGTTATAGCTATTTTTAAGTTTACTTAAAGACATTTTCTTTTTTTTTTTTTTTTAAAGATTTCTTTATTTCTTTGAAAGTCAGAGTTGCACAGAGAGAGGAGAGGCAGAGAGAGAGAGAGAGAGGTCCTCCATCTAATAGTTCACTCCCCAATTGGCTACAACAGCCAGAGCTACACTGATCTGAAGCCAGGAGTCTCCTCCAGGTCTCCCATGCAGGTGCAGGGGCCCAAGGACTTGGGCCATCCTCCACTGCTTTCCCAGGCCATAGCAGAGAGCTGGATGGGAAGTGGAGCAGCCAGGTCTTAAACCAGCTCTCATATGGGATGCCAGTGCTTCAGGCCAGGGCGTTAACCCCATGCACCACAGTGCTGGCCCCTATAGACATTTCCAATTCAAGACAGAAGAGTGTTGTTTTGAAAACTAAAGTTATGCAGTGTCATTGGAAGAGCAATTCATAACTAGCCATCACTGTTGTTAAGTAGTGAATAAGTGGGAGGACCTAGAAATAGAAATGGGTTTATATTTTTTCTTGTGGATAAACCATGTTACTAGGGTGGCAAGATAAAAGTTAGAACCTTGGAATTCCAGAGCAGATGCTTTAGTTATTGATATTGTCTAATTTAAATGCTTTTGGGACTATAACTTATGACATCACGACCAGCTCTAAATGTGAACATATATAAAGAAAAATCTTACTTTTTACTGAAAAATTAAAAATGATAAAACAGAAGAAATAGATAAAAATATTAGCCTCACCAAGGAAGATATCAAAGGCAAGCTAACATATGAAAGATGCTCCTGGGGCCAGTGTTGTGGCATAGTGCTGGTAAAGCCACTGGCTGCATTGCCAGTTTCCTATAGGGGTACTTGTTTGAGTCCCAGCTACTCCACTTTGGGTGCAGCTCCCTGCTAATGGCCTGCAAAAAACAATGGAAGATGGCCCAAGTATTTGGGCCTCTGCCAACCATATGAGAGATGCAGATGAAGTTCCTGGCTTTGGCTTGGCTCAGCCCTGACTATTGTGGCCATCTGGGGAATGAACCAGAGGTTGGAAAGTCTCTCCCTCTCTCTCTGAATTTGTTTCTGTAACTGACCTTCAAATAAATAAATCTTACCAAGTTAAAAAAAAAAAATTGGGCTTGTCTATTAACTTCTTGGATAATATAAAATTGAAAAAGAATAAGAGATTGTTTTGCCTTTTTTTCTTCAAGTTTTAATTTTTTAAAATTTTATTTTATTTTATTGAAAGGCACTTTCAGCCCCAGCCAGGAGCCATTGCTGGCATGTGGGGAATGAATCAGCAATAGGAGTTCTCTCTCTCATTTTCTTTCACTTTCTCCTCAAAATTAAAAGGAGTATAGCTCAGTGAACATAACAACGTTTCATAGATTTGAGAAGAATATAGTCTTTGGGAAGGAGCTAGATTTCAGCCATTATTTATGAGCCACTCAATAATGACACAGAGGAACTCCGAATAACTTCAGCATCCATCATTATTTCCTTTGAAGGAGGTTCATATTCTGGGGAAACAAACTCCCTGAAATATGGTGCTTTCTGTTTTATTTCACCAGATGGGTGGAAGGATGGTCCAAATCAACTTTGTGCAGCTTTCCAAACAAGATCAGAGAATGAAGAAAATTGCTTTGTTAGTTGCTGTTTATGGACTCATAAAGACCACTTTGTGAGGTGGGTCTGAAAGAAAGGGGCACTGACACCCAAAGGTTACTTGTAGCTTCTCTTCTATTTCAGCTCCTCCCATTCAAAATGGCTTCTCTTCCCCAACCATTTCCTGGCTAGGAGGTTAAGCAAGGTGCTCCTTTTTGATCAGACTTTAGGAAGAGAGAATGAAAATAAAGGATTCCTGTAATTAGTTTTAACCAGACGCTTCTAAAGCCTCTAGCAACTATAAGACCCCATGAAAAAAAGTTTTCTTAGTGGTTTTCTGTTAATATACCTGAATAACTCATTGGGTACTTTACAAAGAGTAAAGGTTTATTTGGCTTATGGTTCTGGAGGCTGGGAGATTTGAGGGGCCACACTGGGGGAGGGTGTTTTTACAGGTGGGGGTGCTCTGCAGAGTCCAAAGGTGGCACAGGTATTATTACATGATGAGTGGATTCATCCAAGAAACAAAGCCCAAGTGGCCTTTATAACAGACCTACTCTCGAGAGAACATATTGACTCATTAATCCATGAATGAATGAATGAACTTATGAAAGCAGAGTTCCTTGATCTAATCACCTCTTTGGCCCCTCCTCCCATATTCTCACAATGAAGATTAAATTTCAACGTGAGTTTTAGAGGGGACAAACTACATCCAAACCACAGTAAGTGCTTATTTAAATGAATAATTTTATCATTCATTTAATGCTTTAAAAATTCATTCTTTTGTAGTCACTGACCTTATAATTAAAGTATAATTTTAAAAGATGCTAAGCCAGAAATTTAAATTAATTTAAAAAACTGGAAACTAGTACGATGATGCAACATCATAAAGATTAAAGGAATTGTATGAATTGTGTACTGTTAATATTCAGCATTCAGTAGTTACTTTGTGCCTTTATATACTTTATCTCTAATCCTGACAATAGTCCTTTGAAGAGGTGGTGATTATTCCCTTTTCCAGAGGTAGAGCTGAGGTAAGGGAAATAAATAGCACATATGAAATCAGATAGTTGTTATCCAAGAATGAAGTCAAATCCAGGTCAGTCTGACTCCCCTAGTAGAGTTTTTTCTAATGCAAGTGTCTTTTCTAAATCACTGATGGTTGCAGTTTTTGACTTGGATTGAAACCTCGATGGTTCTCTTTGTCTTCCATCCACCACAGAATCTTGTAAACTGCATCTGTAATATTCAGGTTCTGTGCTAACACTGTGAAAGGATTCACTCACAAAGCAGTCCATTCCAATTTCCCCAAATTTGTGATGAGAGAATTAATCTAGGTTATTTCCATTCCAGTCATGTACCATCGCATAATGACCTTCTGGTCAACGACAGACTGCATTATCTGTGGTCCCATAAGATTATACTGAAGGAAAAAGTTTTCTATTGCCTAGTGACATTGTAGCCATCATAATGTCATAGTGCAGTGCATTAGTCACATGTTTATGGTGATGCTGGTACATACAAAGCTATCGTACTGCCAGTCATAAAAGTATAGCACATACAATTATGTACAGTACATAATGCATGATAATAAATGGCTGTGCTACAGGTTTGATATTTACTATTTCATGCCTTTTATCATTAGAGTGCACTTATAAAAAAAAAGTGTTTACAGTAAAGCAGTAAGATTGCCATGATATGCTGGTAGCCTCCTCATAGATCTGATTTTTACCATGTCTCTTGCTTGCCTTGTTTTCCCTTTGATTTAATCTCAAGTTGTTTTGTTCATGATGACTCTAGGAGGCATACATGTATGTATGTACATACAGCTTAGAATTGTAGTACAATCTGGTGTTCACACAATGATGCAATTGCCTAACAAAGCATTTCTCAGAACATAACTCTTGTTAAGCAGTGCATGCTTGTATTTAGTTTGCAAAGACCTCAGAAAAAGGAAACCTTTATGTTCCATCTATACTGGTTAAAAATAGTTAAGAGCAGCAGTTATTTAGTACAGTGATTAAGATCCATTTGGGATGCTTGCAACCTATATTGGAGTGCATAGGTTCAAGTCCTGACTCTGCTTGAGATTCCAGGTTCCTGCTAATGTGCATCCTGGGAAGAAGGAAGTGATGGCTCAAGTACTTGGGTCCCAGATGCCCACATAAGAGAACTAGAAAGAGTTTCAGGCTGCTGGCTTCAGCCTGCTCAGCCCTGGCTGTTGCAAGCATTTGGGGTATGGATCTACAAATGGAAGATCTGTGTGTTTTTCTATGTTTCTCTATCTTTCAAATAAAATGAAAAAAATTAAAGAACAACTAACAAATTTTAAAACTCATTGTTCAACAGTGAGACTATTTGTTTCCATCTGTACTTGAATGTAATTTTGTGAACATTTTACCATGGTCAATTCCCATTATCAGGTAGTGAATTATATGAGTATGCCTCATCTATAGCAATTAGATATTTTGGTCCTCATGATAAAAGGAGGGATCTTGAGGGTTGAGGAGAAAGGAGGATGAACAATACAACAACAAAATAATTCTTGGCAGAAAGTCCTTCCTATATGTCTTTTATTATGTTATTTTCAAATTTCAAAGTATTACTGGTATATGAATATATTCTTTTTGTAAAAATTTCAAGCAACACATGACGTTGACATCAAAGTAAATCTCTTTAAACTACCTCTAACCTATTCTCTTTTCCCAGAGATAATCCTTAGGTGTTTATTGTTTATCCTTTCAAGTCTGCTCTGTATAGTCACATGTATATGTGTCTATTCAACCAGATATCTTTGTGATTTGGTTTGCATGCATGAGATTTTGCTACATGTATTGATGTATTGTTCTACAACAGTATGCCTTTGGGATCTTTTTATGTCAGTGAATATAAATCTATCTTATTCATTTTAACAGATTGCAGAATGTGAGTGTAACATAATTATATTAATCATTATCCTACTGATGGATATTTAGTTTGTTTGCATTTCTTAGCAATTATAAAAAATGTTGATGAAAACAGTTACTTATCTTGAAAATGCAAAGTATATTAATACTAATTATTTGCATTTCAAAAACATTTTCACTTGGGCTTGCTTATGCTCAAATACTACTCCTTGTGGGTAGAATTAATTTTTAAGAAGGAAAATAAATCTTATTGGCTTAACTGAGCATAATTTTAAATTTTATTTCTTTTTCTGTCTCTGTCTTTCTGTACCCTTTCTTCCTTCCCTCCCTTCCTTCCACTCTCTCCTTTTCTAAAGATAGATAATACATGCAAGGTATTTAAGATTCACTGAAGAGAGAATCAACCACACAGTAGAGAAGTCCTGCATCATTTCTCCCCTAACCATAAGCTAAAGATCATAATAACAATAGGAAACACTTGTGAAACACTGATGAGGCACAAGGCTTTCTTATCAGCACTTTATATAAATATGTATAAATTTAGTTCTCATAGGAGAATTAGAAAATAGATGTGATGATTATTGCCACTTGCTAATGTGGAAACAGTCAGGGATTATTCTGATAGCAGAAAAGCAATAGTACCTCCACATACTATACCTCAAAGGACTGGACCATGAAGCTTACTTACCTTTGTGTGGTAAAAAGGAGCACAGCAGCTCCATCAAAAGCCCATTCAGCCACCTCCTATTGTCCATGGCTCCCAGTGAAAAATTGCTTCATGCTGTATGGGAATCCTAGTTAGGGATTTTTTTTTTTTTTTGAAAGGTAGCACTGTTCTTATTTAGTGTCGTGGGAAATTTTAGGTGACTTCTTACACATAAAATCAAAGTGATCCAAAATTCCCAAAGTAACAAGGCAGGAAATAATAACTCTACCACCCAAAAACACTGGGTAGATCCCTTATCTAGGAGGGGTGGGACTCAACTTCATATCTCCTGTGATGGATGCAGAGAGATAAGAGCTGTGGCTGTTGTGGAAACTGGGAAGCTGAGCCCTCCAACCCCCTGAGGGGTCATTAATCAGTAGATCTTGAAGAAAAAAAAAAAAAGGCTGGCTTAGCAAAGGAACCCAGGAACCCAAGAGCCCAGGAGGGGAAGATCCCACATCATTCAGTTCAGTTGCCTCTGGCCTTCAACACTGCATGCAGCTCCAGTGGGCTCCCAGTGTGGATGAGGCTGCACCTCACTGAGCCTCATTCACCTGAACCTCACTCACACAGGGCACTCAGGGCACTCAGGTGCTCAGCATGGCTATGGGCAGACGGGCTCTCTCCTCCATAGAGCCGGCTGAAGCTTTTCCTGGATGACCCCGTGCTCCTGAGCGCTCAAGCACAGTTATCATTAGCTGAATGACCTCCAAGTCCTCTACTCCATGAGGTGCAGCAATGGTCCACGCTGAAGTTTTGCCGAGTGGTAGCTAGACACCTTGAAGTCAGTTGTCCCTCATTCTCCAGAGTTCCTAAGTGGCATTTTGAGCATGGGAATTCACCTTCCCAGTCAGATGTCCCTCCTCCAGTGGTGACAGAGCCTGGTAGTCCTGGCAGAATGTTCTGGACCAGCCACCCCTCACAGCTAGGGTGATTGAGCTCTTTGTGTCACTTGGGACTTTCCCAGTTTTAGCATTGAAAATCCTGTGTTCCAGTTAAAACTTGAATCCCAAACAAAGTTGGCCACCATAGTCTAAGTAGTGTTTGTTTGGAGTAAAGGTAGGGGGAGGTAGCTGTATCTCATGGTCATCAAAGAACATTGTCAAGACCTTCATTGTGAGATATTCATGTGATTATCTTTTGATTCCAGCCTTATAGTAAGGTCAAGGCTGCTGACTTTTCCTCTCCACAGGGTCACTAGGGTACTCCCTGTAGGATAGGAAAAGATTGAAAGAAGAAACGTATCTCCTAGTTTACACTGGGACCTAACCATACATTCCTAGACAGCAAATATTGGGCTTTTTGGCTTTTAGTGTCAGACATTTTAAGTGCAATGTCCTGTCTTTATCCATAATAGACATAAAACATATTCTTGTCTCAACTACAGCCAGTAATCCAAACTACTGCATTATCAGTGTTGTACAGATTTAGAGCTGGTGTATTTGTATATGTGTACGTTATCTGGAAATAACTTTACTACATCAAGCATGAAATGTCCCTTTAAGATAAAGTTTTAAACAGCAAAATTGTACTTTTTCTTGAACAGTTGGATAATCTTGACATACAGTATGATATTTAGAGTTGTGAATAGAACTGCTTTTCTTTTTTTAAACTCAGTCACAAATTGTAAAGTAGATCAGAAAATCAAGAATCAATCATGTTTTTAAGCAGATGGTAGGTGCCAAGAGAGGGAACCATGGGACCAAGGCCATCTTACAGAAGGAAACACAAGACATAGGCCTGTTTGCTAAAAGTTTATACACCTCGTCTTGAAAACAATCTCATTTAAAAAATACTCTGAGAAATAATGCTAAAAATAGCCTGCTCTCAGAAATACAAATTTAAGAGTAAACCAGTTTTCACCTCGCAAGGCCAGTTTAACTCTGAAATTGTGCTGAACGCAGCCTTGAGGAGCTGAGTGAGTGATGTCATTGGCCAAAACTACAACGAAAGTCCTGTAAAGCTCAGAGCTACAGTGCAAGGCCATTGATTTAGCAACAATTTGTTTCTTTTCTGATTTAAAACAAAAAGTGATTTCTATGCCCCAGGAATCTAATCTGTTAGTGGCACTGATCCTTTCCCCATCATAATTTTCCTTGGAACCTGCCCCATACTATGTAATCTGAACAATAAGAACATCACAGACTGGCTCTGGGAATGTGGTAGGAGATGTGGCCCTGAAAACACTGGGGATACTTTGTCCCCAAGGCAGAGGATTCTAGGGAAGGAGACAGAAGGTCCGTAAGAGATGGGGATGTTCTGAACTGGAATCAGACACACAAATTACAAAATTTGCCACCTAAGGCATCTTGATGGTAGAATTAAGAAATTAGGAATACTTTCATATGTTGCTTTTTTTTTTTTAAGATTTTATTTATTTGAGAGGCAGAGTTATAGACAGAGAGAGGGAGAGACAGCGGGGCTGAGCTGAAGCCAGGAGCCAGGAACTTCTTCTGGGTCTCCCACATGGGTTCAGGGGCCTAAGCACTTGGGTCATCTTCCACTGCTTTCCCAGGCCCTAAGTAGAGAGCTGGGTTGGAAGGGGAGCAACTGAGACACGAACTGACTTCTATGTGGGATGCCTGCACTGCAGATGTAGGCTTAGCCTACTGCACCACAGTGCCAGACCCTGTTGCTTACTATTTGTCAGAAGAATGGGCTGATTCTGTTCAATACATACACATACTTATTGAGCATCTACTATATTGCTCCCTGCTGGCCCCTGGAGATCAGTGTTGAGGGTGATCTGACTTTTTCCCTATGGGAGCTTATGCCTGACTGAATTTATTTCCTACTCTTCTTACCTCTGCTTACTCTGTTCTTGACACTTGGGCATCTTTGATCTTTATCAAACATGCTGAACACTCTTGCTTCCTCATTTTTGAACTTAACTGTTTCTTTAGTTAGAACTGCCTTGGTCTCAGATATCTCATTTAATTTATTACTGCTTAGAGCTCTCTTGCAGGAATACCTTCCTTCACCTGCCATGTAAAAGAAGATGCACTCACATGTATGGTTGAACCTCAGTATATACAGAGGACTGATTGTAGGAATTCCCACAGATACTAAATACTGCAATGCTCAAGTCCCTTAATATAAAATGGCATAGTATTTACATAGGACCTACCCAGTTCTCATATATACTCTAAATCATCTCTAGATTACTTATAATATCTAATACAATATAAATGCTATATAAATAATTGTTATATTTATTGTTTAAGGAATAATGCCCAAAAACATACATGTTAAATGCATATACATTTTCTTTTGTTTTAAGAATATTTTCTTTCTTTTTTTTTGTTTTAAAGAATATTTTCTTTCTTTTTTTTTAAACGATTTTATTTTATTTTTTAAATTTATTTGAGAGGTAGAGTTACAGACAGTGAGAGGGAGAGAGAGACAGAAAAGTCTTCCGTCTGCTGGTTCATTCCCTAGATGGCCACAACAGCCAGAGCTTTGCCGATCTGAAGCCAGGAGCCAGGAGCTTCTTCCAGTCTCCCATGTGGGTGCAGGGACCCAAGGACTTGAACCATCTTCCAGTGCTTTCCCTGGCGATAGCAGAGAGCTGGATTGGAAGAGGAGCAGCCGGGACTAGAACCGTGCCTATATAGGATGCTGGCGCCACAGGCAGAGGATTAACCTACTGAGCTGCACCACCAGCCCCAAAGAATATTTTCTATCTGAGAATAGATTGAATTCAAATTGTTGATTGAATCTGCAGATGCAGAACCCATGAATACAGAGGGTGACCATATACAAATACCCTTTCACTATTCTCTTATTCTACTTTATTTTTCTTCATATTTATTTTTATCACATCAAAAAATTGTGTTTAGTGGCTTCCTCCACAGTTATGTGAGCTCCATGAAAGCAAAAAATTTGTCTCTTATTTATTGCTGTGTCTTTGGTGTCTAGAATAGTGCCTGGCATATTGTAGATATTTAGTGAGTAATTGTGGAAAAATTGAATGAACAAAGTGCTGAAATAGACTGATCCACTATTCACAGAAGGTTGGTTTAACTCAATGTTTTTATGCTCCTAAATCATGAAGATCATGAATCAGATTCTAAGTGACCTCAGAAATCTTCAAAGTCAGTAGTTTTATTCTGTGTCCAGCAGAGCACTTACAGCATGAGCGAGGGTAAAAGATCAGGTTTCCATTTCTCTTCAACCTCCTATCCTCTTTCCTCCTTCAAATACAACTCTGCTTTTAGAAGTTTTGTATGTAAGCACTGGACTTTCTCAGAAGATATCTTTTAAAGATAGTGTTCCCTCAGCTAAACAACAAACAAATACCAAAATAAAAAAAAAGAAAACAAATATTTTAAGGATTTAAGGTGAAGGGTGCTAATTATTTGACCTATATGTGAGAATCAACTCCAGAGTCTTCCAAAAGCTCAACTTATTCCAATACAGAATCAGGTGGGGATCACAAAAGAAAGGAGGAGTTTATTGTATAACTCTCAGAAAAATACGATGTAAGAAAATGACCATCCTAATCACTTTATATTTGTTACAAAAGTTGAATAAAATACAAGTCTTTGTTAAAATATGCAAGAGCTCCCCTGAAAAATGCTTGTTTTTAGAAGTCATATTGGCATGAATAGCAGGAAAACTATTAGAAAAACAACAACACCTTAGATTTTAAACAGTAAAAAATTGTTTGGATTCTTCCCAGTTGTCCACTGCTGACTGCTAAAATGAACAGCTGTGAGCTCTGTGCTCAGAGTTTTCACATAGCCTACATGTCCTTGGAGGAATCCTACAGTTGTCATTTAAACAAGTATATCTTTTTTTTTTTTTTTTTTTTTTTTTTTTTTTTTGACAGGCAGAGTTAGATGGTGAGAGAGAGAGACAGAGAGAAAAGTCTTCCTTCCATTGGTTCACCCCCCGAAATGGCCGCTACGGCTGGAGCTACGCTGATCCGAAGCCAGGAGCTAGGTACTTCCTCCTGGTCTCCCATGCGGGTGTAGGGCCCAAGCACTTGGGCCATCCTCCACTACCTTCCTGGGCTACAGCAGAGAGTTGGACTGGAAGAGGAGCAACCGGGACTAGAACCTGGAGTACCAGCGCCGCAGGTGGAGGATTAGCCTAGCGAGCTGCAGCACCGGCCACAGGTATATCTTTGTCATGTTGGGGGAGTCATCTAATTTAATTCTGTTGGAGTGGTGTGACATCGGGTTTGAACTAGGCAATTGGAAGCATTTAGTATGGTTTGGAGCATAGGAGAGATTAAGGCCCTCCCTGCTCTTGGTTTCTATATCCTGTTTGGTTCCTGATAGTAGGTTGTATAGAAGAAGAGCATAAGTTTTGGAGACCCAGAGGTGGATTGCTATGGTTTGAAAAGGATTTGTTTCATGAACTCATGCAGTTATTTAAACCTCAAAGTCTCAAGTTAATGGTACTGAGTGCAGAAACTTTTTTTTTTAATTTAAGATTTTATTTATTTATTTGAGAGGCAGAGTTACAGACAGAAAGAGAGAAAGACAGAGAGAAAGGTCTTCCATCTGCTGGTTCACTTTCTGAAGTGCTGTAGGAGCCTGGGCTGGGCCAGGCCAAAGCCAGGAGTCAGGAACTTCTGGATTTCGCACATGGGTGCAAGGCCCAAGCACTTTGGCCATTTTCTGCTGCTTTCCCAGGTACATTAGCAGGGAGCTGAATTGGAGCTTTAGCAGCTGGGATTCAAAACAGCACCCATAAGGGATGCCAACACTGCTGGCAGAGGCCTACTATGCCACAGCTCTGGCCCCTGGAAACATATTCCAATTATGGAATCCAGGAGGTGGGCTTAGAAGGGGTCATGGGGTATGTGTACCTGGAAGGCAGTTCTCATGAGAGTGTTGGTTATAAAGCCTGAATTTGGGGGCTGTCGCTGTGGTGCAGCGGGTTAATGCCCTGGCCTGAAGCGCCGGCATCCCATATAGGCGCCAGTTCAAGACCTGGCTACTCCACTTCTGATCTAGCTCTCTGCTATGGCCTGGGGAAGCAGTAGAAGATGGCCCAAGTCCTTGGGCCCCTGCACCCATGAGGGAAACCCAGAAGAAGCTCCTGGATCGGTGAAGTTCCAGCTATTGTGGCCAACTGGGGAGTGAACCATCAGTTGGAAGACCTCTCTATCTCTCTCTCTCTGCTACTCTTTCTCTCTCTGTGCAACTCTGACTTTCAAATAAATAAATAAATCTTTTTTTAAAAAAAATGCCTGAATTTGGTCCAGTGTCTCTGTCTGTCTCTCTCACTCCCTCCATTTTTTCCTTGTTTTACATGTGCTTTGCTATGACCATTCACTGCCTTCACCAGATACCTAACCAATGGTGCCACCTAGTCTTGGACTTGAAACTCTGAAACCGTGGGTCAAAATAAGCTTCTTTCCTTTATAAATAGTTTTTCTTGGGTATTTTCTTATAGTAAGGAGAAGCTGACTGATAGAGTTTCCTTGAATATAGAATAACCTGAACATATACTTAGTGTCAGCACTTGGATGAGGGGAATGTTTGCATCAGCCACATCTTTAGCAATTGTGTGTGCTTAGAATGGTGCTAAGTACCATAGGGGAATTGAAAAAAAAGAAAGAAAGATTATCTCCACAATCATGTTCTTTTCTTCTTCTTCTTTTTTTTAAGACCTAACACTTATCTCATTTATTTGAAAGCCAGAGTGACACAGAGAAGGAGAGATGGAAAGAAAGAAATCTTCCATTTGCTGATTCACTCCCCAGATGGCCTCAATGGCAAAGGCTGGGCTGGGCCAGGCCAATACTAGGAGGCTTGAACTCCATCAGATTCTCCCACATGGGTGGCAGGGGCCCAAATACCTGGGCCGTTTTCTGCTGCTTTCCCAGGTGCATTAGCAGGAAGCTGGACTGGAAGCTGAGCTGGGAATTCCATCCAGTTTTTCTACATGGATAGCAGGGGCCCAAGCACTTGGGATTCTAACAGGCATTCTGATATGGGATGTGGGTATCGCAAAGGGTGGCTCAATCCACTGCACCAAAATGCTTATCACTCTAAGAACCTATTTCTTGCAAGAGTGTTACTTATTTAAGCTTAGTTTAGCCTGGTTTCTCTGTGCTTCCTGGCATACCATGTGATCTACCATGTCCACCTGCTCCTCTATTGCCAGCCTCTACCAGATGCCAGACTAATGGGGCCCTCTTATTTTGAACTGTGAACCTCCAAACTATAAACTGAAAGAAACGTTTTCTTCCCCAGAAATTCCTTTTAGGTATTTTAAAATAATGAAAAGATGACTAACACAAAATGTAAATGTTTCTTTTTCCCCCAGAAGAATTCTGTTGTTTTCTTGCACAAAATCTACCCTGGAGAATACACTTATTTGGAGAGTGTACTTTATTTTCTATTTGCTTCGCAATCTATAAAGTTCTTTCATGTATATTATTTCTTTTTAGCCTGGTAACAGTGGTAAAATATATGTATTATCATTATGCTTGTAGGTGAGAAACTTGTGACTCAGAAAACTTTACTAATTCAACCAAAGTTAGGGAGAAAACAAAGGCAAAGCCAAGCCTCAAACCGAGGTTGGCTGCTGCCAAAGCCAGTGTCCTCTCTTGTATACCTCAGCTGCCATCTGCAACCTGGCTGGGTTTTTACTTTATTTCTTGTGTTCCTCTTCAGTCAGGAATAGCTTGAAAGTGTATTTTAAAAATAAAATCACTTAGATTATTTTCACTTTTCAATATGCTGTATCTGGGTACATTGTTGTGGTGATGTAATGAAGGAAGAGGTGTCATATAAGGCTCTATGTGTGTACTTCTAAGATGTTTTTATCCTGAATTGTGTTATTGAGGCTCAGTGAATTGAATTTCTTTATTGCTGCTCTCATGCCATTAATGTACTCATAGGAAACATTCTGACAAGAAAAGCCACTTGTCTTTAAAATACATTTTAGGGGGGCTGGCATTGTGGTATAATGAATAAAAGCCACTGCCTGAGCTGCCAGCATCCCGTATGGGTAACAGTTAGTGTTCTGGCGGCTGTGTTTCTGGTCCAGCTCCCTGCTGATGGCCTAGGAAAAGTGGCAGAGGATGGTCTATGTACTTGGGCCCTGGCCACCCGTGTGGGAGACCCAGATGAAGTTCCTGGCTCGTGGCTCAGCCCTTGCTGTTGTAGCTTCTTGGGGAGTGAATCAGAGGGTGGAAGATATCTCTCTCTCTCTCTCTCTCTGTAACTCTGACTTTCAAGTAAATAAATAAATATTTTTAAAAAATTAAATGCCTTCTAAATTCATAGTGTTAGCTTCTAGTTCAAGATGGCAAGTACCTTATTTTTTCATCCCCAGGACTAATTTAAAATATCTGAAGAATAAAAAAAGACAAGTCCCATGACAATGAAAAGAATTGTAGGTGTTTATGAGCAGATGAGAAGGATAACAGAGGAAGAAGAGGATGAAGCAACACCCCAGGATATGAGAGAAGGGGTCTGCGAGGATTGAAGTCACTAAGTTGCCTTGAAGAGCCCCAGAGAATCTTTGGATTTGGGGATAAACATTAGTTCAAGATGTGGAATAGTCAGCTTGTAGGAGTGATACAAAGATGAAACACTTGTTATAACGAGAAGAGAATTTTTAAATAAATAGTTTGCCCAGAGATAAAGGGAGATCTTCAAGTTCAAAGGATCCACAAGAACAACGTACAATAAAAGAAAATGGACCCATACGTAGGAAATTCATTGTGAGATCTCTGAAATCCAAAAAGTTAAAATGAGAATTTATATCCATGTATCTTTATTTTAAGATACACACCAGTAATTTGAGAATGAAAGATATTGCGGGGTTGGGTAGTAAAGAACTTAACCTTCTCCTGATGAAGTCTGGCTTTTGTCTTAAGCTTCTGGGAGGTCATCTTGAAAGCCCTGGAATGCAGTGCCTTCAGGAGTATCTGATTCCAGGCTTTGGCTACCCAGTCAGTGAAGTGTGATTTAGGGTAGAGTTTTGATCCACTCAAAAAATGTGATTTAGGGTGGAGGCTCTGTGCCAAACATACATTAACAGTGTGACTTGGGGTAGGGTATTTGGATTATTTCTTGAGGAGCTGGAAGCTAGAGACTGAAATTAACCAAGTGAGCAATCAGTTGGGTCCATTTAGTGGAATCTCAACAGAAGCTCTGAACATGAAGGCTCTGTTGTACTTCCCTGATTGGCAATAGTCTGTGTTTATTGTCAGTCATCAGTGCTAGAAAATGACATGTTCTGACTTCCTGGGAACAGGACAGTGGAAGCTCTGCCTTTAGTACTTCCTCAGACTCTGCTCTATGCACTTCCCTTGCTGATTTAAATCCATATCTTTTTGCCACAGTAAAAATTATGTATGAGCTCATAGAGTTCTATCAGTGTTTCTAGCAAATTATCAAAGCTGAAGATGGTTTGGAGAACCCCCTAAACTTGCAACTGATGTCACAAAATGAGGGTGGTCTCATGTGGGCTATGTTCCTTCTAACTTCACAGTTGCCTCACTCTTCTCAGGGACATGCAAACAGTGGTACTAGTTTAGGGGTATAATGAAGCAGGCTGACAGTTGTTCAATAGACCAAGAAGGAAATTAGCCTGAGGACAGAGATCAGCAGATTTACAGAATAGTTCCCAGGAAAAGAATAGGATATATTTTAGACAATAGCTGCTGCTAACGAGGAAATATAAGATATTAGGATATGATGGAAAAAACCTACACATCTTTACAAGGTAAAAAAGATAACCAGAAATTCTAGCTAAATCAAAACACTACCAGAATGTCATGTTCCAAATATGAAATAAATTAAGATGATGGTTATTTTCAGCAACTGGTAAGATACAAAAGGGGAGAATCCATTTAACCGTGGTATATATTCTTTTGGGAGGCACAAGGATTCTGAGATCGTAAACATAGGCAAGGAAACATAGTTGTTTTTTTTTTTTGTTTGTTTGTTTTTTTTTTTTTTAATTTTTTGACAGGCAGAGTGGACAGTGAGAGAGAGAGACAGAGAGAAAGGTCTTCCTTTGCCGTTGGTTCACCCTCCAATGGCCACCGCGGCAGGCACGCTGCGGCCAGCGCACTGCGCTGATGCTGATCCGATGGCAGGAGCCAGGTGCTTTTCCTGGTCTCCATGGGGTGCAGGGCCCAAGGACTTGGGCCATCCTCCACTGCACTCCCTGGCCACAGCAGAGAGCTGGCCTGGAAGAGGGGCAGCCGAGACAGAACCGGCGCCCCGACTGGGACTAGAACCCGGTGTGCCGGCGCCGCAAGGCGGAGGATTAGCCTAGTGAGCCACGGCGCCGGCCGGAAACATAGTTATTAACACTTTCTGGCCCAGTGATGAATAATCTGTTGAATAGTCATAATAATTTGAATAGCCAAAATAATTTATTGGTCACCAACTTTAAAAATAAACCTATGACTAATCCTGGAGGAATTAATCATGATTGAGAACAGAATACTAACATTCTCAGCTTTGATCATGTTAAAATAAAACTCAATTGACAGATTTGGTGTATGGGAGGGGAAAGGAATGGTAAAGGTGCAAATACCCTCATTATACAAATTGAGGAGTCAAGAAATGTGTTGAAAATTTATATAAGAATTAAACGGTGCTGACAAAAAGTGTCCCTGCTGTGTGGTACAAAACAGGGTGTTCTATCCAGAATGAAAAGCAACTCATTTCAAAATGTAAACACAAATATCAATTACAGGTAAATTGTAGCCAATTTAAATATGAAAGAATAAGGATTTAGCAAATAACATTTATGTGCTCTATATGAGGGGATGGTTTTCTAAACATATTGAACAATAAGAAGCACTGACTTGTTAGTATTGATTGATTAGGATTGATACATTTAATTTTAGTAAAATTAAGGACATTAAGAACAAATTACTAAAAAGTTAAGACACAGATTTGGAGGTATTTGAAATATAGATTTAATTGATATTTGTCACAGCCAACAAGGGCCAATATCCAGAACTCATACAACTTGAAGAAAATATAACCTGCTAGAAGAATGGACAGACTCAAGAGCCACCTCAAAATAGGATATATCATTAAGCATAATGGGCTGAATCTCTTTAGTCACCAGAGAAGTGAAAATGAAATCTGCCCAGATATACAAACTATTCTATTCCCATGAAAGGCTACCACCTAAAAAGACTGAAAATACCAAGAATTGCCAAGAATGTGGAGCAACTGGAACTCGGACCTTATTTATGGGAATGGAAAAGTAGTTTGATTTGGAAAGTAATTTTTTTTTCTATTATAATAGACACTGTACCTTGTGACCTAGCAATTTCCCTCTTAGATATATGCCTCAAACAAATATATGTCCATGTATACTAGGAGACATGGGTAAAAAAGTTTATAACAGCTTTATTCATAAAAGCCTAAACCCTGGAATAACAACAGTAAAAAAGATCCATCAAAAGGAGAATTTATAAGTTGTGGGATGGTTCTACAGTAGAATTCTTTTTTTTTTTTTTTTAAGATTTATTTATTTATTTGAAAGTCGGAGTTACACAGAGAAGGAAGAAGAGGCAGAGAGAGAAAGAGAAATTTTCCATCCACTGGTTCAGTCCCCAACTGGCTGCAACGCCAGGGGTTTTTCCAGGTCTCCCATGCAGGTGCAGGGGCCCAAGGATTTGGGCTATCTTCCACTGCTTTCCCAAGTCATAGCAGAGAGCTGGATTGGAAGTGGAGCAGCCAGACCTGAACTGGCACTCATATGGGATACTGGCACCCATGTGAGATACTGGCACCGCAGGAGGTGGCTTTACTGGCTATGCCACAGCATAAGCCCCTGCAATGGAATTCTATGTAGCAGGGAATAAGAATGAATTACAACTGAAAGCTACATTATGAGTGAATGTTACCAATGTAATATTAAGAATAGATTGAGGCAAAAGAATGCATAATGATTCCATTTATGTAACGTTCAAGAACAGGAAAAACTGTAGTGTTGAGTGATACATTTTTGGATGGCAAAAATATAAGGAAAAATAAAGAAGTGGTAACTACAAAAGTCAGGGGAGCTTGCATTTAATGAAAAGGGAGTGAGCCATGTATGCCCTTTCGGGGCTGGCTCTCCCCTGCTTCACCTGAGTAGCCATTATAGAGAGGCTTGCTCTAGAACACATCCATGCTTTATGTATTTTTTAGATGTGTAATGATTTCACACATCAAAAAGGTGGAAAAAACTAAAACCAGTGGACAAAAACTAAAAATAGTACTATGACTGCTAAAAATTGAGATATGTACAAGGAGTCAAGTAATGAAGTTTTTCTGTTCTATAGTCACAGAAAGGTAATAAGAAAATTCCAAATTGATACACATATTATTCAGAAATAAGAGCCAAAACAAACTATGAAATCATGTTTTCTATAACTTCTTTTGAAGATAATGTATACTTATACATTGTATAGTAAAGAAAAATAATCATTCTATTTGCGTTTTTTATTTAAAAAATCTCATATATATCCCAGCATATAAGCAGATTTGTTAGCTGAATTAACTTAGTTTGAGGAGTTTAAATTTTTGAGTATGATTTTGCATTACTGTATATTTATTCAAACTTTTGTATATCAGTAAACAGTCAAAAAATTGTTTCTTTTCTTTGTGACTCTTCACCATACCTTTGAAAACTTTTGAGAAGAATACAAATGAAGAAGTTCCAGATTTTTGTTTCAATAACATAATCTCACTTATTATACAATTATTTAGAACTGTGATGAGGAGAAGAATTAAATTTATTATTTTAAGTTGACCTTTTATCTCTTCTGACCTAATTACATTTTAAAGTCATTGGTATTAATAAATGACAAAAAGTCTAACAGCTTTCATAAACCTCTATTACCACCTCCCAAAACACAAGCAGAGGAATCTTTATGTTTCTACAAAACATTATGGTCTCTCACAAGAACTAATATAAGGAAACAATCTTATCATTTGCCACTTCAAAGGAATTGCAGTGTATTTAGGTGGATGTGTAGCATTTAATATCAGACACATTATTTAGCCAATGGCTTAATTTAAGTGAATGTTGATCCCATTGCCAAAGTATACAAGAGAAAAGTTACTTTCCAAATAGGTAGGAAATGTATTTTTAATTTCTTTCTCTGCATTTACTTTTTTAAGTTGATTTTTTTTGTTTGTTTGTTTTTTAAGATTTATTTATTTGAAAGTCAGAGTTAGAGAGTCAGAGAGAGAGGTCTCCATCCACTGGTTCATTCCCAAAATGGCCTCTATGGCCAAAGCTGGCCTGACCTGAAGCTAGGAGCCAATAGCTTTTTCTGAGTCTCCCACTTGGGTGCAGAGACCAAAGTATTTGGATTATCTCCTGCTTCTTTCCCAGGTGCATTAGTAGTGGGGTGGATCAGAAGTGGAGCAGCCAAGAACTGAAATCAGCCCCCATGTGGAATGCTGGCATTGCAGGAGGCGGCTTAACCAAGTATGCCACAACACTGGCCCCGGTTGATGGTTTTAAAAACAGAAGTAGATTGGGGTGGTCATGTGATACAATGGTTAAGTCATCATTTGTGTGTTTGCATCCCAAATGGGAAGTCCCAAGCTGGGACTTCTGCTTGCTTTGAATTGAATCTGCTTTCAATCCAGCTTTCTGCTAATATACAATCTGGGAAACAGCAGATGGTGGGTCAAGTTCTTGGGTCTAGTGTCACTCATGTGGGAGATTCAGGTTGAGTTCCAGGCCCCGCCCTGGCTGTTGTGAACATTTTGGGAGTGAACTAGCAAGTGGAATATTTCTGTACCTTTCTTTTTCTCTGACTTTCAAATAAGAAGAAAAAAAAAAAGTACACAAGGTTTTTTTTTTAAGAAACGAAGCAAGAAAAAGGAATGCTAGTTTTGTTTGTTTGTTTGTTTGTTTGTTTTTTGGTCAGGCAGAGTTAGACAGTGAGAGAGAGAGACAAAGAGAAAGGTCTTCCTTCTGTTGGTTCACTCCCCTAATGGCTGCCACAGCCGGCGCTGTGCCAATCCAAAGCAAGGAGCTGGGTTACTTTCTCCTGGTCTCCCATGCAGTTGCAGGGACCCAAGCACTTGGACCATCTTCTGCTGCCCTCCCGGGCCACAGCAGAGAGCTGGACTGGAAGAGGAGCAACCAGGACTAGTATCTGGCACCCCAACTGGGACTAGAACCTGGGGTGCCGGCGCCGCAGATGGAGGATTAACCTAGTGAGCCATGGCGCTGCTAATTTTGATTCCAAAAGACATTATTTTTAAAAAAAAAAAAAAAAACCTTTTAAAAAAGATAGTGAGAAATAGGCAAACATTCTTCCAATATTAAAAGAAAAGGAATTTGAAAGTTGAAGTTTTACCCTACTAAGTTAACTTCTAAAAATATAATGGATTAAACTCTTGGACGGTGTTGCCATAAAATTTATGATGGAATTATAAATTTTTATAAAGGAGAAAAAACTTCTTGTTCCAACTCAGTAGTTCTTTTTCACTTTTTAGCTAACATAGAAAAATAAATATGACTGATTGTTCTGAAGAATCTGTTGTCCCAAGACAATTAAGTAGAAAATCAATCAATTATTCTTATAAATCAAAAGTTTTATTTTTATATTTTATTGTGTACTTTAAACTTCTCTTTAGAGAATTATGTTGAGACATCTGGATTCCTTTGACATTAGATTTTAGTACTATTTTGGTTTCATTTTGATTGTTAACTGTCTGCTTTTAATATCTCAGTACTTTTGAGTGTTGACAATAAAAAGCATGAAATCACCCACTGCACTCATTTACAACATGGACAGGAGCCACCTAAATGTCCACTCTTACTTCTGGCAGGTTATACTGTCTCTAGTTTTGTGTTGTGTTTTGGCTTGGTGGGCTCACCTCTGCCCTTGTTCACATTCAATCCACGTTTCTGAAGCATGATCACTGCAGTCCACCTATGCTAAAAAATCATTGATTAGGTCTTCTTTCACCCAGAAGGTTGCATTTCAGGTATGGGATTTCAAAAATGACTAGTCATATGGCATAAAGGTCAACCAATCTGTTTTTAAAACAGGGTTGACTACCAACCAACTGTAGGCACTGAGTTCAATGTACAAGAGTATACTTTGCTCCAAAATCAGTTTTGAGTCATCTGCTCTATCTGTTTGGACCCCTGTTGACAGTACATCTTGAGCCTTCCCATGTAGCAATGCTGTTTGGTAAATAGCATGGGTAAGGAAAGGACAACTTGATCTTGGCTGACAAAATGTGTGCCTTATGTATGATAATGGGATGTTTTGTAAAATCTTGAGCAACTATTTAAAATGCGTGTGTGTGTGTGTATTTGGAGAGGATGTGAGTGTGCTTGTGCCTGCACTTCATGTGATATGTAATGATTCATATTCTAAGAGGGTATGTTTGTCTCTTAAATTGCTGATAGCCAGGCCAGCCTTTCAGAAATGGGACATTTCGTGAGCTAATTTGGATAAGCAGCCTATGTTTTCAGACCAGGAAGCTGTAACACCTTGTCTAGGCGGTGCTGCCAGTTTTCTGTAGATATCCCTATTTAGTAAAGAATTTAAAAAAAAGCCAGATGTTTTCATTAGTCTGTTTTTCATATAAGCTTGTATATTAATGTCAGTTTAAAAACAGAAAGAAGTTATTTAAAAGGGTGGACTGATTATCTTGATAAAGAAAATAATATAGCTGCAATCCACTTTTTCTGAAAATGTGGCCTTGGATTTCATTGCAGTCTTGTAGGTAAAATTATTTAAATTAAATTCTAGACTCTAAGATAATAAAGTTTGGGTCAAATAATTTATTTCTTCTGTATCCTAGTTTTTCAACTTGGTACACAAGAATCAAAGTATTGGGGCTGTAGTTGTGGTGTCCTGGGTTAAGCTATAGCCTGCAATGCTGGCATCTTACGTGGGCCCCCATTCAAGTCTTGGCTACTCCACTTCCAATCTGCCTCTTTGCTAATGGGCCTGGGAGGACAGTGGAGGATAGCTCAAGTCCTTGGGCCCCTGTACCCACGTGGAAGATCTGATTAGAGCTCCAATCTCCTTGCTTCAGCCTGGCCCAGTCCTGGCTGTTGTAGCCACTTAGGGAGTGAACCAGTGGATGGAAGATATCTCTGTGTCTTCCCTTCTCTCCCTCTAACTCTGCCTTTCAAATAAATAAATAAGTCTTAAAAAAAATCAAAGCATTTGTTTTTTTCCTCACAGGGAAATACAGCATTGGTTACTGGTTTGAATATATAAATCAGTACAAATGCATTTGTTGTGTTTGGAGAGCTAAGCCAACCATCCTTGTTCAGTGTGCTCTTCCCTAATGGTACTAATATGTGCCCTTGTGGCTATCAGATTTCTCACTGACAAGGAAATGGCTTAGTGTTTGTGGTGAGAAATCCAGAGATAAATTTTTGTACCATTAACTCAATTAATCAGTAAATAGGAAAAATTAAGACAGATTTTGTGAAATTTCTGCTTGATGTTTTCTAAAATATGAGAAGAAAGAATTTTAGCAGAGAGAGTGTACATGCATACAAAGGGCTAGAATGATCTATTAGAAGAATTGCAAACAGGGAGAGTGGAGTGGTTGTAACATTCACTCTTCTGAGGATCTTTAAAACAAACAAGTAAAAATAAACAACTCTCAGCTAGAGGCAGAAGAATATTAGTATTGTCACTTTTTAGAATGTGAGTCATTATGCCTGCCATCAATTAACTTGCTAAGTGCTAACCTTTGTGCCAAGCCCAGTACTATGCACTAAGAACTCAAAAGTGAATAAGAAGCAATTTTTGTTCTCAAGGTTTTCTTAATCTCCCTTGGGAGATAAATATATACAAATAATTCAATACTAAATGACAAGTGCTAGACTAGTAGCAAAGACATGTGCTGTGATGACAAATTTTGCCATGGGTGGTTCATACAGAAGAAGTAATATGTGTGCATGGCCTTGATGATCGGGTAGAGGCCTATGGGGAGACCATTCTGGGCAGAGAGCACAGCTTGAACAAAGACACAGAGAAGTAGATTGGAGTCATTTATAGGGGATATTGTGTAGGACAGGAAGAGTGTTTGAGGGTCAGACAGCTCCAGGCTAGTACCCTGTTAGGTGGCTGTCTGATTTAGGGTATATTATGTAGCCTTAGTTTCTGCATCATTAACGATAATCAATGGCAGGAACATTATTATCTATCCTGAAGACTTGAGACAATTAAATGACAGAATAGATGTAAAGGGCCTGGAACAGTATAAGGATATAGTAGATGTTCAGTGAATGGTCACTGTTAACCATCTCCTTGAATGGTTGCTACTTTGCCACGGAAATGCACATTGTTCAGAATGTCAAGGTCTTATTCTGGGAGGGTCTTTATCAGTTTATCATTTTGCATATGAACATAACAGTTTATCCTTTTACAGATGATAACTTCTGTTTAATGGAAATAACACTTTCAGGGTGATTTTGAGGATTAGTTAATATTAAACATAGGAACAGTAGTAGTGTTCAATAGACAATAGTTACTATCACTAGAGCTACAATCACATTTCTTTCTTAAATACCAAAATGCATGCATATTTTCTTATATTCACATTGAAAAAATTGTGAATATGTGTCTGTGTACAGAACTGCATTTCTGTTTGGCCAAAGGGAGAAAGTATGATATTTCTCCTCAGAGGTAATGTGTCACATTTTTAGTAAATCATTTTATTTGAAAGGCAAAGAGAGACAGAAAGACACCCAGATAGCGAGACAGATAGGGACATTCCATCCTCTTATCCATTCTTCAAATGGTCCTAACAGCCAGGACAAAATCAGGAGCCAGGAACGCATTCTGAGTCTTCCTCCTGGGTGCCAGAGACCCAAGTGTTTGAGTCATCACCTATTGCCTCCTATGGTGTGCAGTTAGCAGGAAGCTGGATCAGAGGTAGTCTTAGGATTCGAACCAGGGATTACAATATGGCATGTGGGGGTTAAAAGCTGCATCTTAACTACTGCACCAAACACCTGCCACAGTGAATATGTTTTATCTGTGAACTGCTGTAAATAAGTCATCTAAACATGTCTGTCTTTTTCATTTGTGTGTCTCTGTAGCTGGCAGCATCCCAGACACCAAGTAAATGTTTAAAGAAATAATTGCTACGTTAATTAGCGGTGACTCTCTAGTTGGTCCTTTCAAACAAATTTTCTTTGTAATGGAGGAAACCAATTCCAGATCCTAAATTGCTCTTTGAAAACCAAGTTCCCAAACCCTTTGAAAAATTGAACATGTATAACAGCATGTAGCATCAGCTTGTGAAGGTGACCATGCAGCTCTGAAATCCTTGTCTAGAGGATGCATTGGTTCAACCTATAATTACAAGTGTAAACCATAATATACTTATGATTATTATTATGACATTTCAAATAAGCATTATTGTAGAGGTCAACCTAATGTTAAGTCAATAAACAGGAATAGGATATCTTATGAGGTCACCTTTTACTAGAAACTTACTTAGATGCCAGAAGTGGTAGAAAATCTAGTATTTTTTTTTTAAGACTTATTTATTTATTTGAAAGTCAGAGTTACACAGAGAGAGGAGAGGTAGAGAGAGAGAGGTCTTCTATCCTCTGGTTCACTCCCCAATTGGCCGTAACAGCTGGAGCTGTGCCGATCTGAAGCCAGGAGCCAGGAACTTTTTCTGGGTCTCCCACATAAGTGCAGGGGCCCAAGGACTTGGGCCATCTTCTACTGCTTTCCCAGGCCATAGTAGAGAGCTAGATTGGAAGTGGAGCAGCTGGGACTAAAACTGGCTCCCATATGGATGCCAGTGCTTCAGGCCAGGGCATTAATCTGCTGCGCCACAGCATTGGTCCCAAGAAAATCTAGCATTTTTTATTTTCCCAATAAACTCTTCTTTTTAACTCCACTCAACTACATAATGCTTCCAAGAGATCATGGCCCCACTGTTGTACTTACGAGCATTGATAATAATGGAAATGATTACATGTACAGTGGCTCAAACTTGTGAAAATGATATTCACTGCCTTTAAAATGCTGTAATACAGAAGTAAAAATCAACACGGATGCACTTGAACTTCCTGGTGAAGTAAGGTAGCTACAATGTCAAAGTACCGATTATCACTTCTGCTGACTCCTAAACAGAACTGTGCCTAAGCCACATTATACAAATCACTTCTTTTTTTTTTTTTTAAACTTTTATTTAATGGATATAAATTTCCAAAGTACAGCCTATGGATTACAATGCCCCCCCCCCCCCTCAACTTCCCTCCCACCCGCAACCCTCTCCTTTCCTGCTCCCTCTCCCCTTCCATTCACATCAAGATTCATTTTCAATTCTCACAAAGGCACTTCTATCTTACTTTCAAAGGGCTGCAAGAAAATAGAGTCATAGCTTTCCTTGAAAAATCTGTTTATTCTTCAAGAACTTAATATTTGGCTCACATTCTATATAAAAATGTGTAATGTTATGAATTTAACCAAAGTTTTTTATAACAGAAAAATAAAATTGCACACACAGAGGCACACATACAAACATACACCCAGACACACACACATATGATGGAACAAGGACACAGTCCTTGGATTCACAGGCAGCCTTGTTCCCATGCCCTGTATGCTTCTCCACCCCACCCTCTGCATTCTTTTCCAACTAACTCGCCTACCGGAAGGAAGGCCTAGGAGTTTGAAAAGCCTGCAAAAAGTTTGCTCAGCTCCACCCCACTTCATGGCCCTTACCTGGCTTATGCTATATAAACTCAACTGGTAACTACATTCTTGCTCTCTGCCATGTGCTTGTTCTGTCCTGTGTGCACGCTGGCAGTTAGCCACCTCTACGAATTTATTTTCCCTTGAATAAATTCATTTTGGCTGTGAGTTCATACCCTGCATCCTCTCTGTTCTGCCACCCCTTTCCTTACAATATTTCTGCAATACTCTTTTTATTGTAATCAGTTATTTTCTCTAGATTCCTTCTGCTGTTAGAGAATTTGGAAATCTAATCTTTTGTTGATTTGAAAATTAAGAATTTAGTTGGGAATCTATACCCTGTAGTTTTAAGAGACTCTCCGGCTTGTTCTCAAACTTGTACATACATTTAGTTGAGACATTTGATATTTTTGGTGCTACCTTTAGGATCATAGCTGTCACTATCCTGGTCTTTCATTGTTTATTATTCATCATTGCCATTTATTCACTGAGCATCTTCTATTAGGTTAGGTATCTAAAATTGCCATTTTTTTTTTTTGGTAGGAGAGAGACAGAGACAGAGAATTGAAAGAAAACCTAACAATCAGTCTCATGAGTATTTATTGAGATCCATCTTGTGCAGAGCAAAGATTCCAAAAGATCCACTCTGTACTGATTAAGTATTTCCTATTTGTGATCAGTGTTTTTTATGGCACCCAATTTTTTAATTGGTCACTTGTAAATTGTTTGGTGAATTTACCTGATCAAAACAATTCAGAAAAAATATTCTTAAAGTTTGTTGGTTTCAAAATTAAAAAGTTGTGCACATTTATTGAAATGTAATTGAATAATATAGAAGTCTATAAAGTAAAAATGGAGAGTTCTTTCTTTACCATCTGGAGTAAACTATCTTAACAACTTTTATTTTATTCCAGACTTTTCTCCCTTTTCCTTTTTTTTTTTTTTTGCATAGAAAATGAAATCTGCACAGTTTTTTTTCTCCACTCAGAATTATATCACAATTTTTTTTTGTATACAGAATGCTTAGCTTTTGAAGTTGAGAAGAGTCAACACATTCACTGTCAAAAAGTCTTTTTAAAGTCACTTCCCATAAAAAATTGCTTTTTAATTTGTATACTTTTCAAAATTTTAATTGTGGTAATTGCTCAAAACCGTTAAAAACAGGCTGCTTATATTCTCAGAACACTTTCATTTAGAAGTGTCTTTTAAGGAACATAAGGTATGGGCAGTAACCACATGATTTAAGCACAGTGCATTGAAAACAAAACAAAAATAGTTACTCAAATGATTTGTCTATGCTATACCAAATTAAGAACTGACATAGAATACATACATGCACGTGCGTGCGTGCCACACACACACACACACACACATATTCCCAGGCAACACAGATGTGCTACAACTGATATGAAATGATATGGATCTCATGTTAATTTTAGAAACAAATAATGAACTTGGAAATCTTTTTTTTTTTTGACAGGCAGAGTTAAACAGTGAGAGAGACAGAGAGAAAGGTCTTGCTTTTCCGTTGGTTTACCTCCCAAATGGCTGCTGAGGCTGGCATGCTGCACCAATCCGAAGCCAGGAGCCAGGTGATTCCTCCTGGTCTCCCATGTGGGTGCAGGGCCCAGGGACCTGGGCCATCCTCCACTGCCTTCCCGGGCCACAGCAGAGAGCTGGACTGGAGGAGGAGCAACTGGGACAGAATCTGGCACCCCAAGCAGAACTAGAACCTGGAGTACCGGTGCCACAGGAGGAGGATTAGCCTAGTGAGCTGCGGCGCCTGCCTCTTTTTTTTTTTTTTTTTAAAGATTTATTTATTTATTTGAAAGTCAGAGTTAAACAGAGAAAGAGTGGCGCAGAGAGAGAGAGGTCTTCCATCTGATGGTTCACTCACCAATTGGCTACAACAGCTGGAGCCGCGCCAATCTGAAGCCAGGAGCCAGGAGCTTCTTCTGGGTCTCCCACATGGGTCCAGGAGCCCAAGGGCTTGGGCCATCTTCTACTGCTTTCCCAGGGATAGGAAGTGAAGCAGCCGGGTCTCTAATGGGCGCCCTTATGGGATGCTGGCACTGCAGGCCGGGGCTTTAACCGGGTGCGCCACAGTTCCGGCCCCTGAACTTAGAATTCTACAATTAAATTTACCTTTTATTTAAATTTTTTAAAATCTTTGTGTTCTTTTGCTGATGAATGTGCAAGATCAAATAAGTATTAGCATATAAATAATAAATAGCAAATATCTGAGAATCTCACTGTGTTGTGTTTAATAGGATGACATATATAATCAAATATAGTCATATTTTCTGCTTATAAATGTTCTGGTTCCCAGGGCAGACACAATGTACCATCATTTTATAGGTTTCCACAAAAAACTAATGACTTTTATGGATTCTATCACCCAACAAACTTGAGAATACTGTTGTTTGGCAGGAATTATGAATTGAGATAAAAATATTTGTTGTTTCCTCCAAAGAGAAGAAGAGGACTGCACTGGGAAAGCCCCAGATTCTCTTGTTAAGAACACTTAGTTCTTATGTTTATTTGTAAAACCTTAATATTCAGATATAGAAAATGCAAAATTTATGTCTATAAATACCAGTTTATTGAGAAACTCAAGCATTGACCCCATTGCTAGTAAGGGTGTTTTTTGTTATCTCCCTTTCACACTAAACTGCAGATACATCCCTAGTTAAGGAAAAATAGCATGCACATCTGAACACACAAAAAATGTAAACCTGATCTTCTCAACTTGAATTACAAAAGCATATCATCTTTTATTCCTTTATATTGCAAACATAATTAGTTAACCTAAAATGTTATAAAATTTTATTTAATTGAAAAAATAGCATAGTAATTTTAAAGTTATATGTATTTATAGCAAACAATTACAAATTATAAATACAATCTGCATATGGAAATTCAGCCTTCATTTTCTTGTGGCATGCAATGTGAATGGGAGACTCATAGGAAAATACGAAGTTTCTTCATTTTTCCACCTCCATATGAATACACATCACTCGATGTATATTGAAAATTAAAGTATGAATCATTTAGGACAGATTGATGAGATGTATGGGAATCTTTTTAATTTGTTGAAATTGATCATTAAAAAGGCTTTAAAGTTACCCAAGACAAAAGAGACTATAATATATATATATATGTGTACTATATATATATATATGCATAAAATGTGCTCCTTGCCAGTTTTTTTTTTTTTTGTTTAAATTAGGATCTTGACTAAGCTCTCTTGTTTTCTTTTTCCTTCCTTCTTCCCTTTTCTTCTTCTTCTTCTCCTTCTTTCTCTTCCTCCCTTTCTCCTCCTCCTCCTTCTTCATCATCTCTCTTCCTTCTTCTTCCTGCACCAATCCAAAGCCAGGAGCCAGGAGCTTCTTCCTGGTCTCCCGTGTGGGTGCAGGGGCCCAAGGACTGCTTTCCCAGGCCATAGCAGAGAGCTGGATCAGAAGAGGAGCAGCCGGGACTAGAACTGGCGCCCACATGGGATGCTGGCACGCAGGCCACGGTATTAACCCACTGCGCTGCAGCGCCGGGCCCCCTCTTCACTTCTTATGTGAAGGGTTTATTAGCCTTATGTTTAAGGAAATGAAAAGAGAAGTTGCCAGTATGAGCTACTAGAGAGTTATTCCTAAATTCTTATGTTGTGCTTGAAATACCAGTTTAGCCATGTCTGAGGAGGAGATAAGATCAAGTCTTTGTGTTAGAGTCTAAAAGGAAGAATGACTGGACTGTGAGGAAGAAATAGAGAAAACAGAGGGCTTATATCCTCAAAGTAGTCAGGAAAGACTGATTATTGCTCGTAACTACTGTTTGAACTTGGGTCGATTATCAACCTCTCTGGGCACCAGTTTTCCTATTTGAAAAATGAAGGAATTGAGAGAAGTCATAGTGGAAACGGGGCAGACATTGGAGAATGCCTAAGACATTATTATTTTTTTTTTTTTTTTAGGATTTATTTATTTATTTGAAAGTCAGAGTTAACAGAGAGAGGAGAGGCAGAGAGAGAGAGAGAGGTCTTCCATCTGATGGTTCACTCTCCAATTGGCTGCAATGGCCAGAGCTGCACCAATGCGAAGCCAGGAGCCAGGAGCTTCTTCCTGGTCTCGCACGCGAGTGCAGGGGCCCAAGGACTCGGGGCATCTTCTACTGTTTTCCCAGGCCATAGCAGAGAGCTGGATCAGAAGTGACGCAGCCGGGTCTCGAATCAGCACCCATATGGGATATCTGCGCTTTAGGCCAGGGCGTTAACCCGCTGTGCCACAGCGCTGGCCCCGACATGGTTCTTATTAATTTAGTTGGGAAGTTTGATTTGAGAAGAAATTGTATTTCTAGTTTGGGGACAGGGTGGAGAAAGATGAAGATGAGGATAGAGAAGAGCTTAACAGAGGATGCAGGTAAAAGTCTAATCTCATTTAATGCCTTCCTTCAGGCTCTAAATCTATGCTGTCTAATACTTTGTGGTCTGCAGCCACAAGTGGCCTACTGAGCACTCAAAATGTGACTTGAATTAAAATGGAAAGTGTAAAGTACATATTGGATTTTGAAAACTTAGTACAAAAAAAGTAAAATATCCCCTTATCAATTTAAAAATATTGACTATAATAATTACTGAATGAAACAATAATACTTTGAATGTTTTGTGTTAAAGGGATCAATTATTAAAATTTCTTCACCTGTTTATTTTAAATCATTTTAATGTGGCCATTAGAAATTTTTAGGTTATATTTATGGCTCACATTCTATTTGTATTGGACAACACTGATCTGGGATACAATATCAGCAGAATACTATTGGGGAAAATGTACAACCGTTACCTCTCCATGGATGTGGAAGTTGTTACAATTATAAGAATGACCTAATGGAGTAAGTTTCATAAGAAACCCAGACACTAAGTAGGTAAGAGAAAAGCAGGATAATAGCAATGCTAAAATACCTGAAGGGAAATAATGATTACGGGTTCATGAACTATGTATGAACATGTACTTCTGCATGCAGCCTGTGAGACTGCAGAGAAACACGTCAAGAGAGTCACATTCTGTGTGTAGTAATTTATTCTTTTAACTGAGCCTTTCTACAGTCTACCTACAATTGATTTCAGCATGAAGGTAGGAAAGGGATATGGACAAGAAATTGGGAAAGATTTACAAAACATGTTTATAGACTTTATAGATTGGCCTTACCAAAGGAAGTAGTGAGTACAATGTAATCATTGTGCCAATCAATGATTACAACTGCTCTGATAAGTTTAATGGTGTTTGCTAAATAGCAATCCTTCTTCCTGGAAAATTTCCTTTACATCATATAGATGAATCATTTACTTCCAGAAAATAGTACATTTACTGTTCACTCAGCTCAGTCCCAGTAATTAAATTCAGTTTGCCAAATAGGGTTAGATTTCATGGACACATGACAGGCAAGAGAACAAAATTCTACAAGTAAACACTGAGCAGAAGGTATTTTGTGTAATGGTTAAGATGCCACTTGGGACACCTACAGCCTCTATCACAGATCCTGGGTTCATGTCCTGTCTGCTCCTGATTCCAGCTTCCTGCTGATGCACACTCTGGGAGGCTGCAGGTGATGATTCAAGAGCTTGGGCTCCTGCTATCCATATGGGAGACCTAGATTGAGTTCCCAGCTTCTGGCTTTGTCCTGACCCAACTCTGGCTGTTGTAGGCATTTTTGGATAGGAGATCTCACTTATTTTCTGTCTCCTTCCCTAACACTTGTTTCTCTGCTTTTCAAATAAATAAACATGTATGAAGGGGCCGGTGCTGTGGCTCACTAGGCTAATCCTCCGCCTGCAGCGCCAGCACCCCGGGTTCTAGTCCCGGTTGGGGTGCCGGATTCTGTCCCGGTTGCTCCTCCTCCAGTCCAGCTCTTTGCTGTGGCCCGGGAAGGCAGTGGAGGATGGCCCAAGTGCTTGGGCCCTGCATCCACATGGGAGACCAGGAGAAGCACCTGGCTCCTGGCTTTGGATTGGTGCAGCGCACCGGCCATGGCAGCCATCTGGGGGGGGGGGTGAACCAACGGAAAAGGAAGACCTTTCTCTCTGTCTCTCTCTCTCACTGTCTAACTTTGCCTGTCAAATAAAAAAAAATGTATGAAGGAACATTGGAAATGTCCTAAACATTCTAGCCACTTTATCCTTCTAGACTTCAGAGTGGCACAAAACAATGGTAACCTTCTCTTTAACATTTTCTTCTTGACTGTCTCCCAATGATATGAAGAGGCCTCCTCACTGTAGCCTATCCTAGGGAAGCACTGTTGCACAGTAGTCTTGTCTTATCCGCAGGAGATATGTCCCCACACTGCAGGCCCTATTGAACAATGTAAATACTGGATTTGTTTTACTCTCTGTACATACCTACATACCCATGATAAAGTTTAATTCATAAATTGTAACACAACTAGGGATTAATGACAATAACTATAATAAAATGGAATAATTATAATGATATATTGTTATAAAGTAATGAGTTATTCAAAACTTGTGAGTTGTGAAATTTACACTTAATATTTCTAGACTCCAGGTGACTGCCGGTAATTGAAATTGCAGTGAGGGAAACCTCAGAAAGCAAAACCTTGAATAAGGAAGGGCTACTCTACTAACTGGAGAGCAAAAGTTTGTGGATTATATTGGAAATATGGGGTAACTGTTTATGCATAGTAGGTGCATAACACAGTGCATAGTAGGTTCTAATAAATTACAGCTATTAGTATTTCTTACTGCATTGACAGAATATTTTCCTTCACTCATGCCTTAAATTTAAATTCTTTCATCTCTGTATAACAGAACTGCATCTACTACTTTTCTTTCTTTCTTTCCCTCCCTCCCTCCCTTCCTTCCTTCCTTCTTTTTCTTTATCTTTCTTCCTTCCTCCCTCCTTTCCTTCCTTCCTCCCTTCCTCCCTTCCTTAGACAGAGTTACAGAAAGAGATAAAGACAGAGAGAGAGGTCTTCCATCCGCTATTTCACGCCCCAGATGGCTACAACGGCTGGAGCAGTGCCGATCTGAAGCCAGGAGCCAGGAGCTTCCTCCGGGTCTCCCACATGGGTACAGGGGCCTAAGGACTTGGGCCGTCTTCCACTGCTTTCCCGGGCCATAGCAGAGAGCTAGATTGAAGAGCAGCCGGAACTAGAGCCGGTGCCCACACGAGATGCAGGCGCTTCAGGCCAGGGCGTTAACCCGACGCGCCACAGCGCTGGCCCCACTACTACTTTACTTTCAAAAGTTCCCGCCTTATTGATAGATGCCTGCAAAATGTCACACATGAACATCTCCATGGATGCACAGTACTGATTTTGTTCATGTTGTCTAGACCTGGGCAGCTGGAAAACAAGTTGAGGCTGCTTTTCTCTTTGAGTCTGTTGGCCACTAAGAGCCCTGGGGGCAATGCACCTCTTAGCATTACAGAGGTGTGTCTGGGTCTTCTCCCTGTCCTTTCAGCCTGGTGCACCCAAGAACACTGTGAATACATAGAGGCCAGGATGTTGATAAGCCCCAGAACATGCTTAGATTCGATTCGTGTGGAAGTTCCAGGGAACTGTAGGAATTCTGAAGACTTAGGGAAGTTTGATAATAGGGTTAGGATAGTTTTCTGTGATTGACAAAAAATGACAGGGATTGTGTTGACAAGTTTTAGCTATCGTGCTTTCAGCAGGTCATGTTACTCCCCTGCATCTGTTCCTTTATGAATGAATGATTTGGATTTTATATTGAAACTTCTCAGTGCTAGGATGCTGAGCTTTTTTTTTTTTTTTTTTTTTTTTTTTTAGATTGCTGCAGGTAGTTAAGAAATATAAACTCGTAAAACTGTTATAAACCACAGCGAAATTATTATTATTATTATTTTTGACAGGCAGAGTGGATAGTGAGAGAGAGAGACAAGAGAGACAGAGAGAAAGGTCTTCCTTTTTGCCATTGGTTCACCCTCCAATGGCCGCTGCGGCCGGCTCATCTCACTGATCCGAAGCCAGGAGCCAGGTGCTTCTCCTGGTCTCCCATGCGGGTGCAGGGCCTAAGCACTTGGGCCATCCTCCACTGCCTTCCTGGGCCATAGCAGAGAGCTGGCCTGGAAGAGGGGCAACCGGGATAGAATCCGGCGCCCCAACCGGGACTAGAAGCCGGTGTGCTGGCACCGCAAGGCGGAGGATTAGCCTGTTAAGCCACGGCGCTGGCCCTATTTTTATTTCTTTAATTTAATTACTGAGTATTACACAGGAATCACTGAGAAATATCATACTTTTTAAAATAGAGCTCGGACAATTATGGATTGAGTTTGTTTATTTCCTATATATTTTAAGCCATACTACATGGTGTTTGTTAATACTCCTTTTTTTTTTCTTTTCGTTCACCTATTTTTAAAAATTTTTTAAACTTTTATTTAATGAATATAAATTTCCAAAGTACATCTTATGGACTACAATGGCTCCCCCCCCCCCCCCCATAACATGCTGAGCTTTTAGAAAACAATATGCACATGCGGGATGGCCAGGTGTTGGGGCACAATAGTGGGAATGGATTAGCAGTCTCAGAAAGTTCACATTAAAGGTAAATTTCTTCTTTTTTTTAAGGTTTATTTTATTTATTTGACAGAGTTACAGAGAGAGGTAGACAAGAGAGAGAGAGAGGTCTTCCAACCGCTGGTTCACTCGCCAGATGGCTGCATTGGCTGGAGTTGAGCCGATCTGAAGCCAGGAGGCAGGAGATTCTTCCTGGTCTCCCACATGGGTGCAGGGACCCAAGGATTTGGGCCGTCTTCTACTACTTTTCCCGGCCACTGCAGAGAGCTGGATTGAAAGTGGAGCAGCCAGGACTCAAACCGGTGCCCACATGGGATGCTGGTGCTGCAGACTGGGGCTTTTATATGCTGCGCCACAGTGCCGGCCCCTAAAGGTAAACTTCAACAGCTATGGTAAACCCACGTTGTCTGAGCAAAAACTTGCCGTCCTGACAAACTTCATGTTTCTGTTACTACTTTTGCTGCTGAAATGATTATTTATTGATCATTTTAATCATAAAAATCTTCTGAATTTTGATTTTATAATGTAAAAACCTTTATTTATCTGTGTAGAATTTGATAAATGCTCAATATGCCCATTGTAAAATATTAAAACAATAGGAAAAATCACCCCAATACTAGCCACCCCCAAAATAATGATTTTAAAAATTTGGTTAGTATAGAAGTGTCTTTGACCTTACATAAATACTGTCTTATAAGCTACTTTTTGAAAAATGCTTCAATATATTTTTGATATCTTTCTTCAGTAGGAGCTGTTCATCTAGAGTTATATTTTGTAATTGCCATATTCCATTGTATGGAGGTGGCATAATGTGTTGCCATCATATTTTTATTTTTTCCTTCCATGATGGACATTTAAATTATTTCTAATTTTCCACTAATCTGGATAGAACTGTGATGAACATCAAGCCATACCAAAGTTTACAAACATATTCAAATTCACTCAGAATGAAAGAGGAGCAGATTTATTTTCTTAGGCAAGTAAGAGGCAGTCAGTAAATACACTTTGATAATTAGATTGTCCCTGCAATGCCCTATTTCCAGCTTTGCAATAGATTACTGTCTTCTGACCATTATTTTTCTGAAGGGTAGAAACTTACATTTAATCACTGTAACTAAAAATTGATTTCATGCACTTGGAGGTGGGAAGGTAATATGAAGGATCCTGTCCACAGCTGAAGCTATTATAGTTATTTATAATTAAACTATCCCTAATGCATGTGATGAAACATGCATTGGTTTCTCATCTCACTTGATTATGAAAGTTTATTATTCATGTTAAATGCTCTTATTTGTTTTACTTCACTTGGTTATAGCTCAGTATGGCTGATAGTATTTCTTCTTGTTCATCTTTGTAGTTGTGCAGGGGTTGGATAAGAAGAATAAAAATCAAATACTCCTATAAATTAAAAAAATTTTACTTAAAAAAATTAAAATCCAAAGCAGGTGAAAGGAATGGAATGAGGTGATTTTCCAAAGCCTATTTTAGGGATGAATTTGTAGAATATTCATCCTTTTGTCCATGTACCTCATAAAGTGCCTGGGACATGGTAGGCACTCAATAAGTACTTTTTTGAAGAAACGAGTGAATGAAGCCACTTTCCATTTGTGACTTCAGTATGGGCAAATATCTGGGTTAGTGAACCAGTTATTTCTGCAAGTAAGATAGCTATCTGCATTAACATAAAATTGTTTTATATATTTCAGAGATAAAATAAATGTATTTGATTAAACAATATATATCAATCTTACATTTTCAAGATCTGTTATTTTATGGAAGGGATTGGCAAACTGTCCTATGGGCTGAGTCTGTACTGCCTGTTCAAGTCCTGGCTGCTCCACTTCTGATCCAGATCTCTGCTTTGGGGCCTGGGAAAGCAGTAGAAGATGGCCCAAGTGCTTGGGCCCCTGCACCCATGTGGGAGACTCAGAAGAAGCTCTTGGCTCCTGGCTTTGGATTGGCCCATCTCTGGCTATTGTGGCCATTTGGGGAATGAACCAACAGCTGGAATCTCTCTCTCTCTCTCTCTTTCTCTCTCTTTCTCTGCCTCAGCCTCTCTGTAACTCTGCCTTTCAAATAAGTAAATAAATAAATAAATCTTTAAAAATTATGATAATTTCTAGCTCTCTTCAAATTTAACATGGACCATTAACTTATTTTATTATTCAGGGTTATTTATTATTTTAAAAAAAGATTTATTTATTTATTTAAAATTGAGAGAGAGAGAGAGAGAGAATCTTTCATCTGCTGGTTCACTCCCCAAATGGCTGCAATAGCCAGAGCTGAAACAGGAACCTGGAACTCCATACTGATCTCCCATATGGGTGGCTTGGTCCCAGATACGTGGGCCATCTTCTGCTGCCTTTCCAGGTGCATTATCAAGGAGCTGAATTGGAAACCAAGCAGCCAGGACACAAACAAATGGTCCAAAGTGGGGTGCTGGCATTGTGACTGGCAGCTTAATTCACTGTGCCACAATACAGGCCCATCAGGGTTCTCCAGAGAAACAAAACTTAAAGGATATTTATATAAAATATACATATGTATGTCTTAAGATGCTTATAATTTAATTCAAATTTTATTATTTATTTTAAGGAAATGGCTCATGAGATTATGGGAGCTGGCAAGTATGAAATGCATGGAGCAGGCCAGCAAACCAGAAATTCCAGCAGGGGTTGATATTGTAGCCTTTTACTTGAGGGCTTGTAGCAAAATTTCCCTTTTTTTAGGAGAACTCAGTTTTTTCTCTTAAAATTTTCAGCTGGTTGGGTGAAGCTCACCATATTATGAGGGCAACCTGCTCTACTCAAAGTCTACTTATCTGAATGTCAATCATATCTAAAGAATAGCCTCACAGGAACATCTCAACTGGTGTTTTGACAAAACAAACTGGTACCATAGCTTAGGCAGTTGAACATAAAGGTATATTTAATACATATATGAACATATACAAGATATCTGCATAATAAATGCACATATGACACATGTAACACAATGCAATGGCCAGAGCTGTGCTAATCTGAAGCCAGGAGCCAGGAGCTTCTTTGTGAGTGCAGGGGCCCGAGGGCTTTGGGCTATCTTCCACTGCTTTCCCAGGCCACAGCAGAGAGCTGGATTGGAAGTGGAGTAGCTGGGACTCAAACCTGAGCCCATATTGGATGCTGGCACTGCAGGCAATAGCTTTATCCATTATGCCACAGCACTAGCCCCTAGGTACTTTGAATTTATGATAGATATAATGCTATGACAGGAAGAATAATGATACCAAAGATGTCCATCTGCTAATGCCAAAACTTGTGAATATGTTACCTTACATGGCAAGGGGGAATTAAGATCACAAATTTGCTTATCTTAAACTAGGGAGGTTATCATGGTTAAATCAAGTAGATCCAGTGTAATCACAGTGTTCCTTAAACATGGAAGAGGGAGGCAAAAGAGGAAATTACAGTGATAGTATCTGCTACAGACTAAATGAAATCTGCTCTTCCCCTGCCCCCCAACCTAATTCAAATGTTGAGGCCCTAACCTCCAATGTGGTGGTGTTTGGAGGTGGTGCTTTTGGTAGGTAATTGGGTTCCAGTGAGCTCATGAGGGTAGAATCCTCACAGTGGGATTTGTGCCCTCATAAGAAGAGACACCAGAGAGCTTTACTCTCTCTGTTTCTCTGCTTCTGAGGACACAGTAAAAAGGAATCTATCTGTAACCTAAGAACCATGTGCCATCACCAGAACCTAACCATGCTTGTATTCTGATCTTGAACTTGTAGCCTCCAGAACTCTGAGGATATAAATGTCTGTTGCTTAAGGCCCCCAGTCTATAGTATTTTGTTATGACAGCCTGAGCTAGCTCAGAAAGGGTATGGGAAGGATTTGGCCCAGATTGTTGACCTTGACGACAATGGAGCAGGACCACGAGCCAAAGACAGTGGGCTGCAACTAGAGGGTGGAAACAAGGAAATAGTTCCACTGGAAAAGAACACAGACCTGCTGACAACTTGATTTTAGTTTTGTGAGACCCATTTCATATTTGTGCTCTGGGATAATAAATTTGTGTTGGTTTATGCCAATAAACAGTATAGTAATTTATTACAGCAGCAATAGAAAATAAATACAAGTACTAAAAATCAGATGGACAGGGCTGAACATTTAATAATTCATTAAGTTCAAATATGACAAAGTTCAATATTAAAACCAGAGATAAAGTCACTCTAAACTTTTTCATGCAAATGTGTTATACAAAACTTCAAAGGCTATACTCATTTGTTCCTGCTGTTTGAGTCAATTCAGGGCATTTATTACAAACGCTCTCTGGAGCATCTCATTGGTTCTTATATTTTAGTATTATTGAATAATTTATAAAGAAGTTAAGATTTTATTTGCACATAATTTTTACATGCAGATTTCAGAACAATAAATTGACTGTGGTCTTGATATCATTAATCTTTTTAACAGTTCTATCTTAGCCAAGCTCTTAAAAACAAAATAAGTAATTATTTAAAAATTTAGTGTTTGAAAATAGTAAAATATCTATGCTTACTGCATGCAAAGCACATATATTTGATTTAACCACTCTCCGAAATATTTTGCACATTTTACCAATAAGGAAAGTGAGGCACAGTGTTCAAAATGATAGAGGCAGCAGTCTGAGCTCAGGCAGGCTGCATCCTGTGTCTGTGACTGAAACCATTTACACACTGCCACACGCAGTCACTAAACACTGTCCTTAGCTTAGGATCTTGTAAAGTAAAATATTAAACTGAATTTTATTTTTTTTCTTTATTTTTTCAGCTTGGATATTCTTTCTTCTGCCTCACTGAGTCTGGTAAGGCTTCCCATCACATTTTTATTTGATCTATTTTATTCTTAATTTCCAATATATTGTTTTGATTTCATTTTAAAATCTCAAATTAAGGGAAAAAGTTTTCATTCATGTCATGTATGCATTTCATTAGTTCATGAATTTGCTTTGGATTACTTCTGACAATTCTACGTTCAGTTTTTTTAATTCCATTTTTGGCATTTCTTCAATCTCTCCATCTTCACATTCTAGTATTTGAAATGTATATTCTTTTGGTGGTGGCATGTTGTCTTTCTTGAATTGTTGCATTTATTTTTAGGCACTTGTGGAGATACTTGTGGTTTTTTTTTTTTTTTTTTCTCCCTGTGATGGCTTTTATTTTTGAAGTATGTCTCTATTGGTTAGTGGAGTGTCTGCTCTTTCAGTGAATATCTAAATGTGTGTGCTGGGTCTGATCAGGGAGCTCTATTCAGTGCTTCAGGGTGAGGGGAATCTCTAAGGTAATACCTAATTTGTGCATGGTAAATCTCTCTCTCTCTCTCTCTCTCTCTCTCTCTCTCTCTTTTTTTTTTTTTATCAGTGAGGACATTTGTTCAGTTCTGTTGGCATAGTGTCATGCTCACCCCCTCTCCTCCAAAGAGAACAACATCTGGGTGCTAGGCCTGGTGGGTACAGTATTCGTCTGTGCTGCTCTAAGAACTACACAAAGGATTTGTGCAGTCCTTGGTGTGAACATGGGTCCTGCAGCAATAACCCTCACCAGGAAATCAGATGTGAGTGTGTGGAGCTGCCATACTGATTGCCCAAAAACTCAGCCACACCTTGTACCCGTACACACAGCCACAGTGTTTTCACAGCCCCAGCACAAAAGGCTCCCACAGTCATGAACACTCAGCCCCCTGTCAATTCTCCCAGCCAGAGCCAGGCAGCTCCTCTCCTCTGGTTGCTGGGTATACAGACGTGAGCTGGTGCAGCTGTTACATAAGTCCAAAATGGCGCCTGCCCTCTCTTGGCTAGTTATAGGACGCTGATGCCAGTTGTTCAGGGAGACAAGAAAGTGCCCGCTTTTTTCCCTCTAGGTTGGCAGGTACCCTGTCCTCCACAGGGCTCCAAGCTGGTCTCATGCCAGGTTCTTCCCGCAGTTTTATCACCAGAGGCTTGGGCTGCTGCAGTCCAGTCTCACCTCACTCTCCTAAGCTGGTGCTGAGGCTCCCAGCTGCTGGGATCCTGAGTTGTGTGTGTCCATACCCTCTATGTAGGTCCACAGTGTCCCTCTAATTTGCATGGAGTTTCCTCTGTGGTTTTTTTTCCCTAACTCTTCCTTGAGATTGCACTCTCTCCACTTTTTTTTTTTTTTTCAATTATCTTCTCCTAGACTGGAGCAGTAAGCTCCTTCCCTATTCCACCATCTTGAAAACTCAGCTAAACTGAGTTTTTTTCCTTTTTTTAAAAGATGTATTTTATTTATTTGAAAGAGTTACAGAGCGAAGTAGAGCCAGAGAGAAAAAGAGAGAGAGAGAGAGAGAGAGAGATCGAGGTTTTTTTGTCTGCTGGCTCACTCCCCAAATGACCACAATGGCCAGAGCTGTGGCTATCTAAAGCCAGGAGCCAGGAGCTTCCTCCGGGTCTCCCACACGGGTGCAGGTGCCCAAGGACTTGGGCCATCTTCCACTGCTTTCCCAGGCCCATAGCAGAGAGCTGGATTGGAAGTAGAGCAGCCAGGACTTGAACCGGCGCCCATATGGGATGCTGGCACTGCTGGCCATGGCTTTAACCCGCTGTGCCACAGTGCCACCTCCCTAAATTGAGTTTTAAAAGGAGGGAGTTTGTTTCTCAGGATTTAAAAATTATGTCTCATGGAACAGGGGCTGTGGAAGTGGGTAAAGCCGCTGCTGCAGTGTCAGCATCCCATATGGGTGCCAGTTTGAGTCCCGGCTGTGACCTGGGAAAGCAGTGGAAGATGGCCCTAGTCTTGGGCCCCTGCACCTGTGTGGGAGACCCATAAGAAGCTCCTGGCTCCTGGCTTCAGATCTGCGCAGTCTGGCTGTTGGAGCCATCTGGGGAGTAAACCAGCAAATGGAAGATCTCTCTCTCTCTCTCTCTGCCCCAGCCTCTCTGTAACTATGCCTTACAAATAAACAAATCTTTAAAAAAATAAAAATTATGCCCCTACCTAATTAATCAACCTTTTCTGGTTTTTTTTTTTTTTTGACAGGCAGAGTGGACAGTGAGAGAGAGACAGAGAGAAAGGTCTTCCTTTTGCCGTTGGTTCACCCTCCAATGGCCGCCGCGGTAGCGCGCTGCGGCCGGCGCACCACGCTGATCCGTTGGCAGGAGCCAGGTGCTTCTCCTGGTCTCCCATGGGGTGCAGGACCCAAGCACTTGGGCCATCCTCCACTGCACTCCCTGGCCACAGCAGAGGGCTGGCCTGGAAGAGGGGCAACCGGGACAGGATCGGTGCCCCGACCGGGACTAGAACCCGGTGTGCCGGCGCCGCAAGGCGGAGGATTAGCCTAGTGAGCCACGGCGCCGGCCCTTTTCTGGTTTTAATTGAAGAATAATCTTGTAGGCTAGGGTTAGGAGTCATAAAGGAGGGGCTTGCTTTGTGGTGCAGCAGGTTAAGCTGCCACTTGCCATGTTGTCATCCTGTGTAGGTGCTGGTTTGAGTCTGGGCACTTCTGAGCCAGCTATCTGTGAATGCACCTGGGAAAGTAGTAGAAGATGGCCCAAGTACGTGTGTTTCTGTCACACATGTCAGAGACCTAGATGGAGTTTCAGGCTCCTAGCTTTGGCCTGGCCAAGCTCTGGCCATCATTTGGAGTGAGCCAACAGATGATCTCTCTTTCTCTCTCCCTCTCTCTATAACTCTGCCTTTCAAATAAATATAATATAAATAAATATAATATAATATAAATAATATAATATAAATAAATAATATAATTAATAATATAAATAAATAATATGAATAAATAAGAACATAAATAATATAAATATAAATAAATAATATAAATCTTTATAAATAAATTAATAAATGTCTTCTTGTTACTATCTTGCTTATAAGTCATCAATGACTTCTCAATAACCTTAGAAAAAATTGTAAGTTACTTAATAAAGCCTTCCTGTGGGCCCTGCCTGTGTCCTCAGCCCTATCTGAAATTAATTTTTCTTTATCACATTTATCTTCTTTCAGTATTCATAATATACAAGCAGTTTTCTAAAAGTTTATGGAAATGTGTGTTAGGAAAAAACTATTATGAATTTCAAAAATTTTTGAACCAAAATGAATTTATCTTTTAATTCCATTTTTCCATGAATGTTTTAAAATGCATTCAATTTAAGTTCCTTTCCTTTCCAAATGTTTATAAATACTAAGAACTTTTTTCCCTTTCCCTTCCTCCTGTCTGACAAATCTTAAAATTTCACCCTAAAAGTCATTTTCTCTAGGAAGAATTCTCTGCTCTTATAAGCTTCCACCTAACTGGATAAGTTGCCATGTCATCTCTACTTAATCCTTGCTCATTACTTTGGCCATCATAGCATTTGTCTCATTTTCAATTGCATCCTTATTTGTGTAATTATTTGTTTGATGTACATTCCCTTGAAAAGTTATGAATCTTGTTCACCACTATATCCCTAGTCCAAGGAACAGGCTTGTATTAGGATTTGCTCATTCCATATCCACAGAATGTATGAAGGATGTTTTTACAAATGATAAAACTAAGACCTGGAGAGGTAGGATAACACATCCAAGCCCAGACAGATGACCAGTGGCAAATCTGCTCTTGGATCTAAAACCCCCGTTGCCAGTTGAGGCAGAGTGTGGGGGGAGCTATTAATTTAGCGTGTAATAGTGATGTCGAAAATACTTTAGAACCTAACTACTACTGGTTCAGACCTATTAGAATAGATGCTTGCCACATCTAAGGTATTGAGAGACCCTTGCTATGCTTTAATTGCTAAAATGTAAGGAGTTGGGATCAGTGGAAGGACTTGTTGGGGGCTATAAGTGACAGCTGTTTACCAACCAGTGGAGATACATTTCGGTATTTAAACAACCAGTATGATCATTCAGGAACAAATCAGGTGAATGTTTGGGTACACATATGCATTAAAGCATCCATTTTCTTTTTCTTTTTTTCTTTTTGACAGGCAGAGTGGACAGAGAGAGAGAGAAACAGAGAGAAAGGTCTTCCTTTTCCGTTGGTTCACCCCACAATGGCCGCTGTGGCGGTGTGCTGCAGCTGGCGCACGCACTGATCCGAAGCCAGGAGCCAGGTGCCTCTCCTGGTCTCCCATGGGGGTGCAGGGCCCAAGCACTTGGGCCATCCTCCACTGTACTCCCGGGCCACAGCAGAGAGCTGGACTGGAAGAGGGGCGACCCGACCGGGACTAGAACCCGGTGTGCTGGCGCTGCAGGTGGAGGATTAGCCTATTAAGCCTTGGCGCAGGCCTAAAGCATCCATTTTCAGTACAGTAAACCCAGTCTTACTTTCTTAGAGTTGTTGCTAAAATTGAGCTGAACCGATCAGGATATGATAAAGGAATCCTCTACTCAACATACAAGCAGGAGCAGTGTGGGACCTTTCTTATGTGATTTACTGATTTACCAGGGCTTTAATGGTTTTCTGAACAGTGGTGTGGTAGGTAGGGCAGGGACTGGAAGAAATGGTTGTTGAGAAGCCATTAGCCGAGTTTGATCACAAAGCAGCTTGCAGAAGATTGAGGTCTGGACAGAATCAGAGAGAGGCACTTGAAACACCAGTTAAGATGCTCTTACATAGATCTAAGCATGAGAAGATAAAGGCCTTACTTGGAGAACACACAGTAGAATGGAAACGGAGAGATGAGTTGGAAAGAGGGTACTTGTCAGTTCTCTTTAAGAAAGCTAAGTGATTCAAATGTCCGCTGCAATTATCCTGACAGAGGAAGTATCACCCAGGCAGTCCCAGCAACTAGAACTGAAAATGCTATACCTTTTCTCACCTCAGTTCATGAGGAGATCCTGAAGTCAAGGCTTATTTGGTCTCTCCGTGGCCCAGAAAAAGAAGGCCTAGAAGGTGACAGAGGAATGAAAGAGACTTTTTCCTTCTATTAGATGCTTTCAAGTCTAAGGATTATGAGTATGTTGGAAGAGGTAGTGTTGATGGTATAGAGGGAGGTAGTGCAAATTAGGAGTGAGGTGGTATACAAAGACTTCATATGTTTATGGATGGACATTTAAAAATACTATAGTACAGATCAAAATATGTTAATTTATTAAAGATTATTTATTTGAAAGTCAGAATTATGCAGAGAGAGGGAGAGATGAAGGAACTAGAGACTGAGAGATCTTTCATCCTCTGGTTCACTTCCCAGATGGCTGCAATGGCTGGGGCTGGGCAGGCTGAGCCAAGATCCAGGGGCTTATTCCAAATCTCTCATGTGGGTAGCAGGGGCCCACGAACTTGGGTCATTTTCTGCTGGTCTTCCCAGGCCATTAGCAGAGAGCTAGGTCAGAAATGGAGCAGCCAAGACTGGAATTGGCTCCCATATAGAATGCTGACATTGCAGGCAGCAGCTTTTACCTGCTGTACCACAACACCAGCCCCCAAATGGGTTAAAGAAAACTGTGAAGTAGCAGTATAGATGGTGTGTAGACATGGTAATCTTCAGGATAGTATGCAAATCACTAGAATTTGAGAAATGCCAATATAGAGGAATCAAATAAATCGTGATAGGATTTGGAATCAGAGAGCCTGTATTCAAATCCTGACCCTGCCATTTATCAGTTTTAAGACTTTCTTGGTGGTAAAATGAGGGAATCATTATCAAACCTGTTTGTCTTCTGGTCTTCTCATGAGGTTCACTGAGTCTCATTTTTTTCAACTCAATAAACATTTATCAAATTGATATTACATATTAGTAAAGAAAGTACTGTATGCTTAAAATAAATTATTATTGGAGGGAGTAATAAGCTTTTGAAATTTTTACATAGTTACCAGATATTCAAATTTAAACTCTTGAGGATGACTCTCATTTCAAAAGAACACTAGAACAGATTTAAATTAATGTGAAATGCTTCCTTTCTCTACCAAATATAAACATAAAATGAGTATTAGTAGATGAGGGGGTTAAACTCAGAAACAGAAGTTGCCATTTTTCATGTAGAAATTTCAACACATTGAAAATCCTCCTTTAACCTGCTCCTATTATTTATACACTTCAGGGAATACATGTGGTAGCTTGCAAAGTGGAAGTACAAATGACAAAGTCTTTTTCTCCAAGGAGCTCAGACCTAAATATTGTTGAACAAATTGACACAGCATGACAGCAGTGTGCATGATTGATCTGCCGTGATGGGAGAGGTAAGCTAGGCCTGAGATGTATGAAATGAGCCCTTTGAAGCCAGAGGTTTGAAGCAGGGAAGGCAGGAGAAAGAGTGTGCTCTAGATTTTTTTCAATGGAATAAAGTGGTAAAGGTGAAATCAATACGACTCCAAGTCCATCATAATAGCAACAACAACAAGTAATATTTGTTGAGCATGTAGTTTCTTTCAGACATTGTTTCAAGCACTTTCCATGTAATACCTTTCTTGTTCATAACCAGTTGCATTAGAAAACTCTATTTATTTATTCATTTAAATTTTCTTTGATTAATTTGAAAGACAGAGTTACAGAGAGGTGGTTGGGGGGGGGGGGGGAGAGAGAGAGAGTGAGTGAATGCGAGCGCACACAAGCACTATCCATTAGTTCACTTACCAAATGGCTGCAATGGCCATGGCTGGGCCAGGCCAAAGCCAGGAGCCTAGAACTCCATCTTGGTCTCCCATGTGTGTGGCAGGGGCCCAAGACTGAAGCCATCTTCTGCTGCTTTACAGGCAGATTAGCAGGGACCTGAATCAAAAGTGGAGCTAGCTAGGACTTGAACTGGGGATCAAATAGGATGCCTACATTGCAGGCAGCAGCTTAATGCTCTGTACCACAAAGCTGGTCCCAGAAAACTCCATTTTAGAGATGAGGAAATGGAGACTCAAAAAATGGCACATAGAGAGGATTCAGGAGAGTCTACACACCAAGAAGTGGCTCAAAAATAGTTAATTAGACATGATTTTCTTTTTCCCTTGCCATTTGCAAGTATTCTATCTGTCTATGTTGCTATTAAAAGTACCTGAAACTGGGTTATTTATGAAGAACAGAAATGTATTTTTGATAGTTCTGGAGGCTGGGAAGTTTATAATCAAGCTTTTGGCAGATTTGATGTCTGTTGAGGACATTTTGGCTGCATCCTCACATGGTGGGAGGGGTTCAAAGTGCAAAAGGGATGAACACTGCACCCTCATATGGCAGAGGAGATGGAAGGACACTAAACGGCCTAGCTAGTTCCCTCAAGCCTTTTTATATGGTCACCAATCTCTCCATGATGTCTTCCTGACTAGATCACCTTCTAAAGTTCCCATCTCTTAATACCATTGCATTGGAGTGTGAGCTTCAGCATATGGTTTTTGGAGAGACATATACATTCAAATACAATGGTCACTGGAAGTTTCTCTTCCCAATCTGTCCCAAAGAACAGTTTTCCCCATGTCTTTAAAAAGAGTTTAATTTATTTATTTTCATTTGAAAGGCAAAGAGACAGAGAAAGAGAGAGGAAGAAACACAGACAGAGAGAAAACAGAGAGATAGCCATCCCCTGGTTCACTCCCCAAATGCTTGCAACAACTAGGAATGGACAGGCTGAAGCTAGGAAATAGGATTCTATCCAGGGTGGCAGGAGCTGAAGAATTTCAGCCATCATCTGCTGCATTCCAAGGTGTGTTTCAGTAAGGAGTTTGGTTGAAAGCAGAGTACTAGGCACTCTAATATGATATGCGGGTACCCCAAGTGATGGCTTAACCTACTGTACCACCTGTTTATACCTCGTTTCTTTGCTTATCTCTACCACCGTGTATTTGCCCTGCTGTGGCCAGATTTAAATCATCATGGTGTCCTTTTCAATATGACTGTAGTTCCTCTAATTATCTCCTACTTTAAGTCATAAAAATAATAATAACAACAGCTAATATTTGTTGAGCACTTAGTCACCTGTAGGCAGTTTGAAGCACTTCACATGTAATACATCACTTGTTCATCATAACAAGTAATGTTAGAAAATTCCACTTTAGACTGGCGCTGTGGCATAGTGGGTAAAATTACTGCCTGCAATGCCAGCATCCCATATGGGTGCCAGTTGGAAACCTGGTTGCTCCACTTCTGATCCAGCTCTCTGCTATGGCCTGGGAGAGCAGTAGAAGATAATAGCCCAAGTGCTTGGGCCCCTCCACCCATGTGGGAGACCTGGAAGAAGCTCTTGTTTCCAGCTTTCAGATGGGCCCAGCTCTAGCCATTGCAGCCATTTGGAGAGTAAACAAGCAGATGGAAGACCTCTCTCTCTCTCTCTCTCTCTCTCTCTGCCTCTGTCTCTCTGTAACTCTGACATTCAAATAATATTTAAAAATAATAAAAGAAAACTCCACTTTAAAGGTAAGGAAATGGAAACACAAAACAGTAAATTTGAAATTACTCAATTAATTGGTGATAGGAGTGGGATTTGAACTTAAGTTCTCTGTTCCCTGCCCTTTTTTGAAACCTTGTTACCACTACTACCTGCCAGGTGGCCTCATTGAAGCTGGAAGGAGGTGGGAGCTGAGAATTATGGAATGGCAGCATTCAAAGCATCTCACAGTATCATCTTCTCTGATTGCCCCTCCCCGGAAAGAATCCCTGTCACTTTGCTTCTCCTTAGACACTTACTGATGACCTGGAATGTAGTGCCACATGAGGCAGCCTAGTCCATTTTTAGGTAGCTCTGATTGTCACCTAGTTATTCCATATTTTGAGCAGAAATATTTTCTCTCTCTAACTTCACCCACTTGTCCTAGTTCTATTTTCTGGAGCTCTACCAAATAAGATTGCTCTTTCTTCAGATGGTTAAACTAATATTCGAAGGCCTGAGGGAGCTGAGAACTGTTTTCCACTACACCCCAACCTCCTTTCCCTGCTTACAGCAGAGCTAGGGGATCCCATTCTCTGAATGTGACAGTCTTCTGCATTCATTTCTGTGAGCAGCTTATTATTTTTGCTTATTAGCCCAGAAGGGGACAACTGTACGTATGAAAGGCAAGCTTTGTTTTAGGGCTTTATTGAACTGGAACAGTAAACCCACTTCTGTGCAGTCTTCATAGTTTAGTATTCAGCTTCACTCATTCAGGACATTTGCTTTGTGTGTGGCCCTGCCTAGGCCCTGGTGTTCAACTATAAAGTGAAAACACTGACATCTTGACAGCTTAAAGATGAAAAGAGGAGACCATGTGATAGTATAAATATGCTTTTGTGACGATGGAAGGCTAAGACGTAGAGAGAAAAAAACTGAAGTAGTTTGGTGGGCCCTTTGGATGAAGAATGAAGCACTAGCAATGTCTAAGGACATATCAGTTGCTACTATAAAGGGTAAGAGTAAAAAAGAATAAATTTGGCAACAGTTTATGGTATTTTTCATTTCATTTGGTGAGAAGTGATGTTTACAGTGTTCATAAAGATGAAATTATTTTGTTAAATTAAGCATAATCATGGAATTTGTGAATTTGACAGTTGTTTATGTAGTATTTGCATCCTTATTAGAATTTTCCAAAAGACCCAAGGACTTCTTGGTTTCAGTGAAACACTTGAAATTTATAAACAAAAATTTTATTTTGTAATTCTTTGTTACTGGAACTGGTACCCATTTGCTTGGGAAGAGGGTGCCTTCCCTTCCGCTGGTATATTGTGCTGTTATGTACAGGAAGGTGGATTGGCCTGACCTTGGTAGGCTATCAACAAGGACACAATTGTGAGGAAGACCTTTCCTGTTTGGGGGCCTTAATTTCCTCATCTGTAATATAAAGGTAGTTTTAAGATTCTTTTCAGCTCTTAGGGCTGCAAATTTTTCTTTCCTATTTTGGTGATGTGTTTCCTGATCTATAATGGCCTATTGTAGACATAAATGACATATTCTCTTTGTCATATCCATGGTGTTGTAGATTGAATTATTGGTTGTAATTCTTTATTCCCCTTATATAGTGATATGCATATTTGTTTTGCAGGGTTAATTAATCATGAAAGTGAGACAAGCTTAATGTATGACCTGACCTAAATTTATAATTGTACTCATTCATTTCAAATCTATAAAGCATTTATGTTTTTGTCTTTGTATATTTTTATTCTGTATTTTGTTCATGTATATATTAACTGAGGCCTTAATTACCTTTAGTGACCAACTGTTTGATTTGAATTTTTATCTTTACAACAATGGCAATCATTAAAATAAGGATGGTTTTGTCATTTAACCTATTTATTATGAGTAGAACTCCCAGTGTCAGGAGCTAAAATGGCTTATTATCCTGGTAAGCTATCCGAATGCAGCAGTTTAAGTATGAGCACACACTAGGAGGCATAGCTATTGTTCCCATACTGACTCCTGGTCTTCAGCAACAAACTTCATCTCAAGCTTAAATAGCTGGCATTTACTTACTGTTTCCCAGCATGGGGGAGGAATTGCAGCCCAAGAAAAGTTGCATCAGCAGTCTTTGGGGATATAACATCAACAGATTTTTTTTTTCTACCACGCAGTGTACAAAAATTAATCTTGTTCCTGCCTGCCACAAACTGAAACAGATTGTTGAGTTTTGGATAGTGTTTACCCTCCACAATTAGACTTTCGCCTGCTCTTTCATTATAAGATCAAACACATTGATTCCCTGTTTGTATCTTAGAAAACTCTGAGCTGAGATGTCCATTAGCTCCAATATATGTGCTCCTCTGCCCAACTGCTGCTAGATCCTTTGGAATTTGATAGACTTACACTGTGGATCCAGCCCATTGTTAGGGCTGCTCAGGGAAAGCAAATAAAATTCTACTTTCTTACACAATGAAAGAAAATCCATGTTATGGTTATGCCAAGTTCTTTTAAAAGAACCAAGTTTCATTGTATTTGTTGTGTTATCTGGTAACTTTTTCTTGTTCATATTCTACAAAATTCCCAACTTCAAACTCAGAACATTTAGCCTATCAGCTATGTACAGCATAGGTGACAAAAATGATTGGAATGGAAGAGACTTTCTGGTGAAACTAGTCAAGAGAAAATATTTCAGTGAGAGGTTTTGCGCCTGGGTTCTATTTCGTAATAAGGAAGAGAGTCCCACTCTACAGGTGTTGGTTGGTGTCTTAGTCCATTTTGTACTGAGACTAAGTAGTTGATAACAGAGATTTATTTCTTACAGTTCTGGAGGTAAGTTGAGGTATAGAGATATTCAGTCTATTAATCCTGATGTGTGTGGTCTTTTGGCATGAAAATTTGTTAGAGGGGAGTCTCAGTGTTATTGTGCAGCTATGGACAAGACAAGATTCTCTTGTCTTATTCCAACCTCCCCATATCTAGGGACTTCAGGGCATCACGCTGCATTCTTTTTTTCAGACTTACAGCTGCTGTGTTGTAGGAAGCTAAGTGAAGGAACTCCTCAAATGTGAACACTTTTTCCTATGAAGCTGTTTCCCTAAATTTAACAGAGAAAAACAATGGGCGAGATTTTCTAATCTTTTGGCTCTTATTCCTTTCCTAAGTGGGGAACGGAATCATTTTAAGTAGTGTGTTAATTACAGTTGGAAGGGGGCTGGCACCGTGGCTCACTTGGTTAATCCTCTGCCTGCAGCACCGGCATCCCATATGGGCGCCAGGTTCTAGTCCTGGGTGCTCCTCTTCCAGTCCAGCTCTTTGCTGTGGCCCCTGCACCCACATGGAAGATCAGGAAGAAGCACCTGGCTCCTGGCTTCGGATTGGCCTAGCTCCAGCCGTAGCTGCCATTTGGGGGGTGAACCAATGGAAGGAAGACCTTTCTCTCTGTCTCTCTCCCTCTCACTGTCTAACTCTATCTGTCAAATAAATAATTAAAAAAAAATTACAGTTGGAGGAATATTGCAAAGCTTGTGGACTCCCAGAGTTTTGGAGTTGGGTGGTGTTTGCCTCTAGCTACAGTCACATTTTAACATAAATGAGTTTAGAAAATCCATGAGCTGTTTTTTTTCATTCCCATTTTGGTCTTGGTGTGGAACCCAAGGAAATTGATTTCATTGGGTCTGAATTTTCCTTGAAATAATGCAGCCATAAATGCTGATAGAGCTCACTGTAGGTTAATGCTCAGATGTGATCCTGATACCACAGAACATCAAATTTAAAGTCAATTTACCCTTATTTCAAAAATATTCTTTTAAATAGCGATTTCTACTAATGTATTTTTTAGATTGATTTTTTCACTTGAAAGTCAGAGCTACACAGAGAGAGGAGAAGCAGAGAGAAAGAGAGGTCTTCCATCCGATGGTTCACTCTCCAGATGGCCACAATGGCTGGAGCTGCGCTGATCTGAAGCCAGGAGCCAGGAGCTTCTTTCGGGTCTCCCATGCGGTGTAGGGGCCCAAGGACTTGGGCCATCTTGTACTGCTTTCCCAGGCCATTGCAGAGAGCTGGATCAGAAGAGGAGCAGCCGGGACTAGAACCGGCACCCACATGGGATGCCGGCACTTCAGGCCAGAGCGTTAACCTGCTGTGCCACAGTGCTGGCCCCTCTGTTAATGTATTTAACCCCTCTCCTACCGGGAGAGGTACTGAAAGAGAAATGGAGATAGAAAAAGAGTGAAAGAAACAGAGACAGAGATAGACAAAGAAATGCTATGGAGAAATGACCTACCATTAATTATATATCACTTAGGCATCCGTCGATTTATTTGCCTTAAGGTAAAGGTAAGAATTGGAGCCCACTGTCAACAAAAGATTATGAACAACAAAAAAAAGTAAAATCACCTCAGAAAGCACTCGTATGCAAATTCAGCTGATATATGATTCTATTTATTGGCATTTGATTTTCATCTGACAGTTCAAGAACAGCTGTCCATGTATGCACTGCTGACAAAAGTTCAGACTTTTGGAATACTAAGGAAAATCACAGTATTTAATGAATCTTTGATAATATAGAACTAAGAGTGGATAATTTTCAATATGTTTCCCACCCTGTCAATGCCTTATCCACAAACAATGTAGTAAAGTTCTGTGGTTATGACCCTGGACTCTGAGCCAATCTGCCTGTTTTGAGTTCTACTTTTGTTCCTCTTTCTAGCTACATGACTGTGGTCATTTGCTCCACTAGCCTCAGTAAAATAAGGCTTCCATTAATATCTACCCAGTAGGATTATTCTGATAATTTAATAAAATCATGCATATATAACACTTAGAAACAGTGCCTGATATAAAATAATTGGCTAGTAAAAGTTATTTTTATGTAATTGTAGAGAATTGATAGTAAATAGAAATATTGCAGCTCCAAAAAGCTGGAGACCTTTTTAATATTTGTTCACTGATTTTCATATATATATGTATACACACACATACACACACACAGTGGTCACTAATAAATATGTATTCAATGGAGGCCTGTCTTAACAACATTGGAAGACTTTATCTGACTAATATGACCTGCATTCCAACTGCTGAAATCTTTACTTAGTATAGAGTTGATCTTCTGTATATAAAGATAATTAAAAATGAATCTTAATGAAGAATGCGATGGAAGAGGGAGTAGGAGGTGGGATAGTTAGGGGGTTGGAGAGTGGCTATGGGGGGAAGAACTGCTATAATACAAAGGTTGTACTTATGAAATTTATATTTATTAAATGAAAGCTTTCTATAATAAACAAATATGACCTGCATTCCCAGTGTTATTGGTTGAGTTTTACTCCTGCAAAAGATATGCTGAATTCCTAACACCTAGTATTTCAGAATGTAACCCTATTTGGAAGTAGGATAATTTGTTAAGTGATGCCATACTGGATTATAGACACACATATTCTGTAGGTTGAAGTCTTGCTGTTTCCTCACCTCTAGTACTGTGTAATAACACCTTATGGGAACATTATAAGGATTTAATGAGATTATATATGTTAACTGCTTAGCAAGTAGGGATTCAATAAAGGTTAGCTATTATCATTTATGTACCAAGCCAAGGAATTCTATTAAGCCCAATTGCTAAAACATATCTGTATAACTATAAGGACTGATATATTCATTTCCTAGGCTTCCATAACCATAACCAAGAATCACAAACCACATGGCCTGAAACAACAGAAATTTAATTTCTCACAGTTCTGGATACCAAAAGTCCAAAATCAAGGTGTTAGCAGAATCACACTCCTTTTAGAACCCTTCACTGTCTATTTCTATCATCTGATGGTTGTTGGCCACTCTTAGCATTCCTTGGCTTGCAGCTCTATCACTCCAATCTCTGCTTCTGTCTTCACAAGGCATTCTTTCTGTGTGTCTTGGTGTCGAAATTCCCTTCATCTTATAAGGACACAACTCATATTACATTTAGAACCCATCCTAATCCTGTTTCAACTTGCATTACAACCAGGTATGATTTTAAAGTTTTAGATATTTATTTTTTTTTAAAAAGATTTATTTTATTTATTTGAAAGACAGAGTTACAGAGAGAGGTAGAGACACAGAGAGAGATCTTCCATCTGCTGGTTCACTGCCCACATGGCTGCAATGGCCGGAGCTACACTGATCTGAAGCCAGGAGCTAGGAGCCCCAGTCTCCCATGTGGGTGCAGGGGCCCAAGGACTTGGGCCATCTTCTACTGCTATCCCAGGACATGCAGAGAGCTGGATCAGAAGAGGAGCTGCTGGGACTAGAACCAGCGCCCATATCGGATGCTGGCGCTTCAAGCCAGGGCTTTAACCTGCTATGCCACAACACCAGCCCCTAGATACTTATTTTAAAAACTAATGTGTACTTATTACAAAATATTAGAAAGTTGAGGGAGAACAATATCCATATATTAATTGTTCATAGTGAATTTTAATTTTTCTGTTTTTTTTTAATCTCTAATAGTGGTCTTTTATTACAAGCAATTTTGGGGAGTACTGTTACATCTATTAGTATGTCTGCAGAGACCTAGGCAGAAACCCAGTATTCCCATTAACTTTTAACAGCTGGAACCTTTGTTTCTTAACCTCCTTGGAACCTTTGTTCCAAGGCCATCATTTCTATGCCCTGTCTTCCTCCCTCCCTCTTTCTGAGGAATATTAGATTCTGGAGTAAGTGACAGTCTTTAGGGATACCAGACATTAGTTCTAAGTGATAAATGTTTCCTTCAATCACGCATTTGCTTTACTGGATCATTGAAAAACCTCAGTGGTGAAGTATTCATCACAACTCTTTTTTAGTAACTAGCAATGACTTTCAGACACATTTTTCTTCTATTACATTCTATCCATAACCATTCTGCATAGGTATGATTGTATATTGTAACATTTAAGTTTTTAAACTCATCTGTGGAAATGCCAAGTGGTTAATGAACTAATGTTTGGTGACAACTGGGACTGCTATTATGTCCTAGTTTATCACACTTACCAGTTCAGTGACCTGAGAGAGAACACTTTACCTCTCTAAGACATATTCTATTTTTTTTAAAAAATGAAGATAATAATGGAATTTTATTAATCATGAGACATGTTGTTAGGGTTCAATGTGACAACAGTACAGAGGTTATGAGCCCAGGCTTTGAACCCAGTTGGCTTGGATTCAAGTTCCTCTCTTGCTATTTCTTGGCAGTGTAATCTTGGGCAAATTTCTTAACCTCCTTTGGTTCTGTTTGCTCATGGTTTAATGAAGATAATGAGAATTCTTATTTTGTAAGCATGCTATTTAATAAATTAACACTGCTTGCCCATGGTAAGTGCTCAGGCTATGCTAGCTGTTATTGCTCTTATTATTTTATTATTTTTATTAGCATTAATAAAACCTCGCCTATGGCAAGCTCTCAGTAGTATATTTGCTCTCATCATTCTTCTCTGGGCTCGTCAGTGTCCTTGTTCCCCATATTTCTGATGACTAATTTGTTGGGACAATAAGCAGTACCCCGTCCTAATGTGAACACCAACAGCCTTTGACATGGGCAAGCAGAGCAGTTGTCACCGACTGCCCTTTGCTGACTCACTCTCTACCAGCCAGAGAAAGGGGGACATACCCTTCCCACTGTCTGCACAACTAGAGGGAACTTTCTCCTGGAGAAGCAGGACAAGAGCCTTAGCTACCTCAACTAGGAATAAAATATTCATCCCTCACATTCTAGGCACTTTTCCTTCTGATAAAGAATTCCGAATTTTCAGGTTTTCTAGTCTGAAAAATTTCTGTATTTAAAGAAATTAATTTCTGCTTGAGTTTCTATCACATGGCTGAACTTTTTCATAAAACTCTATTGATTGCTGAGGGACACATCTTCACCCAGGAGCTGGAGTACTCAAGAAGGACCTGGGGATGGATCATAATAGGAGTTATCACTTGAAAGCAAAGAATTCTGATGTTTGGGGGTTTCAAATTTAGATTTGGTAAGATATTGGTATTTAAAGAAAAGAATAAAAATATGGTAGATCACATTGCTAAGGTCGTTGATTTATACCTGTACTGCTCATTATGTACTGTACATAAAAGAACTATGGTCACAGAAGGCCAAAGGAAATGTGAACAGTGTTAGCCCATAGAGTACATGGTAGTTCTTGTCCTCAGAAGCAATGTCAAAGAGGATTCCATTGTGTTTCATTCCAGAAATAGAATTTGTGATGGATCAGACAAGTGCTGGCCTGAAGTGGTTTTTTTTTTTTTTTTTTTTTTTTTTTAGTTCTTTAAAAAGAACTTTTTCAGTTTCTTCCATGTGCCAGCTGCTTTCAACAAATGCCATTTTGCTACATAATTTATGAAAAAAGAATTAGTCTTGTAAATTAACAACATAAAAAGAAATATAGGGAAAATATTTGAGTTTCTACCAGGAGGAATGCTACTTTCATATTATTTAAAATAAAAGTATGTTTTTTAAAAGATAATTAGGAGCAGGCATTGTACTGCAGCAGACGAAGCAGCTGTTTGGGATGCCCACATCCCATATGGGAGTGCCTGTGGTTGAGTCCCACCTCCACTCTGCTTCCAATCCCGTTCCCTGCTAATATATCTAGGAGGTAGCATGTAGCAGGTGATGGTTCAAACACTTGAGTTCTTGCCACCTACGTGGAGGATCCAGATAGACTTCCTGTCTCTTGGCTTCAGCATGGACCAACCCTGGCTGATATAGGCATTTAGAAAGTGAACCAGTGGATAGAAACCCCCCCCCCCTTTTTTTTTCTGTTGCTGTGACTGTAAAATAAATAATGATTAGACATTTAAAAAATACATGATTCAAATTCATATTTTAGTATTGCAGATTAGTTTTGCCTCATGGGATTAGATCTTAACATATAATCATTGGAGGTTAGTTGTTTTAGAGTAATGCATTTTGATATTTGGATGTACCCCAAGCACAGCTTCAACCCCCAGTTCTTCTACCTATTCACCTAGCCTAAACTTCCTATTTATAAAACTAGAATAGTAATATTCATTGCCAGGTTTTGTTGAGATTATGGTACATAATAGATGCAAAAACTAACCTGTAAGATGATATATAAATGTTAACTATTATTACCAAATGCTTAAAATATCACTGCCTTGAACCTGATATTTGAATCAAATACTTCTTATCCACCTTTGAATTTAGTTACAGGCTGAATAAGTACCAAGTACATTTCACTTGCCATTGAGGTTTCCATTAACATTAAAAGTCTTCCTTTCGGCAGGACTTTTTAATAAGAAGGGGAGGGGCTGGCTCCGTGGCACAGTAGGTTAATCCTCTGCCTGCGGCCACAGATTCCCATATGGGCACCGGTTCTAGTCCTGGTTGCTCCTTTTCCAATCCAGCTCTTTGCTGTGTCCTGGGAAAGCAGTAGAAGATGGCCCAAGTGCTTGGGCTCCTGCACTTGCATGGGAGACTGGGAAGAAGCATCTGGCTCCTGGCTTCGGATCAGCGCAGCTCTGGCCATTACGGCCATTTGGGGAGTGAACCAATGGAAGGAAGACCTTTCTCTCTGTCTCTCCCTCTCACTGTCTGTAACTCTACTTTTCAAGTAAATAAATAAAATTAAAAAAAAATAAGGGGAGAACTGTACATATAAGTGCTTAGACTAATACTAGGAAAGGAAGTGACAGTTCTAGTAATAGATGGTAAAAGAGAAAGAATAAGATTTTGTGAGGGCTTTTTCTAAATCTCTTTTGACTCAGTATCTCCATAACATTAAAGTCTTATTTTCTCTCCTTTTCTTCTTTCCAAATGGGAAATGGGCTCTAGGCCATCCCTATATCAGAATAGCAATGCTGATGAAGCAAGAAAGGCTATGGAATAAGAGTTAAATTCAAATCTCTTTAGTCATAACCTTCTATGAGAGGCAGTAGGGCAGTGACTAAGTTCATGGAATCAGATTATTTTTTTTTTTAAGCTTGGTACTTGGGCAAAGTAACTATGTAAGAGTAGCTGGAGAGCGGCAAGATGGTGGAATAGGAAGGGAGCACACTGATAGTCCGGGAAGAGACAGTTTAATAAAAGTGGAGATACTGCAGGTTCAAGGAAGAGTAGGGGAAGAAACAGCAGAGGAAACTCTTCCTGAACTAGTGATTCACAGTGGACCTGAGTGGAGAGCGTGGGAGACCACAGTTCGGGACACCAGAGGCAGAATCAACACACCAGTGCTGGAACATGAGCTGTGCAGAATTTCTTCCCTTTTGAAAGAAAGAAAGAAAGGAAGAAAGAGAGAAAGAAAGAAAGGAAGATTTACCACGCCTAACCTGGGAGTGTCACCTTTGGCACACCCTCAACCCTGAGGAACCAAACAGAGCTCTCAGGCCACACCCATCTCAAGCCTCTAAGGCTCCATCAAAAGCAGACAGTCCACTTAACACAGTCATAGTATAACAAGAAAAAACACCACAGCGAGGGAAGAAGAATCCAAAGAATATCTCCACAATGCCAAGCAACAAACGTAAAAATCGAGGAAAAAGAACAAGTAAGACATTATGACACCCCAAAATGAACAAGACACCCCAAGCCAAGATTATGAAGATGATGAGATGGAAGAAATGCAAGATACAGATTTCAAAAAATTTATGATAAGAACAATTAGAAGTGTTCAAAAACAAATGCTTGAGCTACAGAATTCCTTATTGGACAGGATAGAAAATCTCCTTTAAGAAAATGAAATCTTAAGGAGGAATCAAAATGAAATATAGAAACTAGTAGAACAGGAAAGTGTGATAGTGAAGAGAAATCAAAATGAAATGAAGAACTCAATAGATCAAATGACAAACACACTAGAGAGCATTAAAAACAGAGTCAGTGAAACAGAAGAGAGAATATCAGACTTAGAAGACAGAGCACAGGAAAGTATACAGTCAAACTAAAGAAAAGAAGAGGAAATTGGAAATCTAAAAAATATTGTTGGGAATCTACAGGATACTATTAAAAAACCCAACATTCGGGTTCTAGGAGTTCCTGAAGGCATGGAGAGAGAGAGAAAGGATTAGAAGGCCTTTTTAGTGAGATACTTGCAGAGAACTTCCTGGGTTTGGAGAAGGACAGAGACATCTTAGTACAGGAAGCTCATAGAACCCCTAGTAAACATGAACAAAAGAGATCCTCACCATGACACGTTGTAATCAAACTCACCACAGTGAAACATAAAGATTCTAAAATGTGCATGAGAGAAACATCAGATTACTCTCAGAGGATCTCCAATTAGACTCACAGCTGACTTCTCATCAGAAACCCTACAAGCTAGAAGAGAATGGCGAGATATAGCCCAGGTACTAAGAGAGAAAAACTGCCAGCCCAGAATATTATATCCTGCAAAGCTCTCATTTGTGAATGAAGGTGAAATACAGACCTTTCACAGCAAACAGAAATTGAAAGAATTTGTCGCCACTCGTCCAGCCCTGCAAAAGATACTTAAAGATGTGTTACACGCAGAAACACAGTCATCAATATGAAAGAAAGTAAAGGAAGGAAACCTCACAGGAAAAGATCACAGGAAGTTCTAAGCATATATTAGAAAATATCTTTGGCAAATGGCAGGACAAAGTTACTCCTTCTCAATAGTCACATTGAATGTTAATGGCCTGAACTGTCCAGTTAAAAGACACAGATTAGCTGATTGGGTTAAGGAACAAAACCCATCTATTTGCTGTTTACAAGAAACACATCTTTCCAACAAAGATGCATGCAGACTGAAAGTGAAAGGCTGCAAAAATATATACCATGCCAACAGAAATGAAAAAAGAGCAGGCGTAGCCATCTTAATATCGGACAACATAAACTTTTACACAAAAACTGTTAAGAGAGACAAAGAGGGCACTATATAATGATTAAGGGATCAATTCAACAGGAAGATATAATGATTATCAATGTATATGCACCTAATTACAGGGCACCAGTTTATTTAAAAGATTTGTTAAGGGACTTAAAGGCAGACTTAGACTCCAATACTATAGTGCTGGGGACTTCAATACTCCACTCTCAGAAATAGACAGATCGACAGGACAGAAGATCAACAAGGAGACATTAGATTTAAACAACACTATAACCCAAATGGATCTAACAGATATCTACAGAACTTTTCATCCTACACATAAAGAATTTACATTCTTCTCAGCAGTATATGGAGCCTTCTCTAGGATTGACCACGTACTAGGCCATAAAGCAAGTCTCAGCAAATTCAAAAGAATTAGAATCATACCATGCAGCTTCTCAGACCATAAAGGAATGAAGTTGGAAATTAACAACTCGGAAATCCCTAGAGCATATGCAAACACATGGAGATTGAACAACATGCTCCTGAATGAACAGTGGGTCATAAAAGAAATCACAAGAGAAATCAAAAATTTTCTGGAAGTAAATGAGGATAACAGCACAATATACCAAAACTTATGGGATACAGCAAAAGCAGTGTTAAGAGGAAAGTTTATATCAATAGGTGCCTACATCAAGAAATTGGAAAGGCACCAAATAGATGAGCTTTCAATTCATCTCAAGGATCTAGAAAATCTGCAGCAAACCAGACCCAAATCTAGTAGGAGAAGAGAAATAATTAAAATCAGAGAAGAAATCAACAGGATTGAATCCAAAAAACATTACAAAAAATCAGCCAAAGAAGGAGCTAGTTTTTTGAAAAAAATAAACAAAATTGACACCCCATTGGCCCAACTAACTAAAAAAAGAAAAGACCCAAATCAATAAAATCAGAGATGAAAAAGGAAACGTAACAACAGACACCATAGAAATAAAAAGAATCATCAGAAATTACTACAAGGACTTGTGTGCCAGCAAACAGGGAAATCTATCAGAAATGGATAGATATCCTGGACACATGCAACCTACCTAAATTGAACCAGGAAGACATAGAAAACCTATACAGACCCATAACTGAAACAGAAATTAAAACAGTAATAAAGGCCCTCCCAACAAAGAGAAGCCCAGGACCAGATGGATTCACTGCTGAATTCTACCAGACATTTAGAGAAGAATTAACTCCAATTCTTTTCAAACTATTCAGAACAATCGAAAAAGAAGGAATCCTCCCAAATTCTTTTTATGAAGCCAGCATCACCTTAATTCCTAAGCCGGAAAAAGATGCAGCATTGAAAGAGAATTACAGACCAATATCCCTTATGAACATAGATGCAAAAATCCTCAATAAAATTCTGGCTAACAGAATGCAACAACACATCAGAAAGATCATCCACCCAGACCAAGTGGGATTTATCCTTGGTATACAGGGATGGTTCAATGTTCACAAAACAATCAATGTGATATACCACATTAACAGACTGCAGAAGAAAAACCATATGATTCTCTCAATAGATGCAGAGAAAGCATTTGATAAAATACAACACCCTTTCATGATGAAAACTCTAAGCAAACTGGGTATGGAAGGAACATTCCTCAATACAATCAAAGCAATTTATGAAAAACCCACGGCCAACATTCTATTGAATGGGGAATAGTTGGAAGCATTTCCACTGAGATCTGGTACCAGACAGGGATGCCCACTCTCACCACTGCTATTCAATATAGTTCTGGAAGTTTTAGCCAGAGCTATTAGGCAAGAAAAAGAAATTAAAGGGATACAAATTGGGAAGGAAGAACTCAAACTATCCCTCTTTGCAGATGATATGATTCTTTACTTAGGGGACCCAAAGAACTCTACTAAGAGACTATTGGAACTCATCAAAGAGTTTGGCAAAGTAGCAGGATATAAAATCAATGCACAAAAATCAACAGCCTTTGTATACACAGCCAATGCCACAGCTGAGGAAGGACTTCTAAGATCAATCCCATTCACAATAGCTACAAAAACAATCAAATACCTTGGAATAAACTTAACCAAGGACGTTAAAGATCTCTACGTTGAAAATTACAAAACCTTCAAGAACGAACTAGAAGAGGATACCAAAAACTGGAAAAATCTTCCATGCTCATTGATTGGAAGAATCGATATCATCAAAATGTCCATTCTCCCAAAAGCAATTTATAGATTCAATGCAATACCAATCAAAATACCAAAGACATTCTTCTCAGATCTGGAAAAAATGATACTGAAATTCATATGGAGACACAGGAGACCTCGAATAGTTAAAGCTATCTTGTACAACAAAAACAAAGCCAGAGGCATCACAATACCAGGTTTCAGGACATACTACAGGGCAGTTGTTATCAAAACAGCATGGTACTGGTACAGAAACAGATGGATAGACTAATGAAACAGAATAGAAACACCAGAAATCAACCCAAACATCTACAGCCAACTTATATTTGATCAAGGATCCAAAACCAATTCCTGGAGTAAAGAAAGTCTATTCAATAAATGGTGCTGGGAAAACTGGATTTCCACGTGCAGAAGCATGAAGCAAGACCGCTACCTTTTACCTCATACAAAAATCCACTCAACTTCGATTAAAGATCTAAATCTATGACCCAACACCATCAAATTATTAGAGAACATTGGAGAAACCCTGCAAGATATAGGTACCGGCAAAGACTTCTTGGAAAAGACCCCAGTAGCACAGGCAGTTAAAGCCAAAATTAACTATTGGGATTGCATCAAATTGAGAAGTTTCTGTACTTCAAAAGAAACAGGAAAATGAGGAGGCAACCGACAGAATGAGAAAAAATATTTGCAAACTATGCAACAGATAAAGGGTTGATAACCAGAATCTACAAAGAAATCAAGAAACTCCACAACATCAAAACAAACAACCCAGTTAAGAGATGGGCCAAGGACCTCAATATACATTTTTCCAAAGAGGAAATCCAAATGGCCAACAGACACATGAAAAAATGTTCAAGATCACTATCAATCAGGGAAATGCAAATCAAAACCACAATGAGGTTTCACCTCACCCTGGTTAGAATGGCTCACATTCAGAAATCTACTAAAAATAGATGCTGGCGAGGATGTGGGGAAAAGGGACACTAACCCACTATTGGTGGGAATGCAAACTGGTAAAGCCACTATGGAAGTCAGTCTGGAGATTCCTCAGAAACCTGAATATAACCCTACCATACAACTCATCCATACCACTTCTTGGAATTTACCCAAAGGAAATTAAATTGGCAAACACAAAAGCCGTGTGCACATTAATGTTTATTGCAGCTCAATTCGTAATAGCTAAGACCTGGAACCAACCCAAATGCCCATCAACAGTAGACTGGATAAAGAAATTATGGGACATGTACTCTATAGAATACTATACAGCAGTGAAAAGCAATGAAATCTGGTCATTTGCAACAACATGGAGGAATCTGGAAAACATCATGCTGAGTGAATTAAGCCAGTCCCAGAGGGACAAATATCATATGTTCTCCCTGATCGGCGACAACTAACTGAGCACCAAAGGGAAACCTGTTGAAGTGAAATGGACACTATGAGAAACAGTGACTTGATCAGCTCTTGTCCTGACTGTTGATGTACAATGTAATACTTTATCCATTTTAGTATTTTGTTTGTTTTGTTCTACTTAATACTATTGGTTGAACTCTATAATTAACACACAATTATTCTTAGGTGTTTAAATTTTAACTGAAAAGTGATCCCTGTTAAATGTAAGAGTTGGAATAAGAGAGGGAGGAGATATACAATTTGGGATATGCTCAATCAGACTTGCCCCAAATGGTGGAGTTAGAAACGTGCCAGGGGATTCCAATACAATCCTGTCTAGGTGGCATGTACCAATGCCATCTCACTAGTCCAAGTGATCATCTTCAGTTCACAATTGATCACACTGATAGGTCTAAGAGTCAAAGGGATCACACAAACAAGACTAGTGTCTGCTAATACTAACTGATAGAATCAAAATGGGAGAGAACGATCCATCATGGGAAGCGGGATACACAGCAAACTCAGAATGGCAGATGTCCTAAGTAGCAGTCTGGCCTCAGATTCAGCCCTTAAGGCATTTGGATATGGCTGAAGAGCCCATGAGAGTATTGTAGGCATGGAAAGCCAAGACACTCTGGAAAAAAAAAAAAAAAGACCTAAATGAAAGATCTCTGTGAGTGAGATCCCAGTGGAAAGAACGGGGCCATCAAAGAAGGAGGTACCTTTCTCTGAAGGGAGGAGAGAACTTCCACTTTGACTATGACCCTGTTGGAATAAGATCGGAGTTTGTGAACTCAAGAGGCTTCCATAGCCTTGGCAGCTCATGACTAGAGCCTAGGGAGATTTCTGACACCATAAACAAGAGTGTCAAATTGTTAAGTCAACAACAGGAGTCACTGTGTACTTACTTCTCATGTGGGATCTGTCCTTAATGTGTGGTCCAATGTGAAGTAATGCTATAACTAGTACTGAAACAGTATTTTACACTTTGTGTTTCTGTGTGGGTGCAAACTGATGAAATCTTTACTTAATATATACTAAACTGATCTTCTGTATATAAAGATAATTGAAAATGAATCTTGATGTAAATGGAATGGGAGAGGGAGCGGGAGATGGGAGGGGTGCGAGTGGGAGGGAAATTATGGGTGGGTGGAAGCCATTGTAATCCATATACTGTACTTTGGAAATTTATATTTACTAAATAATAAAAAAAGAGTAGCTTACAAACTTGTAAAATGGGGTATGATGTGACACCTTCTTTCTAATATGAAAGCAAGGAATAAATAGCAAGTAATCCTATACCTTGGAACTTTGATATTCATGCAGATCACAGGGAAATTCTGTTAAAATACAGATTGTGATTCAGTAAGTGTGGGTGGGGCCTGTGAATCTGCATTTCTCCCAAGCTCTCTGTGATGCCCAGGTTGCATCCAACTTTGAATAGCAAGAGTATAAAGTACATAGAATGGTGCCTGACAAACTGTAAGCACTCAATGGGTGTTGGTTGTTCTTATCTACATGGTGTTGAAAACATATTAACTCCATACCATGTTTCACATGGTTGATCTTAGTAACAATGTTACATTAGGTATTAATATATCTGCTTTTCCTGAGGGAAACAATAAGTCTAGAAATGATGGAACATCCACATTGAATCCTGCTTTCTATATTCTACTGCACTTGAAGTTCTTCCTTATTCTAGGATAGGGGAAAAACACAGAAGCTCATTTTGCTGGTCTCAGGCATTGGAGAAAAAAGGCTTCTTTCCTGTACAAGCTTCAGAAGAAATCTGTAAGCACTCAAAAAGCTTCAAAGCATATTATATAGTTTCCATTTTGTCCAAATATTAAAACATTTTTCTAATTATATTTGTGAAGAAAAAGTGAGCAATATAGAGCAATAGAGAGAAGTTTTAAATAAACTAAATATCACCCCTGCTCCCCAGTTTCATTGCCCAGTGGCAGCAAGAACTGAAATGTGTGTCTACTGTTGTGGCACAGCAAGTTAAGCCACTGCTTGGGACACTGGCATCCCATATCAGAATACTGTTCAGGTTCCTGCTGCTCCAATTCTGATCCAGCTCCCTGCTAATGCACCTGGGAAAGCAACAGGAAATGGCCCAAGTGCTTGGGCCTTTGACACCCACTTGGGAGACCTGGATGGAGTTCCACATTCCTGACTTCAGTCTGGTCCAGCCCTGGCTTTTGTAACCATTTGAGGAGTGAACCAGAGAATGGAAGATCTTTCTCTTACTATCTCTCCCTCTCTTTCACACATACAAACTGTGTGGGGACTTCAAAAAGTTTTTGGAAAATGTAACTAAAAGTTCAGGGGCAGGTGTTTGGCTTAGCAGCTAATAAGCTGCTTGTTCCATATTGGAGGATCTGGTTTGAGTCAACACTGCAGTTCCCACTGCAGTTTACTGCTAATATATTCTCTGAGAGGTAGCAGGTGGTAGTTCAATTACTTGGGTCATTGCCACCTTTCAGGGAGACCTGTGTTGGCTTCTGTCTCCTGGTTTTAGCCTGGCTATTGAAGGCATTTGAGGAATGAATCAGCATATGGGAGATTTTTCTCCGTCTCTTTGCCTTTCAAATAAACAAAAATAAACAATCAAAACAATTTTTAAAAAGCAAAGAAATGTTTAGGAGTCCAGCATTGTGAGCTGGGCTTACTGCTTAGCATCTTACAGAAACTGAAAAGGTGTCATTCCAGCAGGGCTCTTTCTGGAAATGCCGGAGAAACAGCCTATTCCAAGTGCTTTCAGGTTATTTATTTGTTCATGGTTACAGGACTGGGATCCTTGTTGTCCTGCTGGGTACTGACTTGTTGACTGGGGGGTCATTGTTAGCTCTTCAGCATCACTATTAGATTTATTCATTGTGGTCTCCCTCACTCCATCTTCAAGCAAGTAAGCACATGCTGAGTCCTTTTGTACTTTGAATTTCTAACTTCTGCTTTTGCTATCAGCTCTGCTATTAAACAGCTCATGTGATTATGTCTAGCTCATCTGGATAATCTCTTTATTAACTTTAAGTCAACTGCTTCTATGTAACATAACATAATCACAGATACAACCTCAGGGGACAGAGATCAAGGGACAACTCAGAATCCTGCCTACCACAGTTTTTATGTAAGATTACATAATATTTACTCTCTTGTAACTTTTTATTCTTTTTCATGCATGCTGTGGAGATATTTCTCAGTAAAGATAGATATAACCTGCCCTTTTGAAGTGACAATTAAGATTCTTTTATAAGGATTTGTCATAATTTAACAATTCATTGCTGTCACACAAACATTGCTTCTGTACCTTGACTAATGATCTCTTTAAAGTAAATTGCTGGTTGTAGAACTGATGATAAAAAAGGTATTTACATTTATGATATTGTTTTCCATATCCATTCTGCCTGGTGGAAAAGTTGCATCTGCTTAGATTCCCACTCATGGTTTATTGTGATTACTTATTTCCTATATATATATATATATTTTTTTTTGACAGGCAGAGTGGACAGTGAGAGAGAGAGAGAGACAGAGAGAAAGGTCTTCCTTTTGCCGTTGGTTCACCCTCCAATGGCCGTTGCTGCTGGTGCGCTGCAGCCGGCGCACCGTGCTGATCCGAAGACAGGAGTCAGGTGCTTATCCTGGTCTCCCATGCGGGTGCAGGGCCCAAGGACTTGGCCATCCTCCACTGCCTTCCCGGGCCATAGCAGAGAGCTGGCCTGGAAGAGGGGCAACCAGGACAGAATCCGGCGCCCCGACCAGGACTAGAACCTGGTGTGCCGGTGCCACTAGGCGGAGGATTAGCCTGTTGAGCCACGGCGCTGGCCTGTTTCCTATATTTCTGCCAATACTAGAGTCTAACATTTCTTTTAATCATTGCTCAAGTAGTGAAAAGGAATATTTTATTTTCCTTATTTACTCTTCCTTTCCCAGTATTTATTATCCACATATTATAATTTGAGAACTGTCAATTCATCTCCTTTATCAGTTACAGCTCTTAATTGCAGTAACAAAAGCCAACTGAACAAGCTAGACAGAAATGGATCTTTCTGGAAGGATATGAGGGGTTTCTGGAGTGGATGAGAAAGTTGGAAAGACTTGGTAAAGGAAGGCTGGGTGGCAGGGGATTCAGAGCACCTAGTCCCACAGGACAAGACAGGTCAGATGCTGTCATTGTCACCCACTGAACAACCCAATGCCACTGCCTTGGAACTGTTAATACTACTGTGAATAAATTCTCAGTTGCCTCTCTGTCTTTGTGCATTTCCCAAGCCTCAGAGTCTCAGATAGGAGCACATGATTGACTGAACTGAAGTCACATGACTGAACTATAGTAATCAATGATAAGAACAGGAATCCCTGGCCTCTTTGACTCTTATAGGGAAAAACAGGGCCTTATTTTTTACTAATATTCACATGCATTCAATGGCATTCAGATGTTAGGTAGCCCTCCCTGAAACATTCACACCCTTTCTTCATTTTTTTCCTATGGCAGTAGTATTTATTTTCTTCCTATTTCTTTAGTAGGTATTATTACATTGAGGGAATGTGTTACAAATATCTTTCTCTTTATTTACTTTTTCTTTTTCAATTTTAGCTATCCTATATATTTCTGCAGCAAGCTAATATTTTAAAAAATATTTTTAAGATTTATTTTATTTTATTTGAAAAACAGATTACACACATACACACACACACACACACATACAGAGCGAGAGCAAGAGAGAGAGAGAGAGAGAGAGAGAGAGAGAAATATATCTTCCATCTGCTGGTTCACTCCTAAAATGGCTGCAATAGCCAGGACTGGGCCAGGCTAAAGGCAGGGGCCAGGAGTTCATCCGGGTCTCCCACGTGGGTGCAGGGGCCCAAGCACTTGGGCCATCTTCTACTGCCTTCCCAGCTTCATTAGCAGGAAGCTGGATTGGAAGTGGAACAGCTTGGGCTCAAACCTGCATCCATATGGGATGCTGGTGCTACAGGTACTGACTTAACCTACTGTACCACAGCTCTGGCCCTAGGGAAACTAGTACTTTATGAAAAGTGATCCCAACCAATTCCTTTCTGCAGAATCTGATACAATTCATATAGTGCTGTTTCTTAATCAAACAAATTCTCTTATCTAGCCACTGTCAATTTAATTAGGGAATCTGTCTATGGAAAAAAGTGGTTTGTTACTCTAACATGTTCGGTTATCTTCCCTCCCTCCCTCCCTCCCTCCCTTCCTTCCTTCCTTCCTTCCTGGCAAGGAGAGAGAGAGAGAGAGCAACCACTCATATGGGCTTTTTTGGGATGCCAGCATTTCAGCAGACTGCTTAACCTACTGTACCACCACACTGGCCTCTACTTGTTTTCTACCTAACAATGTTACTGCATACTGAGTGGTAGAAAATTTACCCAGATTTCTTCTTTTTGAAGTTACAGATGTGAGTTGAGTTAAAAAAGATGGGACATTCAAACTTAGGTTGCAATCTTACATGGAGTTCTTCTTCCTAAGCTTCTGGAAGTGTATTGTATAACCCAACACTGGACAAACTGGGACCTAAGGGAGTAGTGTGGCTGATAAAGAATTTCTTGTTTGAACCCAATAAAAAATTTATTTATTTATTCAAAAGGTAAAGATATAGAGATGGAGAGACAGAAAGAGAGATCTTCCATCTACTGGTTCACTCCTCAAATGGCTGCAATAGCCAGGCCTGAGCCAGGCCTAAGCCAAGAGCCTAGAGTTTCATCTGAGTCTTTCACATGAGTGGTAGGGACCCAAGCATTGAGGGCATGTTCTGTTGCTTTCCCAGGCACATTAGCAGGGAGCTCGATTGGAAGTGGAGCAGCCAGGACTCAAACTGGTGCCCATTTGGGATGTTAGCATCATAGGTAGTGGCTTAACCCCCTGTACCACAACTTGGCTCCTAAACCCACATTCTCATGTAACATTGTGATGAACTTCCACAACAGAGGTATTTTTTTGAATGTGGCTTTTTTTCCTAGTATAGTTAAGGATTTTAGTTACTTAAAAATGGTTATTTATTTATATTATTTAAGAAATGGATATCAAATCAAAAAATTATTTAAGAGACAGATTTCTCATATGCTGGTTCACTTTCCAAATACCTGCAACAGCTGGACTTGGGTCAGGTTGAAGCCAGTAGCTGGGTCTCACACTAAATCCAGGTCTCCCATGTGGACAGCAGGGACCAACTGCCTAAGCTGTCTCTAGGGTATACATTAGCAAGAAGCTGGAATTGGAAGCAAAGCTGAGACTTGTACCCAGACACTTCAATATGAGATATGGGCACTCCAAGAAGCATCTTAACCACTGTGCCAAGTGCCTACCCTCTTTAATTATTATAAATCTCTTAGTGCATGAACAATTTAAAAGCAATTGGGGGGGGGGGCAGTGCTGTGGCGTAGTGGGTGAAGCCTCCGCCTGCAGTGCCAGCATCCCATATGGACACCGGTTTGAGACCTGGCTGCTCCACTTCCGATCCAATTCTCTGCTGTGGCCTGGGAAAGCAGTAGAAAATGGCCCAAGTCCTTGGGCCCCTGTACCCACGTGGGAGACCCAGAAGAAGCTCCTGGCTCCTGGCTTCGGATCGGCACAGCTCCGGCCGTTGCGGCCATCTGGGGAGTGAACCAGCAGATGGAAGACATCTCTCTCTCTCTCTGTCTTTACTTCTCTCTGTAACTCTTTCAAATAAATAAAATTAAAAAAAAAAATAAAAGCAATGGGGCTGTAACATTAGTAATTCTTTTTAGTGTCTTCTATAATAGGCAGTCCTAACATGTGTTCTTGATTAACTAGTTCCCTCTTTCAAGGAAAACCCCAATGTCTTGCTAAAGTGACTCTACAATCTTTTTTTTTTATTTTTATTTTTTTATTTTTGACAGGCAGAGTGGACAGTGAGAGAGAGAGACAGAGAGAAAGGTCTTCTTTTGCCGTTGGTTCACCCTTCAATGGCCGCCGCGATAGGCGTGCTGCGGCCGGCGCACCGCCCTGATCCGATGGCAGGAGCCAGGTGCTTCTCCTGGTCTCCCATGGGGTGCAGGGCCCAAGCACTTGGGCCATCCTCCACTGCACTCTCTGGCCACAGCAGAGAGCTGGCCTGGAAGAGGGGCAACCGGGACAGGATCGGTGCCCCGACCGGGACTAGAACCCGGTGTGCCCGCACCGCAAGGCGGAGGATTAGCCTAGTGAGCCACGGCGCCGGCCTCTACAATCTTTTTTATTGGCTGTCCCCAACCCCAGATGTGGTTGATATTCTTCCTTTCCCAGAAAACCTCAGTACAAATATTTGCAAAAGTCTGCATGTAGTTGAACTTTATTTATACCTACATGAAGAAATGAATATGAGGCCAAATATTTTCCAAATATCATAGAGAAAAATAAATAATTTTAGGGTCACATGGTTTTCTGAATTTACTACTGACAATTAAAAACCTGTAACTAGACACTAGTGGTGCTTCTAAAAATTCTCCAGTGTGTGCTTCCCAACCAGTTTTATCCCAGATTCCTTGGGAACAGTAATATTTTCCTCTCTAATTTTGTTAGAACACATGGTTAGAAAATTCCCTCTTTGACACTTTCTCTGCATTGGAAAGATAAACTTCTCAATACTGGGTGAAAATTTTGTACAGACCATTTCTTCAGCAGTGGATAGATTTTCAAAATACTAATCCAATGTTTCCTGTTACGCACAATGGTGATGAAACATGTAGAAAGAAACATGCAGAAATGTATCAATATGGATTTGGTAGACAACCTGAAACTATATGTTTCATCTAGGCCAGAATTTGGTTCATTTTTTAAAGATTTTATTTATATTTATTTGAAAGGCAGAGTGACAGAGAGAGGGAAAGACAAAGAGAGAGAGAGAGAGAGAGATCTTCCATCTGCTCATCCAGTGCCCAAATGACCACAATGGCTGGGGTTTGGCCTGGCCAAAGCCAGGAGCAGGGAACACCATCTGGGTCTCCAACATGAATTGCAAGGGCCCAAGCACTTGGACCATCATCTGCTACTTTCCCAAGTGCATTAGCAGGGAACTGGATCAGAAGTGGAGCAAGCAGGACTTGAACTGGCACTCCATTATGGAATGCTGGTGTCTCAGGTGGCAGATTAACCCAGGGTGCCTTAATGCTGGCTCCTGGTCAAGTCTTTTAGTGGATTATTAGTGAAACACTGTTCTCAGAGGCTCTTGGAGGTGGTCTGTGTGTGTGTGTGTGTGTATTTGCTTATGCCATGAACTAATTCTGAAATGAGTTCCTGTCTCAGAGTTACTGTAGTCCTTTTCTCTTACATATGGGAAATTATTGGACTCGGTTCGTTTGACTGTTTCTGCTCAGAAAACCAGGCAGGGAGGGATGGAGGAGTAACATAGAGGAATTTACAAAAGTGGGCAGAGGAAATTTAATTTTAACTTTGAAAATGGGCAGGGCTGAACTCCCTGTCCCTGTAACAAGTTAGATAAAGTGATTTCCTGTCCCAGTTTAAGTCATGTTGAGGATGTGGATTAGCTGAAGAATTTGTGCAAGGAGAACAACTGGGAACTGCACATTTGATAGCTGTCAGAACTTCACACAATTAGCAAATATAAAATGATTTTCTGTGGACCAAGTATGGTATCACCCATACTTGGCTATCTTGTCTCCTTTGCTTTTTTTCACTGCTTATTTTAATGTAAATTTCTTATAATATTTTCCATCTCCTTGGTCCTAGTTTGGACACTTTATCTCCTTCCTCTTGCCCAGGTGTCTGCTTTGCTCTTTAGCTCAGTCACTCTAGAATTCTACTGTTAACTTTTATTAGTTCCTCTTTCCCTTCTTTTCTGTTTCTTTAAAGGCAGTTGTAACTCACAAACTTGTGAAGGTTCATTCTCTCAGCTTTCCAGACCAGGATAGTTCACCCTCTTCTCTGGTTTCCACTGTTATATTGATTATGTTCATTTTCTGTCAAAAAACTTGCAACATATTTACTTCAAATGCTATTTTTTTAGGATGAAACTCAGCTGAAAAGCTACCATGTTCAGATAAAGTGATAAAATACCAAGGTAGAATTTCAGGGGAGAGTGGCTGGGGCTCTGGGGATTTCCAGTGCCCTGTCCTCCTGCTTCCACTCTCCTTCATGTAATTTCTGGAAACCGTGGGGATGTAGCTTTGAGAAGCACTGTATTTCCTCTTGCAGAGCCTTAGAGTGCTCAGGCCCTGCTGAGGAAGGAAGCATCTGGATGACAATACTGGAACTGGCTCTCCGGAAGCACCAAAGCTGAACCAGAAGTCCAGGCAGTCCCACAACGCTGGGAGCATGCTGTCTGCTGGGATGGGCTTGCTTATTCAGCTCTGCAGGGATTCCAGCTCAAAGCTAGTTCTCCAACTGGGGAAATGGCTTATAAAGGTCAAATCTGATAGTATGCAGGGGCCACTGTAAAGAAAAAAAATCAGGATTTAGGATGTTAATCCACAAAATTGTCAGCAATTATCCAGGTGTTGTGAATATCCATCGGCAGTTTTGGGGCTCAGATTATAGGAAGGTTGCTTTAGTCAAATCCAGTGCTCTGAGATACTCTCCATCAACCCCTAACACAAACTTGGTCTTTAAAATTCACTGTGGAATCCCTGTTCTGTTCCTGACCTCTCAGTGTCCTTCCTAGTGCTTTCACTGAGCCTTGTGTTTGTGAGAGCTCTTTGCATACTGCCTTGTAGTGGCCTTTTCCTGGCTTTCCCTCTGGACCGTTGTAATGAGGGGAAAGACTTTGCATTTAAACTGCATCCACCATGCTGAGCACATACAGGGCACAAAGTGGATGCTTAGCAAATCTTTGTTCATTGATTGAATATATGTTCTCCAGGACAGCAGACAAAGGAAAACTTCAGTTATTGTATCACCAACTCCCAGAACAAACTTCTGCCACAGAGACGGAGAATATGTCTTGCACTAACTGTGTTTGAGGACCTTCTTAGTATTAACAGAAATCAACAAGGCTGTAGAGAGCTGCATCATCAGAGGATGGGAAGTAAGGAGGAGGGAAGTGCTGACTCATCCCCTTGAGCTGGCAGAGTATACAGTCCACAGCAAACAATGGTGAGGAACCATCCATCCACCTCTGGAAATCAGTGAAACAAAGGATCCTGAGTAAACACCCCCTCTTCCTTAGCCAGCCTTTTCTGGGACCTGGTCTCCTTGTATTCCTTAAGGCTCTTTTGTCTTGAGACTTTTATGCTGGACTCCTCCCACTCTGGGATAATAAAATCAGGGGAGAAATACCGGGACAGGCTGTGGCATGTGCTGTTTTTCGAGCGCTGTGGGAGGGCATGGAGCACTTGGAAGTTGACAGAAGTTTAGTGCAAATCGTGGGGAGTTGGACTTGTAAAGAGGGTGGGTTGGGCAAAGGACTGCTTTGTGTTTTCTTTTTACAAAACTTTATGTATTATTTGAATTTCTAAATTATTTGTATGAATTATGTTGATAAGCTAGAAAACATACTTCTTTTTTGTAACAACCAAGAGTCATGTAGAGATAGTTTCGGAGCATACAATGCAGTAGGAGGGAATGCATGAGTAATCCTCACACTTGGGAGAAAGGCTGTTTTTGTGCCTGGTTTGGGCTCCTGTATGAGGCTCCTGCTGCTCTGAGAAGATGAGCTGGGCACTGGAGAAAAAGAACACTGGCTCAGGATTCCTGCATTTAATTCTTTATGATATAACCTCTCTGCTCCACACTTAACATTATTCTAATCTCTCAACTCTATTCTACTTTGTGGCTCATGTTCCTTTTTCACGATTTGTGTACTTTGCTTCTGACCTCAACTTCCTTTCTAGTGACACTGTATTTCTTGTCCTAGGACCTAAAATGTTCATGGTCACCTGAGGTAGTAGCTTTCCTGACTTGACCTGGTTCCCAGGTTATCTGTTCCAGGTGCTTCCCTGATAGGACGGCCTGTCTTGGTTTGTCCCAGCCTTATAGTAGTACCTATGTAGCCAGAAGGACCCAAGAAAAACCTGAGTAAAGATGATGACAGGCAATAAAACATTAGGACCCACTCTTTGAGGTCATACTAACCTTGCTTTCAAGGTTTATAATATTAATCATCTTCAAAATTAAAACAAGAAATACGCAACATTATCACTCCATAGTTACTATACTATATTTTCCTACCTCATACCTCCTGGGTGTGTAACCTTGTGTGACTTCTAGAAACTTTCTGAACCTTGACTTTTTAATGTATGTATGGAAGGTACTGACAGTACTTACCACTTCAACAGCAGTCACTCTTCAACAACACCAAAGTATAGCTCCTTTTTTCTATCAGTGGTCTCACCTCACTGAAGATTGTCCTCTCTCTACCATCCCTACCACAAGAGCTTGGCCTGAGGAACATGTAGCATTTTGTTCATGGCTATCAAGAAAATAATTCAATCAAGTAATTTTTATCTATTGAATGAAGTGCTCAGAGTTCAGCTCCTTGTTTCTCTCTGAAAAAGGAAGACAGTGCATCTTTGGTATCTTGCACATAGCTGGTCTCTGCTGTGTCATAGCTGGTCTGTGCTGCTCCCTGACTCATGTCCACTTACAGTGAGTGGTGCCATCCTGGAGTGTTCTGGGGGTATCCAAAATTGAAACCTGCATCTGATGTGACTCATGGGCAGTTCTTATCCTTGCTGGCACGACCCCACCTTGTAGTACGTCAGAGGTCTATTCTGACTCCTTTAGTTCCTCATCCAGGCAGTTGACCTTGCCATGTAGACCACAGGCAATGAAAGTTGTGTTGCAAAATGATTAAGTGCTTCTTTATGGATTGGGAGAAGCCCTGCTTTATGGTGATCACATACTTTTTTTTTCTCAAAGATTTATTTATTTATTTGAAAGGCAGAGTCACAGAGAAGCAGAGGCAGAGGCAGGGGCAGGGGCAGGGGCAGGGGCAGAGGCAGAGGGGGAGAGAGAGAGAGAGAGAGAGAGAGAGAGAGAGAGAGAGAGAGTCGGTCTTCTATCTGCTGGTTCATTCCTCAAATGGCTGCAATGGCCAGAGCTGAACCATCCAAACCCAGGAGCTAGGAGCTTCTTCTGGGTTTCCCATGCAGGAGCAGGGGCCTATACCCTTGAACTATCTTCTGCTGCTTTCCCAGGCCATAGCAGAGAGCTGGATTGGAAGAGGAGCAGCCAAGACCCGAACCAGCGCCCACATGGGATGCTAGCATTGCAGGCAGTGGCTTTACCTGATACACTACAGTGCTGGCCCTTTCACATACTTTTATTGTAACTAATAGTGTAACTATTCCCATCTTGGCATTTCAAACTGCCAAAGGGATGTCACCAAATGTGGAGTTGGAGAGAGATGCAGCTTACACATTAATAGATGTAAATAATCTTGAGAACATATACATGTGATAGTGAAATGCAGTATAGTAACTATAGAGTGATAATTTTGAGATATCTTATCTCTACTTTTAATAGAATTTATTTAATTGTAAGTTTATATTATTATTTTTAAAAGATTTATTTATTTGAAAGGCAGGAAGAGAAAGAGAGAGAGAAAGAGAGAACAAGAAGAACAAGAAGGAGGAGAAAAAGAAATCTTTCATTTGTTGGTCTATCCCACAAATGTCCACAATGCCACAATGGCCGTGACTGGGCTGGGTCAAAGCTACAAGTCAGGAGTGTGATCCAGGTCTCCCATGTGGGTGCAGGGGCCAAAGTACTTGGACCATCTTACGCTGATTTCACAAGTGCATTAGCAGGGACCTGGATCTGAAGTGGAGCAGCCAGGACAAAGACCTATTCCCATATGGGATGCCAGCATCACAGGAAGCAGCTTAACTTGTGCTACAATCCTGGCCCATTTAACTGTAACTTTAAATGACCATAAAATGTAATAATTTAATAATTTTTGAGTTTAACAACCAGCTTGCAAAATGTGTGATAATTTAGTAGTCAGGTCTTTGAGCCAGTGAGCTGTGACCACACGACTGAAAGGTTACCTGTTCTGCTATTGCAAGAGAACTTCTGACAAGTTCTAACTGAGATCCCAACTAAGTTCCATGTTCTCTTTCAGAGGCAGCTTGGGAGAGAAAAATTTAGTTCCAGTCCCTGTTATCCATAACTTGATGCAGATACAACTGGTGACATAATAACTTCCCAATTGCTAAAGAGAAAGTGGGGCAGAAGCTCCTCTGCCCATGGAATTAATCTTGGCTCCCCCTCCCTGGGTAGAGTTGGTCAGATAGGCAGAATGTCAAATTCTCCTACCCTCTTGAAGCAGATTTATTCAATGGTCAATTCATAGGTCATGTGAATGAAAAAAATCTTTGGATTTATTTTTGTTTTGTTTTAGTTGACTAGTTTTCCTAAAGGCATCTTAATGAATATACAGTTTGGGCTCCTGTAAAGTGGGAGGAAAGAGTCAATAAGAGAGGGAGTTGTGTGATGCGTTTGTCTCACAGCCCACACTGTGGTATCTTTCCTGCTGCTGTCTTGTGGAGTTGCTTTCTCGGCTCTCAATTGTTTTCTTTCTCCAGTCTCAGCCACTTTGTTTCTCCACTCTGCAGGTTCTTCAGCCCAACCTGTCTCTTAAGACTACTTAGTAGTCACAGGAGAGAATGCTCTTGCTCTAGCTCTGCCTTTCGATGCTCTTCTTTCCAATGATTTTGTTTTGTTAGACAAAAATGAGAACAAAGAGTGGCTGGCAAAGTAACAAGCACAAAGGAGTTCTGGAGAATGAAGATGGCACAAAGCATTCCTCATAGCACTAGTCTCTGCTTACAGAGTGACATCACAGTCTCTCTAATCACTTAGGTTATTTAAAATGTTGGGCTCAAGTATCTGGGCCTGCAGGTATTGAGCAATCACTGATGGCTCACATAGGGAAATAGCAAGACTGGATCTGGTGTAGACATTAAACTTTAGTAGCAATATGTGAGAATCACCAAAAAAGGAGATTTGGAAGCAGGGAGTTCTTTTTAAAGTTCATTATATCCAAGTGAAAAATGACCAGAACTCCAGTAATAGAAGTGATGAAACTCTAAGAACTCCTACCCACTATCCTAAATCAATGAACCCCCCCCCCTTTATTGTTATCACTGTGCTCTATTTGTGGAAATTTATAAATGTATATGCTTACTTATCATCTGCTCTCTCACTAAAACTGTAAGCTCAATGAGGGTAGGGATCATGCCTATTTCATTTTCTAGAGTTTTTCATCATCAGTTTAATGTCTTGCATATAAAAAGTGCTTCACCAACATCTGGAAAAGAAAAAGTGAAACTGAGAAGAAAGAAAGGGTTTTCATTGGTGGGAACTGTTGAGCTGTTTTAGAATAAAGGAAGGATGGCAGAGAGAAGGAGAAGTAGGGAGACGGAGAAGGGCCCATGATAGATGGTACAGAAGAACTCCTAGTATGGGAGGGTAGGAAGAGTGGATACATCATAGGTCCATTTGATTTATAGGTTATAAAACTGATGATGTGTGTTTCCTGAAGAAGTGTTGGTTAATCATTTGTTTCACTGCAAAGGGAGTTTAGATGAATCATTCATCTCTCCAGCTGTGAAGAGTTTTGAATGTGTTAGATGGCACCTGGACATCAAAAACATGGGCCTCAGCAGTGTACTTCTCTGGAGAAGGTCTCTCCAAGGGGCTGGAGCCTGTGTTGGGTCCTAGATCTGGAAGGTAACTGTCCTTCATTATGACTTCCTCAAATAGGAAGGCAGCTTCTATCTTAACAATCTTACTGATAGCCAAAGATCTTTGGTATTGAGATGTCTGCCATTTATAAGAGAAAATATATGAATTTACACTCTGATAGAGACCTGGGTTTGAATCCTCGCTCTCACATGGAGGAGCTTTGTGATCTTGAATAACTTATTTTTAAGCCTTCATTGTTCACAGTAAAATGGGTGAAATCACTGAAATAGTGAAGAATTAACAGCTTTGGATTTTAATTACTCTGGGGTTACCTCAATTTGTCTAAAAATATGTTTGTACTCTTATTTTCTGGTTTACAAGCTCTAAAGATTATTTGTGCTCCTATTTGGACAGAAAAAGTTTTAACTTAATAAATTACCGTACCATTTCTGCTTCCCAAATAATTGCTTCTTTTTATTTATTTATTTTTTTGCTTCTTTTTATTTTTTAATTTATTTGAAACAGAGTTAGAGAGGGAGAAAGAAAAAGAGTGAAGTATTCCATATACCATAATTTCTTTATCCAGTCTTCAGCTGATGGACATCTGGGTAGATTCCTTATCTTAGCTATTGTGAAGTGAGCTGCAATAAACATGGATGTACATATCACTCTTTCATATGCTAATTTCATTTCCTGTGGGTAAATTTCCAGGAGTAGGATGGCTAGATCATACGGTAGGTCTATACTCAAATTTATAAGGTATCTTTATACTATCTTCACAGTGACTATATCAGTTTACATCCTTACCAACAGTGGACTAGGGTACCTTTTTCTGTTGTTCATACCTTTTATGGTTAAGGCTGATCAAATCTGCTTTCTCTTCTAGAATCATAAATAAAGGTTCTGAACTTAGGGGTTGGTGTTGTAGCATGGTGGGTAAAACCATAGCCTGGGATGCTGACGTCCCATGTGGGCACCAGTTCATGTCCTGGCTGCTTTACTTCTGATCCAGCTCTCTGCTAATGACCTGGGAAAAGCAGCAAAAGATGGCCCATGTGTTTGGTTCCTATCACCCACATGGAAGACTCAGATCAAGCTCCTGTCTCCTGGCTTTACCTTGGCTCAGCCTTGGTCATTACGGCCAGCTGGGGGAGTGAACAAGTAAATGAGAGACTCTTTCTCTCTCTTTGTCTCTCCCTTTCTCTCTGTCATTCATATTAAAATATTATCTTTTAATATTAATGTTCAGATACTTTAAAATTGTCAATGAGTATAACTTATTTTTTTTTCCATACAGTGTGTTGTATATCTAATGGATCTTTTTTAGTCTGAAGTCTCATTGGGACTAGAAAATTCTGTTCTATGTTTTCTTTTATGGTTTTTTCTATTTTTTCTTTCCTCTTCTGGAACATGTATTGTTGAATATTGGACACTATCTAAATCCCATATGTCTTGCTTCTATCTTTTTTTTCTATTTTCACATTTTTCTAATTTTCAGACATTTTGTTGCCTTAATCTAATTTAAAAATATTTTTAATTTTAGAATACTTTTAGATGTACAGAAAAATTATGAAAATTGTTGTAGAAAATACCTATGTACTCTGGCATATTTTCCCTATTATTTGCAATGTTATGTTGGTATGTTACATTTGTCACAATTAGTGGGACAATAGTAATAGTAATACATTCTTATTAACTAAGGTCCATTTCTAAAAATATTTCCTTAGATTTTGCCCAATGTTCTAGGGTTCCCTCTAGAAAACCACTTTACATTTAGTAGTTCATCAGTCATGCACATCTGTTGTGATGTCAATGTTGTTTCTGGAAACATTAAATAAAGGATACATTTACTGTTGCACAAAATATTTTTGAAATCCAGGTATAACTTTTTCATAATGCACATTTTCCATAAATATTTTGAAGACCCCTCATACTACAAACATGGCATCATTGTTGGTATTAACCTGGATCAGGTGGTTTTTCTTAGGTTTCTGCACTGTGTAATATTTTATCCCCTTTCCATCCTATACTTTTTGGAAAAAAGTCATTATATGCAATGCATATTTAGTTGGGGAGTTATTCTCCACCTCATTGAGCACAGATTATATACATAAACTATTTGAAATTTTCTTGTATGGGATATTTTTCTCTTTTCCCTCACTTATTATTTATTCAATTACTTATTTATAGCATTATGGACTTAGAGTATTTATTTTATACTTTGGCTTGTAATCAGATACTGCTTTATTAATTCTGTTGCTGAAATTGTTCCAGTTTTAGCCATTAGGCACTCCCTTAGTTGGCTTCTTGTCCTTTTACATACTTCAAGCTTAACGTGTTTATTTATATATTCATTTATTTTTTTAGCATTTTCTTACTTTCTGGCACTATAAAAGATACTAATCTGTATATTTCCTGCCCTAGTCCTAGATTAAGACATTTCTCCCTAAAGGCTTGGCTTGTTTTCTTGGAAAATGGTATTGGAAATCATGATCTAAAACTAAATGTGCTTGTTGCTTGTAGACCTTCTCGGCACTCAGAGAAAAAGTGTATGTGTATATACCAACTTGTATATATACATATATCTATAAATATTTGTATATGAAGCATCTGTATCTAGATTAAGCTGAACATGTGTTCATACAGATGTCTCTAACTGTATTATATTCTACATAGCTCCTTCTAGCTGCCTCCCTTTCTTAACTCTTATTCCAAAGTGAGAATCCTGGTTCATAGCATTCTATATCCATTTTCTTAATGATTCAATTCCAGTATACATATATCATGGTATCAAAATTGATAGTTGGTACCTTCATGGGAAAAAGCTTTATCAATTAGAGTTCAGTGCATGTATAGAGTTTCTTTTGCCTTCAGTGTTTCAGACTACATTCATTTCCAATATAACTTAGATCAGCATCTTTTCTTCTTTATTCCCTTTTGTTAAAATTTATTTGAGAGGTAGAGTTACAGATAGTGAGAAAGAGAAAGAGAGGTCCTCCATCCACTAGTTCACTACCCAGATGGCCTCAATGGCCAGAGCTGGGCCGATCTGAAGTCAGGAGCCAGGAGCTTCTTCTGGGTCTCCCATGCAGGTGTAGGAACCCAAATACTTGGGTCATCTTCTACTGCTTTCCGAGGCCACAACAGAGAGCTGGGTTGGAAGAGGAGCAGCTGAGACTACTGACCCCTCATCCCTTTTCAATGAGGTTGTCTCTTAAATTTATAATAGTTATGTTGTTTTGTCACATTCCACATTTCCTTTGGGGTGCCTCAACCTCATAATTTTCCTGAAGGTTTCCTTTTCAAAACTTCTATTGACATATTTTTCTGTTATCAAGTTTTATTTTATAAGGGTTCTTTTTGCTTTTTGAGTTTTGTAATATCTTTCAAAATATTTCATATGTGCTGGTTAGCTGTTAACTATGCATCTATGAAAATTCTTTCTCTGGGAATATTGAGAGTATTCTGAAGTTTTCTTCCATCAGAACTATTTTCTCAAAGCTGTTCATTTGCTGTATTCTCACCTCTTGTGTTCCATATGAGAAGCATTCCTCAACTTTCTGTTAACCTTTGCTTGACTGGTCATGATTCAGGGTGAGAGGATCTAATTTCTGATTGGAACGTCTAAATTCTGTTGGAGTGGTTGAGTCTTCTTATGCTGAGTTTACTTGTAAGGAAATTCGGCTGGGCTAATTTTATATGAACCCCTAATATCATGTGAAGTCTTTTCACTTGGGCTGGTTGGCTGGAGAAGTATCTTCCCATCTTATGTCTGTAGTGTCAGGTCTCTCTGCTGGCAATCTGATACCGGAGCAGTGATGTGCTGAATTCACACCTTTTCAGACCACTACTCCCATTACAACTATGCATTGCTTCCTCAGAGTAGAGACTCTGATTTAACCTTTCTAGTCCTCTGCCTCGAGCATGAAGGGAAATAACCCAATGACATGGGATAGCAAGAAGCATGGAGTGGGATCCAACTGCTTTTTTTTTTTTTTAATATGGAACACTTCATGAATTTGCATGTCATCCTTGCATAAGGGCCATGCTAATCTTCTCTGTATTGTTCTAATTTTAGTATGTGTGTTGCCGAAGTGAGCACCCAAATGCTTTTTCAAAGCTTCCAAAAAAATCTTACCTTGTCGCTCCATTTCCCTTACCCATCCCCATCCTCCTGCCCTTGCTCAGGAGGGATCTGATGCTGCCAGTTTCTAAGGTTCCTGGTGATTTTGGAGTGAAGATCAGTTCAGTTTTCAGCTTTTCTCATTGCTAGTTTAAGGTTTGTCCTTATGGGGGTCTGAAAGACCCTTTAGCTAACACTTGTATGTCTGCTTTCCTGACTTTTTTTTTTTTTTGACAGGCAGAGTGGACAGTGAGAGAGAGAAACAGAGAGAAAGGTCTTCCTTTTTGCCGTTGGTTCACCCTCCAATGGCCGTTGCGGCCAGCGCGCCGCGGCCGGCACACTGTGCTGATCCGAAGGCAGGAGCCAGGTGCTTATCCTGGTCTCCCATGCAGGTGCAGGGCCCAAGCACTTGGGCCATCCTCCACTGCCTTCCCGGGCCATAGCAGAGAGCTGGCCTGGAAGAGGGGCAACCGGGACAGGATCGGCGCCCCGACCGGGACTAGCACCCGGTGTGCCGGCGCCGCTAGGCGGAGGATTAGCCTGTTGAGCCACGGCACTGGCTCCTGACTTCTTAAATTTGGTTCTGTTGTATTATTGCCCTTTCTCTTTGGATACAGATCTTTAAAAATCCTTCCTTCCTTCCTTCCTTCCTTCCTTCCTTTCTTTCTTTCTTTCTTTCCATCCATCTATCCATTTACAGTGGTTTTTTAAGGGTTTTTGGTAGGAGCAAAATTTGATTTCTGGTATCCAATTCACTGTTCTTCATTTCCCGAATCCAGTTTAAAAATTTTTATTCCTTGGAAATAATTTCAATGAATTTGAAAGGAAGAAAAAATATTTTATCTCCTCACATTACCTATCCTAACGGATTCTGAATTTTAATTACTTAATAAATATTAATTAAATTAAAATATATAGAAATTAGAGCATCTCCATTGTGTTGTTTCTTAAAGTTGATTGAACGCTAATAGTGTACCATAACCCAAATGGAACTGTCTCTCTAGTGACATGCTGCTTTCTCAACTAAATTAAGAACAAAAAGAATCTTTATGACTAGCCCTTTGTTTTCACTTCTAAACAAGCCTCCAGGGAACAGCAGTCAAACACATTTATTGTAGCTTGTAAATCAGCAGTATTAAAACCGGTATTAGTTCTTACCATTTGAAGTGTTGCTGGAGCAACGTTCAAATGCAATCTCGATTTCTCCCAGTATGGTTTTAAGTTAAAACTAGATGAAGATGTTAATAATTAACTTTAGCAATTGGGTACTCATTCACACAGCATTGATCCTCCATTCCAAATGCATTTGACTGAATCTTGGCTGCATGGCTGAACATTCTAAGAAAGAAGCATGTACTTGGGTGTATAATGAGTTAAACTGGATTTTAAAATTACCAGTTTCCTGTTATAAAATGTAGCTCCCTCCATTATTTGAATATAATTTTTTCATGTGGTATCATAATATTGGATGAAGCATTACTGCTTCTATTACTTCTTAAGTATAAGACTTTTATCTAATCCTCTTAGTTTCTGCAATGTTCTGAATCCCCATTTACGTAAGTCAGTTGGTATCACCCTGGCTTACTAATAATGGGACTAATAGCTATGTGTATTGAAGGGAAGATAAAATGAGTTAATGAATGAATCCTGTTAGGGACCTTTAGATTGTAAAGTATTATATAACTTTAAAGGAACGTTATTTAAAAAACTTTGTTAATGCAAGATCTACTAGATTAAAAGATTTAGTGAGGACAGTGTACTTTTAGAAACCAGCAAATGCAGGAATCCTGAAATTTCTGTCTATTTAGTAGTTGATGGATTTGAAAAAAATGTACTGATAGATCTTTTGTGCATACCGGTTCTTCTTTTAGTTATTCAACTTTCGTTTTGCTTTCTAATAAAGAACAGGAAATAAGTGAGATTTTGACTTAATGTAGATTGTAATCTTTCAAAACTCCATGTATTTTTTTTCTTGGTTTGTCTCCTGATCCTGAAGTTAAATATAAGTTACAAGATCTCACTGCTCATCAACTGATATTATTTTGTAAGTAATAAGTCAGATCAACTTTAGGAGGTTATCTACATTTGTCTGGCTAAATATTTAGAATGCTCAATGGTGCCAGCAGTTTTCTTATAGAATTCTTTATAACGTCAAGGACTCTCAGTCATCTTAGCCTAATGTCATTGATTGCTTTTCAGAAGAAAACTCAAGTGTGTACTTTAGTTGTCTGTTCTGGGCTTGGATTCCTAACCCTGAAAAGGTTTAACACATACTATCAATGACAGTCAATTGGAAGACAGACAGACACAAAGCCATTCTTAGGGATTCTTCCTTTATTTCTGAAATAGCTTTTGATCACTGGAAAGGGGGTTGATCTTTTCTTTTCCTTCCCCCCACCCCCCAGCATGTTCACAGTGATATAAAAAAAAGAGACAGAACATTGCATCCAACTTTCTTTTTTCTTCTACATGAAAGGCTCCATTGTTCCACCTCCACAGTTTACCACAGGACCTGGAGAAAGAAACAAGAGGTCAAGAAAGAGAAAGGAATGATTACTCATATATTTTCAACATGGTTAGTTCTGGCTACATGGAAATACATTGATTTGTGAAAGTGGATCCCTGTTATATTTTAACAGTCTAATGGAGTTTGCTTTATCATGAGTACTTTTGGTACTTGCTGTACTTGATTTAATCAGGAATGAAGTCTTTAAACTGGCTTTACAAACCCATGACACAATAGTTAGTTGGCAACTGAGATTACACTTAATTAGCATAAGTGGAAAATTTACCATTTTTTTCATTCCCTTTCCTGATCAATTTTTTCCTACCATTTTATTTTTGAAACTTTTTCTCAGGAAAGTGTTTCTGCTTTCTTGTACTCCTTTCCTCATTTCCTAGTTCTGGGCAATAAAAAAGTGAATAAACACATGAAGTGAAGAGACATTGTGTACTTATTCACTCAGTTTTGGTTTGTGTTTTGATTTTTTTGGTTGAGTTTTGTATTTTTTTTTTAAAATATTTTATTTGAAAGACAGAGTTACAGAGAGACAGGGAGAGAGAGAGAGAGAGAGAGAGAGAGAGAGATGTCTTCCATCTCAAATGGCCTCAATGGCCAGGGCTGGGCCAGACTGAGCCAGGATCCAGGAGTATTTTCTAGGTCTCCCACATGGTGCAGAGGCCCCAAGGACTTGGGTCATCCACCACTTCCTTCCCAAGCACATAGCAGAGAGCTAGATTGGAAGTGGAGCAGCTGGGACTTGAACTGATCCCCACATGAGATATTAGCATCACAGGTGGCAGCTTTACCTGCTATGCCACTACGCCAAGCCAATAGATTTTATACTCTTAAAGCCCATGCAGTCTGTGGTGCTGTCTGCTTTTATGTTGTTGTGTATTGACGAGATGCCCCAAATTGGGAATTTCAATGCATAATAATAACTACAAGTCTTCAAAGGCTTTTGTTAGGAGAAAAACAAGATATGACAGAGCCAGGGGTGGTGGTAGTGGCAGTGATTGTGAAAGGATTAAGAAAAGCTGTTAATGATTTAATTTGTTTTTGTACTATTGTCAAGTACAATAGTTTATATTATTTATTTTATTTTATTTTTATTTTTTTATTTTTTTGACAGGCAGAGTGGACAGTGAGAGAGGGACAGAGAGAAAGGTCTTCCTTTTGCCATTGGTTCACCCTCCAATGGCCGCCACGGCCGGCATGCTGTGGCCGGTGCACCGCGCTGATCCGAAGCCAGGAGCCAGGTGCTTATTCCTGGTCTCCCATGGGGTACAGGGCCCAAGCACTTGGGCCATCCTCCACTACACTCCTAGGCCATAGCAGAGAGCTGGCCTGGAAGAGGGGCAACCGGGACAGAATCCGGTGCCCCGACCGGGACTAGAACCCGGTGTGCCGGCGCTGCTAGGCGGAGGATTAGCCTATTGAGCCACGGCGCAGGCCTGTATTATTTATTTTAAAGATTTATTTATTTATTTGAAAGGTAGAGTTACAGAGAGAAAAAGAGAATTTTTTTTTGTCTACTAGTTCAGTCCCCAAGTGACCACAATGGCTGGGGTTGGGCCAGGCTGAGGTCAGGATATAGGGGCTTCATCTGGGTCACCCATGTGGGTGTCAGGGGCCCAAGGACTTGGGCTGTGCTTCTTTCCTAGGCACATTAACAGTGAGTTGAACTGAAAGAAAAGCAGCTGAGATTTGAACTGGTACTCATATGGGATGCTTGCATTGCAGGCAGTGGCCTAATCCACTGCGCCAGAGTGACAGCCCTCTTATGTTATTTTTTTAAAATATAATGAAATGATTTGAAAGGAAAGAGAAGGAGAAGGAGAGAGACAGACAGACAGAAAGAGAGAGTTTCCATACACTGTTCACTTTTCAAATTCCTGCAATGGTCATAAAAGAAATTCAAATTGAATGGCATTTAAAAATTGTATTTATTTATTTTTAATTTAATTATTCAAGAAACAGAGAGATGGAGGCATGGAGGCATATAGAGAAACAGACAGAGTGTTCCCATCTGCTGGTTCAAACACCAAATACCCACAAAGGGCAGAACTGGGCTGGGCTGAAGCTAGGAGTTGAGAGTCAATCCATGTTTCTCATGTGCATGGCAAGAACCCAACCATTTGACCCATCACTTGATAAAATGACAGGAAAAGTATCTGTTAAAGAAAAGAAAAATCAAAAAGGTTTGAGGGGCCAGCACTGTGGTGTAGAGGGTAAAGCGTCACCTGCAGTGCCGGCATCCCATATGGGTGCCAGATGGAGTCTTGGCTGCTCCACTTCCCATCCAGCTCTCTGCTATGGTCGGGGGAAAGCAGTAGAAGATGGTCCAAGTCCTTAGGTCCCTGTATCCATGTGCGAGACCCAGAAGAAGCTCCTGGTTCCTGGCTTCGGATTGGCACAGCTCTGGCTGTTGCAACCATCTGGGGAGTGAACCAGCAGATGGAAGACCTCTCTCTCTCTCTCTGTCTCTGCATCTCTCTCTGTTTAACTCTGCCTTTCAAATACATACATACATAAAATCTTTTTTAAAAAAGGGTTTGAAAAGAACTACTAAGAGTATACTATGAAGGATGCACTGGCATAAATGTTTTAAAGTTGGCTTACACAATTCCTCAGTACAGCGTCAGACTGATCGTTGAGGGGGAAAATGAGGATGCTCAGTAAGAAGGGAGAAGTGATACCCTCCCACAGGGGACTTTAAACACCACCACTCCTTCTTTGAAGAAAGGATCATGTGATGCGGGGTTTAAAGGTAGTTCATTACCACCAGAAGGTCTAGGGCCAAGTTGAGGGTAGAGTTAATACTGTACACATTTTTTTTAATGCCAAATCCATTTTTTATAGATTTTTTTCCTGGAAGAAAGAAAATAAACAAGAAAAAAATCAATAGGAGAGCATGGAATCTGGTTATAATTCCACATTTCCATTTTGTGACTTTTATTACATTATATTTTGAACCATTTTTATAAATATACATGAGTGCCTATCATACAAGCATTATAACTTTTGCAAAGTAAATATTAAAATTTTAAATCAATTTGTATGGCGCATTATATCATCTGAAAACTGAGTAGTTACCAATGACCATAGGCATTTTGGCAAAATACCTGGAAAAGTCAACTGCCAGTCTGTTTCTTATTTATTTTTTCAGTCTTTCTAGTGTTTTAGTCACTTTTTTCTCTCTCAAGCTATATTCTAGCCCTTAACCAATACCCAAATGTGAGTCCCTGTGAATGGACCATATATATAAGAAGACTACTGATTGTGTGTAAATTGCCATCTGGAAAAAAAATTGTTTTTTTTACTTGAAAACCTCAAAGTAAAATATCTCCAAGGAGAGGAGGCCTTATTTGCACTTCATTTGAAAACAGGAGGACTAGAGAAAAGAGAAAATTGGGTAATTTAAGTAACTTTATCCAGTAGTGATAAGATGGAACACAGAACAAAGAACATCAAATCTGTTCCACTCCCTCCTCTGAGTAATCTTAGGGAGATATGCTAAGTCTCAAGGCCAGTGTTTTCTCATCTGTTGAATGATTGGATTATGTTACCTTTCTTTTTATTATTGTTCTTTCTAGTTCCTATGTTCTGCAATTCCAAATAAGATTTTATTACTTGACAGCCAATAATCTGTACCACAGATGTTCAGTTAATCAGCATCCATCTAACTGACCCACTAAAGTAACTCATGGTCTGTATTCTCTATGATGTTTGTTACAGAATACTCGCAATCTGAAGACTATTCTAGTTCATCCATGGGTTTCTGCCCCCATCAGTAGACTTTAATGCTAACTAAAAGTCAGCTGAGTTTGTTCCCAAATCTGTTTATGCTGGTCCTACTTGTCATTGAAATTATATAATTTAGTAAATAATGTGAAAGCCAGAGAAATATGAATATAAAAGGAGAGTTTTTTCTTCAAGAATTGAAACTAAATGTTTTAGGTAGAATCTGTAAGAGGGGGATGTTGTGTAACACCAAAAGTTACAAACAAGGCGTCTTTAAACAATTAAAAAATACTCATAAATATCTAGAGAAGTTTATTTTCATGCTTTTTCATGGATGACTTCATTTTGCTATTCACTTTAAAGAAACTGAAGTTGGAGTTCAAAGATGATGTTTTATGCAAGGAAGTAACAGCACTCTAATCAGACTGTAAGAAAATGTCCTACCACAAAAGATTAACAAATGAATGAGTGCACAAAGAAATGACTCTTGGCAAAAATAAATTACTTAGGTTACATGTGCTATTTCATATCTTTCCTTATTTTAACTCTTTTTTAATTAAACAACTGACTTCCTGTCCTGATTATGCCCTATCAGAGGGATTTTTACTCTAATTTGTCATATTGAGGTCAGAGCCCCTGATAAGGTTTCCTTTGTTCTCTCAATATTAACAGGATATGTGAGGCACTTCAAAAAGTTTGTCCAGAAATGGAATTAAAGCATGAGTTAATTTTGCTGCGAATACATTTTGAAAATCACACATCTTTTTATAATACTCATTTTCCATGAAATTTTTGAAGGCCCTTCATATGCATGGACTTTTTAAATTTAATTGTTTGCGCCAAAACAAACTTTACCTTTTAATCCAATTTTCTTTAAACTTCTTGAAGTTTTCTTGTGTTACACTAATAAATAGTGTGAATAAGACTGTGGTGAACTTTTTTTTTAAATCAGGCATTTGTGGTATAAATATGTATTTCAAAGCTAATTAATGTATTTTGGGGTAGTAGTATCACTTTCCAGCTTTGAATCCTTCCTCCTATTCTTTGTAATTACTTAATGTCTTCAAGGCGTGGTTTCTACCATAGAGAATTCTCAATAATAACGGTAGCTCCATAGGTAAACAGATTAATTGTTTGTACACACAAAGCATAGCACTTGGCATATACTGGAAACTACAAATATTCTTATCTGTTGTAGAAGGTTTCAAGTATTTCTCTTTTTTACTTGTTTTTTAATGCAGTGTTGGATAAAAGAGATTGAACTTTGTACACCTTTTTGTGGTAGCTAAGGCAAATTTGAGAACACAATACAATGGCCGGGACCACGTAATTAGATTATATGGTGGCCAGAGGTCAAAACTGAGTAGCAGGCAGAGCCTTCAGTTAAGGGTCAGTGATCAAGTGCAGGCAGATCTCTTGTACTGGTATTTGCAGCAAAGCTCCCAAGTGCTCCAGTGTAGAACACTGTAGCTGGAGGCAATGAGCTGTGCACGATGATTACTGCAGGCATGATCTATGTTTGCTCTTTAAAGCTCACTCTCAGCATAGCAGAGTGGGCCTTTGAAAGCCTCATGTGTCACTATTGTACTCAACACTACACAAAGACTTCACATTTTGCTCAGAATAAAAGCCAAATGCCTACAGTAAATGGTCTATGAAGGTAGACAGTGATCTGGACCCTTGATTACTTCTTTGCTCTCCTCTTACTAATCTCCTTGTTGATCCTCCTCTAGCCACACTGGCTTCCTTGGTTGTTTTTTTTTTTTTTTTTTTTTTTTTTTTTTTTAATGTCCTGCATTCTCTTCTACAACCTTTGTTGTTCCCTCTGCCCAGACTTCCCTCACAAGAAGCTGCTTACCTGGCTCCATGGTTTCTTTCAGGTCTGTGCTCAAATGTCACTTTCTCAATAAGGCCTACCTTGACCACCACTCATTCTCTTACAGTCCATTTTTCCAGTTCCTATGATTTGAATGTGTTCCCTAAAAGTTACTGTATTGGAGAAATTTAATCCCCACAGTCATGTTAATGATATCTGGAGGTGCGGTCTTTGGGCAGTAAATAGAATTATATGAGTTATGAGAGTGTAGGTGCCTATGATGGTATTAGTGGCTGAATAAGACAGAGATTTGGACTGGTGCACCTGCTCTCTTTTGCTGTGTTGGGCCCTCTGTCATGTTGTGATGCCACAAGAAGGCTGGCATCATGCTCTTGGACTTCTCAATCTACAGAACTATGAACCAAATAAGCTCATATATTTTGTAAGTTACATTTCAGGTATTTGTTATAGCAACAGAAATGGACTAACACGTGAGTTTACTTTCCTGTTTGCATGCAAGCTCTTCAAAAAAGCTCACTAAAATATATATTAAGAAAAAAACCATGGATCTCAAAATCCTTTTGTACCAAAATAAAATCATTCTGTTACTCCATTTCCCACAAACTTTTGAAGTACCCTCATAGAATATAACTTATGTACTGTGTTTATTTTCTAATGTGCCTCTCTTTGCTAGAATGTAAATTCTAAGAAGACAAGGATCTTTATCTGTTTTCTTTTCTTCTGTATCGCAAGTGTCTAGAATAGTGCTTGCGACATGAGCAGAGCTCATTAAATATTAGTTGAATGAACAAATGAATGGAAAAACCAGGACCAGCCTGGCCTAACAACAGTCTAAGGAATTCTTTGCCAAGGGCTAAGCAAGTGGGAAAACATTCCATCTCTGGAGATTTACTATGAATATGATCTTTTTAGAATGTTATGACTCTGACTTTAGTGAAAATTTGAAAATCTCCCTTTTCTCTAAGTCCCACTTCCTTTTCTATTTTATTGTCTTAAAATCAGGTTTACTTAGGCAAAAGAGGATCAGAGAATTATGGATAAGACCACCACGATTCTGATAATAAACAGATCTTTGCTTTAGTTTTGTAACATATGGGCAAATAGCGATTAAAGCCTTTTCACTTGTATCAGGTTTGGTTTAATGATTGCCTTATAATTCAACAATTATGTCTTTTTTATTTTTATTTTTATTTTTGACAGGCAGAAAGTGGACAGTGAGAGAGAGATAGAGAGAAAGGTCTTCCTTTTTGCCGTTGGTTCACCCTCTAATGGCCGCCGCGGTAGGCACGCTGCAACCAGTGCACTGCGCTGATCCGATGGCAGGAGCCAGGTGCTTCTCCTGGTCTCCCATGAGGTGCAGGGCCCAAGCACTTGGACCATCCTCCACTGCACTCCCAGGCCACAGCAGAGAGCTGGCCTGGAATAGGGGCAACCGGGACAGAATCCGGTGCCCCGACCAGGACTAGAACCCGGTGTGTCGGCGCTGCAAGGCAGAGGATTAGCCTATTGAGCCACAGCAACGGCTCTTTTCTTTTTAATTCTTGGAATTTTGGACCCTTTCATATTGTATCCATTTTTGATACTGAAGATTTATTAATTTAATCCCTTCCACTTTTACCTACTTGTGATATAAATGTAATTTTTATAGAATGGGAACATATAGCTCTTTTATGTATAAAATAATAATTATATGATCATAATTATAAAATTGTTTAGATCTATTGAGTATGTACTCTCTGCCAAGTTCTGATTTAGGGTTCAGATATATTTATACTAATCTTCATTCTGACCATACAGGGGGAATTTGGAACTCAGCAAATTTACCCTGTGTCTTCAGCCTCATTTCAATCACCAGAAGTTCTTGGTGACAGATTCCTGAATGCCAACCACAGACAGTCAGCATTAAAATTAGCTTCCAAAGCAAAACATCTAGGCAATCTCAAATTTGAGAACCCCTGGATAGTATTGAGGTAGAACCTATGTTAGAGTACACAGAGAAATGAACTCTATATTGCCAGTAGCACTCTGTAGTCATCACCAGGCAGCTTTTTGTCTATTACGATGTAAATTCTCTTCCTGGGGAGCTCTGCCTTGTTCTTCCTGCCCTGTGGCATTTGACATACCTATTATCACATGCAAGCCAAACAAGGATTAACTTGAAATTTCTACCCAGCAGAAATTTTTTTCCAGCTGGCAGATATTGTTTAAGGAAACCTTAGTTCTTTCATATACCAGACCATGTCCTTAGATCGTTCTTTTGACTGTATGGCAGATGACTTTTACAAGACTAACTCATTTGGGTACAAAAGAGGGTATATGAAAAAGTAAAGACAACTCTCTGAATATGCATCAAGACAGTGGTTAGTTTATGGTAAGATTTTTTTTTTTTTTTTTTTTTTTTTGAGAGGCAGAGTGGATCGTGAGAGAGAGAGACAGAGAGAAAGGTCTTCCTTTTTGCTGTTGGTTCACCCTCCAATGGCCGCTGCGGCTGGCTCATCGTGCTGATCCGAAGCCAGGAGCCAGGTGCTTCTCCTGGTCTCCCATGGGGTGCAGGGCTCAAGGACTTGGGCCATCCTCCACTGCCTTCCCGGGCCATAGCAGAAAGCTGACCTGGAAGAGGGGCAACCGGGATAGAGTCCGGCGCCCCAACCGGGACTAGAACCTGGTGTGCCGGCGCCACAAGGCGGAGGATTAGCCTGTTAAGCCACGGCGCCGGCCAGTTTATGGTAACATTTAATACAGTATTTAAGACACCTGTACTACAGATCAGAGTGACTGAGTGTGGGGAAATTAGTTACATGATGGTGCCCAAAGGAAGTAAGGTGGGCGGAATCCAAAGTTGTTTACCACTAAAACTAATTGGCTGCGCAACATCAGGGGAGGTAACAAAACTAGTAACAAGTGTATAGACATATGGCTAGTCCTATAGAAATCCCCCTGTAAAATGACCGTTTAAGTGATTGGTTGGTCCTTAGCCCTGCCCCAATGACTCTGCAGTTTTGTGCTATAAAAGGTTCTGTTTTGCACGAAGTAAATGAGTCCTTGCTAGACTTGGCTCCCCGCTGTGTCTGATTGTCTCCGGGATTGGGAGGCTGGGGAACGGGCGAGCGGCGCACTTACCTTTCCTCGGACCCAGTCCATCCTTGTACGGGTGGACTAAGACCCAGCACTGAGTTCGCATCCTGGCTCTGCTTCCTGCTAATACACACCCTTGTTTGTCTGCCACCCAGGGGATATCCAGATTGTTCTTGGCTCTTGGCTTCAGCTTGGCCTAGTGTGGATTATATGAGCATTTTAGTGGGTAAACCAGAGGATGGAGGTTCTCTCTCTGTGTTTGTGTGTGTGTCTTTGTCTTTCAAATAAATTTAAAAAAGAAAGTGAATAGCTTTACCTAATTTTATTTTTAAAGATTTAGTTATTTATTTGACTGATCTTCTGTATATAAAGAGAATTGTAAATGAATCTTGATGTGAATGGAAGGGGAGAGGGAGCGGGAGGGGGGATGGTTGCAGGTGGGAGGGAAGTTATTGGGGGGGGGGGAGCCATTGTAATCCATAAGCTGTACTTTGGAAATTTATATTCATTAAATAAAAGTTTTAAAAAAAGATTTAGTTATTTATTTGAAAGAGAGAGAGGGAGAGAAAGAGAGAGAGAGATCATCCTTTCCTTAGTTCATTCCCTAAATGCTTTCAAAGGCTGGGAATGGGCCAGGCCAAAGCCAAATCCTGGAATTCCATCAGGATATCCCAATAGCTGGCCAAGAGCTTGAGTACTTGGGCCATCTTCTGCTGCTTTCCCAGGTGCATTAGGAAGGGACTGAATCAGAAGTGGAGCAGCCAGGACTTGAGCCAACACTCATATGGGATGCTGGCATTGCAGACAGAGGCCTATCCCGCTATGCAACAATATTGGCCCCTCCCCAGTTTTCTTACTTGCTCAAATTAAAGAAAATATAAACTCAAAAGTCAGATAAATAAAATTTTATAGGCTCATATCACTGTGGTCAAATCAGATAGATAAATTGAAGCTCTTGTTTAGTTCAGAAATTAGCAAACTGTGGCCCAAGTCAAATTCCATTATTTTGTAAAAAATATTCTATTGGAACAAAGCCTGTACATTCTTTTACTACTGCCTGTGACAATTTTTGTACTATAGTGGCAGAACTGAGTAGGAGCTACAGAAGTGGTTTGGACAGCAACACCAAAAATGTTTACTTTCTGACCTTTTTATAAAAAAGTTTCTGGCTAATGATCTAGATTAGAGATTATTCATTCTTATTCTAAATTACTCAAATTCCTTTTTAGATGAAATTGCAAAGCCATAATAATAGAATCGGTAAATATCTGTGATGTGAATGAGTGAATGATTGTGTTTCTGGGTTGTACTTGCCACAAAGAAATTAATTCAGGCAGGAGGGAAAAAAAAAAAGAAATTAATTCAGGAATCTAACATCATGATAAATGTGAAACAGTTGTTAACCTGCATTCTCATCCCCAGAATTTCTCCATGGACCATAAAACGCACATTGCCCTACTCTGTAGGGAGAGGAGTCAGACCTTAATGGAGACAAATTCATTTCAAACCAGGAGACTTGCTTACAGAGTGTAAACTTACAATTCTACATCACTATGTTGAGAGGAGAAATTAAGCTTTGCCAGTATTTAATATACAGGTTGTCACTAGTCCTGCACAAGTATGCTATCACACAGGTATCAGAAGTTTCTTAAAGGGAGAGTGGAAGTTACCCTGTCCCAATGTACTAACTGTGGTAATTCTCTCTTGCTTAATTTCAGTGGATTGACATACATTACAGTTATACACCGGTTAAGTGGATTTAGGGATTTCATTTTCTACTTCACTAAGTGGACAGATGGATTTAAAAGATTCTCACAAAAATATCTGAGATTAAAGATAATCTATGCATTGCTCAATAATGGAAACATGACAGAGCTGACATTCTGTTAAACCTATAGAGTTAGGTCTTTATCAGTCCAATAAGAGGAAAAAAATGAATTCATACATTTTAATGAATTTTGAAATGATCAAGATAATATGTTAAATATGAATTTATTTCCTCTAACATTGTAGACATCATTGTGGTATAATATGACCAGTTAAAAAGTTTTGCATAATTAGAGTGTTGGATTAAAAAATGAGTATTGTGATTTAGTAGAAAAAATAATGAAATTTTTTTCTTTTCATATAGGAATTAAATACAGGAATTAAATTTTTACTAGGACAATATTTAAGTACCAAAATAATGGACACAATGTCAGACTGAACTATAAAGATTTAAACAAATGACTAATTTATTAAATCATATGGTTAATAAGTTTGTGTAGTATTAATGATTTTTTAAAGTAGTAACAGAGTTTTATTTATAAATTAGTAGAATAAAATAAGCCACTATATTATCTTTATCTCATCGTTTTAAAATTTCAATTTTGTATTTTTATTATATATTAGTATAATGATATAGGCACATGTTATAATACATAATATGCACATGCACATGTTACTTTGTATATATAAATATAATAATAAATTAAAAATATATGCTTAATATTTGTTTTAGTCATAGATACATGGATCAAAACAATTTTAAACCCACTTATTTGCACAATGATTCAACCTTCCTTTGGAGTATCTTGGCTTTACAGCTGCCTGACCTTTCCTTTGGCTGAACTTTCCTTGACCTGCTGAAGGCTTGGGTAGAATGACATAAATCACAAAAATTCTCTACATGTCTGTATGTATAAATATTTATTTCACATTGTATGTACTTATATTTTTTACATTTTCCTTATGAGGGCTATTTATCCTTGTTTCTGCGTATTTAAATATTAGAGCTATTTCTGGTTAAATTTGTTTTGTGTGGTAGCTTTCCTATCTAGGTAGCTAATTGATACTTCTGCTTTTGTTCTGGGAAAATTATGAGTAAAGATATCAGAAAGTTTTTAAATTTTTTTAATTTATGTGAGTGATGGAGGGAAGTGATAGGTACAGAAAGAGATCCTGTTCACTGGTTCAGTCTCCAAATACTTGCAACAGCCAGAGCTGGGTTGGAGCTGAAGTAGGGAGTCTGGAACTCAATCCAGGTCTCCCCATGACTTTCAGGGTCAGCATTAGCAGGAGGCTAGTATCAGGAGCCAAAGCTAGAGGTCAAACCCTGGTACTCCAATGTAGGATGCAGATATCTTAACCAGCATCTTTGTTGCTAGGCCAAATGCCTTCTGGTCATTGAATTTTATTGATTCTTATAGATGATGGCACATTAGAAAGTTTGTGAAAAAATAAATTAGAAACTAACTTTATTTTGGTGTGAAAAAAATTAGAAATTCATGAATACCAAGGGTCTTCAAAAGTTCATGGAAAATGGATACTAAGAAAAGATTGGGGCTGGTGCTGTGGCATAGTGAGTAAAGCCGCTGCCTGCAGTGCTGATATCCCATATGGGCGCCAGTTCAAGTCCCAGAGACTCCACTTCCAATCCAGCTCTCTGCTACGGCCTGAGAAAGCAGTAGAAGATGGCCCAAGTCCTTGGGCCCCTGCACCCATGTGGGAGACCAGGAAGAAACTACTAGCTCCTGGCTTTGGATCGGCATAGCTCTGGCCGTTGCTGCCATTTGGGGATTGAACCAGCGGAAGGAAGACACCTCTTTCTCTCTCTCTCACTGTCTCTCCTTCTCTCTGTGTAACTCTGACTTTCAAATAAATAAATAAATCTTAAAAAAAGAAGAAAAGATTATGCATGGATTTCAAAAATTTTTCACCAAAATAAAATTACTTTTTAATTCCACAATTTTTTTACAACCTTTTTGAAGTATCTTTGTATATAATGTATGTTTTGGGGAGTGGCGCTGTGGCTCAGTGGGTTAACACCCTGGCCTAAAGCACCGGCATCCCATTTGGGCACCAGTTTGAGACCCGGCTACTCCACTTCCAATCCACCTCTCTGCTATGGTCTGGGAAAGCAGTAGAAGATGGCTCAAGTCCTTGGGCCCCTGCACATTTGTGGAAGACCTGGAAGAAGCTCCTGACTCCTGGCTTTGGATTGGTGCAGCTCGGACCATTGAGGCCAATGGGGAGTGAACCATCGGATGGAAGACCTCTCTCTCTCTCTCTCTCTCTCTCTCTCTGGCTCTCCTCTCTGTGTAACTCTGACTTCAAATGAATAAAATAAATCTTAAAAAAAAATGACTGTTTTGCTGATGTTGAGTGTGTTTGTATATGAAATTTTTCCTGGTGTCAAGGGACGGTTGGTTCCAGTGATATGCACTTTGTTAACTTATGTCAAAGAAGTAAATCGGGGCTGGAGCCGTGGTGCAATAATCTTCCTGCAGCGACGGCATCCCATAGGGCGCCAGTTCTAGTCCCGGCTGCTCCTTTTCTGATCCAGCTCTCTGCTGTGGCCTGGGAAAGCAGTAGAAGATGGCCCAAGTCTTTGGGCCCTTGCACCCACATGGGAGACCAGGAAGAAGCGCCTGGCTCCTGGCTTCAGATCCGTGCAGCTCTGGCCGTTGCTGCCATTTGGGGAGTGAACCAATGGAAGGAAGACCTTTCTCTCTGTTTCTTCTCTCACTGTCTGTAACTCTAACTCTCAAATAAAATAAATAAAATCTTAAAAAAAAAAAAAAAGTAAATCACTTCCCTTAGGAGAATGTTCTGCCCCACCCACTTAAGTGCATTTGGTATTTGTTGAAATACAGAGACAACACTCATACTACAAGTTCTGCAAAATGTGACATTTTGTTTTTGTCTTTTCTGGCCAAATAAGATATATAAAAATGTGTGGGAAAATGGAATTAAAAGACAATGTGAGGCCGGCTCCACGGCTCAATAGGCTAATCCTCTGCCTAGCGGCGCCAGGACACTGGGTTCTAGTCCCGGTCGGGGCGCTGGATTCTGTCCCGGTTGCCCCTCTTCCAGGCCAGCTCTCTGCTGTGGCCAGGGAGTGCAGTGGAGGATGGCCCAAGTGCTTGGGCTCTGCACCCCATAGAGGACCAGGAGAAGCACCTGGCTCCTGGCTTCAGATCAGCACGGTGCACCAGCCACGGCGGCCATTGGAGGGTGAACCAACGGCAAAAGGAAGTCCTTTCTCTCTGTCTCTCTCAGTGTCTACTCTGCCTGTAAAAAAAAAAAAAAAAAAAAAAAAAAAAAGACAATGTGAATATTCTGTGAATATTCTTTCTTTCTTTTTTATTTGTTTACTTTAGAGGTAGAGTTACAGAAAGAGGGGACGAGAGAATGGTCTTCCATCGGCTGGTTTATTCCCCAAACTGCTGCTATTGTGGAAACTGAGCCAATCCAAAGCCGGGGGTCAGGAGCTTCTTCTGGGTCTCCCATATGAGTGCAGGGGCCCAATGACTTGGCCATCTCCTGCAGCATTCCCAAGCCATTAGCAGAGAGCTGGATCGGAAGAGGAGCAACCAGGATACGAACTGGCACCCATGTTGGGATGCCAGCACAGCAGGCAGAGGCTTAGCCTTCTATGCCATAGACCTGGCCCTGACAATGTGAATTGTCATGTCATGTGCTCACTCTTTTTTCTTCCCTTCCCCTCCCCTCCCCTTCTCTTCCCTTCTTCCTTCCTTCCTTCCTTTCTTTCTTTTTCTTTCTTTCTCTCTCTCTTTCTTCCTTCCCTTCCTCCCTCCCTTCTTCCTTCCTTCTTTCTTTTCCCTTCCCCTTCCCTTCCTTTCCCTTTCCCCTTTTTTAAGATTTATATATTTATTTGAAAGGCAGAATTACAGAGAGGCAGAGACAGAGAGAGAGAGAGAGAGACAGAGAGGTCTTCCATCCTTTGGTTCACTCCCCAAACGGCCACAACAGCCAAAGCTGGATCAATCGGTCAGAAGCCAGGAGCTTCCACATGAGTGCAGGGGCCAAGCACTTGGGCCATCCTCCATTACTTTCCTAGGCCATAGCATTGAGCTAGGTGGAAAATGGAGCAGCCTTTGTGACATAGTGGGTAAAGCCACCACTGCAGGCATCCCATATAGGTGCCGATTCGGGTCCCAGTCTGCTATGGCCTGGGATAGCAGCAAATCCTTGGGCTCCTGCACCAAAGTGGGAGACCCGGAAGAGGCTCCTGGCTTCAGACTGGCGCAGCTCCGGCCATTGCAGCCAATTGGGGAGTGAACCATTGGATGGAAGACACCTCTCTCTCTCTCTGCCTCTATGTAACTCTTTCAAAATAAATAAATAAATCTTAAAAAAAAAAAAAGAAAGAAAATGGAGCAGCTGGGGTCTCAAACTGGTGCCCCATGGGATGTCTGCACTGCAGGTGTTAGCTTTATATCCACTAGGCCATAGTGCCACACTTTCTATGAACCTTTTTTTTTTTTTTGACAGGCAGAGTTAGACAGTGAGAGAGACAGAGAGAAAGGTCTTCCTTGTCCATTGGTTCACCCCCCAAATGGCCTCTACGGCCGGCGTGCTGCGCCGATCCGAAGCCAGGAGCCAGGTGCTTCTTCCTGGTCTCCCACGTGGGTGCAGGGCCCAAGCACTTGGGCCATCCTCCACTGCACTCCCTGGCCACAGCAGAGAGCTGGACTGGAAGAAGAGCAACCGGAACAGAACTGGCACCCCAACCGGGACTAGAACCTGGGGTGCCAGCGCCACAGGCGGAGGATTAGCCTAGTGAGCCACAAAGCTGGCCATGAACTTTCTTGAAGTCCCATATACATACAGTTGTCTCCCCTTATCAGTAGTTTTGCTTTCTACAGTTTCAGTTATAGTCAGATCTGTTCTGAAAATATTAAATGAAAATCTGTAAATTATTCATAAGTTCTAAATTAAAATTTATATAAAATTCAATTAAAAATTACATACCATGCTATTCTGAAAAGTATCATAATGAAATCATTCATGCCATTCCACTCCATTTTGCTTGGAATGTAATCCTCTTATTCAGTGTATCCATGCTACAAGTGCTACTTACCTGTTAGTGATGTAGTAATCTTGGTTATCAGATGAACTCCTGTGGTTCACAGTGCTGTGTTCAAGTAACTCTTACGTGGTAGCCTATTGCTCTGCCATCACAATGCCTACATCATTCACCTCATATAATCTGATATGCTAGGCATTTTGTGAACTCACATCATTACGAGAAGTCACAGGTGAGTAAAGGACCTTAAGATATTTTGAGAGAGACCACTTTCCCATAATTTTATTACAGAATATTTTTATAATTATTCTATTTTATGAGTTATTGTTAATCTTACTGTGCCTAATTATAAATTAAACTTTACTATAGGTATTTGTGGGTAGGAAAATACATAGTGTATAGAGTACAATACTATCCATGGTTTCAGACATCCACTGGGATTCTTGGAATGTATCCCCCTCAGACAAGAAGAGAGTACTGCAGTTTCACATCTCAATGGCTTTGTTCATTTAAAATTTTTCTCACCTGGGAACAACCATGGTCTTCAACAATACCACTAATATTGATCAAAGTTCTCTTGGATTCTTCATTAGATCACAGAAATTTTGATAATTCTGTTAGTATTTGACCTCATTCTTTTTCCTCTGTCATTTTAGCCTAACTACAGAAGTTCTGCTTTTTGTATTTGTCCAAGATGACCTCAGAGTTTGATGTCTGCTACTAGACTAGCCAGAAAGTTTGGTCTCTCACCAGATTCCCCCTGTATTCAGGAAGCCAGTCTTAAATGCAGATCTCACAGCTTTTCTGGAGTTCAACAGATGTCAAAATGCCCTCTATTCCCGCTCAGTACTACCCTTATTCTCAGTAGCAATCTGGTGCCAGTTGTAATTAAAATTCATGAAAACAGACTGGCACTTGGGGCATGTATGGAAACAATTTGTGGGGGTGGCATAAAATAGCAGGAGTATACTTCTTGTGTTATAGTCTATGATCTTGTAAAGGTTTCATTTTTGAGGGAAACTAATTTGAATTCCATGTTTGTTTAGTTTGAACATTTTAGTGAGGAATTCACAATAACTGCCTCTAACATGGACTGACCTCTGATGTCAACACTAAGGAAGATTTTTGTCTCCGTTAAGCAAAAATTGAATCATGGCAGCTTCATATTGTAAATTAATAGCTAGGGGAAATTTAGTAAAAAAATAGAGAAACATAACTTTATGAAATGTACTAGATTTGGAATAATTTTAGAAATGAGAAATAATTAGTTGGTATTTTAGTAAAGTGTTTCCACATGGGAGTGAAGAGGATGTCAGTCTTCAATGTGTACAACTGGTGTAACAAGGCTATGGCACTTATTGTGTTAGTCAGTGAATCCCAGGCAGAGAAGAGTAAGAACCCAAATCACACATTTTCTATTTATATTTCAGTTATCAGAAACAGCCATTTCTCTAGGTGTACAATGTGCCAAACATACCCTAGACTCTTACATAAATCATCTTAGCAGTTCCTAAGGTATGTTTTTACCCTTGTACATCTGAAATAGTACTATTTGAAATAGTAGCTCATAAGCCCTGGGGTAGTGATCCATTCTTGGTTTGGAGGAGGCAAATTGAAGAGGAAACAGAATCTCTGCATTGTAGAATCCAGAATTTAAATCTACACCTGGTTTCTTTTTTTCTTTTTCTTTCTTTCTTTCTTTTTTTTTTTTTTTTTTTGACAGGCAGAGTGGACAGTGAGAGAGAGAGACAGAGAGAAAGGTCTTCCTTTTGCCATTGGTTCACCCTCCAATGGCCGCCACGGCTGGCGCACTGCGCTGATCTGAAGGCAGGAGCCAGGTGCTTCTCCTGGTCTCCCATGGGGTGCAGGGCCCAAGGACTTGGGCCATCCTCCACTGTACTCCCTGGCCACAGCGGAGAGCTGGCCTGGAAGGGGGGCAACCGGGACAGAATCCGGTGCCCCGACCGGGACTAGAACCTGGTGTGCTGGCGCCACAAGGCGGAGGATTAGCCTATTGAGCCACGGTGCCGGCCAACACCTGGTTTCAGAACATGTGTTCTGGCCGGCGCCGTGGCTTAACAGGCCAATCCTCCGCCTTGCGGCGCCGGCACACTGGGTTCTAGTCTCGGTTGGGGCACCGGATTCTATCCCGGTTGCCCCTCTTCCAGGCCAGCTCTCTGCTATGACCCGGGAAGGCAGTGGAGGATGGCCCAAGTGCTTGGGCCCTGCACCCGCAAGGGAGACCAGGAGAAGCACCTGGCTCCTGGCTTCGGATCAGCTCAATGTGCTGGCCGCAGCGGCCATTGGAGGGTGAACCAATGGCAAAAGGAAGACCTTCCTCTCTGTCTCTCTCTCTCTATCCACTCTGCCTGTCAAAAAAAACAAAAAACAAAAAACAAACAAACAAAAAGAACATGTGTTCTAAGCCACTGTAATAGCTCCTATTTTTTTCATCTTTCTCTGCCCAAAGCATCCACTAAAAATATTCAATGAATATGGATTGAGTTAAATTGTGACCTATTCAGAGGTCATAGTATGAAAAGGTGGAACAAATGGATTCCAGGAGTGTTGTAGGCCCAGGAATATTTCCTACCAGATCCCTTTCTGCACATATGAAGCTTCCTATCTACTTACTTACCTACACACACACACACACACACATGAGAAAGGAGGGGAGAGAGAAAGGGAGGGAAGGAGAGAGGGAGAAGGAGAGAGAGGGAGGGAGATAGAGAGAGAGAGAGAAGAGAAAGAGAAAATATTTTATGTTTTGGCTTTCCAAATACCAGCAACAACCGGGATGAGAGCCAAAGCTACAAAGCCAGGTTCCAGGAGCTTCATCCAGGTCTCTCCTGTGAGTGGCAGGGATCCAACTCCTTGAACCATCACTTGCTGCCTCTCAAGGTATTCATTAGTAGGAAGCTAAAATTAAGAGTGGAGGAGCCAGGACTTGAACCTAGGCACTTGATGTGGGATGCAGATGTGCTAACCAAACTGCTTTGCCAAATTCATATCCTTACCTACTGATATTTTTCCTCCTGTTTTGAACAAGAGGCCCAGCAGACCAAATCCGGCTGGTAAATGCTGTATGGTTGGGGTGTATAGGATTGGGAAGGGAGATTAGGACACAAGGCAACAATTGCCTTGAGTGATTGAGAAATTTCAGTCCTAGCTAATATGTTAACCTTAACGAGACCCTTGAAATTAAAGGAGTCTGGGGCTGGCATTGTGGTATAGTGGGTTAAGCTACTGCCTGCAATATCAGCATCTGTATGGGTGCTGGTTTGTGTCCTGGCTGCTCCACTTTGAATCCAGCTGCCTGCTAATAGCCTGGGAAAAACAGCAGAAGATGGCCCAAGTGTTTGGACCTCTACCACTCACATCGGAGATCTGGATCCTGGATCCTGACTTCAGCTTGGCCCATCTCCGACTGTTGTGTCCATCTGGCAAGTAAACCATCAGATGGAAGTTCTCTCTCTGTCTCTCCCTCTCTCTTTGTAACTCTGATCCTCAAATAAATAAATAAATCTTTTTAGAAAAAGAAATTAAACAGGCCAATGGATGTTGGAGTGCTAGGAAAGATGAGAGCAAGATGTTGACTGTCTAAGGAAAACAGAGACATTCACAGATATGGTCCTAGTAGAAGCTTGCATTGGCTGATTCTATCTCCACGGAAGAACTGGAAATGGGAGAAACAGCAAATTCTTTCCTATACAACAAGACTCAAACCAGTCACCTCTTATTGGAAACTGCCACCCAAGTTAGAGTGTCACTATACTAGTGTTAGCATCTCAAGTGTAGAATTCACCTGATTTTATTATGTTGCATACCTACTCCAAGGCAATCACGTCCCAGTATCTGTGAGAGCACAGAGAGCTTTGCATTCATCTGCTCCCCTTTATTAGATGATGCCTGAAAAAATAATTGATGACATAAATTCCAACACATTTTCAAAACCCCCAATATGAATGTTATCATTTATATAGCATTAAAAATGCTCTGTGCTCTGGGATGAACATCATGCTATGTTTACTTTTCTGGTTAAAATGCAAGTGAATCTAGGTCTCACCTGCACAATTGAAGAAAATCTATTATCACACCCCTGCCTTCTGATTCCCTTCTCCTGGATATTCTATATCTCTAAGGGCTTGTGTAGTGAAATATAGTCTCCAAAATTCCACTCTCAAGTCAGAGGCCCTAGGGAACCTCTGTCTGCTACTGTTTTCACTGTTTGGGATCTTCCTGGACACCAATTTCTCCTATTCCTCTGACTCTGCTGCTACAGACATTAGCAACATGCCAGTTTATGCGGTGTCCTGCTGAGTAGCATGAACTTTGAAGGAAGGTAGCATAAAACTGTAATGCAACTTTCTTTCTGATAAATTCAGACCTGTACTCAGACCCACAGCTACTAAAGCTCACCCTTTAGGGAGTTTGTACAGCCATAATCCTGCAGAATGTTCACCAAACCAAAGCATGTCTAAGCATCTGCCTAGCTCAGAAATGACAACCATTATCCCTTTATTGAATTCTAGAATCCCCTCAGGGTTTGTGCTTCTTTCCTTCTTTCTTTCTTTCTTTCCTTCCTTCCTTCCTTCCTTCCTTCTTTCTTTCTTTCTTTCTTTCTTTCTTTCTTTCTTTCTTTCTTTCTTTCTTTCTTTCTTTCTTTCTTTCTTTCTTTCAGATTTTATTTATTTATTTGAGAGGTAGAGTTACAGAGACAGAAGAAGAGACAGAGAGAAAGGTCTTCCTTCTGTTGGTTCACTCCCCAAATGGCTGCAACGGCTGGAGCTGCGCCAATCTGAATCCAGGAGCCAGAAGCTTTTCCCAGGTCTCCCACTTGGGTGCAGGGGCCCAAGCACTTGGGCCATCTTCCACTGCTTCCCCAGGCCATAGCAGAGAGCTGGATTGGAAGAGGAGCAGCCAAGACTAGAACCGTAGCCATTTGGGCTGCTGGTGCCATAGGCGGAGGATTAACCTACTGTTCCATGGCGCTGGCCCCTGTTCATCTTTCTTAAAGTGTCAATGGTACCTTCTGAGCTTCCTTCCCATTATGAATTTTAAAGGACTTTTAAGAATCTGAGTTTTAGAAACAAGAATCTGTCCATAGCCCTTTCTTGGAGTTGAGGGTAGAAAAATTTTCATTCCTTTTTAACAAATTATCTGCTCCATGGATAAGAGACTCTTTAATATAGACAATAACTCTAATACAAGTTAAACTATTATCTAAGTTCCCTCTTCAATATAAAAATGCATAAGACACGAATTTGTACTTTTGGTGGTTATTCCCTTGCAAAGCAAAGAGTTTCCTTTTTAGTTATAAGTGGCACATAAAAATCTATGTTATAGCCCTGAGCCAGGTTAACACCTGCAGACAAGGCAGCAATAAGGAAAGAACTAAATGAATTTAAAAGCACAGAAATGGAAGTTCACGAAGAGAGTCGACAGTTTACAAGGTTTCATCGTCCATAGTGAAGTGCAAGACTATTTGAGAATGTGGACTGATCATCATTAGTGGAAGCTCTGCTTCCTGAAAACCTGATGTTGCACTGGGATTTGAATGTGTGTGTTTCCGTTTAACTTAGGGTGAAGGCAGCGTGTGACTCGGCCTTGTTCGAAAATGCTCCTCACCTGTACAGTGCAGATGGGGCCAACAAGCCAAGAGAAATATGCTGTGACTGTTGCCTCCCAGAATGTGTATTGGTGGTAAGGGACACCAGTTATTCTTCATCAGGAGTTTTAGTCAAAGAAGATGAGCAGAAGACAATCGCTGGCTCCCTATTACCTGAAAGCCAAATTGTATAGTGCAGGGTAAAGAAAAATGGTGATTGGAATTGCTGCACACGGGAAAGGGGTGGGAGTTGAAAATTGGAAAGAAAGAGAAATATTTCATTATGTTTATGAAGAAAAGAGAAAATGGAAGCATAAATATATTTTTGAAGAGGGAAAAAAAAAAACTATGTTATAAGTTTTGATTTTTTTTTAGCTATTATAAAAAAATGTCCTGGTAGACAGTCCAGAGAGGAAACATTGTCAATCTTGGTGCCAAGGACCTCACAGAGAAACAACTGAAGAAGCCAAACAGAGGGATCTGTTCAAAACAGGCAGCTTTTCACAGTCCTTTGATATCTTGTCACTGCGGTAATTTGGCAGTTACTTCTCAGAACCAGTGTGCAAAGAGAGAGGGAAGAAGTCTCACATGAAGCAATGTACTTGGCCATGCCTGGAACACAGTAAGATGACTTGTTATTATCATAACAAGAATGGATGCCCATCAGAGCTTATCCACAGTACTGAAGAACACAGGTCAGGTATCTCATTTATACACTGTATTCAGAACTCTCCCAGGCATTATTTAGGCAAAGTTGCTGACAACAGGCCATTGGCCCATTGGTTCTCTCTCTTACAGGAGTTTCTTATTCTTAGGGATCGTCCTTGAGGCTCTTCTTTGCCCACTGGTCTCAGGACCATTAAGTAATGGATAAACTCATTAGAGTCAGAGTTTGGATGTTTTCTTTTTCTGGAGACTTGGTGTCTTTTAGACAAATGTATTCATGCCCTCTTAACATCCATTTAGTAGAACGTAAGAAGATGATATGGGTACATTGTCAAGTCATAAACATAACCTGCTCTGTAACAATGCACTGTCACACTGCTTTGCTATGGGAGGTTCAAGTCATGATTCTAACACTGAAATGAAGTGGTTTCACACAATTAAAAGCATCATTCTCAATTGAAACTCACTAAAGCAATGTATATATCATACGGACTAGTTCTACATAAAACTTTTAATCAGAAGTTAATCTTTTTGAAAAGCACAAATAGCTCAGAATTTGACCTCATTGCTTCAGGAAATTGGGATTAAAATCTGTCTATAATGTTACATGTGCATTTTTTTCAAATCAAGCTCTTCTGAATTTAACCTGGGTATCAGAGACATTATTTGTTTATTGAAACAATCAGAACACCTTGTTTTTTTTTTTTTTTTTTTTCCACAAAAATTCTGCTTTCTTCTACCTTAACATTATTTTTTAAAACCATGTTTTGGAAGGCATCTATTGTGAAAAGTAACATGGCTGTGAGCCTCCATATACCAAGACCTCCAGGAATTCATTTACAATGTATTTAAGGCTCAATTGAATTCCACCTAGTGTAAGTGGTAGTGTGTGCAGAATACATGTGATTGGAACTCAACAGTAAGCTTTCCGTCTTGGCTTAGGGAGGGAGCAGAAAAGAATATAAACAACCTGGAAACCTGTTTGGATCATGACAGGTGGCTGTTGATTAGGCCAGTCACATAGCTCACCTGGGTGCCGTGGTAGAAATGTCATGCCTTATTTCGGAAGGAAATTAGATTCAAGATAGAGGATACATTCTAGAGACTAAATAATATCCTAACACATAGTTAAGTGTGCCATTTGCCAAGAAGATCAATTGTTAAATTTGCTTCTGACAAAGATTAAGATGAAAAAAAATAAAATATGGTACTAAAAGCAGTGGGAAGAAATTTGTAAAGAGCATATACTATATAATGGGAGAGGGGTTATGTAACATACTTTCCTTCCCATCTCCAAATTCTGTTAGTTGCTAGATTCCTAAAGAAAGATCATTTAGAGATAATTTTAAAATTTAATATGGTTCAGACAAATCTATAGATAAAACAAATCTTGGTTGTCTGGGTATGGGATGGTAGTAAAGGTTGACTATAAACTAGCATAAGAATCTTTTTGGAATGATGAACTTGTTCTAAAGCTGGAGTGTGGTGATGGCTACATAACTATAAATTTAATGATAATCATTGAACTGTCATCTTACGATGGGTGAAGTATATGGCATATAAATTATACCTCCTGAACCTTTTTTAGAAATTAGTCTACTATAGCTTCATGACACTGAATTTGGCAGTGATTTATTAAATGTGACATTAAAAGCAAAGATAGCAAAATAAAAAATGCAAATTGGACTACATCAAAATAAAAATCCATTCATCAAAGAACATAATCAGCACAGTAAAGACAACCCACAGAATGAGAAAAATATTTTCAACTCATATGTCTGATAAAGGTTGAATATCCAGAACATATAAAGAACTCTTACAACTCAACCACAACAAACTATCTGATTAATAAGTGGGCAAAGGACTTGAATAACATTTTACTATAGAAGATATAGATGACCAATAAGCACACAAAAATGCACTCAACATTGTTGATCATCAGAAAAATGCAAATCAAAACTACAACAAGATAACCACTTCACTTCTGTTAGGATAGCTATTTTACACAAGACAAGACAAAACAAGAAATAACAGGTGTTGGCAATGATGTGACGAAATTGGGATCTTTGTGCACTATTGGCAGAAATGTAAAATGGGATAAAGCCTTATGGAAAACAATATGACAACTCCTCAAAAAATTATGGTTGCTATGTAAACTGGTAGTTCTGCTTCTTAGAATATACCTAAAAGAATGAAAGCAAGGTCTCAAAGAGTTATCTGTACATCCATGTTCACAGCAGAATTAGTCATGAAAAAGGTAGAAACAACCCAAGTGTCATTGACACATGAATGGATAAAAAAAAATATGGTCTATACATATATCAGAATATTATTCAGCCTTAAAAACATAGGCAATTCTGATATATGTTACAGAATGTGAACTTAAGTGTTCATTATACTAAATGAAATGCCAGTCACAAGAAGACAAATTCCATGTGATTCCATTTGCTTATATATGAGGTACTTAGAGTAGTTAAATTAATAAAGACAGAAAGTAGAATGGTGACTGCCAGGGCTGAGGGGGATGAGGGAAAAATAGGGCTTATTGTTTAATGAATGGCTGCTTTCACTTTAGCAAGATGTATTGAGTACTAGAAATGGATGTTGGTGATGGTTGTGTAATAATGTGAATGAACTTAATACCATAGAATTGCACACTTAAAGACGGTTAAGATGGGGGCCGGTGCTGTGGCTCACTTGGTTAATCCTCTGCCTTGCAGCACCGGCATCCCATTTGGGTGCCAGGTTTTAGTCCTGGTTGCCCCTCTTCCAGTCCAGCTCTCTGCTGTGGCCCAGGAGGGCAGTGGAGGATGGTCCAAGTCCTTGGGCCCTGTACCCGCATGGGAGACCAGGAGGAAGTACCTGGCTCCTGGCTTCGGATCGGTGCAGCACTGGCCATAGCAGCCATTTGGGGAGTGAACCAAGAGAGAGAGGACCTTTCTCTCTGTCTCTTTCAGTCTAACTCTACCTGTCAAATAAAAAAAAAAAAAGTAAAAAAAAGAAAAGGTTAAGATGGCAAATTTTGTTATGTGTATTTACCATCATTAATAATTTTTAAGTTTTTCAAAAGATTTTTAACCAGATGTGCTTATCAGTTCCAAAAATTAAAACTGGTTTTATCTAGTTCCTGAAATACTATAAATAATCAATAAATTGTTGTCAATTGTTAAAGGACAAAATTATTGCAGTTTCAAGATCTTAATTGGATTTCTTTTCAATTCTAGAATAGGGCAGCACTTTATTCCACAGAAGGGATAAACGTTCTGATGGGCTGACCTGCAGATGTTTGTCCTAGAGACAAAAAGAGCTCAAAAACCATAAACAAGGCCAGCGCTGTGGCTTAACAGGCTAATCCTCCGCCTCGCGGCGCTGGCACACCGGGTTCTAGTCCCGGTTGGGGCACCGGATTCTATCCCGGTTGCCCCTCTTCCAGGCCAGCTCTCTGCTATGGCCCGGGAAGGCAGTGGAGGATGGCCCAAGTGCTTGGGCCCTGCACCCACATGGGAGACCAGGAGAAGCACCTGGCTGCTGGCTTCGGATCAGCGAGATGCACTGGCCGCAGTGGCCATTGGAGGGTAAACCAATGGCAAAAAGGAAGACCTTTCTCTCTGTCTCTCTCTCTCTCACTATCCACTCTGCCTGTCAATAAATAAATAAATAAATAAATAAATAAATAAATCAGATCCTCACACAGTGGGGCCTGAGATTTAAAAAAAAAAAAAAACAAAAACAAACAAACAAAAAAACCATAAACAGAGAACAAAGCAGGGGTGGATGCTGTGTAGCAGTGAGTTAAGCCATTGCTTGGGACACCTGTATCCTATATCAGAGTGTATAGGATTAAGTCCCACCTCTATCTGTGAGCCAGCTTCCTGCTAGTGTACTACCTGGGTGGCAGCAGATGATGGCTCGAGTACTTGGGTCCCTGCCACTCATGTGGGAGACCCAAATGGAGTTCATGGCTCCTGGTTTTTGCCTGGCCCAGCCTGGCTGTTTTGGGCATTTGGGGAAAGAACCAGCAGATGGAAGATTTCTCAACCTCTCTCCTTTCTCTCTTGCTCTGCTTTTCAAGTAAATGAAAGCAGCTAAATAAAACTTTAAAAATTCTGAAATATGCAGATACTTACCTAAAAAAAAAGTGCAGATTGGTCATCACTGTTACTTTTCTTATAAGTCAGGGAAAGAGAGACAAAACAACAGAAAAAAAATAACTAATTGGTAAATATCAGGTGACATCAGATTAGATTTTTTTGTGCAAAGTTTAAAGCAGAAGAAACTTCATTATTATGTTAAACAGGCTATTCTCTATTTGGGAAATTTGATTATCTCTCTCCTGATTTCTTAGGAAGGTCAGATAACAGCTTCCATTTAAGCCTTTGATTTTAGTCTGGTTTATAGTGTCCTACTTACAGGGGCTTATTCCACAATAATGGTTGGCTATAATGTTTATTGAACAAGGTGTAAATACATCCAAGTTTGTGCTGATAAATTCTAATTTTTGTCTCTGCTGTTCCTCCATATAGTTCATATGTTTTCATGGAATTCAATCTCAACTTTTGTGGATAATCTCACCTAGACTAATTTTATAAGTTTTAGTCTTGCAGTTCTAGTTTATTGCTTGATATTTCTACTTAAACTGTTAGGTAGGAAGTTAGACATTGGCCTATGTGTGTAAGAGGAGCTGAAGAACAAAAAACAGGAATTTTATGCAGTTGAATGAAGGAAGAAACTTAGAAACATTCCTTGGAAGCTGACCAGCATTTGCACATCAAAAGTCCGATAACCTTGTTAGGTGGGTTCCAGCCCTCCCTGAGACATCTTAGGAGAATCCTCCCTGTCTTGTGGCAGAGTCAGCTATTTAGTACAGTAACACTGTGCTGATAAAGTCTGGGGAAAAATTTCCTGAATTCCATTCCCAGAAAGCCCTCTGCCCGGCAATGTCCCTGAAGAAGATGGATGGGGGAGGGTAAACAGCGGGCCCGTATCCACAAAAATTCCAATCTAGATGCAGACAGGGCTCTCAGTTCTTTGGGGGTGGTGCCTGCCTGGTCTTTCAGAGGTATTCTCATTAAACTGTGCTACCTTACTTGCTGCAGCTCTCTGTCTCACATCTGAAATTCTTTTCTTGGTTCCCTCTCCAAATGGCCTCAACAGCTGGGGATGGGCGAGGCAGAAGAAAGGAAATAGGAGCTTCATGCAGGGTGGGTGGGAGGAGCCCAAGCACTTGGGCCATCTTCAATGCTTCAATGCTTTCCCAGGCCATTAGCTGGGAGCTGGATTGGAAGTGATGCAGCTGGGACAAGAACCAATGCCCATGTTGAATACTGGTGTCACAGGCTATGGCTTTACCTTCAACACTGGCCCCTGAAATTGTTTTCTTCAGTGAAGACAAGGAACTCTGATTCTGCCATCTCCAGTAACAGAACATTACCCAAATAGCCTCGAATCATCATGGCTAAATCAAGATTTATATTCTTTGTCATCAGTATCTGTTACCAGAGAATCGCAGGGTTCTTGTCTTCACGCAAGAAAGAATTCAGGAGTGAGACAGAGAGTAGTGGGAGGTAAAATAGCAAAGTTTATTAGGGTAGGGACATCCGTAAGGCAGATGGGCACCTTTCCAGACAAGCAGAGAGGCAGAGGGCTGAGGGTGTTGTGAGGTTGAGGCGGGGTGTGTGTGTGTGTGTGTTAAGGAGATGGGTCTTGCTTCCCCACCTCTGCTCCTCTTGGAACAAAGGGCTTTTTGGATGTAAATAGAAAAACTTCTATCTGAGTTTTCCCCTGAAGGTATCAGATAGGAGGAAGGCTAGCTGGCGCCATCCTGAGTTTAGAGGAAGGGTGAACAAGACCCCTAGAGAATGGGGATCCGGAGCAGGGTGTTTGAAATGCAGATACTGGGCTGCATCTGGGAGATTGTGGAAGATTTGTCAGGCAGAAGGGGAGAAGGGGTGGGCCCCCCACCTGGCAGGTTATCAGGTAGAAGGGGCCAGGGCAGGATGCGAAGGCCAGGCTGCCCCTGAAACATTATCTGGATGACTTTGAGATGTAGATGCATATGCTGGATGTAGATGTCTTCACTTTAGGCCTGTCATACACACATAAGCTCATACCTAACTTCCTACCTAACAGTATCTGCCTCTTGAATTCTCTTCTTCCCATGGTCTCTGTTGTCTTCCTAGTTAGCATAGTTTGAATCCCTGCTGTCATTTTGCATTTTACATATTTCTCAATTATACTCATTGATTTTTCTGCCTTCATTCTTTCCTATTCAAAAATATACAACATTGACAGAGAGGTTTAAATATTAAAACATTTAGAATATCCAGTTCACTTTTTCCAAAGTAGTCAATCTCTCACTGTTATCCAGATCAATTATTTTTTTCCTAGTGTGGTCTACTTAGTATCTGCATTCTTATTTTCAAATACTTTTACCTTCTTTCTTCCTAGATACAAGGAGTTGCTCCCTCTTTTCTACTTAATCCAATGTTTTCTTCCCACCAAGTCCACTTTGTTATATATTAATATTAGCCATCGCAAAACACACCGGACACCAGAGTAAGGGAAAGGGTTTATTGGGGAACACCCTACAGACCGGAGTGAAGGGCGTCAAAGGAAAAAGAGAAGGAGACTACAAGAGAGAGAGACAGAGAGGAGGGAGAAGAGAGACAAGAGGAGAGAGGCCAAGAGAGCGCAGGAGAGAAAGATCAAGAGAGCAGGAGGGAAGAGCCAAGAGAGCATGTGTTCAAGAACAGGCCCTTTTAAAACTTCGTGGTGGGCAGGGAAGCAGGAGCAGCAAATCCCATTAGGATGGGGGTGGAGCCTGGCTCAGGTAGCTGGGCCATGCGGCCACCTGGCTAAAACTGCGCCAGTTTCCTAACACACTTCCCCTGTAACTTTTCCTGATCACCGCTGCCCTTAGACGTGCTAATCTCTGAATGACTGCCTTGACACTTGCTCTTGCCCTTGGGTCATACAGTGAAGTGTGGGCCCTATGAGCTGTCAGCACCAGACAGAAATAACAAAAGTAAATCCCAGATGGCAGGTCAGATGACAGGATAGTGTTGACAGGAGGCCACGAGCTGAGAGGGGGTTGTAGTCAGGGCTGGATGGTGAATTAGCACACATGGAAGGTGCAAATGTGAGTAAAAGACTCAGGAGAGTCCAAGTCTTTGGGAAAACCTGATGAAAAACCAGGAATGAGAATCAAGGTAAACCCCAAATATCCCAACTTCCAACAAGAGTTCTTCTCACTGTTCCTTGGCTAGAGTCAAACTATTGTTCTAATTTTTATTTATTGATTGTTTTTTATGTGAGGAAGAGAGAGACAGGGAGACGGAGAGGGAGAGAGAGAAAGAGACAGAGAGACAGAAAGAAAAATTCCCATCTATTAGTTCAGTCCCCAGATGCCTTCAATGGCTGAGGCTGGGCCAGGCTGATGCCAGGAGTTGAGAACTCAGTCCAGTTCTCTTACACAGCCACAGAGATCCAACTACTTCAGTTATCACCTGCTGCATCCCAGGAATCTGGAATCAGGAAGTGAGCCAGAACCTGAACCCAGGTACTTCAATATCGATGTGGGCTTCCTAACCTGTCTTAACCTTTAGTGCAAATGCCCACCCCTTCAAGTGCCTGACCTTAGGCTGCAAGGAAATTTAGGGACTGTAGCATGTGACAGACATAGTTCCTAAGCCTAATTCCACCACATGCTGTCTATGTGATCTTGAGCAAATTACTTCAACTTTTTTACATCTTTTTTCTTAATTTCTAAAACAGGCCTACTAAGACCAAGATTACAGGGTTGTTGTGATGATTCCATAAAATTAAATAATGTAGATAAGACTTTTTAGTAGATGCTATTAAATCTTTATTTGGCTGAGGTTGATTGCCCTGTAGCTATTGAATTTAAACCATCTTCTTTATGAAGTAGAAAGAAAATGTCATTACTACATCATTGCATAAATTGTAACCATTAATGTCAGCCCACATCTTAAATATGTAAGAAATAGTACCTGTCTTCCTTCTTTCCTATTTTCTTTTCTTTTTGCCTTTTTTCCTTTCTATTTAATTTTGATTACTATGGATTGTTAATTCGACCTTATTGATTCTTGGGATTCCTTACATCCTTCAGTTTTTAGCCAAGACATTAGGAAGGTCCTATTAGTTGCTGGTCTATGTCTATAAAAAATCCTGCTGAGATGCCCACATGCCCATTGCTTCTTCAGATCTTTGCCACACTTGGTCTCCAAGGATCTTTGGTCAAGCCAGGCCTACTAAGTTTAAGTCCAGTGTCTTAGGAAGCCACGTGGAAATAAGGAAAGAAGGAAAGGAGGAAGGAAAGGAGGAAAGAAAGAAGCTATTAGTTTGGGATATCTGAATTTACTTGTTAGGCAATAAATTAACAGATGAAGAAAGTCTTGCACTCTAGGCCAAAATTAAAGTCTCTTGAGGAAAAAAAAAAAAGTGGAAATGGGCAAAAGGAACAAGGCCTTGAAAAATCCTAAAGCCAAATTATTGTAGAGATTTTTCAACTGCCATTTGAATTTTTTCTTGCTCTGGTAGAACAGGCATGCAATGTTAAAGGGTATTTCCAGGTGACTCAGATAAAGAGAACTTGCAGGTTGTGTGAAGCAGGAAGATCATAATAGATGACTTCATATTTTGGCCCTGCTCTAACATGGTTACTTAACTTCATCTTTGTGGGCTCAAGCTTATTCATCTGTGACATGTAGGAGTTCTGACCACACACTCTAAACAATAGACTTAAATCTAAAATTCTCTAGAATCATATGACTTGAGAAAGACTTTACTGGGGAGAGGGAGCTTTGCCATAGTTTTTAGTGTCACAGCTATGAAAGGAAACAGGATTCAGACGCAAAACAATTTCTTCCTCCTCCCAGGTGTCTTAGCTCTTTGGCTGTACCTGTTTCAGCAGGCATAGCTTTCACTTCCGGTGCATAGTCATTTGTTGGCTCATGGCTTATTTCCTTGTTTACCTCTTGAGTTTAAATTCTTTAAGGAACTGATTCAGCTACCCTGTCATATCCCCTGTCCTTTCCTTCTCTCTCCCTGTTCATACATATTCTCCTTGTACCTCACAAGCAATAACAACAATTACTTTACAAGAGAATACAAATGACCAACTTTGAGGACTAGAGTATTTCTTATGAAGTTTATTTATTGATTTCTCTTGCAAACTTATCTGTTTGGCCCACATTTTAATAAACTGTAACAGCTTTTATCCTAAAATTCTTTTATTTTTTTATTTTTGACAAGCTGAGTGGATAGTGAGAGAGAGAGACAGAGAGAAAGGTCTTCCTTTTTGCGTTGGTTCACCCTCCAATGGCCGCTGCAGCCGGCGCATCGTGCTGATCCGAAGCCAGGAGCCAGGTGCTTCTCCTGGTCTCCCATGCGGGTGCAGGGCCCAAGCACTTGGGCCATCCTCCACTGCCTTCCCGGGCCATAGCAGAGAGCTGGCCTGGAAGAGGGGCAACCAGGATAGAATCCAGCGCCCCGACCGGGACTAGAACCCGGTGTGCCGGTGCTGCAAGGCGGAGGATTAGCCTGTTAAGGCACGGCGCTGGCCCCTAAAATTATTTTCATTTAAGTTTTACTATTGTGTTTAACTTTGTAAGCATTTTCTCTTTTAATCTCATAAATGCTGTGAAAATCAGATATTAATGTCATTTTCAAGAAAGAGAAACAGATTCTGAATGGTTAAGGGATTTACCCAAGATCATTCAGCTACTAGGAGAATTTTTACTTGAAAGGTAGAAAGACACAACATATTCACATATACATATACATATACCTACACTTACACACACACACACACACATACACAGAGGGGAAGGGGGAGGAGAATGGAAAGAGGGAGAGGGAGAGGGAAGGGATGAGGGAAGGGAGGGGGAAGTGGAGGGGCAGGGGGAAATGGGAGAAGGAGATTTTCTACCCACTTGTTTACTGCCCAAATAATCACAATGGCCACAGCTGGGCCAGGCTGAAGCTGAGAGTCCAGATCTCTGTCCTGACTTCCCATGTTGGTAGCAGGGGTCTAAATACTTGGGTCGTCTTCTGTTGCCTTCCCAGATGCATTAGCATGGAGGTGGATCAGAAGTGGAGCAGCCAGGACTTGAGCCAGTGCTCATATGAGATGCCAGCTTTGCAGGCAGTGGTTTAACCCATTGCAACATAATGCTAGCCCCTAAAAATAAATAATTTTTTAAAAGGAGTTGAAGTGAACCAACGGCAAAAAAAGGAAGACCTTTCTCTCTGTCTCTCTCTCACTATCCACTCTGCCTGTCAAAAATAAAAAAAAAAAAAAGGAGTTGAAGCAGAACATGATTCTATGTCTTTATTTATTTGTTTATTTGAAAGGCAGAGGCAGAGAGAGAGAGAGAGAGAGAGAGAGAGAGAGAAAGTCTTCCATCTGCTGGTTCACTTCCCAAATGGCTGCAACGACTGCAGCTGTGCCGATCTGAAGCCAGGAGCCAGGAATTTTCTCTGGATCTCCCACACAGGTGCAGAGGCCCAAGGACTTGGGCTATCTTCTATTGCTTTCCCAAGCCATAGTAGAGCGCTGGGTTGAAAGTGGAGCAGCCGGGTCTCGAACCGGTGCCCATGTGATATGCCGGCACTGCAGGCTGCAGCTTTACCCGCTACACCACAGCGCTGACCCCCATGATTCTGTTTTTCAGTTTCTAAAGCACACCTCCCAGTAGCAGAGATGCTTTCTAAAATTCTTTTTTTTTTTTAAATTCATTTATTTATTTGAAATGTGGAATTACTGAGGCAGAGAGAGAGAGAGAGAGAGAGAGAGAGGTCTTTCATCCACTGGTTCACTCCCCAAGTGGCCACAATGGCCAGAACTAGGCTGTTCTGAAGCCAGGAGCCAAGAGCTTCTTCTGGGTCTCCCACATGGGTACAGGGGCCCAAGCACTTGGGCCATCTTCTACTGCTTTCCCAGGCCATAGCAGAGAGCTGGATCAAAAGTGGAGCAGCCAGGACTGGAACTGGCACCCATATGGGATGCTGGCACTGAAGGTGGCGGCTTTACCCACTACACCACAGAGCTAGCCCCTAAATTCTTTAAATAGAATTAATGGTAATGGCTTCATAATCAAAGAGGCAAACTGATTTATGGGTATGCATAGAAGAACAATAATAACAGTACATTTAGAGCCTAAACTGCCTCTCTCCAATTCAGTCTGAACAGAGTCCCTGACTTTCGGCAGCCATTTCAAGATACACAGCACTGAAATCTAGGCTTGAGTTACATTGATGCTTACACATGGTCATGGAGTTTGCAATTACAGTTACTCTTATTCTAAGAAGTTTTCAGAGAGAAAAAAAAGAAAATATTTTTTAATGTAAAGATCTAGGAAAGAAACTGAATGACTCAATCCATTAGCATGATTCAGGCTGGAAATAATAGCCTTTTGCTTTCAGCTTATTTTGAACAAACAGCTATTTCCAATATGCATCCCACAATGACTCCCAATTCTCAGAACATTGAAAAAACCTTTCAGCCAACTCCACAGGAAAATGAAGTCTGCTGTTTGTGACCGAGGGGAAAAAAATACCAATATTGCACAGTGGCTGTCCAGCTGTATAATACACCTTTCATTGCATATCCCTTGTTTGTGTATATATTACACACTGTTAATCCACAGTGTTATGTATTTGAACATTAGACTTATTTTTTCCTAAAAAACAATTTTCTTTAGATATTTGTGTCTAATAGAAAAATCAGGGCAGCGCCTGAATATCCCCTCTTTATATTTTGGCTCAATGTTGGTTTTATTGATGTTGAAAACCTCTTTTAGCTTGGCAGTTTGAATGTAATATAGGATGTGGAAGTTTTAATATGATAAATAATATGGAATTTGACTCATCCACTCTTTTCCCATTTATACCTTTTTAAAAATCATTATGGAATAGTACACATTTAGAATTTTTTTTTTTTTTAAACATGGATACACCCTAGCAACTGTCTACTGCTGAATAACTGCTTACCTCTGTGTGTTATTTCTGGCTCTGAGTCAAACTGACTCTAGTGACTAAGGAGAATAAGCACAATTTTGGATGAGAGAACATTCATTCCTAACTTTTTGTGAGTTTGTTGGTTGCATATATAATTTTAGTCTTTAAATGAAATTTTCTTTATTGGATTACATGTTTTAGTAAATGCATGAAACCTCCTTTAGAACTCTGTGTTCTACATTTTTACTACAGCAGATTTTATAAATTTTATAAATTATAACATTTTATAAATTATAACTTTATAAATTATAAAAGATTTTATAAATTATAATAAAATAATTTGATTTGGAAAATGTCTACAAAATAATATACTGATAAAGGATGAAAGGATTATTGAAAGTTACTTCTGAGGATGTGTGAAGTTTGACAAAGTAAGTCACTTTCCAATATCTATCAGATTTAAGGCCGAGGGGTGTTAGTTGATGGGTGAGTATGTGTACATGTATGTGCACATGTGCATCTATGTGTGCAGAGATGAAAACATAAACCATGCATCCCACAAATTGGGAGTTATTTTCACAGATGTGTTTTGATTTCCCAGAATGGTGTTTTATAAAATTAAATTTGTTGCAAATATTTATAAATCAGCAAATACAAAAAAAAGAATTTTCGTAATCTCTTAAAAATGAGAAAAATATAGCAACAGCAGGTCTTCAAACTCTCAGTGCATAAATCCCCTGCAGTGAGGGAAAATCTGCAAAAGGAACTGAGGCCCAGATTTTTCAATTGCCTCATTACCCTCTGCTGTATATTACCAACGTAGCTCTTGTTGATTTCTTATTTTAAAGACATTGTTTTGAAGAAAACTCTGTGAGGCTTCCTTTTTGAAATTTATTTATTCATTTATTTTCATTTTACTCAACAGGTGGAGAAGGAGGGAGGAAGGGAGGGAGGGAGAGAGAGAGAGAGAGAGAGAGAGAGAGAGAGAGAGAGAGAGAGAATTAAAAGAGTAAGAGAGATTATGAGTAATCTATCTGCTTGTTTGCTCCCTAAATGCCCACAATAGCTGGGGCAGGATGAAGTCCAAGGGCCAAGAACTCAATGCAGGTCTCACTTACAGGCGGGAAGGGCCAAGCACTTGTGCCACCATCTACTGCCTCATAGGGTGCAAACCAGCAGAAAGCTGTAATCAGAAGTGGATTCTGTGTAGGTATCCCAAGCAGAGTCCCAACTGCTGTGCCAAATATCCACCCCTGGACTTCCTTTTAACTTGATTTGTTGTTCACTGGTTCTGTAGATTATACTTCACAATAAAGAACTATTGGATGTGCCTTGGGCGAGCCACCCAACAGCCAGGGGTAATGGACGGCTGACTGTTTAAGGGTTCCAGTTGTTTGGCTCCTTGCAGTCCATGTGGATAAAGAGTCATGTTGGAAGAAGCAAGAATAGCTTCACATATTCTGAGAGTGCTGAAAGTTTCATTTGTCGTTCATGGATGCAGAGGAGGGAATTTGTCAATCTTCTATCATCCTTGCCAGTAGCTTGAAATGGTATAATAGTATTAACTTTCATTATCTCATTAATATTTTCCAGTAAAGAGATTTTTGCTTTATTTATAAAACCCATTGAACATAAGTACAATAACAACATAGATTTTTAAACAGGTTTTCTTGTATTTTATGTCATGAAAATGGGCAGCTCGGATTGGAAACTTAGCCTTTATTTTCTTTCCTATTCTTACCTCTGGGAGGGAAGTTTCTGGCTATAAATGTTGACCTCAGAATACACTTGTGTATTAATACAAGGGTATATACATATGTAAAAGTACATGTAAATCAGCAGGCCTGGCTTGCTTGTCATGAAGCAAAACTAAGGGGAGGTCTGGCAATTATCTTAGTAATTACCTAGATAAAAACAGTACATCTATTTCTGTTCTGAGAGGGGTATTTTGGATTTAAATTAGTTCAATTACTGTAATGTCTGAATTAACTAACCAGATACTTTTTGCACATGATAAACACCTTCTTCAAGATGTAGATTTTCCCTGCTTATACTTTTATAACTATGTAGCTTTTAGATGGAGGAATTTTGACAAAGTGCAGTGCACAGTTCCTTTTCTCTTTCCGAGAGTCCCATAAATTTGATTTTAGATCTGTAAGGGAGGTAACACTTTGAAGAATTGTATGCTGTGTGTTTGATCCAGTCCTCCCAGAGAGAGTAAAATTTAAAATCCTATATACAAAAGGTCTTCAAAATGTTCATGCAGAATGTATGTACTGTGAAAAACCTATGCATTACTTTCAAGGTTTTTTTTGGCACCAAAATAAACTTATTTTTCGATTCCATTTTCACAAACTTTTTGAAGTCCCCTCGTATGTGTGTGAGAGAAGGGAAGCTAGGCACAGAGAAATGAGCATTTGGAGAGGAGAGCTGGAACTGCAATGAATGGTACAAGGAAGGAATTTAGATCTTAATGAAGTTACTCAGCTTCCCTGCTGCTCTCTTCCCAGGTTTAGTTTCTAAGTTTGGGGTGGGGGGAAAAGCGTTGAAGAACCAGCCCCATTAGCAGATGCTGTTGCTCTAATTCTGCGTAAGGGCTAATTTCTTGCCTTGGGTCATGGCCCCAAACAGGAAGTGCCCCTGAGTTCCTCCTAACATGGTATTTGATTGAGGGGGTGGGGTTTGGCACGCAAATACCCAGCTGCCAGCCTTTCATGTTTACAGGGATCAAAAATAGGTCACTTAAGGTCAAGGATATATCCTTTCTTCTCACTCCAAGGAGCAGACAGTGTTGTCTTACACTCCAGGTGAAATAATGCCTTCAACCCCAGGGCTGTATTTGATGTGGAGTTTTTCTCTAATGCCATCCACACTCACTGTATAATTTTTATGGGCTTCAAAGAATTAACATGACTGAAGCAGATTAAATTTAACTTGTATCCCTGTCTCAAGACTTTTCTAGAAGAAAGTTTAAAGCAACACATTGAGGAGTTGTGAGAGGAGGTTCACTGAATGCATCTTGTTTGTTTCTGAGGTGCAACTAATACTTGGGTATAACTTAGTGCTTGAGTAGAATGGTAGGAAAACAAAAACCAGGGCTGAAAGTTGTTTAAGAGGTCATATCCAACTGTCTTCCTGAGGATGCATGATTCATCAGCTCACTCTGATTCCTTCTCTCTGAACTGCTTCAGGTTTTAAAAAAGTTTTTGCTGCTTCAGGAAACCAGACATTGGCTGATAGCAAACCTGCAGTAACACCACATATCAAGAGCTATTTCTGCCCCTTTGTTAGTGAAGTATTAACAGTATCTAGTATTTAACAGATTTCTCCGTGGATTATCAGGAAAAATTTTAAAACAAAACCTCTGTGGTTTTTGGACTAGAAACCATCAGGTTAGTGCCATGCATATCTAGGAATACCAGTAATGATCCTCAGGTGATGAGACTTGGAAACACAGTAAAACACGTTCTGTGCATTATCCTTGCCATTACTTTGAGCAAGTGTGGATCAGTATAAATTATTGATGTGAGCATCGGGAGCTCCCTCCCTTGGTGCAAGGCAATCTGTTAAAGATTTGCCATCATCTGGGTGAGTGGGAGATGCAGAGGGCAGAGGGTAGTATATTTTATAAGTCACAAAGCTTAAGAGCATTAGTCCTTATGTTTACATTTGGAAACAAACTCTTGATGTAATGTAATGTGAAAAACCAAACCAAAACAGAAGATGGAAACTTAAATTCACTAATGGCATGAATCAAAATAATGGAAAACAAGACAGAATAAACTATGGAGATCAAACTGGAGGAAAGAAACAGTCCTTTCAGGCAGAAGAGGACTTGGAACTGTAAAAGGATGGGCTGACCCATGCCTTCATTTGATTTATAATAAAACATGTCTGTCTGCCATAGCTTTGCTAAGAGGGAAGGCAAAAGTGAGGCAAGAAAGGAGAGTGAACAGAAAACTGTTATAATACACTTTTTCTTCCTTCACTGATTGGTGTCACTGTGCTTTGCCAAGACAGGCAGTCTAGCTTCTAGAGATAGGTAGTTCTCCCACTATAAATAAATGACAATAAATAAACTAGTAGTCTAACTGCTTCATATGCATTAATGCACTCAAATATTTATTTGGGAGGTGGGGTGTGTGTGTGTATGTGTGAGAGAGAGAGAGAGAGAGAGAGAGAGAGCATGCGAGAGACAGAGAGAGAGAGAGAGAGAGAGAGAAATCTTCCATCTGTTGGTTCACTACCCAAGTGATTGTAATGGACAGTGCTGGACCAGGCCGAAGCCAGGAGCCTGGAACTGCAACTGGGACTCACATATGGATTGCAGGGGTCCAAACACTTGGGCCATCTTCCACTGCATTCTCAGGCACATTAGCAGGGACATGGATTGGAAGTGGAGCAGCCGGGACTCATATGGGATGCCATTGTTGCAGGCGGTGGCTTAACCCATTGTGCCACAATGCTCGCATTTAATGTGCATGTCAAACCAGTGAGGTAGGTGCTGTATTAAACCCATTTTACATAGGGGAACTGATGCACAGTGAAGTTAAATGCCATACACAAGTTCAGGCAGTTAGCAAGTAAAAGAGCCAAGAATTAAATCCAGGCAATGGGGTTCTAGGCACTACACTGTTAATCATTGTGCTAAACAACTTCTGAAAGATTTAGTACCCTATTTTACTAGGTTTGGTCTGAATTTCACCTTCATCAGAATTTCCTAGAGTTCTCGTTAAAATGAAGATTCCTAGGCTAGGATATTATTTTTTTTTTAAATTGATTCTAAGAATTTTCATTTAACAACTCTCTTTGCACACTAAAGCTTGAAAACCTCTGATTTAGGGAGTGAAGGCAGGGGATAGAGAGAAAAGCCCTATGGTTTTTGAGGCCAGGAAGATGCATTGTTAAGCTCTCTAGATTTTGTGTGGATGATCATGTCATTTGTAAATTCACTTTTTTAAGGAAGATTTATTTTTATTTATTTGAAAGGCATAGTTACAGAGAGCAAAGGAGAGAGAGAGAGGTTGAGAGAGAGAGAGAGAGAGAGAGAGAAAGAATCCTTCATCCTCTTGTTCCTCCCCAAATGGTTGCAATGGCTGGGCCGGACCAGGATCCTAGAATTTCATCCAGGCCTCCCATGTTGATGGCAGGGATCCAAATAATCGGTCTATCTTCTGTTGCAGGGAGCCTGATTGGAAGAGGAGCAGCCAGGTCTCAAAATGGCACTCATAATCAATGTTGGGGGTTCAGATGGCAGCTTAACCCACTGTGCCCCAGTGGCCCACAAACACATTTACAGCTTCTTTTACAATCTGGATGCCTTTTTATTTCTTTTTCTTGCCTAATTACCCTGACTGCAATTCCCAATACAATGTAGAAGAGAAGCAATTAGGGCAATCTCATTTTTCCCCTAGTTCTCCAGGTTTTGAAGAGAAGAACTGAGTTGATTTTTAAAATATTGTGAATTCACTATTGAAGGTTGCAATTTGATATTTCATTTATATTCCTTTCCTAACTTGGATTCCATTAGGGGATACTTACACATCAGACAAATATATTTCTAATTCATTCACAAACTGTAAGCATAGTCTTTCCTTTGGGGCCCTAGGCATAGAGCTAGGCATATTTAGATTCTTATAAATCCCTAATGAATATGAATGAACATCTTCAGCTGTTGCCTTCCAAAATCAGGGTAGGGAGTAGATGTGTCAGTTGTCTCCCCTTGTGCAAATTTGTTGAACCTAAATGAAGGTCATTTTCAAATTACCCATATCTAAGTCCCAAATAACTGGTTCTGAGTCATCATATCCAGGGGCAATACTTTTTTTTTTTTTAAGTTCTTAGTTCATTTTAATCCTCTCTCTGGAGCCCTGCAGTATAGAAGCCAAGCTTTAGAGATAATCTCGTGTCTCCTGGATTCTATCAAGGTCCCCACAAACAGTGCTGTCACAGAAAGGAAAAAATAAAGGTTGTGGCTGCCTAAATTACCCTCTAACAAAATGATGCAAATCAACCATTAATGATGTCCATAGATTCCGTGGATCAGAAATTCAAACAAATCTTGCAGTGGATCACTTACTCTGAACCATGATGTCACATGGAAGACTTGAAGGCTGGGCTATGATTATCTCAAAGGCTCAGTACCTAGCAGGTGATGGTTGCTGGTTGTCAGCTGATACCTTAGCCAGTTCTGTTGGCCAGAACAATCTTGCCGCAGGTCCAGGGCTTCCTCAAAATATGGTGTCTTGTTTCCAAGGGCAAGATTCCCAGTGAGGCGGAAGCTATATTACCTTCTCTGTCCTAGCCAGGAGGTCATGCAGCATCACTTTTGTTGCATTCTAGGCCTTAGAAGCAAGTTACTAATGTAGACTATATTCAAACAAGGAGAATTAGGTTCCATCATTTGTGAGAAAAGTGTCAAAAAATTTGCAGACTCATTTTAAAACCAGTGCTGTGGAAAAATTAATGAAATAATAGTATCTAATTGATGCAGTGCTTATGCATCAGAACTTCTCATAAGTACTTTATGTAAATTACCCCAGTCCTCCCCAACCCTATGATACAGGAAGAATTATAATTTCTTACAATTATAATTGTAGATGTACAACTTGTCTAAAGTATAACTTACTAGAAAGTAATGGTCATGAGATTAAAACGCAGGCAGGCTGGTTTCAGAAATATTTGCCATTGAATATTGCACTAGAACTAAGGAGACACAAAATCTAGTCCAAAATGTAATCATCCCTTGGTGTCCACAGGAGACTGGTTCCAGAATCCCAATAGTTACCAAACTCTGTGGATGCTCAAGCACCTTATATAAAATGGCATAATATTTACGTATCACCTATGTACGTCCTACCTCAAATCATTTCTAGATGATATACAATATCTAATACAATGGTAATGCTGTTTACATAGATATTACACTGTGTTGTTTAGAAAATAATTTATAGGGGCTGGCAACGTAGTGCAGTGGGTTTGGTCACCACACGCAATGCCAGCATCTCGTATTGGAGCGCAGTTTGAATTTTGGCTGCTCTAGTTCTGATTCAGCTCCCTGCTTATGTGCCTGGGAAAACAGCAGAAGATGGCTCAGGTATTTGGGCCCTTGCCACTCACGTGGGAGACCTGGGTGGAATTCTAGGCTTCTGGCTTTTGCCTTGCCCAGTCTTGGCCTTTGAAGACATTTGGGAGTGAACCAATGGAAAGACGATTCTCTCTCTCTTTCTCTCTCTCGCTTTTTGTATGTGTGCATTTTTCCCTCTCTATATTACTCTGCCGTCAAATAAATACATCTTAAAAAAGAAAAAAAGAAAAAGTCTCTAGACATATTTTAAAAAATATCCATGTGTGTTGCTTGAGTTTGTGGGTGTGACACCCTGATAGAGAGGGTTGACTGTACTAACTTGGGAAGAAATCTGTTATGCTCCAAGTGCTTCCCATGCACAAATCCCCATTCCAGGGAAAGATTGCCACTTTATCTCTCGCTCCCATCCTGATGGAGCAGGGATGGACGCCTCTCTGAATAAAGCCATCATGTCTGATATCCTCGAGGTCAAGGGAGAGCTACTGAGCGACTGCTGAGTTATTGTGTCAACCCCAGATCTTCCTTCCCAGAATTTGAATCTAAGTGTGTTCAAGGGGGAGTAGCTGCTGGTCAAAGAACAAGAGGCATGAAACACACAAAAAGCTAAGCCAGAGGCCATCCATAGGAAGCAGAAGCCCTATAAAGCAAGATTTAAGAGCAGAGAGAAGGGAAGTAGAGGTATAAGTTCATGTTTCAAAAGCAGTCAGAGCAAAGGCAGAGGGTAGTTAGTGCCCACAACAGCAAAGGACTGGATTAGGCAGATACCCACACCTCAGAGGGATCGGCCTCAGTGCAGAAAGCAGCTTGGTTATAAATTTATCAGAGCTGGTCTTCAGTATTGTAGTGTTTAGTCTTCTATGAGGTCTGGTCATGTTACCATGGATGTCCTTCACTCTGTACTCCCTTAGAAGAGATCCTCATTTTCCAAGGCGACTGTGAGCTTTTATCTTTGTTTCGTTTATGACTTCAAATACCCTCCCCCACCAGCTGTGCTACCACTGAGGCAGGAAGCTCACCTCCCTTGTTTTACCTTGGTTTCCTTGGCCATAAATTGGGGTTTGGAGCAGACAAGGTCTGAGTTCACTTTCAGCTCCAGTGTTTATTATTTTGAACCTTTGGCATGAAGGACTTTGGTCACAGCAAATTTGTCTACTTTCTTCATTCCCAGCCCCTTCTCTAACCACAGAAGGTTTTAAACTTGAGACTTTGTCTTACAAGGTATCAGATTTTAATGCCAGCATGCAAATTAGATGTGTGGCATCCTGGCATCCTCCAAGTGTATGCCTTGACCCCATTTTCTCTCATTTCTCAAGAGGCCTTATTTGCAAGAGATGAAAGTAAACTGGGAATTTGCAGACATGCTGATGGGAACGGAGGTAAAATGTGGAAAGGCTTCTGGGTTTGGTGTGGTCAGAGGTGACTGTACCACTGTCCAGGAAGGAAATCAGGAAGGGGTGGTTTTACAGATACCACTTAAAATTCTGTTTCATCTAAGCAGCCATCACAGAACAGGTCAGCATTTGCATTTCAGAGACATGAAAAAAAGAAAAAGAATTGTAGACCTGGAAGGCCTCACAAGGACTCTGTTAATCTCTACCCCCACACTTTTTTTTCATTTACCCCTTCCCTACCTGAGCGTGGTGGTGTAGAAGACCACAGGCAGAGCTCCAGGCAGAACATTCGGAGACCTAGAAATTGTTTTGGCTCTGAGTCCAGCTAGCTATGTGATGGTGGGCAAAACCTGCTTGGGGTTCTCAGTTTTTCCACTGTATAGTAAAGATGATGTTGTCTGACTCTGTGCTTGTTTCCAGAATTCTGTACCAATTAGATATTGGGCGCTTTTGTTGCAGTTGCACAATCAATCCTTTGCACTTAGCCACATGCTCAGGGAGAGATACAAGTTAACTCTTTCAGGCTTTTGGAGAATTGTTTTATGTATCACAAGTGTATTGAACTAAATGGCATCCCTGTGTGGTACATTTAGAGAATGCAGTACCAGAAATGCACTGGTTGGTGTAAATGGCACCCCAGAGGCCTGAAAGTGTTCATGAGCATGCCTCTGGTAGGGCTGATTGGATACCAAGAATGAAATAAGATGCAAGAAAGATAGGGATAAAAAAGTATTTGCATTGGGGGAAATTTTATATTGCATTAGTAGCAACTGGATAGTGCTTTCCTCTCCCTCACTTCCCCCTCCCAATCATGCTCCCTTCCACCCCACTCTTTGGTTTTATGTTACTGACCAGACCAGGAACAACAACTTGAGCTGAGTGGGTGAAAAGATGTTTGAGTTCTTGGGGGGAAGAAAAATAGATCTTACTCTGAACTATCCCTTTGTATTTTAAGAGTTCGTTGGATGGAGGATTTTTTTCCCTCTTTTTTTTTCTCTCCTTTTATTTCATAGAAGCCTCATTAGTGATCTGAGGGTTCTGGTTGATTTATTTTGTGCCTTAGATCCAATGAGGAAGCAACCTTCAGTGAGTGTACTAAGAAACTTAAAATAACAGATAGCAAAACTCCACTGATTACCCATTAGCCAGAAGATAATGTCAAAATTCCTAAGCTTGAAATTCAAGAAACTTCCCTATCTGATTCTGACCTAAGTTGCTACCCTTAGATGGAAGTTTCCTAGGAGCAAAGACTGTCCACACTGTTCATTACAGCATTTTATGTCTGTTGTTTTGACCCTGAAGACATTGTGAGCCCAAGGGCAGGCTGATGTCCTCGTGTTTTTGAGAATATATCTGTTAATGTGATGGAACAGATGCAGTCTCTTTTTCTATGTCCCTCTGGGCTTTTTTCCTTTGTGTTCATTTTTTGTTCTCATTGTTCTATCACCTTTACTCCCTTAAATTGACTAAATGAAGGTCACTATGCAAAATATTTTCTTTTTAAATTTTTTCAAGGTTGTTATATAATTCTAATTACAGTATGTTCAAATATCTGGGTTAAAATATACAAAAATAACTGCATTTTTTTCATTAGTATATCTCAACATGTAGCATACTGCCTGACACATAGTTAGCATTCAATAAATATTTACAGAATGAATTAAGAAAGAATAATATTTCTGATGTTTGCCACTATTTTTCTTTCTTACAACAGGTAGTGGTTCAGCATGTAAATAAGTGAGTGTAGTCATAGTTGTGAATCCAGACTCATGTACTGTGTTTATGGTAGGAGCTGTGTCAAAGTAAGGAACACATGCTTCAGTTATAGTGGGTAGCTCCTGTTTGTTGCTGCCACATAGAAGTATTACACTGACTCTGCCAGATTTTTTATTTTCAGAAGAATCTGAAAACCCTTATTTGTACATGAAATCTTCAGATTTTCAAAAAATTGCTGAAAATTTTAGAAGCATACTATGTAATATCAAAGTAAATTGAAGTAGGGCCAGTGCTGTGGCGTAGCAGGTAAAGCCGCCAGCTGCAGTGCCAGCATCCCATATGGGCACCGGTTCGAGTCCCTGCTGTTCCACTTGTGATCCAGCTTTCTGCTGTGGCCTGGGAAAGCAGTAGAAGATGGCCCAAGTCCTTGGGCCCCTGTACCCACGTGGGAGACCTGGAAGAAGCTCCTGTCTCCTGGCTTCGGATCGGCACAGCTCTGGCCATTGCGGCCATTTGGGGAGTGAACCAGTGGATAGAAGACCTTGCTCTCTCTCTGCCGCTGCCTTTCTGTAACTCTGTGTTTCAAATAAAATGAATAAATATTTTTTAAAAAAGAAATTGAAGTAAACCTAAATAAATTGAAGGAGATACCATGGATTAGAAGACTTTATAACATAAAGGTTCTAATTGTCCCAAAGTTGACTTGTAGATTCAATATAATTTCCCTTTTGCATATAAGAAAATTAATGAGTCATCTGGAAATAGAAAGGATCAAGAATAGCTAGGAGATCTTGAAGAAAAAGAACACAGTTGGAAGACTTACATATTACCAGAAGTTAAGTGCTATATAGGTACAAAGATGGAAAAATAGAACAAAGAGCTAAAAAATACAAATTGGACTTAATGTTCACTTGATTTATGGCAAAGATGACATATTAAAAAGGGTAAAAGTACAAAGGGTAAAGAATAATCTTTGAATTTTTATTTACTTATTTTTATGTATTTGGAAGGCAGAGAGAGAGAGAGGGAGAGAGAGAGAGAGAGAGAGAGATGTAGCAGTCGTACATTTCTTCTCACTGCTTTATAGTATTACATTATATGAATACCATCATGTTGTTTTAAATATATTTCATGATTTGTGTCTTTGCCAGTTTGAGGCTATTGCAAATAAGTTTCCTTGAACACTCCTGTACATGTCTCTTGGCTCATATATGTGTAGGTTTGTAAGGGAAATTGAATTACTGGTTTATAGTATAGATGTATACACAGCTTTAATGGATACTACTAGTTTTCCAATTTAGTAGTACTGTTTATATTCCCACCAAAAATATCATCTGTATGATTGCTACATCTGCTAATTTATTCTCTAAATACCTGCAACAGCTGGGACTGGACCAGGCCAAAGCCTGAAGTTGGAAATTCAATCCAGGTCTCTCACACTGGTGGCAGTAATCAAATTACTTGTTCTGTCACCTCTGCCTCCCATGGTATGCATTAGCAGAAAACTGGAGTTGAGATTGGAGCTGGGACTTGAACCTAAGACCTCCAATTATGGAATATAGACATCCCAAGTAGTGTATTAACTGATATGCTAAATGCCTGCACAAGGATAATGTTTTATGTAAATGGTTCTGGGATAATTGAATCTTATGATATGGCACAATATAAATACTGATCTCTACCTATACAACATACAAAAATAAATTCCAAATGGATTGTAGATGAGATGTGAAAAACATAATAGCACTTAAGGAAGAGACCATGAAAGAATATCTTCTTGACTATGGGAGAGGCATGGTTTCTAAATAAGATACAACAAATACTAATCATGAATTAAAAGTAAGACCTTTTGCTCATTAAAAGATACAAATAGCAGAGGTGAAAGGGTTGACAATGTAAAATATATATTTAACAAATTATTCATGCAGAATGTGTGCTCTACATATCAGTAAGAAAAATACAACTTAATAGAAAAATGGGCTAAAAACTTGAACTTGATGAAAGAGACTATCTAAATGGCCAATAAATATCTAAATAAGTGGTTGTCTCTATGATAATTAGGGGAGTATACATTAAAATACAATGTGATACTTTTGGTGGGAATATAAACAGTACTACTAAATTGGAAAACTAGTAGTATTCATTAAAGCTGTGTATACATCTATACTATAAACCAGTAATTCAATTTCCCTTAAAAACCTACACATATATGAGCCAAGAGACATGTACAGGAGTGTTCAAGGAAACTTATTTGCAATAGCCTCAAACTAGTAGAGACACAAATCATGAAATATATTTAAAACAACATGATGGTATTCATATAATGTAATACTATAAAGCAGTGAGAAGAAATGTATGATTGCTACATGAAACTACGTGAATGAATTACACAAAAACAAAATATAGATCAAAAATAATATATGCCGCATGATTCTATTTATATAAAATTCAAAAACAAACAAAACTAACCATTGGAAACTTGTTATAGAAAATAGGATGATGATTACTTTTGGGAAATTCTGACTAGAAGAGTATATGAGAGGATTTATGGAGTGTTAATAGGTAAAGTTTTTTGATTTATGAGATGTTATGTGAGTGAAATTTGTGAAAATTCATTGGGGTGCACATACAGTATCTGCATTTTTTCTGGAAATGTTTTCTTTTAAAAAATAAGTCATGTAAAATGATCTTGTGCAGACTTTTGGGAAGCCAATGGGCCTACAATTTTTGCCATGTATCTTGAGTAATTTCTGATTTTTTTGGCATGTGAAAGAAAGTAAGTCTTTATTGCAAAGTACACAGCAAAGAGCTGGGAGCTATTGATTAATTTCCCTGGCTCCCTGAGGAGCTAGGGTTAAAAGTTTTTTTTTTTCCTAAAATGTATTTTTCAATATTTATCAATATAAAGAGAATGTATTTCATGTGTTTCCTAAGTACATATGTACTAAAAGTACTAATATGTACTAATAAGATAACCTTACTTCTGCTCCTTTCCTTCCCTCAGTTGTCCTCCTTCTTTCCTTTTTTCTTTAATTTTTGTAAAAACAAATTCAGTCCACTCTATAATCACAGGCTTAATGCACCACTAGCCATAATATTCAACAAGTAAAAAGTATAAAGACCACAGTTCCACAGTATAAAAAAGGGCTAAAAGCAACAATCAAGTCACAAGATACTGTTTTGTTCCCATTCATTTTTTGGATTCTGTATTAACTACTACATATTGGAGAAAACATATGATATTTGTCTTTTGGAGGCTGACTTATTTAACTAAGCATAGTGGTTTTCAGATGCATCCATTTTGTTTTAAATGACAGGATTTCATTCTTTTTTATGGCTGGGTAGTATTCAGTGGAATATATATATACCATATTTCTTATATCCAATCATCAATTGATAGACATCTGGATTGACTCCATATCTTAGCTGTTGTGAATAGTGCTTCAATAAACATGGAGGTACAATTAACTCTTTCATATCCTGCTTTCATTTCCACTGGGTAAATTCCAAAGAGTGGGATGACTGGGTCATATGGTAGATCTATTTTCAGATTTCTCTGTACTGTTTTTCATAATGGTCACACTAGTTTACATTTCCACCAACAGTGTATTAGGGTACTTTTTCCCCCTACATCCTCACCAGAATTTATTATTTTTTGTTTGTTGGATAATAACAATTCTAATTGGGGTGAGACGAAACTTCACTGTGGTTTTTGTTTACATTTCCCTGATGGCTAGTGATCCGGAGCACTTTTTCATAAATGTCTGTTGGCCATTTGTATTTCATCCTTTGAAAAATACCTGTTCATGTTCTTTGCCCATTTTTTTTTTTTTTTTTTTTTTTGGACAGGTAGAGTTATAGGCAGTGAGAGAGAGAGAGACAGAGAGGAAGGTCTTCCTTCCGTTGGTTCACTCCCCAAATGGCTGCTACGGACTGTGCTGCGCCGATCCGAAGCCAGGGGTCAGGTGCTTCTTGGAGCCCAAGCACTTGGGCCATCCTCCACTGCCCTCCTGGGCCACAGCAGAGATTTGGACTGGAAGAGGAGCAACCGGGACTAGAACCGGTGCCCATATGGGATGCTGGTGCCGCAGGTGGAGGATTAACCAAGTGAGCCACGGCGCTGGCCCCTCTTTGCCCATTCTTAACTGGATTATTTGTTTTGTTGTTGTTGAGTTTCTTGAGCTATTTATAGATTCTGGTTATTAATTCTTTAGCAGTTGCATAGTTTGCCAAATATTTTCTCCCATCCTGTTGGTTGCCTCTTCACTTTATTCAGTGTCTCCTTCGCAAATGCAAAAGCTTCTTAACTTGATGCAATCCCATTTGTCTATTTCTGATTGTTTTGATTTCTTCGCCATTCATGTACTCCACTATTTCTGTCCTTAGGCTTGTGCCTTTACTGTTTGTGTCAGGAATTCTCTCTCCTTTCTGCCATTCAACATCTTTGGCCACAGTGGGCTCTGTCTCTAGCTTTTTTGTTTGTTTGTTTGTTTGTTTTATTTATTTGAAAGGCAGAGAGAGAAAGAGAGAGAGAGAGAGAGAGATCTTCCATCCTCTGATTCACTCCCCAGGTAGCCACAACAACCAAGGCTGGGCCAGATGGATGTCAGGAGCCAGGAGCTTCTTCTGGTTCTCCCACGTGGGTGGCAGGGTCCCAAGGACTTGGGCCATCTTCTGTTAATTTCCCAGGTGCATTAGCAGGGAGCTGGGTTGGAAGTGGAGCAGCCAGGTCTTGAACCGGTGTCCATATGGGATGCTGGCACTTCACGTGGTGGCTTAACCCCATATGCTGTGATGCTGGACCCTCTTCAGCATTTTTGACCTGTATTGCTCATCTGGATCATGATTTATTTTTGCTTTAAAAGACAAAAATATGAACAATGTAGGTTTTTGTCATAAAGTCAAATGCGTTACTTCTAACAGAACTTTGCATTGATCATTTTTTAGTCCTTTAGTAATAAGTTCTTTCATGAAATGAAGAGATTAATTAATGGAGATAATATAGTGGTTAAGGATTTTAGGTTTCAAACTGTGTATGTTCTAATTCCCCAGGCTGCTGGCATGATTGACTGGTGTGGGGCTCAATGTCCTTACCTGAAAAATAAAAATGATATGGGAATGATAACAGAATATGAATACATATTTCAAACATCATAGGGTTGCTATAAATTCTAAATGAAAAAAAAAATAAGATCATGTGTGGCACTTGGAGTACACTTCACAAACATTTAGCTAAATGAAAGAACAACTTCTACTTTTAAGTTGTAAAAACTTCTCTATTGTCAGTTCTTATTTCCTTTCCCAGAAAAGTGATTTGTCCATGAAATCCAAAAGATTCAGAACTATTTACCTGGATTGAATGTTCTCTGAAAACGTGGTCTGTGCGCTCTTGCTTTCTCTTTCTCTCTCTCTCTCTATATATATATATACACACACATACATATATATATATATACACACACATATATATATTATCCATAAACCATATAATATTATGTGTTAAATATATTGATAAAGCATTTGTTTCTTTTAGTGTTCCAGTTTCTTCTAAGCCTGTTGATATACCTCTGTGGTCATATGCAATGTATCTATTGTGAAATTCATATTCTATTTATATATGTATTTACTTAATAGCATTTACTAAGTGACATTTGAATATCAGACTTCTCAAAATTCAAAACTTTCAGTGTAAATTCTCTCTCTTTTCAAGATACTTTCTTAATAAAGAATTAAGAATAAAGCTATAAAAATAACAAAAAATTGCACACTAGGGAAAAATCCCCCCTGAGGCTCAGACAGTCTGTTGTCTTGTGCTATAATTTACCTAGGGATAAGAAGATCTTACAAAACACACAATACAGGATAGACATCAAACACTCAGTAAATATTTGTGTTGAGTTTAATTAGCAGTGATCTTCATTACACTAAAGTGATTGTTTTTTAAACATCTCTGTCACTCACAATTGGCTGAGGTGAAAGAGGGAGCAGACATGTCTACAAGATAAGCATTGTGGCTTTGAGGCAACAGCAACTGGCTGAGAAAGGTACTTCACCAACCTTCAGACTGCTCTAGATTAAATGTGAAGGAGCAGCATCAGGGAAGAGGGGAGAAGGGAATCAGGGTCATAAGTACAGAAGAGTTCATTGAAGAGAGGGCATTGCCTTCCCCTTTTCCACCCTAATAATCACTTTTTTTTAAAGCTCTTGCATTCTATATATGCCTATATCCAAAACTCCTTTGGACTACACTTTTTCAAGGCTAAAATGAAGAAGTAAACTGTGTTTCCTTAACAGATTTCAGTTTAAGCAATTATATTAACCAAGTGTGAGTTAATGAGCAAATTGGAAATTTATTATGAGTTAAACAAATGGAAGATTCTTGGAGATAAATTTTATTTTGAATCAAGGAGCATTTTCTTGAAAATTTCTATTGTATGAAATTTAAATTTCCTGAGTGAGATGGTGAAGAGGAAGTGTGGGGAAAATAGAGACTGTTTTGGAGATTTTATTAGGGTGGCAGAGAAGCGCAGGTGCATCACATAATTATTCCATCTATTCTGAATTTCATTGCCAAATAAGGACAGTTGGTATTTCTAAGGTGTCCACTTGACTGACAGTTCACAAAAACTTAAGCACTGAGGCATGAGGTATGATAGGGCCATTGTTCATATTCCCAAAATTTAAACAAGTTCTAAAATTCAAGGGAAGTGACAAAATTGTTATTAAGGAGGTACAAATCAGCTGGCACTGCGGCTCACTAGGCTAATCCTCTGCCTGCGGTGCTGGCACCCAGGGTTCTAGTCCTAGTTGGGGTGCCGGATTCTGTCCCGGTTGCCCCTCTTACAGGCCAGCTCTCTGCTGTGGTCCAGGAAGGCAGTGGAGGATGACCCAAGTGCTTGGGCCCTGCACCCGCATGGGAGACCAGGAGGAGGCACCTGGCTCCTGGCTTCGGATCAGTGCAGCGTGCCGGCCGTAGTGGCCATTTGTGGGGTGAACCAGCTGAAGGAAGACCTTTCTCTGTCTCTCTCTCACTAACTCTGCCTGTCAAAAAGCAAACAAACAAAAAGAAAAACAAAAGGAGGTACAAATCCCCCCCCCCAAAATCATCAATGTCTATTGTTGCAGGCATCAGCATTACTTTTGTACCTTCTCCCCATGTGCAACATTAAGCACAGAATAAACACTTCATAAATAAAAAAAAAATCATCATCAAGGCTCTTCAGCTGACCTTCAACCTCAGGATCTGGACCATGTGTTAGAACCAGCATCATTCTCTCTAGGAGGGGTGTGGAACATTTTTTCTGCCAAAGGCCACTGGGGTATTTATTTATTTATTTTTAAAGATTTATTTTATTTATTTGAAAGAGTTACAGTGAGAGGTAGAGACACACACACACACACAGATTGAGAGAGAGAGAGAGAGAGAGGTCTTCCATCTGCTGGTTCACTCCCCAGATGGCTGCAATGGCTGGAGCTAAACCGATCCGAAGCCAGGAGCCAGGAGCTTCCTCCAGGTCTCCCACTTGGGTGGAGGGGCCCAAGGACTTGGGCCATCTTCCACTGCTATCTCAGGCCATTGCAGAGAGCTGGAACAGAAGAGGAGCAGCCAGGACTAGAACCGGCGCCCATATGGGATGCCGGTGCTTCAGGCCAGGGCATTAACCTGCTTCGCCACAGCGCCGGCCCCCATTGGGGTATTCATAACATCATTCACAGGCCATACAAAATTATCAACTTAAAAATTAGCCTGTTGTAGATTTACTGAATTTCGAGTGCCACTTGTGATTGCCTTGGCAGGACTAGACCAAATGGTTTTGTGGGTCTTATATGGCTCAAAGCCCAGACATTCCCCATCCCTGAATCTTTGCCTACCTTGTTTTAAAAATAAGGAAGTAGAAAAAGTCAACTATGGCAACTTCAGTAGTGACTTACTATCAGTTCTGCATCCTATGAAGAGGGTGTAGTGCTCCTCTGTATCTGAATTTACCCTGTTAATATGGTGCATATTTGTGGTTTACAATGCATGGATTTTTTTCAAAGACTTATTTATTTATTTGAAAGGCAGAGTTACAGAGAAGCAGAGGTAGAGAGAGAGAGGTCTTCCATCCACTGATTCACTCCCTAAATGGCCGCAATGGCTTGAGCTGGGCCCATCAGAAGCCAGGAGTCAGGAGCCAGGAGCTTCTTCTGGGTCTCCCACATGGGTGCAGGGGCCCAAGGACTTAGGCTAGCCTCTTAATGCATGGATTTTAGTCAGACGCATTTTTATTAACGTTTCTTACTTATCCCTCATGGACTAATCATTTCTTTAAAGTCCCACCTGTTTTTTTTAAAATTAAGATTTATTTATTTATTTGAAAGTCAAGGTTAGAGAGAGAGAGAGGGACAGAAAGAAAGAGATCTGTCATCAGTTGATTCACTCTCCAGATGTCCACAATGACCAGGGCTCAGGCCAAAGCCAGGAGCCAGGAGCTTCTGGGTCTCCCACATGGTTGACAGGGGCCTAAACACGTGGGCCATTTTCTGCTGCCATTAGCAGGGAGCTGGATCAGAAGTGGAGCAGCCAGGACACAAACCTGCGGTCATACGGGATGCCAGCATTGCAGATGGTGGCTTTACCTGCTATGCACAATGCCAGCTCTGGAAATTAAATTTCAGTATGACGTTGGGAGTAGTGAGCACCACCCTTCTTGTCACTTCTTCTTGAATGTGTCTTGGAACTGAAAGAGCTGCAGATTGGGCACTGAGGTGTATCTGCTGCCCAGTCTCTCCCTTCCATGGTTGTTCTTCATTTTGCAACCTTCAGAGAATAAGAGAACTTATATTTAGAACTATGTTGTTTTTTTGCTGTATTTGATGTAGGCAGACAGAGAGGATAAAATTGATTAGATTTGTGTGCTAGAAGACCACACCCTTTGTGTGACCTCATGCCCCTACCTGACCATGCCTGGGCAGCCACCTGCCAATCAGACTATGTAACCACTCCACTTTGGGAGTGAATAAAAGACCCAGAGCACTGTGGGCTATCCATTGTTGTGCACCCTTGTTGTCTTGTTGTCCTGTACCTTTGGGGCACAAGGCCTTATGGCCACTGCCCTGCCTCTGCTTTCCTGCCTGCACACTTGTTCCCCTTTCTCCTGACCTTTCTCTGTCTGATATGGACCCAACTTAGCCTCTAGACTTCTTTCTCCCCTAATTAAAGCCCTCAGTTTCCTGTGCATTTCTCTCACTGAATAAAATCCTTAAAAACTTACCATGTTGTCTGGCCTATTTGAGCCAGTATTCAGAATTCTCTGAATAAATGGCAAGAACCCACAGGATTATTGACATTGAAATTATTAATAAAGCAGGTCAATATCTTACTGAAAGATGAAATTTTTTCTTTAAACTAACCAGCATAAGGCTTCCAATTGTGGTTTTGTGTTCATCAAGTGCACACATCCATAAATTATTATTGTTCATGCACATCTGAAAGGTACTTACTTTCAGAATGAGCAATTGCTAGCTGGTTGTCATGTTAATGGCCATAAGTAATGTTCTGTTGCAATCCATGTTAGGCGGTTTACAATGCAGATATTTCTTTAAGAGCCATTCTCCCCTGTTTTAGGTTTCTGTTCTCACGCTGATCTTATGGATGTCCAGGGTTCTGGCTTTGTGTTTATCCACTGCTGATTTTGTGGTTCCGTTTAATCAGTTGTTTGTTTTAGAGCTATCTTTGATCTAGATACAAATATTCAGTACCTTTGAGGATTCTAGCCTGTATTTATTTAACATTTTAGCTTGCTTGCAGAAAGTGTTCATTTTCTACCCAATACTAGATGAGAAGGCATTGCATCTCTACAGCACTTAGTTGTAAATAGTTGTGTATGTGTTCAAAGTATTTGAGGGGTGGGTATTTAGTTCTTCAGTTAAGTCTCTTGGAATGTCCATATCTCATATTGGAGTTCCTGGGTTTGACTCCATGCTCTGCTTCCTATTCTAACTTTGTGCTAATGTGTAACCTGAGAGCCAGCAGGTGATGGCTCAAGAATTTGGGTCCCTGTCACCTCCATGGAGACCTGGATTCAGTTTCTGGATTCTGGCTGCAGCCTGGCTCAGCCCTGGCTGTTGTGGAAATTTAGCTATCAAATTGACAGGTGGAAGATCTCTCTCTTTCTTTTTCAAATAAAATGAGCATGAATAAATAAATAAATAAATAAAAATGCAATATTGAGACTACAGGAACTTTTGATGTTAGATACTAACAATAAATAACTTGCAAGTCTATTTTGTTAAGTGACATTGTGGTTATTGCATGTTTAAATTATTTTGATAAATAATAAATAATGACAGTATAAATCAGTTATGTGGTATTAATACACATACACATACATACATCTATCTCTTTATTATAAATAAAAACATGACACTCTAGAAGATCAGCATTAACTGGTTAATGTATTCCATAGATTATAAAGAAATTAAACTTTTACTAAATGCTTTAATTTGTGATTCACTTGGAGCTGAGAGGCTTTGATTTCTGACCCAGATACTTCAAGTAGCTTGCTTCTGGGAAAAATAATAGGTAGTTAGACAACAACAGGAAGAAAAACTCATGGCCTAATTAAAATCTCTAACATGTTTCATTTTCATATCCATGTCTTGAAATTGTATCACTAGGTTAATAAAATAGTTTTCTGGGTTAAATCAGAATTTAATTGCATAGCAAAGAAGTATCTGGTTATAAATTTATTGTGTTTCATTTTGGTCATGATGTATGTGGAATCTTCAAAATGTTCATGGAAAATGCCGGTTACAAAAAAATCTATGCATGGACTTTAATATTTTGGTAACAAAATAAACTTATCTTTTAATTTTGTTTCTCCCTGAACTTTTTTTTAATAGAAAGCTTTTATTTAATAAATATAAATTTCATATGTACAACTTTTGGATTATAGCAGTTCTTCCCCCCATACAGTCCTCCCACCCCCAAACCATCCCAACTCCTATTCCCTCTCCCATCTCATTCTTCATTAAGATTCATTTTTAATTATCTTTATATACAGAAGATCAACTCTATACTAAGTAAAGATTTCAACAGTTTGCACCCACGCAGACACACAAAGACTAGTTGAAGACTAGTTGTATCATTAATTCTCATTGTACAACACATTAAGGACAGAAGTCCTACATGGCGAGCAAGTGCACAGTGACTCCTGTTGTTGATTTAACAATTGACACTCTTAAGTGTGACATCAGTAATCACACAAGGCTCTTGTCATGAGCTGCCAAGGCTGTGGAAGCCTCTTGAGTTCACAAACTCCGACCTTATTTAGATAAGGCAATAATCAAAGTAGAAGTTCTCTCCTCCCTTCAGAGAAAGGTACCTCCTTCTTTGATGGCTCCTTCTTTCCACTGGAATCTCACTCACAGAGATCTTTCATTTAGGTCATTTTTTGCCACAGTGTCTTGGCTTTCCATGCCTCCAAAACTCTCATGGGCTTTTTAGCCAGATCCGAATGCCTTAAGGGCTGATTCTGAGGCCAGAGTCCATGAACTTTTTGAAGCCCGTTTATATGTGATTCTGTTGCATCTCTAGGGAGTGGGTATCCAAAGCTTTCAGTCCCTAGTTAGTGTAGCTCAGGAAGCACAGTTTATAGCCAATCTCATCTTTTTTCTAAATTAAAAAGTGAATTTTTTCTTTACTTGTACATTTCTCTCAGAGGATATTAATAAGGATCCAAGTTATTTTCACCTTGCTCCCCAATTCTTTCACATTTTATTATCCACAATTAACTGCCCCTTATGGCCTTCCCATCTGCTCCTCCCCAAACCCAATTTCTCTCTAGCCTCAGTGCTGTTCACACTGTATCTTCCCTCCTCTGTCTCTCACAACTCCTAGTAAGTTATCTTTACCTCTTTGTTTCATGTCAGTTTGAGAGATGGGATGGTAGAAGCGAATGGGCTTTGTAATTTCAGCATGATGACCTTGGGGGGATTATGTGAAAATTTCTACTTTAATCATTTTTTGTTTTACTGCAAATTGTATTGAAGAATTTTGAAACTGGCCTGCTTAAATAGTATTGATATTGGTATAAAACTTCTTTTTTTTTTTTTGACAGGCAGAGTGGACAGTGAGAGAGAGAGAGACAGAGAGAAAGGTCTTCCTTTGCCGTTGGTTCACCCCTCAATGGCTGCTGTGGCCTGTGCACTGTGGCCGGCGCATTGCGCTGATCTGAAGCCAGGAGCCAGGTGCTTTTCCTGGTCTCCCATGGGGTGCAGGGCCCAAGCACCTGGGCCATCCTCCACTGCACTCCCTGGCCACAGCAGAGAACTGGCCTGGAAGAGGGGCAACTAGGACAGAATCCAGCGCCCCGACTGGGACTAGAACCCAGTGTGCCGGTGCTGCAGGTGGAGGATTAGCCTAGTGAGCCGCGGCTCCGGCTAAGTATAAAACTTCTCAACCAAATGTTCTGGAGAGGATAAAGTTGGATGTTTTATCACTAACCTCTTGTTCCTGGAAGTGATGTTCCTACTATCACACCACTCCACTCTGTACCCATTGGAATAATAAGGCTGTTCAGGCTTTGTCTCCACATTTTTTCAGCCTTTAAGAATGGTGACAGAAGGATTTATCAGCGCCAGTTAGGGTGGTGTTAAGCTTTCAAACTGCTTCACGATTTGGCACCAGTTTCTGTCTCCTGCTTATCCTAATCATGTGCTACATCCCCAGTTCATTATTTATATCTCTATTAAATAAAGAAACTTACATTGAATTATGAATATGTGTGTACACACACTGTCTGCCTTAATGAGTGAGAAACTCTATAATGCCATACACACAACACAGCTGAATAAATGACTGTTGGGTTGACTTGAACTGCTTGCTGTGTTATAGCCTCTCAGACTTCAGCTACGTTCATGTTGTAATTTTGATTGATGGACAGTAGGGTAGTTTAACTTGATAAGTATTTTTGAACCAGAGATGGAGTAGCAATGGTGCTAGCATCATCGAAACTTGGGAGTCTTCTCTCTGTTAAATTCAGCAAAATTTCCTGAACAAAGATGATATAAGAACCCCAAGAAAATACAATGGCTGAAATGAATTTAACAATGACTCAGCCTTCATCTTTGAGAATCTTGTCTTTGTGCAATTTATATGGAATATGAAATGAAACTGAGAAAATCCCTTATTTGCTGGTCTACTAACATCTATGTGATATTAATGTGTGTGTGTATTTTGGGTGTTTTCTACTCTTGGTCACTATTTAGTATTTTATACGCAGTATTTCTTGATTATTTTCTAGGAATTACCATAAAATTGATAAATGAGATGTCTAACTGGAACACTTATTTGGCATAGCAGTTAAGATGCCACATGGGATGCCTATATCCCATATCAGAGTGCCTGGATTTGAGTCTGGGCTCCTCTGCTAATGCATAACCTGGGAGGTAGTGGTGATGGGTCAAACTGTTAGGTCTCAGCCACTAACATGGGAGACTTGGATTGAGTTCTGGATTTTTGCTTCAGCCTGGTCTAGCCCCAGCTGTTATGGGCATTTGGAGAATTACCCAGTGCATGTGAGATCCAGATGTTTCTCCAATAAAATACCAAAAAAATACATAAAATAAAAGTATATAGTTAATGGAGAAAAGCATAAAATGTAATCATTTTTTAGATTCTTATGGCTGAAGAAAACCAAAGAAGTCACTCAAATGATAAACTGAATTGCATCCAACAACTACTGGTGAGACATTAGTCTCAGTATGCTGGTAACTGACAGACTGAGATCCATCTTGGGAGGACTGTTGCTTTTTCCGTTTTTTTGGCCCAACTTCTTTTAGTTTGATATTTCCCCTTTGACCAAAATTCTTGTATCCTGAAAGATTGTCCAACAATTTTCTAAGCTGTGTTCCATGAACTAATATGGTTGAACCTGTGTTCAACCTTGATAGAAGCTCTGAGCTTCAAGGTATCAATTTTTTTATAATTGATATACCAATTATTTAATTTTTTAAAATTTTATTTATTGTATAAAAATTTTATGTATTTTGTGTATATAGATTTAGGAACATAGTGATATTTCCCATCCTACCCTCCCTCTTGCCCACTCTTCTACACTTCTTCCTCCCTCCTCTTCTATCCCCACTCATTTTTTACAATGATCTACTTTGTTTACTTTATAGTCATAAAATTAACCCTACACTAAATAATGAATAAAACAATTAGCATGAAGAAAACACTGTTCAACTGAAGAGACAAGAGTACAAAAATTCATGAAAGCTCAAAATGTCAATTCCACTCATTTTTGGTACTTATTAGTTACCACAGATCAGGAAAAACGTATGGTATTTGTCTTTTTGGGACTGGCTTATTTCACTAAGAATAATTGTTTTTAGTTGCATCCATTTTGTTGCAAAAGAATTTCATTTGTTTTTATGGTTGAGTAATACATAGTGTATATATATCATAATTTCCTGGTCCATTTATCAGCTGATGGATAGCTATGCTGATTCCATATCTTATCTGTTATGATTTGAGCTGCAATAAACATGGAGGGGTACAGATAATTCTTCCATATGCTGATGCATTTTGTTTGGGAAATTCCTAGGTGTGGGATTGCTGGGTCATATGGTATATCTATTTTTAGCTTTCTGAGGTACTCCATACTGTCTTCCACAATGGCCGTACTAGTTTACATTCCTACCAGCAGTGGAATAGGGTATCTTTTTTCCCACATCCTCACCAGCATTTATTGTTTGTTGATTTCTATATGTGGGCCATTATAACAGGAATGAGATGAAAGCTCATGTTTTTGATTTGCATTTCCCTGATGACTAGTGATCCTGAATATTTTTCATGTGTCTGTTGGCCATTTGAATTTCCTCTTTTGGAAAATGCCTATTCAAGTCCTTTGCCCATTTCTTAACTGCATTGTTTGTTTTGTTGTTGTTGGGTTTCTTGAGCTCTTTATAGGTTCTGCATATCAATCCTTTATCAGTTTTATAGTTTACAAATATTTTCTCCCATTCCATTCATCAGGGATATTGGTCTATTTTTCTCTTACTCTGTTGTGTCTTTTTCTAGTTTAGGAATTAAGGTAATATTGGCCTCATAGAAGGAGTTTGGGAGGATTCTCTCCCTTTCAATTGTTTTGAATAGCTTGAGAAGAATTGGAATTGGTTCTTTAAATGCCTGGTAGAATTCAGCAGTGAAGCCATCTGATCCTGGGCTTTTGTTTGTTAGGAGGGTCTTAATTACTAATTAAATCTCTTTCTTGGTTATCTTCTGTTAAGGTTTTCTGTCTTTGTGATTCAGTTTAGTAGACTGTATATGTCTGGGAATCTATCCATTTCTTCTAAATTTTCCAATTGGTTGGCATATAGCTTTTTGTAGTAATTCCTGATGATTCTATTTATTTCTGTGGTATCTGTTATTACATTTTCTTTTTCATCTTTGATCTTATTAATTTGGGTCTCTCCCTCTTTTTTGCTTAGTTGGGTCAATGGTGTATCAATTCTGTTTATTTTTTCACAAAACCTACTCATTTCATTGATCTTTTGTATTTGTTTTCAATTTTATTTATTTGTTCTCTAATTTTAATTAATTCTTTTTTCCTACTAATTTGGGGTTTGGTTTATTGTTGTTTTTCTAGGTCCTTGAGATGCATTGATAGCTAATCTATTTGGTGCATTTCCAATTCTTGATGTAGGCATCAATTGCTGTAAACTTTCCTCTTAACATTGCTTTTGCTATAGCCCATAAGTTTTGATACGTTGCATTGCCATCTTATTCATTTCCAGAAATTTTTGATTTCTCTTTTGATTTCTTCTATGACCTACTGTTTATTCTAGAGCATATTCCTCTGTTTCCAAGTATTTGCATTTTTTTTTAGATATTCTTGAGCTATTAATTTTGAGCATCATTCTCAGAAAAGATTCATGGTATGATTTCAGTTGTTTTGAATTTGTTGAGACTTGCTTTATGGCCTAGCATATGGTTTATCCTAGAGGAAGCTCCATGAACTGATGAAAAGAATGTGTATTCTTCAATTGTGAGATCAAAAGTTCTGTAGATATCAGTTAGGTCCATTCAGTCCATAGTGTTGATTAACTCTGCTGTTTCTTTGTTGATTTTCTGTCTAGTTGATCTGTCCATTGATGAAAGTGGGGTGTTAAGGTCCCCATTACTATTGTATTGGAGTCTGTATCTCCCTTTAGACACACTAACATATGTTTTAATTATCCAGGTTCTCTAGCATTGGGTGGATATACATTTATTATAGTCACATCTTACTGTTGCATTGAACCTTAATTGTTACATAGTTCCCCCTCTTTGTCTCTTTTAACAGTTTCTGTGTTAAAGTCTTTTATGTTTGATATTAGGATGGCTACACCTGCTCATTTTTTCTTTGCATTAGCCTGGAATGTCTTTTATTATCCTTTCACTTTCAGTCTACATGTATCTTTGTTGGTTAGATGTGTTTCTTGTAGGCAGAAAATAGATGGGTCTTTTTTTAATCCATTCTGCCAGTCTGTATCTTTTAATAGGATAATTTAGGCCATTTACATTCAGTTTTACTATTGAGAAGTGATGTCTTGACCCTGCCATTTTTCTTTAAATATTCCTGTTGTTTGCTTCAGATTTCTTTGTACTTTTATTCAGAGATTTTCTGCCTTCACATTTTTTTCATAGAGATGACTACCTTTCTGTGTGTAGTGCATCCTTATGCATCTATTCAATCTATTTTATAGAAACACAGGAAATTGAAACTGGAAAGAACTTCATGGAAGTATTAGTAATAGGAAGAGTACAAGTGATATTAATAACAGCAGTGAGAGTAGTGCAGTGTTTGTAGTGGGGGGGTTGTAGATCGTAGTAAAATGGAGCAAAAATCAAGTGTTGGAGCCCTAAGTTCCAGTACCTCAGAGTATAACTATATGTGAAGATCAGGCCTTAAAAATGATGAAGTTAAAATGAGGCTGTTATCATGGGATATATTTCAATTTAGTGTGCTTATATAAAGAGGACATTTGAACACAAAGTACCAAGGATACAAGTGCCCAGAAGAAAGACCACTAGTGATGGTTAATTTTATATGTCAGTTTGGGTTGGCCATAGTGCTTAGATATTTGGTCAAACACTATGGGTGTTTCTGTAAGAATATCTTCAGATGAGATTTATATCTAAATAGGATTTCCCAAAAAAGAATTTCCCAAGAAAGAAGATTTTGAGTAAAGCTCCATAATGTGGTTGGATTGATCCAATCATTGGAAGACCTGATTGAACAGAAGGCAAGGCTGACCTCCTGCAAGTGAGAGGGAGTCCAGCCAGCCACCTGCCTTTGGACTTCATCAACAGCATCAGCTTTTCCTGGTTCTGTAGCCTACTCAAACCACAACTCTTCCCGGAGTCTCTAGCCTACTAGCCTCCACAATCATATTTGGGACTTAGCTGGCCTCCACAATCTTATGAGTCAACTCCTTAAAGCAAACTTCTTTGTGTGTGTGTGTATAAATATATGTATATTTATTATCAGATATTTGAAAAATAATAATTTTTTTCTTTTATTTGAAAGGCAGAGTGATAGAAGAAGAGAAGAGATAGAAAGAAAAAGATCTTCCATCCCCTGGTTTATTCTTGAATTGGCCATGATGGTTGGCATGATAGACTTTCCAGGCTGAAACTAGGAGCCAGGAGCTCCACACTGGTCTCCAATGTGGGTGACACTGTCCCAAGTACTTGGCCCATTTTCTTCTGCTTTCCTTGGCGCAATACCAGGGAGCCATATTGAAAACATAGTAGCCAGGACTCAGCATGCCTCAATGCTGGACCCATGCTTACCCTACTGGGTATGTTTATTTGGAAAAGAAGTACACAGTGAGAAAGGAGTCATCTGCAAGCCAAAGAAAAGGGAAAAGAAATGAAACCTGCCAATACCTTGATCTTAGATTTCCAGACTTCAAAGTTTTGATAGAATAAATTGCTATTGTTTAAGCCACCTAGTCTGTGGTATTTGTTTTGGCAGCTCTAACAAATAAAAATGCATGGTGTGATTGTATGATGGTAGTATAGTGGTTACAGTTGGTAGTGCCATAGTAGAAGTGTAATAAGATAGTGTTAACATAATAAGGTAGTATAACTGAGGTAAGAATTTTGTAGAAGTAGTAAAGTAGTAATGGAAGTATAGCATGTTGATAGTGATGTTAAAAGGTAGAAGTGGTATAGTAAGGTAGTGGTAGATGTGTGGTAAGAATGTTAGAAATTTGGATCAGTGATAAGGTGGCATGGTAGTAGTGCCATAAAATAGTAACGTAAGTGTAGTAAGAGTAGTAGAAATATATTTAAGGTAGTATTAGTGTAGTATGGTAGTGTTAGTGTGACTAAGTAGAACTAGTAGAGAATTAGGACAGTGATAGAAGTATAGTAAGGTGGTAATAATGAGTAAGGAGCAGTGATATGGAGAGAGTAGGAGTAGGAAAGGTAGTTATATTGCTAACTTTGAGCCTGCACTAAGAACTGAATGTAAATTTATTTTGCTTAACTTCCAGAATAATAGAAATGTACTATGTACTTACTTATGTAATGAATTTCTTATGATGGAGTTGCATGCTGATAAACACATTGTAAGCTGAAAATACCGTAAGTGGAAATGCATTTATTATACCTAACCTGCTGAACCTTGCACTTTGCCCAGCCTATGTTAAATGTGCTCAGAACACTTCTATTAGTCTGCAGCCATACAAAAATCACCTAATACAAAGCACATTTTATAACAAACTATTGAATATTTCATGTAATTTGTTGTGGGAGGGAAGTTATAGGGGGTAAGCCATTGTAATCCATAAACTGTACTTTGGAAATTTATATTTATTAAATAAAAGTAAAAAAAAATAATATACTGAGGCCAGCGCCACAGCTCACTAGGCCAATCCTCCACCTGCAGTGCCGGCACACCGGGTTCTAGTCCCAGTTGGGGCACTGGATTCTGTCCCGCTTGCTACTCTTCCAGTCCAGCTCTCTGCTGTGGCCCGGGAGTGCAGTGGAGGATGGCTCAGTTGCTTGGGCCCTGTACTCACATGGGAGACCAGGAGGAAGCACCTGGCTCCTGGCTTCGGATCAGCACAGCGTACCGGCCACAACGTGCTGGCCATAGTGGCCACTTTGGGGGTGAACCAATGGAAAAAGGAAGACCTTTCTCTCTGTCTTTATCTCTCTTTCACTAACTCTCCTGTCAAAAAATAAAAAAAAATAGTATACTTAAAAAGAAAAAAACAGAACGGTTATATGAGTATACTTCACACCACTGAAAAGTCAAAAATTTGTTAAGTTGAACAATGTGTGTATGTGGGAGTCCCTTTGTAGGTGCCTTTCTCACTGGAAGATATTTTAAAGAAACAAGATGCTGGGGCTGGCATTGTGGAGCAGTAGGTGAATCTACTGCCTGTGTCTCCAGCATCCCATATGAGCACCAGTTCTACTCCTAACTGCTCCACTTCCAATCTAACTCCCTGCTAATGAACCTGGGAAAACAGCAGGAAATGGCCCAAGGACCTGGGTCTCTGCCACCCAAATGGGAGACCTGGATGAAGTTCCTGGTTCCTGGCTTTGGGTTGGACCAGCCCTGGCTGTTGCAGCCATTTGGCAAGTAAACCAGTAGATGGAAGATCTCTCTCTCTCCCTATGTCTCCGCATCTCTCTCTGTAACTCTGCCTTTCAAATAAGGAAAATAAATCTTTTTTTAAAAAAGAAAGAAAATGCTTTTATTTTCATCTCCATTTTACCTATGAAGAAACCATGACACAGGGCTGTTAAATAATTAGTGTAAGAATATCCAGCTAGCAAGTGAGAGAACCAGGGCTAGAACTCAGATCTGTCTGATTCATGGTAGAAATCTTTATCTTTCTGTTTGTTTAATATATTCTTATAAAGAGGAGGAAACTGAGGCTCAAGAAAGCAGAGGAGCTTGTTTGGGGTCTCCCAGTCATGTCAGATTTAATGCCATGTTGGACAAACTCCAACTGACTTCATCTTAGGTTATCTACATGAACCCACCCTCTTAACAGCATACACCTGAAGTTTGAGATACTACTATAAAATAATCACAATCCTTCTTGCTGACAGCAAAATTAGACTCTCATGTATTAAAGTACCTGGGCAGTATTTCTTTGGCAAAACCATGAGGTTGATTCCTTTTCCATATAGGGAAAACTAGGACAAGTGACCTAGGAGTATATGTTGTACCTGCCGTGGCTGCTGCTCTCATTGTTGCTGATGGAAAGGTAGTGTGAGTTATTTTGGTTTGGGTCAGCCTTCATGATGTGAGTCAAGCCTTCACTGTAGTGTTTATCTTGTTATCCTCTTAGGGATGTAGACCCTTCAGGATACAGGCAACCACCTATTCCTTCCTAGTTTATCTGAATGGAAGAGTTCTTCATCTTGCTTCACTCCATACATAGTTTGTGCACCTTCATGTGTATGTACCCCAAATGTTGAAGATATTTAATTAAACATAATTAAACATATTAAGTACTTTATCCCCTGAGAGCTCTTCATCTTCATTAACTCCTATAAACATGAAATGAGGTTGAACTCATGAGTCCAAGAGGAGAGCCAAGTTTTTCCACTTCTCTGTCTTAGTTGCTGTTTCTCTAATGTCAATTATCAATGTGATTAATAATTTTTTTTAAAACTGATCTCTGATTTCACATAGCATTTTTAATAAATTATGTAATTAAGTCTGCAATTATTACTGATGGATATTCAATTAGTCATTCCCTCTCTCTGAAGCTACTGGACTTCCTCTTGGAATTTGGAAATAGCAAGTTACCATCAAATATATACTTGATTTTGAGCAACATACCTCCTTAAGTAAGTGGATGAATAAATAGAAGGCTCCATGGAGGATCTTCTTCTACACCCATAGACTTCTTTTCTGCTGGTGGATAACTAAGCACTTAATGAGACCTGTTGAGTTTTTTTCTGCTTGTAGTCCTCAGAGAGAAACAATGAGGGAGGACTCTACATGGAACAAGTTAAGCAATGCACTCTTCCCCGCTATAATTCTACAGAGGACTTCTGTCTCCCTTTTTTTTTTTTTCTGTGACTTATCGAACCAAATCTAAGTACAGAAAAGGCGACAAGTAGTCAAAGTTGCTACATTGCTCAGAAACAATGCAGGATAGTGTGTTTCTGCACAATAAGAAACTGTGCTTGGGGGCTACTCCATCCAAGTCATTCTTTTAGACATAGAAGCATGCAGTAGATAGACCCATTGTTTAATTTTCTTCCATTTACATGTTGAGTTAGTACAGAGTAGTTGCCCCTTATATCCACCAGAGATTGGTTTCAGGACTCCCTGTGGATACCAAAATCCATGCATACTAAGGTTTTGTATAGAAAGTGGCATACTATTTGCATATTACTTATGTACAACTTCCCATATACTTTAAATAATCTCTAGCTAATACTTAGTACAATGTAAATGCCATATAAATAGTTATTACATGGTATTGTTTAGGGAATACTGATAAGAACAGAAAGTCTACTTGTTCAGTACAGATGCAGTTTAAAAATTTTTTTGTCCACAGTTCATTGAATCTGTGGATACGGAAGTCATGGATACAGAGAACTTACTGTTTCTGAGAAATTGTTGTTTTTTAAATATGAGATTGTAAGTGAAAGCTCAGTTTTGCATGATCTGTGACCCCTTTGCAACAGCTGGATCAACTGTTCCAACATGACCTGGCTGGTTGTATGTATATATGTGTGGTGGGGTGTGTGTGTAAAGGTGAGATAGCAGCAGGTAGGCAACATTCTTTCCTCCTGTGAATAATCAGGGGAGAAAGAGAGTAGCCTGAATCAGGTGAAAATCGGTTAATCCAAAACTGGAGCAAAAATCCAGAGACTCCAAGATTTAGACAGAGTGCTCACAAAAGTCCAACAAAGCTGTGTGCACCTGTGAATGTAACAGAGGGGAACAGGAGCTCCATCTTTTGCATACAGAAAGTAAAAGGGTGAGAAGCAGACCTTCAGCTGAGTAAGAGTTCTGTGCCCAAAACTTCCCCTCTCCTCTCCCTTGCTGCAGCATCCTCTTGCCAGAACCTCTGCAACCCTTCTCTGGATCTGTCTTAAAATGATAATGAGTAACTGTATTACTGAAATGATGTGTGTGTTTAATAAAATAGCTAAACATTTACAAATGTGCTTTACTCATTGGGTAATTATTGAATCAAACAAAACCAGCAGTTGTCTTATATGTGTACTTTGACTTTGCTTGTGCAATCGGTGTGGGCTTTGAGTTGTAGACATTCCCTCTTGATGCTGTGTGGAGTAAAATTAAAAATTAGCCTTGTAGCCTTATCAGTGAATGTGTTAGAAGCCTAGTCTAACTTCTATCCTCCTCTATAACTGGCCCCTGAACTTCATTGGGTCCTGATAGCATTCTTTGCTTATTTTCATCATAACTTGAACATACCCATAGGAAAGTCATTTATTTACTTACGTCTTTCTTACTATATATTTTTAAAAATCTATTCTTATTTTTTGAGAGGCAGAGATACAAAGAGAGAAGGAGAAGGAGAGGAAGGGGGAAGAAGGGAGTGGGGAGAGAGAGAGAGAGAGAGAGAGAGATCTTCCATCCACTGGTTCACTCTACGAATGGCTGCAATGGCCAGGGCTGGACCAGACAAAAGCCAGGAGCCAAGAAATTCTTCCAGGTCTCCTATGGGTGTGCAGGGCCCTAAACACTTGGGCCATCTTCTGTTGCTTTTCCCAGGCACATTAGCTAGGAGCTGGATCAGATGTGAGGCAGCTGGGACTCAAACCAGCACCTATATGGGATGCTTGTGCGGTAGGAGGCTCTTACCTTTCTAGGCCACAGCACTGGCCCCATCTTTCATACAATTGACTTGAAAGCAGAAATTACATTATTGTATCCTTTAGTTTTAAGCATAGGATGTGATAGTAACTAATGTTCCATAAATGTTTGTCGATTATAAACTGGTCTAAATATAAATGATAGATTTGAAGAACTATAGAAAGTCCTATCTAGTTTTGAGTAATCAACAGTTCTCCTATCAGGAATCTCTCCATCTCAGGAAGTATTATCAGAAAAGATCTACATTTTTGTGAACCAGAACACACAGAGACTAGCCTTCCTATAATGCATGTTGATACTTTGTTTCAAGATCTGATTAAAGTCCAGAGAAGCAGAAATATTGCCAACTTTGTTTTTCAAAGACATCACTATATATGAAGTCTTCAGGAAGTTAATAAATGCCAAGGGAATTATACCCCTAAAGTATCCCTAAAAGTAAAGGTTAATGACTATGAAAAGTAATTTTTACTTTAGTCATTTCCTTACTGTGTCATATAGCTACTTATTTATTTATTCGTGTATATTTATACATCATATTTATTTCCCTTCTTCTTTCTCCTCATTATTGTGTTAAGGGTGTTCTGATGGTATGTTAGTTTGTGAGAGTTGCTGTAAAAAAGTGCCACAAACAAAATGCTTAACATAGATTTATTGTCTCCCAATAGTGGAGGCCGTAAGTCCTAAGTAAAGGTAGGGTTGGATTCTTCTAAGGACTGTGGTCATTGGAAGGGTCTATTTTAGGCTTCCTTTCTTGGTTTGCAGATGACTGTTTCTTCTAATGTCTCTTTGTATCATTTTAACTTTATGAGTATATCTGAATTCAATTTCCCCTTTTTATAGACATCAGTCTTAATGGATTAGAGCCTACCCTAATGAGCACATGTTAACTTATCTCTGTAAAGAACCTCTCTCCAGAAAAGATTATATTTTAAATTTCTGGAGTTTAGAACTTCAACATAAGAGGGGCACAATTTGACCCATAATTGATGGTGATTGCACATTTAATCATTTTATACATAACATAGCACTTTGGGGGTAGAATATTGATGAAATGAGAGGAGGAATGGATGTCTTGCAAAAGATGGAAACAAATGCAAGAAGTACTGAGAATTTAGATGAGCTTTTTTAGAGAAAAAAGGATGAGTATTCAGCAAAAGAGCAATATCATGTTGTGTTGGGGTATTTTGAAGAAGGCTTTATGCATGGGAAGAACAGGGTAGGGTCAGTAAAAGGGGATGAGCCATGATAATTGGAGAGGGGCTGTGGTCACCCATGAGCAAGCAACTCCATCCATCACTCAGTCTCAGAACATATGCTTAATGTTGCATGATTCCCTCAACCCTGAATTAATGCTAAACTGGTTGAATTCTCTTTCCCAAGACTCTCCTCTTGTGGACAAAATAGTATCAGCAGTTAATGGTCATTTATTCGTTCTGGTAGCAGATGTCTGCAAACAGGTTCAAGTGTATCAGTTTCTGTCCTATCCTGGTTCTGAGTTTGGTTCTCCCTCCTACCTGTAGAATTTGCATACTACCTGACCTCTCCAAAACAAACTACTTTTGCTTACCCAAGTCTGATCTCTGGAGCTTTTGATTGAAAACTGCCAATCGATATGAAGTTTTCTGAGGGATAATACTTGTTATTTTCAGGACTGTACACATTGCTCTAATATTTATACACATTTATGAACCTTGAGATAAAAAGGTGTAGTTACAGATTCACTGGTTAGACCATTTTTGCATTTCTTAGTCAAAATAGAATATACATATATATATATATATATATATATATATACACACACACACAAACACATGTACTGATAAAGATATAAACAAGTACTTCAAAAAGTTTGTAGAAAATTAAATTAAATAAACCAAAAACATTAAAAGAAAATGGAATTAAAATATCAGTTTATTTTGCTGCCAAAAAAATTTAAAATCCAGAGCCTTCTGTGCTGTTAGAAAGGTAGAGAGGAGCTTCCAAGATTGCTAAGTAGGGAGGGAGCTTACTGCTCCAGTCTAGGAAAAGATGGTTTGAAAAAAGTGGAGAGAGTGCAGTCTCAAGGAAGAGTTAGGGAGACAACAGTAGAGGAAACCCTATGCAAATTAGAGGGACACAGTGGACCCATATGGAGGGTGTAGACACCTACAACTCAGGACCCCAGCAGGTGAGAGCCTCTGCACCAGCATTGGAGAGTGAGGTGAGACCAGACTGCAGCAGCCCAAGTCACTGGTGATAAAGCTACAGGAATGACCTAGAGAGAACCTGGCTTGGAGCTCCATTGGGGATAGTGCACTTGCCAAACTAGAGAAGAAAAAAAAGGAGGGACACGTTTCTCTCTCCCTGATCACCTTACAATGGCATTCTGTAAAAAGCCAATAAAGTGGGCACCATTTTGGACATAGGTAATAGCTGTACCAGCTTGTGTCCATGCCCAGCAACCAACCAAGTAGAAATTCCTGACTCTGGTGGGGAGAACAAATCGGGGGATGGGTGCTCATGACTGTGGGAGGCTTGTGTGCTGGCACTGTGAAAAAAACTGAGGCCATGTGGGAGAACTCATTGTGTGGCTGGGACTTTGGGTAGTCGCTCTGGGACACTCCACATGATCAGGGCTTCCTGGCTACCTGATAAGAGACATTGCTGGGGAATCTGAGCTTATACTGAGGACTGCACAGATCCTTTGGGTGGTCCTTGGGGCGGAGTGGATAAATATTACACTCACTGGGGCTGGCACTCAGGTACTGGTCTCTTTGAGGAGAGAAGCTCAGCTGAGCAGAATAAACCTCTTTTCTGATAAAAAAAAAAAAGGGGGGAGGGGGATTTACCTTGCCAAACCTGGTGTGTCACCTTAGACACACCCTTCACCCTGGAGAACTGAACAGAGCTCCCTGGCCACACCCACCACATGAAAGAAGACACTCCACTTCTCTACAGAGGCATACTACAAAGATAAAGGTTGTCACAAAAAAGAAGAAGAAGAAGAAGAAGAAGAAGAAGAAGAAGAAGAAGAAGAAGAAGAAGAAGAAGAAGAAATCAACGAGTATCTCCACAAATGCTGAATAACAAATGCACCAATTCAAGAAACAAGAATAAAGAAGATAACATGATGCCTCCAAAAGAACACAGCACTTCAACAATAGATTATGAAGATGATGAGATTGAAGAAATGCCAGAAATGGAATTCAAAAAATTGATGATAGTAGTAATCAGAAGTAAATGCATGAACTACTGAAATCCATGCATGGCATGAAAGAAAGTTTCTCCAATGAAATTGAGATCTTAGGGAAAAACCAAAGTGAAATGAAGAATGCAATAGAAATGCATTGGAAAGCCTTAAAAACAGAATTGGTGAAGCAGAAGAAAGAATATCCAACTTAGAAGACAAAGCAAAGGAAATTATATAATCAAACCAAAAATAAGAAGAGGAAATGAGAAAACTAAAAAACACTTTTGGGGATCTACAGAATACAATCAAATGATCCAACATATGGGTTCTAGGAGTTCCTGAAGGCATGGAAAGAGAGAAAGGATTAGAAAGCCTTTTTAATGAAATAATAAGAGAAAACTGCACTGATTTGGAAAAAGAAAGGGAAATCCAAGTACAGGAAGCACATAGAACTCCTAATAGACGTGACCAGAAAAGATCTTCTTGACACGTTGTAATCAAACTCACCACAGCAAAACATAAAGAAAAGATTCAAAAATGTGCATGAGAGAAATGCCAGATTACTTTCAGAGGATCTCAATTAGACTGACAGCAGACTTCTCATCAGACACCCTACAGGCTAGGAGAGAATAGTGAGATATATTCCAAATCTTAAGAGAAAAATAAACTGTCACCCCAGAATAGCCTACAACGTTCTTATTTATGAATGAAGGTGAAATAAAGACTTTCCATAACAAACAGAAATTGAAAGAATTTGTCACCACTCATCCAGCCCTGCAAAAGATGCTCAAGGATGTGTTGCACACAGAAACACAGAAACAGGATCATCACTATGAAAGAAGGCCTCTCAGTAAAAGATCAAAGGAAATTTAAAGTAAAAAAAAATAGGAATATTTTTGGAAAAATGTTAGGGCAAAGTCATTACATATCAATAGTTATCTTGAATGTAAATGGCCTCAATTCTCCAGTTAAAAGACACACACTGGCTGAATGAATTAAAAAAAAAAACAACATCTATTTGCTGCCGACAAGAAACACATATCACCAACAAAGATGCATACAGACTGAAAGTGAAAGTTGGAAAAAGATATTCCATGCCAACAGAAGCCAAAAAAGAACTGGTGTAGCCATCCTAAGATCACATAAAATAGATTTTAACACAAAACTGATAAAAGAGACAAAGGAGCACATTTTGTAATGATTAAGGGATCTTTTTTTAAAATTTGACAGGTAGAGTTATAGACAGTGAGAGAGCGAGACAGAGAGAAAGGTCTTCCTTCCAATTGGTTCATTCCCCAAATGGCCACTACAGCTGGCGCTGTGCCAATCCAAAGCCAGGAGCCAGGTGCCTTTTCCTGGGCTCACATGTGGGTGCAGGGGCCCAAGCACTTGGGCCATCCTCCACTGCCCTCCCAGGCCACAGCAGAGAGCTGGACTAGAAGAGGAGCAGCTGAGACTAGAACCCAGTGCCCATATGGGATGCTGGTGCCACAGGCGGAGGATTAACCAAATGAGCCACAGCGCTGGCCCCAAGGGATCAATTTAACAGGAAGGTGTAACTATTAAAAACATTTTTGCACCTAATTACAAGGCAGCTGGCTATTTAAAAGAAATGTTAAGAAATCCAAAGGGAGACATAGACTCAAATACAATAGTAATGTGGAACTTCAATATCCCACTTTCAGCAATGGTCAGATCAAACAGACAGAAAATCAGCTAGGAAATAGCAGAGTTAATCTAACCTAATGAACCTAACAGATATCTACAGAATTTTTCATCCTACAGTTGCAGAATACACATTCTTCTTACCAGTGCACTGAACTTTCTCTGGGATTGACCACATGCTGGGCCCTAAAGCAAGTCTCAGCAAATTCAAAATAATATCATGCCATGCATCTTCTCAGACCACAATGCAAGGAAGCTGGAAATCAGCAACTCAGGAATCTCTATAACATATGCAAACACATGGAGACTGAGCAACCTGCTCCTGAATGAACAGTGGGTCATAGAAGAAATCCAAAGAGAAATCAAAAAATGTCTGGAAACAAATGAAGAGAATAGAACATATCAAAACTTATGAGATACAGCAAAAGCAGTGTTAAGAGGAAAGTTTATAACAATATGTGCCTACATCAAGAAATTGGAAAGGTACCAAATAAATGAGCTATCAATGCATCTCAAGGATCTAGGAAAACAACAGCAAACTAAACTCAAAACTAGTAGAAGAAAAGAAGTAATTAAAATTAGAGCAAATTGAAGAGCTGTTTTTTTTGAAAAAATAAACAAAATTGACACCCTATTGGCCAAACCAATCAGAAAAAGAAGACCCAAATCAATAATATTAGAGATGAAAAAGGAAATGTAACAACACACACCACAGAAATAAAAATAATCACCAGAAATTATTACAAAGAGCTGTATGCCAAGAAACTGGGAAACCTAGATGTAGTGAATAGATTCCTGGACACATACAACCTACCTAAGTTGAGCTATGAAGACATAGAAAACATAAGCAGACCTATAATCAAGACGGAAATTGAATCAGTAACAAAGATCCTCCCAGCAAAGAAAAGCCCAGGACCAGATGGCTTCACTGCTGAATTCTACCAGACATTTAAAAAAGAAGTCATTCCAATTCTTGACAAGTTATGCAAAACAATTGAAAGGGAGGGAATCCTCCCAAATTCTTTCTATGAAGCCAGCATCACTTTAATTCCTAAACCTGAAAAAGATTGCAGCAGAGAAAGAGAAAGAGAATTACAGACCAATTTCCCTGATGAACATAGATGCAAAATCCTCAAAAAATTTTAGCCAGTTGAATCCAACAACACATCAGAAAGATTGTCCACACAGAACACGTGGGATTTATCCCTGGTATGCTGGGATGGTTCAACATTCACAAATCAGTCAGTGTGATACATCACATTAACAAACTACCTAACAAAAAAACATGATTATCTTAATAGATGCAGAGAAAATATTTGATAAAATAAATATTCTTTCATGATGAAAACTCTAAGCAAATTGGATATAGAAGGAACATTCTTCAACACAATCAAGGCAATTTATGACAAACCCATGGCCAGTGTCCTATTGAATGGGGCAAATTTGGAAGCATTCCCACTGAGATCCAGACCAGACAAGGATGCCCACTCTCACCATTGTTATTCAGTATAGTCCTGGGAATTTTAGCCAGAGCCATTAGGCAAGAAAAAGAAATCAAAGGGATACAAATTGGGAAGGAGGAAGTCAAACTATCCCTATTTGCAGATGACATGATTCTATATATAGGGGATCCAAAAGACTATTGAAACTCATAGAAGAGTTTGGTAAAGTTGCGAGATATAAAATCAATACAGAAAAATCAACAGCCTTTGTATACACAGACAATGCCAAGGCTGAGATTGTGCTTCTAAGATCAATCCCATTCACAATACCTACAAAAAAATCAAGTACCTTGGAATAGATTTAACCAAGGATGTCAAAGGTCTTTATGATTAGAATTATAAAAGATTAAAGAAGGAAATACAAGAAGATACAAAAAATGGAAAAATCTTCCATGTTCATTGATTGGAAGAATCAACATCACCAACTGTCCATTCTTCTAAAAACAATTTAGATTCAATGTGATACCAATCTAAATACCAAAGACTTTCTTCCTAGTTATAGAAAAAAATGATGCTGGAATTCATATGGAAACACAATAGGCCTCAAATAGCTAAAGCAATCTTATATAACAAAAACAGAGCCAGAGGCATCACAATACCATATTTTAAGACATACTACAAGGCATTTATAATCAAAATCGGCTGGATCAAATATCTGGTAATAGCAATAGATATAATTAAAAAGGGGAGAATGTCCCAACATGGAAAGCAGTCCACATAGCATTCTCACAGAATGACAATCGCTTTAAGTAACACTGTAACCTCAGAATCAGCCCTTAACTCTTCCTGGTCTAGCATAGAATGTCAAGACACTATGGCAAAAAATATCCTATATTAAGGACCTCTGTGAGTGAGACCTCAGTGGAAAGAAATGGTCATCAAAGAAAGATTTACTTTTCTCTGAAGGGAGGAAAGAACTTCCACTTTACATATAGCCTTATCTAAATATCAAAGGAGTTTGTGAGTCCAGAAGACTTCCATAGCCTAAGCAGCTCATTTCAAGAGCCTTGGTTAGTCACTGATGTCATACATAAGAGTATTAATTGTTAAATTAACAACAGGAGTCACTGCACTAATTCCCCTTAAGGACCTCTGCCTTCAACAAGTTGTATTATGAGCATTAACTGTAAAACCAAGTCTCAAAGAGTTTTTGTATGTGTGTGTATGTGTATGCAAATTGTTGAAATCTTTATTTAGTATAGAGTTGGTCTTCTGTGTACCAAGTTAATTGAAAATGAATCTTAATGGAGAATGGGACTGGGAAAGGGAGAAGGAGCAGGAGGAGGGGTGAGAGGGCAGGTATGGTGGGAAGAATAACTATATTTCTAAAGTCGTACTTGTGAAATTTCTATTCCTTAAAATAAATAAATAATAAAAATTTAAAATCCAGGGATGGGTGCTTATGCAGTGGTTAAGGTGCTGCTTGGGATACTCACATCCCACATGGAACTGCCTGGGTTTTGTCACAGCTGTGTTCCTGATTACAGATAATGTACATCCTGGGAAGCAGCAGGTAATGGCTCAAGTGCTTGGGTCCTTGCCATTCACATATAAGACCCAGATTGAACTTCTGACTCCTGGCTTTGGTCTGGTCCAGCACTGCAGGCATTTGAGGAGTGAATCAGTAAATGGGGGATCTCTCCGGCTTTCTTTGTTTGTCCTGCTTTATCTTTAAAATAAATAAAAACAAGTAAAGAAAGAATTTAAAAAATTAAAATTCACGCATATGTGTGGTCTTAAATAGTTTGTGAAAAAATGTGCATTATGGAAAAACTATGCATGAGTTTCAAAAATGTTTTACAACAAAATTCCATTTCCAAGAACTTTTTGAAGTCTTGTCATGTATTTATATATATGTGCTATTTAATACATAATTTAAAATATAAATTATATAATATATATTTTTTCTTTTTAATCTGAAGTTAAAGCAAACATATTTGGTTGAGAATTGTTATTTTGTAGAAAAAAATTGATGTTTTGTAGAAAATCCCTCAGTGCACTATGCTGGGGGATAATACAGAAAAGCCATGTTTATTACTAATTTTCTTCACCATTTCACACATGGACACACATGTGCACACTTGTACACACAGAGCATTTCATCATGAAGTTACAATGATTGATAAGTCAAAGACACACTTTAATGTTGTGATTATAAATAGGATGACAAATGTAACCTTTATTAGTGAATTTATTAAAGAATAAACTGCAGGGACTGGTGTTGTGGCATAGTAGGCTAAGCCTCTGCTTGTGGCACCTACATCCCATACGGGCGCTGGTTCATGTCGTGTATGCTCCTCTTCTGATCCAGCTCTCTGCTTGTGGCCTGGGAAAGCAGTATAAGATGGCCAAGTGCTTGGATCCCTGATCCCATGTGGGGGACTTAGAGGAAGTTCTTGGCTCCTAGTTCCTGGCTTTGGATTGGCCCAACTCCAGCTCTTGCGACCATTTGGGGAATGAACCAGTGGATGGAGACCTTACTGTCTGTTTCTCTCTCTCTCTGTCTGTAACTCTGCCTCTCAAATAAATAAATAATCTCAGAAAAGGATAAAGTACAGATTCACTCCTCAAATGCCCACAACAGCTGTGACTGGGCCAGGCCACGCCCAAACCAGCCATAAGTAACACAATCCAGGTCTCCTATAAATTTTCTACTTTCTTTGCTGTGTTTTATTATTATTATTTTAAAAGATTTATTTGTTTACTTGAAAGACAGAGTTACAGAAAAGCAGAGAGAGAGAGAGAGAGAGAGAGAGAGAGAGAGAGAGAGAGAGAATCTATCTTTCATCCATTGGTTCACTCTGAAAATGGCTACAATGACTGTGGCAGGCCAGGCCAAAGCCAGTAGCTTCATCTGGGCCTCTCATGTGGGTGCAGGGGCCCATGTTCTTGGGCCATTTTCTGCTACTCTCCATGGCACATTAGCAGGGAGCTGGATTGGAGGTGGAGCAGCTGGAACTCTTTAACTGGCACCCATATGGGATGCTAGCATCCCACGTGGCAACTTAACCTGGTAGGATACAATGCTGGCCCCTGCTTGCTGTATTTAGAACTTCAGGATCATAGTGCTCACAAAATACAAAAAAAAATTTGTGGGATCTAAAAATATTTGTGAAATTTACAAGTATATTTTCAGTTACTCTTAGAGACTGATGCCAACAATAAAGATAAGAGTTTTATTTTTTTTAAAGCAATTTCTTTTTTTTTTTTTAAGATTTTTTTTTTTAAAATTTTATTTAATGAATATAAATTTCCAGTGTACAGCTTATGGATTACAATGGCTTCCCCTTCCCATAGCTTCCCTCCCACCCGCAACCCTCCCCTCTCCCGCTCCCTCTCCCCTTCCATTTGCATCAAGATTCATTTTCAATTCTCTTTATATACAGAAGATCAATTTAGTATAAAGATTTCAACAGTTTGCACCCACATAGAAACACAAAGTGAAACATACTGTTTGAGTACTAGTTATAGCATTAAATCAAAATGTACAGCACATTAAGGACAGAGATCCCACATGAGGAGCAAGTGCACAGTGGCTCCTGTTGTTGACCCAACAAATTGACACTCTAGTTTATGGCGCCAGTAACCATCCTATGCTGTCGTCATGAGTTGCCAAGGCTATGGAAGCCTTTCCAAGTTTGCCGACTCTGATCATATTTAGACAAGGTCATAAAAGACAGAGTGAGGATAGTAACCAATGATCCTAAGAGTGGCATTTACCAGGTTTGAACAATTATACAGCATTAAGTGGGGAAGAAGACCATCAGTACACACAGGTTGGGAGTAGAGCCATTGGTGGTAGAGTAGAGGTTATGATTACAAAGGAATGAGGCCCAAGTGCACTAGACAGGGTCTAGAACAAAGGACAGAGTCATTATTAGAGGAGCTAAGAAAGGTGCTGTCTAAGCTACAATTAAGTTTTCTGATTGAGAGGCAAATAGAACCTGACAGAAAGGGCTTGATAATAATCTGGTGGGCTTTAGGCCTTGTAAGTTAAGAGGCCCAGACCTATCTATCTCTTCACATGGGGTATGTCCTAAGGGAGGTGTGAACCTCCTAGGGGAAGGCACTCTGTTGACTTTCATTACTTGGCTGGCCTGGGAGGAGAGCTGGCCAGGTAAAGGCAGGGGGCATCTCTAATAAGAAATTTACAGTTCTGCCGCAATGTTGCTGACCCTACTTGACCATACCCTCCGCTGCAGTGGTCCCTTTGGAAGTTGGGCTGAGTGAAGGGCTTTTCAGCTTAGAGCCAATAAGATATGTGGCTCTGACTTGGGCATCCTTCGACTCCAGGGCAGGTCCATTTCCAGTGATCCAGCTCTTGGCATAGCTGCCAGGGCTCTTCACAAGCTGACTTCTGCTGAAGCCCAGGCTTACCATATTGAAAGCCACTGCAGTGGACTGGCCTGTTGGGTCTCCTTGAGGGCAGATCACTGTACAGATCAGCCATTAATAGGCCTGCCACCCATTGTAAAGCAATTTCTTGTGCCTCTCATTTTTCCTGGTCTGAGAATTAATTGGCGTTTGAGTTTTAGCTGTTGTATCTGTGTGGTATTACATGTAACATCTTATGTTCATTCTTCATAGTTTTCAGTAGATACTTATATCCAGGGAAAGCTATCCAGAGACTTCACTAAATTCATGATTTTGTTGCTGTTTCAGGAAAACAATACAAACACTAAGTGTGATGGAAACATAGGAAAGTCACATTAAGGACTAGTTGCAAGGAGGCAAAGTAGTGCCGGCTGAGTAGGCAGACTAGTTCCTCCACTTACTCACTGTTTGGCTTTTGATGTTACTGGGCCTTTGTGAGGCAAAGCAGTTTTTTTTAAAAGATTTATTTGTTTATTCGAAAGGCAGAGAGACAAAGAGAGGGAGAGACAGACACAGAGAGAGGAATAGATCTTCTATCCCTCCCCAAGTGTCCACACTGACTGAACCTAGAACTCTATCTGGGTCTCCCATGTGGGTGACAGGACCCCAGGTACTTAGACCACCATCTTCTGTCTTACTGTGCTCATTAGCAGGGACCTGGCTTGGAAGCAGAGCATCTGGGACTCAAACTGGCACTTCTGTAAAATGGTGGCATCACCAGCAGTGACTTAACCCATTGCGCCACAATGCCAATCCTGTAAGGCATATTTTTCTCCAATATTTAACAGGAATAGTAGCAGTTCCTCTGCTATCTACCACACTTGGCTGTGAAAAATCTCAAATAAGAAAATATTGTAAGCCCTGAAGTACTACAGCAACATGAGTCACTAGATTGAAATGATGTCACAGGTTTGATGAATTATATTGGCAGATTGTCAAGCTGTTGCTGTTCCTCTTTGAAAGTCCACGAAGACAAAGGCAGCATTCACATACACTTGTCTTTAGATGGGTGTGGGAGAGAGGAGCTGGAGGAGGGAGTCCAAGCTGAATATGTGGCATTTATGACACATAATGAAAAGCAGTGGTCTGAAGAACTTTGAAGGAACTGACTGCACTTTCTTTATTTCAGCTTACAATTGGTCTCCCCAAATTATGCCTCCAAAAGGCTGAGGCTAAATGATCCAGTTAGATTTGAAAAATAACCTCTAGAAATATAGGAAATGCATTAAAGGAAAGGAAATTTAATATGAAATAGGTATATCTTCTACTGCCTAAATAGAGAGAACCCAACCATCCAGTAACATCAACATTCATAATAATCTTAGCTGATAAGTAGGTTTGCAGAGAAACTAAGTAAACAATGCATCACTCTCTTTCCATTCCCCTAACAAGAATAAAAAGTCTAAGTGATAAAATAGAAGCCTTTACCACTAAATGAAATTTAAGATTTGTTGCTTTTATAAAGCTAATTTTTATTTTTATTTTTTTGAAGATTATTTGAAAGGCAAAGTGACACATACAGGGGCAGGGGTAGAGAAAGAGAGAAGGAGTCTTCCATTTGCTGGTTCACGCCCAAAATGGTTTTAACTGCCAGATCAAAACCAGAGCCAGAAACTCCATCCAAATCTCCCACATAGATGGCAGCAACTCAAGGACGAGGGCCATGATGTGACGTTGTCCCAGATACATCATCAGGGAATTAGATCTGAAGCAGGCAGGACTCATACTGGCACTCCAATATGTGATGCTAGCCTTGGAAGTGGCAGTTTAACCTGCTAGGCCACAACGCTGGCCCAATGGAGGGCATTTTTAAGCTGAAGTATTGAAAAAAAAAATTGTACACATTTGATGACTAATGTTTGAAGAATGTATTTCATTTGTGTGCTTGCATGCACATGCATTTGAGTAACCAAATTCACCCATTCTGCCATTTTCTGGCCTTGTTAAGAGAGGCAAAAATCACTGGACAAATCCTTTTTGTTTTTCTGGGTTTCATCCCATCTCCTCCTTTTTTTCTACTTCAGTGATTAGTGGTTGGATTTTATTTACCTGGCAAGTCAAGTTAAGCTACCTGGTAAATCAAGTTGACAAAAGTTCAATTAAATGTTAATCTGAGCAGATATTTATAGTCTTAATTATAATGTAATTGTAGCTCTTTTACTAACCAAGGCCATCTGAGTATTTGAACTTTTGTATGAAATATTTCAGTTTTCCTGTGTGAAACCAGCAATTTATATTTACCTGCAGAATCAGAAAGAGGCTTATTTATTTATTTATTTATTTGAAAGTCAGAGTTACACAGAGAGAGGAGAGGCAGAGAGAGAGAGAGAGAGAGAGAGAGAGAAAGTGAGGTCTTCCATCCAATGGTTCACTCCCCAGTTGGCCACAACAGCCGGAGCTGCACCAATCCAAAAGCAGGAGCTAGGAGCTTCTTCCGGGTCTCCCACGTGGGTACAGGGGCCCAAGGACTTGGACCATCTTCCGCTGCATTCCCAGGCCACAGCAGAGAGCTGGATCGGAAGTGGAGTAGCCAGGTTTTGAATTGGCGCCCATATGGGATGCCATTGCTTCAGGCCAGGGCATTAACTCGCTGCGCCATATCACCGGCCCCAGAAAGAAGCTTTTAAATACATAGAAAGTCAACCAATAAAATTGTCCATTTGTCTCTTGTTTTTTTTTTTTTTTTTTTTTTTTTGTTTTTTTAACTATTGCTACTTTGTCATAAAGAAAGTTTTCTTCATCAAAATGCTTCAGCCAGCCTGTTTTCTTTTTCTTTTTTTTTTTTTTGATTTTAAGATTTATTTACTTATTTGAGGGATTGGTGTTGTGCTTAGCTGGTAAAGCCTCCTGCTGAGACACAGGCATCTCCTAGGAGTGCCAATTCCTGTCTCTGCTGCTCGACTTATGATCAAGCTCCCTGCTGATGGCCTGGGAAAGCAACAGAAGATGGCCCAAGCATTTGGGCCCCTGCCAACCACATGGGAATCTGGATGAAGCTTCTATCTTTTGCCTGGCCCAGTCCGGGCCATTGCATCCATCTGGGGAGTGAACCAGTGGGTGGAAGGTCTCTCTCTCTCTCTCTCTCTCTCTCTGTCTCTCCCTTTTTCTCTGAAATTATTTCAAAATAACTAAGTCTTTTTTTTTTTAAGGGACAGAGACAGAGATCTTCCTGTTCACACCCCATTTACCTGTAACCACCAGGGCTGGGCCAGGTGAAGACCAGGAACCTGGAAATCCATCCACATTTCCCATATAGTGGCAGGGGCCCAAGTACTTGAGCCATCACCCTGTCTTCCGGGGTGCACATTAACAGGAAGCTAGGAAAAGGAATATAGCCAGGACTCAAAGCCAGGCCCTCTGATAGGGGATACAGGCATCCCAGGAGGCTTCTTAACCCCTGTGCCAAATGCCTACCCTTTTAAAATTATTTTGATTGACCATTCTAGCCCCCAGTTAAATCATCAAGAATTCTATTTCTTGTTCTTTTGGCTACCCTCTGTCAAAGGGCCTGTGTGTTTCAGTTCAAAGATGGTGATGGTGATGGGAAGTCTGTCCAGTCCACTTCTACTGTTGCTTCTTGCTGGTTCAGCATAGTCTGAGAAACTTTGCAAGCCTAGTGAAGTAGTCCAAGAAGAACAATACATTTTAATTCATACTTTCATGCTGTGGTTATTCCACCAAGTATGCTTACTGTACTAAGGTGCTAAGGTTTGAGGAGCATCCAGCCCTGGTTATCTGCTCAAACCAGCCTTCACTATTAAATAGACACACTGGTGCTGGACCTGGGTCATTACTCCTCAAAGACATCTCTGAATTTTTTATTTTGTTTTTCCATGATTCAAATATTTTGCTTTGGATATTGTCTAAGATTTAGGGGTTTGCGTCTTATGCAGATTGTTGATTTCTGGATCAAGGACAGTCCCTGCTTATCAGGACATGGGCAGTTTTACTTGGTTACTGGAATAAAACCAAAGGCCTTATGCTCTTTTTCTTTTTTTTTCAACTTTTATTTAATACATATAAATTTCCAAAGTACAACCTTTGAATTATAGCAGCTTTTCCCCCCATAACTTCCCTCCCACCCCCAACCATCCCATCTCCCACTCCCTCTCCCAGCCCATTCTTCATCAAGATTCATTTTCAATTATCTTTATATACAAAAGGTCAACTTAGTATATACTAAGTAAAGATTTCAACAGACACACAAAGTATAGAAGAATACTGTTTGGGTAGTAGTTTTACTGTTAATTCGCATAGTACAACACGTTAAGGACAGAGGTCCTATATGGGGAGCAAGTGCACAGTGACTCTTGTTGATTTAACAATTGACACTCTTATTTATGATGTCAGTAATCACCCAAGGCTCTTGTCATGAGCTGCCAAGGCTATGGAAGCCTCTTGAATTCACCAACTCCAATTTTATTTAGACAAGGCCATAATCAAAGTGGAAGTTCTCTCCTCCCTTCAGAGAAAGCTACTGCCTTCTATGATGGCCCATTCTTTCCACTGGGATCTCACTCACAGAGATTTTCTTTTTTTTGCCACAGTGTCTTGGCTTTCCATGCCTGCAAAACTTCCATGGACTTTTTAGCCAGATCTGAATGCCTTAAGGGCTAATTTTGAGGCCAGAGTGCTGTTCAGGGCATTTGTCATTCTGAGTCTGCTGTGCATCCTGCTTCCCATGTAGGATCATTCTCCCCTTTTTAAGTCTATCAATTATTATTTGCAGACACTGTCCTTATTTATGTATTCCCTTTTACACTTAATCCTATCTTTTTGATCAATTATGAATTTAAACTGATTACTTTAGCAAGTAAGATGGCATTGGTACATGCAATTTTGATGGGATTTAATTGGAATCCCCTAGCACGTTTCTAGCTCTACCATTAGGGGTATGTCCAAGTGAGCATGTGCTGCTTATGCTTTTTTTCTAAGACAATGGGTGAGTACTTGCACTATTTTATTTTTGAACTAGAAGGATCACTTCTTTGCAAGTCAAAGAAAAATCAAACAAAAACAAAAAATCTCCGATCATCTCTGCCCACCCAGCATAACTGAAATATTTGGAAGTAATCACAGCAGAGAGATCATTATGTGTGCTATTTGGGCAACTGGCCTTCTAGGGCTCCTGTATGTCATTTTGATCTGACTATAATGTCAGAGTGTACACCTACAAAATAAATGATTTAGTAAATTCAACCTTTAGACATTCTCAAACTACATCATGAATCATATTTTAGATATATTTTAAGGAAAATTGATTCATTACTTTTTTCCTATCTGGTCATCTGACATAGCTGACCTTTATCATAATACTTTGTCTAAACAAGAGCTATTGTTATACTGTAAGGCCAGAGAATTCAAAGGAGAATGATAATTTGCCTCTCTCAAACTGGGAGCTGCACACAGTCTTCTGTTTTCATCCTACTGACTTATAAAAATTCTGCAAATTATTTTTATCTTCAATGAAATCTCTTTGATGTAACCAGGATTAAAATTAGCTTTTGAACTTCCAACCTCAGTTCATAGAATTTGTTGCACCATAGTCAATATTTACAAGTGGTATAATTGTAAAAGGAAATAGCACAAACCAAAGATGTTCTGTGAAAAGAACTGTACCACTGTACACTGTAATGAGTATATTTTGTTAATATAGCTTGTCAAGTAAGATAATAAGAAAATGCACTTGATTTTATGGCTCTCTCACCATTTAATTTTTCAATGAATGTCTAATTCAAATTCTGGCCTTCCTAATGCACACAATTTCTAGTATTACCCCATTAATTTAACTGAATAATCCTGGGTTTTCTTAAAGCTGGAAATTCTAGTATATACAATATTTCTTGTCGTGTCAGTTGCAATCATGAAGGGAGTCACTTCTGATTCAAAGCTGAGTTTAGGATCTTTGGTGGCTTAGAATTCCTCTAGGAATATATCTTTGTAATTTCTCATTCCAAGAGGATGTTGAATGACTTCCTTGGGCCAGCATTGTGTCATAACAGGCTAAGCCTCTACCTGCAACACTGGCAACCCATATAGGCTCTGATTTGAGCCCCAGCTCCTCCCTTCCAATCCAGCTCTCTGCTAATGCACCGGGGAAAGCAGTGGAAGATAGCCCAAGTTCTTAGGTCCATGCATCTACATGGAAAACCTAGATGAAGCTCCAGATTCCTGGCTTCAAACTGGCCTAGCCCTGGCTGTTGGCAGCCATTTGGAGAGTGAACCAGCTGATGGAAGATCTCTGTCTCTCCCTCTGTCTCTTTATAACTCTACTTTTCAAATAAGTAAAATAATAAATCTTAAAAAAGAAGACTTCCTGAAAGAGAAATAAACAACTTACCTGTAGTTCACCACTGGGGCTCATAGGTTTGTCTGTTAATTGAAACTGAGGTGTTGGAGAGGTCATCAGGTGACAACCTTTATGGAGTCTCAGGTGAAGTCCATGATGCAGAATTCACCATAAGGGAAGTGTTCATCTGAGTAAGTTAGACTCACGTACGGGCCAGAGGTCAGATAGTCTATGTGGGTGAAAGAGATGCTGAAGTGTGACAGCTGATACTTGAAGTCAGCCTTGACAAGTGCACCAGGTATGTCACTCCAAGGGCGGAATATGCTGTCTCACTGTCATTACAACCTCTAGCCTCTGCCACTACTACTTTTTGCATTGTCCCTGTTGCTGCACAATATTTCTGAACACTCTCAAGGAAGTCATTAACAACAAAGCACATTATTCCATTTGTCTGTGATCATTGTTGACTGGGAACAACTTGGGGTGACAAAATATAGTGGGAGGAACATGATCTGTGAAGTTCTAGCATGGTTAACAGTGCCACTGATGTAGGTCTCAGTGTTTGACAGCTAGGAATGATTTTCAGATCTTCATTTATTCTAACATATTGGGCAATTCATGAGGAAAGAATACTTCAAAATGATATGGAATTCTTCCAAAAATCCAAGTTTAGTGGAAAATGTGACATTATTTGTACCCTCAAGCTAATAAAGTAAATGAATTTGGGATGAATATTATTACTATCTGTTTATCTGAGATGCAGAGTCGGGGCAGAGAGAGAGAGAGAGAGAGAGAGAGATCTCCCATCCCTTGGTTCACTCTCAAAACCACGTAACAACTGAGTCTGGGCCTGGCTGAAGCTGGATTCCTGGAACTCAAGCTAGGTCTCCCATGTGAGTGGCAGGAATCCAAGTCCTGCTTCCTCCCAGAGTGGATATTAGCAGAAAGCTGGAATTGGGAGCAGAGCCAGCACTTGAAATCCAGGTACTCTGATATAGGGTGTGGACATTTTAACCACTGCACAAACAGCTGCTGTGGGTGAATATTATTTACTTTCATTTTATTATAGTTTTGTGATGATCTTTGTGGCAGGTCTTGATAACCAAGAAATGACTGAAACATAACTTCAGCTTATGATGTCGTTCTAAGTTGTGTAATAGTAGTCATATGCAAGCACATACACACACACTCTTACTAATTCTGTAACTTTCGAATAGTTTTTCTTCTTAAGAAGTAAGATGAGCTATTTCCATGGATTGTGTCATTTCACTAGCTGTTACAGTGGTATACAACCAAGCTAGTTAAATATACCTATTAGGAAAGCAAGGAGTTTTGATGCAAGGGAAGATTCAGTGGAGGGAAAATGTACATAGATATTATAAGGAGATTATTTTTAATAAAAATGATAGCTATTGAAATAGAGGAATGATTTTCACATGTATATCTTATGTCTTCATAGGATTCAACAACATCAGTCATAGTGCAAAGATCTATATATTCTGAGGTAGTGCCAGAGTCTGAAATACAAAGATAACTAAAACACAGACTCTGCCATGAGGGATCCGCCCATTTAACAGGGTAATGGATAGTAAGTACAGTAAATATAATTGCAACACAGTGTGATACAGAGGAAAGGGTGTGCAACAGCTTTGGGGAGACCAGTAGGGGACAGTTTCACAAAGAATAGATTTCATTTGGTGAATCCATTCTTATATTATATTATTGCTATTTTTGCCAAGATAAATCATTTTTTATTTTCATCAAGATAACAGTGTTTAAATTTGAGAAGTGATGCATATATTCTTTATTTCTAAGATTTTTTAAAAAAGATTTATTTGTTTATTTGAAAGGCGGAATTACAGAGAGGCAGAGGCAGAGAGAGAGAGAGAGAGAAAGAGAAAGAGAGAGAGAGATGTCTTCCATCCACTGGTTCACTCCCCAAATAGCCGGAGCTGTGCCGATCCAAAGCCAGGAGCTTCTTCCAGGTCTCCAATGTGGGTGCAGGGGCCCAGGGACTTGGGCCATTTTCCACTGCTTTCTCAGGTCATAGCAGAAAGCTGGATAGGAAGTGGAGCATCCGGGACTCGAACCGGCACCCATATGGGATGCAGGCGCTGCAGGTAGCGCCCTCGCCCGCTACACCAAAGCACCAGTCCCTCTAAGATGGTTTTTGAAACAGTAGAAATGAAGCTTGTCAATAGAATAATTCATTTCAGTACTTAAGATGATAAAATCTGATCACTTGAACTTTCAGATCAATGAGAACTGTTTAAAAGAAGGATTTCAAGAATTTTCTACTGTGGGAGAAAGATTTTAGAACTAAGTGAGTTTGTTGTGACATGTGGGAATCCACAGCCCATTTTGATTTAATTGTATTTTTAAACATACTAAATTCAGGAAACAGTGTTAAAGATCATGTTTTTAAAGAAAACATAACTCACTTTCAATTTAAAACACTATAAACAGCAGAAAAATTGGGTACTGGAAATAAATTAACATAGACTAACAAATTCCTACCCTAATTCAAAATGTTTCTAATCTTTTAAAAACATAATTGTATGGATTAACATTTTATGCTGACCACAGTTTGAATAGTCATGTAGGAATATTTGCTACTTTTATGAGCAAATTAATCCTTCAAAATATCTGTCGAACAGTGCTTGCATATAGTGAGAATTCCACTAACCTTTAGTGGAATCATAGCAGTTCTCATTGTAAGTTGCTCCCTTAAGTGGTGTACTTTCATTTAATATTTACAATTTTCACACTATCTTTGAAACTTTCAGATGATAGAGAAGTGATATTGGGAACTACTGTTTGTTGTAAAAGTGTTTGGATTTTCTTGACTTTCTTTTCACATCTGATACTGTTCTTAACCTTAATCACATTCTGTTAATACTTCATTTTCTTCTTAAATATTGATTTTTTTTATTTATTTGAAAGTCTGAGTTAAACAGAGAGAGGGAGACATACACACACACACACACAAACACAGATGTAGGGAGAGAGGGAGAGGGAGAGGGAGAGGGAGAGAGAGAGAGAGAGAGAGAGAGAGAGAGAGAAAGAGAATCTTCCATCCACTGGTTCCATCCACTCCCCAAATGGCCAGGGCTGGGCAAAGCTGAAGCCAGGAGCCAGGAGCTTCATCAGAGTCTCCCATATGGATGCAGGGGCCCAAGCACTTGGGCCATATTCTGCTGCTTTCCCAGGCACATCAACAGGAAGCTGGATAGGAAGTGGAGCAGCTGGGACTCCAACCAGCACCCATATGTAAGGCTGCTGATGTTACATGTAGGTAGCTTAACCTACTGAGCCACAGTGCCTGCCCGCCCGCCCCCCGCTACCCCATGGTTCTTGTACTCATTTGATTCCACATTTAGTTCAACTAACATTTACCCAGCACTCATGACACTGGTTTTATTGTTCTGACAAGTGGGTTTCAGATGTTTAATATTTGTGTCCATGGTCTCTCACAAAAGTATTTGAGGGCAGAACTCATGTTCTTGTTCAATTTTTCCCTGCGTCATCTTTTTAAAAATTGTGGAAACTGAATTCCAATTGCATGTCAGCAAATTTCAATTCAGTTTTTTATTTTTTTGAGAAAATGTACAAAAAAGAAGTAACTGGGGATCAAGGAGAAAGACATAAGAAAAGATGAATGGTAGTCCAATTTGGTGGCTAAGAGCTTAGGCTCTGGGATTAGACTTGGGTTCAAATCCTCCCCTTAACACCCATAACTAAGATCTTAGACATTTACTAAAACCTCTAAAAGCCTCCCTCTTCCCATCTGTAAAACTAGGAAAACACTAATACCTATTCTGTAAAGTGTTAAATGGAATAACGCAGGGCCAGCGTTGTGGGTTAAGGCGTAAAGCCACCACTGCAATGCTGGCATCCCATATGAGTGCTGGGTTGCATCCTGGCTGCTCTACTTCTGATCCAGTTCCTTGCTAGTGACCTGGGAAAAGGAGCGGAAGATGGCCCAAATGTTGGAACCCCTGCCACCAACGTGGTAAACCCTGAAGAAGATCCTGGCTCCTGGCGCTGTCCCAGCCCAGCACTGGCTGTTGTGGTCATTTGGGGAGTAAACCAGAGGATGGACAATCTCTCTCTCTGTCTTGCCCCCATCGATGTAACTCTGACTTTCACATCAATAAATACATCTTTTTTAAAAAATGACAAAATGGATGAAAAATTTTGTTATGTATGATTATCATCTTATAGATGTTAGTGATTGACTTACATATAAATACGAGAATAAATTTTTCCAGTAAAATTTTGGAAAAAGTAGAGAAAGCTGAGTAGGCATCTCCTGCCTTGGTTCCTCATTGCTTCCTTTATTAGAATGGTGACAGCTCAGATGTGCTTTGTGCTCTTTGGTCAGAATAATTTCTGGAAAGAACCCAAAATACATTTATATGAATTTTGGAGAAAGGGTTTCAAAAATAGCTCCCCAATTGTGCAAAGAATGCTGGCATATGGAGAGCCTTTGGAACACATACTTTGGAACCACTGTTTCCCTGAAAGTATTGTGTTAATTGAGATGACAGGAGTTAGAGCTCTAAGCTGTAAAATCCAGAAGGAATCAGGCATACCTACACCATACCACCTCAACATACAATCTATTTGTGGTGAAACTAATGAGCTTATAATTCTCTTATTGTGACTTAGGGGATGTTGTCTTCTGAAAAGTTCGTTGTGTGCAAGGGATGCAAAATGGTAGTTAATTATACAGTATTTAGTTGTATTAATTTAAGTGTCAATATTTCTTTATTTCATGTGATGCCGTTGTGTGAGTAATGGCAAAATTAAAACAAAATCAACCAATCAACCCAAAGGAAAAAATTAAAAAAGAAATGAGGCTGGGTATTTGGTGCAGTTGTGTGTGTGTGTGTTTTTTTTTTTTTTTTTGGACATGCAGAGTTAGACAGTGAAGAGAGAGAGACAGAGAGAAAGGTCTTCCTTTTTTCTGTTGTGTGCTGCGGCTGGCGCGCTGCACCGATCTGAAGCCAGGAGCCAGGTGCTTCCTCCTGGTCTCCCATGCGGGTGCAGGGCCCAAGCACTTGGGCCATCCTCCACTGCACTCTTGGGCCACAGCAGAGAGCTGGACTGAGAGAGCAGCAACCGGGACAGAATCTGGCGCTTCACCCGGGACTAGAACCGGGGTGCCGGTGTCTCAGGCAGAGGATTAGCCAAGTGAGCCTCGGCGCCGGCCAAGTGTGGTTGTTAAGACTGTTGGTATACTTGCATCCCATATTTGAGTGCCTGGGTTCAAATCCTGGCTCTGTTAACGATTACAGCTTCCTGATTATGCACAGAGAGGCAACACGTGATGGCTTAACCGCTTAGGTTCTGGGAGACCTAGATAGAATTTCTGACTTCAGCCTGGAATTTTGCAGGCATTTGGGACTGAATGAGTGGATGCTTTGATGATCTCTGTCTGTCTTTCTCTCTCTCCTATCTCTCTGCCTTTCAAATAAATAAAATAAAAAAAAAATGGGAGCTTTCTTAAAGTTATCCATTAGTTCATGCTCCCAATGAAAATATTTATTTCAGAAGGTCTCTATTTCCTTCTTTTTTGTTGCACTCTTTTATAAAGAAAGCTTAAAGAATTTAATTCTCGTTCTTGGCTATTGGAGAAGGCAATTGATGCTTTATGTAGGAGACACTATTGTGTGTGCTAGAGTTCATTTTCCAAATATTCAGAAAACATGAGTGGCTCCTCTAATAGACAGAAATGTATGTCCCGTGATCTTTTGAAAACCATTCCTATAAACTTATAATTGTTGACATTAACAAACAACACGTACAAAGTGGCTGTGTACAAAAACTCATGTAGTTCCAAGTATTTAATTAATCTCTTTGAAATTAAGCTTAGCATATCTATTAACATGCAACATTCAACATGTTAGCCAATTTAAATTTAACATGTGCATAATATTTTCATAAGAATTATATTTTTTGTGTATATTTTCAAATCAAAACCTGAAAGTTTTAAGATACACAAAAATTGTTAACTGCCTGTTAGAACTCTGAGAAATAATTGAAGACAAAATGAGAGACTGGAGGAGGCAGAAAATAGTCTAGGAGACCAAAGGAATTCAAAGATGAGCAAGGCATCAAATACAGAGAAAAGAGAAGGTCAGTTGAAAGGGAGAAAGAAATGGAAAATAATAAAAGAATTGTGAAACAGAACATTGGAATCAACCCAAAAGCTATCATCAAAATAACTGTTGACAGCATTTCGAATTTAAGGGTACTTCAAAAAGTTTATAGATAAATGGAACTAAAAGATAATTTATTTTGGTTCAAAAAAGTGAAATCTACACATAATTTTTTTCTTTTTAAAAAATTACTTACTTATTTGAAAGGCAGAATTTCAGAGAGAGAGAGACAGAGAGAGAGAGAGACAGGCAGACAGAGGGAGAGATATCTTCCATTCACTGGTTCACTTCCCAAATGGCCATGACATCTGGGGCTGGTCCAGGCTGCAGCCAGGAGTCTGGAACTCCATTGAGTCACCCTTGTGAATGGCAGGGACCCAGGAACTAGGGCCGTCTTCCACTGTTTTTCCAGGTTTTTCCAGCAGGGAACTGGGTCAGAGGTGGAGCAGCCAGGAGTTGAACCAGCAGTCATATGGAATGTCTGTGTTAGAGGCAGTGGCATAATCTGCTGCCCCACAATGCTGGGCCCTAGTTTTTTTTTAATAATATGCATTTTTTATGAATTTTCAAAGGCCCTTCATTTTGTGGTTTTCAATTTGTTTTACTCCAAAATAAACTTATCTTTTAATTTTAATGTTTTTAATATTTTCTGTGAAATTTGGGAGAACCGTGATCTGTTTTATGACTGTGAGAAGTGCCACTCTAAATATTAGGGCTCTCTGTTTAACACATTGACAAATGCAATATTTTGTTCCTAATTATAAAGATCTTGAAGAATGTTGTGGTAATTGTGATATATTTCCAATACATGATTATGTCCTCACAGACACTAAACACAGTGAAGTGCCTTTGACAATGACTTTACCTTTGGAAACAGAGCAACTTGTGCTTTAAGGAGTCCTCAGATGTTGTTGCAACTCAGGTTAACATTTAAGAATTGTTGTCCTAAAATGGAAGCACCTATAGCTTAGCTAGATAGATGCCAGGTAAGAAAAGACAGCATGAGTACACAGGTTTGGTGTATTTACAAGTCTTTGTGAACCACATGTAAAGACCTAAATCATAGGCCCTCTCTTTGTGCCATTCTCTGTTTACATGATTGAAAATGCAACTATAGATCCTCTATTTTTCTGCTGTAAAATTCTCCCCCATTTATGACAGGCCCTGTTTCTTATTCATCTTTGTTATTCTTGGAGTGCCCAGCATGTCCTCCAGTCATGTTTAAATATTAAAAATAAATAGAATGAATGCCACAAGTAAACAAATGTGGGGCAGTTTAGTGCTCCATGTTCAAATTCCTACTTTGAAGTGGAATTCAGGCAAACACTGATGGAAAGGGAGAAGGGAGTAGACAGGTACACGATAAAAAAAAAAGCAGGAAAGGGAAAGGGAAGAAGCATGGAGAGAGCTGCATGAAAGGTGTGCTTAGGAGAGGCTGACAGGTGTAATCTACCTTTTTCTTTGAGTATTGATTTTCCTATGACTTGCAGTGCATACTCAAATTCCTTATTAGCTTCATCATAAGACTGTATAAGATTTTTCAATTAAACGTTCCAATTTAATTTAATATTAAAATCTTTTGGATTCCTACTGGTCACTGAGCACTGTGCTTGGAGCTGCTGAAACAGGGCTGAATCAGGAACTCAGGCTACTGCTGTTTCTAAACCTTTGCATTATTGACATTGGGGACTGGAGAAATCTTTATTTATTTATTTATTTTGAGAGAGAGATTGTCCTATGCATTGTGAGATGATTATTAGCAGCATTCCTTGGCTTCTACCCAGTAGATGCCAGTATCATCTCCCCATAACTCCTATGCCCAGGTGGTGACAATCAAAAATATCTTCAGGCATTGCCAGATTTTTTGTTCCCTGATAGACAAAACGCCTCCAGTTGAGAAGAACTGAGCTAGTTGAAAGAAATTTTGCATACACCATGATAATGCTATAGGGTCAACGGGAGTGCACCTTGCAAAGACTTGGAGGCATGAGGTAGAGGGAAATTTGGAGACTTCAAGGAGGAAATGAAGTGGCGCTGAATTTTGAATACTATGAAGCAGGTAACCTGTGGGAGAGGTGAAAAAGAAGTGAGGAGAGGAAAAAGAGAGACGGAGCAAGGAAGGGAGCAGAAATGGTGACTGGTGGTGTTCTGGGATAAAGGCGTGGAATGAGAACGTGCCCAGGGCCCACAGCAGCATGCTACATTAAAGAAGGAAAAGCAGGTGAGTATAGTGCTAATGGAGCACAAAGGGAGGAGGGGGATGGTAGGCTCTGTAGTTGCAGACACAAGTCTGCAATGTACATTTCTCATAGCCCAAGATCAGTCTTCTATTACCCTTTTCACTGAGATTATCATCCTCTGTTTCTCACTCAACAGTGCTGAGGAGTCTATTAAATACTCACCACACTGGTTGGCCCTGCTAGTCAATAGACTGTAGCATCTTTTTATTCCTCCACCTAGTGCTAAAATCAATCAAGCTCTTGCAGAATCTCAGATGTGGTTTGGTTTTTTTGTTTTTGTTTTTTTTTTCCTTCTCAGGTTTAGGGAAGGCTACTTAAAAGGATATACAGTAGTTGAAAAACAGAGGAAAAATAGTTTTAACAATTTGTCCTTTTATTTAGCCTGAATTTTCTTAAAAGGTGAAAAACAAGTTAAAGGATAAATATTGTCATCATTCTGTCTGAACTCTTTTTTTAAAATGTATTTATTTTGAAAGAGTTACAGAGAGGGACACATACACCCACACACAGACATACACACACACACACATGCTGAGAGAGAGATCTTTCATCCTGATTCATTCGCCGGATGACCACAACAGCTAGTGCAGGACCAGCACAGGAGTCATGAGCTTTATCCGCGTCTCTCACATGAGTAATAGGCCCCAAATATTTGGGCCATCTTCCTAGCTTTTCCCAGGCCATTAGCAAGGAGCTGGATTGGAAGTGGGGTAGCTGGGACATAAACCAGTGCCCATATGGTATGTCAGCATTGCAGGTGGTGACTTTACCCATTATGGCACAAGACTGGCCCTTGTCTGAACTCTTTTGACTTCCTGTGAGCCCTGGGAAAACAGGATGAGTGTCTTTTTAATGCTTTGAATGAAGCCTGATACCTAGATGGTGCTCCTTCCATGTTTACTAGATAAATACATTCACAATTATTATTAGTGATAATGGCAATATTTCCATGGAGCATAATACACGATAAACTTCTCAAGGATGTGATCTCATTGGATCACCACAATAACTCAATGAAAGAAGGAATTATTTTTAACTCCATTGTGTGTTGCATCTTACCCTTGACCTGTCATTATAGCCACAGACAGACTTTCTTTGCTCTCTAGTGAAAGAAAACTGATAACCAAAAGATTCTGTGCTTTATATAAGTGCTTATTCTTCTTATAGATAGGTGATGGAGAGGATAGGTATATATTTTCAATTTCCTTTAAAAGTCCTAGAATCATAAAACAGCAAACAGAGGACCAACCTCTTGATTTCACAGGAGAGAAAACTGAGGCTACAGAGTTACCTTGTAGAGCCAGGATTAAAAGCCAAGTTTCTGGACTCTGGTGTTTTGATGGACACGTGGGGATTGGCTGGTTACTGTTCTGACCTGACAATTCTATGTCTCTCTAAGGAGCAGGCCACCACACTTCTATATAGCTGAAGCCTGGATCATGGCGGTTTCATGTGTGTAGCTTGTTTTCTGTATGTAGATATATTTCAGAAGAAGGCTGGCTTCAAGAACACAAGAAATAGCACATTAAAAAGAAGTGCCTATTCTTTTATACCAGTATTTAACAATGTTGTCTAGATGTCCAAAAATAATAACCTGTTTTATTTTTCCCAGAAGAGGAAACAAGGTCCCAGAAAGGTTACATTTTGCATGGGATTTTGTTAGCCAAGTCAACATCTGTTTGCACCTTAAAAAAATGAGTCACATCTATTTCTTCTAAGTAGGGCAGGAGGGCAGCTGGAATTTGCCAGCTCATTCCTTGCCACTGCTTCCTGCCTATGGTGCTTTATCCTCCATGGCTCATTTTATTGATAAAGTAGGTAAACAGATACTGGACTATCCCAGAGTAGTTTGAATACTGAATCAGATGCCTTAAGCTTGTGTTTCAGTGAGTTGAAGGCAACACGAATGTTTCTCTTTAACAGCAGCGTGAATAATTGAATCTCTTCTCTAATTTTATTGCTCAGTGTTCCACCCAGAAAGGAACCCTGATGACAGTCAGCCTATCAAAGTCCATCCTCAACTGACAAACGCAGAGCCTGTCATCAATGACAAGGCTCAGTGGATGAATCGTCAGTGAAAACATTTTGAGCTGGGTGTCTCTCCTGGATCACTTGAGTAGATGTTGTTGCACAAATGGTCATTCCCTAGTTTTGTTTGTTCCTGCCTCTTGAGCGCACTGGGCCCTTGTTTTGGAGGATGTGTGTGTGACGATGCTGAGGATGGGAGCGCTGAGAACACAAAGAATTTTGTTGCAAATGTGCTACCTTCCCATGGCAGTTAGCAGTATCTGGGACTCTTATTTGAGCACTTACAATAACATACTCCCTGTACAAATATTGTTTTTGCATTTCATGTGTACAAGTTGAGTTGTCCAATGGCTTTACTTTGAGGATATTTATAATATTTTGTTGATTCTCTCACTGCTCAGGATGATGGGAAACATACAATAAACATTTAAGAGATATTCCTTAAGCTAAATTAACTCTATGAACTCTGAGGTACTGCTTAATCGTGCAAGCTTTGTTTTTGAAAACATTTGCCATGGAAAAAAGGAAGCTTGTAAAATGGTACTGGCGGGGGAGGGGGAGTGCAGCACTGTGGCATAGCAGGTAAAGCCGCTGCCTGCGGTGCTGGTATTCCATATGGGTGCCAGTTCGAGTCCTGGCTGCTTCATTTCCAATCCAGCTCTATGCCTGGGAAAGCAATAGAAGATGGCCCAAGTGCTTGGGCCTCTGCACCCTTGTGGGAGACCTGGAAGAAGCTCTTGGCTCCTAGCTTTGGATTGGCACCGCTCCAGCTGTTGCTGCCATCTGGGGAGTGAACCAGTGGATGGAAGACCTCTCTCTTTCTCTCTCTCTCTGCCTGGGCCTCGCTGTAACTCTGCCTTTCAAATAAATAAATAAATAAATAAATAAATATTAAAAGAAATAATACTGGGTTTAAACTTCAGGTTTCATTCATTTTGTAATTGGCCAAACACCCTAAAAAGCTATCCTTTCCCTCTCTGATTTTTAACAAGAATGTACACAAGACAAACCAAAACCTAACTGCAATATACATATATAATAATATATAATATATTAATATATAATAATTATATATGTGTGTGTATATATATATATAGAGAGAGAGTTGGGCCAGTAGATGTTCCTAACATCTATGGCATGGAGCACAAGTGCAAATGGTAAGGCATTTCTTTGCCTGTTCCTGTTCTTGTCCTAGTTTGTCAAGAACCATAGGCTAATATGCAAGTCCACTCTCTGTGCCCACCAAGCAGCTGCTCCTTGATGGTCCCTTGCTTTAGGAGTTGTGTACCTCTGTAGTTCAAACCACTGGCAGAACAGATCTGGGCAGGAGGCAGAGTCAGATTCAAGCCCTGAAATTGGTCTTAATGCCATTTAGCAGAGAATCCAGAATCCTGGGGATCAGAACCACTGTGGAGGTGGGCCTCTTATGTTAATAGATGGGAACAGAACCCCACTGGCTATGTTTCTTTCATCCCTAAGACCCTTTGTCCTATGAGGGCTGTGACTGGGAGAAGGCTAGCATTGGGCTCTCAAGGTGCCCAGTTGCTAAATCTCTGAGCAGTACTGCTTAAAACCCACTTGCAAACAACATAAAATGAACATTTCTGGTTTGTACCCCCAGCTACTCTGATGTCGCAGCTCTGTGGTAGGGCCCTGGACTCTGCCTGTGTAACCACAGGGTGATATTTTGGCGTTTCCTGGTTTGGCTCATCTGGGGATGTTTACAGTGTCTTTCTCTGCCCTTCCCCATCCAGTGACTCACACTCTTGCTGCAGGCCTCCTGTTGTGGTTGCCAGCACTGCTGCCTGCTCCCTAAATGCTAGTACAGGTTCTATTGCCCTGCTGCCGCGGCGACTGTTGTTTGCTCTATCCCTGGCTCATTGCAAGGGAACTGACGATCGTTTCCGTAGCCACTGCTGTCAGGCTGCTGTCACCGGGCTACTTGCTTTGCAAGGAGCAAGGGCATCCCTGTGTGTTCCACCACTATTGAGTGGACGCAGGACTAAGTGACGATGTTACTGTGGACTCCCCAGAATAGCCTTGGGCTGCTCATAGCTTCAGATAATTCTTCTGCTTGTTCTCTGAAACTTAAGGGGAAAAAAAAAACCTATGCCTTCAGTATTCTTGATTTCTTGTGGTTTTTTTCTACTTTGACCCTACGGTTTAGGGCAGCCTCCAGCTATGGTGTGGAAGTTTGTGTTCCTTCAAGATGTGTAGGCTGAAATGCTACCCTCCAAGCAGATGGTGTCAAAAGATGGGGCCTTTGGAGAGTAATTAGGTTATGAGGACAGCTCCCTCCTGGATTAGATTAGTGTCCTTAGGAAAGAAGCCCCAAGGGACAGACATTTGTCTTGCCTGTTAAATCCCTGCTTGGGATGCCTGTATCCCATATTGGAGGGCCTGGATCTTGTCCTGGCCCCTCTGTTTCTAATACAGCTTCCTGCTAATGAGAGAGGCAGCAGATGATGATGCAAGTACTTGGGTCCCTGCCACTCATGTAGGAGACCTGGGTTGAGTTATGGGCTCTTGGCTTTGGTCTGGCCTAGCCCTGGCTCTTGTGGGTATCTGGAGAGTAAACCAGAAGATAAAAGATCTCTCTGTTGGTTTATCTTCAAATAAAATGAAAATAAATTTCAAAAAATTAGGAAACCCCAGAGACCTAGGTGGCCTCTTCTAGGTAGCCTCTTCCACCATGTGAGGATACAACAAGGAGGTACCACCTTACAGGAAGTGTGTCTTCATCAGACACCAGTTTGCTGAAATGATCTTGAACTTCCCAGTATCCAGAACTATAAGAAACAAAGCTGCCAATCTATAGTATTTTATTCGAGCAGCACAAATAGGCAAAGATGTCTTTTTTTTTTTTCTTGAAGGTTCTGAATCTGAGGACCAAAGACTTGGCTCTCAGACTTAACTTCCTTCTCCCTAATTTTTTTCAAGAGGCTCAAGATACTCTTTTAAGTGTCCTGGGTTTTTGAGGGGGCTGCAGACCAAGTTTCTGTCTGACTTTTGTTGCCTTTATGTGATTAACTTCTTACAGGATTAGAAAAATAAGTGAAAAATCACTCTGTACTGTTTTTGTGAATAAATAAGGAACTGTTGATAAGCTTGAAGATTGAAAAAGAGCAGCAGTTATATAATTACATACCTATTTAAAATACGTTAAAATAAAGGTCCAGAAGATCAGAAAGTTAGAAGCATTTAGATATTGCACAAAAATCTCCATGACTCTGTGAATAACAAATTCTGCTGTGATAAACCTGTAAACCTAAAATCCTGTCTGTGTGTGTGTGTGCTTATGAGGGTGTTTGCACACATGTATGTGTTCACACACATTGGTTAAGATTTAAGGTTTCATATATTGTAAAATAACATCTTGAGATATCCATTCAAGCTTGTCCCCAGGTTGAAGTTCCTGTGTCTTTGTTTTTACCCTACCTCATCCAATGTCATTCATTGCCTCTGGGAAGAAGTAACCTGCAGAACACTTAACAGAAGAACCAGATATTGATCCTTTGGGTAATAGATTCATTGGTCTGCAGATAGAGAAAAAATTTAGAATGAAACTATTAAACTAAACCATTTTTTCCACCTCAAATTAATTAAAAATATCTGGAATAAAGGAGAAAATCAGGAGATATTGAAGACTTGGATCCCTGCAAAAGGCTCTGCCTAAGTTCTAAGGGGAGAGAATAGAAGACACACTCCTCCCTCTCCAACAGTTTTTGGCAGTTGTAGGTCAGAGGTGCCCCCAAAATCAAGTTTGAGGTAGCAAGGCTGAACCTCAAATTTCTACAGGAGCACCATGAAATGGAAAAAAAAAATGGAACTAAAATATCATAGTGATGTATCTGGGCAGGTGAACATGAACAAGTCCCATGGAGTTTCCCCAAAGCCCAGGGCAGTATGGGAGCAGTAGGATGTTGTTATGTGTCTGAGGGCTGCATAGTCTTGCAGAGTTGAGCAATCTTGCTTTATTGGCATTTGGCCTAGCAGTTAAGACCTCAATTAGGATGATCCCATCCCATGTCAGAATGCTTTAGTTGGATTTCTGGCTCCAACTCCGGATTCTAACTTGGGAATCAGGGAAGCAGTAGTGGGGTTCCAATAGCTGGGTTCCTGCCCACTATGTGAGTGACTTATATTGAATTCCTAGTTCCTGTCTTCAGCTTATCCCAATCCTGGCCATTGCAATTGAACCAGAATATGAAAACTCAGTGTCTGTCTTCCTCTCTCTGCCTCTTAAAGAAAAGAAAAGGAAAGAAGAAAGGAAGGCAGGAAAAGAAAGAAAGAGAGAGAGAGAGAGAGAGAGAGAGAGAGAGAGAGAGAAGAAAGAAAGAAAGAAAGAAAGAAAGAAAGAAAGAAAGAAAGGAAGAGAGAAAGAGAGAAATAAAGAGAGAAATGAATGGAGGAAGGAAGGGAGGGAGGAACAAGTACAGTGAGCCCTGTGAGGGCCAACAAGTGAAACTAGGTTGGGGAGGAGAGTAAATAAATGGATATGACTAAAACACACGATTGCTTGCATCTGATGCTTTCCCCTGGATTTCTAAGAAGCATCTTACAGTATATATATCTGCAACACAACCTGATGATAAATGTGGTAATTCATAAGTTCTAGAATAATTTCAGATATTACTTTTTAAAATAATGTCTCTGCCTCATTACTTATTTTCTTTTGTAATCTCAATGGAAAACAGGTAAGATTTCTCTTTGTATTTGGTATGCCTCTTATTTTCTCTTTTGCATTTTTCATCTGTGTGTCTTTGTGCTTTTATTTTTGAAAATTTATTATGGCCTATGTTCTAATTCACTGGTTTTTTTTTTAGCTCTATCATATTGTGAAGTTTTTAAAAGTAACTCCTAATTTTTGTTATCAAAATTTTCAGTTCTAGAATATATAGTTTGCCCATTGTTTTTTACTGGAAGTTTTGTTTGGCTTTTATCTCTTTGAACCTAGCAAACACTTTTTATTGTTGTTGGCAAATGATTTTTCAAACATAATATGCATAAAGGACTAGTGTGTGGTAAAGTGGTATAAGCAGTCCCTTGCAATGTCGGGATCCCAAATTGGAGTGCTGGTTGGAGTCCCTGCTACCTCACTTTTGATCTAGCTCCTAGCTAATGTACCTGGGAAAGGCAGTGGATGGCGGTCCAAGTACTTCTGGGAGAGCAGGATGGAATTATGGGCTTTGGCTCAGTCCTGGCTATTGTAGCCATTTGTAGTATAAACCAGTAGAAGGAAGATCTCTTTCTTTCTTCTTTCACCTTCTCTCTCTGTCACTCTGCCTTTCAAACAAATAAATAAATCTTTTGAAAAACAACAATGTACACAAATTATTTGAAACCTAAAATGATGCTTCATCCACCAAAGAAGAATTCAAAATTACTTTCATTAAGTGTCTGGGGGACATTAATAATTCACAATGAAGTTAATTCAAGATCCAGATCTGATATTTTTTCAGGCTACCTAACACATCTGCAATGCTTAAAAGGAGTTGTTTACTTTTTTTTTAAAGGTTTATTTATTTATTTGAAAATCAGAGTTATGAAGAAAAAGATGGAAGGAAAGATTCACACACACACACACACACAGATCTTCCAGATCTTCCATCAGTGGGCTTTTCCCAGGGCATCAGCAGGGAGCTGAATCAGAAGTGGGGCAGCCAGGACACAAACCCGCACCCATAACTCTGGCCCCCAGTAGTTTACGTGTGTATCACCTTTATTTCTAGGTTGCAACTCTTTGATATACCAGTCCAAAGTGAAGGATAGATTACTATATTCTTGCTTTGCCTGGATACACACAACAATTTTTATCTTCTCAGTTCTGTGAAGACTAACAGCACAGCTTAGCATCTTGGCCAACACTATTTGATTGGCAAATAGGCCCAATTCAAACATGACCCAGGAGCCAAACTTCCTTATGTGAATTCCCATCATTTCTGTATCTAGGGCTCAGTAGTACTGTTAGTTCTTCAAATGCTTCCAAAATTTTAATCTGTTAAAATTTCATCCAGCTTGTTAAGCTATCTTTTGTGGGAGAAGTGATTCATATTACATAGTCTTTCATCACCAAAATCAGAAATTTGGATTGAAAATGCTTTTTCAGAGCTAAAGCCTTATCATATTTAGGCCATGATCATGACCCCTCAAGGAACTGGTGAGGTGGCCGTGAGGCAGACTCAATAGCCATGCTGCATTGAGGCTTTGATGATTTTAGAACATAGACGATGATGAGATTTCAAAAAGAGTGCCACAGTGTATTTTTTGAAAAAAATTATTTATTTATTTGAAAGTCACAGTTACAGAGAAACAGAGAGAGAGAGAGAGAGAGAGAGAGAGAGAGAGAGAGACAAAGAGAGATGTTCAGTCTGCTGGTTCACTCCCCAGATGGCCACAATAGTCAGGGATGGGCCAGGCTGAAGCAAAGGCGAGGAGGCTCATCCAGAGCTCCCATGTAGATGACAAGGTCCCAAACACTTGGTTCATCTTCTATTGCTTTTCCCAGGTACATTACCAGGGAGCTGGATCCAAAGTGGATCAGCAAGGACAGGAAACTGGCACCCATATGGGATGCTGGCAGGTTTTATATACTAACCACAATGCCAGCCCCAGTACTGCATTTTTATTTCTTTGGGTGGATTCATATTAATCTTTAGAATGATAAAATGCAAATGTAGTCTTGTTAGAGCTTGCTGATCATACTATATTTTTTCTGAGTGCTTGAGAAATACCTAAGAAGGAAAAGATGAAGCAAGCTATCTTTAATGACTCTATGTCTCTGGATTCCTAAAAGGGATTCAGTCCACCAGTATGGGCTCTCAGTACTCAGAGTAGAAGTTTCCGTACTGTGAGAAATTAGTTCATCCCTTAATCTGTGATTTAGGAAACTGTGGGAGCTGTAGATAGGGGAGATTGGGCGCTATGCTTTGCAGTAGGAAACCAAGCTTGACTCTTCCCTAAACTTTGAGGATGGATAAGATACAGCTGCTAGGATCAGCTCAAGGACCCTCTCTTCTTACTTTTCCAGTAGGAAACAACACCTTGTGTGAAATGTACTCATCCCAAGAACCTCACAGTTGATGATGTATATGTTGAGACAGGTTTGGGAGATCTTGAGAAACTCAAAGTGAGATCTTTGACTCTAGATTAGAAGAACCTTTTGGCAGCTGGCATGATTTACTTTTCTCTGCTCCAGAGAATGGGGAATAAATCGAAGGAGAAAGGGACCATGGACAGCAAGTCACTTATAGGAGCTGCTCCTTTCAGCCAAGAGTGTTCCTTCCCCTCCTTATTTTCTCCTGAACATACCCTACCACAATGTCCCCTGGGAACTACCAGAATTATGGCCAAGTACATGTAACCAGTCCAAATGCTGGAGTTCGATGCATTCTCCTGGCCCAATGAACTACAGTGAAGCAGTAGAACCATGAAATAAAAATATGACATTAGAATTTATCCCTTTAATCATATGGATGGATGGCAACTCACAGGAAAGGTGGTAGGGATGTGGAGAAAGGAGCTGAACAGATGTTCAAAAAGGACTCCACCAAAGAAAACTCTATGATATGGTCCAGTTTGTTATAGTTTATGAATATCTTAGAAATTTTAAAAAGTTGTGTTAATGAAGGAACTATATGGTTGATTGGTTAAAAATAGTATTGATGTTGATCACAGAACTTGTTATATATCTGTTTTTTTTTTCATGTTGTATATATCTGTTTAATATCTGAGTCTATATATTATTTTGACATATGAAAGTACTTCAAAAAATTCATGGAAAAAATTGAATTAAATATTTATTTTGGCTGGTGCTGTGGCTCAATAGGCTAATCCTCTGCCTGCGGCGCTGGTACTCTGGGTTCTAGTCCTGGTTGGGGCACTGGTTCTGTCCCAGCTGCTCCTCTTCCAGTCCAGCTCTCTGCTGTGGCCCAGGAGGCAGTGGAGGATGGCCCAAGTGCTTGGGCCCCTGCACCCGCATGGGAGACCAGGAAGAAGCACCTGGCTCCTGGCTTCGGATCCTGCTGGCCATAGTGGTCATTTGGGGGGTGAACCAATGGAAGGAAAACCTTTCTCTCTCTCTCTCTCTCTCACTTTCTAACTCTGCTTGTCAAAAAAATATTTATTTTGGGACAAAAATTGAAATCATCTATAGATTTTTTATATTATATATTTTCCATTAACTTTTTGAAGTGCTGCAAAAAATAGAAAAGTCCCAGATATTTCAAATACCATCATCAAAAAATATTTACATAAGGATTAATGGAATCATATATAGTTCCTGAGACAAAGCCCAGTTAAACTTTCTTACTCTACAAAGAAACTGAAAACTGAAGTCACAAAATTGTAAAGAATTTTTTTAGCTACTTGCAGGTTTTCAATTTAAATGTTAAAAAAATCTATAAATAATGGTTAAGAAATAAAGAAAAAGACCAAAGAGCAATGATGTAGTTGAGAGCCTGTTATAAAGATTTAAACTATTCAAAGATATAATGAAGAAAAGGATTATTGTTAATTTTTCATGCCAGAACAGAAATGGTTTGTTTTCAGTATCACTATTCATGCTTTAAGGTATATCTATTATCTGTTAAGCTAATCTTTGAAAATTGTTCTAATTCTTAGACAAAGACAGTTGATTCAGGTTCCTTTAGAAAGAAAAATAGGAGGGTGTATTACAGCCATATGAATCATGTGGGATTCTTCTTACAGTTATATTTTTCATGGATATAAGAATGTTTTCATAAGGAAATATGAGTCTACCTAAAATTACATGGCTTATCTTTGTTCCAAGGGACTCTTGTTTTCAGCATGTTGTTGAGCTGCAAAAGTATTCTGTATGCTCTATGCATTAGCACTGAAGGAAGAAACTTCCAGAGTTGCTAGAAGTCATCTCTGAAACTCTGGATTTCTTCTGGAAACTTGTACTGCTGTCATCACTTTAAATGACTTCTCGAATCCTCTTGATCCAGAGGCACATGTCTTCTTGCCTTGGCTGCAATGAAATTTAATGACTTATCTCCTTTACCCACCTGTAAACTACCTGTAAACCACAGCCAGGTGAAAATTCTTTTTTTTTTTAATTTATTTTATTTATTTGAAAGGCAGAATTGCAGAGAGAAAACTCTTCCATCTGCTGGTTAACTCCTCAAATGGCCACAACAACCAGAGCTGGACCAGACTGTAGCCAGGAGCCAGGAACCGGGAGCCAGGAGCTTCTTCTGGGTTTCTATGAGGGTGCAGGGGCCCAAGCACTTGGGCCATCTTCTGCTGCTTTCCCAGGCACGTGGATCAGAAGTAGAATAGCTGGGACCCAAACTGGCACCTATATGGGATGCTGGTGTCATAGGCAGCAGCTTTACCTGCCACTCCCCAAGAATTCTTGATAGGACAATTTTGCCCTCTTACTTCCTCCTCAAGAACTTTCAGTAGCTTCATGTTAACTCCAAGATCAAAATCCAGCCACTCATCCTAAATTTCAGTGTTCCATGACCTGAGATATCTAGTTGGTCTTGTTTCTTGTTTGTTTCTATTTATTATACTTACCGTTTGTCCTACAAAGTGGGAGATAAGCAGATGAGTTGTTAGTATGCTCTGAGTTTGCATGCTTGGTCTGTAATGCCAAATCATATTGCATTTATTCTCCTGTCAGAGGCCGGCATGACTTCCTTTATATGCAAGTGTAGAGTTAGCTGCGTGAGTACTGAAATCAAGGGTGACCAGGCCAGGTTTCTGCTGCGAATCTGCCATAGGAGAGGCTTATCTTGCCTTTCCTTACCCAGTTAATTTTTTTTCTTTTAATCCCCAACCTCTCTTCAAGTGCTGTGTCTTTCCAGAACCTGTCTTCCATGTTTATCTTCATCTATACGATTTTCAAAATGATTCTTGAGCCTGTTTGCAATCTGATTCTCCCTCTGTAGTGCCTGCTTAGTAGGCATTTGTTTTTGTGCCTAGTCATAGTTCCCAGAATTTTATTGTGGTCATTTTGATGTCCCTCCCTTTGACTGGCAAGCAACTAACACTCATATATGAGCCAATGGAGTGGCTAATGGTATAGCCTCTTTAACTGAACTTGAAACTCAGTATGTCAGGGCTCCGTGTCTGAGGCAAGTTACATAACCATAATCATTCTGTGCCCCAACTTTGTAATGTAATCTGTAAAATGGAGCTAGAATAGTACTCCTCATAAGGATACTGTGATGATTACATGTATTACTATGAATACAATAATCAGTTAAGATTATCTGTAGCTTAGCTCTTCTGTCTCCATTAAATCCAGCCAGCAACCGACCTTTGTGAAGACTCCTGACCCTTTTTTTGACTAGGTGAGACCCTGAGCTGAATTAGTTTCTCTCTGACTAAATTTTGTGAGCCCCCTTTCTCTGCTTTTCATAGCCAAACTGTTTTTCTTTTTTTCTTTCTTTCTTTTTTTTTTTTGACAGGCAGAGTGGATAGTGAGAGAGAGAGACAGAGAGAAAGGTCTTCCTTTTTGCCATTGCTTCACCCTCCAATGGCTGCTGCGGCCGGCGCATCTCGCTGATCCGAAGCCAGGAGCCAGGTGCTTCTCCTGGTCTCCCAAGCGGGTGCAGGGCCCAAGGACTTGGGCCATCCTCCACTGCCTTCCTGGGCCATAGCAGAGAGCTGGCCTGGAAGAGGGGCAACCGGGACAGAATCCGGCACCCCAACTGGGACTAGAACCCGGTGTGCCAGCGCCGCAAGGCGGAGGATTAGCCTGTTAAGCCATGGCGCCGGCCCAAACTGTTTTTCAGTTCCCATCTCTGACCCCATAATCTTTGATTATTCTCACTGACATACTACTTGTTCTGGAGTGTCACGGCCCTTATGGAGCTAGCCATCTGTTATGATGACAAAGATTTACAGTGACCAACATTGCCACTTTTAACATATCTCATAATTTCTCTACCAAATTTTAGGCTTCTTGGTGCCAAGAATCAAACATCATCCTTTTGAATTATTCATAGCCTATAGGACAGCAGATTCTGCATAAATGTTTTCGGAATGAATTGTTCAAATAACTAAAATTCCTTTAATGAGCTTAGAAGCTTTCTTGATGGTTTTTTAAGAGTATTGGGTTTTAGAATAGGACATTTAGAACCTTCATTGATAAAAGCTTCCTAGTTGTGAGCATTGCATGTGCTTCTCAGGAACAAGGTATGACTGGCTTGAAATTTCTGAAGGCAAGAAGATCCTTCTTGGTGTCATTGTCAACGTCCTTAGGATGAAGTGAGGTCATAGGTTCCACTGGTAGCCATAGACCAAAAATTGAAAGAGGGTATAAGATTATGAAAAAGTCCTGAGTGAGGTATTTCAGGTACTACAAAGAGCCAAAGTATCTGGCCTAGGAGATGACTTCTGGTCCAATTCTGGCTCATCTTCACAGCAGCAGCTTCTAATGCATTCAACAAAGCTGTGCATGAGATCTTTTCTGGGTTTTCCCTATATGATGATTTTTTTTAATGAGGATATTGCTTTATGTTTTCTTTTTCCTTTTACACTTTATCTTTTGAGGTTGCCTTTGAGCCTCTAGACTGGGATTTCCCCCTACTTTGTCCCCCACGTCAACCATTGATATCACTAGCCATTGATTGTTGAGGCTAGAAACCTGGGACTTCTCTTTGATTTCTCCTTCTTATTCACTCGCTCCATCCAACCTTTGAGAAGATTCTGCATTAAATGTAGTTCACAGTCTATCCAGTACGTCTCAGCTCCATCTGTTTCTTTCCATCTTTCCTGCTACCTGTTTATTTTGAGCCACAATCACTTCTTATTTTGGGGAAGGGGCAGATGTTGTGGCACAATGGGGATGCCTGCATCCCATATCTGCTTCTTTTTTTTTTTTTTTTTGACATGTAGTGATATAGATAGTAAGAGAGAGAGACAGAGAGAAAGGTTTTCCTTCCATTGGTTCAACCCCCAAATGGATGCTAAGGTTGGTGCTGCGCCGATCCGAAGCCAGGAGCCAGGTGTTTCCTCCTGGTCTCCCATGTGGGTGCAGGAGCCCAAGCACCTGGGCCATCCTCCACTGCCTTCCCAGGCCACAGCAGAGAGCTGGAGTGGAAGAGGAACAACCAGGACTAGAACCCGGTGCCGATATGGGCTGCCAGTGCCACAGACAGCAGATTAACCAAGTGAGCCACGGTGCTGGCCCCCTCCTATTTTGATTATTGGTACAATAGTATCAATAGCCTCTATATTTTCATGACTTCTCCCCTCCAATCTATTTTCAGTACTGTACCCAGAATTATCTTTGTTTTTCAAAAATAATTTGCTAATTAATTAATTTGAGAGGAGCACACACACAAAGTGTTCTCACCCACTGGTTCACTTGCCAAATGTTCACAAGAGGGACTAGGCTGAGGATAAAGCTGGGAGCCAGAAACCTAATCCAGGTTTCCCACCTGAGTGACAGGAACCCTCTGTTTTGAACTGTGCTTGTTGTCTCCCAGTATCTGCATTAGATGAAGCTGGGATTAGGAGCCAGAGGTGGGTCTGGAACCCAAGGTACTTGGATATAGGACATGCACATATTAACTGCTAAGCCAAACAAACAGCCCCAGAATTAGCTTTTTAAATTAGTTAATTAAAATTTTTATTCTATTTGAAAGACAGAGAGCATGGAACTCAATCCAGATCTCCCATGTGGGTAGCAGAGACCCAAACACTTGAGCCATCACCTTCTGCCTCCAAGGAAGAGCTTTGGCATGAAGCTGGTTCTGAAGTGGAAGAGCTGGAACTAGAACAAGACACTCTGAAATGGATGTGGGCATCCGGAGTGGCATTTTAACTACTGCATTAAATGTCTGCCCCTTTGGGGGCTGGTGTTGTGACACAATGGGTTAAGCTGCTGCCTGCAATGCTGGTATCACTTATGGGCACCGGTTCCAGTCCCAAATGCTCCACTTCTGATCCAGCTCCCTGCCAACACTCTTGAAAAAGCAGTGTAGGATGGCCCAAGTGCTTGGACCCCTGCACTCATGTCAGAGACCCAGAAGAAGCTCCTGGCTCCTGACTTCAGCCTGGGCCAGTCCTGTCCATTGCAGGATTTCTCTCTCTCGCTCGCTCTCTCTCTCAACTCTGCCTTTCAAATAAATAAAATCAATCTTAAAAAAATCTGTTCTACTTTTAAAAACATAAATTTCATCACAATACTTTCCTTCTTGAAATGCTAGATAGTGTCCTCTTGTGCTTAAAATTTAAATTCATTGCAATTGCCTATAAGATGCCATATGATTTGGTTCCTACTTTGTTCTCAAGGTACTTTCTACTTTACTCTTGCCATTTTGGCCTACTGTTAGTTCTTCAAACACACCACGTTCTTTCATAACTTAAAGTGTTTGAACTTGCTGTTCTTTTCACATGGGATGATTTTTAGCCCTACCTTTTGAATAGATGGCTTCTCATTCTTCAAGATTAATACTTTGTATTAATGTTTTTAAACAAAGAAAAATATTACCTAAACATTGATCTATCCCATTAAGGTGTAACAATATTATAGATTCTGCTTTCAAGACCTAGTTTTAACAAATTGATCAGTGACTTTATTTGTCAATAATCAGGTTCAATAGACAGTATAAGCAAATATGTCCATTTTTCATACTTGTGTTTAATACAACTATTTTTATTAATTTTAATTTTGAAATGTTTCCTTTATAGGAAGTAACTGATTTATAAGCAATTCAGAAAATCTTGAACCAAACAATATATTTAATACAATCATTAAAATCATAAATTAGAAATGATAAGATAGGCAGTATGTCTGAAAAATTCTTTCATATGAATTTTAGTGGTTTTCAAATGTCTCATTACTTTAAAATGTTCCCCTAGACAACCTTCACTAGAAAATTAATCATAAGTTGATATTATATTTGTAAAAAACTTCTGAAATTTTCTTTTTCCGTGAAAAGTCAGATAAAAATTATTGAATGATTAAAATAGATATTATTTAATTATTGCTTTAGAATGTGCTCAATTTTTGTGAAAATGCTTTAGGCATTCCAGCAATGTCCTTTTGATTCCTTCCAATAATGTCAGACCAGCATATTTTGTTGTTATTGCTGGTCCTTTTCAAATTTTGCTTTTTTTAATGCAAATGTATGTTCTCTTTACATTTCTTATGGCATTTGATTGGCCTTCTCTAAAAGTTCTGTGCACTGATCTTCAAGGAAAAATTTTGAAGCCTGGTGTTTCATGAACCTTTTTCAAAGCTGATTCTCCTTCTTCAGAAGTTTGTTTGTATCTGATTAACCTCATCTAAGGCTTCATCCCAGAAAAAAGTTAATTCAGAAAAGAAAAATAGCTTCAGCAGAGAAAAAGATCTGCTAGTTTTCATGTGTCTATGTTTTCTTTTGGATGGAATAGTACTTCAAAGGAATTAACTTTTGAAAAAATTGTCTTTACTATGTACACAGTTTCAAAATGAACTCTCCATTGAGTCTAGGAAAAGCCTTCCATTGTTACCTACAATCTGCAGCATTTTCCATCAGTGAATCTTTTCAAAATGAATAAAAGAAGAACCACATTTTTTTTCCAAGTTTCAAAAAAAAAATCAACATGAAGAAACAGTGAGTGAACTCTTCAGAGATTTGGAGAATAGGTTGCAAAAGGAACAAACAAGGATTTGGAAATAATTTCTTTGATTTTTTTACTCAAACACCACAGTAAGTACTGGCCATAGTTTTAGCACTCTCAAATCCTTGTCCATGTATAAAGGTTCATATCCGGACATGTCACATCACTGTTTAGTTGTGTTGTGACTTTTATACAAGCTCAAGAGCAGTTATCCTAGAAAAAGGAAAGACACCCAAGACTAGATCCTTTCTGTCAAATTTGCTGTTTTAATGGGGAAGATATTTGGAACAGTGGTTAAGGGACCTTTATCTCACATTATATGGTACCTGGGTTTGAACTCCAGCTCTGCTTCCGATGCCTATTTATGTGAACCTGGGAGGTAGCAAGTGATAAATCAAGTACAGAGTCCTTGCCACCTCAAACTGGTTTCTGGGTTCCTGGTTTTGGCCCTGCCCAGCCCCAGCTTTTGTGGGCATCTGCCTGGTAAACTAGCAGATGGAAAATCTTTCTCTATCCCTGTCTCTCTCTCCAGTGGAAAGAAGTGATTATCAAAGAAAGGTGTAGTATTCTCTGAAAGGAGAAGAGAACTTCCACTTTGCTTATGGCCTTGTCCAAATGCTGAAGGAGTTTGTGGATTCAAAAAGCTTCCATAGCCCATGCAGCTCATGTCAAGAGCCTTGGGTGAACACTGATGTTATACAGAAGACTGTTTATTGTTAAAGTAACAACAAGAGTCACTGGCTCTAACTTCCCATGCAGGACCTCTGTCCTCAAAGAGTTGTATTATAATTATGTATAAGTGCTCACAAAAGATGTATCATTATTGGGTGCTTTTTGAAAGTTAATTAAGTTTTGCCATGGGAATCTAAATTTCATTAAGTTGGCAGGTACCAATGCCACCTTACTAGTTAAAATGATCAGTTTAAGTTCATAATTGATCATAAAGATAGGATTAAGTGTCAAAAGGATCACATAAATAAGACCAGTGTCTGCTAATAATAATTGATAGAATTAAAAAGGAGGGAATGATCCAACAAGGAAAGTAGGATACACAGCAGACTCATAAAATGACAAATACCCTAAACAGCACTCTGGCCTCAGAATCAGCACTTAAGGCATTCGGATCTGGCTAAAAAGCCCATGAAAGTATCTCAGGCATGGAAGCCAAGACACTGTGGCAAAAAATGGCCTAAATGAAAGATCTCTGTGGGTGAGATCCCAGTGGAAAGAATGGGCCATCAAAGGAGATACCTTTCTCTGAAGGGAGGAGAGAACTTCCACATTGATTATAGCCTTGTCTAAATAAGGTCGGAGTTTGTGAACTCAAGAGGCTTCCATAGTCTTGGGGCAGCTCATGACGAGCCTTGGGTAATTCCTGACGTCATAAATGAGTGTCAATTGTTAAATCAGCAACAGGAGTCACTGTGCACTTGCTCCTCATATGGGACCTCTGTCCTTAATGTGTTGTACTATGAGAATTAAAGGTAAAAATAGTCTTCAAACAGTACTTTATACTTTGTGTTTCTGTGTGGGTGCAAACTGTTGAAATCTTTACTCAGTATAGAGTTGATCGTCTGTATATAAAGATAATTAAAAATGAATCTTAATGAATAATGGGATGGGAGAGGGAGTAAAAGATGGGATGATTTGCAGGTAGGAGGGTGAGTATGGGGGGAAGAACCTCTATAATCCAAAAGTTGTACTTTTGGAATTTATATTTATTAAATAAAAGTTTTCTATTAAAAAAAGAAAGTTAAATAAGTTTCTAAAATGAAATTAACTTCAAAATGTAATGACTTTGAACAGCCCTTGTCTTGACTGTTGAGGAAGTTTTTGTTGTTATTGTTGTTTTGTTTCTCCATGGAAATTGTTGAACTCTTTACTTAGTATAGAATTGGTCTTCTGTGTATAAAGTTAATTGAAAATGAATCTTAGTGGAGAATGGGACTGGGAATAGGAGAGGGAGGAGGAGGAAGGGTGGGAGAGTAAGTGGGAATGTGGGTACGGTGGGAAGAATCACTATATTCCTAAAGTATATTTATGAATTGCATGAATTCTGTATTCCTTAATAAAAGGTTTCTTGGGGGGGGGCGATAAATAAATAAATAAAAAGATGGGCATTGTTCCCATTTGTGAGAGCTCCACTTTCATGACTTAATTATTGCCCAGAGACCCCCCCCCCCCTCCAAACCATATCACATTGGGGATTTTGGCTTCAACATATGAATTTTGGGGGGACACATTCAATCTGTTTCACTGAGGTTGCTTTTGTTAGGGACTGATTATGTAACTGGGAATTCTTCAGATTATCTTCCATGTAGAATTTAGTCTATATTAAAGGAAAAGTGGTAACAATGTACTAATTTATACACACAAGAGTTCTTTGAAGAGTTTATGGAAAAAGGATTTTTTAAAAGGATTTTTAAAATTTATTTGAAAGGCAGAGCTACAGAGAGAGAGAGAGAGAGAGAGAGAGAGAGAGAGAGACTGAACAGGATCTTTCATCTGCTGGTTCACTCCCCAAATGGCTGCAATAGCCAGGGCTAGGCCAGACCAAAGCCAGGAGCCAGGAGTGTTCTTCAGATCTCCACATAAGTCAGAAGACCAAGCACTTGGGCCATCCCCTGCAGCCTTCCCAGGTGCATTAGCAGAGAGCTGGTTTGGAAGTGTAGCAGACGGGACTCGAACAGGAATCCATAAAGGATTCCGACATTCCAGCCAGCAGCCTAACCCGCTGTGCCACAATGCTGGCAGGAAAATGGATTTTAAAATATAAGTTTATTGTGGTATAAAATATTTTGAAATCCATGCATAGTTTTTTCATCACATATTTTGTAAGATCTTCACAAAACACACCAAACACTGGAGTAAGGGAAAGGGTTTATTGGGGAAAACCCAGCAGGCTGGCTGGAAGGGGCGAGGAAGGAGAAAGTGTGAGAGAGAGAGAGCAGAGAGCAGGAGAGAAGAGAGAGCCACGTGTTCAGAAACAGGTCCTTTTAAAACTTTCCTGGAGGGCTGGCAGGGAAGCAGGAGCAGCGAATTCCATTAGGATGAGGGTGGAGCTTGACACTGGTGGTTGGGCCATGTGGCCACCTGGCTTCCAGCATTGGTGGCGGGGGCTAGAGCCTAGGATGGTGTCAGGGTGTAGATTGTGCCATAGATAAAACTGCGCCCAACATATTTTCCCTTAAAAATTTGAAGACCATTTGTATATTATTAAAATCCAGAGTAACTGCAGCAATTATTTAGAATTTAAGCCACTAATTTTTTTTCTGGGAGGAATATTTTATCACTGACATTGTTATTAATTGCCGGTGTGTGGTAATAATAGAAAGCATACTGATTTTACTCAGTCTTATTATTGCTTTTAACTTCTCTGGGAATACACATGCTTATTATAGCAATATTCCCTGGTTTTAATATTTATGCTGGTCCTTATCAGTTTAATCATGACTCGAAATTCTCTTGAATGCCCATAGAACATTTATAACACTCTGAAATTATATATTTATTTGTTTGCTCGTGTGAAATGACTGTCTCCTCTATGACATTACAGTTTGTACTCTCATGAGTGAGGAAAAGTACAGTCCTTCAGTGCTTAAATCAGCACAGAGCAGGCAGGGAAAAATTATTTGTGGAAAAAAATTAATGAAGGAAGATTTTAGAATAACTTGTAAGGAGCAATGGATCCCTAGAGATCTTCATTTCAAACTAGCAACCTCATTCATAAACAGCCCCTCTGAGTTCTAATATTCACTATAAGTGCTTTCAAGGCCTGTTTTTATACATTCATATATTTTCCATCAAAAGTGGTTATCAGAAATTATATTTAATTAAAGAACTTGATTGCATTTTCTCTTCTTTAGTGAGTCCAGCCATCTTACATTTTAAATGGAGGCAAATTATCAAAATGAATTCACTTAGGGAGCGGAGGGTAATTAGTGATGATACTCTCTCACAAAGGTGAAGCAAGGTCTTTGGATAATTTGATATTTGGAAAAACACAGACGCAGCAGTCTTAAGAAGTGGAAGTATATAGTGAATCAATGGATACAGTAGATGGGATAATGACCCTCCCTGGAAGCCATGAATAGGTTCTCGCAAAAGAAGTGTTGCAGATGTGACTAGAAATAAGATCTTGAGAGAGATAGAGAGATAGAGAATTATCCTGAATTATTTGCATAGGTTTAATGTAATCAGTCCTGGGTCCTGATAAAGGAAAGAAGGAAGAAATAGGGAGGAGATGTGATGATAGAAACAGAGATTAGAGTCAGATCTCAAGTTGCAGAAAAAGGTGGGTGTTTAGTGCAGTGGCTAGGATGACACTTGGGATACCTGCTTCTTAGATCAGTGTCTGGCAGTTCAAGTCCTGGCTCTGTTCTTTATTCCAGGTTCCTGCTAGTGTGTATCCCGTGAGGCAGCAGGTGATGGTGCAAGTACTTGGGTCCTTGTCACCCACTTGGGAGGCCTGGATTAAGTTCCAGATTCCAGGCTTCTGCAGGGAAGCTGCCTGGGCTGATATAGGCATTTGGGGAGTGAACCAGCCAGTGAGAAATCTGTCTCTCTTTCTTGCTGTCTCTCTGCCTTTAAAATAAAATAAGGTTAAATAAAAAAGTACAAGTATTAAAGGTTCAGAGAGATTAAGATTGTCACACTGTTGCTGGCTACGAAGAAGGAGGAAGGGGCACCTAACCAAGGAATGCAAGTGTCCTCATAAAAGTAGAAAATGCAAGGAAACAAACTGTCCCTAGGAGCATAGGCTTGCTGACACATTGATTTTTAGTACAATGGTACTGACCTTGGACTTCTGACTTCTAAAACTGTAGGAGTAAATTTGTGTTATTAAGTCAATGAATCTGTGGTAATTTGTTACAACAATGGGAAATTCATGTAGTTGGTCCTGGAACAAATCAGTTCTAGCTCTCCTGTAGCTACTGGTGTGTATTAAGAAGTGACTGTTTCAAAAGAGATTATGGGGAAAAACCAAACCAAACCAAATCAACAAACAAATAATTCTTTGAGCTTAAGCCGATAAGGGTACTATGAGCCCATGACTGAACAAGTTACTGGAAAATCACCACCCTGTTGAATTATCAGAACCTGTGGAAGAAGGTGGAAGGGAAAATTCTGACTAGCTGGATCTTTCAGAAAGTTTGGCTGGAACTGGCCAAGCCTCATGACTTTATAGCTGTTTTTACTTACTCATTTTTAAAGTTTTTTATTTATAACTCTTTTATCTATCTATCTATCTATCTATTTATTTAAGATTTTTATTTATTTATTTGAGAGGTAGAGTTATAGACAGTGAGAGGGAGAGACAGAGAGAAAGGTCTTCCCTCCATTGGTTCACTCCCCAAATGGCCGCAATAGCCAGAGCTGCACTGATCTGAAGCCAGGAGCCAGGTGCCTCCTCCTGGTCTCCCATGTGGGTACAGGGGCCCAAGCACTTAGGCCATCCTCTACTGCCTTCCCAGGTCACAGCAGAGAGCTGGACTGGAGGAGGAGCAGCCAGGACTAGAACTGGCACCCACATGGGATGCTGGCGCCACAGGTGGAGGATTAACCTGTGCCACGGCGCCAACACCTTTATCTATTTATTTTTAAAGATATATTTATTTATTTGAAAGGCAGAGTGACGAGAGAGAGAGAGAGACAATGAGAGAAAGAGATCTTCCATCTGCCTATTCACTCCCCAAATGGCTGTAACAGTTGGGGTTGAGCCTGGCTGAAGCCAGGAGCCGAAAACTTCATGTGGATCTCCCACGTGAGTGACACAGCCACAAGTACTTTGATCATCTTCTGTTGCCTTCACAGGCACACCAGTAGGAAGCTAGTTCAGAAGTGTAGCATCCAAGACTTGAACCAGTCTTCCGATATGGGATGCCAGCATCTCAAACAGTGGCTTAGCCCACTGCATTGCAACACCAGCCTCATAGCCAGTTTTGAGTGGCTATTGAGAATTGAAGTATATCCCTTCATAAGATAGGCTGAATTCCTTGTATCTAATATCTGTAAATGTGGCCTCATTTGGAAACAGAATTTTTGCAGATGTCTTCAAATTAAAAAGATTTTACTGGATAGCGTGAGCATCAGACCAGGATGTTCTTGTAAGAAGAGAAGAGACATAGATACCAAGGAAGAAGACCATGTGATGATGAAGGCAAAGATTAAAGTGAGGCTTTTAGAAACCAAGAAATGCGAAGGATTGCCACAAACACCAGAAACTAAGAGAAAGGCATGGCACATCCTCTCCTAAAGCCTTCAGAATATAAGATAATTTTCTGTATCCATGATTTTGCATTCATGGACTCAACTAACCTCAGGTCCAAAATAGTCAAGGGAAAAATAATTCATTTCTAATGAAGATTTTTTTTTGTCATAATTTCCTAAACATCATAGCATATTGCATTAGGTATAATAAGTAATCTAGAGATTTCAAGCATATTGGAGGATTCATATAGTTTATTTGCAAGTAATGCTCTATTTTATATAAGGAACTTGGACATCTGCTAATTTTAGTATTTATGTGGATGCCTACCGCAAATCTCCCATAGATACCAAGGGATAACTAATACCTTTGGCCCCTCTGACACCTTTATTTCAAAATTCTGGTATCCAGAACTCTAAGAGAATACATTTCTGTTGTTTTAAGATACCCAGTGTGGTGATTTGTTACAATAACCCTAAGGAACTAAGACAAATGTCCTTGTGTCTTCTGTACTAGGGATTTGATCACACTGGCAAGCAGTAGTCTTGGTTCAGTATAACCTAAATCTCAACCAGGGCATTGAAATCCCAAAAGATCTTTGTTTATGTAGGAGTTCTCCCACAGAACAAACAAGCTCCTGGAGATCAGCTGCTGAGAAATTCTGTGCTTTGTTCTGGTTTGCACCTGCCTTTCCCACTGCAGTCTGTGCACTAAGAGAGGATCACACTGTGGAGGAATTGCCCCAGAAGACTTGCAGGCATCAGGTACCTCTAGAAAATGAAGAGGGAGAGGTTAGATCCTAGAGGGCATCAAATGAACCTCCAGATTTGTTGCCTGGATGTGAGTGTAGAGTAGGGCACAGGTGCTATTTGGGGGATGCAGCTAGAATCCTTGTTTGCACCTTGATTTATAGCAGAAAATTTTGTTTATGTACAATTTGGTACTATCTTCAGCTGCCTTCCCAGGCATATTGGCAGGGAGATAGATCAAAAGTGGAGCAGCTGGGAGTCGAACTAGTGCTCCTGATATGGGAAGCCACCATCACAAGTGGTAGCCTAATCTGCTGTGCCACAATCCTGGCCCCTGAAGATTTACTTTAAAATGTAAACTTCCTGGCATTGCTTAGAATGTGCTTCTTAGAGTTCAGTTCCATATATTTGAAAATGTAAAAATAGTGTTCATATTTTGTTTTTGGCTATTTTAATGATCTGGGATGAAGAAAACTGAATGTGGATAAAATGTCTCCCTTAATTTTAACTCTACTTAAAAAGAAACCCACTTACTTGTGAAATAAGCCAGTTATAGATTCTCTACTCTTCTCTAATGCTATATTTTGGAAGGACAAAAAAGAAGAAAGCAAAGCATGAAATAGAACAGAAAGAATCACATTGTGCCAGTGTGCTCATATTTAATCAAAAATGCACTGTATCTCTGCTGATATATTTATTCCCCATTTACAACATTTAAAAGCTTTTTTTAACTTGATTTTGCTTGTAGTAACAAGTGAGAAGTGGTTAATTCAATGTATAAAAACTATCCTGGCTATGATCATCTAGTGTTTTGTCTTAAAAATAATAGGAATTCCAGGATCCCAAACACAAAATGATTAGGCATCACCCCACCAATTCTATAAGCAGCCGTCTCAATTCATCCTCTCAATATATGGGTGTACCTCTGAGCTACCAAAACCAAATTCAATTATCAAACCAATAGAATTTTAAGCTTTGACTATTCCTTTTAACTTTTACAAATGAAGTCCTGTTAAAAAAAAAAAATCACTTTTAATTGTTCCAGATTCTCAAACAGGACAGAAAGCACCTAACTGAATATTTTTTCATGATCCACAGCATACAAACCTTGACTTTAAATTCTTCAAAGTCTTAATCTTTTATAAGGGTTAGTTCCTCTTTAGTGAGATCTGACATATGTTGAAGTTCTGTTTTGATTTGGCACACAGCATGTTCAATGATGGTTACTCGCCCAGCACAAGACATGGAGAAGAAACTTTTGGACACAGAGCAGATGACACCTCCTTCTGTTTTGTAGTGTACCCTGGTGTCATTTTCTGTGAATGTGGTCAGGTAGAATTGTTTTTGTTGTTGTTGTTGGGCTTTTCTTTTTCCCTTGGTCTCTTTTTTGGTGGGGTGAGAGTGGGCTAAAGCCATAGGAAGAAAAATGTGATGTATATGTCCATCCAGTATGTACTATTTTGTTTTTGTTTTGCAAGAAGAGTTGAACTATTTTTGATAATAAGAGTAAATGGTGGAAAATGCTAAAAAAAGAGGGTTAGTTCCTATTCTTTTTCTTTGTTTCCATGAGAAGAACTGACTGAACCATTGTATTTTTTTTTTTGAGGTTTCTTTTTTTTTTTTTAACTTTTATTTAATGAATATAAATTTCCAGTGTACAGCTTATGGATTACAATGGCTTCCCCCCCCCCCATAACTTCCTTCCCACCCGCACCCCCCCCCTCCCGCTCCCTCTCCCCTTCCATTTGCATCAAGATTCATTTTCAATTCTCTTTATATACAGAAGATCAATTTAGTATAAAGATTTCAACAGTTTGCACCCACATAGAAACACAAAGTGAAACATACTGTTTGAGTACTAGTTATAGCATTAAATCAAAATGTACAGCACATTAAGGACAGAGATCCCACATGAGGAGCAAGTGCACAGTGGCTCCTGTTGTTGACCCAACAAATTGACACTCTAGTTTATGGCGCCAGTAACCATCCTAGACTGTCGTCATGAGTTGCCAAGGCTATGGAAGCCTTCCAAGTTTGCCGACTCTGATCATATTTAGACAAGGTCATAAAAGACAGAGTGAGGATAGTAACCAATGATCCTAAGAGTGGCATTTACCAGGTTTGAACAATTATACAGCATTAAGTGGGGAAGAGGACCATCAGTACACACATGTTGGGAGTAGAGCCATTGGTGGTAGAGTAGAGGTTATGATTACAAAGGAATGAGGCCCAAGTGCACTAGACAGGGCCTAGAACAAAGGACAGAGTCATTATTAGAGGAGCTAAGAAAGGTGCTGTCTAAGCTACAATTAAGTTTTCTGATTGAGAGGCAAATAGAACCTGATAGAAGGGGCTTGATAATAATCTGGTGGGCTTTAGGCCTTGTAAGTTAAGAGGCCCAGACCTATCTATCTCTTCACATGGGGTATATCCTAAGGGAGGTGTGAACCTCCTAGGGGAAGGCACTCTGTTGACTTTCATTACTTGGCTGGCCTGGGAGGAGAGCTGGCCAGGTAAAGGCAGGGGGCATCTCTAACAAGAAATTTACAGTTCTGCCTGCAATGTTGCTGACCCTACTTGACCATCCCCTCAGCTGCAGTGGTCACTTTGGAAGTTGGGCTGAGTGAAGGGCTTTTCAGCTTAGAGCCAATAAGATCTGTGGCTCTGACCTGGGCATCCTTCGACTCCAGGGCAGGTCCATTTCCAGTGATCCAACTCTTGGCAGAGCTGCCAGGGCTCTTCACAAGCTGACTTCTGCTGAAGCCCAGGCTTACCACATTGAAAGCCACTGCAGTGGACTGGCCTGTTGGGTCTCCTTGAGGGCAGATCACTGTACAGATCAGCCATTAATAGGCCTGCCACCCATTGCTTCTGATGCCGAGCTTTCTTTTCCTCCTGTGAACCATTGTATTATGTGTTGTCTTTGATCTTTAGCTTTTTTCAGCTGTGATCATTTGTTGATGAATAATTAAGGGCACCTCTTTCCTACTGAAAATACTTTGCATGTTAAATTTTTTTTTTTTTTCATATATTTTGCCCCAAGCTCCTTCTGGATCCAGTGTTGTTCCAGCTTGTTGAGCATTCCAGAAGGTTGGTGTTCAAGTTAGCCAGGGTTTTAAAATGTGAACAGCATTGACCTAAATTAATTCCAGACACATATTTGTGTATTTTTTAGGTTTATTTATTTATTTGAAAGGCAGAGTTACAGAGAGGCAGAGGCAGAGAGAGAGAGAGAGAGAGAGAGAGAGAGAGAGAGAAAAGTTTTCCATCTGCTGGTTCACTCCCCAATTGGCCACAATGGGCAGAGCTGCACCAATCTGAAGCCAGGAGCCAGGAGCTTCTTCTGGTTCTCCCATGCAGGTATTGGGGCCCAATAACTTGGGCCATCTTCCACTGCTTTCCTAGGCCATAGCAGATGTTAGATATGGAATAGCTCAGGGTTCTGGCCTTTTGTACCACCAGAAAGGAGAGACGGAAAAAGGAGGTGAAGACCAACCTCAACAGACAGGTTGCTTTATTGGAAGCAAAGAGGTTGGTGACAGTTTGTTCTTGTGAAGAGACTGCACATTTAGAACTTAAGTTTGTATCCAGTTAAGGAGGGAATTTGCCATAGGGGGTAGGAGGTAGGGGGTAGGAGGTAGGGGGTAGGTGGCGGCTGTGGAAAAGTGGGGGGCCCTTTGGACTCTCAGGGAACTTTCCCCTTATCTGTTTCATAGCTGAACTGTGCAGCTTATCTGCTTTTCCATTTGTATTGCAAGGAGTTGAGAAGGGTCTGATTAGGCACCAAGGATCTCCACAAAATGGAGAAAATAGGGTGAGGAAGGGGAGGAGAAGGAGGATGGGTGCAACATGTTCTTTAGCAGAGAGTTGTATAGGAAGTGGAGCAACTGGGACACGAACCAGTACCCACATGGGATGCTGACGCTGCAGGCAGTGGCTTTACCTGCTATGCCACAGCGCTGCTCCCTATATTTGCATATTTTTAATGAGAGCAGTTATTTTTCATCTAAAAACCAAAAGCTGGAAATATTAGGACAAAACTATGCTTTTTTTTTTTCATGGTGAGATCTTGATGCTAACGTGTTGTTTTCCCTTCCTGTTTCCATCCTGAACTGTGGAAGTTAGAGAAAGATCAGAATTACAACAATTTACCAAGAAAGACACACACAGAATGAAAGTGAAAGGATGGAAAAAGATATTCCACACTAACAGAAACCAAAAAGAGCTGGTTTAGCCATTCTAATATCAGACAAAATAGACTTTGACACAAAAACTATTAAAAGAGACAAAGAAGGACACTATATAATGATTAAAGGATCAGTTCAACACAAAGATGGGACTATTATAAATGTATATGCACCTAATTACAGGGCACCTGGCTATTTGAAAGAATTATTAAGGAATTTAAAGGGAGATATAGATTCTAATACAGTAGTAACAGGGGACTTCAATACCCCACTTTCAGCAATGGACAGATCAACCAGACAGAAAATCAACAAGGAAACAACAGAGCTAATTGACAATATAGACCAAATAGACCTAGCAGATAACTACAGAGCCTTCCACTGCACAGCCACAGAGTACACATATTTCTCCCAATGCATAGAACTTTCTCTAGGATTGATGTAGGGAAAAGGACACCCTAACCTACTGTTGGTGGGAATGTAAACTGGTAAAGCCACTATGGAAAACAGTATGGAGATACCTCAAAAATCTGAATATAGACCTACCATACGACCCAACCCATCCTACTCCTGGGAATTTACCCAAGAGAAATGAAATCAGTAAACAAAAGAGATATCTGCACCTCCATGTTAATTGCAGCTCAATTCACAATAGCTAAGACATGGAATCAACCTAAATGCCCATCAAGCAAAGATTGGATAAAGAAATTGTGGGATATGTACACTATGGAATACTACACAGCAGTAAAAAAAAAAAAAAAGGATGAAATCTGGTCATTTGCAACAAAATGGAGCAATCTGGAAAACTTCGTACTTAGTGAAATAGCCCAGTTCTAAAGAGACAAATACCATACATCCTCCCTGATTTGTGAGAATTAACAGCACTCCTAAAATGAAAGCTAAAGAATCGAAATTGACACTTTTATAATCAATGACTTGAATACTCCTTGACCTGAATTTCAAAGGACAGTTTATTATTGCTACTTTTAACACTGCTTTTGCTGTATCCCACAAATTTTGGTAAGTTGTATTATCGTTTTCATTTTTTTTCCAGAAATTTTTTGATTCCTCTTTTGATTTCTCCTATGACCCACTGCTCATTCAGAAATGTGTTGTTCATTCTCCATGTGTTTGCATATGATTTAGAGATTCTTGAGTTGGTTTCCAGCTCCATTGCTTTGTGATCTAGGAACATGCATGATATGATTTTGATTTTTTTGAATTTGCTGAGACTCCCTTATGGCCTAGCTTATGGTCAATCCTAGAGAAAGTTCTATGCATTGGGAGAAATATGTGTACTCTGTGGCTGTGCAGTGGAAGGCTCTGTAGTTATCTGCTAGGTCTATTTGGTCTATATTGTCAATTAGCTCTGTTGTTTCCTTGTTGATTTTCTGTCTGGTTGATCTGTCCATTGCTGAAAGTGGGGTATTGAAGTCCCCTGTTACTACTGTATTAGAATCTATATCTCCCTTTAAATTCCTTAATAATTCTTTCAAATAGCCAGGTGCCCTGTAATTAGGTGCATATACATTTATAATAGTCCCATCTTTGTGTTGAACTGATCCTTTAATCATTATATAGTGTCCTTCTTTGTCTCTTTTAATAGTTTTTGTGTCAAAGTCTATTTTGTCTGATATTAGAATGGCTAAACCAGCTCTTTTTGGTTTCTGTTAGTGTGGAATATCTTTTTCCATCCTTTCACTTTCATTCTGTGTGTGTCTTTCTTGGTAAGGTGTGTTTCTTGTAGGCAGCAGATAGACGGGCTTTCTTTTTTAATCCATTCAGTTAGTCTGTGTCTTTTAACTGGGGAGTTGAGACCATTTACTTTCAGTGTGACTGTTGTTAAGTACTGTCTTTTTCCTACAATGTTTCCTTAAGTAGACCTGTTTTTGTATTTTGGATTTTGTTTCTACTTTTGCTGGGTCATTTTCTACCTTCATCTTCTTTTGTACTGAAATTCCTGTTTCTTTGTTTCTGTGTGTAGCAGGTCCTTGAGCCAGTGTTGTAGGGCTGGGCATGAAGATACAAATTCTTTCAGTTTCTGGTTGTTGTGGAAAATCCCGAGTTTTGCTACAGTATTCTGGGTTGACAGTTTTTTTGCTCTTAGGACTTGGAATATATCTTGCCATTGTCTCCTTGCCTGTAGGGTTTGTGATGAGAAGTCCAGGTTAAGTCTAATTGGATTACCTCTGAATATGATTTTTCGTTTCTCTGTGGCACATTTTAAGATCTGTTCTTTGTGTTTCACTGAGCTGAGTGTTGCCACAATGTGTCATGGTGAATTCGTGTCTGTTGGGAGTTCTGTGTTGTTTTTGTACTTGGATGTCTCTTTCCATCTGCCTATTGTGGAAGTTTTCTGATATAATTTCATGAAGAAGGCCTTCTAATCTGTTCTCTTTCCATACCTATGATCTGTGCGTAGGATCGCTTGATAGAATCTTATAAATCTTCAACTGTGATTTTTAATTTTCTAATTTTTTCTTCTTGTGTTTGGTCTGACTGTATTATTTCTGGAAGTTTGTCTTCTATTTCTGGTATTTGCTCTTCTGTTTCATCTGTTCAATTTCTGAGAGATTCCACAGCATTTTTTATCTGGAGAATTGAATTTTTCATTTCCAGTATTTCATTTTGGCTTCTCTTTAGAATCTCAGTTTCTTGGGAGTACTTTTCATTCAGATCTTGAATCTGTTTCTGATTGCTTCTAAGTAATCTGATTATTAATTTTCTGAATTCCTTTTCTGGCATGGTTTCAAATTCTTCTTCCTCAGCCTCCATTATTGAAGATTTAGATTGCTCCATTGGTGAGTTCATAGATTCTTCCTTATTCTTATTCAGGATTTTTCCTTCGTTCTTTGGCATTTCTGTTTGTTTCTGGATGGTTTTATTTTAAAATTGATTTCTCTCTGCTATGGGCTGCTATGTGTCTGTGCCCATTGCCAGTGGAAGCCAGCGGCTCCACCTCGTGGAGCTTTGTTTATTTCTGGATCCTTATGGAGGTGGGTACCAGGGCTTTGGTATACTAAGCCCTGCCTACTCGGGCTGGGCTCCCTGTTCCTTTGTTTGCAAAAAGATCTTGGGCTTTTGTTGTTCAGTTTTATTTTTTTGCAAGTCACTCTGAATTGTGATCCTTGTTCCTGGGTGGGGTGTGTTGTGAAGTGGCCCCTGCAGTTGATGGGTTTGTGCACAGGAGGCGAAAGCAGCAGCCTACTGCTTATACTCAAAAATGTAAACAATCACTATGGCCTCTCCTCACCAGCTGCAGCTCTGGTTGGGGGGAAGGAGAAGACAGCGAGGGATTGTGGTGTGTTCAACCTCTCTGCCTGTCCCCCAGAGTTTCTCCTTCTTTCCACTTAGAGCTCCAAGCACTGTTCCCCAAATTTCCCCACTCATCTGTGTCTGCATCTCTGTGGGCTCGCAACCTGTCACCTGGTTCACTGAGGGAGCGGCACTTGTCTCCTCACTGGGTCTCCTTCCCATTCCTTCTCTGCACTTTGGGTACCTCTCTAATTCCTCTGGCATGGACCTGAGAAATCTCTGGTGGACTCCTGGGTCACTCCACGCTAACTTTTTGTGATTCCGCCACCTGTTTGTATCCTCTCTACTCTTTTTTTTTTTTTTTAACATTTATCTAATGAATATAAATTTCCAAAGTACAGCTTATGGATTACAATGACTTTTTCTTCCCCATAACTTCCCTCCCACCCGCAACCCTCCCTCTTCTGCTCCCTCTCCCATTTCATTCACATCAAGATTCATTTTCAATTCTCTTTATATACAGGAGATCAATTTAGCATATATTAAGTAAAGCTTTCAACAGTTTTCACCCACATAGAAACACAAAGTGAAACATACTGTTTGAGTACTAGTTATGACATTAAATCAAAATGTATAGTACATTAAGGACAGAGATCCTACATGAGGAGTAAGTGCACAGTGACTTCCGTTGTTGACTTAACAAATTGACACTCTTGTTTATGGCATCAGTAATCATCCTAGGCTCTAGTCATGAGTTGCCAAGGCTATGAAAGCCTTTTGAGTTCGCCAACTCTGATCATATTTGGACAAGGTCATAGTCAAAGTGGAAGTTCTCTCCTCCCTTCAGAGAAAGGTACCTCCTTCTTTGATGACCTATTCTTTCCACTGGGATCTCACTCGTGGAGATCTTTCATTTAGGTCATTTCATTTTTTTTTTAAATTTTTTTATTTTTTATTTTTTTGCCACAGTGTCTTGGCTTTCAATGCCTGCAAAACTCTCATTGGCTCTTCAGCCAGATTCGAATGCCTTAAGGGCTGATTCTGAGGCTAGAGTGCTATTTAGGACATCTGCCATTCTATGAGTTTGCTGTGTATCCTGCTTCCCATGTTGGATCATTCTCTCCCTTTTTTATTCTATTAGTTATCTACTCATTGATTATCTATTTTCCCTGCATGACTCAGAACATCCTGTTGCTATGCCACCATCTTGCCCTGCCCTGTGAATGGTTCTTATTAAAATTAAAATTAAAATACTCACAGAGATTACTTCATTCTCATAACTTCAAGGGGACATGCTTGGTAGTAACCATCCTATGCACACATGTGGACTCCTCTTAGTAACTCTACTTCTTTTGTGAGGAATCAGATGGGTTAGTAGGTAGTCAGGGTGGTCCCAATGGAATTTGGGGTGTAAAATATTTGCTTCCTTCCTCAAACAATATTATCTTTAGCAGGAACAAACAGGCAACCCTTCTTCCTTCAGAATCTCCAAATTTATCATAAGAATAGCAAGGGAACTCTTCCTGAGCTCACAGCTTATTGTGAAAACAAGTTACCTATCCCAGCCTTCTGGATGGGTTTTTGTTTTGAGCAGACCAGACAGGATGGGGAATTGTAAATCAGATGTTTTGATGAGTTTTGTCCCTGCCTGGAAACTGAATACCAATCTTATTGTCAAGTTTTTTTTTTTCCCCTTCAAAATTGTACTTAAAAACCCCACTACCACCATCCCCTTTGGGTTTTTCCTCTCTTGGAAGCCCCCTCCATGTTGCTCTGGCTGGAGGTCTTTGGCTCTAAAAATCCTTTTAAATCTCTCTGCTGTCCACTTGGAAATTCTTCTGCCATGTGAGACAAAGAACTGAGGTAACAATAATTTCTCTGCCACCGTTTTCCTGTAACTCTTTGAATCCTTTTGGCTTTGGACTTGAGTCTTAGATGATGTTATTTAGGTAAATGAATCCATGACTAAGGTTTAAGAAAAAGAAGCACTGATAGTAACAGCTTATAAAACTGCCAAATTTTAGGTCCTCTAAATTACTCAGAGCCAGATAGGATATGGATTGTTAAATTAAAGTCACCAAGTGAATGTTCTGTATTTTGGGTATAACTATGTAATAAAATGAAGATGACATGGACAATGGGCTCAAATAGGAAGGGTGATTGATGGCTGTTTGGGAAAGATATCAAGAATCCTAAATTCTATTTGCAAAGGTGTTCTGTAAGATTTTCATTCATTCAAAAATGTTTTTGAAAGGGCTATCTGCTGAGTATTATTTCTGGGGGAAAGGGTTGTAACCACCAGAAAAACAGGCTTGAACTGGAAGAGGATGGGGATAGGCAATGAGCAGTAAACAAATAGACCTGATTTTTTAGTGGGAGAAAACAGTAAATACTTTGAAGGCCTTGAGGCTGGGTAATACAATCCAGAGTGATTCTGATGCAGGCAGGAGGATGGAACCCTCCCTGGAGTGATGATTATTGAGATAAGACCTAAATGATAAGAAGGATTCAATCCCAGGAGCATAGAGGAAAAAATATCCCAGGAGAAGAAATGGCAGGTGCACAAACCATGAGATAGCAGAGATTGGAATGAGGGGGTGGGTGCCTTTCAAGATAAAAGGTCTTGTAGGTCCTGGAGAAGAGTGCAATGGAAATTCATGGGGGAGATTTTAAGTAGAGGAGTGGCATGGTCTGATTTACATTTAAAAAAGGTAAGAACTCTGTGATGAAAGGATTTTGGATTGTATAGTAGCAGGAGAGCAGAGAAGAGACTTCTGGAAGACCATTTCCTTAGATCAGGTGAAAGATGCTGGGGTTTGAATTTAAATAGAATCAAGGGCTTTTGAGGAGAGTCAATGAGGAGAAATTTTGGACTGATTTTTTAAAAAAAATTTCCTATTGTTTGAAACTCAGAGTTGAGAGAGAGAGAGAGAGAGAGAGAGAGAGAGGGTCTTGCAGCTGTTGGCTCACTCCTCAGATGGCTTCGAATATCCAGGTCAGTGCTAGGCCAAAGCCAGGAGCCAGGAGCTTCTTCCAAGTCTCCCATGAAGGTAGCAAGGGCCCAAGAACTTGGGCCAGCTTCAACTGCTTTTCCCAGGCCATTGGCAGGGAGCAGCTGGGACTTCAGGCCATTAATAGAGAGCAGCTGGGACTCAATCCAGTGCCCATATGGGATGCTGGTATTGCAGGCAGTGGCTTTACCCACTGGAGGCCCCAATGCTGGCCCCCAGGACTGATATTTAGACAATGAATCAGAACAAATAGTGAAAAAAAGGATAATCTCAGTCACTGTGTTATTCAGTGGAGCTAGAAAACTAACCAGAAGCAGAAGAGAAGAAACATAAAAACTCTGGGAATTTCCTGAGTTTTCTTAAGCAGAAGGAATGTAAATTAGAAACCAGATTTCCTTTTTAGTAAAAGAGGATCTGTCATCACCTGTGCAGTCAGTCATTCTTACTTAAGGACAGGAAGGAAGAGCAGAGCAGAATCACACCTCGTATTGGGAATGATACTCAGTTGAAATCCTCAAGCCAGAGACAGAGGCAGTTGTGACTGGGTCCCACATAGGTGACTATCATGTACGAATTCCAAGAGTTACACAAAGATCAGCACATCAGCAGTTCAGAAGCGAGGCAGATCTGTCCACTCTCCACTGGATGAACTTCTAATTTGAACAGAATTCTCCCTAAGGAAATTCCTAAAAATTTCCCCTACAAGAATTTCAAACTGACCCTCCTGCTTGCCAAAAACATCCTCTCAAAAACAGTGGCTTTCAGTTTGAACAACTTTGCCTCTCAGGGGACACTTGGCAATGCCTGCATTTATTTTGGTTATCAAATGGAAGATGGAGGCTGAAGTGCTCCTGGTAGCTGGGCAGTGGAGGCCAGGGGTGAGACTCAACAGCCTACAATGGCAAGGACAGCCCCCTGCACCATGAAATCAGACACCCCAAGATACCAGTTGTGTTGAAGTTGAGACACCCTGGTCTGAAAGAAAAGACAGTATGGTTCAAAAACAATGGCTTCTGAATAGTAGTATAGTGATATTTTTCTTCCTGTTGTATTTTCTGCTCCTTCTACATTTAATATTGAGTACTTACTTTACAACCATGAACAAGCAAAGAAAGAAAACCTCTTAAGACTGAAAAGCAAATACCATCACCACCACCATACAAATGTCTCCCAAATCTAGGTCAGGAGTCTCCTGATACTAGACTTCAGAGGCAACATGCCTTCAGGCCTCACTGCATGAGTCAGGCCCGCAGTGGGAGGAGGGCCCTGACTTCAGCCTGTTTGATCTGGGAGGCTGCAGAAGACCTTAGCAAACATTCGAGATTCCACTGAGTCATTTGCCAGTGGCCTTGCTCTGCTTGTTCAGGTCTTCCTGGGTTTTGATGAGATACAGGCTGAAGAGGAAAAACAGGCTGTTTTCTTTCTCATTGGTTGGCACTGTCGTTGTGTAATACCTGGAACCCTGGTTGGTACCCTGTGTTCTGTGGGCCTCTGCAGCAGGGCCCATGTGGGGGGCTTCAGATTCCTGAGGAAGAATCAGCAATTGAAATTCCAGGTTGCACTCACAGAAAGAGCCTCCTCTGGCATCAAAAGGACAGCCAGGAGGAAAATATAAATGCTTCTGTGGTGAGACTTGTCCAAAATGAAGCGCAGAGAACATTTTTTAACTTAACCTGTGTGCTTAGTGAAAAACTCACTCTCTTTCACTGTCTCTCCATAAATGAAGATATGGAAGAATTAATAAATAATTAAACTGAAATGCAACATTTTCACATGAGCAAAATTCCTAGTCACTCTTATTCTTTTCCCCCAGTCTAACCAAATGTATCTCAGTGGCCCAGCTTGGTAACAAACATAAAGCTGTAAGTTTATTAAATAGTTCCAGGATTACAGGAAAATTCTGTGCTGAGTTGTCTGGAGGAGCTGTCACAATTGTGCACTGCTGTGTTCAGATTTGGTATATGCTGAGAAGCACTCATCCAACAGGGAGACCTGGACTCTGCATCAGACAGCAAAATAAACTTTAGGCTCAGTGATTTCTCATCTGTTGTAACCCATTGATATTGGAGGAGTGCACACAGCTTCACTGGTCAATATTTCTATTTTTGGGGATGACAATGGTTATTTTCGGCTTACTTGCTTTTTAGGTGTTGTTTTAAAGAACTTTTCAAATATAAAAACGTACAATTGGGCTGGAATGACATTGCAATGCAACAGGTTAAGCTGCTGCTAAGACACTAGGTTGGAGTACTGACTGCTCCACTTCCAACTGAAGTGAATTTAGCTTCCTGCTAATGTACCTAGGAAAGGAGCAGATGAGGGCTTAAATACTTGAACCCCGGCCACCCAGATGGTAGATCTAGATAGAGTTCCTGGCTCCTCGCTTTTTTGCCTGACCCAGACCTAGTTGTAGCCATTTGAGGAATAAACTAGCAGATGGAAGATCTCTCTCTCTCTCTCCCTCGCTCTCTCTCTCTGTCTGTCTCTCCTTTTCAAATAAATAAATATATAAATAAATCTTTAAAAAATATATGAATTCAGTAACAAGGAGGTCATGGGTCATGTGATTGACCCAATGGTTCAGGCGCTGCTTGAGGTACCTGCATCCCATATCAGATTGCCTCTGTTTGAGTCCTGATTTCACTTCCAATTCTAGCTTCCTACTAATGTGCACCCTTACAAGCAACAAGTGACAGCTCAAGTGACTGGCTTCCTGCTACCTACAGGGGAGACCTAGAAACGAAGCTCCTGGCTTTGGTTTGGCCCAGACTCAGCTGTTGCATGCATGTGGGGAGTGAACCAGTAGATGAAAGATCTTTGTCTCAGTTTTCCTCTGTCTTTGCAATAAAATGAAAATAAACAAAATATGGAAGAGTATATTGCTTGGCTTTATCAAGGAAAAATCTTTGAAAAATGAAAATAAGGAGATCACAGATGGTCAGTGCCAAACTAGACTTCAGTGTGTTTAGGAAGGATTAGTTATTTTGGAAAATACTGCTTTCAGGTTGAGTTTAGAGAACAATCGTAAGATCTGAAAGCTTTCATTTGGCCAAGGAATAGCACTTCCTCTTTAAGTAAGTGTTACAAGGAGCCTGTAGGCCTGATGTGCCCTTGATTACAATGAAGATGAATAACAGTTTTGTCTGATAAACATGACACCTCACCCTGATATTTGCTTCCCGTTTCCTACAGATCAAAACATTAATTATCCCAGTATCCCCAGGAGGCAGGTGTTAATACCTGCCATACGCAACTGTCAAACTCTGCTGACTGGATGAAAACAATTCTGTCGTGAGTCATGATTATTACTATTTACTTCCTGAGAGTCTAATCACAGAGGTGTCTGATTGCTGAAGCAGTATCTGGATGTGCCACAGAATTCTACCCGCATATGTAGACATCTCCTACCATTATCTTATTAGGCTTTGGTCAGATCAAAGCTAATGCCTTCTTGTGTCCTTGTATATCCTGAGTTTGTTTTATTCACCTGATCCTTGCCCTAATTTACCCTCAATTTGTAAGTACTTTTCTTTTCTTTTCTTTTTTTTTTTTTTTTTGACAGGCAGAGTGGACAGTGAGAGAGAGAGAGAGAGACAGAAAGGTCTTCCTTTTGCTGTTGGTTCACCCTCCAATGGCTGCCAAGGCCGGTGCGCTGCGGCCGGCGCACCGTGCTGATCTGAAGCCAGGAGCCAGGTGCTTCTCCTGGTCTCCCATGGGGTGCAGGGCCCAAGCACTTGGGCCATCCTCCACTGCACTCCCCGGCCATAGCAGAGAGCTGGCCTGGAAGAGGGGCTACCGGGACAGAATCTGGTGCCCTGACGGGAACTAGAACCTGGTGTGCCGGCGCCGCAAGGCAGAGAATTAGCCTATTGAGACGCAGTGCCGGCCGCTCTCAATTCGTATGTACTTTTCATAGAATTGTTGCCATTTTGTTCCTCCGAGAATTGATCTATCTCCTTCCTCGGTGGAATTTTGCAAGTCTCACCACATTTCCTCACCCTAACTTTTGGTGAACTTCATTTTACTATCCAAGCAAATTTTATAACAATCATTTTATTTTTCTAATCACATCATATCTCTGTAGGGACATCTATTAGTATAGATACTTCATTTTAAATTTTTCCAGCCAATGAGTATTTCCCATTCAATCCAGGGCAATGACAATAATAATAAAGGACTAAAGAGACAAAAAATAACTCAGCTGTGTTTGGGTTTCTATTCTTTTTTTTTTTTTTGAATCACATAGTAGTGGATTTTTGAAGAAACATCACAACTAGAACCATTCAAATTAAAATTTTTTAAATATTTATTTTATTTGTTTGAAAGACACAGTGTTAGAGAGAAAAAGAGATCTTTCATCTGCTGGTTCACTACCCAGATGGTTTCAATGGCCAGGGCTGGGCCAGCTGAAGCCAGGAGACTAAAACTCCTATATGGCTTATAGGGACACAAGTACTCAGGCCATCTCCAAATGCTTTCCCAGGTAAAATAGCTGGAAGCAGGATTGGAAGTGGAGCAGCCAGGACTTGAACTGGCAGTCATATAGGATGCCTCACAGTAGGCCACAATGCCATCCCCACAAGTTAAACTTTTGACTGTAGCAGAGCACAGCAGGGACTAGGAAAGTTGGTAATATGAAGTCGGTGCTTTAGTCTCACCATGAACCATATTTTGATATCAACAATATCAAAATAATAGTAGACAACATTTAAAAAGGACTTCCTGTAAACCAGGTCCTATTTTCACCTTGTTTAATTTTCACACTTTCTGAAGTGTGTCCTGAACCATCGTAATGCAGAGTAATCTGAAGACCCTCGAGATAAGGTGACTTTCCAATGGTCAACAGAGGTGGTGATTTCAAAGCTGGCGTTTAAATCCAGGCTTTCCTAGTTCAAACCTGTAGTTTACAATTCTACCTCACCACTTCCCTGCCTCATAGGCACACTTTCAAATATCGGAAGTTTTGGCTACAGAGTTGAAGATGTTGAAGGGGTCCAACAGATCAGCAATAATTACAGTGATAATAATTATTCTTATGGTTTAATCACATCTCACAGTCATATAAAGCATACACTATTCCATTCTATTCACTTGTTACCCTTGCCCTTGAACGTTGACTCATTGTTTAAATAGAACTGTTTCCTGCCCTCTCTGTATCCCCTTATATGCTCCAAGAAAAAGGTCTTACAGCTTCCAATAAAAAACAAGCACTTCCCTCTCCACTACTGACTTTGCATTACACCATTTATCTTCTTTAGTAAATAGAGATTTCAGCTTTTATTTATTTATTATTTATATTTATTTATATATTTAACTAATATATTTAATATATTAAATAAATATATTTATTTAAATATATATCTATTTATATATATATTTATTTATTTATTATCTGAAAGGCAAAGATATACATATATATGGAGTGAGAGAGAGAATGGGAGAGAGGGACATAGATTTGGTTCACTACCCAAATGCCTGCAACAGATGGGTTTGAGCCAGGCTGAAACCAGGAGCCTGGAACTCAACTTGGATTTCCCACATGGGTGGTGAGTACACAAGCACTTGAGCCATCACCTGCTGCCTCCAAGAGTGTGCATTAGTGAGAAGCTGGATTGGAAACTGAGCTAGGACTCCAACCCAGGAACTCTGAGATGCGATGCAAGGGTCCCAAGCCTTTTAACCAAATGTTAAACTGTGTTTGCTATAAATAATTTAGCTTGATTCACAAACATTTGAATCCCAATGTGTCAGACACCATATTAGGAACTGGTGATACAAGGGAAATACAGTCTGATCTATCAAATAGTACCTTAGAGGAGGACATTTAGCCTAACAGTTAAGACACTTGTTAAGATACCTGTGTCCCATATTGATGCCTAGTTGTGGCACTCGATTCTTGCTTCCTGCTAATTCAGACCCTCCAAAGTAGTGATAATGTTTCGGCGCTGTGACATAATGGGTAAAGCTGCCGCCTGCAGTAATGGTATCCCATGTGGGCGCTGGTTCGAGACTCGACTGCTCCACTTCCCGTCCAGCTCTCTGCTATGGCCTGGGAAAGCAGTGAAAGATGGCCCAAGTCTTTGGTCCCCTGCATCCCTGTGGGAGGCACAGAGGAAGCTCCTGGCTCCTGGCTTCAGATTAGTGAGCTCCAGCCATCGAGGCCGTCTGGGGAGTGAATCAGCAGATGGAAGACCTCTCTCTTTCTCTTCCTCTCTCTTTCTCTTTCTCTCTCTCTCTGCCTCTGCCTTTCTGTAACTCTGCCTCTCAAATAAAATATATAAATCTTTAAAAAATAATATATAATGTTCCTGCCACCCACATGGGAGGTCTGGATTGAGTTCCTAGGTCCCACCTTCAGCTTTGGCCCAGCTCTGGCTGTTGCAGAGTAAACTGAGTGAACTGACAGATAGGAGCTCTCTGTCTATATCTCTGTTTCTCTCTTGCCTCTCAAACAATAAGTGAGTGAATTAATTAAAAGTAATCGTAAGGTAATAGGATAATTGATATAATAACAGTCTATTAACTGTAGTATGTCAATAAAGAGAAAGACCCAGCTAAGTGTTTGAGGATTACCTATGAAAGTTTCACTGAGATGCAGCATTTGGGCTCTCTTTCAGAATAAGGTGAAAGTTACTAGGTAGACAATGGGGATTCAACTATCAGACTTATAAGATGGGAGTAGAACATAAATGAAGGCAGCCCAAGTGCTTTAAGCTGTTGCATCCCAATTACTTGAGCCATCACTGTTGCCTCCCAGAATCTGCATTAGTAAAAAGTTGGAGTCAGGAGCCAGAATTGGGTATAGATCTCAGGCACTATAATGTGGTACATAGGTGTATTAACTAGTATCTTAAATCATTAGACCAAATGCTCACCCCTCAAGAGTCTTATACACACATAGTTATTCTGCCATCTAGAAAAAAAGTATTTATTTTTTATTAATTAATTTTCCTTCCTGTTATTTGATAAGATCAGCCCGAGATGTCCCCTGTGTTTTCCTGATTAGGATACACTAGGGAAAGCATTAAATTGTGCTGATAAGGGTTGGCTACAATCTGGCTCTAATGATAATGGCTTAGAATCATGAAGCAACAATATTTTAGCCTGAGAGAAAACAAACTTTATCTTTCACCCATGTGTTCTTTTGCCTTTCTCATCTGATGTTCCTTGAGATTTTTATTTTTTCACTCAGACTAGTTCCTTATGCCAACTGTTTTAAAAGCATTTCTCCTTACATGGGAGATGAGGAACAGTTTTACTCCTTTTGTCTGATAGCTTAGAAGTAAAGATTTAATCGGTGAGAAAAATATACACACTATAAACCTCAGAATGTTCCCTGTGCTTTTAATGTTTGATGTCCCTGACAGATCACCCTTTCAAAACAGGATCATAGGATAGGTGGTACTGGAAAATGCTTTTTCCATCCAAGACAAAACCACACAGACATTGAAAAGAACTGGCAGTAGCCTAGATATGTAGTGGGGAGCGTGTCCTCGGGGCACAGGTTTTGTAGTGAAAGCCTTGCATCCCCTTAAACACACACTGCAGGCTCGCTCCAGAAGGTGTAATGGAAACAGCGTTGAGCAAGAATCCAAAAGTTGGCATCTGCTCCTGTCTCTGTGCATTTGTGGGACTGGGCAAATCTTACCTCTTTCTGTGCATCAGCATCTCCATTGGCAAAAATTAATGGTTGCATTAGATATTTTTTGATTTTAACCAAGAATAAATATGAGGGGTATTCAAAGGGTTTATGGAAAATATAAAAGCATACATTATGGAAAGCTATATATGGATTTTGATTATTTCTGCAGCAGTATAAACTTCTCTTTTAATTCCACTTTTCAACAAACTTTGAAGTCCCTTCTTACATGTGTTTAAAGAACTGCCATGTGTCAGCAGCTACTTTCATATGATATTAATTGAATATGAATTTTTTAAGATTTATTTATTTCTTTGAAAGTCAGAGTTACACAGAGAAAGAAGGAGAAGCAGAGTGAGAGAGAGAGAGAGAGATCTTACATCCACTGGTTCACTCCCCAATTGGCTGCAACACCTGGAGCTGCACCAATCTAAAGCCAGGAGCCAGGAGCCTCCTCCGGGTCTCCGATGTGGATGCAGGGGCCCAAGGACTTGGGCCATCTTCTACTGCTTTTCCAGGCCATAGCAGAGAGATGGATTGGAAGTGGAACAGCTGGGTCTCAAACCAGCGCCCACATGGGATGGCAGCACTGCAGGCAGCATCTTTACCTGCTACGCCATAACGCCGGCCCCAGAATATGAACTTTTTAAAAACCTTATTTTTGTTCTTTTACTGATGAGGAAGTTAAGGTTTAGAGAAACGAAAAGGTTTACTAAGTATTTGGAAATTATCAAGCACTTTTGAGTCACGTCTAATTTTAACCAGCACCATTTCCATAATACTGAACCACTGCTGAACAGTTTCTATCATTTGAGTAGATGAATACAACATGTAGATGTATCTGGAACAATAAAATAAAAATGGCCTTGCCTTACTTCAGACAGAAATAGAGGATGATGAACAACTTGGAGAATTTAATTTTTTAAAACTATTTATTTTCATCTACTCAGGAGGGAGAAAGAGTGAGAGAGAGAGCATGAGTGAGTACTGTCTGCTGGTTTATTCCCCAAATGCCTGCAATAGCGTGGGCTGGGCTGAATCAAGGAGCCTACACAGGTGGCAGGGACCCCAGCACTTGAGTAATCATCTACTGTCTCCCATGATGCATTAGCAGGAAGCTGAATGGGAAGTGGAGTGGTTGGAACTCAAACCATTACTCCAATATGAGATTGCAGGCATCCCAAGTGGCAGCTTAACCCATTGTGCCACAATGCCCTCCCTATATA